>NC_137847.1:5000-2405000 GCF_948465745.1 Chenopodium album | reverse complement strand
ATTATATACTCCAAATCAACAAATTATGTCTATATGAAACTCCAAAGGACCAAACTAAGTACATACATTATTTACTCCACATCAACAAATTATGTCTATATGAAACTACAAAGGACCAAACTTTTGAAAAAAAAAAAGATTTTAATTATTGAGTAGTTGAATGATATTTCTTTATTATTTTACCAGCTAAGCTAGTTAACAACTACATACATACACGATAATTTCTACGGTGGTGTAAAGAGTAAAAAAGTGACAATGCAAAGAGAAGGGAAAGAGCATTATTAGAATACTAGAAGATAGGAAGCAGGTGTCATTGTCCATTGCCAATAAGGATGGCATTGATGGTAATGGTAGGGGAATAGGGTAACCTGAATTAATTGCAATGAAGCTACCAACATTATTCAACTTTCAAATCATATATATGTATCACAACTTCATTCCTCTCTTCTATATATTCTAGATTAGCCCACCAAAAATATTTTTGCCTTATTTCCTCCTCATTTAATGCCCATGAGTTATGGGAGATAATACTCTTTTATGATAATGATGTGGCATTCTATTCTTTATTTGTCATCCCCTCTCTTTTATTATTAGTGTGCTTGAGTTAGTTGTCTATGTGGGTAGTAAACCTCTACTAGACCTTGGTCCATGCTAGCTATTGTATTCAATCTAATGATATGATAGCTCCCTTTGTGTCCTTAAGTTTTCACTATTAATTTGGATTGTATACATAGATGATGAAGTTTTTAATCTTTAAATTGAATTTTAAACGACTCTAATTTAATATACTCTTCTAACCCACTAATCTCTTCCTAATTCTCATGTACGGTGATGAGAATAATTGAGTTATAAGGATTCAAGGATATATATTGTGGTAGGTAAGTATGTCGTAGTAATAATTCTTATAGGATTTCGGTATTAAAATAATAATTTGTTAATTAGATCACGTTTCAAAGCCCATAAAAGGGTAACTAGAGAGACCACCAACACAAATGTCAATAATTTTGAGATTGTAACAACACGAACCCTATATTCGAAGAATATCAAATGGTAACATATACAAAGTAGTACATAGGAATAATATGTTGATCGTATACGTGTGTGACCTACCTTAGGGGTGGAATTAAGGGTTGCTACTTGTTGGGGTAGACCATGACCACCCCCCATAAATTAATTTAAGAGTAATTTATATTTTTTCTATCATTATCTTCTTTGCAACCGAATTAATTAATTGGTGATTTATGATTAAGAGTAGTTTATGATTTGCCCAAGTTTAAAGCTTTGCTTAAGTCACTTTATAGTAGCATTTTTTTCTTAATCATGAAAAATCCTTGTTTACACCACTAACAACCTACCCGAGAATCTTCCAAAATTCCAATATGAAACATACTTCGTAGTTCGTACATTATACTTCACACATGAGAAATATATATGCCCAACATGGTTTTGGAGCTTTTTCTTACTAGGAGATAATTGTAAAACAAGGGCCTAGGGAAATTCTATTAGTTACACCCTTCTTTCTTGAATTTGTTTACTACTTTACTCACATCCATGAAGAGTTAAGCTCATTCATATGATTCTCATGCATTTGTTATAAAAATACAATGAATGTCAATTTGTTTATTTGATTGATAACGTCAAGGTGGTATATATTAAAATATTCATAACTTGATATCATATACGAAGTAAAAGTTTATGTTATATCACTTATATTTATATGTACTTATACATCATTGCGCTGATTACTCCTTACACACCAAAATAATTATGTACTCCTTCATATATATATATACTCCCTCCGTCCCATAATATAGCTCTTGTTTGTATTTTTTTCACGGTATTTAAGAACTAGAAGGAGAAAGTGGATAAACTACATTAATAAAAGTGAAAAGTACAATCATAAACAAAAGTTAGAGAGATAAAGTGAAAAAAAAAGTACAAAGCATGTGCAAAATTCAAAGGTAAATTAGAAAATATAATGAATAAAGTTAAAAGAAGTAAAGGTATGATAGACTTTACATACTATCCAAAAATAGATACAGAAACAACATTTTAATTCTCCAAAATATGAAAACATGAAATATATTATGGGACAGAGGAGTATATACATTGAAAACAAAACAACAAGTTCATGAACAAGTATGTTATTATCAGCTTTAAAACACATGCATTATAGTACCATAAATTAAGTGGGACACTAAAACAAGTACACTTAACTAATTCTTCAATGATTCATCAAAAATTAATCAAAACCTTTTTTTTTTCCTTTTCTTTTTTGGTTTTCAATAATAGAGTTAGCTACCAATTTCTAAAGATCTATCTAATTCACCTTATTCCCTAATATTGGGATAGTAATATATGATCCTCTTGTCTTTCCACCTATCTTATCCCATCTCTTACACAAGATCGATATTAATGCTTTTGGGTTTCTTTTGCTCTTGAAAGGTTATTAAAGGATCCCTATGACTATGACTATTCCATGCAAAGCAATACAATGCATGCTGACAAATATATTTACAGTAGTCTATTTAATATTTTTCTTTTTATTTTAAAAAATTCAAATAACTGTTATAAACCACACAATAATACTCACTTCATCCCCAAATAAAAATTTTGTTTCCCTAAAAAAAAATAAAAATAAAAAATACTTTGACTTTACCTAATATATAGGAGTAGTTGTCTTTAAATAAAATTTTCCTATTCACCTCAATTAATCTGCTAAACCCTACTATACTTAGCACTATATTCAATTCACTTTTATTCAATCAAACTGCTGCAATAGTTTTTAATGTATATATATTCATTTTAATCAACGACATCATAATATTTATATTTTTTTTCTTGCTTTCTAGACTTTTATTTGGAAATGAAAAGATAATACTCCGTAATAAACTTATGAAAAAACAGATAATTTATTAAAATGGGGTTTTAATGCACAAGAAAGTACGAAGGAGAGGACCTATACTAAATTACATAAAAATGGATTTAGCCCATTATATCCGACACTATGATAAGTTACATGATATGACTGCACTTGTTGTTTTGCTTTTTTCTCCCCAAAAAATGACAATCTTTTTTGGTTGTGTTTTGTACAGGCAGTTTTACAGGATTACATATTATATGGTTCTCTTCTCTTCTCTTCTAATATTACAAATATTAACTGGACCATATCATAACTTTAGGACATGACACTGGATTTTCTTTATTTTATTTTTTCTATTTTCTATTTTATTTTATTTTTTTATAAAAAAACTTTATTATTGTATATAACTATATATATGATCATATCATATAATAAAGTCACAGATATATCTGAATTGATCAAACATCTTTACTCTCTAGCTAACTTGTGATTTAAGATTTTACACCAAATTATCAGTCAGTATCTTCTGTGCTCAATGTTCTTTGTGCCATTTTTTTTTTTTTTTGGATCAAAAGTTAGCTAGAGATCAGTGTTATATTTTGCCTGCATTTATCCAGCAATTGATAGCACTTGTTTTATCCAATTGTGCTTTAAATTCATTCACATGTTCATCTTTAATTATTTTACCCCTGCAATAAAAATTATTGACACTTTAAGACATACTTGTAGTTTTTTTTTTGAAAACAAGACATACTTGTAGTTTGATTTAGGCACTATTTATTTCACTTTAAAAAAATAATATTTCCGTTTAAAAAAAATATTCAGTAAAAATAATTTTAGTTTAGTAAAAATAAGTTCAATTTAATGAAAATAATTTCAGTTTAGTAAAAATCAGTAATTATAAAGAAAAAAAAATATAAAACAGAATCACTAAAAATAATTTCAGTTTAGCAAAAACAATTTCAGTTCAGTAAAATTAATTTTAGTTCCTTAAAAATAATTTAAGTTCAGCAAAAATAGTTTCAATTCAATAAAAAACAATTTTAGTTCGGCAAAAATAAGGTGAAGTGAACGAGACCTTACAAGGTAAGGAGTTGAGATTATTAAATAAGTATCTGGTTGACATCAAAACATATGAGATAATATAACTTCTAAAAAACAAAAATTCAAGCATGCACAATTGCTTACTTAATACGAGTACCTCTCCATTTTTAAATACTTGCTTCATTTTTCAATCCGCGGAGTTTTAGGAAAAATTGAAGAAAGTAATAAAATATGGAGGTAGTGGGGTAGGTAGAAAAATAAAAAAATTGTAAAAAAACAAAAGTAGTTGATAGAATGCAAGGAGAAAGAATATGAAATATGATTTATATTGGATCCACTATATAGGTGAGAGAAATTAATTAAATATTGTAAAAGGTTTTCAAATAAGAAAATGAAGCAAGTATTTAAAAGGACATTTTGTGAAGAACTACCTTATATAAATCAATTTTTGTGAAAAAACTACCTTATTAAAAAAAATGTTGTAAGAAATTACCTTTTAATTAAACAATTAATGTTGTAAGAAACTACCTTATAAAACAATTAATGTTGTAAACAGCTACTTTTTGCCGAATTATTGCATTGAATAAGAGACGTTTAATGACCCATTTTCAATCTTTTTTTCTCATTTTTCAACCCAATTTCTCCATAGCCCCCTTGTAACCCCTAATTCCCCTTCTTTCTCATTGTTAAATTAAGCACATGGTAGCAAATTACAACATTTAGTTTTTATAAGGTAGTTTCTTATAACAATTTTTTCATAAGGTAGTTTTTCACAAAATTTGATGTATATAAGGTAGTTTTTCACAAAATGTCCTATTTAAAAACAGCTAAAATAAAAAGTGGAGCAAGTATTTAAAACGGAGGGAATACTTTGTAACTACGGAGTATTTAATTTGTATTCGTATTACGAGTTAAGCTAAAATACGGTCCCTCAACTTTGTCATTAGTAGCATATTTGGTCCCTCATCTTTGAAATGAGGCAAAAAGGTCCCTCAACCACCCTTGCTTCACCATTTCTGGTGGAGGAACTTCCTAGTCGGCAAAGTTTAGGGATGTCAATACCAACTAAGCCAAAGTTCAAGGACTTCTAGCGATGAGTCAGCAAAGTTTAGGGACTACACTTTTTTTTTCAAGAAAAAGTTTAGGAACTTGTTAGATCATAGTTAATTAATTAAATTAAATACAAACAAAAGTTTTTTTTTTTTTTTTTTTTTTTTTTTTTTTTTTTTTTTGAAATAATATAAACAAAAGCTTAGGAATTCATAAAGTGAGTTTTTTTAACCAAATATTTATAAAGTGAGCTGGCAAGAATAAAAATTGCTAATAAAATTTGATAATCATGATATATTTTATTTTTTTTTATCATTCCTTTACTTCCTACAATTTTTTGGTAATCAAATTTTATACAATATATCACACCTAAACTCATTAACCAGACATCCTCAAATCCTAACTCCTAACCCCTTAAATAAAGATAAATAAAACCAAAAAAATATAATGTGCTTTCGAAGTGAGTGAGTAAGACAAACCCAAACTTTGTAATATAAAACTACATAAATTTATGAAACTAGAATAAGAATAATACCACCCCACTTTTCTCATTAATTGACAATTTATTTTTTTCATGAGTTTATGTTCTAAAAGGTTTTCAATTTTTTGGGTTTTTGTGTGTCAATTACAAGGTTTTTTGTTTCTATTTGTTTTGTGTTTTAAATATTCAATTTTTTTTGGGTTTTATGGAGACAAATTTAAGGGTTTTCCTTTTTTTCTTCTTTTTTCTTGTGTTAATTTCTAGGAGAAAATAATAATTTCCTTAGATCATTAACTATATGTGTTTAACTGAAGTAAATGGCGACGACCATACATTCATGCTTAAATTATCTCACTTATATATTTTTAAAAAGTAATAATTTTTACTAAAATTAAATTGGTTTAGTTGAAATGAAATTAGTTTAATTGAACTAAATTACACTTAGGGGTTAAAACTTATAATCACTCTTGTATGAGAGTATCACGTGTCCCCTTTATAAGGTCCCTAAACTTTGGCTTATAATAATTACGTTAGCCACCTCACCCTATAATTGTCCCTAAACTTTCATTTCTAATTTAATTAATGCCAACTCATCAGCTAAAGGTCCCTAAACTTTGCATTTAAAATCATTAAATTTCCTTTCAAAAAAAAAAATAATTAAATTTATTGTCACGTGTGCTCTAAGGTCCCTAAACTATGCTTAGTCAGATAATTTGTACCTGAAAAGTGAGTCATTGATAGTTAAGAGACTATTTTACCTCATTTAAAAGTTAAGGACTAAAATGCTACAAATAACAAAGTTCAAGGACCATATTTTAGCCGAACTCCTCGTATTACCTACAAATATAACTATGTACTCGAACTCCGTATTTTGTATGTATGTGCAACCAAATGACTAATTAAAACACGGAATATATACTTGGCCTCGTGAATCGAGGGAGTGCACTACTCACAGTACGGAGCTGCACAATGTCTCTGAATACTGAATTATGATCATTCAGTAATCAGTACTACTGCCACAAGTTGTTACTCCGTTGTATGGTAGCTCACCCAAAAACCAAAACAAAAAAAACCAAAAAAAAAAAAAAACATTTTTATTTTTCCTGCTTTTAATATTTCTTACGTACCAACATGTGATTGTTATGGTAAG
This sequence comes from Chenopodium album, assembly GCF_948465745.1. Taxonomy (NCBI): domain Eukaryota; kingdom Viridiplantae; phylum Streptophyta; class Magnoliopsida; order Caryophyllales; family Amaranthaceae; genus Chenopodium; species Chenopodium album. Next base: position 2,398,412 of record NC_137847.1, on the reverse strand, counting down.
TTTTTCGTGTATTTATGATCTCTACTTGTACTTGTACATACTTCATACTCCAAATGTATATAATTGCTAGGCATATTTATATACTGTTCTATAATGATATAATATCATGATCTGATATGAAATTTTCTTTTTTTTTTTAATTGAATTTTCACCATGTTTTGTTTTTCTTATTTTTACTATTTATTTTGATTTTGATTGGATAGCACGCTTTGACAAAACTCTATTGTAATGTAAACTAACTTTTGTGCTTGAATAATACAGCAAGACGCACATCATATAAAATTATAGGAAGACAACTATTTGTTTATTTTATATCGAGATTATTAAAAACAAAATATGTATAATATACCTAGTATATGCTTATTGTTTAATTATATAAAGTAGAGTGTGTTGATACAAAGAATTGCAAATATATGTTCCTATTAAATTCGTTAAGAATTTTTCTATCTTCCATTGGAATTAAGTATCGCTTATTTTGAGTTGAATTAAGCTGGACTGAACTATAGTGATAAGTCTGAAAGAATTGAGCCTTAGATTTCACTTCCTCCCTCATTATTATTTGACTATATGTACACAGTTTCAAAGAAATTAAAATTTGGCATATATATATGACACTTATGTCACGTGTTGATAGTGTCCCGTGACACAAATAAGCTAACTAACACTTTGAATTGGAAGTTTAGATGCAAAGAGATGCAACAACAGATGTATAGTATAACATCAACTTTAATAATGGGTGTAAAGAATAACAGTGCACCACCCTTATGTCTGTTGTGATTCGCTATAGATTCTACCGGATCCTCGCTTGTCCAACCACCTTCAATACTTTTCCTTCTTAAATTAGTCCCCACACCTTCCTTAACTTGCCATATAAAAAAATATCAGCGGAATTTGTTTCTACACATCACTAGTGTATCCAAATTATAGTTGGTGTTGTCTTGTACATACACCCGTTACTTTATTGTAAACCGCTCCTTATACTTAAGATGTAGTATTAAGTTATTGATATCGTTAAGTCAATTTTTAATTTTCATGTTTCAAAACACAAATTAAATGCAATTACTCTGTACTAAGCTTCATTACGTCTCGACATAATTTTAAACACCATCACTTATTCATTGCTAAATCCAACAGAACTAACAACTTGGCTATGTATAACCCGTAATATTATTCATGCATGGTAACTAAATTAAATAATGTGCATATATCATGTGAGTCCATTTGAATAGATCTATATATGCTACGTTACGTAGGATGAGGTTGATGAACAATACAAATAAGGACAAAATTGTAAAAGTGTCAAATGATTGGATCATTAAGACACGTGGAAGGCCCTAATTTGATAAGGTTGTTAAAATCAAGACAGTAGTACTATGGACTCGTCAATCATCGCACAGTTTAAGTTGCGTCAAGGAAAGTATATATTGTCTCTCTCTATTTTATTTCTTTATTTATGTTTTGTATTTTTTTTATTTTTATTTTTATTTTGGCAATAGATAAAAAATACAAATAAGATATGACCATACTATAAGAAGGTACATCAGCTTTAATTTGTAAAGATGTGTCTACAACTCAACGATTTGATTTTAATCATTTTCAAATAATTGAATAACAATAATAATGCCTTTTGTTTTAAGTACTCACCTCGCATATATCATGAAAGGAGAATAAAATCGGTCGTCTAGTGAAATTGAATAATGGTTAGAACGATAAAAAATTGACTTGATTCGATGGTAATCGGACAAAACGTACTTAACAATAGCTTGAAATATCACTACACATTAAATTTGATTGGTACATATGAGCACAACGACCTAACACTCTATTGTGTGATCAAAACTAAACTACTGAGAATCCAATTTGGCAGCTCTAATTAGTTGATAGTAGTGGCGTTAAGATTATGAGCTTTTGTGAATTTTCATTTACCTTAGATGCATGGATATTGTAAAAGAAGGCTTAATAACATTTTAATAATTAAATCGATAACACATAAAAAAATGTAACTGATGTGGTGATTCATAACTATATAACTTTTACATTCATAATTATCATCCATCGTTTTTTAAACTTTTACATCTCGAGATTTTTGACTATATAATTGTTTATGGAGGGAAAGTAATGTAGCTAGGGAGACATGCTTACCTCATGAAATTAGATCATTAGGAAATTAAAGCCGCTAACCAAAAGTAGCAATAGGTAGGTTTTGTGTCATAATTTAACAAATTAAAATGATATAATTCAATTAATTAACTACTTCATATGGCTTATAATACAAATGGTTGACAGGTTTTTAAAATTTAGCTTAAAAGTCTCACTCCCCTACCCCATTATATAAATTAACAATTAAAAATTATTGAAAATAAAGCAGGCTAAAAGCATAAAAATTGATTATATAAATGTAGCAAATAAAGATGATACAGTTTGAACAGGCTTTTTTCGTTTGTTTTGTAAGGCTTTTTTCCATGCCATTAATTGACTACCCTATTCGGATAATGTTTTCAACAGTATACTCAAAATAGCTAAAATTCTATGGAGTAATTAATGTGTAACATACAAATTTTTATCTGACTGTATCGATCATTTTGTTATTATGACTTTACTATTGTCATGCATGTTTAATATATAGCACGTAAATACGTAATGTATTAAGGAATAAAGATATCATAGTTATCCTAATTAATAAAGTATGTTATATGATCCATATAATAATGATATATATGCAATAATATTATGTTATTTTCATCTATATAAGTACATAAGACAAAGAAAACAACAATGTTTTTTAAGTCGTTTCATCTCATAATGTATTATGAATACACATTGCTACTTTTTGAGAACGAATAACACACATATAATGTTATTTTATTTATTTATTTCGCCAACCACACATTATAAAAAATTATAATTCGTATACTCCGTGTCATACCTAATTATCTATCTACGAGACTAATTTAATAAAAGTACGTAGGCTTTAAACATTGTGCATAATTTAATCATGGTTCCATGCTCTAGAAGAGTAATTACTCTTAAATCTTGTTTAGGTAGCTAGTGACTACTTAAAGATTAGAGTAGTTAAACTTTTATTGGATGATAGAAAAATAATAATCTAATAACATTACTAACTACTTACTAAGTAACTAGGTCTCGATCACGCTACGGCTAATTAACACCTTAAACTAATTAATTATTGCTAAGCAATGCTATGTATCAGTAATTTTTTTCTCCCATCATGCTTAATTCATGGAAAATGTTGTCTTATTATAGCCTCTTTTTCTAAGGACTGCCCCCTAACTATTAGGGCACAAGTCTCCACCTTAAATCCAAAATCTTCAAATTAAAGGCCCTTATTTATTTTATTATATTTTTTTTAGAAAATGGACATTGTTTTGGGTTAACTAACATCTGTTAACTATTACTAAAACAAACTGTGCTGATGTCATCCATTCCTTAAAGTGTCCTACGTGTCAAGCTCTCATTAAAAATTTTCCCTCTAAATTTAATTATGATGTCATTAATTTATTTATTTTTAAAATTTTTTTTGTCCTTTCCTTTTACTTGCTAGATTTTAGGATTAAGTAGGTTTAAAATTAAAAAATACCAAAGTTGACTTTGGCATCAATATTGTTGTATACTCAATACTACTTTTGAATCTTTTCAATATACAACAATATTAGATATTGATAGCTAATAATATGCATTTTTTAAGCTTCCACTCTAAACATATAAGCTCAATAGATGATGAAACATTAAATATATTTTGTCTAACCATCAGTTTAGAAAATTTTATATAACATTGTAGTAAATATTATAATACAACAATAGATAATAAACATTTTTAAAAAAGGACTCTTTACATGCTTTTTTTTAATATTTATATACCATTTTTTTTTTTAAAGCAAGCCAAGTTATTTTAAAATGATATCAACAACAAAATATATAAAAGAAATATGAAAAAATTACTTACCACCACCGTGTAACGCACGGGTACTATACTAATAAAGTTATATTTTTATAATTTTCTTACTCATTTCTATAAATCCTAAGAATTGGGGGTAAAACAAAATATGTAGTTGTATTTTTTTTTAAAATAAAAAATGATGATTAGAAAAGTTTGTCCAATGTGGCCGCCAAATGGTCCAAAATTGATGAATCCCTAAAATTTGAGCGCATTGTAACCGTTTTGAGTTCAGTATAGGAAATGGTGGGGCCCATAAAGTATGAAAATGGGGCCCATAATGTTTTGGGTCTATTACGACAACATTAAAGATAGGCTGCCCTTTGCGTGGGCTCACCTATGTTGGGTCATATAGCACACACTTCCCCACCTAAGGATGGAAGCCATTTTTTAAAAAAAAAAATTAAAAAAAAATGAAAATCAGTAAACACCAAATTAACTCATGCTATTTTTAACCATATGGTGAAATTATAAAGACGAGGAGTAATTTTCTTTTTACTTCTTGATAGAAGTGAAGTGATTGAGTTAAGAGATTGCACAAAGCAATATTGAAAGAGAATATGATACGTATTATTGATGATTAATTAAGTATTCAATTAATCATCGATACATGATGAAATTTATACAACTCTTATTTATTTATTTTTTTTTAATGTAGTGCATGGGAGAAGAGGTAAGAAATCAAATTTAAGAGCGCCTTACCACGAAGCTAATTAAACATAATGTTCTATTCATTTCATTATATTACTTTTACTAGTGGTATAAATTAGGTTATTAATGTACAGATTAAAGGACTAAGATGTCAATTGTATTATGAATCAAACCCTACTCGATCTTATTACTGACAATAACCTAGTTTACCCTTTGGAAGTGAGTTGGTTTGGTTAACCCAGTGTAATTTATTGTTTGAAAAGGCTCTTTCAATTCTCTTAAGATTAGCCATATCCTTTTCCACTTGAAAATTTGCTCTATCCAATGTATGTATGTATTACAACGATACCTCCGTCTCACATGCACGACACTCTTTAATAAGTGATTCATTATTTGTTAATTTATAAAATTCTTTCATGAGTAAATTGCAACATTTATACTTATTATCTCATGCGAATAATCTATAGATAGATCACGATCACAGATTAAAGCTGACAAACTGTAAAATTTATGTCGGGACCACCTTACTATGTTGTCTGATAATTAACCAATTTATTTAAAAGAATGTGATATCTCTTAATAAAGACTGAGTACAAATATCTCTTTAAATTATACGAAATTAAAGATGAAGAAGCTAAGAAAATATGAGTATAACATTAAAAATAGACAAATTTAGTTCCCATGTGCCCCAAATTAAAGAGCAACATTCCAAAATTGCAAACCCTCCCACCTCTCTTCTCTATGCCCCTTGGGAATAAGGAACAAGCTAGGAACCATGGTAGTACCTTCTACGTTTTATCCTTCCATCAACTCTTTTAATCTAAATTAATTTTACAATCCCAATTAGTACTGTCATTTGCATTACTAATCAAGTTTACGAGTACAAATTTCGTACTTAAATACGTGTGCTAATCATAAAGTATACTTATAAATCAATATTATAGCACCCTTATATGATTTAATTAATCAAGCTTCCCGTGTGATATTAATTGAAACCAGGTAATTGTTCTATCTTGGTCATTTCGAATGAAGTTAAATTAATTAAGTGACAAATGATCTTAGAATGTGTATTAATAGTAGTTTATGTTATGATCTCATTTCGTAGTTGTCAATTGTTGTATTATCTGTCATTATTAATGTAGACAGAGGTATTGCTTGATAAGTTAGCTACCACTTTTTGCATGCATTGTCAGCTCAAAATTACTCAATTGTCTCTTTTTTTAGTAGTTTCATAATGTTTCACGTAGTCATTTTATATAATTACATACCAAGTATATAGTATAAATTAATAAATACTAGTGGCATTATTTCTTTTAATATCTTGGTGAGAATAATATGAGAGTACTCACACTTTAGTTTATGTGTTGTACAAATATATGACATTGATCCTATTATAAGATACAATGTACTTCATTATTTCAAATTCTTTCTTTTGATAAGATGATTATAAATTTTATACTAGTATGTTTTAGAGAAAGTTATGAAGAAAATTCTAAGTGGCGGATGATCGATTTAAAAAAAAAAAAGATTTTATTATATTATCTTGTGTGATGACTTAAATTGTTCCATGAATTATATTTAAAAGAGTGATTAATTGTGAACATAGTATTGTTGTCGAAAAAATAGTGAAGATGAGCGAGGTTTTTAAAATATATACCTAGCCTTTTTCTAGAAAAAGTCTAAAACATAAGACATAAATGTATACAAAATTTCATCTTTTTTGCAACAAGAATTTTTTTCAAAAGAAAGGCTGTCTTTAGAAAAACATCTAGTAAATCTAGGTCTGTAAAGTAAACTATTGGGTGGATTAATGTATCATTTGTCCGATTCACTATATTAACTTCCAAATCAATTAGATTTCACAGTTAGTAAAAATGTGCAAACAATATACTTGTATATATATATCTAGTTAACTAGGTTACTCGATGATTTATGAGCTCAATAATATTTGTTTTACATGTCAAATTAGTCCAACTTAAATTGGAAGTTATTACTAAAATGAGTTAAATCTTTAAGTTAACGTTAGTAGAAAAAATGTACCTGCTTACCTATGCATGTCATTGGAAAATTGACTTCTCTACTTTTAATTTGTTTCATTCCAAAATGAAGGTGAATCAATTTTACACGGTATGTTATTGGATGATTTTCAAGCACTAATGACAAATTTATGAAGACAATGTCTTTAATGGAAATGTTATTATTAGTCAACTTTTCATAACTCTTTTGTAAATTTTATTTCTTGACAAAATGCTTGAAAGTCAAAATTATCACATTTTCGTTACTCTTTATATATATATATATATATATATATATATATATATATATATATATATATATATATATATATATATATATATATATATATATATATATATATATATATATATATATATATATAAGAATAAAACAATTTCGAATATATGCAGATGGTCTAAGAATGAGTTTATTGTGAGATAGAGATGATTTTTATCAATTATCTTACGACTCTTTAGCTTATTTCCGTTATACATAAATCGAACAACTATTGGAATTTATAAAAGGTTTTAAATAATTAAGACAACAAAATTAAAAGGGTGGAGTATTGTAAAAGCTGTGCCCGGTTAATTCCCCATATAAACAAAATTTGTTTATTTGAGGGTATAATCGTCTTTTTAAGTACCAGTGGAGGGGTACATGCGTCTTTTCATGTACTAGTTACATGTGTAATTTCCTCACCAAACAGTAAATGCAAGTTGCAAATAATAATTGGACAACTCACTGAATAAAATGACCACGCTTTTTCAATATATTTACAGAAGTACTACCAGATTAACAAAAATTCGTTTATCTGGCAGATAAACTTGTATTTGCCGGTATTGTAATATCGACTCAAGTAATTTGCTGAAAAATAACATACTTGTCTCTATCTTGTAAAACAAATTATAGTACTTTGAAAGGAGAAGAGAATTATCTTTTTATGACTTTCATTCATAATATGCCCCTAATATGGAAGCAATTCACAAATAATTAATTAATTTCCAATTCAACAAAATAACACAAATCTTAATCATTGCTATTATTATTGCTACCAATTGTTTATTTTCTATGAAATAAAACTCCATAAGGATGCAAATCATGCATGGACAACTCTTATCTAACATTATTAAGAAATTTCTTTATCCATCTTACATTATTTATTCGTATTTTTATTTTGTCTCATACTTTGTCAACCTTGTTATTATCCTCACCACCATTTTCAAAGTACTTGATTTGCGAATCTATAGTAATTAGATAGATCAAACGAAAATGAAGGCGGTATCATTTTTATGGTGAAAAAATCAGCATATATTCAATTCCTAAACTAATAGCTACCCAAGAGACACTTGACATAACTCTACCTGGTATACTACATGTTACGGAGTATAAAACAATATTGAATGATCTTCATTAGAGGGGAAAAAAAAATCAATCTCTTCATATCACTTCTTAACACTAACAGATTAGGTTAGATCTTTCTTCGTGTCAGACCCAAATTATCTGATCCAATTTCCAATTTAATACAATTAAATTTCAATTCGAGTTGTTTTAGCATGTTTGATTGTTAGATGGTCGTTCGCTAACAACTTGACACGTACCAACTTAGGTTAGATCTTGCTTTGCATTAGATCCAAGTCACTGAATCCAATTCCAAGCACAATTCAACTTATTTTAATTCAGTCAGTTTAGCCCAGAATAGTTCCGTTTTAGCAAGTATACTAATGGACTAAATTGTAACAAGTCTCAACTCTCAAGACTCCCAAGTCTCAACAACAGAATGACAGATAGTATGTTGAGCACCCAAAGTTTGTGAAAGAAGAAGGGTAAAAATGTCAAAAAAGAATGTTTGAAAACAATATAAAACTCAACCTCGTTGACCCTCAAAAATATACACAATTGCGGCCCCTACGCCGTTGGCCTTGCCAAGCCCTATTCTTTCTCTCTCCTCTCTCTAAAACCTCTTCACTATTAAACACAGAATTCACTCCTAAATCAAAACCACTCTTCTTCTTACACAAAAAACAAACCCAAAAACTTAAACAACAGAAAAAACCCATCTAAATTATTAATCCAAAATCCAAAATCCAAATTTTTTTAAAAAATAGTTTGCTTCCTTCTTAAAACAGAGACAGCCAGACAACAGCAGCAGCAGTTTTGCTCTGTTTTCTAGAGAGAGAAAGAAAAGAAAAAAAACAGAGCAAATTTTGTAATAAAATCAAAGGGAAAAAAAAATGGATGATGATGGGTTTTTGGTGAAATTACTGGGTATAAAACCCATAATTTTTACATCAATTATGTTTGTTTTAGTATTAAGAATAATGGTGGTTTTATGGTGGAGACCAAGAAAATTAGAGTATCATTTTGCAAAACAGGGGATCAAAGGACCTCCTTACAATTTTTTCATTGGTAATGTCAAAGAAATTGTTCAACTCATGTTAAAGGCTTCTTCTCATCCTATGCCTTTTTCTCACAACATTCTTCCTAGAGTTTTCTCTTTCTACCATCATTGGAGGAAAATATATGGTAATTCTCTCACTTTTTTTCTTTTATCATGTCTTAAGTCATTTAGAGGTTAAGTTATGACTTATGAGTCATTTGTCTCGTGTTCGTGTTCATGTTTGTAGTCCATTTAGTACATTTTTGATACTTGGTTAAAGGTTTATGTATAGTGGATATAGTTTTAGTAGGTAAGGTTGCGTACCTCTGATCCTGTTCTTATGTTGTCGTCAATAGAAAGCATTATATGATTTGACACATTTTTTCTTTAAAATTTTTGTTATTGGATTATATTTTCATTCAATTCATTGTATTGAGAAAAGGGGGACTGTAGATATTTCATAATTGGACCCATTGAGGAAATAATTCTTGGATTTTGTTAAAATTTTATATCATCCAAAGTTTATACTAACTTTTTGAGAAAGGGGAGGAGTACTTTCTTGGAATTGTTTAATAAAAAGGTCTTAAAATTTTAATTCTTATTTTTGGTGGGGGTTTGTTGATTTTCAACATTAATTTGTTTTATCAACTTTTAAATTGCATCAGCCAAAATCTCTTAATAACCATCACTTGTCTTCTTCCTCTGTTTTTTCTCTCTGACATGATGTTGTTGTGCAGCCTTCTTTCAGCTGTTAATTATTTGCATTTCTTCATCAATTTCAGTTACTACTACAGTATAAGCATTCAATTTTCCTCCTTTTTTTCTCTTCAATTTCGAATTTTCTTCAATTTTTATTTTTTGAGTAATTTTTTAGTTTATAAATTATCCATTAATGAGGTAAATTTCCAAAATTATAACCCAAAATTTTAAAAAGTAATATTGTATAATGACATCATAAATGGATAATTTTCTAATTTTCCAATGTTTAAAAAATACAATTCAAATGTTTATAATTTTTCAATATTATTAATACAATTATTATTTTTTTTCTAAAAAGGATTTATCTAGAGAAAAATTAAATGTATGTGGGGTTAATAATCATTGCCTTCCTTCAGATTTCTTACTACCTTCTGATACTAAAGGAAGCTCAAATTTTGATAACCCCTTAAATTGTACAACTTGTTTCTTTCTTAGTGGCGCAGTCTTGAATTGTCCTATTTTTCTAGGGTAGCCTCTATAACTCTATAATATCTATCTTAATCTTCATTGCTAAATTATTGGAAATTTATTACTTGTATAAAGTTTTTATTTTTATTTATTGCTTCAATTTCCTTTATTTGCAAACTTGATACTTACTACTTGAAGTTGTATGGTATTTCTTCTTTAGTGTTAAGGTTTATTACTTCCTCAGTTCCTCCTACTCCCATATATTTATTGCAATCTTTTAATCTTGGGCAAGTTTTCAAGTTGTTTTGGATTTTATTTTCCTACATTTACTAGGCTTGATATTTTCTGAATTGTTTTAATCTAAATGTGTTTGAATGTATGTGTGTAGGAACAACATTTATAGTGTGGTTTGGGCCCACGGCTCGGTTGACAGTCTCAGATCCGGACCTTATTAGAGAAATCTTTAGTACCAAGTCCGAATTCTATGAGAAAATTGAGGCTAACCCGCTTGTGAAACAACTCGAGGGCGACGGACTTATTAGCCTCAAGGGCGAAAAATGGGCTCACCATCGCAAAATCATTACACCCACCTTTCACATGGAAAATCTCAAGGTAATTAATTATTAAGTTACTTTCACGATACAGTGATCATAGAATCAAAGCTTGTCTACATCATTACCTAACATATGTTACTCGTGTTAACTCGAGTAAACTTAAGTGTAACATGAAGGTAGGGATAACATTAACATATAGTCCATGGAATGTGACAAATATAGTATGTAAAGTAATGATTATGGCCTCACATAAATATTGTTGGGGAGGATGCAGTTGTTGATACCAATGGTGGGAAAGAGTGTAGAGGAAATGCTGGACAAGTGGGACCGGATGATGTGTGAGAAAGGTGAAGTTGAAATTGAAGTTTCGGAGTGGTTTCAGGGTTTAACAGAGGATGTGATCACAAGAATGGCATTTGGAAGTAGCTATGAACAAGGTAAAGCCATTTTCAGGCTACAAAGCCATCAAATGCTCCTTGCTGCTGATGCCTTTCAGAAGGTTCTCATTCCTGGCTATAGGTAATAATCCCGATTACTAATTCCACTATCTTTCTTTCGTTTCATGAGACTATCCAATGAACCATGGTCATAATATATCGGTCCATCAGTGTCAACCACTAGACCATTACTCGTAGTAGTTTAATAGGGAGCACCTTAATTCAAAGGATCTTGGCTTGGCTTTGATGTCGACCCTTAATAAGTTAGCGATTGAGTGAAATTGTATTTTATATGCATACGGGTATACCTATAAGATTGATAAGTAGACGAGGTGCTGAGTTTTTCTAAGCCGAAATAATTCATATTGCCTTAATTGCTAGCTAGATGCTAGTTGTACATATGACATCCATATTTTAGAATGAGAAAGCTATTTATGAGATTGTACTCCTATATTCCCTAACAATTCACCCACCACATAAATTTTCAAACTCACCTCCCAATTAATTTTGGACAATCACCATCTAAACCAAGATCATAACTATGTTATTCTCCTAATTAATAGGAGTATGGTGACATTTTCTAAAAGAAGGTGCCACGTTTCATCATCAACTACTTATAATACACCCATTTTATAGATTCACCGACCTTTTTCCATCAAGGGCTTCATTTTCATAGCTAGGTCCTCACTTCTAATTCATTGTGATTTATGATTTTGGTCTTATAAGTTATAAATATGATTTCGATGTTTTTGTACCATTATGTAGCTTCACATATATACAACCTACCCTCGTTACAAGATTCCATATTTGTACCGACCGCCTTAAACTCGATTTAACATGTAAATAAGTCGATTGTAATCCTTATTATGGAGTAATTGAAATTAATTTATTTGTTGTTTTACATATAAAAGGCGGTACTTAATTATGTCCGCAATAAAGTATTAAATGTTGCGAATTATAAAATAGAATACTATTAGGTTTATTTATTTCACCTATTAAGTCTCTTTTGTTGCAATAACTAGACGATAACTTGTAATATCTCGATATATGTAGAGACATAAGTCAACCAATACTCGACAAATTGTAAGAATAAATTTATAATATCTTTGTTTTTGTTTTTAACATCATCCATTGATCAATATCTGAAGACTTACTATTGTCCTAACGTTAGACACATTATATTATTATATTATATATGTAGCATTTGTTTAATATCTTGTACTAACATATTTGTACATGGGTTGAAATGTAATGCAGATTTCTACCAACAAAAGGGAATGTGAAATCATGGAGATTGGACAAGGAGATAAGAAGATCATTAGTGAAGCTAATTGAGAAGAGGAAATTAGAGAATCAAAATCTTAATAATAATAATAACAATATTATTATTAATGATGATAATAATATTATTATGAGAAATAATAATATTGGATCAGAGGAAGTAGCAGGAAATGGTGGGCCAAAAGATTTGCTGGGCCTAATGATCCAGGCTGGAATGAGAGAGAATGAAAAAAATAACAGTATTCCAGAATTTGCCATAAATAATTCTTCATTATTATCATCATTAAATTATGCCCCACAATTATCAAGCACTAATTATAATAATAATAATAATAATAATGTTACTAATAATAAAATAACGGTCCAAGATATTGTGGAAGAGTGTAAAAGCTTCTTTTTTGCTGGGAAACAAACGACGTCGAATCTGCTGACATGGACCACTGTGCTACTAGCAATGCATCCTCATTGGCAGGACCTGGCACGTGAGGAGGTTTTAAGGGTCTGCCCATCACGTGACTTACCCTCTAAAGACGATCTTGCTAAGCTTAAGATGGTATGTTCCCTTTCTACTTTTTTCTTCCTTTTTACATTTTTTTGTTATTGTTTTTTTATGTTAAATTTGTCTTATAGCATAATATTCTTACTGTATATTTTTTCTGAAAATTAAATAATTTTGTCTTTAATATCTATGTGCACTAGTATATTGATAAGATAGGGTCTAACACTCTAACATCCAAATACAATGATAAAGTCTACCTTTACATGGACTATGGAGTAGTAGTTATAGGGAAACTTTAATAATGTGGTACGTCCTCTTTTAACATTGGTTATATGAAGTACATATAAGACATGTAATTATTTAGACGACGTAAGAAATCATTTATAATCTGAGTACATTTAATTAGAAGGATAATTCTAAATCCAATATGAGGTAATACATGTATGAGATCATATATGGTTGGTGATTGGAGTGTGCATCACTCCAATAAAAGTTCGTAGTTTTTGTCAATGATCATGTATGTTAAACGTGTATGAAGAATTCGGATAGTTATTTGATTGCACATATGAAGTTACACTTATCATATATTTATAATTCTCAAATTTCACTTCTAATGAATTGAGTAATTATTTGATTGAACACGAGAAGTTAAAGTATTTTTTATGGGAAATCGAAATTCTAAATTTGATGTAGCTTATGAATTAATGTGCAGTTGAGCATGATTCTAAACGAGTCCCTTCGTTTATACCCACCAGCAATTGCAACAATTAGACGAGCAAAGTATGACGTGGAGCTAGGAGGATGTCGGGTCCCACGTGGGACCGAGCTACTTGTCCCGATCTTAGCCGTCCATCATGATCAAGCAATATGGGGCAATGATGCTAATGAATTCAATCCCATGAGATTTGCTGATGGTGTTTCTCGTGCAGCCAAGCATCCTGTGGCGTTCATTCCTTTTGGCCTTGGAACTCGCACTTGTATTGGCCAAAATCTTGCAATTCTACAAGCTAAACTTGTGCTCACTATTTTGTTACAACGCTTCTCTTTCACGCTTGCCCCGTCTTACCAACATGCACCAACGGTGTTGATGCTCCTCTACCCTCAACACGGTGCACCAATCGTGTTTAGACGCTTGTCCGAGGACAATAGGGATGATCGAGGGGTGTCATGTTGAGTTGTATAGTTAAAGAGTTAGCATGTCTCCTTTATGTATGCTTGCTCGTGTGCGTTTTCTGTTCATATAGTAATTATCCAATCGATAATTTTGTGATTGTGGTATTGAGTATTACTAATGAGTTTTCAAGATTAGGTTAAAATGTCAAAATTCAATCACTCGTCGTGATTTAAAAAAATGGAACGTTTCGGTTGTGTTTACTAACATGGATTGCTTAGCAAATGTAACCTTGTAATCTTGCCAAAAGGTTACAAGACATTAAATTAGGTTGTAGCATTTTGACTCCCTGCTTAGATCTCTAGGATTTGTTATGGGAATGTGGGATAATTAGGAATTAGTTAAAAATATGTTGATGAAGGGTTTGGAATTTGAAGTGATATGCACATTCTTTTATTTGGTTAAACTCTAAATGTACAAAATGTAGACTCATTTCTTTCGCAAAACACAATTATATATATATATATTGTTTACCTTCCTAAAAACGTATACAAAAGCTAAATGAGACTATTATTTGAAGACAGTAAAAGTAATAAATAATTTAATGACCTTGCGTTTTCTTGGGGATGAGAGGAAGAAGGAACCAAGAAATTGATATAATTGAGAAATACAAATGAGTGGTACTTGAAGAAAAGGATTGCATTGAATAATGGAATTTATTTCTAAATGAAGGAAGCTAAAAGTTTGAGTTACCAATGCAGGTTATTTTCATTAAAGTCCGGCGAGATCACGGCTAGGGAGCCTAGATTTTAGGGGCACTTGATTATTGCCTATTGGTTAGAGTTTTCGAGTTATCATTGTAATAACTATTCTTGTACGTTTATGAAGCCATTCCTCTAACAAAAGTTGACACTTGTCATATAAATCAATAGAGAGTGGCATTCAAATTTCCATCATTATATAGATACCGTGAAACTGTGTTAGAATTGTCTTGATATATATTTTTAAAATATGATCTCATTATATTACGAGTATTTATTATATGTGTATTAGTAAGTGTTAAATTTAAGCCGGAAAATTAGTCACTCAATGTTATATAATGAATGATCAACATCCTCTTCCTTAATCAATGTAGACCTAAAGAGTTTGTATTCCAAAATCATTTAGGATTTGTTTTAATCAACCTTACTTCCATTTATTTATTTTTGAACTCTTGGAAAAAGATATTGTACTTCGTAAAATAAGTTTTAATAAGTGAAATCAGATGAATTGAATACACCCTTACTCTTACAAAGTGATCAATATATAATATTTTTTTTTAATCAATGTAGGACACTCACGTGTTGGTCGGAGATAGAGCTTGAATTTCTATACATTGCAATTTTAATAACATGGAGAAAGAACAGCTAGCACCTCCCAAGGCAAAAGAGATGTTATTCGAAAGCAAAGCAACTGAAATATAGCATGCAAATGTCCTTTTAGGAATATGCATTCGACCTTTAATTTATAGATTTTGGGGCTTTGAGCTTTCTATGAACCTTGTGCTTGTGATACATGTATTTGCAAGTAATAGAGGACCACTTTTTATTTATTTATTTATTTTCTTATTTATTTATTTATTTTTTTTTTGTTTATAATATTACGAGTATATATATATATATATATATATATATATATATATATATATATATATATATATATATATATATATATATATATATATATATATATAAATTCATTAAATAACTTTTTTAATATTTTAATTTGTTTTGTAACCTTATGGGATCTCATACGTACTATACAATATAACTAAGTTATAGTGCCTTTAAAATGAGACTCTTTTTGTTGGCCCCTAGGAAGCATGTGGTTGGGGAGGAACATACTCTTTCTATTCGTTCCATGCATGCAAAACAATATTATTATTTTTAATTATTCATAATTACTTTTAAAGATAAATTAGAGAATCAAAGCATGCTATCAAGCATGTGAATCCATCTATAATTACCTTAGCTTAAAGGCTAATAATATATAAATTAAGTACTATATAGTTTAATTAAATTATTTACATTAAACTATGGTTTGTGTAAGTGTTATAGGGTGCTAGAGATTGACATGGCTTTTCCTCCATTCTCCCACATGAAAAGTGTAGACATTGCGTGGTGTTATTAATACCAAAATTAACACTGATTATTCCTTCTTATCGTTAGTGTTTATCATAATTAATGATCTAACAAAGTACATACTATATGTTCGAGGTCTAGTGCATGTAACAGAATTACAGAAATCTAATTATTTGTACCTTTTGCAGCTTTGTTTGTATGGTCCGTACAAATACTATTGTAGATAGTTGGCAAAACATAAAGCAATTGGGGTATATACTTCCGCTTTTCAAAAAAATTGCAATATATATCAGCATGTACTTATTGGATTGTTAATATCTTTAATTTCAAATAAATTTTTTAAATTTTAGAGTGAATTTAGCATTCTAGAATTCATTATTGAAATTGACAAACTATAGCCTATGCATACTATATCTATATACAAGCTAAGTATAAGTGTATAATAAATCCCAACCTTGTTAAGTAAATGACTTTTACAATTGGCTTTTTTTAGCTAAAATGAATTTTTTTTAGTAAGCCATGCTGAATAAGGTATGTGGTAGAGTACTCCGTAATATTCAAAGAACGACTTAGTTGAAGGTTACTTTTCAACCAACAAATAATTTTACCTAATATTTTTAAATAGTCAATTCAAACTAACATTTAGCCCCTGTTTAGTTCGCCTTATATTTGCTTATTTGAACTTATCTGGTCTGGTCTGGTCTGAATGTCAGATTTAACCAAACTTTGACCTTACATATACGATAATCTATACGAAAAAAATATATCAAGTGGGGTCTTGTTAGATTCGTAATAATATGTATTTTATTAATATGTGATTTTCAGAAGTATTTTCATTACGAAATTAAAGATATTTAGCGATAAAAAACTACACATAAAACAATGATCTGATCTGAACTTATTTTTTATGATTTGAACTTATTTTTTTCTGAAATAAGTAAAAATAAGGTGAACTAAACAAGGTCTTAATCACACTAGCCAAGTGAAAATAAAAAAAAAAAAAAAAAAGCCAAACAACCAATAGTAGATCACCAAACAAGACTTTTATTTTGAAATCGAGGGAGATAATGAAGCCAACAAATTAAAGAAGTCCGATCCTTAGACCTATACATTAAAGATATAGACACATAGTTAGTTAAATAAATTACATAAGTATATCATAGCAACCTAATACTTGTGTATACTCCGTATTAATTACTTCATCCGTTTTTTTTAGTTGATACCGTTTGGCTTTTACACTATTCACACAACACACTTTGATTCTTATTTGTGGTTTATAGATATGATAAAATATATTCATGTGGGATCTTGTTTGAATCGTTACAATATATATTTTATTAATATCTATTTTTAATAATTTTACAATATTAATAATTAGAGATACTAATCGTTTAAAATATGCATTGACAAGCGTGATAATAAAAAGATGTCAACTAAAAAAACAGAAGAAGTATATAACAGAAGTTTAAATTGTACTCCTGTTGCCCTGATTGAAGCAGTGACTGTTCATATGGAATCAGAATACTAAGTACTGTTTATAGAATTACAGAAGAACTTCGTGGCAAATAATGAAGAGAAACATTAAATTAAACAAATCAAATTAAAATTGGTTAGGTGATTCATCTGCCGACAAAAGATATGGGATATTTCCAAGATTTATAGCAAAAATCTCATAAAATGTGATCATCATATATGTAGTTGTAGTACACTTTGTAGCAGCAAAACTTGTTGAGAATTTAATATCTTTCCTGAAAATAGTATGAAATGGCTTTTAATTAGTCATGTGCATGTGTTCCAAAATATTCATCAATTCATTTGCTATAAAAATATTCATAATTAGTCTTCCCTTCCCTTCGTTTCTTTTTTTATATTTTCTCATTTGAAGTCTTGTATGATTTTCAATGCATCACTGTAATAACAATTTATAAAATATGTATGCATAGTTAACAGGTAAATTAGAAAAAAAAAAAAAATTATACTCCCTCCGTCCCCAAATGATAGTCCCTTATGGGCAAAAATCACGGGAATTAAGAATCTTAAATAAAAGTAGTTAAACTACATTGAAAAGATAAATTTACATTGGGTATGTAAAATAGTAGAGAGAGAAAGTAATAAAAGTACATTGAAAAACAAAATTTACATTGAAAAGTTAAATTTGCACAAATATTGTTGTAATTGGAGGAAATTTTGATAAAAAATTGATATTAATAGTACTTGAAAAAAGCAAATGGGACTATCAATTTGGGACTAAAAATAGGCCATAAGGGACTATCATTTGGGGACGGAGGGAGTATTTGAAACAAGACAAATCTAACAATAGTTTACATGATTTGTATGTTTCGAAATGTGTATTATTAATCTTTAAAGTAAAAGATTTTATCTACATTGGAATCTCTCGACTGGACGATTTAAAAGATGTAGATAGAGTAAGTACAACATCATTAATCAATTAATTAAGGCTAAAGGATATGCCGATATGGCTTTCTACATGTTATTGAAATCCCTTTTATCCAAAGTGTGTCAAGAGACATGAGAATGTATTATGGTCCCACTTAACAAATTATATGCAACAAATTGTACAAATTATTTCCTCTCTAACATCATTGTTTTGTACTTGTAATCTAGTAGAGGAAAGACAATGTGTAATGGGTGAAAAAACATGCTTCTTTTACTTATTTTTGGCACATCGGATATGGCTATTTTTCATGTCTTTTTCACTAGGAAAACATTGAGTTAGTTGGAGGAAGAAAGATATGCTAAACTTAAGGTTAGTTGACTTTGGAATAGAAATGGAGTAAATTGAAAGGGTAACATAGCATTTGACCATATTTAGAATTTTCAATTGGTAAATTCTTTGAATCAAGATTTGAATTGCACTTGAAATAAAGAGAAAAACATGACTAAATTTGACTAGATAAGATGCATAGTTTTGTCATATTTAAATCTCATTGTAATAAATGAGTTTTATTTCGGCCTTTAATTTCTTTCTCACCTTTTATTCGTGATGCATTTATGTCCATATAGTTAAATTTAATAATGACAATTATTTTTATAAGATCAATTTAAAAACAATAATTAATGAATTTTTTTCTTAAAAACAAATGATTTGAAAATTATATTTATTTTTAAAAATATACGAGTTATATTTTTTAAAAATATACAGAGTAATATATTAGCCATACGAAAAACTAAACCACCAATCTCTCTTTAATTTATCAAATATCGCACAAGAAAAAAAAAATTCTCAATTCTAGGAAGAGACCAAAAGACTTGGAGATTAAAATGTAGCTAACATACCCTAATCAAATCAAACAAATCGATTAATATCATAATAAAAGCCATACAAATGAGATATAAATAATATAATGCCATCCTCAATATGCAATGAATCTGATAAGAAAGATCCATGTGACAAAACGAAGATTTCATAATTCCTTTCTCAACTATCACCAATTCATTTTTTTTCCCCATTTATTTTTATATTTTTCATTTTATTATTTTTCTTAAAAAACAATATAAATTTGGGAGAATTAATTTCAATTGGACATGTAATACATCAAATAAACAAAAGAGATCAAAGTGGTCCATTATCAACATGTCAATAACAAGACAAATTCTGTATCAAATATTCATGGCCAGTTCATGATCATGGGGTCTTAGTTTTTATCCATACAATATCTAATAATAATTTTAATAATCACTTTAGTATACAACATTAATTATTTAATTTATTTGTAAGAATTTTAATTTTTTTTTTTTTTTTTTTTTTTTTTAAAATGTGACCCTTTAAAAGTCTCAAATTGGCATCATTCCCAAAAAATTGAGCTGGCTCAATTTCTACTTGTTGTTTATTTTTATGATTGTCGGCTGTCATAAATCAAATATGCAATTGTGTCTCTTGCCTACATGATTAGCTCATCATTCTGCAACAAATGTTGCCACTAAAAAGATAAAGGAAGCAATTGAGTGGATATCTTTAAATTCTTAATAATGTACTACTTGGATAATAAGTAATGAAGGTAAAAAAATTATTCCAATATTTTTTTTAACTCCCGGCCTTTTTGCTTAGCGCTTAGCCTCTTTTATAATTCAATGTAGATTTTGGCTATCCAATCTTAGATTTTATGGATTATTTATTTTTAGTATTGGCATTTTTTATGCGTACTTGTTTGGGAGATTTGTCCTTCAAATATACCACTTAATCAAAAGCAAAAGGCTACTAATTAAGATCCTGTTCTTTTGAGTTTCATGACAAAGCAGAGTAGTGTCTAATTCTAATTTTGCCGAACAAGGCATTATAAGGATTCAATGTTACTATATACAAAAATATTTGGTGGTGTTCCAATGGTGTTTATGCATTTCACATCAGGTTGGAGCTAATTGTTTATTTGAATAGTTACAAGTCTAGACTAGGCCATCTTTGCGCATATCGTTGTTTTGTTAATTCAATATACAATTCAAGTTTATCGGAAGTAGGATTATAGAAGTCTATTAATAGATAACCAAAGAATAGGTATATAATCTTGATGATGATAATGAACTTTAATTACTATTCATATAATTGAACCTTTATGAGGAAAATTGAAAAAATTTAGTCCACCCCTTTTCCATCTACCCTATCATTATTTAGCATCCTCAAGAAGAAGCCAAAAAAATATCACAATAGCTTAATCAACTATCACAATCAGAAAAGACCCAAAACTAATTTCAAAGAAAAGGAATTATGCATGTCATCAATCATGAAAGCTCCTATTACTTTGCTAGTGACATGAAAAGCACAAACTTAATTAAAAACCATGAATTTCAGTGGCAAATTAATGATCACAATGAATAAATGTTTTGACCTAAAATTTTGAGGAGCAATTACACCAAAGCTAAGCTAGGTGCACAGGAAAAATTACCACATTTTCCGGTGACAAGAGTCAATGGCACATGTTAGTCATTTCATAGTGGAAATTTAATGAGGTTGGCTTATAATAAGTGTGCTATGACAATAACAAAATTACAAGGACCAAGTTGAAAGAGTTTGTTCTGATTCCCCGGATCATGTTTCTTCTATGCATATTCCATTAGTCTTGTCATATGCTTCAACAACATACAATAACATTTGTCCGTCTCGCTATAATTGTCCTATTTGATCATTTTCTGTTAGAGTAATTCGGGTTAAATGATATATATGGGGTGGAAAGAGTACATTCCAATTTCAGGTGATCACAAGCTATGTTTGGTTGTCTTCAAACTTATGATTCACATGAAAAATATGACATTATACTTGTATTAAATAAGGAAATAAAATCCTGTCAAAAAAAAAAAAAAAAAAAAAAAAGGAAATAAAATTGGATCTTCCTTGTAGTTGCTTGGTGTATAAGTTCAACCCCATCTTTGTGAAAAAAATTGTTAGGTTTTGGTTTTCTTTTGAAATTGCTTATTGTATAGTTCAATTCCATCTTTGTGAAATTGTTTTGTTAGACTCACCAAAGATTTTAATGCATCTTCTTTTAGGTGGACACAAAGAAATAAGAAAGTTTTGTCAATGAGAGTTGTATCATCCATATCAACCAACTATTTGGAAATAGTATGGCTTTATCTTGATACCATATGATAGATTGAGTTGATTACCACGTGTTGAGGATAGTAGTATTGGTCTAGTGATAAGATTAGTATTCCACACATTAAAGGTACTCTAGATGGTGGAATTCCCCAGCCCTTTTCTTCTCTCCTATCCAGAGCCGATTTTATCAAAATTGTGTCAGGTTATTCATGTAAGATTCTACTCCGTAATTTTCGAATTTAGTAGATCGTAACGATTTTTAATTTACTCATAGTTAAGATAAGAACTTTAAGAGGGGCTAAGGCTAAGGCTTTGTCTTCACCACTCAAAAGCTTCATCCCTGGTCCCAAGTTCAATTGGCTAGTGGTTATTATACAAAAAAAAGTAGGTTTCGTACAACATGATGCTGCATTAGAGCGACTGTTAGGCAATACTATAGAAGATAAATGTGAAATATTATCTTTAAAATTTGGTCCGAGGAATAACAGTAATGATTTCTGGACGCAGTCCTTTTGAACATTCATACAAAATTACAAATGCATCACCGAAAAGATTGGAACAAATTTAGGTTAAATAGTTTTTTTTTTTTTTTTTTTTTTTTTATTTATTTTTTTTTTTAAGATAATTAACAGCATATAATTATTGAGCAAAATGACAATTTATTTACTTACTGATACCTAAATAAATAATCTACTAAGTTAATTTTTATTTTTTTTTCTTGCACTTGAATTACGAGTATATATATATTTCCCATCAACTTGATAATTATTAAGTAGCTAACATGTTAGTTGTAGTTAGGACATGTTCTGATTTACTGAAAACAATTGAACTGAACTGATTGGAGCTGAGCTGAACTGAAATGAATTGTTTATGAGAGAAGGAAATTAGGAACTGAACTGAACTGATTGGAGCTGAACTGAGTTGAAATGAAATTAAGCTGAAGAGAACAGACCCTTAGTCGTTTAAATTTTATTGTCATAGAAATCGAGTTATAAAGAGTATATGAAATAGCTATTGCAATCAAGTGATGTTCGTGGCCTTGCTATATTGGCAATAACACTTCCATTCCAAAAAAAAAAGGGGCAATAACACTTGATAACAACAGCAAAAGCAGTTCATTACAAGCTAGAAAGAGAATGTGAAATAAATTCATATTCTTTCATCTTCACCAATTTGGGTCCGAGTTTGATCTGTTTTCTGCTTGGGGATAAACTTATGCAGATTGTATATATACTCTCTTCGTGTATAATTGTCACGTTAATAGTATAATTTGAACTGTAGTAATGTGATAACTGATGACAGTAGTGCTTATTACCGTCAAACTCCTGTGAAAAGTCCTGCCCTCTCATGACGCCGACGAAAATTACTGATTCAAATTTTGGGCAAACATGCAGGGAGCCAAAAAGTTCAGGGTCGTGACTTTCCATGGATAGTAACATCCTTAACAACTCAATATGAATCGCCTTCAATGCCAGACTTGATGGCGTTGGCACAACAGCAGCGGTGCAGCCGTTAACTGCCCCTAGAACAATCAGTTTGCCAACTTAATCAGGAATTAAATATTGACACCATTAATAATCACAAAATCTTGAAAACTAATTTGTAACTGTCATTCTGTCTAAAGGCTTAAAGTTCTCCACGTCAAGAAGTTATATATATAGTAGCGTAATCGAAATCTAATAAATGCAAACATTCCCCAATATACCTTCCGTCCAAGTCCCTCTCTTAGTCCCTTAAGAGAATATGGGCGAGGGGGGCACCGTCACATGGAAGCTGCAATCAATCAAAATGGGGTTAATAGACAAAAGGCTGGACATTTGGTGAGAAAATAAATGAAACAGGGCATAAAATCATTTTCGCGTACTTAATATT
Organism: Chenopodium album; assembly: GCF_948465745.1. Taxonomy (NCBI): domain Eukaryota; kingdom Viridiplantae; phylum Streptophyta; class Magnoliopsida; order Caryophyllales; family Amaranthaceae; genus Chenopodium; species Chenopodium album. Next base: position 2,374,821 of record NC_137847.1, on the reverse strand, counting down.
CATGTCAAAGGTCAGATTGAAGCATTATTTTTCATAGAACATACAAAAACCGCTGTTCTAAGATTCAGAATTCTAACCTGAGCAAGGGACATCATTAACTGGAGCCAACAACGTGCAATTATGGTTTCGGCGCATCAATCATGATCTGTGAAAGTTACCACATACAACAACACCCTTAGCAGGTGAAGCATCCTTAAAGGATCCATCAATATAAGATTTAAAATAAAGAAATTGAGAACTTAAGAGGCTGAGATTATTGGTTGTATACTTGTACCTGTGATTTTGATGTTCAGCTGTATTAAAAAGGACTTTCCTTTCTCAATCGTCCTTTAGAATCACAGGAAACGACAAATCCGATATTAGGTCCCAAACTGGCTAAGCACAAGAGTAACTGGAGTTACATAAAGCAAGTTGGAATATACTTTCAGCGATTAATTGGAAGAGTTACTAATCATATCAAATCAAGTTAAAATGATTCTAGCATTCAACAAGAAAATGCAAACTAATAAGAGAAACAATAGATATACTCCAGTAAAACAGTCTACAGCTTTAACAGTCACAATTCTTTCCCACAAACTAGTATCAAGAACAAAACAGCAAACTGTTACCCTACCCTCAAAACTCCCCGAGAGAGGAAACTTTCTTATAATACATACCATTCAGAAATGGGACAGTTACTCTGCAAGAGGTTTATTCTAGAAAAGAAAGTACATAGCCAGCTTTCAGACAATTTCATAATGCATCAGCTGCATAAGTTCTTTTGAAATTTGAATAACTTGGACCTGTAATACAATTAAATTATCTTCAGAAGACCTAGAATCATACTTCATATGTGTGAACTTAATACACTGCTATGTATTTTTCTCAGCAGTTCAGCAAATGCAGTTCATGGAGAATTAAATAACTGTTAAGATGTTTTCATCCTAAAATGGCTTAAAGAAGATCCCAAAGCAGTCTATGGCAATTGCAAATAAGGACTCAGCAAGGAGGAAAATTAAGGAAAGAATGCAAGATCTCATAACATTTTCCGGCCCTCTATAGGCTACGACTGGTTACCAGGGTTTCACTGCTAATTTGGAAATATAAAATGATAGAGGAAGAGCTACACGTTTACCTACGCTTAAAAATAGTCAATTCCAACCTCATCATTTGCACTGCCCCGGGAACTAACTTAAGCAGACAAGACCAGGGCATGAATCCCAAGTTCCACATGTCCACATAGGTCTTGTATGCAGATCCGCGAGGTGGAAGGCAGCTTAAATCAAATCTACAACCCAAAAGGAGAGATAAAAGTGGGTAACTAGGAGGCCATTCACGATAGTGATTATAACCAATGTGATAGAAAACTTGATTAATACTTCATCATATATGTTTTCTGAGCTGCCAGCCATATTATAGTACTATCAGGACTCAGGCTTCAACTGTTATGATCTTGCCTCAGAATTTATCTAAAATCCCAAGTTCCCAACATAGAATTCCTTAATAGTAAGGCAAATTATATTCTTATTTGTAGACTAGGTTTACAGAAGAACATATATACATGTCTGGCTAGCATTGAACAGGACATTATTTGAGAAAGACTAAACCAGATATTTCCTAAGTTAACAAGAGCAACCTTGTATATCCCACTTAAAAACTATTACAGGAGGTGGTCGGTGGTAATAGCCAATAGGCCTCCATCAAGGCTAAATGATAGGAAATTATCCACATCATAGGAAGCTGTTTTGTAACTTTGGCTCTGGCACTAGAACAAAGGAAATAGTAATGTACATGCTCACAAGTCCCTGAGCTCAGCTTACATGACACAAGAAAAGGTCAAATACATGACGCAGCAACTCTAATCACATGATCTTTTCAAGACAAATTCCTTCAACCAACCATGAAGTAAATTTAGAAAATGGATCAATTTCACAACTAGAATGAATGCTCACGGGGCAAACTACTCAGATGTGAGAAATTGTATGCAGATGAAGTCCTTCTAATCATATCGAAAAAGAGCCAGCAATAAAAAGGAAAGAAAGGTATTGAACCCATCCAGAACAAATATGATCACATTGCTTCTCTTATAAAGCTATTACTACAATATTCAAATCTGAAATGAGTTTATAGATGCGAAGATTGCAAAGAATGTAGCTTTCAAGAACAAACTTCAGAGTTTCACAGAGAAATTTACAGTAGCCTAAAGTAGAAGATGAGCCACACAGCTCAACCAGAAACTGTCTTCACAACTTACAGTGCATATTGAACAGGCTACACTTCATTCAATGAATCAGAAGCTAAATACTTTGAGCTCAACTATGACCTGTATCTGCACTATTCAAAGTTCAGACAAAAGATTCAAGAGCTTAGCCATAAGGTAAACAGGATGAAGTGGACAACTATTTTGTGCTTCTCTTGTAAATGTAAGCCTCTGCACAGAATTAGTTAGATATATAGAAAGTAAGAACAAGAGACAATGGGGCAGTACATAGACAACCCCTGACTAAAAGGGAAATTTGACCTAATAAGAGAATAAAAGGCAAAAAAAGACAATCCCTTGAATCATAGGCTATGTATATAACATCTGAACATCCAAAAGATGGATTGCCAACATCTCTCTCAGTTATCCAAATCCCCTAAAAAGGAAGTTATGATGGACCAATTATTACAAAGAGTAACAAGGATGGATATAGCAATAACAATGTATTGCATCCATGATCATTTATATTAGGTAAAGATATGGACAAAGGTTATGTAACAAAGTGAAAGTCAGCTAATAACAGAGATCACAGAAGCATGATAAGCAGGGCTTTTTCATATCTCGGTTACATATGTCCCCGAATCACAGAACTAGCCTCGGTGGAACTTCAGTATTCTAGCTGGTTACAGAAAATGAATTCTTCACCAGTTGCACTTATATGATACTGCTCCTATCTTCCAACACATGAATCTCACTAAAAATGGGGTAAAATCTCTACTAATGCTCTCAGGAGAAATTGACATACATCGTCCAGTAGCAGCAGAGTGGAATAAACCAACAATATTAGTGAATATAAAAGAGCCGAGTTGTTTATAGAAGAGTTATGATTGATCTTAAAGAACAGCTGAGGTAGATAAAATTCGATGATATAAAGCAGCCTTTTACAAGGAGTAAAGAAAATGCCAAAGTTACAAACTTACAATTCAAACTTAATTACATAAAAGAAACAGATCTTCAACTATAAAGATACACTACATACTGACATTGAGAGAATTCACATTGAGACACACTTATATCTTTACCATCTTTTTTAAGGACCCAAACCCAATTTCAAGGTTTTCTACAAGTCGAGCAACAAAAAATCTATGACATCATAAACAAAGAATGACATATATACTTCATTTTTCTTTCAAGTTTTCTGAATTTTACTCACAATATCCATAATAATAGGATGCTAAACAATCTCTAGCTAGCTTACCATATACAAAGTGGCTAATTTCCTTCAACAAATACATGTGAGTAAACACTATCATTAATTTCCTTAAAGAGTATATTATCCTGTTCTATATAAGGAACCATAATTTAAATAGCTAAATTCATATCTCAATAGTATTTCTAGTCACATATTTGTTATCTTCACTAATGTCATAAATGATTCTTCTATCTCAATTTTCAAGGTAGCAAGAAAGTTACTTAAACTTGGAGCAACCATAAACCAATCTAAAGAATGCAGGTCATTGATGAGACCATATGAGAATTAGCACTGATCAAAAGGGTAAGCTGGAATAACTCTAATCCAATATAAAGATTGAAAATGGAACCTTTTTAAGTATCAGCACAGATACCTTGTCGCAGACACAAGATTCTGGCTTTACATCCTTCAGCAGACCAGCATTCAAGGCTCCAGCAAGGCCCAGAATGGAAGAATGCAGCAGCCAGCAATGCGTAACAGAGACATCAATAGCATCATAAGCCTCTAGAGCAAGGGATTGGATGCAGATACTGGCACAGTCACACCAAAACAGAGGTGGCAGATCCCAGTATCATCTTTATGCATCTGGAAAAGCCCCCTGCTATGGCCCTGGAAATGCATTGGGAAGTATCAATAATATCCTGAAAGGAAAATTATTTCATTTTCTTTCTTTGGATAAATGAAACAGTTCATATGCCATGAATAAAAGCACATATCACTGCTTTAACGAGAAAGTAGTAAGATGACCGAGGTGTAGGTCACTGCATCAATTATAAAGGCACAAATGATGGCACACTACCAAATATCATTAATATAGAAGGAGCTAAATGCAACTGTTTACCAGCAATTAGCAAACTGCTTCAAAAATTATAGACTGCAATTTAACTCTTATCAAACAAGAAAGTAAAAACGTGATCACAAATATCGTAAAGATAATCAAATGCATCAGGATGCAAAACATTGGACAGAAAAATACTGTGAGAGAGCCAGGGGTAGGGAAGTCAGGTAAAGAGAGAGACAGAGAACGAAAAGAGAGCAATAAACTCAGAAATTAAAAAAAAAAAAAAAAAAAAAAAAAAAAAAAAAAAAAAAAAAAAAAAAACATTCATTACTTTGTCATAGTACCAAGTACAAGTATTTGTAAGTAAACTATTGAGAAACCAAAGAGCTAATACACAGGCAGCGGAAGACACAACTTGGGTTGCTTTTTTACACTTGTGAAAGACAGTCAAAGAGCCTACTATCTACTGCAATAATTGACGAAAAATTGGACAAAACTATGATTTGTCAACTAGAAGGAATGCAGGTACTAGATGCAACCAAGGTCCTTATCTCCTTCAAATGTTCATCAATTGATATATGCAGTGAATGGCGAAGGTTTGTCAATAAAAGTTCCTGTTCCCAACTTAACGGACCTGATGCATGCAATGCCCCTATAGTACAACGATAGGCTTGCAATTCTAACCTATGTATTTCTTCTGTCAACTCCTCTTTTGCGGCAAGGAAAGAATTTCCTTCAACGGGTCTCAACTGACTACAAGATTCAGCATCACTATTTTGACTGTCATTATCTTCACAAGGACCTGTGGCAAAAAAACGATGCAATTTATGGGAGTAATTCCCATAGACACTACAACTACCAACAGAAGATGAGACACTGTTATCATCATCTGATTCTAAACTAACTGAACGTGAACGTCCAACAGCACCATCTGTTTTCTCCCTCTCCAAAATCAACTCAGAACACCCAGTTACTTTGTTGGTTAAAGAAGGATGCATGCATTTTTCATGCAGCATTTCTCGTGAAGAAGCAACATCATCTACCTTTTCAGGTAATTCGGGTTGTTGCTGCATGTCCTCTCTTTTCTCCACTCTAATTTTCCGCTTAGGCCCTGGATATGCTTCAATCTGAGAATAGCAATGAGATTGCTTCCTTTTCAGAGCTCTGGAAGGAATCACAAGAGATTCCTTAATGTTATCAGGATTCCTAATGCCAACATGGTAACCCTTCACAGGTACACACACAGCAGCATCAACTTTCTGCAACTGATTATTACCCTTTTGAGACGATGGAAGCCTGAACCTCAAATCTTCACATTTGTTGGAAGCCTACATAGAGAAGCAATTGATCTATTAGGAACATTGGTCCAATAAAAAAAAAAAGGTGATTTCATTCCATGTACTGTGTATAAGCAGATTAAAACAATATAGCAATGGAAGGAAATATCCGCACATTAAACAAGTCCTTCAGCAGATTGGAGCCCTTTCAACAAATCACCCTATCCCCAAAATAAAATGACATAGGAAAGGACTATGTTTAAAGCTTGCTGTAATGGCCTCAATGACAAACCGGATACTACAGTGAAAAGAACTGGATTTTTTTAAGACTATAATTACAAAATTAGTTGCCATATAAAAAAAATGATTAAAATAAAAAAGTGAAACTGAATACCAACTACAGGGTACATCAAACAGCTAAAGTGTCAACATAGAAATCTCTTAAGGAATAATGTGTATAGATAATATACCTTTCCAATCACAATCCATTCACCATCCTGCCAGCAAAGTCTTGCCCGAACATCAAATTTACTCACTTTGAGCTCAAAGGTAGATCCAAGTAGTCTAACCAATAGGTAATTATGTACCAAGACCTTCAAAACTATGGCCATCTTCCAAGAATAGTTGTGAAAAACCTCAACAACATCACCAGATACCCAATCCTGTAATACATCCACTGAAGGTGGGCAAGGCCTAATCGCTTTCCGGGACACTCTTTCAACCATTCCATTCCCTGAATGCTCCACATCCCCTTCATACTTAACAGTGTAATTGTGGCCATTACCACCTACTATCTCGGCACACCTCCATGATCCTGACGCCATCTCCTTTTGGGTCAATACCTCCACTTTGGTACCCTTCTTGAATCTCATCATAAAATCAACCTTTTCACACTAAAAATCAAATCTAAATACACCTGTTACATGAAAGGAAACCCAAAATTCAGGAAGATTACAAAAACAATTAAAGCAAGATCAATGACTAAAACTTACATGCATAAACAATACTATATAACAAATCATGTGTAACTGATACCAATTTGTAATTAAGACTAAATTGATATTACAGACAAAATAAATAAATATATAAAATAAGCAATTTTAAAACCAATTTTCAAATTCCAACATTTTAAATTTCTCTTTTCTCAATATTAATCAAAATCCCCCAAAAAAGAGAGTTAATTTAGCAGTGAAACACAACGATCACATTTTTTCTTACAAAAAGCCAATCATCAATTTATGAACTAATGAACAACAAAATCAAAATTCCAGAAAAGATAACAGAAAATTAACAAAAACCATCAAAATCAGCAATCTAAGAACCACAATCAGCTAACATCAAACATAAAATTCATGTAAAAAAAATGATACAAACTCCAATAATCAGAATAATGTACAGATTACAAGATCAAATAAAAGTAAAATAAATGCTTGAAATTGAAAGAATTAAAAGATGAATAAAAGATTATAGAGAGAGAAAGAGGAGAGAGAAAGCAAAAAATACCTGAATTTGGAAGAAGAAATTGTTCAGTTTGGTGAAGAAGAAGAAGAAGAAGAAGAAGAAAGGGGGGTTTGCGTTTTGTTGGTTTGTTTGTTTGTTTGCTGGTGGGAGAAGTTTGTGGTTTTTTTTCTTTTCTTTTTTTTTTTTTCTTTAATTTCAAAAATATAAAAAATAAAAATATATATTTATATAGGGGTGCCTTAATTTGGTTGTAAAATCTAAATTTTTTTTTGACGATATTGTAAAATCTAAATTGATAAAGAAAAAAAAAAGACACTATAGTATGAATATGGTATAAAAAAAATAAATAAAAAAAAATTATGAAATGAGAATATGCTTATTATTCTTGCTTTTTATTTGGAGCGTGCAATGGTTTTTCTTTTTTTTTTTTTTTACTAATAATGTTTAATTTGGTTAGTAGTAGTATGGTATGACAAGTTGTCGAATGAATAACGATTAGAATAGCTTGTTGAGGAGGAGTTAATTGTATGACATTATTCTTATATACTATCTTCGCCTACTCTTTTAAAAATGCACAATTTTATTTTGAGATAAAATTTTAGCATATGATCCTAATAGATGTAATTTGATTTGTTTCTTGTTAAAGTAAATAGATATTGTGTGATCATCATATCACAAAAACTAGGATTTTAAATTCATAAATGACTATGATTTGTTTCTTGTTTGTGTATTGAAAGATCATTTAGGATTTGGATATGATGTGGTAATATGAGAAAGTAGATTTTTTTTTGTACCACAAAATCTTATGTGATATTCTTATCAAATAGTTTTATGGAAACATATAAGGGGGACACTTTTTTTTTTTCTACTCCAAACAACAATAATTATATATATAATCTTTAAGGTATCAAATTAAAAGAAACATCGCCTAATTTTGAATGAAGAAATATTAAGTATTGAGTTAATTTGATTTAATAGAAAGATGATCTTCAAACTTTGAGCATCTTACTAATGGTTTATAATAATAGAATTGCCTAGTTACAAATGCTAAATATAAAGATAAAGTCTTACACGCTTATATTCAAAGCTTGTCCATATTGATGTTTCATGACTTTATATAAAACGAAACAAGAAAAAAAAAAAATTTACGCCAACATATCATATTGATACAATTACCAAAGAATAAAATAACTAGTCCTTTTGTATATATATATATATATATATATATATATATATATATATATATATATATATATATATATATATATATAAAGAAAGGAAAAAAAAAAAAAACTAGTCCTTTAAAAAAAAAAAGTAATATTTTTTTCTCAATTGGTTAATCACGGTGCAAGTGATTTTAGTTTTTAAGATACTCGTTAGGGATTATGTATGATTTGAGCTTGACCGGTATTCACATTAGAATATTCCAACTTTATAAGTAAATTACTCGTATCAACTAGGAATTTCAGAAATTATTTAGTGTACACACTAGCTTAAATTTAGAAAATAATACTTGAGTTTATTTTTTAATTGAATAAGCAAAGAAGCAAGTCAACAATGTATAAACAGTCCACATTAAGATGATTTAACATTATATTTTTTTGATTGTAAATCAAATACAAAATGATAAACAATACTTCGTAGCTATTTCTTAAATTATTTATTTTTGGGCACAATCCCAACGCGAACATGACCACAAGCCCACAATATATACTCAATACTCAATCCATTCAAATTAAGTAGCCATACTTACAATTTTGAGATATTCAAACCAGTTGTCATTTATATCTTTTTTTATTATGTAATAATTAATTGTAGAGTTTAAATTGTTAGAAACTACAAATAGAAAAAAAAAAAATGTGTGTATATATAAATCAACTAATAAATTTATGCTAATTGGTAGCAAAGCTAAAGTTTATAAATTGATATTAAAAGATTTACATTATCGACTATTACTTGTATTTGCTTTCATTGATGACAAATAATAAAAAAAGAAAATATCCATTAAAAATAAAGGGTCGAAAAGTAAAAGTGTTAATTATGGTCATCAACTAAGAAAAGGTCAAATAGCAACCTCTTAAAAATAAATACAATTCAAGTGGCAGCCAACCAACATGAGGCATTCATTGGGTCCATCATATGACCATAGAATTTTTATAAGTAAAAAACTTCAATCTTAAAAATAACCCAAAGTTTTTTGTGTTACAAATGACTAACAATTGCTTGCATAAGCACCAAAACTACCAACATTTTGGAGTTGGTATACCAGTGTATAATAATTAACATTTGTAGACTTGCTTTTTTCATTTTCTCTTGTTATAATAACCTTCTTGTGTGAACGGTCAATATTTTAGGATATTAATCTACATAATAAGAGGTTTGACAATGACGAGGACAACAATATCAAAGCCTTAATTAAATTCAATAGAATGGATTCGATGCATAAATCAATGCAAAAATATTATCTTTGGTGGTTGTTAACGGATATTACTATTGATATTCAAGATCTCAACAAATATGACTCACCTTTTAACCATTTTAACTAAAAAAATAGGGGAAAAAAAAGAAAGATATATTAAAAAAAATTTATTTTTTGTGCTACAAGTCTACAACCTTTCAACAACATGATATTGAGTGACACATTCATTACCACATCATGTGATCATATCTAGCTTCCTTCAACACAATCAATAATTATTTGTTACATCTATCACTCATAATTAGTTGATTTGTCAGTATTGCTAGATTATCTACATAAATTTGTGCATTGGTGCACAAGTATAATAAACTCTTTTTTTTTTTTTTTTACATTTTTTTGATTCAACGTATTATCTTTATAAGGAGTAGTGAGTAGCTAATTTTTGTGAGGAGTGAGAGCAGTGTCACTAGCTAGGTCATCATAAGATAATGTATGGAATAAAATGAAGAATAAAAAATTAAAAAAAAAATTACATACCAATCAATAAGCTAAATTTACTTAATATCCGTGATTAAAAAGTCATAAATAATACTTTGTCTTACAAAAAATCAACAATTAAAATAAATAAAATCATATTACAAGGGGAAATTCAATACAATTAATCCTTTTGTAGAAAATTGATAGTCATGTTTCACTTTTTGCAAAAATCCAATGCAACATTTAACCATTTATTAATCAAAATATGTGAAACTGTGATATACAATTATATACCTAGCTACATGAAAACGAATCAAACAAAATTGCACAAACATAAGGGGGAAAATGATAGTTGGAGAATTGAAGAATAGGAAAACTATTGGCAAGAATTAAACGGTGTAGACCTTTTTTCAATCTAAAGGAATTGAATTGGTCCTACTTTTTCTTCAAACGGGTATACACATCTTATCTTATGAGATGAGACTCCATGAAGAAGAGAGTGGTCCTTAATTCTCATGCCACTATTTGTCTTAACTTGTAAATATTTGATAAGTGACACATATATTTTTTTTGTAATACAAAATGATTATCAAATATTTTTTAAAAAATGGCATAAGTAAGTTGATTGGGAATGTTGAAATATGTGTATTGCTTTATTATATTAATTTTAAAGCACGAGAATAAAAATAATAACTTATTTGCATTATTTGTTGATAATTGTTTAATGAACTAGCATTCTGGCCCATGCAATGCATAGGTCGTTTATATCTATATAATATAAATTTTTATTTTTTAATGTAGTTTTATTAGAAAATGAGTAGTTTATAAAGGAGAAAAAGTGGTGAAAATTGAATGTAATTGTAGAAGATATTAAGTTGGGGGAAAGTGAACCATGCAAACAACATTCATACATGTATTTAATTAAAGTTTTTTTTTTTTTACTTTTTTTTTATTAAATATGAGAAAGGGGATTAACAAAAGAAAGATTAAATGAGGTGACATGTGGTATTGGTGAAAAATAAAATTAACTTGTGACTTGATGGGGATGATGGTTTGTATTTTTAAATACAAATAAAGTATAGAGTATAGATAGATATAAATATAGATTAGTCACATTTATGTATAGTTGTATACCCGTTGTTTCAAGAAAAACGTTATCAGATTTGTTAACTAATCAATAAAGGATTCCCAACACTCATGAGATATTTACATGGTGATTGGAATCATCTCTTACATCTATTGACTACCACTACAATACAATAGATTTACAAAATAACCACATAATTATACTAAGGAAAAATTGCAAAAAACCACCTTTTATAACACCTTATTTGTAAAAAAAACACCTTATAAAAATTTTCTTGTGAAAACACACCTAAAACCACTTTTTTTTTGCGAAGTAACACCTTAACTCGGTTTTCGGTGTTTGACTTGGTTTTCCGGCGTTGACTTTGCACTTGTGGGTTACGTGATCTCATAAAACCATCTTCCTTTATTTTTTTTCTCTTTTCCCTCACACACACCACTTCACCACCACCACCACCTCACTGCCACCCCCACCAACACCACCTCACCGCCATCACCAATTTACTATCACCCTCACCAACACCATCTCACCCAATAAATCTACTTCCATGAAAATTTCACCTTGTAAGTTCACCCCCATCCACCCAAAAATCCCACCTCACCTCCTCACCCCCTTCCTCCATTGAAGCCCAATAGAGCAAGCACATACAACAAAAAAAAAAAGAAAAAAAAGAATCAAAGACCATATTGGTGTACATTGACTCTTCGCAATTACTCCTAATTCCATCATTGGTGGGCAAAAACGAAGAACCCTAATTTTCAATTACAAACCCTAATTATGAAAATTTAAAAACCCAACATAATTTACAAGAATTTCAGTAATTACAACTACTTACCTTACTCGAAATTAGGTTAATTGTAGCAATTTACGCTTAAAAATGGAGTTTCCATCGTCAATGGTGAGTAATTGGGACTTTGTTGGAGAAGAAGGGAGGAGAGAGAGAGAAAGTGGAATTGGAGAAATGGAGGGTAAATTGGGAAAAAAAAGGGAGAACTCACCGAAACACGTGCTTCTCACGTGCAAGTCAATGCCTGAAAACCAAGTTAAAGGACGGAAATCAGGGTAAGGTGTTAATTCGCAAAAAAAAAAAAAAAAAAAAAAAAAAAAAAAAAAAAAAAAAAAAGTGGTATTAGGTGTGCTTTTACAAAAAAATAAAATAAAATTATAAGGTGTTTTTTTACAAAAAAAAGTTGTTTTAAAATGTGGTCTTTTGCAATTTTTCCATATACTAAACTCATTTTCGGGACATTATAGGTCCTATTGGTAGACTTATGGTTCCAAATATATTTTCATGACCTCAAGGAACAAACCCCCCCACCCCCCACCCCCAACTTAAATTTCGAAAAATTTTTTTGCTCAACTTTGATAAAAAAAAAAAGCGTGCATTATAACCTTCTTATTTAGATGTTTCTTATCTTTTTTAAGTTCAAAAAAGAAAGTGGATGAGGTGCTTCGTATCCACCCCTAACCATCAATGTAGCCAGTAACATATATACACCTCTTTGTCTTCATTAACTCAACGTCATCACAAGCCTTTATGTGATCATCTTGCATATGGTTCGAAATAACATTATTGACATTGGTAAGTATCTCCTGCCATCACACCATGTCTTTTCCATACTGAGTCTCGAAATCTTCATAAACGGTCCAATTTTGTTTATTATAGCCATCTAATTAGTAATCGGGAATATTTTCGGATCCAACAAAATTAGGCAACGAGGTGCCTCCTAAAGTTCTAAAATAACCCTGAAAAGCTTAATTAGTTGGTGCCCGAAACTGCCTATACTAGTTCATGCTTTGCATACCCAAATAATACTACCTACTCTTGTTAAGTCGAATCATTAGTTTAATTGATAAGAAGATAACATTTGTTGAGCAATTAGGTTTTGATGATTATAAACTAATGATGATTATCTATCTAACGTGTATGTTAAGTTGTGCATAGAAAGAGCAAGTTATGTTTGGAACAGGATACAAGGAACCTGAGCAATGACAAGTATATATATAAGGAACTTGAGCAATATAGGATAAGCAATAGAGGAACAAGAACAATGATAAGTGTTACAGTTGATAAGCATGATGATGGCTAAGGAACCATGAAGGTAACTATGTAAATAGGTGTTTACATATGTTAGCTTCACGAGGTAAGTATCCTATACATATATATGTCATGTATGTGTAGAAGTCTTTAAATTTAGTTTAGTTTTCTTTATTGTTTTTATAAATGAAAAAACTAACCTTCTGAGTTACTTTGTTATCCTCATAAGTTTGCTCAGTTTGTCATCATTAAAAAGGGGCAACTTGTTGACCCTTATGAGGTTTTGATGATGATGTTAAGAATTGAGCAAACTTCCATTTAATAAGGATTTTCTAGTGTTGTGATGTTTGCAGGTTCAGTAAGCGTTGAGGGTTGAAGTAGGAACTGAAACAGAGGAACTTTAGAAGATCCATGAGGATACAAGTAAAGTTAGAAGAAGAGTTCCAGAAATGGAACTTCCAGAAGTTTCTTAACAGGAACTTCAAAACGGGTTGTAACGACCTGGTTCCGGTGTAATGTTGGGGCAAACCCTAAGATCCAGAATATATCAAGACTACAGGATTCCAGAACAAGAGTTTTAGAGAAGCAACATGAAGACAGAGAAATAGAAGTATATTGCTCTAGGATTCATGTAAGTATGTTGGACACAAAAGTCGGTCTGGAACAAGTCTTTATAGAACCAAGGTGAACTCCAAACAGTCAATGAAATTAGAGTAACTGACTTGTCAGGAACTCGGAGACTCTCAGAGTTCAGGAACCTAATAGGAACTTAAGTGTGCACGTTGTTAAAAGTCGGTTTTAATGATATATATATTTACCTTATACGTGCATATCTTTTAGGGATTTGGTTTTACTGAATAAAGATATTTATCTTCTAATAAATCCCTTTTGGAAAAAGATAAATTTTGTTTAAAAAGTATTTTTAAACTAAAAGATAAGATTGAAATAAAATCTGATTTTATGTTAAATTTATCTTATTATTATTGACAGATTTTATTCTTAACAAAAAGATATATTTTCGGAAAACTTGTTTTTAGAAAATATCTTTTAAACTTATCTTTTCAGAAAATCTATCTTTTTCAAGATGAAATGAATAATTCGAGTGTACTATAAATATGCTCATATGTATTCATTCAAAGTTGAGGCTGACGAAGTGAGGTGGTCGTGCTTAATAGTTTTATCCTTCACCACGAAGCTAAGTCAGTTCTCCTGGTCAAAGTTCCTATCAGGTTTTGGTCACAGTACGTCCAGTGAGTTCCAGACAGGTCTCGAGTGTCCAACATATTAGTTATATCTCTTTATTCATAGATATGTATTTAGGGATATTCAATGAGATCTTGTAATGGGAAAAAGGGTTTTGAGTGTTTTGTATTTTGGGGTGAGATTGTGAATTCTCTTAAATTCACGCAAGTGATGAGTTTGAAATATCGTAAAATTCGAGTGGTAGCTGTGAGTGCACAGTGAGTGAAAGGAACCTGAGAGGTGTCTTGGGTCACCTAGGAAGTGTCCTGGGTTAAGGGAGAAAAAGGGTCCTGAGAGGTGTCTTAGGTCTGGTAGAAGGTGTCCTATCATATAGTCAAGTGTCCGTGGTGGAACTTGCGAAGCAAATGTCTGTGTAATAGGTTGTACTAGGAGAGTTTCCTATTATAGTGGAATTTGTTTATAAGTCCCAATAGGGCCGAGGTTTTACTTCCAGTTGGGCACTGGATGGTTTCCTCGTAAAACTTGCTGTGTGCTTTAAGTTCCTTTACGTTTTAATTGTTTATTTCCGCTTAAGTTTCGCGATTGGAACCTACTACCATTCACCCCCCTCTTGTAGTAGTTCATCTACACTAACAACATTACATGTGTAGTTAGCTATACATAAAAACAAAAATTATCATGTAATCATACTAAACCCAAAGATTACTGTAAACGTGACTTATGAACCAATCTTAGCTTTAGTATTAGTTTAATATACGTTTCTCAATTTCCAAGCTTCACCAATTTCTCCTTTTATACGTCAACTTTATATATTTTTAAGGAATTTTGGCTTTTCCTCATTTCTAGCGCTCTCATGGGTAAATATATATCAATTTTATTATACGGATTTATATTAATATAAATGAATTGTTTTATGCACCCTCCCATACAAAAATAATTTCCTACGGAGTATAACTTAAGTTTTTCTTTCCAAATGTTCATTTTATAAATTAAATATATCCCATGCATTATAACGAATACAATATTTGTATATCCTTATAAAAAAAAGTTTAGGTTTTTTTTTAATTCTCTTTGATTAATTTGCCAGCTTTGTTGGTTGTCTTTGCCTGCATGTATTGCTTGGAAGGTAGAATTTTGTAACAGAAATAAAGTATAACGGCTACTTGTGGCATTATTCCCTCGTTATGACGGCAGCATATATAATACGAGTAGCTATTTTTGCATGATTACTAAAATAAAGGGGAGGAAGAGGAAATAACATTATTGTCAATCTGTCATTGCTTTAGCTAAATTGTAGGAAATACATTTCTCTGTCATTTCAATAGTTTCCATCTGCAAAATTAGCATAAATTAAATAGGACCCCTTTCACCTACATAATAAAAATAAAAATAATTTCTTTCAAAAAAAAAAAAAAAAAAAATTCAATAAAGAGGTACAAACTCTTAAATAAACCCATTTTTTTTTGGAAAAATCGGGAACTCTTAAATAAACCTGATTCACATTAATTTATTGTGAACCACTTATATTAGAGTTACTATGGTCGTTTTATTAATATAAATAAAGATTACTGTGTTAAAATAAAAGTTATAGTTGTTAAAATAAAAGTCATTGTGTAGTAATTATAAAAGTCATAAGAGGTTAATTATTTTTTTTTTTACTAAAATTATTAATATACTAGTTAATATAAATATTAAAGGCCACTATGCTAAAATTATAGTCACTATATTTAACATAACATCATATTTTAAGTTTACAATAATATTATATATAAGCATTAAAAATACTCTTGGAAATTGTATAAAATTAGGAATTCATGGCAAAAACACGCGTAGATCAGTGTGTTTTTGTCATGTATTTCTAAATTTATACAATTTTCAAGAGTGTTTTTAATGCTTATATGAAGCCTTTAGGACTATGTATAACATTTTCCTAATATTAAAGGTCACACAAATTTTAATAAAGATTACAATACTATTCTAAATTAAGGTGACTATATTAAGATTAGGGTCACAATTTTCAATATAACATCAATAGGGCACTTATATGGACTTCAGGTCCACACAAGATTTTTTAAAAAGAGGTGTACAAAATTATTTGGGTTACATGCGGTAAAAGAAAATAAAAAATTTAGGCTACATCAGCTCAAATTACATACGGAATATAAGTATTGGACTTTTTATTTTATAGTTTTATATAATTGAGAAAAAAAAAAGTGTGTAAAAATGAGAAAACTCTAATAATAAGAATATAAGATGGTTAATCTCGTACATGTGTACTTTTAAGGAAATGCTTCTTTTAAAGAAATAAATTAGTCAAACTTTATAAAACATCTCAAAATAAAAAGTGTTTCAAACATTTGGAAACAAAAAAACTGATTTTAGTTTGGAGTCTTTGGACTAGTGTATAATGTCAACTCATATGATTTATGTAAAACTTAAATTGACATAATTCAATACTCGTACTTGGTAACTATGAGATGGGCCTGGTCCAAGGCCACTAAGCCCAAGAAGAAAATCTCTTAGGCACATCCGCACATAGCTATTCTCCATGACCTTTAATCATTTTTTACCCTGTTTGGTGAAAAGCTTAGAGCTGAAAGCTGAACCTGTATAATTGTGTTAGCTGATTATGACTAGCTGATTGTATTAAATGATTTGACTAACTTATTTTATTAGCTGATTGTATAAAAGTGTTTGGTAAATAGCTGGTTGTTTAAAGCTGATTGAGTATGTGAAATGACCAATAAGCTAATTGTGGGGTAGGTAGTTCATAAAGGATTTTAAAGTAAATGAGGGTATAAGTGTCATTTCATTATAATAATTGAATAAGCTATTTAAAAAAGCTCATTTTAGGAGCTTTTTGTAAAAGAGCTTATTTAGTGGAATAAGTTCTTTAAATAAGTTTTCCACCAAACACTTTATGTTAACTTATTTAATAGTTAATAAACTAATATTGGTCAAATAAGCTAATTTTGCTCAAATAAGCCGGTTATCAAACACAACCTTTTTCTTTTTGGTCCGGATAAGCTAGAAGGACAATACAAATGACATTCTTTTTATTTACCTTTTTCTTTTATACGGGGTTTGTAAAATGATACTACCTATTTCACTATTTGTAAAACTCATTCTAGTGGTATGGGCTAGATAGCGGCATTTCCATATGCGTTGTTATTTTGTTAAGTTTGTCACACATGCACAATGTGTCTTCTAGTCCGAGTCTTGTCGAAACATATTATTATTGTTGATTTCACATTATAGTGATAATACTCCTATTAGTATATCTACAATGAGGGTGTTATAATGAGTATAGATGTTTGTTTAATCCGCTATATATTTCCCTCAAAAATATCCTCAGTATATAAATTTTGGTTATCAAATTTTATTTTATTTTATTTATTTATTTATTTATTTTTTTTTTACGGAGTATAATATAACATTGTACATATACTAATAGCCGTGGGGATTCATTATTTTTTTTATGCTACTAGACAGTCAAAAAAAATTGACAATGCAAATTATATACTCCGACAAAAGATTGAATATACTATATACCTATCAATTACAACTATCCAAATAAACTTTTATAATTATAATTTTTAACATATAAAATTATACCAAGTACATCCTCAACAAATCAGAGAAATAATCCCCCCCAAAAAATTCAGATTTTCTCAGTATGATGAGAATTAAACCAAAGAATAAAACCACAAAGAACAAGAATAACAGGAATCAGATGAATAACATATTCTGCAGGAAATGTAAATCTCCTCTGTTTCTTGCTAACTTCTCTGTAAACCGGCAACTCATCTGCATCAGAAGCCGGCACCAAGTTTGCTGAGAACTCGTCGGAAACCCGTGTCGCACTAGCTGACCTATACATTATTATCAAATGACAACGATCACGACCACGACCACGACCACAACCACGACCACCAGTTACCAGTATGTTCAGATCTTAAAGGGGCTGTTGTTGACCTTTAAACAAGAAAAGGTGGAATATTTTTAGAGGAAAAGAGAGAGAAGTAGATGTTGTAGTTATATAGAAAATGAGGTGATTAATTTTATAATGGAAGAGGAAGGAACTACTTTGCTTCCAATAATCCTGAAGGGTTGACTTTGAATTATTGTGGAAAGATACAGCCTAACTTGGGATGACTTTTACTTAAGATTATTTCATTTAATATTGATTTGCATGTGATGGTAAAGACTAGTATGAGGGTTTTAAGGTCTAATTTATCACATGTTTTAAGTTTCCTATTCCCCTTTTCAGCAATTGGAAGATGTAGGTAAGGAGGGTTGTGAGTCGTGCCTGGTTAACGTGTCTTATGGTTGTGTGAGCTTGGCTTACGGCTGAGCCAACTAGTAGTAAGCTAGCTACTATATGTGTTGTGTTGAAAATGTTAAAAGGGTAGCCTATACAAATTAAATTAGCTAATTTTAGTTTTGTTGTGTTGGACCTTGTCATGCTTCATCAAATAAAATGAAACTCGACATGATTCATGTCCCAGCATATACATGTAAATAGCGTAATGCTTTGATCTTTTTTTTTTTTTTTTTGTGTATTGATTCGTACCGTACCATGCCATTGCCATCTTTAGATGTAGATAAATGTAAATCAATATTGTTGAATTGAATGTATGAAGGCTCATTGATTCTTATTATTGGTCATATTGGACTATTGTGCCTAAACTAAATTGTGGTCGTCTTTCAGATTGAAAAAAGCCAACAGTTTGGCACTCAAGCAATCAGATTAATCTAGTAAACTTGGAGATTAAAGTGATTCAAACAAAGTATGCACCAAGTTAGAACTAATCCAATCACAAAGGAGGCAAAATCTCTTTTTACTTTAATTAACTCTAAGTGGTGAGTTTGGATGGAAAGGATTTGACCATGAGTGAATGTTTTAAGTACCTAGGGTCGATCATCCAGAAGAATGGTGACATTGATCAAGACGTGACCCACAGGATTAAGTCAGGGTGGCTTAAATGGAGAGCGGCCACGGGAGTGTTATGCGACCGCAGCATTCCCTTAAAGTTGAAGGGAAAATTCTACAGGACTGCCATAAGACCAGTGTTGCTCTATGGTACAGAATGTTGGGCTTCTAAGAAAGAGCATATTAAAAAGATGGAGGTTACGGAAATGCGCATGTTAAGGTGGATGTGTGGAAACACTTTAAGAGATAGAATCAGAAATGAGGTTATTCGCAAGAAAGTAGGTGTGGCGGGCATTGTAGATAAATTAAGGGAAAATCGTCTGCGTTGGTTTGGACATGTAAGACGGAGACCCGAGGGTGCACCGGTGCGAAGAGTGGAAGAGTGGGACCATGGAGGGATTAAACGAGGAAGAGGGAGACCAAAGATGACTTGGTTGGAAGGAGTGAGGAAGGATATGAAGTGCATGGATTTACGTGAGGATGAAGTTTTGGATCGTAAGGGATGGAGGAGAAAGATTTATGTTGATGACTACACGGAATAATCAAATTTGGTTCATGTTAGCCGACCCCACTTTTGGGATTAAGGCTTTGATTGATTGATTGATTGATTGATTGAACCAAATTAAGCAACATGCACCAACCACTTTTGAAGGAGCATAAATCGACAAGCACTATGTGTACCGTTTACGAGGACACACAGATGCAAGAATGTTACTTAGACCTCCTCCGGTTTTATTTAAGGGCCTCAATTTAACTTTGACATTATTTACATGCACAACTTTGACCAATGTTTATACTCCCTCTATTTTTAAATACTTGCTTTATTTTTTCATGTACAGAGTTTTAGAAGAATTTGGAAAAAGTAATAAAATATGGAGGTATTGGGGTAGGTGGAAGAATAAAAAATTATAAAAAGCAAAATTAGTTGAGAGAATTAGAGGAAAGAGAATATAAAATTAATAAATTATGATTTATGGTGGGTCCACTAGGTGAGAGAAATGAATTAAATATTGTAAAAAATTTCCAAATAAGAAAATGGAGGAGTGGAGCAAGTATTTAAAAACGGAGGGAGTACTTTATATACTCGTATAAGATTGAATATATTATATGTGTATAATACTTATTAGATTCGTCTCAAAGCATAATTTCCAAATAAATATAATATGAAACGGAGATAGTATTAAAATGTTTTTTTTAAGGATGTCCACCCGGTTCACCGACTACATTCGGATCTGACTCGGATAGCACGCCTGACTTATGGTGGGTGAGTCTTCCAATAAGAGTTTCTGCATATGACGAGACTCAAACCCGAGACCTCCCTTAAACGACATCAAGTTGCTTACCACTTGAGCCAACTCTTATTGGTTAATAGTATTAAGATGTTGAATGAATTGCATACGCATTTTAAACTTACTAGATACAGTATATATCTTGCGGAGCATTTGAGGAATATTTCATTGGGTATATATATCACTTGAAAGGGTCTTCATAGAAGTGCTTTTTTTTTTCTTTTCTTTTTTTTTGTATCATGGTTGATATTTATAGTTTTATTATTCTTAAACAAATCAGGGAGCGTTTGGTTCGCAGAGTGGTATGTGTTTAGAATTAGGAATGGGGTTAAGGTGATATCGGGTTGAAACTTGATACTTAATACCATGTATTTGGTTCAATTCAGGAATGGAATTCCCTTAATATCAGGTATTTGATACCTAATGGATTGGAATGAGCCAAACCCACCTCCCCCCTAAGGTTTCAAAACTCTATACCTCATGGGTTTGATGTATGAATTTAAAATTCATATTTTTGACAACCAAACATATGGTATGGTTTTAGTAATTCTAAACTCATATCTCATACCTACATTCTGCAAAACAAACGCCTTAAATAGATTTTTGAGTTGATTTGAATTGCTAAATAACTATTGTTCACATATTACTTTTTACTGTAATTTTTTTTTACCGATGAGGTCTTAATCTAGTGGTACAATTAAGAATGAGGTCATACGTTCAAATCCCCCCATCCCGCTTATAATTTGTATCCCCCCATTGGTTCATTCGCACCAAAAACCTGATGAAGAAATCATCCGAAGCTGAATATGATGATCCTGGTAAGTTGTATGGAGTACTACTTATCATGTTTTGGAATCTTCAGATTGGATAAGATTCAACTTTTTTGGAAGATCAAACTTTTGAACATTATATATCTATCTTATAGTAGTAATAAAGGATCAACCTATAATTTCCAACAATATATATCTAGGTGAAGAGGATGGATGGAAGCAACCTTCTTTATCATATGATTTATTACTAAGTTAATTATGTGAAAATTGTATAATTAATAAAATACGAGTAATTTCTTTAAATTGTGTAGTACGGAGTAATAAATTTTTTCGTCTTTTTTTAAAAAATTGTTTAGTCTTGAAATTTGAAAGTAAAAAAAAAAAAGGTTAAATTGAATGATGTCATAAATAATTTATGCGGAAATTTTTCACAAGAAGTTGACACATGTAATTCAGTGATGTTAGCATTATGATGATGACTGGTTTTAGTATGTAGTTTTAGTCAATTGATGCAAGGACAAGAAAAATAAAGAGTCGTCCCAAACTTAACTTATAAGCTCTTTTTTATTTAGGAAACTTTTAAGTTCATCTTATACTAAATAATCTACTGCGTATTTGTTTTTACAAAATTTTCAAATTTTCCTAATTGATTGTAGTAAGAAGCAAGAGTTGTTGATTTTCAAATTATAATGGCTGGTTTTAAGAATAGTGTTACGTACTCGATATAATTAAATTAAATTTAAGTGAAAAATCACTTTGAATCTTATTTTGGCTTGTGTCAAGTTAAATTCGATTATACGGAGTATTATTAATACACTTAATTATTACTCGTACCAAGTGATTAGAGCTTTTCTCCCGATTTTAGTAGATCCTGGGATCGATTCTCACCCCGTCCTTGTAGCTCTCTAAACACAAAAATTTAAGACTCGTTCTCCGTAGACATTGATTATCAACTTGGTAGACATTGATTATCAACTTGGTATGAAAAAAGAAAGTACAAATTCAAAAATAAAAAATGGAGGTTTTTCTCCAAAATAGAAAGAAAATATTCAGACATTCTATTCTATCAAATCACATAATCTAATCATGATAATATTACTCCTAGTAGGGGTTGAGTAGAGTAGAGTCCCTAGAAAATCCACCCAATTTTCAAATTCAAACGGTCCAATTCCTTTCTTACACTCTCCCTCCTTTCCTTTTACAGTTTATCATCTCTTCATCATCTTCATTGCTGTTAACACTTTCGATTTTCATTTTTCAACCCTAAAAAATATGGAAATTAAAACTCCTGTAAAAGAAGCAGAGAGAAAAAAGAGTGTTGATTTGGTTATTTTCTCTCCATTATTTCTGGAATTCTGGGCTTTTAATCTTTTATTTTATATCAAAACTGTTTTTTTTTTTTTTTTTTTTCAATTGAGTTGCTCTGTTTTATACACTTATTTTCTCTCTGTTTTTGTCTATTTTCTGGGTAGAAAAAGGAGAAATCAGTAATTTCAAAGAAGGATTTGAAGCTTGCTTTAGTTGCAAAAAGACTGTCTATGCTTCAAGATGATCATCAAACTGAAATTCAACCTGTAAGTTACTGCTTTTTTTCATTTATTATTTCATTTATGCTTAGAAAAGTTTGAAGCTTTATTACTCCAGAAAATTTCAGATTTTATTTTTGTTTCAAGTTTTATTAATGAGGTCTTTTGATTTATTTATTTATTTGGACTTCTTGTTATGAAAAATGATCATAGTTGTCAACTTTACCCTTAAATCTCACAAAAAGATTGAACTTTCCCTTAAATGTTTATGGCCCATTTATTCTATTGTTGGTTGAAAGTTTCAATTTTTTTTTTTTTTTGGGTAACAGATATTACCTCCAGATAATCAAGAGCAAAGTCAAAGGTAAATAAAAGGCCCTAAAAATTTTCAATTTTATCAAATTTCATAAGAGAACGCATAAATTATGTATACAACGGGTGTATTGTACTTTTTTATTATACAAGTTAGTAACTTTTATGTCATTTGAACATGACTTGTCTTGTTTTATAAAAATTTTACACACAAACTTAACTTTTATGTGATTTGGCGCAACTTGTCTTATTTTATACAAACCGGCTAGACATGTCGAAAAAGTAATTAAGCAATATAGACAAGTTACTTTATTATGTTCTTATATGCATATCATTTGTTTAATTTCACAATGCTAACTAAGTCTTGTGTAAATAAATCTTAATGATTGCTGAAGCACCAAGCCATCTAAGGACATGGACACTAATGATCATACATTATTTGAAGACAATGTTAGTGTAATGTCCAAGTCTTCCAAAATTCCAACAAAAATTGAAAGGTTAGCTGATGTATTACTACTTAATAGCAGTTTCATTTATCACTTTCCTAGAGATTGTAACAGTGTAACTACTTGATGTTGTTATACTATAACTTGTATTGATCATTGTTATTGCTATGTGTGATTTGATGCTCGTTTATACACGAAAGCCACAAGCGAGCAAGGGACATTAGTGATGATTATGATGAGTCCTTGGAATATAGAGAACTCGTGGTTTGGATGCCGCCACAAAAGAAAGAAAGGTAAAGACCTTAATGTAAAACAAGCAAGATAAACATTATGAAGTATTACAAAGAAGTGCAAAATAATAAATTGGTGACTGTAAATTATGTATTGTTTTTCTGCTGATGAATTTGTGTAATTTGAATGGTTCTGAAGAGCTAAAAAGAAGAGGGTCAAAACCAATGATTCATCAAACGAAGAGAATGTCAAGGCTAGTAAGATTTCAATAACACAAAAATTGTATGTTTATGAACTAATGTTATAGCTTTTATTTTTGAATGTGATAGATTATGTCTATAGAGCTATGTATATTGATGATTTTGCATATGGACAGTCGAAGGAGTGACTTAAGTGATCCTTTACCAACGGGTGACAAGTCGTCTGCTTTGAAGCGAGCAGAAGAGATCCAAGCAAGTCTGTCAGCTAAACATCCTAGCTTTGTCAAACTGATGTTGAAATCACATGTTTCTGGGGGATTTTGGCTGGTAAGCCAGCAAATAACTTGTACTACTTCAATAAAAATACAAGGTTGCATACATTAGTAGGGAGTTGTGTGTATCAGTGTATGAGTATGATGTTGCTTGTTTTGTGATGGACAGGGTCTGCCGAAGAAATTTTGTGATAAGCATCTCCCTGTGTGTGACAGTAATGTAGTGTTGGTGGATGAAGCTGGTAAGAAATCCAGCACAAAATATTTAGCTGCGAAAGTAGGTTTCAGTGGTGGATGGAGGGGTTTTTCCATTGATCATGGCTTACTTGAGGGAGATGTATTGGTTTTTCAACTGATTGCCCCAACAAAATTTCAGGCAAGCATCTTGCACTTGAGTCATGACTACTAATTTTAGTAATGTATGCAGAAGTTTCTTATTTCTTCTGTTTAAAATGATTAGGACATAAGTGCAAATAGGGATGCATATTTATTAAATTTTTTTCATTGTCCTGAATGAGGATTTAAGGTTTTCTTTAGCCCTTAGTAATGCTTGCCTTTGGCCGTTTTAACCCTGACCAAGTGACCATTCTTAGCAAAGTTGTGGCGTTTGGGTGTATATAAGAAAGGTTTGATAGTTACCTCCATTTATAAGAATTCCCATGTTTTAGTCACTAAACAACCACAAAATTTTCGACTTCCTAGATGTAATTCTCACTCAAACCATTGATAAGGCCTTTTGAAGTCCCATTCTACAATGATTACATTGCAACATTGCATCACCAATTTACAATCCATTACTACTTCACAATGTTTTTACAGATTTATGTTGTAAGAGGACAAACGTTTGGTGAAGTTGATGGATCTTTAAAGCTCCTGAGCTTGAATCCTGGAGCAGGACAACAGATATCAGGTTAAAGCTCACTCTTGTAATCGCATCTCTATATAAAATGCTACATGATGAATTATTTACTGATATCCATATCCTTATTTATCCCAAAATAGAGGGCAATAGCCAAGAGAAGGTCTTACAAACAGAAGAAGACAACAACACTTCCTCAGGCTATCTGTCCCAAAGCAACAGTGATATTGAGTCAGGGCCTGAAGTACTCGAAGGAATTCAATTCTCAGATTCTGACATCAAATTCGAAGGAGTGGAGGGCTTTGAGGACTTCCACATTGTTGTTGATGGCCTCATTATGGACTCCAAATTCTCTGCCACTACTCGAAAGAAGTACTATGAGCTCTGCCACAGCCAAAGTTCGTTTCTGCATGAGAATTTCCTTAAGGGCCTGAACTGTAATCTGGTGGTTGGGATCATTGCAGAGACTATTAACATTGCAGATGCCATCAAATCCTGCAAGAAAACCTCTACTTCTCATGAAGATCTTCGGGTTTGGGAGAAAACATTGAAGGGATTTGAGATGCTAGGCATGAAAGTCGATTTCTTGCTTACTCACATTGACCAGCTACTAGGCATTGCTGTGGAATCTGACAGAGCTGATGAATCAAACAAGCTGAAAGAAAGTATCATTAAGCGAGCTTTAGCCAAAGAGAGAATGAATTTGCTTGAGAATAAACTCACACAGCTAAAAGACTCAATGCAGAAGATCAACTTCGAGATGGATGCTGAGATAAAGATGTCAAGTGCATTGAAACAGGAAGCCAGGATCAAGGAAATTATTGCTATTTAACCACTTGATTAACCAACAGTCTATTTTGCAGGGCAGTTTCAGTATAATTTGTTGGCCATGTATATTTTGGGGGAGTGGAAAACTTTTGTATAGTTGAAACCTAGAAATCTTAGATGACATTAAGTTAAGGAACGATTCTGATTGCTGATCATGGAATCGAATGTAAGTATGGTTAATGTTGATGATATTATTGGACAGTAGATTATTAGGCCTGTCTCTATTGTTAGCAAGGTCCTCTGAGCTTATCACCAAGTATATTTTTCAGACCAAGAACATGTCCAAAGTGTACTAGAGGTCGATATAAAAATATTTCTGTAAATGTTTTACACATAAACAATATAAAAGTCAAATTGTTGCAAGTATTCAGAGTTCGGCAAATTTGTCATTAAATAAAATTTAAACTGAATAGATGAATGAACACAGTTACACAGGCCACAGTACAAGAAACATGTAATATGCATGCTTTGGAATATTATTAGATAATGCCGGGTGCTGCTGAGTCGACAAACTTAATGCCGGGGATAACATGTGCACCAAGAGGCCCTCCTTTTCCGAATACACCAGGGAGTTTTGCTGGTTCGTCTGCTAGAGATCGGGCAGCAGAGACTGCTAAGGCCATAAGAAGCACAGCCATGGTTATGAACACCACACACTTAGTCAGTTGTGTTTGATTCATTTTAATTTTTTCGTGTTTTTGACTCAATTGAATTTGAGGGAGTGGATGAAGCCTATTTATAGAGTTAATTGAGACAGTTGTGTACAGCCCGGCTGGTTGTTAAAAAATATTGTATAACATTATTACATAGTACATACTTTCTCCGTTGCAATAAAGATTGTTTAATTTTATCTTAAAGATTTACAAAAAATTGTCAAATAGAGGAATCATAGGGGATGGAGTGAGTAATTAAATTGCAAATAAGTCGGCTTTTGGTTTGTTTCTCTTGATTACTTGTAATTATACATGCTCTCCATTTACATTTCACTACAAATTTATTCTTTAGCTAGCCGGTTAGGAAATTGTTAGTGGCAGACTGGCAGGGCAGATTTATAAGATTTGTTCTGATTTTGTGGGGAAAAAATGAGGTTATGACTATAATACCTCACTTATAAATGATGATTTTGATAATAATAAAATGTTAATCAATCATATAAAATATATACAAAAAAAAAAAAAGGGTTGTTTTCTCATCTAGACATGAAATAATGCTTTGATTTGCTTATCTTGGTTGAAACTTTAATTTTTTTTTTTTTTAAAAAAAAAAAAAAACATAGAGAAGTTAGAAAGCGACACATAAATACTACATTGTGTTCTTAAATTCGGCAACACAATGCAAAAGGCCATACTCATTGGGTAGAGTACTACGTGAGTATGTATTCTAATCCATTTATTGAATGAATACGAAATATTAAAATTCATTTATAAAATAGATGACAATCTCAAAAAAATAAATAAATAAATAAATTACAAGAGTAACTATTTAAAAAAGTACAATAGTATGAAAAAATGATACTACATATATCTTTAGTTATATTGTATTCCAAACGTTGCTAAAAGATTGTCTCAAACACTAAAAAACGTAACAAAGGCCACAAATCACAATACAAGAAAAATGTAGTAGTAATAGCGTTATACAAGAGGATGCACATTTGTCTCTTTCAACCCAATAAGCTTACCAAAACCCTTCTCATGAGCCCTCCTCTTCCCTCACTCTGACCCTACCCCTACCCCAGCCTCCACCCCCGCCCCAGCCCCCGCCCCAGCCCCCACCACCTCCCCAGCCTCGAACCCTCACCATGCCCTCTTCCCCTCCGACTGTTACACTGACGTGTTTATCAGGTTCGTCTTCTAAAAACTGAGCAGCCGAGACAGCGAAGGCCATAAGAAGCATGACCATGGTTATATACACCACACACTTTGTCATTTGAGTTGACTCTTTTTTTTTTCGCTCTTATGATTGGAAGCTATTGATTGAGTTCCATATATAGATGAAGATGAAGTAATTATATTATATACAGTAGAATTCCTCAACAAAAAAATATTATATACAGTAGAATATAGTGGTTGTGGTACCTCAAGGGAAGACAAATATATGATCAAATAACATTCAGAGACATGCAATGATTGATATTTTTATTAGTTTATCCAGTTATATTTCATAACGTTTACTTATAATCCATTTATTTTATGGATGATGATGACATAATCAGTATATATTTCTTTGTAATATAATAACCAATGTTTAGTGATTAGAAACATGATAATGTTTTTTAGATTATGATAGACCATCTTAATTTATTAATAAGTACATAGTTTAATGATTCATACGTGCTTTCCATTTTCATTACGATTACATCTTAAAATTTGTAACTAAGTATCTTTTATGAAATATGTAATGAAGAGAGGCCATTTTGACAAGAAACGTAAATGTGGGCAGTCTCGTTAAATCATTGCTCATTTTCATACTGGTTGCATAACCAATATGAAAACAAAATTATTACAATTTTTGAAGAATTTGTCGGAAAAAAAATTAGGTTTTTTGGTCTAAATGTCGTCCGAGTTTATTATTTTTACCAAATTATCATATATGGTAAGTTTTTTTTTACCAAATTGTCACTGGAGTAAGTTACTTTACCAAATTATTATTAGGGGTCTTTTTTACTTACCAATCTAGTCAATTGGCCGAATGAGGGACTATTTAGCAAAGTCCTCCCACCAAGAATACTTTCCATGCAAAGAACATGTTCATTATGTAATAGACAACAAATCATCACTAATCTAACTAGCTATAAGAAACACCTTTGCTTGAAGACAAATTGATAATCATCTCGATATTCTTTGCTTGTAAAACATGTAAAGGATACAATAAACCAAAGAAAATATTTATAAAAAAAAAAAAAAACATAAGAATTATGAAACATGTAAATAAGATAAAATAAAACTTGAATCCAAAACAAATTAAATACGAAGTAATAATTTGAATTAACAATTGAGATGGATGTATCAATGTATACAATAAACATGTAAATGGTGGTTATGGTACCCTTTGTAACACCATCTATATAACATCAAGGGCGTCAAAGAAACCAAAATTCCTCCAATGCACAAGTAAATTGAACTCGATAATCTCATTATTGAGCGTACTTATCATAAAGTATACAAATTAAACCAAATATAGATGAATGAACACGTACAAACCACAATGCAGTACAATAAAGAAACATGTACTCCGTAATACAGTAATAATGATAGTAGTAGTAATAGTAGTAGCATTAGAAAAATAATGCATGGTTTATTGGTAATATTATTAGAGAATGCCGGGAATAAGAATTCCACCCAATAGGCCTCCCTTTTTAGCACCATTTTGCCCTCCTCCATTTAAAAGCCCCGAGGTCAGACCACCAATACTATCCCCGGCGGTTTCGCCCGGTTCAACATTTGCTAGAGAACGGGCGGCTGAGACGGCTAAGGCCATCATAAGCACACCCATGGTTATCAACACCATAACCTTACTCACTTGTGTCTGCCTCATATTTTTCTTTTTTTTGTAGGACTTACTAATTGAATTGAGTTAGGAGAGTTGGAGGGAGTAAGTAAATGAATGAACCCTGGCCTATTTATACACATTTTATTCAGACAAGAACCTCGTGTCTCATGTGCACAGCCTTCTTGCACGGTTATTGTTAAATACGAGTACTTTCTTTGGCCTGTTTTTATTCAAACTAGGCATGTTTGTCAATACAAAACTTTAATTTGACCAATAATTATATATTTGATTAATGCTTCGTATTAAGCATAATAAAAAATATAAATTTGATATTCAGATACTATATATATGTATTGAAACGATTCCACCTAGTACCCACATGACTTTTTTTTTTTTTTTTTTCCTTATGTATCAATTACTAACATTAGTTAAAATGAATTATTTGAATAGTGCAAAAAGTCAACATATATGCATGAGAGTATGAGACTCTTAAATAAAAATGGAGGGAATATGACATTTTTTTGGTGCAAAGTGAGTCGAGCAAATATAATGAGGTAGACGAGATTAAGGGTCTGTTCACTTCAACTTAATTTTAGTTCAACTCCAATCAGTTCAGTTCAGCTCCAATCAGTTCAGTTCAGCTCCTAATTTCCTTCTCTTATAAAATATTCATTTCAACTCTATTCAGTTTAGTTTAGCTCCAATCAGTTCAGTTCAGTAAAATGTGAACATACCCTTAATATCAAATTACTTATTGGCCTGGGCAATACCCCGGGTCATTATAAATTTATTACTTTAATAATCGAATAATGTATATTTTGGCTTGTTTTTCAATAAGAGAATTTTATTTTTTTTTAAAAACCTGTCAATAAGAGTTTAAGTGGTGTTTTTTTAAAAAAAAAAAAAAAAAAATTAAAGATGATGCTTAAGTAGTTTGTTGTTTGTATGATCTGGTTTGACTATAAGAATAATCTTTTGCATTAATAAATATAGTGTAAATGATAAATCAAATTCGTTGTGAAACAAATTGATAAAAAAAAGAAAAAGAATTAATGTGCAAATTCTTATAAATTTTATTATTGTGCAATTATTAAGGAGTTATATTTCAAGGAAAATTTAAATAGGGGGCTATGCATATGAAGAGTTTTTCAATTAACTTAAACATTAATACATGGAGGTTAATGCATGGAGTTCTTTCAAAGGAAAAAAAAAAAAGGTTAATGCATTGAGTTTTTCAATTATCAATGGACTGATTTGATAATATGTCAAATGGCAAAATTAGTGACACACGACAAAATAGCATGTCTTACCATGAGTTTTAATAATATATATTAATTAATTTTAAGTACCACCCCTCAAAACTTCAACCATGAAACTAGTATTTGATCAATAACATTAAATGTGACACTTTATAATATAGTTTCTTTGTTTCAATAAGGTTGTTGTTCCGTTTGATTTTTAAACTCTCGTATAAAAACCGGTCATATGGAGCAATCATAAGGGATGGAGTGAATAATAAAATTGCAAATAATTTGCCTTTTGATTTAATTTGTTTGTTATGATTAATTATAATCATACGTGTACTCCAAATTCATTTCACGTTGTCAAAAAAAAAAAAAATAAAAAATAAAAAATCATTTCACATTAATTGTTGCCAGCTTTGAAACATGTTAGTGCCAGAGCAGATTATAAGATTTGTCCTGATTTTGTGGAAAATGATAATGTTAATTACGATTTTAGTTACTCACTTACAAAGTTGTACACAATAACTTTGATATGATACTAAGTAAAAGATTTATCAATTATATTATACGAAATACTCACTCCCTTTATCTCATTTTATTGTTCTTGTTATGACTTTGTATGTGCTTCAATACTTATCTGCAAGAAACATTAAAGAAATTAACAAATAAGTACGTAAGTCTTACGCGATTCACTAACAATGAAGTTATTTATGTCCACGAAAAGGCGATAGAGAGTTTGTATCAATCTTACTTAAAGTAAAATTATATATATAAGAAGTATATAATATTGTACATTTGTACTTATAAATGTTACTTCATTCGTATCATAATGATCTTTTATTAAAAAAAAAATATTTGACTATTAAAAATGCAAGACAATCTTCTCAATTTCTCTCTCTATATAAGAACAAATATTGTCATATGAAATTTAGTTTAAATTGTTTGGGTGAATACATTATTAATATCTACTTTTTATGAATTTTGCTAGTGTGAAAGGTATTTGGGATTAAATATTTGTATCAATATATGTAAATGGGAAGAACACTATAGAGCGAAGGAAGGATATTTAAATGCAAAGTGGACAATATCAACCACTAAAATAGCATCATGTGGTGTTATGGGGTCATTGGGAAATTGAATACCCTAACCTTTTTCCGTTTTGGGTCCGAAAAAGTTTAAAATTGTCCAAAATTAGTGAAAGTTATATAATCCACACTTTTGAACTAATTTTAATTAGATTTTTTGATACCCACTACTGAAAAATTTCGGAGATTGAGGGTACAACTATGAGTCATATTATGTTGTTTAGAACCATATATTACCACTACTTTATTATAATAAGTTCCATGGTGGCTTAGAGTTGTCAAAGGAAGGCGTAAGTTGTAACTTGTAAGTTTGTAACCAACTAGGTTGGAAGTTTAAAGGCTAAAGCGGTCAATTCCAACCACTTAAATAAATTCTCGAGTGTTATGAGATCTATGGAAGCAACCTCGAGATGTTTCCTTAATTCCTTTCGAGGCCCAAAATTGTTTATAATTGTCTAAATCTGAAGGATATAATCTACACTTTTGGTCTCGGTTTGTTCCCTTCATTTTGAGTATTCTGTTGATTTTAAACCTTTATAAAAAAAACCTGAGAAAAATTGATTTGCACTTTTTTGTTGTAAGTTTAATTTTCAAAACTATGATGATTTTTATAAGGTTTACGAATTTAAATTATTCTTTATATGAAATACTTTGTATATTACTCTTATTTTTTTTGTTTTAAATGCATTAGTTTGACCAGCACATTTGCCAAGACGTAATTTGACCATTAATATCTTTAAGTGTCTATTAGTAAAACCTGTAATAAAATTATATTATGAAAGTAGACATTGTGACGAATCTAATATATTATGAAAGGTTATTTTCTTACCGGTAAGAACACCAATTGAGGCCCCTACAAAGATTCACAACTGAGACCAAGAGGAAAAAAGATGGTATAGATGAAGAGAAAAGGGATAAGAGAGAAAGAAAACCTTCAAAAAAAAAATTGAAAAAACCTATAAGATCGAGTTTTTAAGGGTAATATTTTTTTTATGAAAAATATATATTTTTTAATTTCTCTATAATTCGTTCTCCGGTATGGAAACCAAATAAATAAACAAAACTAATTTGCAATTGTGGTTTTCTTTAAAAACCCTATGTTTTACATGAAAACTAATTTTTCATTAGAAAATGTTTTACATCAAATTAATTAGGATCTTATAGGAAAATAGTATGTATAATATAGACAAGACTTTATTTTTTATACAAGTATTTATTAATGAAATTTTTTGGTAAAAGTCTTTTTAATTTGAGATGAAAAATCAAAATAGTGAAATAGGAATAACAAAAAGAGATAGAGGGAGGGGGTTAAATATTTCAAAGTTTAATTTTTTTTGTTTTTGTTATGGACGATAATGAAATGAACACATACAAGAAGTCACTGAACAAAAACTCGATCGTGATAAATACAATTAGGCACGTACTAGCTAGTAAATATTGGAAAATAAAAGAGATTGAAATTTGAAAGTGTTGACAACCCTTCGGGTTTTGTCGAGGATGTAATTTTACAAGACAAACCTCTCTAACTCTGTAACTTATCTATCAGAGATTGATTGTCGAGGTCAATCGATCAGCCGTCGATTGAGCCCCATATCTTCAGGCTCTCGGTCAAGTGTATGTTTGATAAGAGTGTGTTTTGGGTTGGAAACAAATTCAGTTAAATAATTACTGTTATTAAGTATTTGATTAGAATGTTTGGATAACAATTACTATATCTATAAAGTAAGGATTTCCACCTATTTGTTACATCTCTAACATCTAAACTAAAGTAACTGATAAAGTATAAAACATATTCCTGTGCCCAAATATAAGAAAAGGAATTAGAAGTTATATTTAAGTAACAATTACCGTTATTTTTCTCAAATAAAAAGAAAGGAAGTTATGTTTAAGTGATTTATTTCCATAATTGAACGAAACAAATGAAAATGTAAGTATTAGATGATTCATTTCCTCTCTCTTATTCGTTTCATTTCCTCCATTTCAAATATTCATACCAAACATCCCCTAAATATATTAACAACTTGATTAACCGTTGCACTTTGATTAAGCTGCGTTAAATCCTATCCTCAAACCATGTTTGGGTGCATCAGCATCACTGGCGAGTATTGCCGGTTCATCATCAGCTAGACTGCTAGAGATCGGGCAGCCGAGACGACCAATGCCATGACAAGTCTGACTCATTGTTTTAATTTTGGTTTTTATTCTTAATTAAGCTAGCATATTCTTGCATACTTCATATATATTGTACGGTTTTGGTTTATTTGTATTGTTAATCTTTACTTTTGTTCATGCTTACTTTTTTGTAGAGATGATACACTAAGGCCTAAGGGTCTATTTTGTTATACTTATTTTCACTTATTTCAGGTCTAATAAGTTGATACTTCGTATAAGTTAACATAAGTTCGATTCAAGAGAAATAAGTTCCGTTCAGGAAAAATAAGTTCTGAGAAGGGTTACCCAAGTTCAAATTAAAACTAAAATAAGTTTTAATTAATAAGTTCTATTAAGTTCAATCAAGTACAGATGAGCGAAAATCAGGTGAACATGGTTCAAACAGAAGACACATGAGTATGTATCCTTATCAATTTATTGAATGAATATTAAAATTGACTTACAATAAAGTACACGATTTAAGGATCACTATAAAAATTACAAGAGTAGTAAATATTCAAAACAAGTACAAGAGTATGAAAAAATGACACCGTATATCTTTACTTATATAGTACTCCAGCCGTTGCTAAAAGATTTATGGGAAATTCCCATTGGTACACCCGTGGTTTTGACTTTTTCCATTGATACACTCCAAAATTTTTGTCTTCCCATCGGTACACCCATGTTTGGTCTTTTTCCCAACCGTGACTAACACCGTTAAAAAGTATTTCATTAAGTTAAAATAATTAAGGAAAAGACTATAATACCCCTTTTAAACATCTAATGTCTCGATTTGCGTGTCGAAAATTGTTTAGTTAAAGTTTTGGGAGTCCTAGTCGTTAAAGATCCAAATTAACCTCGAAATTAGAAGAAAAAAAAATGCAAATGTCTCATATGCGTGTCAAAAAATGTCTCGATTTGCGTGCCATTACTTTTTTGTGATAATAATTGTTCGGTTAAAGTTTTAGGAGTCATTTTAACCCTCTATGGATCTAAATCGAACTCGAAATTATCAAAAAACTAACAAAAATATCTCATTTTGACGTCATGATGTTTCTTTTTTGTTTTGTCATGACAAGCAAAACGAGACATTTTCGTTAATTTTTTGACAATTTCGAGTTCGATTTAGATCCTTAAAGGATCAAAATGACCCCTAAAACATTAATCGAACAATTACTATCACAAAAAAATAATAGCACGCAAACCGAGACTTTTTTGACACGCACATGAGACATTTGCGTTATTTTTTTTTTTTTGCTAATTTCGAGGTTTGGATCCTTAAGGACTAACATGACTTCCAAAACTTTAACCGAACAATTTTCGACACACAAATCGAGACATTAGATGTTTAAAAGGGGTATTATAGTCTTTTCCTTAATTATTTTAACTTAATGAAATACTTTTTAACGGTGTTAGTCACGGTTGGAAAAAAGGCTAAACCATGAGTGTACCGATGGAAAGGCAAAAATTTTAGAGTGTATCAATGGAAAAAGTCAAAACCACGGGTGTACCAATGGGAATTTCCCAAGATTTATTGTCTCAAACCATCAACGCATCACTTCTCTTTTCTAAGGAGCAAGTACAAATTTGTACGTGCAGTAGTATGTGCACAAACATTGATTAAGCTAAAGATAGAGAGAGCAATGCAAGTGAGTTTTCATACGTGCTTTCCATTTTCATTACGATAACAGTCTTTACAAAAACAATGTTGCAAGAAACGTACTAACTAGAGGGTTCAAATTAAATTAAAGCCGACTAAACAAGTTAGAGCCCTTGTCCTATATTTTACAATTAAAAGTACTTAAAGCATAAATTAGAATAATAATGTGACTAAACACATAGAGTAAACAATGTCGAAATTTAAAGCCCTCCTAGATTAAAACCCTATTATGGTTGGTCACTTTGCAAGGGCTTTAAGAGGATGCATTTATTTAAGAACAAAGGGAGTAGTAAAATATTCCAAAGTTACAAATAATATGAAACGGAGATAGTATATAGTTTCCTTTAAAGGAGTAGTAAACAACTAAACATGCAATATTAGACATAATGATAATTAAAGGTACAATATGAAACATTTATAACATATATTGCGACATCAATTGAACACCTTTCAACCTTTGCTTTTACATATGATAACCAAACTGATGAATAATGTAATGAACACAATACATAAATTCGTAATAATAAATACGTATATTATTAGTAAATATTAGAGAATACATCACATACATGCATGATACTATACAGTATACATGCATGCTTTGAAATTATAAGAGGATATTAGGGATCAAATTAATGATCCACCGGGCCGGAACCCCTCACACATGTATACCGATATCCCAACGACTCCAGCTAAACCCGCCCTCTATAGGGCCTACACGAGCCCCTAACCTTCCGGTTACACTGAGGTGTTTTGCGTCTTCATTCGCAAGAGGTCGGGCAGCTGAGACTACGAAGGCCATCAGAAGCATAACCATGGTTATGAACACCACACACTTTGTCATAACCTGAATCTGACTCATTTTCATTTTTGGATTAATTGGAAGTTATATTGTTAATTTGGATGGATGAAGTTTGCAAGAATGAATGAAGTATATATATATATAGTGGTTATATATAAAGGGAAGACAAATTTCATTGATTAATATTAAAAACATAAATTATAAATTATTGAGACAGTAAGTTGTACCAGCAGGCTATGTGCTGTTAGATCATCTATACATGATGGATAATGCATTATTGATTTAATTTAATAATCATCACATTGATTAAAATACTTCATTTATACTAAGGATGTTGTAAAAGGGTTTACTATAAGAAGCTAAAAGTAAAACCATCGAACAATTTATTTAGAAGAGTTATTATTAAACGGTCTTGAATTTTGGATAAGACACGTACGGACTATATGAATTTTTCAATCGGTGGTGTTGATGTTTTATTAAACGTAATATTTGCTCTTTGTAATTTTACCTTGTTACATGTAGCTTTGCATAAATAATGTCATCTTAATAAGCTTTTATGTACCATTAATAATAGGAGTATGGAATAATATAGAGTTAAGCTAACAATTAGGGATTAAACTTTTTTACTTTTCACCTTTTAGGACCTCAACCTTTTTCTTTCACCATTTGGGATCTATGGTTAATTCTCAAACAATTTAACCCATCTTACTAACCAACCTAAGCATTAATTGGAGTAAAAAAAAAAAGTTCAGTATTTCCAAAACAAATTAGATCGTGAATATCGACTTTAAAACTCTTTTTTAAAAAAATAGCAAACAATACAGAAATCCAAAACAAAACAACATCAATCGTCATCCAAAAGCAACAATATCCAACATCCAAAAATTGAAGCAAGCCTTCTTCGATCATATTATCTCCATCCAATAGTCCAATTTACTTTAAGTTTTTTTCTTGCTCTCCAACAATAAAGTTTTTAAGCCTACAATCATGAGTATGAATTGGTGAAGTCGTATATGTAGTTAAAAAATTTCAAATTGTTTTTTTTTTCAAATATTTATTCTTAAGGCATTAATTTGACGTTGATAATTGAATCAAAAAGATGGTTTTCTTACCTTTCATTTTAAGAAATTAGAACAATATTGTTGGTTCACTATACAATCTAACACAATAATTCTGAATTGACCCCAAATTGAAGTTCAAAATTCTAAAACACAAGAACAAACAAATAAATTCAACACTGTAACAACACTTAGCAATAGTTTCAGCATCATAATTCACGAATACCCATAAAATTTTACTACGTATTAAAAATAAGCCCTTAACCTAGCAATAAATTATGAGAAAAAACAAAAATTGAAGTAAACTAGTTGTACAACATTCATAGAGAACTTGGTTTCAAAAAAAAAAAAAAGATAACTTACTTTTGCTAAGATGCTTGAAAAACCGCTAATAATCTACACCAAAATCGCCTTCAAAGCTTCAATTTTTTTTTGAAAGGGAGAACAAACAGGGAAGCCGAGGTTGATGATGATGAGTGGAGTCGAAAAGACACCTTAATTTTTGCAGTAATTTTTTGGGGTAAAAAACTAAAAACACCTAGCACAATTTTTTTTAAAAATAAATTCTCTTTTGTAAATAATTAATGGGTAATGCTATACGTAGCCCTAAGGGCTATATATAAGCATTAAATACACTCTTGGAAATTGTATAAAGTTAGAAATTTATGACAAAAACATGCGTAAATCAGTGTAATTATTGTTTATACTTTTATGATTTCTTAACTTTTTATGATTTTCATGTATAAAGTTAATGCTTATATGTAGCCCTACGAGCTATGTATAGCATTTTCCATAATTAAATTAAAACCTAAAATAATTAATGGGCCTCACCACTTAATCATAGTTAATTTTTTCAACTAAAATTCTTTCTTAGGTTCTAAAGGGTGAAAGAAAAAAGTTTAGGTCCCAAAAGGTGAAAAGTAAAAAACTTTAGTCCCTAAATATTACTTTAACTCGAGTAATATATATACATTTTGACTTTTAATTAGGATTACATGTTCAGATGTAATAAAGCCTTGATTAAATAAAAAATGACTAGTTGATTAATGAAGAAGTTCCAGTCAAAATTGTAAATAAATTAACAAATATATCCCGTCATCATACATTTTCATATTCATGTTAACAATCATGGCCCACGGGCCTATTTTTAATACGATATTGCCACTAAAATGTGTTTATCAAAATAATAAACTTTTATTTTCTTGTTAACCTCATATATTTGACTATTCCCTCCCAAAAAAAAAAAGAGAAAAAAAAAAAGTTGATTAATGTATTAATTCAGTTAGTTGCAGAGCAGTTTTTAAAGATTTGCCTCAACAGCAAAATCAAACAAATCCCCATCTCTCAAGCCCCCTCATTTTGTGTAAATTGAGATGCTCTTGAATTCTTTAATAAATCCACAATTAAACATCTCCGATTTATTCACAAACCACAAAGAGTAATAATATAAAAATAAATGAATTTCAATCAACTAAGGGCATGTTCTGATTTACTAAACTGTTCTAATTTACTGAAATGAGTTGAGCTAAACTAAGCTAAACTAAACTGAATTGTTTATAAGAGAAGGAAATTAGGATGAACTGAATTAAGCTGAACTGAACTAAAATTAAGCTAAAGAGAACAGGCCCTAAATTAGTTGACAACCACTATAATACGTCTTTCACCATACCAACCAAATACCTAAAGTACATGCACATTCTATTGAAAATAATTATATACAAAGGTAATTTTTGCTCATTTGATGATTATATGAGCAATAATCATCAAAATGACCAAACAATACCCTTGGGTGCACCGTACACACGAACCCTTGTGTATATAACAATCTCTCACATTCTACTATAACACCATTTTCCTGAAACAACAAATGATTCAAAACTTGTACACTTATATTCCCTCTACCTCTCTGTTTTTGTTTTTCTTACTTTTCTTCTTCGTCTCCAAGATTTTTAGATTGAACAAAAAGAGTTAGTGGGAATAAAATTATAACAAGAGAAAGTATTCTCTTGGAACATTTTACAATCATAATACTAAGAACTTTAGCATTTGAATGTAATATGATCCATGGAGACTTGTAAAGATCCCAGAATTGTAAAGATCCCAGAGTGCCAAAGGATAGACAATCAAGAAAATTTTAAAAGACACTAAATTACTAACACATAAATACTCATCATTTCATCAATATTTTCTACTACTATGCATTACATCATTCAACTTCAAAAATTATATTTGCCTTGCTGTGAGCTCTGTTTTAGCCAATACAGATGAACTCAAACCATTTTTGTCGTACCCAATTTAGGATCTTTGGAGTCATTCAGTTTAACACGATAATTGCTGACATTTGTATATCCAATAAACCAGCAGAAAAGCTTGAGAGTTTAAAGATTAACTACCTCTCAGGCTTTAACGAAAGGCCACAACTTCCCAATAGAATTCACCATATCCTGAGAAGTATCAGACTTCTGCTTGATGTCTTCTGAGTCATAGCAGCACTGGAAAAAGATGGAAGATATTAGGGGGGGAAAAAAACATAATAACGATACTACTTTGAAAAAAATATATATGTCCATTTTAAATAGATTATTAGCTAAAAAAAACAATGTTGTGGCATTGTGCTTGTTTGATAAACTAAAAGGACCACAAAGTTATAGACAAGTAAATGGCTAGTTATCTTCTCTCGGCCTTATAAAACAAGTAACAAGCACAGCATTGTCTTTTCTCTTCATACCCATCCACAGGGAGGAAGGCAGGCTATGTCACTGAGTCTGACAACGTTTATACCAAGTACTAGCAGCCGTGTTACACATCTAAAATTTCTGAATTAAGGAAAGCTACAATGCTGAAATCATACCAAAATTACCTTTTGTAAGACTCCTAAGAAGAATGCTTCATCCGTCTTACTTCTCACTCAATGAAGAATTTCTTCCTGAACGGCTGGAGTGGCTGGCCAGACGCCAGTTTGAACTCACACCCAAATTCAGCTTCTAACAGTCGATGGTTATCTTTAGCACGGTTCATCACAAAAGAAACATTCATATTATCTCCTTTACTACATCGAATGGGAGAATTTAAGAGGAAGACCTGAGATATAGAGACATAAAAAAATATCACAACAGTTGCAAACTAGCAATGACATAATTTAATATCAAGCACACCATGAGAAGCAATTATGTTCAGTAACCAATGAAAGTATGAAACAATTTTCATCACCCTGATCCTTGACATATATATCATCCTCCCATCATAGATAGGGAGGATCATATATTCATATACAATAAACTCCCCAGCAATGGCCCCATAAGTAAAACTTATTCTCTTAATTTCAAATGAAAACCAGACAAATATGTCAGGTAGTCGATAATGGCAGAGAGTGCCATTTGGCAACAAGAATAACGCATCCAAAAGAACAAACATAATGCTCTTCTTTCTTTCCAATGAAAAGGTAACTATAGATTTTCATACGTAAGTGTATATTCATCCCCAGAAGTATTCATCAAAAATCAACAAAACTGAATAATGGCCATAATCAATAAAAATAAACCTACTAGATTCATATGAAGACAGATTAAATCAAGGAGTAATCACTGTCTAGAGTCTAAAATATGCCTGTCTTCTAAGTTCCAACTAATTCAAGAATAAACAAAATTCAAACATGCTATATCTTCATTTGCTGCGGTACTTACTTGCTGACCCCAATGTGTGCCATTTTCAATACTTGGGGCAGTTGACAACTCAATCTCAGTTGTCGCAGGACTTTCACTTCTTCCCTGAGTCACCAAAATAATAAATGTATAAAAAAATATATAATCAATGATTTTTTTACAAAAATCAAGCGTGCTTTGGACATAATTAAATTCTACTTACTCGGAAATGAACATCAAACCAGCCTCCAAATCCAGAAAACTTTGTATCCTCCTCCAAGATTGATGAGAAAAATTGAGTTTTGATAACAAGGATATCATCAACAGTAGCAGTTAAACAATCCATCTCCTTGATGATGGAAGCTGTTCCGATGACTTGTTCAGGACGAAGGTTGTTCCACAATGAAGTCTGAAATTATAACGGCCAAGCTCAATAAAAGCTAATGTATTTGATAAAAA
The DNA here is from genome assembly GCF_948465745.1 of Chenopodium album. Classification (NCBI taxonomy): domain Eukaryota; kingdom Viridiplantae; phylum Streptophyta; class Magnoliopsida; order Caryophyllales; family Amaranthaceae; genus Chenopodium; species Chenopodium album. Next base: position 2,333,392 of record NC_137847.1, on the reverse strand, counting down.
GGAAAATACTTAAAACTGGAGTCAAGGACATCATTCACTTGCCATAACTACTTAAATTGCCAGTTCATTTCACACAAGGGTAATTTGAGAAGCAACATCTGTATGTAATTAGGCGATACATGTCACATCACATATGATCAATATCAATGTACAAAGAATGCATCTTCAACAATTAATTACTTGTTATATGTATTTTTGTTGAATATTTTCACCAGTGCTAAGAAGAAGTAACCTGAAATAAAGCTATAAACATTCAAGCAAACATATGTCATTCATGCACATTACATTAGCAGATAAACCTGCAGCACACATGCACAAATGCTCACATTCAGACACCAAAAAGGTGGTTGTCAGGGGGACAATGCAGCATTACTCTCAATGACCTTTTATTTAAAAGAAGAGAACTCTTAATTTCTGAACACACTTGTACAAAGATGTAAGTTTTAGTTCAGTTTATAAATATGAGAATTTGAACCCATAGACGAAATAGTAAACTGAGCATGAAGAGAACAAAATTCCAAACCTACCTCAAGAAGAAAAACATCATAATTTTTTTTTTTTCAATGCTTAAGAAAAAGAAATGACCACTGACCTGTAGGTAGTATTTCTTCTGCTCATCAGTAAAAGGCTCTGTGAGAATACTCATATCTACACCATAGGAGTTCCTAGTGTCATCAATAAAACCATGCCATTCTTCCATAGTTCCATCATAGTGATCCCTTTTCTGATCTATCAAGTGAGATTTTATAGGAGCCAACCATATGCGTGCATGACTTGGATACCTGCAATACCCGAATTTCCTCCAATTATTAAACATAAGGGTGTTATGCTAAATTTCATGACACAAGTGTGAATAGAGACAATCTATAAGAGGAGAGGCATCTCAACAATACTGTTAAATGCATAACAATGTGATTTTGAAGCATGAGAAAATGGCCTCTTTGGAGTCTACCAAATTCAGTTATACTACTATATATATATCCTTTCCCATTGGCAAGTGTTAGTCCTAGAATTAAGTCGTCAAATAGAAAATAATTGTTGCTTATTTCTCACAAGACATACTGCCAAAAACAATTATTTTGGAAATCAAAGTAACTAACTTCAAAATCACCAATTGGCTAAAAACTTAGGTGATTAATCAACATTTCAAGCACTAAAACCTTAAATATGCTTGGGTAGAGTGTTAGACCATTGATGATCGTCATGATACCAGCTCATCTATAACTCCACTTAGGCATTTTAAACTTTGGGCCAACTCCAAATACAGTCACCAGACTAATACAATCACCAGACTTTGATAAACTTCCCTAAGGTCTAACCATCGATCATAAGTCTTCACTCTAATATACAACTGAAGTTGCAGTAGCTCATCTCAAGTGAAATGCTATCAAGCAACTTCAAGTCTATATGAACTAACAATCACTAGCCTGATTGCTTCCTTCACCATAATTTTTACAAAGGCTATGCATCCCCAATAACGTATTGTTATCACCTAAGCAATTCCACTACCACATCAACTAGAATTTTTCATTTACAATTTCAACCTCTTGACTTGTTCGGCGTGTGCATGTTGATCTATTAATGGGAAAAGCAACTATAAATGCCATCCCTAACTATATGTTCTTTGATTGTTCAGTTCAGAGCCATTGAGAAACAATGAAGATTAGATTTAGCAAACAGCTCAACAGTAGCAACTGTGATATGACTGATAAGTGATAACCAAAACTTACAACAAAATTCTACTTCACATTGATATATTACCAAAACAATACAGCATCGCTGGTGAACCCTTACACAAAAGTGCTCAAGGTGGATCTTCAACTAAATAATTCCTTAACAAAAAACACCAAGACATACATTCAACAAACTAAGAAATTCTAGAGTCCGGTGTCGCTCTCATGGGTAGCTTGTAACCTTCTTTGGACTTCACAGCATAACAAGTCATATAGTATCCCTATACAAACTGAGGGAAGGGCATTAAAATTTTAAAAATATGCCCTAAGCCTATCCAGCAGGGTTTCAAAGCCATGGCAGGACATCCCAGTTTTAAGCCCCACAACCCCTCTTTATAATCTAAAGGAACAAAAGTAACCACTCAAAAAGAATTTTGTTTCATGTTCAAATAATAAGAGTAAATACGTCAAAATCCAAACCTCAAACCACCTGCTATCACTTCTACTGTTCTATGGAGTTACAAGGATTTTAATGTTAGGGCCTTAATATTTCACTGTATTTGCAGTTAATAAAGCCAGCCCCTTTAAAATCTCTACAAACAATAATTGAGGAAGGAGCTTCCATTTCCAGAACATACATCAGTAAAGATTGAAATCAGCAAGAAAAGCCAGACTTAATATGACTTACATAACTCCAGTCGGCTTCAGCCATCGATCCCGTGCACAGATCACAGAGTCAAACATGGACTCACGAAGCAAAAAGTATCCCATCCACTCTGATATAATTACATCAACTGTTCATCCAGTAGCATCATTAGTTACTTAATTTCACCGATCAAAGCTGAAAGTGTAAACAACTTCAAAAGGACAAACCTTTTTCCGGAAGAGTAACATCTTCCATAGAACCCTCAATGACTTCAACAACGTCCTCAAGGCCATTCGCTTTAACAAGCAGTCGAGCATGCTCAGACATCTTTGTAGCTTCCACTGCATAGACCTTTCGTGCACCCGCTTGTGCAGACCAAATTGCAAGGATACCACTACCGGTTCCTACATCCAACACAGTCTTTTTCCACACAAACAAAAAATGTTTACACAAATCAGACCAGGATCAAACTTTAATCACTAATTTATTCATTATACCAGATACATTTAGTCACTCACTGAAATCTCAAACTTTCCATTCAGAAATAATCATCATCTTGTCCCAGCTCCTCATAATTAAGAATATGACATGCATTCCCTTTAACAATGTCTTAACACTCTCACCATCACTCATTCAAAGTCGACCATTGTCTCCGAAAACCCAATCATAAAACCCTAACTATTACAGGAAAGATAACAACTTATTCCAGGATATTCCAACAACAATATTCCGCACATGTAATTTTGTAAAGCAGAAATCATTCACACAATGTGCTCCGATAAGCCTCCCAATCCCCAAAAATGGCATAAAAATACACAAAATCCAACATACCCTTTTACACAAAAACATTTTTTTTCACCCAAAAACCAATAAACATGCATAAATTTGATGAATTCAGGAACCCCAGAAAAAACTCCAAAAAAAAACCCAAGAATTACAAGAATAAATTGAAATACTTTTTCATAAAGACATAAAATTAGAAAGAGAGAAAAGGGGTAAACCTTGCCAAGAAAATGGTGTTTGTTCTGGAAAATGGAGTTATAATAAGCATCCATTCGAACACGATCAGAGAGCATTTCTTTCTGGTGATACAAGAAAGAGTAAGTACAGAAGTAATTGGCGTAATCCACACCCTTGTCGACCGTTCCTGGGCCAGCGCCGCCGAGTCCCCGCTCTCCGCCGCCATTAACATATGAGCTTCCCATGGTATTTTCTCTCTGTTTGGGTGTTGAGTGGAGTGAGAGAAAATTAGAGGGAGACCAGAAAAGATGAAATATTTAGGGCAAAGGCCTTTTATACCCTTCACTTCTCAATGAATCAATTTTCATAAATGATACAGGTATTTCAAAGTGGGTCCTTTGTATTTGCCCTCTTTGAGAATATCAAATGATTTTTGAATGATTCCTAAGGCCGGTTCACATTAAGGGGCCGTTTGGTTCGCACGAGGGAATCGGAATGGAATGAACAAAGGGAAAGGAGAAGAATGGAATGAAAATACCCTATTTTTGTTTTGTTGTTTGTTTTTAAAACAAAGGGAATTATTCGCACACCACACCACCACCACCACAACCACCACACATTTCATCAATTTTTCACTTCCCACCATTTCCAGCCACCGCCGCACATCCTCCACCACTCGCCGCCCTTCGCCGCACCTCCCCCTCCCCTTGCCTGAGTCACCATAATGTATAGTTACTGCCAAAATTTCTCAAATTTGGGCTCTTTTTAATTGATTAATTCTATAATTTTTTTAGTGGGAATTGTTGTTCTATATATACATTTTGATGGTATTATCTGCTTTTAGACTTAGATTTTCATTTCGAAATCAAATTTAACATCTTGCTGCATTTTCTTCGGAACATTCATTAATTTGGGTTCAACTTTTGTGGGTTTTTGCGGGGGAGGGGGGTGCAGCGGTGGTCGGGGGAGGTGCAGTGGTGGTCGGGGGAGGCTCGACGGTGGTCATGGTAGGGGCGGCGGCAGTCTGGGCTGGTTTTCCAGTGGTGTTGGTAGGTGTGAAGGTGGTGATGTGGTGGTGTGAAGGTGTGTAGGGAAAGGGAATGGGAAAGTCTAAGGGGGGTGGGGAATGGAGTTGGAAGGATTTGGGGTAATAAGGAGGGTAAAGGGAATGATTAAAAGTGTAAAACAAACATCAACAAAGGGAATCGAGCCAGTTGATTCCCATTCCCTTTCCTGATTACCCCCAACCAAACGGCCCCTAAATAAATTGAATCAATTGGTGTTGAAGTGAATTAAACTAAACCAAATATTATATGAGAGAAGAAAATTAGGAACTGAACTGATTAGAGCTAAACTGAAATTAAGTTGAAGTGAACAGACCCTTAGTCGAACCGAAGTGAACGAAATTTGAATCAATGCTTATAATTAAGCTCGGTAAAATGAAGCTGAAATGAATTGAATTACAAGTACTCGAACAAGAAGAAAATTTATAAAATGAAAAATAAATTTAAAAGAGTAAGGGTTTGTTCCGATTTACTGAACTGAACTGAACTAGACTGAATAGAGCTAAAATGAATTTGTTTATGAGAGAAGGAAATTAGGAACTGAACTGAACTAATTGGAGCTAAACTGAACTGAACTGAAATTAAGCCGAAGAGAACATGCTCTAAGGTTTAATTATGAATTATGAACAATACGGAATACAAACCACGAGTACACCATTAGCAATTTTTCCTAATATGTAAATGATCTGGATTGGATCATTGGATGAGTAGTTGGGAGACTTGGGACAATTTGCTCCATTCGTTTCACTAAAATTACAACACTTAGTTCATCAAGTTCGTTCTTTACTCATAGAATCATAGTCAGTGGCGGAGCCACTATAGGAACATGGGGGGACAGTTATCCCCCCATTTTCCAAAAATAAATAAATAATAATTGATTTTCGTTAGCATAAAAAGATACAGTAAATGCGTTTATATACAACATATATTACAAAGTTAAAATATGGTCTAGTGGTTGATGGGTCTTGAATAAGACTTCCTTTTCTCCTCTTGTTCCTAGGTTCAATTCTTCACTCATACATTTTTTTTGTATACTTCTTTTTTTTACCCAAATCCCCTTATATATTTTCTCATATTGTTTAAACGCTTATTATTTGAAAAATAGTATTTTTCGATTATTGGGGATCACATAACTTACAATTGGGGTTCACCAACAAAAAATTATTATTTTTTGTTGATAATTTTTGCAATGAAACTTATAAAAACTCCTTTTTTGCCATATAAGAAAAATTTTCTTGTCCATAACAAAAATATATATTAAGCAATTATGTAAAAATATATATTAAGCAATTTATGTGATCATCTTTTTTTCTTAAAATTTTTGTCAATTTTATTAAACATCTGAAATTTGTCCCCCCAAATCACAAATGCAGAGCGAGATCACAAATCCAGGCTCCGCCACTGCTCATAGTATATGGTTTTTTCTTTCTATCAGTTCTCTTCTTTTTCCTTAAACACCAAAATTTTACTCTCTTCTATCGCAAGGATTGCAATCTTAATGAAACGATACAAAGTAAACTTGTTAAGGTTGGTTATATTTTGTATTGCATGAATTTAGCATAGGTTAATTATATGTAATTAAAGTTCATGAAGTCTGTGATCAGTTGTCAATTATGATATTTTGATACTCATATAATACTGAGATATTGAAAGTGAAGGAAGCTCTATCAGGTGGTTAGAGATTCCCTACCAATTTTACGAGAACGATTCTCATTATTCGCCTTTGTTGCTCTCTAAACACTAATAAAAAAAACAATACTAAGATGTTAATCCAAAAATGAAATGACTCTAAGATGGTCCGACTCAAACCCAAGCTAGCAAATAGTGGACTTAACCGGTCTGACAATGACCTAACCTACCCAATTAAATTAACTTATTTCAACCTAACTTGAAACTTTGAAAGTAAGGGCTTGTTCTCTTCAGTTTAGTCCAGTTCTTAATTTCCTTCTCTCATAAAATATTCAGTTCAGTTCAGCTCAGCTCAGCTCAGCTCAGTTCAGTCAATCAGAACAGGCCCTAAGTACCAACCCATTATAGATTAACCCAAAAAAACCATCAATAACTTAATACTAAAATAGACACCGAAAGTGACAGGTGTCAAATCCCGGTACTGTTTTTTCCCTCCAAAACTCCCCCTTCCCTTTTTAGCAAAATCTTTTTTTTTTTTTTTTTTTTTTTGGAAATACAACTATGATAATATTATTCTAAAGCTTACTCGTATATATTATCTTTATAATAAATGCATTCCTTTTTATTTCGTATTCTTAATTCTTCCATACACTTTATTTATTTATTTATTCTTTCAAATACCTCTAATATTTTTGTAAGCTTACCAATTAATAATTTTTAATCTATATATTGTATAGTTTTATTGGGAATAACATGCATCATTAATGTAATATAATGTATATAATATACTGCTTATAAATATTTTCAACCCAACTAATCACTAATGATATTTTTTGTTTCTCAATTTTAATTTTAATAATTTTTGCCTTATTATTTCATTTTTCAAATATGCATTGCATTTCTTTATTCCACGAGTTGCCTCATTTTATATTGTATCACAAATTAATTATAAGAAAAAAGATTATTACTACCGTACATCGCACGGCCCCTAATCTAGTTAAACGACTAAAGTTGACACCTTTAGCAAGGACTTGAGGTGCAATTTCAATTACTTAACTTTTCATGATTTTTGGGTAATTAGACTAATTACACACAATAGCATTTTCTATTATGTGCATTGAAGAAGGTGAAAAATCAAATGAGAGTTTCCTGAAATTAGGGCAGAAAGTAATTTGATCATTGTTTAAATTGAATTCATTAGGAAATTGAAATTGAAATCGAAAAGCAGGTACTCCGTCTTTGAAACCAAATCCATAAAAAAGGCGACACAATTGGGCTTCTTGTGCAGCAGCAAAGAGTGCTATCAGGTACAGAATTATAAAATTTCTAATATTTATTTTCCATTAATTGTCAATAATAATTATTAAATTGTAGATATTTTGTTAAGTTTGTGGAAAATCATCAGCAAATATGCAGGGTATATTCTTCATTTCTTTATTAGTTTATGTTTTATGTTTTATGTATATACTTCCCCAAATGTCCACCATTGTTTGTTGCTAGTATATTATTCATCTTAAATTTATTTTTGTATTATATGTTTTATTTATTTGAATTAATTAGTCAAAGGGTGTTTTTGATTTGATAAAAATACTGAATAAACTATGTTAATCAGTGAGGTTTGGTCAATAATTTATGCAGTTAAGAAGAATGAGGTAGTTAGAATTTATAAGCAAGGAAAAGACCAACATTTCTGAAAGCCATATTAAGATTTGGCTCCCCAATTATAAAGCATATTGGGTCATTAATTAAGATCGAGTTAGTAAATATAAATTTGGGTTGGTGTAGAATATAGTAATACCATAACATAATACTTGACGTTATTGAAATATGCACATGCTTCTATAATTTGGCTGGGTGAGGGTATGACCGTATGAGGGACGGACGAGTGATAACCCTAGCAGGCTAGCGTTGTGTGTGCCGGTGGGAGGGCTTGGTTTGAAGTTTTTGGCATATACGAAGTACTATATAAATAATTTGAGGTTATTGAGTATTTTCGGGCTTGAAAGGGTATTTTGGGAAGAAGAAAGAGTTTCAGGTGGATTTCTGATTTCACTTTTTTTTTTTTAATTGATGTAGCCTCACTACTATAACCTTGATTGGAAATACCATTGAGAGTCTGAAACTCTTGATAGAAATGCTTCTTGATTGACTAATTGATACTATGTACTTATTAATAAAGAAGGTAGTAATAAAGAAGTAAGGGCATCTCTAATAGTTAAGCAAGATTTCTTATAACTTTGTCACATTAATATTATGCTAGAATATTCTGATCTTCTCTAATGGTGAGCTATAATTGACACTACGTGTAGCTTGAAAGACCCTATATATCAAGCAATATAGGGATATTTCAAGCAACTGTTTAATTTAGATTCAAGCAACTGTTTTGGCTAGATAGCTTAGCACATCCACCTAACCCAATGATCACGTAAAAATTCCATGTAACTAAAATATTTCAAGCTACTGAAAAAATGCACCAATAAAGTTGCCCAAATTATAAGGGATATTTTGTTTAGTTCAATAACATACTTTTAACAATAAAAAAATTGGCAACTATGATCTTTCATATAATCATATTTGTTGAGAATGGATGAAAATTTCAACAGTGATCTTTATCCCCTTTGGCGGTTTGGCCACAAACCCCTCATAGTTTGAAGTGTACCATGTCATTTAATTATTGTAAGTGTTGAAGCATTTATCTGAAACACAAGAACATCTTATTATCAATCAGTATAAGCCATGCCTTTTAGTGTTTGCATTACATGGTGCTTCATGCTTGATCTACTTTGTGTCTACATGATTTTTGTGGTTAACAACTATGTCCTGGTTACTCTAGCTATCTTGACATAAGTGCCTGCGTGATTATTTGTGTTATTATTATTGGATAAATAGGTGTTCTTTACATGAGAAACGATTGTTAATTTGATCAAGTCAATTGGGTTGGTTCCACGAGTCATATTCATTTGTTTGTAGTCTTTATACCTTCTGCATTAGTGAATGGTCAAACTTCTATCTGATGTCATCTGTTTGATTGACTTATGGCAGCTAATGAGAATGCTTAAAAGAAAGAATCAGGATAATTTTTGAGAATCTTCAACATTAGAAAATGATGGACTATTATACACTTTTCATAGAGGGGGGTTAGTTTACTATTCTCTGATGAGCTTGTCACAGCTACAGGACAAAATTAGATATCCTCTTGAGAAGGACTCATTTGCTAATGGCTTGAAAAAGGCATATACTAAATGGAATATTTAATAGTATCTTTTTTCCTGACAGAAATTAGTCTTATTTAGAACCTGAAATCATTGGTTAACTTCATTCTAGGATCAATCTTTGTTAGATGGAAACATGGAAGCTTCATTAATAGTCTACATGATTCCAAAGTATGTGTAAAACTTCCTGAGAAAATTGTGAGAGAGCGTTTTAAGCAATTATGGAAGAGCAGAAAACTAGGCTGCTTGGTTTATTTCTACTGTCTGGCCTTCTCATCTTGTTCGTTGCTGCTGCAGTTTTCTTGAAAACACCCTGGATTTTCTTCACTGTTCTTGGAATTATCATGATTGTGTCCTTTGGCATCATAATATGGGTTTTTACCCAACTGGAGAAGCTATCAAGTAACAAGGAACTTTCTGGTTTTGATAAAGGATTGGGGCTTCCAACAAGGTTCCTACATGAAGAACTTTTACTGGCAACGGATAATTTCAGCTCAATTGTGGGCCAGGGAGGATCAGGGTGTGTCTATAGAGGAATGCTGAAGGATGGGACTTGTGTTGCTGTGAAGCGGATTGAAGGTCAGGAACGGGGAGAGAGGGAATTCAGAGCTGAAGTGGCGACAATTGGGTGTGTACAGCACATGAACCTTGTACACCTGTATGGTTATTGCATTATCCCAAAAGGACCACGCTTCCTTGTTTATGAGTTTGTTCAAAATGGCTCATTAGATCGCTGGATTTTCTCTCGTGAACACAACAAAAAACAGCTGCCAGGTGGTTGCTTGCCTTGGAAGCTTAGGCATCAGGTTGCCATCGACGTGGCCATGGCTCTCTGCTACCTCCATAATGATTGTCAGTCAAGGATTTTGCACCTTGATGTTAAGCCAGAAAATATACTTCTTGATGATAACTATCGAGCACTCGTGACAGATTTTGGGCTTGCAAAGTTGATGGGTAAAGAGGAAAATATGGTTGTTACAAGAATTCGAGGGACTAGGGGGTACTTGGCCCCCGAGTGGATCCTAGAGAAAGGAGTTTCTGCAAAGTCTGATGTTTACAGCTATGGAATGTTGCTTCTTGAAATGATTGGAGGGCGGAGGAGCGTCCTTATGTCGTCTGCTGGGGATTTCAAAGGAAAGTCCACGAAGCCTGAAATGGAATTGTGGGAATATTTCCCAAAAACTGTCTATGAGAAAATGAAAGCAGGGAAGATCATGGAAGTGGTTGATAAAAGACTGTTGGAAGAAGGAACTATTATTGATGAGAATGAGGTTAAAAGACTGGTTTACATAGCCCTTTGGTGTATTCAGGAGAAGGTTAAGATTAGACCTAATACGGGTCAGGTGGTTAATATGCTTGAAGGCCGTTTGCCTGTTGATGAGCCCCCTGAAACCAAAATGTTCCTCCACGATCTTTTGTTAATGAAATCGGAGAAGATCCAAGGCTGGAATAATACGAAGGCTAATGCTTTGCAGGTTTCTCAATTTTCTAACGATAAATCTCAAGCAGCTGCTTCAACATCATCAATGTACGGTTGATAATTTCGCCTATCAGTCTATCACAATTTTGTCATATCAGTAGCTTAGTGATTGCATTGGGGTTGGTTACATAGGTAAATATTTCAATACTTTCTTCTGTTGGATCTCTCTTTTTATTCCCCCTCTCCTTGTATGGTTGTTTAAGATATAACTCTGACTCTCATTGACATGATCTTTGGTAACACTTGTCTCTGGCTGTTGTTCTATAATCCTGAAACATTGTAGCTGGGTTATAACACTTATAATGGATTTTTTTTTCATCCTGAAAAGAGGGATGATCCAGTACAGCTGTTAATACTTGTTTTTAAATTTTAATTATTTGTATTTTTTCTCTTATCCCCAGAAAAGTTAGAAATATGGAAAATTCTGTATTCATGAAGTAAGATCAATATGCACGCACGTTACAGTACTAAATTTTTAAAAAATGTTAAGACTTCCTTCTGAATTTCATCGTTATCTTGCCAAGAAAGCATAATAGAAGTCAATTGCAGGATTCAAAAGGGTCCCTTCTGAATGCATACCAAAATAATAATATGAGTGACTTGTATCCACTTGCCACGATTGTTAAAATGGAATAGGTTATTAATCAGGGGTATGTTTCCACTTGCCACAGTTGTTTATGCTGATTCAAATTACTGGTGTTTTCGTAATGTGATAGTGCTCAATTGCACTGGTGAAATCCTATAAATCCAATAAATTTTTTGGAGATTTTATAATTGTACTTGGCTTAGCAGAAGACTTGAGATTGTGATGACTTGGAACTGTGGAAGTGGCCATTGAGATTATATGAATATCTATAGTAACAAACTTCAGTGTCACCCTTGTCTTAGAAGTCAATATGGCAGCACAAGTACTGGAAAAATTCACAGTTACTAGATTTTTGGCATTTCAGCAAATAACAGTATTACAGTATTAATAAGCCATGTATTTTACAGAATTATATATATTTTTTTCATATGTTATATTTCACGACATGTATGAATACTCATACTCAGTGTTTGTTATTGTGCAAATTAAAAATAAGTGCATTGAGTCAAAGTGATTGTGCCAACTACAAGCCATGTCACATTCTCAGTATCTAATAGCAGTATGAGCTGGATCTCGCCATGTCTAAGGAGCTTTTTGAGATTTTTTTTTTTATCTATCTTGATGTGTCTTCAAATGTGGTGTGATCTAAATTAGAGGCAGAGTTAGCATTGACTACGACAGGGGTAAAATGATAGGAAAAATTACTCACCTTTTGAACCTTTTTCTGCTTTTGGTATGTTTGCCTTGATATTAGGGGCTATAATTGATTTTGTTGGCATGATAATCAATCTTTCTTAAGAAGACGGCATTGCATTTGAATGATTTGATTATTAGATTTAGATCTTTTAGTACAAGTGAATATAGGATGCTTTTAATTTTGGGTGAGTTGTATCTTACACACAAGCAATTACCATCATTCATGCCTTGCACTATGTAGGATGACTAGGCCAACTTGCCCCAATGTTTCAATTTTATGCTGATGAATACTTCCATCAATAAGAAATTAATGTGAATAAAATAAAGAGAAAGGGATTGTATGTTGATGCTTCAGTTATTGCTAAAAAGATTTGATCAAAGGAGATGATATAAGGGAAGAAAATTTATCATTGACTTGGGCAACATTGTATTGAATAATATGGATGTACTTGTCTATCATGCTGTCCTCAAAATATGAGGAAAGAAGAAGGAAGATTGCTTTCTTCCTCATAGTACATCATATTTTAGCTTTGAGTTTATGATGGATGACAAGTGCTCTAAGATACTTGCACTGATATTGGTGGTGACTCTCATCTCCTTGATTACTGTATCTGCCCTGTATCTTGGACCTACCTGGCAATTCTTTTGTGTATTTGGTGTTTGTCTTACGGTTAATTTTGCTATCTTCATATGGCTTATCAGACGCCGGTCCAAGGGAACTGCTCTTATTTTGCCTCAGAAACATGTGATGTCCCGGGAACTTTCCGTCCCCTGTAGCTTCCTCAGAAAAGTGGCAGGTGTTCCTACGAAGTTCCGTCAAAAAGAGCTTGAGCTGGCTACAGATAACTTCAACGCACTGATTGGCCGAGGGGCATCTGGGAGTGTTTTTAAAGGAATCCTCGGAGATGGTACTTGTGTTGCTGTGAAGCGGATAGAAAGTCAGGAACGTGGGGAGAAGGAATTTCTATCAGAAGTTGCAGCGATTGGAAGTGTACAGCACATTAACTTGGTAAGATTGTATGGTTATTGCATTGTTCCTGGTGGACCGCGGTTTCTTGTTTATGAGTTCATTCAAAATGGATCCTTGGATGGTTGGATATTCCCTAGAAGAGACAAAAGAAATCGACCAGCAGGTTGTCTTCCTTGGCATTTGAGGTATGGTGTTGCCATCGATGTGGCTAAGGCACTCTCTTACTTGCATCATGATTGCCGATCAAGAATATTGCACCTTGATGTAAAACCCGAGAATATACTGCTCGATGACAATTATCGAGCAGTCGTGTCAGATTTTGGGCTGGCAAAATTGATGGGAAGAGGTGAGAGCAGTATATTTACTAATATCCGGGGGACTAAGGGGTACTTGGCACCCGAGTGGCTTTTAGAAAATGGCATTTCTGCAAAATCCGATGTTTATAGTTATGGAATGGTGCTTCTTGAGATGATTGGAGGGAGGAGAAGTGTGCGTGTTCTTGATGATAGCAAAGATAGGTCCGTTAGGAAATACGAGTATTTTCCAAAAACCGTGGTGGAAAAATCAAAACAAGGGAAATTTATGTCATTAGTTGATCAAAGACTATTGGAAGGAAGGCATATTGATGAGAGACAGGTAAGGACATTGGTGTATACCGCGTTATGGTGCATTCAAGAGAAGGTCAGGCGTAGGCCTACCATGGCTCAGGTGGTTGATATGCTTGAAGGAAATATGCGAGTGGACGAGCCCCCGGAAACTGAAATGATTATTGTTGATCTGTTATCCATTGACAAAGATAAAGTTGGTCCTGGCATGTGCAGGCTAAAGGCTACTGGAGTAGTACTATCAGATTGCAATACAGCTGCTAGCACATCAACATTTGAGCCTGGTACACTTGTGTCAGGCCGATAATTCATGTGCCTGGTTCAGAACTCCTATGCAGCCTAAAAAGGTAATATTCTGTTCATTGGCATTTTACTGCTGTTTTTCTTTATATATTCCACTATCATTCATTGTATTTTATGCTTTTCTCAAAGATTTTGGTTGAACTTTGAAATACTATGCCCTGGCTTAAAAATTTCATGTATAGTTGTTGAGCATTTGTTATTTTCATGAGTTCCATGGTGATTGTGTCATGTCTGCAAAAAAACATTTTAATCAGAAAAAAAAAAATTAAAATTTCTTTTGGTTTAACCGGTCAGTGTGACTACTATATTGCAACTTGCATTCGAAATGGGGGAAAAAAAAGTTGTAATATTATCCTTTCAACTTTAGGATAAGAAGGGGTATTTCACAAGACAACAAAACTCGTCATTTCTTGATAATACGTTACCCCTGTGAATAAATGATTAAACATTCACTTGTAAAACGGAATGAAATTTTCTAACTTTTGCGGAGTAATCAATATATCTTAGCATAACGTCTTTTTAAGTAATGAGAGGAATCCAAACTCGAGATATCACCTACAAGATGACATGATTGTAAGCATAAGTCATTATTGAATCACGGATCTGATACTTAACAACAAGACATTATTCCAAAAGATGTGCAAAAGTGGGAGAATATGAGAAGTTGGATTCACGCTTGTAGGAATCATTCCAACTCTCCATTATTTGCACTTTGTGTTGACAATACTTGACATTAAGCCTTTGGTCCTTGGTTGACATCATACCATAAATATAATGTCCTTGACTCAGTAATATGACAGGCTTGACAGCTAGTTTTATTCATTATTATTATTATTATTATTATTATTATTATTTTTTTTTTTTTTTTTTTTTTTATGTTTTCATTTTAAAAAGTCAACTATCATACACAAATTTCATACCAGAATAATGATTCAGATTTAGCAGGATATGACATCTAGTGGCTTCCCTGCAAGAATAACATTACAAGTTGTGTTTGTGATGTACTGTATGCATAACTATCTGGCTTCTTTTGAGCTTGTTGGGACAATGGTCCCACCTTTTGGCAGAGGGTTTGGTTTGAGTGCCCTTACATATGCCCAAAATAGCAATATTTGCCCCGGGGTTGGACTAAATTCGTCGATCCTTTATAGCATTTTATCATTGTTTGTCTTGATTTAGTAGTACAATTAACATCACAATGTGGTTATTGATAGAATGCTGCCCTGAGTTTTCTTGTGTTACGTGTACGTATTGCATAAATGCATATGTATGGATCTATGTATGTACGGATCAGATCATCAAAGGTGCTCCCTTTTTTGCATGTTAATCATCTGAAATCATGTCTAATAAACTACTGTGATTTGCTTATTACTCGATAGTGGGCATAAGTTCTTACTTTCATTCTATAAAAAATTCCTGTTGATATTTTCAGTTTGAGAAGGTACTGTCAACTGTGTTGTGAAGAATATGCCAAGGTTGAAACCCCAGCTTTAATATTAGTGGAAAGCCAGTTAGATACATGTATTGCTCTTTTCAGCATTTGGCATTGCTTCTATATTCTTTTTCGAATTATTCAGTCCAGATTATCCTAACACCGAGCATTTTGGTTCTGTGTTTAGGTAATGTTGCTGAGATGGTAATGTGTTTGTCACGATGGCATTACTATGCTCGATCTAGCCCTAAGAAATCCGGGGTGAATCTCAAATTTTCGACCCCATGGAGCCTTTTTTCTTTTTACTTGTTCCTTTGATACATCAATCACAGTATTGCTTACTGTATTTGCTCTGTAAAATTAGATTTTTACTTCTTTTTTAGTAGTGGCGTAAGTCATGTAATACTTGGATGGAAAGTTTGAAGTAACCTGATGTAATTAGTCATAACTTAATTTTCATATTGATTGATTTCTGACCAATTTTGATTTTTGCAATTTTAATGGCCACTTAAAAGCATGAACTTTTTTGATTGATTATAATGTCTGACTTTATCCACCAAAACAGTGTAGTATGAATGATAAAATTATTTTTGTGGGGTGCAATGATATAATAATATGTTGAAACTTGAAAGGTTATTAAGCTAGAGAACTGAGCTTCATAGTTAAGGGTTAATTATAAAGAACAACTTGTGAATTATAAAAATAATAATATGTAGTATAAGAAAAAAAATAATGATAATGTTTGATGATTTTGACAGTCCAAAATTCATACCATATTACCCATGTTACCTTCTATTTTCTTACACATAAATAAAAGACCTTTGTCAAGGGCAATGAAGCTCTATGCGGTAGTGTGTACAAATATATTAGCTTTGAGGCCCTGTTCTCTTCACCTTAAAAAAATAATATTAAGTAAAAATAATTCTACTTCAGTAAAATTAATTTCAGTTCAGTAAAAATAAGTTCAGTTCAGTAAAATTCAGTTTTCTTAAAGAAGAATTATAATAGAAAATCAGTAAAAATAATTTCAGTTTAGTAAAAATAATTTAAGTTCGGTAAAATTAATTTAAGTTCGGTAAAAATAATTTAAGTTTAGCAAAAATAATTTCAGTTTAGTAAAAATAATTTCAGTTCAGCAAAATTAAGGTGAAGAGAACGGGGCCTTAGTCACTACTATGACAAATCAAATATAACCTTGGATCAAACTTTCATACATCATTTCTAGCAAGTGAATGACTATTATATCTATTTTCAATTTGAAAATAAAATCCTGATAAAATTAGAATTACGAGATACAACAATACTGAAACGCTTTTAATATCCCATCAAAAAAATTAAAAGCTCAATTCTTATCTATAAAATTTAAATCACTCTACACACCATTAATAAAACGCCTCAAACATCCTATCGAACATATTAAAAGCTCGATTCTTATCTAATCTAATCTGATATGCGATAGAATAACGGCAAAAGAAAAGGTGGAATTCCGTTGAATGAGGAGGATTAAAATGAATGAATGAATGAAGGTTATAAAAGGACAAGCACACACGAACGGATGCCACGCCATATAGTCAGTCTCTCACCTCACAAGTCACAACTAACTTCTGCTCTCCGTTTCTCCGTCATTCCTTTCTTCAGGTTTTTTTTCTCCCTAATTTTCTCGCTTAAACCCTAATTTCTGCATTTTCCTTCTTTCGATTACTTTCTTCATCTTCTTCATTCAATTTGTGATTTTCTCTCTTTTGATTTAATCTCTTCCGCGAAAAAAAAAAAATCATATGTTTGATCTCATTTTTGAGGAATTCACTCTATTTGGAATTTTGGATAGGGCATCCATTTGAATTTTCTGAAAATTTATTCGTTTTTCTGGAATAAGTTTCAATTTTTGAGGTGTTTTAATGGCATAATTACGAGTATTTTTATCGTTGACTTCTGGGATTGTTGCATTGATGTTCCAGTATTGTTTGATTATTGTAGATAATTAATTAATTAATCTGTTTTGGATTAAATGCTGCAGAAATTATACAACTTGCAAGTATGAGCTTCAGTGGCGCATCTGCCGGTTCAGGTTAGTTGCATCCACACTTTTAATTATTGCCAAGAATCATACCATTATTTGTGAAGCTTTTCAGAGTTTTCATAGTTATATATGGGGTAATTTACTGCTGATATTATGCTTTATTTTGTGGAACTTGTTTTGGGAATATGCAATTTTGGTTTTGGTTTTGGTTTTGATGTGGAACTTAAATGAAGCAAACAAATGTGACATAGGCCTTTAATCATGATGATATGCAGTACTCCCTCCGTTTTTTTTTTTTTTTTTAATTTGTATCACTTGAGAATGCACAAAGTTTTAGGAGAGTAATAAAATATTGTGAGTGGGTGAATAAATTATTACAGTAAAAATGAGATGGTGACCATGGAAGAGAAGGTATGTGATAGAAGATATATATTTTTATTATTTAAGTGGGGACCATGGAAGAGATAGAAATGATAAAATAATTTGAGTAGGGTTTAAGTAGGAGAGGGAAATAATAAAATATAGTATAAAGTACCAAATATAGAAGTGATGCATTTAAAAAAAAACACCCATAAAAGGAAAGTGATGCAAATAAAAAAAAAATGGAGGGAGTAGTACATGGCATTGCTCGGAGAAAGAAAGAAACAAATTCTGTCTGTCCTGAAAACACAGCATCATTCTGAATATGGTGATAGATAACTAAGATAAGTAACTTTTATTACTTAAAGATAACCAAGTTTAGACATTTTCCCGTCTTTTTGGAATAGAGGCATACTTAAATTGAATTCATAGAGGCAGAATTTTTCTGTCCTTCTGTTAAAGCGTCGTACTAGTATAAGAATCTGACATTAGGTTGGATTATCGTATCTGGAGCATAACACTCAAATACCCTGATATTCGATAAGATGTTGGACGCTGTTACACCCTAGATATTGAGAGCAACAAAGCCACTCCTATTTTTCTCAATCTGTTTTAGTTTCTTTGCTGCTATTATTTTCTCGCCAAACATAGAGCTGAGTTTTGAAGTTATCAAGCTTTGAGCTGCTGAGATGAGAATGGGCGGTTGTATAAGTAATTTTATTAGACATAATTAGAATTTCAATTTTCGATTTACGATTAGCCAAGTACTTTGTAGTTAACTATTTGACTTTCTGCTAGTTCCTTTTTTAGGTGGTAATGCTGCGAGAAAGGCATATGAATTTGGACGGACTTATGTGGTTAGGCCGAAAGGCAAGCACCAGGCAACTGTTGTGTGGCTACATGGCCTTGGTGATAATGGTGGAAGGTAATTCTGCTGCATTTAATTATATTTTGTTGCTCATAGCAGTTTTTTTTTCCTCTCTTTTGTATGTTTTCTAATTTCTTTTATTTTTCTATGTCCTTGTTGATTGATTCCTATACTGACATTCAATTTTCTATTTTTACCTATTTGGATTTGAAAAGATAATCCAACTACATATCAGCAATACATGATTTCAGTTTCCTTCTCTTTTTTGGGTGGTGGCTTAGTTATTATTCTGGTGTGTGGGTGTTATGTTATGGATGCTAACTAGCTGTCTAACTTTGTTATGTGTTTCTTCTGGCAGCTGGTCACAAATTTTAGAGACCCTTCCTTTGACTAATGTGAGAATTTTGAATTGAATTTGATTTTATGCTTACTCTCGCATTTTAGTATTTTGACTGGACTTTATTTGTGATTATTTTTTTGTAATGCAGATTAAATGGATCTGCCCTACTGCTCCAACCCGGCCCATTAGTTTATTTGGTGGCTTTCCTTCTACTGCTTGTGAGTTTGATCAGATCTTTCTTGATATTTGTCCTATGTGCAATAGCTTTGCAAGCTCATATTTGAGCTCTTAGATACCATTTTCTTTGGAGAGATATGAATACTTGATTTGATCACCCAACATGTTTAGACATGTACTGTATCTAATATCCTCAGGGGATAGAAAATATATGAATGTGCATATGTTGATATGCAATAGCATGAATGTTTGTTTAATTCAACTATGTATTGTGCTGTAGTGTGTGATTGATGCTTAAATGGCATTGTGTCATGGTGCGAGGAAGGTGGATTTTAACACAATGGAACTCACATAGTGAGCATACTTCACGTACATTAATTTGTTAAAATAAGAAATTAATACTAGATTATCATGATGAGGAATTGCTGCATTTAACTCCTGAGAAATTGAATTTGTACTGGCTACCTTTTGTCCTTTTGTGATCAAATAATGTTATTATTATTTTTCTAATATATACAATTATATTTTATTTTGTTGTTGTTGGCTTGTTGCAATGATGGTATGCACAAAATAAATTTTCTATCATATGAGCTGAAGTGTTTATTTGGTTATGCTCAATATTTGGGCCTTTTTATGCTCAGGTATGAAGTGAAGTGTGCTGAACAAGGTCTTTACCTTGTCTAGTTTTGCACAATGGTGGCTGTTGTGCATGCACTTGCATTCTGCCCATATGCCATCCTGATTTCATAATAAATTGCTAATTAGATGTTATGGACCACAGCTGAATTTTTGCAGTTTTGCAATGCTGACATAATCGGTTGCAATGCGAATTAAATCAGGGTTTGATGTACAAGAACTATCTGAAGATGCTCTGGATGATGAAGAGGGACTGGATGCTACAGTAGCGCATGTGGTAAATTTGCTGTCTACCGAGCCCACTGACAGTAGGTTCCTTTCTCTTAAGTTTTATCTTTGTTTACACTTTTTAGCTGCATGTCCCTTTCATTTAGACTTTCAAGCGATGACTATAAATATTCAGGGTTCATAGGCAATTTGGGAACCTGTAGCTTTAAGAGTCCTGAATTTCTATTCTGAGTCTATGTATGATTGGAAACTTTTTCCCTTTGCCACAATTTCTCTCTGTGAGTCTAAGGAACCAATGAACCATCTATATCTCATTGGTCTACCTGGCCAATCGCAGGGAACATTGATGCGGTTATTGCTGAGATTAGTTGGCACACAGTTTGATCATCTTTAGTGTATATAATGCAATATTCTGGATAAAAAATTGTAAACATATACCTCTTTATTGTTATAGAATCTCAGTTTGGGTGATTGATCTGATACGGCGGTGGTCATATGTTGAAGAAAACAAACGATATTGTGATACAATCACAAGTTGTCTAGATGTACTGAACCCCAACCGTAACCAGATTTGGCTAAAACAACTTCGCTCACAAAAGGAATGATAATTCGATGACTAATGGTGGAGAAACACCTGCTAGAGCATGGGAGTAGATAACTGATGCAGTTGGCTAGGGGTGGGGAAGGTAGTTAGGAATAAATAAGCTGGAACTCATGGAAGAAATACAAATTCTAGTGGCTAAACCTTTGGTAGTGGATTTTTTTTTTTTTTTTTTTTTTTGTTTCCACTTGAATTTACCTCATCAGATTTCACTCTTCGAGTCTTTGAAATTTGTTTCAATATCAACATTTACTTCCATTTTTATTACAAACCTTCATCCACAAAACCTAATAATTATACTTTATCAAGTTTTGTAGCTCGTCAGTTGTGAGTTTGTGACTGGTTTCTGCTAGTTTTGGTATTCAATTGAACAGCATTTTTAACTGAAGTTGTAGGCCTTTACCATCAATCAATATATATATTAAAACTCAATGGCAAGCATTGTTATCTTGCCACGTGTTATCAAATCTCGCCACGTGTTGCCATGCTAGCTACTATTACTAATCACCAATGTTTCCACCCAAAAAATTATAATTTGTTAGTATTAATATTTGAACCCATAATTTCATATTCATTAAATCTATACTTTAACCACCACTCCAACAACAAATCTTTTGACAATAAAGTTGTATTAAAAAGAGTTATTCATGTTCATAAATTCTAAAATTAAAATTGCCCACTTATATGTGTATATTTTAGCAACAATATGATTGTAAAATTAATTCCATTTCTTTTAGTTACTCGACCTTAATTCATATAGGTTATAGTTAAGAATTTAAAATATGTAACCCAAATTATAAATTAAGGTTTTTTCTTTTAACCACGAAATATGTTTACTTGAAGGAATTTTTTATGATATATAGCTGAAATAACATTTCCTTTAACAAACAAAACAAACTGATTTGATATAACATTTACGCTATTGCATATTAAATAATGAATTATGATATTCAATTATATTTACAAAAATTAACATATGATATATTTTTTTTATTAAACCACCAATTTATTTTACTTTATTTTGTTATAATATATTTATTTACAAAGAATGACCATGGGCATCGCCCGGGCAAAAAAACTAGTTATCATCCAAATACATAATGTAGTGTTGGCTACACTTATATACTTAGGATGGATCTGTGGCTATTCCTTTTGAGAAGAATTCTCCGTATAAGAAACTCTAGTATGAAAATCTAAGAAAAGGAAAAAGAAAGAGCGAAGATTGCAATATATGATACACTCTACAATATTGGCAACCATTATTATGGATGGACTCTCGACCTCCATTCTTTGCTTCATGCTATATCTCCCCCCTCCCCAACAAAAATAAATTGTAATAAAAGTGAAGCCCTGCTTTTATTACTTATATTTATTGAGATACTGCCTTTCACTTCAATCATTTCATTACATTTTTTTGTTTAAAAAATCCATTACTTTTGCTAGTTGTGTGACAATTTGAATAATTGATTTTGTGATACAATTGGCCTTTTCTAATAAGTAGCATGGCTTTAAAAGTTGTTGAATTGTAGTATTAATATGTATGGTGTTTGATACTGCAGTTAAACTTGCTGTCGGTGGTTTCAGTATGGGTGCAGCAAGTGCCCTTCATACTGCAGTATGCCACATATCCAGGAAATATGCTAATGGAAAAGAGTTTCCAGTCAATCTGAGTGCAGTGGTTGGGCTAAGCGGCTGGCTTCCGTGTGCTAAGTTGGCTTCTTCTACCTACACATTTCCCTTATTTCTCTATGTTCTTTGATGATTTTCTCACTTGAGAACCCTCTTTTGTACGTTTTCTTAGGAGCTTGAACAACAAGCTAGCTGCTAACGAGGCTCCAAATCGGGCTGCATCTTTACCTATAATGCTTTGTCATGGCAAAGGTATGGAACTAGTGCAAAAACATTTGAAGTTTTGGGTAAAATAATATATTATCTGGCAAACCCTGCTGGGAAATGGTAAAAGTACTTGGGAGTAAAAGGATTTTAGATGATATTGTGAATAAAATGATTCCCTGTCCAACTCCACTTTTAAAAATTATAAATCCAAAGCTTTTTGTGATGGCAGTTGATGATGTTGTTAAATACAAGTTTGGAGAGAAGTCTTGGAAGGCGTTGTCTTCTAGTGGCTTTGGCGACGTCACATTCAAATCATACGCTGGGTAATAATATTTTTATCCTGCTAATGCCCGCCCCCCATTCTTTTTTTTTTTTTTGGAGAGTATTTTGCATGTTTGAAATTCACTTATTGTTGGCTTTGATTGCAGTCTTGGTCACTACACTCACCCTGAAGAGATACAGGATATTTGTAGTTGGCTCAAATCAAAATTGAATCTTGATGGTTGATGCCGGGCAAATTAAAAATGGAAACCTGATAAAAGAGGGGGAAATTCATTTTTATGATTTAGGTTACTCTTTTACAGTGAGATTTTATGTGTTAATTTCAGAGTTACTAGTGTTTCTCTGGTTTGATTGTTTCACATATTAGTTTGTATCCGGACAGACGGTATTGGTGAATTGACCAAAGTCACACTTTGAATTGTCGGCTTATATGATAATTTGGTGATGCATTTTGTGGTCGGAGGAAAAAAAAAAAAAAGTGAAATTCCTCAATAATTTGTGTATAATGTATTTGTTCTTTATGCAAGCTCTATCTGTATCCCGCATCTTAAGTTTTCCTAGATTCATAATTGCTATAATTTACCAAAATCATATCCTTCCCCTTTTTATTTCATGATTCTAGACGAATGCTGCCTCAACACTAGTACCATCATGGAATGGTATTAGTGAGATTGATGATTGAAATCAATTGCATTATAATGAAGATTTTATACGCTTGCCCCTTCAAATAGCTGTGAATCATTTACATGTACAAGCAATTAGAAAGAGTAAAATCGTCGACAAAAGAAACTGGGCAGAACTATTGACGCTTTCACTATAGAGAATAATTGTAGTATAACTATTACAATTCAGTGATTGAAGAGTGAAATTTAACAGAAAACCAGATAACTAAAGTAGATATACTTTCATTTCAAAATTCAAATACGACGTTCAACTTTGAGACGAAGGAGCACTTCATAGTTGTGAATATTTCTAGCAACCCTTACTCATCTAATGTAGCTTTAACAATCTAATCTCTGATCATTAATAAATTGTCTCTTTGATTTTGTAAGACTTCAATATCATACAAAAAACGGGTTGACATCATTATGCGATCACAGACTGGTGAAATTTCAGAAAGCCCTCAGGGCAATATAATAACAATTACACCAACTTTATGCAAAACCTTAACTTTTGGCAAAGGACTAACATGAGCTGAGAATGCAATCACAATGATACAACTCACTAATTTCAACAAGAAGGTGAGGCCAAAATATACAAAAAAATGGAGGTAATTCGTGGGGACTACGGAAATGGAGAGCTCCTTAAGTAGAGGTCTCTCTGCTAGCCATTCAAGCAAGCAGGTCTTCTAAGAAGCTAACAGATTGCACCTCTGTTATTCTGCTTCCCTGATAAAAGCAACATCATTACATCCAGGTTTTGGTGATAGCAGCAGAATTTTATCTTGATCAGTATCTTCGCTTTCAGTGTGCTCATGAGGACTGTCTACCGAGGATGATTCCATTCCATCTTCTGAATTCATATTAAACCATAAGCTTAAGTACGTATAAACATACCTCCAAACCAAGATAAGGCCACGATTCTAATTCAGTTCATCCCAATCTAACAGGCTACATTAAAATTTATTACGGAGAACATTAAAATTTGAACTTTCACATATTACTCTTAGTGATAACTTTATAAGTCATTTAAAAGAAAGACAACACTGGGTGGAGATGTAAAAATTAACATAGTGATAACATAATTATGGTATTGTAGCTATATTTCTCAAAAAGATTCCAAACAAATGTGGCCTATTATCTAGGGATTAAGGGAGTAGTATTTATCCACGAAGCTATTACTATTACAAGAGAAGAACAAACAATGTTGCTTCAGTACATACCTATGCAATCATGATACTCGGGCAACTGTTTAATAGTTGTGGTTTGCAGGCTCTCGGGAAGCAGGCAGCTACAAACAGCACCTGAAATCCAGAAAAATTGCATTTTATTAGCCATTTCCAGACTTGATTGTTCACTAAAGAATAGAAGGTGCAAAGTTCATCCCAAATATGACTGTTTCCCCACCCCCTAGCGAGGCTCCTACCTCAGGCAGGTAGTAGTACTACTCTTCATAGCAGCAAAAAGTCAAATACTCCTTCAGTCCCAAAAATCTTCATATTTACCATATTGATCAGTCCAATACTCTATCCAGATCAATTTTTTTAATCACATATTGCAAACGGGTCAGCCCACTATTTTTAACTTAATTTCCACCAAAGCAAACCAGGAATATAAATTTGGGGTGGAAGCAGTAAGAAGAACAGAGAATTATGTGAGAGATTTATCTATCAAATACTCAGATGATAACAGAAAGGATCATCCAAAATATGGCACAATAATACCAATAACATTAGCTGGAACGGCTTTCAAAAGTAGTTTCCTTTTGGTTTTAAACTCCCAAGTCCCACTCCCAAAAAACTTTAGCATTAAAGTTGAAATAAAAAGGCTCTATTCTATTATACTTCTTGAGGGCAAGGATACTATTGGGACCATCACCTGGTGGATCAAGGCTCAATGTAGTTCATGTTGTTACAGCAATATATGGGAAAATCAGAAAACACCAAAACCTCAGCATGTAAAGCTATGAAACAGCCAAATATATATTTACTCTGTATCACTTGTCACATTACTCATTCCATATTGCTAGCTGCTAAGTCAAATGAAACTTTCTGCAAACTTGGCCACTTTTTAAAGAAAAATAAGTGGAACAACTAAGCAGCACATGTCCAAAATTCCCCCACATCAATCAAATACCACTAGAATCTTATTGTGATACAAGAGAAAACGAGTTTTATTCTTAAACAAAATGATACAGGGTATAGTAGCCAGTTGTTCAAACATAGAATATCGGAACATGATATGCCCTTCAAAAAGGGTTTTCTTGGAGAACAAAATGTTTTGTATGACATATGTGTGAAGGACTGATCAGAAACATGCAAGAAGGAACTTTCAGCAGCTACATGAGTACTTTCCAACTTGAAATGCTTTGCCCAAAATATAAGAACAAGACCAGTGAACCAAATACTTTCTCTGTTTTTTTTGGTTGGACTATTTCTCTTTTCAAGGTCAAAATTTAATTCTCTGAATTTTGAACATAATTCTCAATTAGATATCTACTATACTTATTACAAAATAAAATAAAATAATATCATGCAGGACTTGTTAGATTTGCCACACCCATATTTTCAAGATATCAAGTCTCTATGATTGTTTATATGAAACTACACTTACTGATGGTGAAAAGAATGCAATGGAAACCAAGAAAAGAAATGGTGTAATAAATAAAAAAAATAAAAAAGAAAGAAAGAAAAAATAGTGCAGGGCATACCAGTTCGGGCTAGACGGTTGATCCATCCAGGGATACTTTTGCCAGTCAATCTAAAGGAGAGGTCGTCTGTGAAATGATTGCAATTTTTGGTGATGAGATGATAAGTATCTCCATGGTACTCAGAAGCAACTCGCTCAACGAAATGCTGAAACTCAGGTTGGGACATACTCATCCGGCCTAATGAAATAGAACATCTGTATATAAAACCTGGACAGCTCCTTGGTTCCACTTCAAAAACCCCACTAACTGGAAAATCATGGGCTCCAAATCCATACTCCATGCCATGGACTGTTTGTGTAAGATGCATAAATGAGATTTGATTTTGAGGAAGTTAAAGGAAACTCTCAATCAATGTCATAGAAGACATAAAGATCCGTCTTTGCTGAGGCAAAGTGAGGTGCATGATTCCAAAAAAGGAGAAAAAATAATAGCAATCTATAACCCACCCCCCTCCCACAAAAAAAAAACAAAAAAAAAATCAATTGAAGCTACTACTGACCTAATGCTGATCTTTCCATAATAAAGACATCATTTATACCATAGTATAAATTTATATACTCCTTCCATCTCAAAGTAAATGCATGGGTTGACAAAGCGCATTTACTAAAAAGCTACATAAAACAAGAAAAATGGACAACCTTAACAATCACCATTGAAAATGTTAACATACAAAAACATAACACCATAAAAAAAGTAGTGGTATAGATGCAATAAAGACTGAAAGGATAACAAGCGGACTTGCAGAGGTTATGAGATGTCAAGACTCAAGATTAAAATTATGGAGATTAATGAGTTTTTTTTTTTTTTTTCAACAATAGATTTAAAAGGTACATAAATTTAAATAGGCACCCAAAAGATCCATCAATTGTGTCAAAAGAGGCTGGAGTGCCTAAGATGCATCAGTAGTGAAGTGCCTTAGCAAAATTACCTAGCCTATAGCCATGAAGGCAATGAAGCACACTGGTATAAATCAATGAAAACTAGAAAACACAATGTCCAAGACAAAATCCTAATAGTAAATCTAGACCAATGAAACCTTATGTTCCGATACAAGATCAATGTACACCAAACTTTACAGTTAAAACAACAGAATAGAAGTAACTAATCTTGAATTGAGAATGATGGAATGACAACAATACAGAAAAACACACTCGCTAATAAGAAATGTCTGGTAACTGATAACAGTCCATAGTAACCATCATAGACACACAACTCTCTTTACTCCTTCAAAACCTTCAGAACTATCATCAAATGGTGCCATCCCACAATATCACCAACGTTAGATTATTTCAGAGAACATCATTATAACCCCGATACATTTTTTCTATGCTCATAAACCAAGAAAGACGTACTATCTAATGGGACTACCACAAAATATGTACTTATTAATCTTCTATTCTAGTTCATGGTTCCTCTTAGGCTCTTAGCTATATGGTTTATATTTCCGAGCTCGGTTTTATCACTACACAAATGCAGATGGTTATAGAATACTGAGATCCTTTAAGTATATGACAGCATAACAGGAAGAGTCCAAACAACTTACAATACCAATTTTACAAAACACCAAATTAAGACCCTAATCAAACAATAACCTAACCATCACCATATTGATATAGTGAAACAACCCAGATCAAATGGAAAGAAACCCAGATCAAACATATAAATAATCAATCAATTTAACAAAATAGAGTAAAATTTAGAAAAATCAAGAAATTGTTAGATAAATAATAACAAAAGTAACAAGAAATAACCTTCAATGCCGGAATGAAAAATCCCAAAACCGAACCAGTAGGTGTAATGATTAAGAGGGGTTAGGTCATACACATTCAATACCACCTGGGTTTCAATTCCTCCATCATTTTTAGCCGTTGATGATTCTTCATTACCCATTTTTTGAATTTCCCCCTTTTTTCCCAAATTAGTATTTTTTTTTTTAATTCCTCAGAAAATAATGAAACCCTCTTTTCAAGAACAAAACTTTGTTTTCAGGTGATGAGGATTTTGAGAAATCCCCAGCAACCCAGTAACAAAGCAAAGCTTCTGAGATCAGCCCTGCTGTTGGGTGTGGAGGAGAGAGAAAAAGAGGGGAGAAACAGGCAATTTTGAGGCCTCCAGGCCCTCCAGTCAAATTTTATAGGAATATTTGAACGTGGTTGGAAAACCAATTATTTAAACAAAAAAAACAAAAAAAAAAACAGAATGATTCTCGATTATGTTCAGTGGTGGATTTTGGTCGAAAATATTGACGGGATAGAGATTTGAATCTCTAATGTCTCACTCACTTAAAACTAATCACTATACCCTAATACGAAGTATTTTGTAAGTAAAATAAGTTATTTAAATTTTTATTTTTTTTATATACAGAGAAATTTATAGGTAAATAGACGGTTTCAGTGAAAGTTTTCCTCCATGGGAATTAATTTTTGTTACACCGTACGAGTTTACATGCATATAAAACAGCTCAACTACAATGAGACTCTTGATACTTTGATTTTGTATAAAAATGGGCATTAGAGTTTAGTCCTTGTTGGCATTAGTCATCCCTTCAACTTGAATGAGTCGAGTTGGATAAAAGTAACCTAATATTGTCATTGGAGTGATATATTTATACTAGCAAACTAGGTTAAATCCCGTGTCATACACGGTGATTTATAGTTATAAACTAAATTAGCCCGTGCGATGCACGACATAATAAATTTCTTTGAAATAAATATATTTTATATATGTACCTCAGATGAGAAAAAAAAAATATAAACATTACCATTAATTGCAATGGTATTTAGATCTAAATAATTTTAAAGATAGTAAAAATTTAACCAAATTATACAATACGGAGTACTCTTAAACCGAGAGTAATTATATTTGAAATGCAGATAGTTTTTTATAAATCCATAATAATGTAAAAAAAAAAATTAGAAATAACATATTATAATAATTAACTTTTAAAAAAATATACTCCGTATAAATAATTTAATAATTTAAGGTAAAAAATAAGAAGGTTTCAAAAAATAAGTAAAAATAAAAATAAGAATATGATGTCACCAATTGATTTAGCTGGAAATTTTTTTACCACAACTTGGCATCTGTACAATTTAAATAGGGGATGATGTCAACGGTTGTTACTTTAGTTATATTTAAATAGAGGAGGGATCCGGTAAGAACCCCTTTTTATATAAGAACCCTTTCTTATGTAAGAACACATTATGTTCTAAAGTTTTTCCTATGTTCTAAATTTTTTCTGCTTATGTTCTAAAGTTTTTCCTATGTTCTAAATGTTTATCTAGTTATGTTCTAAAGTTTTTCCTGTTCTAAATTTTTTTTAGTTTATGTTCTAAATTTGTTCCTATGTTCTAAATTATTTTTTCAGCTTATGTTCTAAATTATTTTTTCAGCTTATGTTCTAAATGTTTTCCTATGTTCTAAATTAATTTTTCAACTTATGTTCTAAATTATTTTTCTTATGTTCTAAATTTTTGTTTGCTTATGTTCTAAATTTTTGCTATCTTCTAATTTTTTTTTCTTATGTTCTAAATTCTTTCAACTTATGTTCTAAAAATTTTCCTATGTTCTAAATTTTTTTCTATGTTCTAAATATAAACTCCTCAAAATTACTGAAATGCCATTACTAAAGGATCATTTTAGATTGTTAGATCAAAACTAATAAAAGGTTGAGATTGGTTCTTATATAAGATTGGGTTCTTATATTAAAGAGGGTTAGGGTTTTTACATTAGCCTCTCTCTCTCTCCATTTTTTAATACTTGCAACACTTCCCTAAAATGAAAATATCACAATACTTGCAACTAGGGGTGTACAGAAATGGACCTGGACCGGAATTGGACCAGACCGGCCCGGATCGGTTGATTCCGGTCTGGTCTTCGGTCCTCACAAATTGGGGATTCCGGGTTTCCGGTCCGAGTAAAAACCGGAAAGTGTATTTTTGTAATTTTTTGGGTGAAAATTTTAAATTTTATGTTTAAATTTCTAAAAAATTTAGGTACAAAACTTGTACTTTATAAATTTTAGGTGCAAAATAGGAAAGCACGCAAACAAAAACAAGACGTTAAAAAATGTATGTATATATTTAAGATACTAAAATGAAAAAAAAAATAATGTAACCGGTCCAAAACCGGACCGGAATAAATAGGTCTGGACCGAAACCCGGACCGGCTGATTACGGTCCGGTCCCGATCCCCAAAAAAATTCGGTCCATTCCGGGTTCCGGTCCCGGTCCAGTCCGGTCCGGTTTTGGACCGGTGCACAACCCTACTTGCAACACACCATAATTGGAAAATTATTTTGGGAAAAAGTTGTACTATTTCCTTTACTTAAAACACACGGTCCACTAAATTATACTCCTAACAACCTCTCACCTCATTTTAATGTGTATTAAATCATGTGAACCCCGCTATTATTAAATATCGTGAAAAAATGTGTTTTGTAACTATTAAAAAATGAAGTGTATATATATATATATATATATATATATATATATATATATATATATATATATATATATATATATATATATATATATTAGCAAATTGAAATTTGGTCAAATATATCAAGTATGACAATGAGCAAAACCATATGATAATCATTATTGACATGTTTGTATTGATCATAAAAAAAAATAATAAATAAATAAATAAAAACACTATGAATACATGACACTAAATGACATCAGGTATCACTTGCCTCATATAGTAATTCTCACAACGTAAGCAATATTTTATACTGTATTGTGTATTCTATTCTCTACTTGAGTAAAATATTAATTTCCAAGAAATAATATATCCAATGGTGGCAAAATTTAATCTAATAATTAGGTCAGACATATTAATAATTTAACTTAAGCCAAGATTTAAATACAAAACCTTGGAGGTTAAAAATAAAGTCTTTTCTAGGCACTTTCTTCAAATAAGAAGGTTTTCTGGAGAAGAATGGTTTTATCAGTTGATATAATGAAAGTCAACTTCTTTTTTCCAATTAAAAAACACTGTGTTTTCAGAGATTCTTAGACACATTTTTCCCACCAATTCTCTAGTCAAACCTTTTAGGTGACTAAAAACATTATTCGTATGAATTATTCTAAGAAATAATAATGTAGAAAAACATGTTGCAACTGCAAGCAGTATAGATATATTGCTTTATGTAATTTTGGGGGGCTTACGAGTTCATTAATGTGAGATTAACACATTGATCAAAATCAGAAACTATTGAATTAAAATGACAGTGGTTTTTTTTTTTTTTTTTCCCAATGTCAATCTCGCTGTAATATCCATGAAGCACCATGTAATGAAATGCTGTAGTATGAGATGCCGCTTCTGCAAGTCTGTGATGCTGTTATAATTTCTTCTCAACGGAAAAGAGAGGAAAGCTTGGCGCTGCAAGGTCAAACCTTTCGATTCTCAACAGCTCGAATGATATCCGGTGAAGTCCATTCCATTTATCAATGAAGTTCAAGTAACACATCAAGTTCTGAAGATAATAGGTGACAAATTTGGTACAACATTCAACACATCCCTTAAAGCAGCACAATCCCAAATATAGTTTTAAAGAAAACAATTTCTGATCATGTATTTGTAGTTTGAAGGTATCAGCTCTCTCAAAAAAAACGACACATTGCTTGGTCTCCAGGTAGCGTTCTATCACTGCAGTTAGCTTACTAACGGTCTCTGTATCACTGAGAGCCTGTCTTTTGTCAGGGACGCTAACTACCAGTCTACCAATGCAATTGGAACTGAAAGTTAAACAGAAAACTGAAGAACTAAAATATATTTATGTATATTGCAGCTGATACCAACATCGCCTTATGTGTATGCCAATCTACTTCAGCATTCCGCCAGAGATTTAGCCTCCAGAAAACATAAATGTTAATCATGAATTGATGTTTAACCAAAATCTATCTCTGCAAGGCTTTAACAGATACTTAAAGATTGAGAACAAGATTTCTTAATCCAACTCAACAATGTCAACTTTGCATTAAACATTAACACAGACATAACACTAACTTATTACAATGATTGGACACAATGCTACCTCAATTTGTCAGCTCTACAAAATAAGTTACAGAGTGAGAACTGCCCTAGTTTTTAATTGGTTATACTGATTCAATGAAACTCAGGTCTCAAAAGTGTTTCATTATGCCCTCAGCATCTACAGAAGCAGAATAGAAAAGAATTTAAGAGTAAGGAAAAAAAAAAAAATGTGAAGCATAAAGATATTTGGAAGTTGGAACCAGCAAACAACAATGAAAAAAGCAGGTAAGCTATGCTGTTGTAGCTGGTGCAGCTCCAAGAAACAACACTGAAAGAAGCTAGAGAAGCAGCAACACTTGCTACAGACATACTAGCAACTTCTACAGAAATAGTAACAGGAAGTTACAGCTGTAGCAAATTCACAAGGCAGCAGCTACGCTAAAGAGCATCACCGTATCTATAGCAGTATAGTAAATTGAAAACTCTGTTCCACAGGTAGTTCACAAGCCATGTTGTTCAGGGCAGATGTCGCAGAAGGATAAATTCCTTCCAAGTAACAGTTCAAGGAAGTTTCCCTTCCATAGAAAAACTAATTCATCATCGTATATAATATGTTGTCCTACTTCACTATCAACAATTTCTCAATCTTGCACCTTTACAAATTTAGTTCATATATTCCACAACCAAAGGATATCGACATTATGATACTTTGGTCAGCAGAATAATTGGAACTTCATATATTCATTATTGATGGAATGATGCTTCATATCTTCATCTAGTAAACATTGTAAATTGTATCAATGAAATACCACTAACAGCATAATTAGACAAACGCAAACTAAGACTTTGGTAAACACTTATTACACTAGTTATAATTCATATAATAACTATTAAACCATTATAAAAATTAAAAAAAAATGCTATAGTTATACATGCATTCCATTGATAATATAAGCACAAACAACATCACAAATAATACCAAAAGGCTACCATTATAGCTTATATTAAAATAGCCTTCAGTAGAGTTTTAATAAGAATGGCCCATATAATGCAAATCTACACTGGTATTTAGCACCTAAATAGTTTACCATGGGCTTCAATTATATACATCAACTCATCAAGAGAATGTCTTGGATTGAAGTGCATGTATATAGAGACATGTCAAATAAACATACCATACAGCATTACAGAATTCTAATTCAATAACATCAAGAAACGACAACTAACCTGTATGCTGAGCCAAGCAACATCAAGGTAGCAATAACACTAGTTCTTCACATGTAACTCACTAATCCTTTGCTTTAGTTAAAATCATAGAGAATTCCAAAGCAAGCAACTCCTTATGCTCTTTGAACTAGAAGCAACATCAATGAAGCTTCTTCACATTGGATCTGAGATATTTGCACATACATAAACTTTCCATATTTTGTCTAAATTATTGTTATATACTTTTAAGCATGACCATTATGGAAATTCTGGCCCACTCCATTGCTCCGAGAAAAATGTTGAAATGACACACCACCTTTGCTAAAGCACTGGCACTTTACAGAATGCTGGATAGCAAATTTAATATTGGAGTGGTATAATTTCCTCAAGTTTCCTCCCTTCTTTCCCTCCCATAACCATTGATGGAACAAGTATCCTTCTCTCTCTCATCTCAAATTTCCATCACTGATGTCTTGTGGTTGTGGACATTCCTGAACAAAAATGCTTGGTAGGCCATCCACATCATCAATTTTCTTACTCGTACAGCACAAGCACGTAAAAAGTTAGGAGTTATAATGTATAAAAGTCTAGTGTTTCCACTATAGATATTATACTTGGGTAACACGTAATACTATTCTTTTGAGCAACTCCAATATTTCTTAGAAAGGTTCTAAAAGTATCTAGAAATAGGTACAAAAGAAGTATAATGAATGTATTTCATTAGATTATCATATTTAAATGTGCTCTTAAATTGTAGCTTGGAGTCAAATACCTGTTTGGCCTCTCTGCCACTGTTATCATACATATTTGTCAAAGGTCTTGCAAGGTAATCATCAGACTCATCAAACTGATTCTTCAGAAGGTATCCATACATTTCTCTCCCTAATCTAAGAGCTCCTGTTTCTCCACAGGCAGGAATGAGTATCATATAAGTAATAGGGCTTGGTTCTACCCCTTCTTTAAGCATTCTATCAAAGAGACTGAATGCCTCGTGCTCCAACCTACTGTTGATGTAACCTGCAATCAATGTGTTCCATGTAACCGTATTCCTGTTATTTATTCTCCAAAAAACATCTGTTGCTGAGTTTATATCATTGCATTTTGCATACATATCAACCAGTGCGCTTGATACAAAAATATTTGAGTCAAGCCCTTTTCTGACAATATAAGCATGAAGTTCTTTCCCATGGCGCCATGAACCTAAATTAGCACAAGCTGCAAGGGCACCAGTAACAGTTACAGTATTTGGTTCAATCAAATTTTCCATTATCTGTGGAAGAAAGCTGCCACTATGAGGTGATTGCATGGCCTGGAAAAATCTCAGAGCTTCATGACTCATGCCAGCTTGCTGATAGCCAGAGACTAAAATGTTGAATGTAACAACATTTGGTAGCAAACCCATTTCAGGCATTTCATACAGCAGTTTGAAAATGTTCTCAATTCTTCCATGCCCGAAACAGGCAGCAAGCATAGTGTTATAAGTAATAACATCAGGTTTTGGACCAGAGTCTTTCATTGATACAAAAAGGCTTTGAGCTGGCTCCACATTTCCATCACTCATGTAAGCTGCAACCATCTCATTGCATACGAAAGCACTTTTGTGCATTATCCTGACGAAAATATTTTCTGCATCATCAATCCTTCCATTTTTCCAATACATACCAATTAATGAACCGTCAACATGAGAATTGCCATGAAGACCAAGTTTAATAATGTATCCATGAATTGCTTTTCCCAAATTCAGATCCTTCAAGCTAGCACAAGCTGGTAGAATGCTGGAGAGTGTCACAACATTAGGGATCAAGGAAGTCCGAAACATTTTAACAAATGCATCTAAAGCATCTCCATAAAATCCATTCTGAATGCAGCCTGAAATAATTCCATTCCAAGTGTTCTCTTGTGGCCTAACCCCTTTTCTTTGCATCTCTTCTAGACTTCTAAGAGCCATTTCAATCTCCCCATTCATGGCAAGGCCTGAGACAAGGGCATTCCAAGAAATCAAATCGGCTTCCACACCTTCCAACTCCATCTTGCAAAATATATCCATTGCCTTGTCAAGAAGACCATGAACCATATAAGCAACAATGAGGGCAGTCCAAGAAACCACATCCCGTGAGTTCATTGTGTCAAAAACAGTCTTCGACAATCTTAATCCCCCACAATTTGTATACATATCAATAAGAGCATTCCCAACAACAACATCCTCATCAAGCCCTCTCCTAATGGCATATCCATGAACCATTTTACCAATGTTTTCCACTCCCATCACAGAAGATGCTTTTAAGATAGTTGGAATAAGATATCTGTCAGGTAACATGCCATCATTTATCATCATCCCAAGAGCCAAGAAAAGATCAACCCATTTCTCGGATCGACAGAATGACCTTATCAAAGCAGCATGCACGGATACAGTTCTTCTTGGAATTTCATCAAACAGCCTGATAGCATCATTTAGCAACTCTAAACTCTTTGAGTACGCCACCACTAGCATATTCCCTATGAAAGCATCAGCCTTTAAAGCACCCACTTTGACAAGACGACCATGGACTTGTTTACAAGTGGAAGAAATGTTGTTAGTTCCACCACTATTCCTGTTTATTTGGTTAAGGAGAGCAAAACATTCAACAACCTCATCTTCCACAGCTTGATGGTTGGAGTTAACAAAATCATTAGCATGTTGAATTCTTGACAATATGTAGTTTTTACGGCGTGGTAAGTCCATAAGACCCACATTATGAGTTGCTGTAGCCTCAGCTTTAAAATTTGGCACTAAATTGAGCTTACATGGAAATAAATTCAGGAAAGGAGTGTTATGAAATGGAATGGAAGTAAGTAATCCAGTAGCGGACATTGTAGAGAAAAACTTTGGAAAATTAGTCGATAGAGAAAGAGTGTGGTGGCAAGAAACTTCCATGTTTGAAGTTTTATGCCATAGAAAGCAAGGTGGATTCAAGCAGGCTCACCGAGAGGGGGAGAGGTTATATGTATTCAACCAAGTAAGCATCATTGCATCTCCAGGACTCGCGGCCAATATAGGATCTAGAAAATTCATATTGGAGGTCAGAAAGTTCATATGTACATGCTACCCTAAAATTCAATATAATGTCATATCATTGAAGACAACAGCTATTATCAAAGGATAATTACGCGCAATTAAACATCCTTAAAAAGAAAATCACATACAACAATTTCTGTCATTTTAAACAAACCAAGAATCTGGTGATAAGAATAACTTCCCCATAAATTTCATTACTATTGACAGGATAAGTCTTTCTTTGCATACTGAGATATATTCTGTGCATTAGTACGGGTATGCTCTAGTTTATCACACAGGAAAACAGTAATATCATTATCTCGCTTTCGTCTTCTATGCAGTATCCAAAATTCAACAAAAATCACAATTTCATGTTCAAACATTCGACAAAAAACACAATTTCATGTTCAAACTAGTAGATAAATTAGTAAAAATCACAACATCCAATAGCAATGTACAATACCATCATCCAAAATTAGTAGAAAAACATAAATTTTAAAAAATTACAAAGCAATGATGTTCAAAACTTTCGATTTCTATAACAATTATCCTATGTATCAAGAAAAATTCAAACTTGGAAAACAATTTAGTAACTTGAAAATTAGTCACAAAATCAATCAATTCTTATAAACCCATTTAACTACCCAAGTATTTCAACTAATTACAAACAAAATTCTAAAAAAATATATTTGAAGTTGCCAAAATGATAATTAATTACCAAAAAACAAACGAAAGAGTGAAGCAACGAAAGAATTTAAATTTACCTGAACAGAGGATTTTGGTACAGCTGCGGTGGAGTTGCAGGTGGGCCGGTGTTGGGCTTGGTGGAGCAGAAGTCCGACCCGGTCGGAAAAGTGGTTTTCTGACCCGGAAGAAAACGGGTGTGGTGGTTGCTCAGAGAAGAGACAGCAGAGAAAGTTGAGAGAGAGTATGAGAGGATGAGGTAGTTTGGGAATATTATTTACTAGCCAAAATATAGGCTCCAAATCCATTATACAGTAAATATCTTTGCTTTTTTTTTTTTTTTTTTTTTTTTTTTGTACATAAAAAAAATTAGAAAATGTGGTTAACATTAAGGAGAAAATATAGCATAAGGCGTATTCGGCAAAATATAGCCGTAGAGGTAGCTGTATGTGTAGCTGTGAAAATAAATCATTAAGTATGAGTGTTTGGTAAATTAGTTGTTAACTAGGAAGCTGTAAAATTCAAAAAATGTTGAAAAAAAAGTCCAACAGCTACCTAGCTTTTCACAAAAGCTAATAATATTAACTATTTACAAGTTCTACTCTAACCACTAAATTAAACTCTACTCCCACCGCTACATTGTTAAACACTCATATCTTTTACTAGGTAATGGTTTGAATAAGTCAAATCACTAAAAGTTACCAAAATACTTAGTGCCGAACACGCCCATAGTTTTCAGTTTCTCATAAATAAAACAAGTGTATATGATACCGATATTATACAAGTGAATGATCAACTAGTTTAGTTAGTTAAAGTCTTAAGGGTCGTACTCAAGATTTCAAGACCTGAAATCTAGGATAAAATCCCGAATAATAAGGAAAATTTTATTACGATGTTCAACTAGTTTATTATTGACAAAAAAAAAAAAAAAGTTCATATAAGTAAGAATGACTCCACAATTCACCATTAGAAGAATCTATGGGAACTTGGGGTGGTGTAAAGAACCAAAATGTTTCTAACATAGGATTCATAAACTTAATTATTAGAGATAATATATTCTTAGTACTTTGAGCAATGAAAAATTGGATTCCAATTTTCCATATAAAGATACAGAAACAGCTTAATTCAATAAGACAATAATTAGATGAGACTTTTAGACGTGGCAAATTCTTTGAAAGAGAACAAGAACTGATTCCTCCATAGAAAAAAATTGACAACATAATATTTGCTTCATTATTCAAAGATAAAATATACACACAGGTACCTAGATATTCTATTATAAATAACAACAAATGAATTTAGGGGAGAAATCTAAGTGCAAAAAAAGGAGGAAAATAAGGATTGCAATTGCACTGCAAACCATAGAGGTATAAAAATTAGTATCATTTTCAAATTGGTACATTTTCGAGAAGAAAATTACAAACCCGCTCATTTTATATGTGATACACTGATAAACCAGCATATATATTCTATGAGTATCAAAGAAATTCTTCAGTACAGTTCTGAACCAATCTGAAAAGTGAAGCAAAGGAACTGCCCAAGCGAATTTATCTCCAAGTTCTGCAGCTTCCTATTAGCCACTGATACTATCCCTGAATCCCCCCCAAATGCCTGAGAAAGTTGACGATTTTAAACTAAGACACATGCCAAACTGCAACAAAGATATTCAGCAAGAAAGATATGCCCAAGTCCAGTTCTCTTATGGTAAAGTAACTCTATATAAGGCACTCAAGATTCGTCGTCTGGGGTGGGTAGACGTCTTCTCACACGACGCCTCCAAGGGACTGAGCCGTCATCAGAGGAATCCTCATCCTCTACGGAAGCAGATCCTGTTTCAGCCTCAAGGCTCTCTCCCCATAACCTAGCAGACGATCTCCTCCTAGTACCCTGTTGTGCTCGGGTTCGAGACCTGGAGGTACCAGACCAACTACTGCTACTCCTGGGACTAGATGAAGGACGCCAAACCCGAAAGAGGAAATATATGGTGATCCAACCACGCTCATCCATCTGAAGATTGGCATCTTCATCTTGATCTTCCATAAAGGAAGATTGGATTGTACTGAGCACATCACCTATATCCCTTTGCCTCTCAAGTCTTCTCCAATTTCTCTGCCTCTCAGGATCAGCCTCAGAAGGTCTCACTAGTGGATGCTCTACCCTTGCATGCTTTCTCAGATCAGTATAATTGCCACTAAATTCACAAGTCTCACAGGCACAGCTCCGAATCTTGGCATTCATAAAATCACGAGCTGACTCTGCCACAACCCACCCACTAATTTGTCCACGGCATAAAGGGCAAACAAGCTTCTGCTGAAGCTTATGCATGCTAGCAATCTCTGCAGCAACAGAACCTTGGGATTTCCCTTCGTCCTGCGAGGTCACCACAGTTTCAACGGCCACAATGTCTGACGACTGCACAGGAGGCTGAATTCCTTCTTCTGTCAGCGTTTCTGTTGAATCTTCTGTGAAAGACTTGCGAAATTGGTCTAGACAATTGGAGTGTCGATAGCTGGTATCACACATGTATGGGCGACAACCCTTGTCATATGCCGAACAAATGAGAAGCACAGCATTGTGAGGATGCTCCATACAAACGGCACATCTGGCATCCTCCCATTCTTTCAAGTCTTCCACTGTTGCTGGAGGACTTTTGGCCTTAGTTTCACAAGACAAACTCGAGCTGCAAGGAACAGGTGACTTTCTAGATCTCTCAAAAGAGACAGAACGATCTCTTCTTGCCTTAGGCATGTTGATATACTGACGTTTGATACCTAGATCACACAGAGAATTCATTAAGCAAATGACCAAGTGAACCCAAATACTCAAGTATAGGACACCAACAAGTAACAACCTAAGTCTAGAATGACTATATGAGCATATGAGACCAATTCAATGATTTGATCTGAGATGGGGTTACTTCTTTTTATGGAGAGTTACCATTCATATTTTGTGAATTTCCATTACATAATGATCCAAATTCCAACTAGAGGAACCCGAAAATGAGCAAAGCAAAACCATGATGTTGTCATGTTGCATAATGATAGATTGTATTCAGTATTGCAAGATTGTTCAAAAAAAAAAATGAACAAAAATCAATTAATCTTTAGTATAATCAAATTGATGAGCATATCTGCATATCATTCCACCACGCCATATCAGGGTAAAGGAAAAAGGAGAGTAAGCTTAGTGATGCAATAAAGAAAGAACACTTTCCAGCTTAAAAACCCACAGCTGAATGATAAACTAACCAGTACAATCTATTACACTGATCTTTAATTTTAAATAACACTGCAATATGAAAGTAATAAAGCAGCAAAACCAATACAGCATTTATCACCATGCCTTGCAGATACATGATCAAAAAAAGAAATCTAAACAAATAATATTTCCATCTTTTCATTCACAGGTAAAACACATTGGTCTCTTCTAGCAAATATCAATTGACATACATACATACTAGTAACTGTTAGCTTCTCTTCCAAAGATATACAACACCATGAACATCCCTGTGAAATGGATCAATGGGAGTTGGACCCTCCAAATGCAGACGTCTGTAACGTTCTCCACATGAGTGAACCAGCATACCTCAACTTTCACCGTAAAACCTTAGCTCATATCATAGGAGAAGAAACCTAAAGAAATTAGAGACGGTATGACAGACCAAGAGTATATTTTATACCAAGTATCTGCTGCCTAACCCAGAGTAATTCCATTATCTGCACCTTCTGAGTATTCCACTGACAAGCATTCCAAACTACAGCTGCCATGCTATACTACATAGATACAACGATACACTCCACCTGTGCGCTAAGACGTAAACCAGACAACTAGTATACAAGTCTTCCCATGTGATCTTTCAGTATACACGGCTTTGAACACTGTTTACCTTTACCAGCCCAACTCAGAGAATGATCCATACATGGTTGTTGCTGCTGTCATAAGCAAACCAATGGTATATAGTTATGTTTAGCCATATGATTCTGAACAGTCCATGAAAAATTGTTCTCAAAACCTTTCATGTAAAGCCAGAGTAACATACATTCTCACAAATACTTTGCTTCCTTGATGAATAAAACATCGGTGTCCATATTGCAAAACCAACCAGTTCTATGTTCTCCCATCTGTGTTTGAAATGGAATCACCATCATTTAATTAGGCCTATTTGCCTAATACACATTGTATAATGCTGAAACCGCATCAATTTCCAGCAAAAGTCAGCAAGTAGAGCCTCAAACTAATTACCAACGCATAACTAACAACAGACTAATGTATTAAAGCAAATGACAACCTACTTTCACAAAAACCCTAAATACCTAACAGCAAATCTACCGAGTAACATTTCAAACACAACATAAAGCTTGAATCTTTAACCCCAGTTTAACAATTCTTCTGGGATTCTTGCTGGACCAACCTCGAATTCATCCAACCATAAACCATGCAAAATCAAACCCAGAAAATTAATTCAATTCAACAGGCAATTACAGTTCATACATTTGAAACAATGCAACAAAAAACCCAATCCACAACAGCAAACATCCACCGCCTCAAACTGACAACAACCAAAACCAAGCAATTCAACCTTAACACAAGAACCCAACAAATCCCACCAAAATCAAAACCCTAAAAACAAAACCAAGATCCCCGAAACACAAAATTCGATTCGTAAACAAAAACACAAGAATCAATCAAAAAACAAGGTGGGTAAAATTGGTCCAATTAAAATTTAGGGTTTTCATCAGAATAAAAAATTATTACCAGAAATAGCTAAGATGTCGATAAAATTGAATGAACTAGGGTAAACGATCGACGATTTGAAATCCGAAAATAAATAAATTGATGATCTTTGAATTCTTCTTGTTCTTCTACTGGTAGGTGTGACGCTGGGTTTCGCTGCTTCGAAAACTCTGAAATCAGAGAGAAAGAAGAGAGAGAAACTAGAGAGAGAAGAGGGATATTAGAGAGAGAAAGCTGGACGCCTTAAAATTGGATGAAATATATTTATATGCAATTTTTTATATTGCTGATGTGGAAATTAGTGATTTAATTTATTTATTTTTAATTTTTATATTTTGAAATTTAAAAGAGATTTTGGGGTAAAAGTGAAAATGAAAAATGCATGTTTGCTTACAAAGTCGGCGGCGCGTAATTGAAGCTTTAATCACTGGTATTTCTTTGGGTACGAATATCACGCGCTATTGGGAATTTGATCATTTGATTTGAATCCATTCGAATTGGGTTGAAGACTGCTTTTAAAAAAACATAAACAAAAAAAAAAAAAAAAAAAAAAAGACTAATATTCTCTTCAACTTTAATCAAGTGATAATGTAAAATTTTGACTAATAAAATCTGTAATTATTAATATGTAAAAATTATAACAATCGAATTAATTACTCGTATGACTATATTTATCTTATGTATAAATCGCTATCATTAGTCATTGAAGATTAAGTGAATAGTGCAAAAAAAACCAAACAAATTTATCTTAAAAAATCTGTAAGTATGAATTTGGCGTGGGCATTGAATAACTCAACTTAAGTAGAGTCTAATTGTGTTGTATTCAAGTATGTTTGTGATTTGTTTACTCGTATCTTATCAAATTAATGCAATACGGAGTATTAGGTTGTCTTAGTTTCACATCGATTTTTTTTTTTAAAAGAATGGTTCGTTTGATTGAATGTAGGAATTGCAAATTCTTTATAAAATTGAAATTCCTAAGAAATGCTAAATTTGTATTCCCATGGAAAGTTCAACTTATCTATGTTTTCCTAGGTGTTTGAATTCCTTCATTTTATGAGAAGTGAAATTCCCTAGAAATGCCTACTTTTTACTTCATATGAATTTATCAATCAAACAATACAAAAAAAATAAAAAAATAAAAAAATAAAAAAAAAATCTTGGAGTTTCACCAACCAATCCACACCTAAGCTAAGTTTAATGTATTTAGTCAATTCAAAGATTGAAGTTAATTTGTCTTGAGGCATGGGCAATATGTGTGTGTGTTTAAAAAACTCCGTATTTGGGATTTAGTTTTATGAGTTAAAAAGCTTTGGAAAAGCTCCTAATATCCTTGATAATCACGAATTTCAACCAACTAAGGAATTGAACAACAAAACATTAATTATTGAGTAAAAGGAAAATAATACGAGTAGATTTGTATAAGAAGCTAAAAGAGAAAATATTAAAGAAAAAATAACATTAATTACGCTGATTTGCGCGTAAGTTTGTTATGAATTTCCAACTCAATTCCATTTTAGGATGTGTGTATAATATACTCGTAACTCTTAAAGTTAATTCACCTTTAACATTTAATTTAATTAAGTTAGTGGACTATTTTTTTCAGACCTCTGAAAGAATAGTTGTAATTTTAAGATTGTAAAGATAACTTATGGATAAAACGAGGGTCTAAGAAAAAAACAACAACAAAATGCAAATAAAATCGAACCCTTAGTAGGCCCAAGGAGTGAATGGATTCTATGGCCCAAATATCGGAGATCCAAATACTCCATAATCCAAAAGGTTGCTTATTACATGGATGAGCACCATTGCATATCGTCCTTACAATC
This sequence comes from Chenopodium album, assembly GCF_948465745.1. NCBI lineage: Eukaryota > Viridiplantae > Streptophyta > Magnoliopsida > Caryophyllales > Amaranthaceae > Chenopodium > Chenopodium album. The sequence goes on along the minus strand of NC_137847.1, from coordinate 2,289,953 downwards.
TTATATGCTACTACAAAAGTAGTTTTACTTCAAGCTAAACCTCTCACCACAATTCAAGAAGACTTTGGCACCGGTCACCAGATGGCGAAAGCTGCTATCAAATATTACAAATCAAACACAGGAAAAACGAGGGGAAAATAGAAAAACTATTTTACGTGAAAACATTTTACATCAAACCACACAAAATCTTAGTGGTGCATCATAGATTTATCTATTTCTGTTTTTGTTACTTGATATTCATCGCATGCATGTATGTAGCTGCAATGGCCGGCTATCTAAAGAGAAAGATGGTCGGCATGCACTTAGGATTAAACAACCAGTATCTCTCCGTTAGCAATCTCCAAGCTTGGTCACACCAGCTCCTAAGACGAAGATTATCATGTATATCATATGCATCAAACTTACATACGGAGTACAAACTTTTTAACAGAATCTCGTCTAAACTCGAGTAGGCGGGCAGGAAGAAAAAAAAAGCGCAACTACCAAGGGTGAAAAAAGAAGCTAAGACACTAACATAGACATGATGCAAGATACAAGTACAAAGCAATAGCTAGGTCTACTTTTGTGGACTGGACTCAAAGTTATAATGATAGTAAAGTTAACTGGCCCAATAAAACTAATTAAGCCCAATTTATTGAAGATCATAATTACTTTTGAAGCCCAAATCATACCCAATTTCAAGACTTTCTAAAATGACCCATCTAGAATATGGGATGCCAAAGTAAGATTCAAAGCCTAATATGTTTATATTTTTTTTTATGTTGAGATCAAAAGGAAGCCATAACTACTTGAGGTCAATAGGTCATGGGTTCGAAGCTTAGTATTGACAATTAAAAAACTCATTGGCAAAAAAAAAAAAAAAAAAAACGAAAAAAAAAACAAAACAAACCTATTAAGTTGCATTGGAACTAGGAATGGCAATGGGTCGGAGGCTAAATTCGAAATCCGACTCCGACTCCGAGACTTCGACTCCGACTTCATTATTCGACCTTCGACTCCAACTCTGATCCGACCTGACTCCGAGTTTTTTTTCGTTATTCAATATACTTTGAGAAATTGAGCTATTTGGGCCTTTACAACCCACATCCAATGCCACCATGACCCACACAAAAATCCACTATCTATTGGAGTCGGAGTCGGGCATTTGTCGGATTTTTTTCTCAGATTTTTTGTAGGATCCGAATCCGACCCTCCTCCGACTCGGAGTCGGATTATTTTAACGGAGTCGAACTGGGATTACTTTTTTCTCGGACTCGGAGCGGATTTTTTTTACCTCGGATCGGGGCGGAGTAGGGTCGGATCCAGACTGGATTGCCATCCCTAATTGGAACTCCATGTTTATATTGTATCCAATGCCCAATTTATTGAACAATGACTCATTGCCCAACATATATTAACTTGACATGTCAAATAATATACGAGTACTATAAGTTTCTCTGTTTTACATACTTTCTCCGTTTTCTTAGTTACATATTTGCATCACTGTCGAAAGAAGAAAGTTTCAATTTAATTGCATCACTTTCTTTTTTAATTAATGAACTATATCTATCTCTTTTCTATCACACAAGTCTACGTTTTTTTTTCTTTCTCTCTCTCATATCCAAAAATTGTATAGAACTACAATTATTAAAGTGATGCAACTAAAAAGAAACAGAGGAAGTAATATATTTGAGGATCTTTTATTTTCTTTTTAATGGTTTTGTCAAATAAAAAAAAATGTTCAAAATAGTTAACACATGCATGATTTATTTAATTAATTAATAAAGCATTAAAAGACACCTTAACTTTTAAGATAAAAGAGGTAGGTAAAGAGATTGATTGCATTGAACCTTCACTAGATTACACATTCATGTACCAAGCAACTTTTTTCTACTGATGTTGAATCTAGAATTCTAGATAAACTATCAATCTTTTCCTAGTTTTGTTATGTTCCCGACCAACTAGACATCAAGCTTTAGTGATGATATAGATTCTATATACCTCAAAAATCCTCATATAGTCATATCACATGAGGAAATTATCTTATTTGATTGTATTTTCAGGTTTATCAATATTATTGCTGCTTTCTTTTGCTTCTTGGATAACAAACATTATTTAATTGGTAAGAATCCACGTTTGCTCAATTATCTTTTTTTTTTTTTACAACAGAATAACTTGTTGTTGCGTATTTCTTTGGTAAATTATACAGTTATACTTGCATAATTTGTTGTTTATGCTTAAATATACAATTTTTACCAATAATATATTTGTGAATATAATGATATGACTTACCTAATAATATCTTTTGATAAATTAAAGAACTTATCAAGACACATCTTCTATCTTTTTGTTTTTGGAAAGAAAGGGGACAAGTCTTCTAAATTGATAACAACATTCATTTTACTTATTTGCTATACCGCTAGGGCTTAAAAAAAATTTAAAAAAATTGCGGGAACAAGATTGGCTCAAAACTTTTGCTCTGATACCATGATATATTTTGTAAAAACTCCTAATTATATCTAGGGAAAATATCACATATATATTTTTAGATATCTCATATCTCTAACACCTAGAATGCATTTCTTTGCTATAAAAATTAAAGCTTGGCTTTTTTGATTGTGAGGAATAATATTAGGGTTAATTTTAAGAGTTGTAAACCATTTGCAAATGAATAACAATGGAATAGATTATCTAATTAGTTGGTTATGAGAGTTAGGAGAATAGATAATATAATAAAACAAAAAGTCAAGAATGTAAGGGAATTAAATCCAAACTTGGACTTTGATCAGTTTAGTTAATTGAATACAACTAATGTATATGGTCTAGTATTTGGAGGAATGAAGGGTCATTTAAGAGATTAGCGTATCTTAATGACATTTTTAGCATGTTAGAACGTCTAATTTTATTGGAGTATCTTAGAAATTTTATGAAATACGCCCTTTGTAAATATTTTAGGGACTTTCGGATTAGAAATCTAAACTACTAGTCAAACTTAGGAAAATTTCCTACTTTCTCTACTCGTTGCTTGTTTTTTAACCCTAGCTTCTATCTAAGTTCTAACCATATATATATATATTATAACTTATTCTCATTAATAAGATAATAGTTTGATGGCCGATTTAAATAGATTATACTCCGTATCTCCTTGTACATTTACACATTCACCTTAATAGAGAGATTCTCTATCATTACATAGTACTAAATGCCTACACTTATGAGGACAAATATGAATATTCTACACGTATTATTTTTCATTTATCAATATGTGTATCAATTATTGTGTGTATATATATGAACTAACCATGCTTGGCGAAGGTGATGAGAAACTCACTTTATGACCTTGTCTAACGTTTTATCACCTGTATTTGCTTGAGGTAGAGGATTCCTTTTTCTCTCTCTCCTCCCCCCCCCCCCCCCTAGTCTGAAGGATTGCCACTGTATAATTGGGCTGATTAAATTGTGAGAGGTATCACATACATACACAACCATAGAAGCTAAGGACAAATTATTAGACGATATTTTTTATATACATGCCAAAAGAAAGTTTTTTTTTAAAAAAATCTAGAAAATTGATGAAAATATAAAAATGTCAGATAAAATTGATAGTGTAGGGGCACACAGACATGAATGCATTTGGACCCCATTAGTTGAAGCTGCCCATGATTACATGCATCCAAACAATGGACAACAAACACGATTAGATATGTGCTTATATATAGTTTCCCTGTTACACCATCTATCTTTGTCCCTCTCAATATTTTGCTTTACTACTTTCACTGAAGTTCATGTTTTTTCTCTTTATTTTATCATTTTTTTTTCTATTAATGTGATACCTAGTGTAAGATATACTTCACCCGCTCTTTAATTTTCTCATTGTAACATGTAGGGGATGTACAATATCCTAGCGAATAATGAGATCAAGAGATAGATAGATAATAAAAAAAAAAAAAATGTGCAAATAAGAATATGTTGCAATAAAACTGAAACTTTCTTTATAGAAAAATGTTGTGATATTTAATTAAGGGTAAGAACAGAAGAAGTTTAATTAAGGTTTTTTTTTTTTTTAATTAAGTTTTTTTTTTTTTTTTTTTTTTTTTTTCTTTTTTTTTTTTTTTTTTTTTTAATTTGTTGACTTGGTCAGTGCATTATAAGAGTGGATACTGGAATACATGCAGAATTAAAAAAATTAGCGTCATTCTTTTATGTCTTTATCTTCTTTGTTTCTAGCTTTTTGCTACTTCGTATTTTTATTTTTTAACACTGTCGAAAAATACCACTCGTACTATTTCAGTATTTCTCACAGCTGCATATTAATTTGAGCCGTGTCCAGTTAATTCCCAATGTTTATCTAGGGGTATAATCTTCTTTTCAAATATCAGTGGAGAGGTACATGCGTCTTTTTATATACTAGCTGAGGGGGTATATGTGTAATTTCCTTACCAAACAGTAAATGCAAGTTGCAAACAGTAATTGGTCTTAACATCTCACCAAAAGTACTGAATAAATGACCACGTTTTTTCAATATATTTACAGAAATGCCACTAGATTAACAAAACATCGTTTATCTGGAACATAAACTTGTATTTGCCATATTAATTTTGGTTATCACTCGTTACATATTAATTTAAGCTATGTTTTAGTTCCCCTCAAATTTTGATATGATATGAAGTGTACTCATATAGAATGTAATATGTGTTTATCCTCTGCGAGATTAGATTGAGGGATGTAATTGGATACTACGGGTCTGTTCTTTTCAGCTTATTTTCAGTTTAGTTCAGCTCCAATAAGTTCAGTTCAGTTCAGTTCACTTCTTATCTTAATTTCCTTCTCTCATAAAATATTCAGTTCAGTTCAGTTCAGTTTAGCTCCAATAAGTTCAGTTCAGTTCTGTCAATCAGAACAGGCCCTACGTACATATATATCTTAGTATGACAACGAACTAAATTTGAACAGAGGGAGTAGTTCACTAGTACGGTACAATTCTAGCAAATAAATTTCATAGAGTAGCATAAACTTATAAATGCATATCGTTAACACTAATTATTGACCTTAACTAAAAAATTAAGCACTGATTTATTTTAAGACATAACCTCCTTCGTAGTGCCCCTGTCGTTTTCACAAATTTCTACTTATATTGAAAAAAAAAGTGTCCCGAGCTTGGGCTCTTTTTTTATCTCTTTCGCACCTTCGAGGGTAAAAATTTAATTTGAATTAAAAATTAAAAAAAACTGTACTACAAAATTACAAAAATTGCAACCCACATTAAACTTTATTCAATAGCCAAAGCACTTTCAGAGACGCAAAGATTGTGAAGAATAATAATTACGTTTCAATGGTATTCAAGATTTTTGATGAAATTTTAATGGAAAGAACACCTTTCACATGCTTATTTTAAACAAAAAGAAGAATGTATGATCCCTCAAAAAAATTAAAAAAAAAGAAAAAAAAAGAACGTATGATAAATGGAAAAGTATTGTGTAGAACGGATTTACGTGAATCCAATCATTCAAATATAAAAAAAAATTAAATTTTTAATTGTCAGAAATTAGATAATAATGGTCAGATATTAGATTATAAATATCAGATATTAGATTATAAGTGTTAGAAATTAGATAATAATGGTCATATATTAGATTTCTTTTGTTTGATAACAGGTTATATTGTTCAAGTATTAGATTTCTTTTGTTTAATAATAGATTATATTGGTCGGGTATTAAATTTCTTTTGTTTGATAATATGTTAGTATGGTCCGGTATTAGATTTATTTTGTTTGATAATAGATTTTATTGGTCAGGTATTAGATTTTTTTTGTTTGATTATAGGTGATATTAGTCTCAGGTATTAGAATCTGACAATGATGGCGAACTTGCTGAACCTTAAAAAATAGTGAACTTCACTGTCTTTCCAACAAATATTTCAAGAAAATTCGAAATCAAGTTTAACAGATCAATTAAATTGCTTCAAAAGTTCAGATTCAATATATATATAAACCTCCAAAATTAACCCCAAAGTGCGATTATGAAATTTAATGGAGAAATCAATCTAAAACGGAAATCAAAAATCGACTTACTTGCTCGTGTTCTAGTAGATAGGGAAGAAGACGAAGATGACTCGAAGACGCTGCCATTAAAAAGATGAGCAAAGGAGGGAGAAAGAGAAGTGGAGGGAAGAAAGAGAAGGTGACCTAGCAAAGGATTTGGGAATGGCAGCGAAAGCGAGCGGTGGAATTGGCTGACTTGGGTGGCAGTGAGTGGGGGATGAATGTGTGCATTATAAAGCGGACTTACGTGAGTCCGTTCTATGCAAAACCTTCTGAAGATAAATATTTGTAAGAAAAATTAAATATTTGTAGAAGCTAAAAGTAAACCCTGTTTGAATACAAGTTATAATTAGTATGCACCCGTTTAAAAAATTTATGTATGTTCTTTCAAAATTTTCTCATAATAGGCAAATTTAATGGGTCGTTAACTTTATGTAGAAGTAAGAACGGATTGCTAATTTAATAATGCAAGGACATATATAATCCTATGTGGCGTCGGTTTTGTGACGTATGCTTTACCAATTAATTAGAGAAGCATAGAATGCAAGTAATCATAGACATGCATGGTACGATAGCAGAAAGCAAGCAATTTCTCAATCCAACTAAGTTATTGAATGATGAAAACATTTTTAAGTCATGAAGCGCAATCATAAGTTTATTACAAGAAATAATGAACAAGATTAGATTTGCGTAGGCTATTTTCATTGCAACCACAATTTTAGTGATTATATATTTATATTCTTACTTTTTATTTGAAAGTTCAATATTTCAACATATGGCATGTGCATTGCATCGGCCAAATTTAAAAGTAGTATGTATGCAAATGCAACTGTATTCATAACCATTTCAATGTAATAAGCATTATGCCATTATGAGCAAAATAATGTCACAAATAATTTACACTATCAGATTCAAATTAATGTCTATATATCAAATTACGTATATTCTTCATACGGAAATAATTGTCACATAATCAATCCTCCATTCGAAATATTTTTGATTATTCACTTTCATAAAAAAAAAAAATTAATATTTTACACATTTAAATTTTGTAAACAGAGCTAGGGATCGGAGAAGATCAATTAAGGTAGATACCCATCATATACCCAGCTAACTAGGTTCCAACATTCATATTTAGTACACAATGCACCCACACCGGCCCGTTTATATGAAAGTTCACTTCACCTTATTTGAAACTTTGCCAAATAGGCAATTGAAACACCCCCCCCCCACCCAAAAAAAAAAAAAAAAAAAAAAAAAAAAGATAAGGAAGACGCCAATAAAGAAGCCTTATGGTGTATGGTACATGTACCCTAGTTTGTCAAATAGAAACAATGCACTATTAATAATGCTAATACATTATCTCAACAATCCCCCGGCTTAATAATTGTTTAATTTCTAGGGTTTTGTAATTGAACTAGACATTTTAAGATGGTACCAAAGACCTAAGTTAGGATCATATCTCCAGCATTTTTGTCGCGATCTCTTATACCTTTGCTTTCCCATGGGCTTAAATTATTACATGATAAGCTATTAGCTAGGTTAATAATAATGCTTAGGAAGTGTGTAAAGTTGAGTAATTAAATAATTGACAAAAAACTGTAACCTTGTGAGTTAATGTTGGATCTGAGTAACTTTATGAAAATTGTATGGGTAGAACTGTAATGTATGGGCCATTGATGAGTAATCCAAAAACATTGCAGTTTGTGCAATTTTTTGCTGGGTGTGCTATCATAAACTGCAACAAAAAGAAAACAAGTGATCAAATCCTGCACAACTAATGGGGAAAACTGAGTTGAAATGTTTTGAAAGACATTTTATCATTTACGAAAAAGATTCAAACACTAAATTCAGGGAATTTTTGAATTCATGAAAAAAAAACCTTTTTAATTTAATTTTTATCTTTTTAGGGGACAATATTGGGTCCTTATATCAACCTCAATCTAGGTTAGTTATCATTCTTGGTTCTTTTGTTCTTGCTAGAACCAAAATGTCCTTCTAATTAACTTTTAGAAAATAAGGTTGGATGCATTTATTCATTGGCTTATTCATATGATTTGTCTTAGAAATAAGCTAAGGTTCACACAAATATTCTTCTCCTTCTTCAATAATAATTGAGTGAGAATAAATATGTGAATATGAGCACCAGTCTTAAGTGTAATGATAAAACGCTCTTACATGTTTATGAATTTTTATGCATTTAAGACGTGATAATGTGTCTATTATAATGAATTGTCATTTGATTAAATATAAATGTCACATCTCATAGTAATGTATTATACAATAGTACCCTCTTAAGATCGATTTTCTAATTGCAAGTAACAACCTACGCATCAGTCTACTCCGATCCCCGTTTTCTTATATAAAGGATGTAAGTGGTGTTTGTTACAGCTCAATCATTATTCCTACTTATACAACTAATTATCATAATTTGTAGCTCCAACTGATTAAATTCTGCTAAACACCTTGATGTACCTATAATTAATAAACATACAGTAGTGACAAAGAAGTCGTCGATTATTGCCAATGCATGCAGTTGATTAAATAATCTAATGAATCTCCTATCATATCTCCATGGGGGGACCTTTGTATGAATGATCATTAACACATCTCCGCAATAATTTTGACAATAATACGTAAAAACAAAATGCAACCTTGCTTCAAGTATTGGCATATATCCAAGCTTATGATATGATCATGATACTACAAGGTAGGTTACCTAGCTAGCTAGCTAGATAGTGAAGCTAGTAAATTAATTAACTACTCAAACTATATTATAAAATGTATTTAATGATAAAACAATGTAGTAATAGCAAAGTAAAACAAGATTAGATAATAATAAGTACAATCATAAATATAAAATAAGAAAAATGAAGATCTATTGGTTGAAAACCTGGAGCAAATCCACTGTAACAGATCTGGAAGCTAAGGCTTTAAGTTTATATTTTACGGAGTAAATTTTTACAGAAAAATAAATAATGGGTTCACATGCACACAAAAAAAGGTAAATCACAAAGGTATATTTACTAAACCACGCACAAAAAGGCACCTTAATATTTGTGAAATTTAAAGAGAAATAAAGAGAGGTGATATTTATTTGTGGCACGGGCACTTCATGTGCTTTCTATGGAATCTAGTATTACACTATGCTTCTCCCACCTTTTTTTTCAATTTTTATTTTTTCAAAATATAAAAATTATTTACCTAAATTTATATAATTTTTATTTCAATTAGTTTCATGTTAAAGATTTAACAATATTATACTTTCTTGTAGATTATTTTATTTATATGTAATGAGATACATAATTTAGATGTATATAAGCTAAACAGACACAAAATAATTTGATTTATTTCTCTATAACATATTTGAACTTAATGAATAATTAATACTCATTTTATTTTGCATGGATACAATTCACCAAAAAAATTAAAATTATTTTGCATGGATTCACAAATATGACGTAATTATTATTCCATAACACAAATCTCTCTCCCTCCATATTTTATGTTTTTAATATACTTAATTGATATTTTTTTTTTCAATTAGTTATGATGATAAATAAGCTCTAATAATTTCATATATGATATACCTAACAATTCTTGTTATTTTAAATTTTTAATGAGTTTAGATCAATTTAGATTAATAAAGCAAAAGAATACACGCTTAAAATACTACATGATTCTAAAAATAAAGATGGGCAAGAGCAATGAAAAAGTCTACAAAAAGATTGCGATCTGATTTTAGAATATCCGATTTGAAAAACAAGAAGTTAAAAAATATTGTTTTCTCACCATTGTTTTATGAAGTTTCATGTACTAATTTTACGTGTTAAAGTTTAAGAGTATGCTTTTTACTAAGTACCATTAATTTAATTAATGTACAGTAATTGTTTTCGGTGATTTAAAAAAAAGCAGTCGTAGTAAACTAGAATTCAAAAGGTTATGAAGAAATTTGTTTAGGATTTGGTCCATCCATCATATGCTCTTTCTTCAAGAGAAGGTTTTTAACTTTAAAGAATCACTTTTATGCTATTTTTAATTAATTTTTTAGCCAAAAAGAATAACATTCTTTGGTAATCTGTGTTGTAACTTTTAGCACAAGCGACAAAGCATTTTGACCGTCAGCTGTCAACAAGATACAATTAATATTTTGATGTAAATCATGTAATTGATCCTAAGTTACCAATGGATGTACTTATAATTGTAAGGAAAAATTGCAATTATAAGTTTATCGAATAATAGAATGGATAAGAAAAAGAGCAGTGTGAGAGAATTTGAGTAAAATGTTGTAAAATAATTAATTATTGCGGAATTATAGAAGTAAAATGATACGGAGTATATCCAAAAATAGTAGATTAGAAATGAGTAATGAAATAAGGGTATAAAAATAGATAGAATTTTCGTCCCGTCATCAATATAAGCGACTAGGGGTTGTCTTATAAATTGAGATCTCATATCATGTCTTACTTGACCTCTCTAGCTTAAAAGTCTTGCCATCTCTAAACTATTGTACATATATATTCAAATGAAAAATAATAATTTTTTGTTCATATATAGAACAAAGAGATAGGAAAAAGCCAATCATCAAAAGCAATTAGCTTAAAATTTGACACAAGTTGTTGAAATTAATTTGAAGTTAGTGACTAAGTGAGTAATTATGCAAAAATGTAATAATACATACATCATTTATCATCTAACTTGATTCTCATTTCAACTACTTTGAGTCTTAACCAATACAAGCACAACACTCATAAAGAAAGTGGTCAATAGATTGATAACTATGATGATTTGCATGCAAATTAAACTAGTAAAATTAGTTTATAGTAAGATAGTTAAACCGCCACCACCAACACCAAGCTAAGAGGTTGTAGGACCACTCTAAGCTATAGCAAGCTTGTTAGGTAGGTAAGAAGATAAAAGGTCACATTGTATATATGATAGTGTGTTAGATGAATTAGCAATATAGTGATATAATGTGAATATATGTGATAGATTATAGCATATCTCCCAACTACTACTTAAAGCGTGACAACTTTTCAATTTTTAACCTTGTTACAATATAATTTTTTATAAGAATAAAGTATGTCCTTGTAACCTTATGTTGTCCTATTCCCACAATAATATGGATTCAATCATCAAACAATTCACATTAATAGATTGTACATGAATAGATAAGTATGAAGCTAAGGTAGATATTACTCCCATAGTTTCTGGTTGTCCACATGTCTTAGCTAGTTTGACCTGCATAATTATACTATGTAAAATTTGATATGACACAATGTGCTGTTAGGAGTTCCCCAAAACAAAGTGAATATAAACTAATAGAGTTATATATGAGAAACAACATATTGGAAAGCACAGGTAGAATGAAAGACTAGCAAGCTTTGAATTATATTATCTAAGAAAGGATACTTGCTACTATTTATAGTGTTACAGAAGAATATATAATCCTAATATAATCTCTATGATTCACTAACCGATATACAAGAATCGAATAATATAATTAGTCATTACAAAATATAATAACAAAGATATTTATTTAACATAATATACTATTATACCAAAGATAACAAGATTTGATAATAACATTGATAACAGGAGACGTGTTATATCTCTAATATATATAAGCATCTAAATATGAAGCTAAGTTAATTTTAGAACAAAAAGAATAGACACTCAACACATTCTACCTTTATAAAAACTCCTCTCTCTATATATAAACAACCTCTTCCCCACCTCACAAGAAAAAAAGAACACCCCCTTTCATTTTCTCCTACAAACTTCTCAACTCAACCTCCATTAACAAACCCTCTTTCTCTCTCTACTTTCTCTCTCATCATATAAACTCCATCTTAATTCATTCATTCATCAACCATGGCAGCAGACTCATTTGACCAAGAAAGCAGCTGTTCATCCTCAATAACAATCCCAGACTCAAGCCAAAGTTGGATGAGTCTAAACCTAAACCTAAACCTAAGCACGCTTAGTCTTAGTCGTCGTAGTAGTTTCTCAAGCCATTCTCTATCCAGCCCCACAACTAAACCCCACAAGGCTCAACAAGCCGGGTGGGAGGCGATAAAGGGGCTAAGGAGGCAAGTAGCCGGAGGTCGAGTCGGGCTCGAACATTTCAAGATACTGAAACGGGTAGGGGGTGGTGATTTAGGTAATGTGTACCTTTGTCAAATACGAAACCCAGCCGTAGGGGCGGTACCGTGTTATTATGCTATGAAAGTAGTTGATAGAGAAGCTCTTGCTATTAGGAATAAACTTGTTAGGGCTGATATGGAGAAGGAGATATTAGGGTTGCTTGATCACCCTTTTTTGCCTACTTTGTATGCTGATTTTGAAGCTTCTCATTATTCTTGTTTGGTTATGGAGTTTTGCTCTGGTGGTGATTTGTATGCTCTTAGGCTTCGTCAACCTAATCGGAGATTTCATATCTCCTCTGCTAAGTAAGTTTTTCTTTGCGGTTTTTAATTAATCTATCTTCTTATTTGACAATTAACTGTTGGTTATGTTATTTGACAATTAACTGTTGGTTATGTTATATTATGATGATAGAGTTAGATATTATTATTATGATAAAAGTATGTATGTATGTACATAGTTGCTTGCATGATGCTTTTGGTGTTTTGTTTTATTACCATGAGTAGTCTTTCTCACCATATATTGTCAATTTGATTTAGTAAGAAAATAATAATTTTTGGTAGAGATAATATAAATACATAATATGAGGCGTGCATGCAAAATATATCATGTACCATTACTCTTTTATGGGCACATACAATAGAGTTTATATATGTACTCCGTATATAATAATTAATTAATCAGCACGACATGAGTAATTAAATTTAAACAGAGGTAGTAAATATATATGTGAACTAATTACTCCGTAGTAGTTAAATATTGTTATATATATATATATATATATGTATGTTGATGTAATTTAATTTGAAAAAGAATTAGTATTGACTTTGATTTTGAAAAATGATGATGAAAAACAGGTTTTATGCAGCAGAGACAGTTTTAGCCTTGGAGTATCTACACATGATGGGAATAATATACAGGGATCTAAAGCCAGAGAATGTATTGGTAAGAGAAGATGGACACATTATGCTATCTGACTTTGATCTTTCACTCAAGTGTGACGTGGTCCCAAAGTTGTTAAAACAAAAGCTGCCAACTTCTATTGAGAAGAACACTTATGTAAGGTGTTCCACACCTTCTTGTGTTACACCTATACAACCTGTCCTCTCTTGTTTTTCTAGTAACAAGAGGAGGAACAAGACATCCCCTAGGAACACCACCACCATACGACAGACGGCCAATGGTGATCGTATCGATAGTGATTCTGATGACGATGGTGATGGTGATTGTGATGGTACTACTACTACTAATAATAATAAAGTATTTTTTGAGACGGAGCTAGTGGCCGAGCCCATCAATGCTCGGTCCAAGTCTTTTGTTGGGACCCACGAGTACTTGGCCCCCGAGGTCATTTCTGGGCTCGGCCATGGGAGTGCTGTCGATTGGTGGACCTACGGGGTTTTTCTTTATGAGATGTTGTATGGTAAGACACCTTTTAAGGGTGAAAATAACGAGAAGACACTGATTAATATTCTGAAGCAACCCGTAACGTTTCCTAGGATGAGCCTAGGTAGCGCGAAAGAGTATGAAGAAATGGCCAAAGTTCAAGACCTAATTTGCAAGCTTCTAGTGAAGAATCCTAAGAAAAGGATTGGTAACCTTAAGGGTTCAAATGAGATCAAAAGGCATGACTTCTTCAAGGGTATTAATTGGGCCTTAATTAGGTCAGTTAAGCCACCTTTGGTGCCTAAAGAGCTTCACAATAACAAAATGAGGAAGAGTTATAGTAGTAATTGTAGTACTAGTTATCAAAGAGGTCTCAATATGCCAAAAGCACTAAGCAAAAAAGAGAGGGAAGCACCATATCAGATTCCTCAATCTCATTTTGATTATTTTTAATTAAGTGAGACCCTTTTTTTTTTTTTTGGAATTGTATATAATTAGTTTATAGCCTTATAGGGTCTTAATAGAAGAGAATTGATTAATTAGTGGTGGTGAATTAGCTTGTAATTCAATCACTACTACTTCTATCATCATATGTATAATACTTGATCCAAAGAGAGAAAACTCCACGATCAATCTAGCTAGTCTTTCTCATTTTGCTAACTTTTAAGACACATATCACCTGTACTCAGACTAAATTGCCACGTTATTAGTTCAAATTACATCATCAATAATGTGACATTTAATTCTTAATAGAATGTTATATACAATTAAGACCTCATATTAGCTTTCCGCCAAATTTCATCTTTTTCTTAATTATCTATATGGAATGAATTGTTTAACCTATGATATGAAACTCCTTGCAAATATTTAATTATGATAAAGAATTTTCAAGTATAAGATGAAAGAAAAGGTGGAAGGAGGCACATAATTGCATCAATGTTTTCCCCATGAGGTTTCATTATATCATGTGGTCACAATTATGATTCTACTCAAGTAGGGAAAAAGAAAATATGTGAACAATGATCAAAATTTAGTCTTAAACACTATAAAATATCTAAAAATACAAAACTATAATACTGAATTTTGGTTTTCTGTAAAGTTGGTGTGACCTATGACCAAAAGGTGTTTTCTTTTTGTTAATTTGTTCTACCTTTTAACTCATCTAGGCACTTTGATATACCAGCCTTTTCTTTCTTTTTCTTTTTCTTTTATTTATTTATTTATTTAAATTTATAATTTATTTTAATTTCATTGATTAAAGAGAAAGAGGGCTGGCTAAAACACAGGCCCATCATGGCCCTTCTACCTTTCTCTGATTTTCTTTCCTCTTTTTCATCATGAGTTTATTTTTTTTGGACAAATTCTCTTGTCATTTTTCCTAGTAGGGTCAAATTTTATGTTCTTTAATTTATTTACTACAGTAAGTAATTTGCTTTGGAGGAAGCCAGCCAGAGTAAACAATATAAAGATGTTTGCAATTGTTTATCGGCTGTTTTATATAGTTGGTTTGATACTATTTGTATTATATTGTTAGCCATTTAATCAAATAGAAAGCCGAAAGTCAAAAGTCAACTAAAAAATCATTTACTAAACAATTTTTAAAATATAGTCCATAACATTGATTTACAGTGTATAATAATGAAAGAAAAAAAAATGCTAACACCACATCAATAATATTATTAAAAATGTGTTAAAAAGAATTTGACTTTGGAATTCCAATAATTGTACGGTCATTTGATCAATTTACTTTGGAATCAAAAAATTGACAAGATGGATATGTTATACAGCATATAAAGATAACTACAGAGAATATGATAGGATTTATTGTAAGGAAAAAGTTTAACAAGGAAGATAAAGTGTGGTTTTATTGTTCATAATGTGGAAATTAAATATGTTGTAGTTTGGCCTTGTCTAACTCTTGGGGTTCATTTTAGCTAGAAGGTTTTTCATCTACCCTATACGCATTTTAAATTATACTACCTCCATTTCATAATGTTATCGTTAATTATTAAAGAGCATTTGCGGAAACAAAAGGGAGAGTAGGTTAATTATTTTTGTGGGCACAAAGTGCACATACGCAATAATACAAGTCCATCTTTTAGTTAATGAATTTATTGCATGGACAAGGAAATGTATGGAATCATCAGAAAATGCTCGTGACTCCTTCCTTTGACACATTCATTACATGCACTCTTTCATCACTATCACATGAATCCTTGTCTTATCTATAGAGATATATTCTTTCATTGATTCCATAAAATTAAATTTCGACCAACTCAAAACAAATTCTAATTCACTCTTGCTAGGAAATTAAATTTATGGTTCGACAAAAATATATATTTTTAATGGTTCGTTATAAGTAGCGATTTGTTTGTAATTTATAAAAGTCTATTAATTAAACCATTAAATCGAGTTACACATAAAAATTAGCTTAGTCAGACAAGTTAATTTACTTGACAAACTGATGGAGAATATTAGCCGACTAATTATTGACATGTGAAATACAATTAAAAATTCTAAGTTTGACTATCACTTAGTCATTTTTATCGATTTTTTTTTTCAATTAAACAACGTGAAAGCTATATGTATGAACGCTAACATTGGAGAGGTATCGTCGGCCATTTGAGGCATATCCATAACCTCAATGACAAAAAAAATCACGCGGGCAAAGGGCTAACAAACAAGAGGAGGTTAATGTTAGTTGGACATTTTAGCTAAGATTGGGTGTACGTGCAATAATAATAACTAAAAGATCACAAGGCAAATAACAACCAAATACCAAGATAAGCTCGAGAATTGGAAGTTCATTGATGATGATTAGCAACAATGAGTTAATGCACCATGTTGAAACAAACATTCCAAGACAATAGTTTATTAACGACGTTGTAATTGGTTAGATAATGAAAGGAAGTATACAAATGACTAGTGACAATTATTGGTTATGAAAAAAGTGTAGGCGTTGAAGATTGAAGATTTTCTAATGTAAATGCACTTGATTCCACTCATTGCTAGAAATATCAAAATTAAATAGATATATTTTGTATGATTTTTTATTTATTTGATTTTTGCAAAGTATGTATACATGTATATTTTTACACATTTAAAGAAAAATAAATCACATAATCACTTTAATTAAACATCTCTGTGTTTCTAGTAAAAGTTCTTTTTTTCGACAGGGTTAAACTTGACGTACTTGCTAATGTACTAGTTTGATTATTAAAACATGGTTTAAAATATGTTAAAAAATTAATTGCTGTTATTGTGAACTCGATATTAATACCAATTTAGTAATATTTTATATGATAATAATATGTATTTTTAATATATTTATAGTCAAAATTAATATATAAACCATGTAAAAAAAAAAACATATGTGTGCCAATTACTCTAAAACGAATGGTGTAAATTTTTTACCATTATTAAGTTTACAACGAATAATAAGAATTGCTTAAGTTCAAATTATTATTATACTCCGTATCTACAATATATGTAAGAAAGATTTATAAATTGAAAAATTTAGATAAAAAAAAAAAATTAAATGCATGTAATTATATTGTAAAAAATGCGTATAAGAAAGTAAAGCTAATAATTGTTGATTTTTTCGGTTTTTTTTCCTTCAAAAAAAAAATAAAAAAATAAAAAATAAAAACTCTTTATAATAATTATAAGTTGAGAATAATGATTACCATATGGTGGTAATCGATTACATGGCCACATTGTAAAGCATAAAAACGCAGTTTCCAGCAAACTGAATATTCAAGTGGATTTGATAATGCAGACTGCACACAATTTTATGGAGACATTCTTGAGTACCACCTAACTATAATAAAGATTGTGCAAATTAGTTCAATCCCTAAATTTTATGTAACCCAAGAAATTATTAATTAATTTGTTAATTAGATTTCATCTGACGTGTTTAATTAGTAGTCAAACTTCTGCTTCTCCTTTTGACCAAAGGAAGTTAACTACTCATTTGAATTCATGTTGTCGGAGCCCTATTGCTATTGCTGAAATTATAGATTAAGCTTGAAAAAGTTAAGATAAGAAGTAATATTATTCAATATCATTGGTTGATGCATGTTGTTTCCAATTTATGTTAGCTTGAAATAAGAATTAGGCTTTGTTTGATTTAACTTAATAAGGTAATGTATGGTCTGAATTAAACTTATATTTATTAAAAGCGATTTAATATAAATTGACATGAATATGAATAGTGTACAACTTTTTTCATGTCTGTTATTCTTTATATTAAGCATAAATCATCAAACAGAGTCATGTTGTAACACTTGCAACTAATAATACATAGAGAAAGTAAAAACTTTGAATATATGGATGAAACGAAGATTATCGTTTGGCAATCCTTTATCCTAGGGATCAATTCATATACTACGTAGATCACACAAAATCCTCATTTATATGTTTTGTACTTCACTTACAAAGATATTGAAACATGGTAGTTAGGACTTAGAAATTAAGGCCCCGTTCACTTCACCTTATTTTTGTTGAACTGAAATTATTTTTACTGAAACAAAATTATATTTGCTGAAGTTAAATTATTTTTACTGAAATTAAATTAATTTTACTGAACTTAAATTATTTTTGCTGAACTGAAATTATTTTTACTGATTTTCTATTATAATTCTTCTTTAAGATAACTGAATTTTACTGAACTGAAATTATTTTTACTGAACTGAACTTATTTTTACTGATCTGAAATTATTTTTACTTAATAGTATTTTTTAAAGGTGAAGTGAATAGGGCCGAAGAGGACAATGAAACATTGATCCATAGGTTAGGGATATTTTATTAGCAAATGGGTTAAGACTAATTTTAGTAATTTATATAGCAAGGAAGATCTTCTACTTAACTTTGGAGATTGCCTATTTTGAGAAAGTTAGAAAATTAGTATTTTATGATATTGAGTCTAAGCACCGTCTTAAAACGGTGTAAAGAGGGTTGCTAAAAATAAAAAAAGGCCCAACAATCGGCTTATAATTGGATAAAAAAGAAGTGAAGTGTGCAATATTATTAAGTTTATATATATGGTCCAACAAAAGGTATACGATAATCAAAAAGGGCCATTTGCCACCCACTATTGTTGAAAATAATTCATGTGAAAACCATTGACAAATTCCATAAATCTATCAACCGTGTCTTAGTGTACCAACCATGAGATAGAGAGTGTTCTAGACAAAATATAAAATTCCCAAACATAATTTAGGTCAAAAAGAACTTATGATATTTTTAATAGGCGGTTTTAAACGAAGGAAATGAAAATGAATCTAGTGAAATTTGACAGGCAAATTTATCCTTATTAGCAATATAACTTTATCCTCGAATATGTGTTTTTCTTCGTACATGCCCATCATCACTCAATACCTCCCCCATAATACACATATCATTTGTGAGGTAAGCTCAACAAAATCACATTAATTAGTATTTGTCGATTTTGCTAAAACTTTTCTATCTATTTTAAAATCACATAACTATATATCAAAAAAAAAAACAAAAAAAAACTTTAACTAAAGTATATATTAACACAAGTGTAACAAAATTTACATTAGGTGTAAATTACTGCAGATCATATAATGAAGAAAGAACATACATATACACAAAAGCCAAATCATTGCAATCAAAATAACAAAGAAAACACATTCTCACAAAGTTACAAGTTAGTGGGGGCATATAAGGGGTGAGACAAGCATTTTGATATATTGAATTGTAACAATTATTTCTAATTTTAAAAATGTTGCAATTACTTCGTATATTGAATTCGAAGGTTAATATCGATAACTAATCAAACTTGCAATGTTACACGTGATAGCACAACCAACTAACACATTCTCATGCACAATGAGCGTTATTGGATAAAATAAAGAAAAAGACAAGAGGAATCAATTGACTACTACACAAATCCAATTGAAGGAAAAACAACGGGACTAGACTATTTCTTGGAACTTAGATTTCTAGTAATACCATCAAACTTGTCACTTAAAATGTCACACTCTTTTCTCACCCACTAATTTTTTTTTTCTATAAATATCACATTTTTCTTCACCATTTTATCTCATCCAAATTATTCCAGCCTCTTAATATATTCATCTCATCATCAAATTATAACATTTCCAATTTTTTTTCCCTTATATCCTATAAATTACAATGGCTAAAAATGTTGCACAATCACCCTTAGAGAGGTCTACCTTAGTCTCTTTTGATCAAAGGCTAACTATGGCCAAACGTTGCGCCCATGGTACGTACGTGTATATACATTGCATTTCTATAAATGTATTTATATACTCCTTTCATCCTAGAATAGATCAATCTGTTTAACATATTATATAAATTATAATGTTATTTTATGTGGGTGTTCATTGATTTTCTGACAAAAGAGTGATTTTTGAAAATGGAAAATCAAAATAAGATTGTAGCATGAGTCAATATTTTGTTACAGAGTACGAATCTAAGGTATAATGATGGTGTTTTAGATGATCCTCTAATTATTTTTATGAAGATTTCGTCTTTCACACTTCCTAAGAAACAAAATTACTGTAGCATGCACGAAACTTGATTAACTAGAGTTGATTATTATATTTAATTATAATGTTATTGAATAAAATAAGAGAGCCCTTTTTATGATGACTAAAATCATAGATGGTCCAAATAAAATTTCTATAATATTTTTGTTGGGTCCAAAAACCTTAATTTTGTTGACCCAAGAAACTCTTTGGACTCATTTTTCTATGGTCTTTAGTATTTACCTAAAAGTCCGTAGGCCCATTAGCCAGTTAGTTTCAAGATTTTATGTTATTTAATTGTTATTTACTAAAAAGATTATTAGTCTTTAATTTGCTTGTAAATGCTTAATTGTTTCTTATTATATATTTTTTTTTAATTTGAATTTGAATTTCAGAGGGTGTTCTTGCTGGAGCTAAGGCAGCTGTTGTTTCTGGCTTTGCTGCTGCCATACCAACTGTGAGTTCTCTAGCTATAAAATCCTCCCTCTCCCCCAACCACACGTTACGTTATGCAACTAGTCGTACATACGTAGCACCATGTACATCGATCACTCTAGCACGTAATTAACCACATCGTGCATTAAAGCATAATCATCCTTAACAATAATAGTGGGTATAATTATTGCTTACGATAACATCTATCACCTTAGGTTTGTACTTTGTACATATCAACATGTGAAGTAGTGCATGCGCTTGATATATATATATATATATATATATATATATATATATATATATATATATATATATATATATATATATATATATATATATATATATATATATATATATTTAATACTAAATTATAAAGTAGCAACCACTGACGTCATCTTTTTTCAAAGTTGTACATGTGGCGCTATTTCATGAAAAGATTTCTCGCTCAAATGCTAATTTTTTTGGAAACAAAATGCTAAGTAATTTTAAACAGATAGTAGCTATTATTTAGGTAATTGGTTTAAAATAAGTACCTATTTTTTTGGTGATTTATGTTGATATTAGGTTGTTGGAGTCTTTATAGGAGTTGTTAGCATAATTAAGGTCAATTAAATTGAACTTATGAACATTTTAATATGCATAAAAAAAATTTACAAAAATCCAAAAATAAATTATTGGTAAACCTGTGCATCGCACGAGTGTCAACCTAGTGTGTGTGTATATATATATATATATATATATATATATATATATATATATATATATATATATATATATATATTACTCGTAACTGATTAACATACTTTATCCCTCCCTCTTTAAATTAAATTTGAGAGTATTATATCATCCTTTGCAGATTGCAGGTGCTAGAATGCTTCCATGGGCAAAGGCCAATCTCAATCACACTGCTCAAGCTCTTATAATATCTACTGGTATATATATAATTAGTACTTCAAACATATAATCAAAGATTTTCTTTCTTCAAATTTCTTATTATTTTTTATTTTGAATTTTAATTTCTTTATTTCTGGCACTTAATTAAAATTCTGAATTTAATTGATAAAACAGTGGCTGGAGCAGCATATTTCATAGTAGCGGACAAGACTGTTCTGAAGTCGGCACGTCAAAACTCTTTTAATCAAGCTAGAAATCCAAATAGTGGAGCATAATTATAAATCTTAAGTAATCAATTCTTAATTGTATGATCTATAATATTGCCATATATGATTAATTAATGAAAATGATCATGAGGGCAACTTGATGATTACGAGGATCACATCACATGATATGATTGTACTAATTAGGATTATGATTGCATGATTATAATAATTGCGGTGCAATCTAGCAATTATAATGTACCATACCATGCATCTATATCTAATCTATACCTATATATGTAATATTAATAAGTATTTACTATTACTTATAAATATAGAGTTTATACTTTGGTCAATATATCATAGCATGAGTCTCAACTTTACTTTCAAGCATGGATGTATTATATTGAGGTTGAGCTCACAACTAATTAGTGTGATGAAGATAAGGGTTATCAATTGAGTATATCCAACATTTTCATACAAATTTTTATTTAATTATTCATAAGTTTGTGTCCGTGCTAATATAAAACCTATATACACTGTTTATACCAATTTATAAATGCAAAATTAGAAAGATTGTATTTTGATTTAACGAATCTTTTATGTACATCGTAGTACTTGTATTTAATTATGTTATGTCACCATAAGATTTTTTATAAGCTAAACATTTCTAATGAATCGAGTTTAGCATGTAATTGTATATAGATCATTAAGATCTCTATAAAGGCATAAATATGACTATATAAATTTTTGAGAAATTCATAATCAAACCCAATAAGATATGATCAATACGAAATTACAATAATGTCAAACAAGTCTTTATCCGTGATAAGATCTTTGATCGTATTATCTATATTTTTTTGACGGTAAGCCGGCAACTAGATTATTGAGCGGTGGAGCAGATCATAAAATGAAGCAAAAGTAATAAATTGCCAAAAAAGAAATCTAGAAAATAAAAAGGATAATGAAAAGGACATTAGCATGGAGTATGCACCACAGCACCAACATTGCAACAGAAAGATACTGAAACCACCACGCACTACTTTGTAACACGTACAATGTTATTAAAAACTAGCTACAAAACGGTGTGCAACCAATACCCATAATATTACAATTAATCCTTATTAAATTCCAAAAATCGTGGACCTTTGATTTTGACACGTGTTACTTTTTACTATAACAAAGGAGATGATGATGATGGGTGATAGATCCAAAGCTTTTTAATTAAATTTGCTACCCATTGTTTTTACTCTTTACTTTTTTTAGTTGTCCATCTTTTCTATGTCTTAAAATAGATTTTTTTGGATAAGGTGTATATATGATAAGATTTTTAAGTAAAGTTATCTAAAAATTAGTAAGTGTACTAATTATATATGTAACACTTAGGATTATATATAAGCATTAAATATAGAGTAGTTCTCAAAATGGAATTAAGTTGAAAATTCATGACAAAATCATGCGCAGATATCGGTGTATTTAATGTTAATCTTTCCTCAATATTTCCCTTTTGAGGTTCTTATACATAACCCTTAGGGCTATGTTTATCATTTTCCTTATTATTTTTATCATTTTTAAAGTTATCAGTCGAGTAATTAATATCCTTAGGCACATAAAGAATAAAAATATGGCTAGATTTCTCTCTAGAGTACAGTGGTAGGTAAAAGTTGTGATTATTAAGTAGGTTCGTTGTAAGTTATTGAGCTAAAAAGTAATGTTACCATACTGAGTGGATGTCTAATTTAGAGAAAAACGATATCCTACATACTTTACTACTACCTCCGTTAACATTTATTTACAACTTTGAAATATTTTATGTCTCTCAAATAATACCCCAAAGTTGCAAGTAAATGTTAACGGAGGTAGTATATTTTATGTAAGCTTACATGTAATATTTCTTATAATCGGATGCAACGAAATATAAGTTGCTTTGTAAACTTAACCTAAAAGTGAATAAAACGGAGGATTTATTGTTAAATTATACTGTAGTCATAAGCGAAAGATTTGCTAAATTGGTGCTAAAAAATAAAGAGATTACTAAAATAGTGTTCACTTTAAAATATTTCTCAAAGTAGTGTTCACGCAGGATTGGAAAACTCTAAACCTAATTTTTATCGTTTCGTATTTAAAGTCTAAATAAAAAATCATTGGAGTCTCAATATTATTCTCTAAGGGTTTTAATTCACCATTGTTCCAAACATTGATGTTTCATGTTACATATTTTTTTTGACAATTTATATCCATAACAAATTTGCTACAAACGGACTGCAGCAATCAATTCACTTATTTGAAGTAGGGGAAGCATGAAATATTCAGCTTTGGTCATACCATTGTTAGGGACATCCTTAAACTAGCTGCTTTGTGCTCCTTTATTGATTACTCGTTAGTTAGCAGATATGGGAATGTGGCTGCCCCCAAACTTGCTCAAAATAGTTGAAACTACGAGGTTTTGAGAATTTGGGTGGAAGACTATCTTCTTGTATTAGCTCTGCTATTTGCATTTTGCTAGATATTTCTAGTTTAGCTTAATAAAATTCTTGGTTACTAGCTCTGCTATTTTGCTAGATATTTCTAGTTTAGCTTAAAAATATTCTTGGTTACTTGCTGTCAAAGAAAAAAAATGCTAGAAAATTTTTAAACATTTATATTACTACATCATATTCATACTCCATAGTGCTTATATCCATTTTTACTATTAATAAAATACAAAAGCATTAATGACGAGGCTTAATGCTAAATAAAGATATCGTAAGCATTATTTAAGATAAAAAAAATTTGATGTTTGACTTTATAAAGATACGGAGTGTATCTTATATGCATAAATGAAAGTTTGGCCTGAAGAAATCCTAACTATTGTAATCTCTGATGTTTTCCTTGATTAAGGTTTGAGTAAAAAAAAAAAAAAAAAAAAAAAAAAAATTTATGGTATACATATTTATTATGATTTTATTAGAAAAAAGTTCTCTTCAATGATTTTTTAACCATAACCTAGGTTCGTAATTTTTGAACCTACATGGACACTAAATTGAGAAATATTTTTAGGTGAACACTATTCTAGTAATTTCTTTATTTTTTAACACCACATTGGCAAATCATTCGTCATAACTAAGATCTTACAAATATTCAGGCCAAATTATTACTAAAAAAATATAAAATAATAAATTTAATAAAAAAAAAATAAAGGGAGGCCAAAATTTGGTTCTATATATATATATATATATGCATCACACTACCTCTAGCTCTTCAGTCTTCATCATTTTCCCTCGTTCAAAAGCTTTTATAGCACAAAAAATTAGTTAGCACACTAAATTAAATAATTAAGCTAGGTTTACGTGCAAAATAGAACTTATTACGTTTTACCCTTTTAGATAATCATAGTCAATCTTCTAGATTGTTCTAGATGGCCAAAGGTATTGATCAACAGTCTCTTGCAGAGTCCACAACTGACCAGAGGCTAGCCATGGCCAAACAATAGTCTCATGGTATTTTATTATTTACTTTACTCTCATAGATTAATTCATGTTTAATTTAATTTAATTACGTTTATCATTTTAAGAATTATATAGGTTTAATTGCCTAGTTCCAAACTTAATATTTATTTATCAAAACTTATTTAAACTTATTAAATGATTAATCGAGCTTATATGAATGAAATAGGAGGAGATGAGTTGAATAAAATAGGGCATAATTTTCAACTCGAACTCAATTAAGTTGGAGTCTTATTTAAATTGAATGTTCTTTTAGTCTATATTTCGTATGAAGGTTAATGAAACTTAAAAGCACACTAGATTTTCATTTTTTAAATTTGTTACGGTAAAAATTTTCATGTGATTTTCTAATCAACATTCCAAATAAATAAATTTTTTTTATACAGAGGGTGTTATAGCTGGAGCTAAGGCTGCTGTTATTGCCGGAGTTGTTATAGCCATACCAACTGTGAGTTTTTTTTTAATATATTTTTGTGGTTGTTCATAAATCATAATACTCGTATATACCTAGCTAGGTTAATAGCCATACTTTGATAAATAGATCATACTTCACACGTACGTAGTAATATTAATTTGACATTTCGATGTGCAATATGACTTTACAGATAGCAAGCGCTAGAAAGTTGCCATGGGCAAGGGCCAACCTCAACTACACTGCTCAGGCTCTCATTATTTCAACCGGTACACATATGTAACTCATTTGTATATGTACATATGTCGTTCGTGTGCCCGTGTATATGCGTGTGCAACATGTGTATCAATTTGTTAGGCGTAACATATATATATATATATATATATATATATATATATATATATATATATATAACGTATTAGTCTTATACTCTTATGTGAAATACTAATGAAGTTGCATGCTAATATATTGAATTTGGTTGATGAATAATTACAGTGGCAGGAGCAGCATACTTCATAGTAGCTGACAAAGCAGTTTTGAAATCAGCACGTCGCAACTCTATCAATAATAAAGATGCTGAGATCCACAGTTTTGGAGCTTATTTTTAATCGCAAACAATAACAGGAAAAAAAAAAAAAAAAAAGGAATGTTATGTAGAAGTGTAGAACATGATCATTGTAATATAAGAATAAAAATCATTGCGATTTCTTTTTTCCTTTTCTTTTTAATTAGATTTATGTATTATGTATAATTCCCTCCTTCGTAACTTAAATTGCAGTCGTTTTGTTATTAAATTTGCACAATTTAAATTAAGCATGGTGATATTGCTAATAAGCTTGAATGAGCCTAGAAAGCAGGCACACTCATGGATATGGAATTACGGAGTATTAGAATTTAGATAATACGATTAATTAATTTCGCCTATTAGCCATTTATAATAAAATAAAAAATTGTTCATTAATAATGTAGTTGTTAATATTACATGAGTAACATGACATGTTCATAAGATGCGATGATATAAGGGAAAATTATACGAGTACAAGTATTATACTACTATGCATGAAGCATGCAAACACGATGACGTAACGCCGTACGATAATAAAACTATCAATCATGCATGTTCTGATCTGTAAATATAGTAAACATATCAATCAAATTAAAAAAATTTCATTGGTTAATTTTTTTGGGCAGGGCTAATAAAGTATTCTCTACCTATGTTTATGCAATTATGCAAACTATATACTTCGTATTCTCTTCCTATGACCTTCATTAAGCTTTTATCCATTGATTTAAATACTTGTTGGTTATCAAAATTCACTCAAGTTTTTAAAACAGATCTCCTATTCTATATGTTCTCCAATCCATAAACAAACCCTCTCTATCTCAGTTTTTATTTTATTTTTTCTTTATATTTAGAATCTTTTTATGGCGTTTATTTCATAGGTTTTATATTTAAAATCTATACCTAATGTTTATTTAAGATCACTTTTTTAAACCCATACTTCCTATATTCACAACTCCACAAGGTATGGGGTAGGGAAGAGAGTATTATATGATTCATATACGACATTACGACACTCCTTAATATTAAATAAAAAAAGAATTTATTTTTGTAGAACAACAACTTAACACAATGTATCAATAATTTAGTTTTAAATTATACTATCCTTATAATTTCATTCCCAATTCTAAACCCATCACACAAACTTCCATAAGAGAAAGTTTACAAAGATTGAAAAAGCCTAAGAAAAAGGAATTAAGCGAAAAGAAATAACGGGTCTCATAAGAGACGCGTGTTGCAAGTTACGGAGGAGGATGGGAGGTGTGGCATAAGTGCACAATGCAGTGTGCAAAGCACATAAAATTAAAAAAGGAATGCTTTTTCTACTGCGTGTAAATGTACCCATGGTTTTAGGCTTGTTTGTCACATTAAATTTATTCAAGACCCCGTTACTTAAAAAATATCCCAAATCAACTGAGTACTGTCTCTGCAATGTGCCAGTATCCATTTTAATCGCATTGATTTTGTCGCCCTTTTGGATAAATTCAATCTAGGTATTCAAAACTGATCCCACCGATTATTTGATCTGAATCAAAAATCCGAATTTGGATTTCAACTAATATACAATATGAATATAATAATTTAACATGACTTAATTTTAAAATAAATTTAATTACGGAATAAGATAATTGTTTTTATATTCTACCCGATTTACCTTTTGGGCTAATTCGGATTCAAGGATCAGTTATGAGTGGTTAGGTTTCAGTCACCTCTTAATTATTGTTATAGGGGATTAAACACGCGATTTTCCTTACTAAGTATAGTTCTAATTATCACTACACCAACCGCTAATTGGTAATGAAATAAGATATCGTAAATGTATTATATACGAGCTGATCTGAGTATATGATCCTAAACTACAAGGGTGTTGATAGAATGATAAGGACCTAAGGAGATAAGAAGACTAGAACAGAGACAATTGTAAATTTGTACTCTAAGGATGAGGCCCTCTTATCCCCTCCTTTTCGATCTTACTATTATCACACCATATATTGCTACCTTATTTTTCATTCCAACTATTTAAACTGGCTTTTATTTATATATTTACTTTGTCTTTTTATTATTCTTTAATATACTGCTCCTTTACAACTTTACTCTATATTGCGATGATAAAGAAAAAGAGGAAGTATGTACTAAATTGACTAATGATAATATTGATCAAAGGATATGCATTGATTTTGAAAAATACGTAAAGTGCAAGTGAGTTAACTTCATAAAACAAATGAAGCACTACAAATTTTGTACACTACTCCAGTTTCCCATTCACTTGATAAGATGAACTTTTCAATTAAGTAAGTGATTTGGGATTGTAATAGATTAGTTTAATCACAAATTAACATGAAAGATCCTCAATTAAGGAGACAAAAAGGACAAAAGGAATCAACCGACTAAAAACAGAAACCTAAGTCAAGTACTCCGTAGAAAACAACGGGACTAAAAACCTTAGATTTCTGATAAAACCATCAAACCACCTAATTTGTGTACCACTTTACAACTACTTTACAGTGTTTACACTCTCTAAAGTTCTCTATAAATATAACATACAATTTCTTCACCATTTCAACTAACTCATCTTAAACCTTCAAATTTCACTTAATTATCAACATATATTTGCTACCCTCTAATTATTATATTTAGTACTCTTAATTATTGTACTTTTTTTTTTCTATAAAGAAAAAAAATGGCTAAAAATATTGCAGAATCACCCTTTGAGAGGCCTAGCTTTGTTTCACTTGAACAAAGGCTAGCCATGGCTAAACGTTGTTCTCATGGTAATTAAATTTATCTTATTTTCTATTTTTGCTTTTAAAATATATAGTTTACAATTATTTTGATAAAAATGGTCACTGGCATAATATATAATTTCATATATAAGTTACATTTTGGTCTATCTGAACAAAAAAAAAAAAAAAAAAAAAAAAAAAAAAAAAAAATACTTACCTTTGTGAAAAAATAATGCACTTCTTGAAATTTTCATGTGAGTGCAACATAAAATTTTAATGAATATTATTCACTTATTGAGTAAGAATAGAGGTCCTCAATATAATACAGTATTAATTTTATTTTTGACATCTTAATTTATGCTAAAATTATATTGATTTGAAACTTTGAAAGCAATAGCTAATTAAAGACATTGTTTATTTTCTTCTCGTATAACAGATGGTGTTGTAGCTGGAGCAAAAGCTGCTGTTGTTGCTGGAATTGCTGCAGCTGTCCCAACTGTAAGTTTTATTAGCCTAATCTCTACCCAAATCATTCTTATGGAATCGATTTTGATTCTAATTTTATAAATAAAACAGTGAGGTCTTGTATAAAACGAGTGTATAAGAAGGTCGAGAAAAACTTTGCTAATCAAATCTATATACACCCGTCTTATACAAAAATACGTGTTCACGGGTTTTGAAATTTAATGTTAACCTTAACTTGCAGATAGCAAGTGCAAGAAAGTTGGCTTGGGCTAAGGCCAATCTCAATCCCACTGCTCAGGCCCTCATAATTTCAACTGGTATATATACCTTCACATTTTATTTACTTTTGGTCTTAAATTTTATCCCTAATTATTACTATCGTTTTCCTTTAAAAAATTCAGTAACATTGTAAATTTTATTGCAAATAATAGTGGCTGGAGCAGCATATTTCATAGTAGCTGATAAAACTGTGCTCAAGTCAGCTCGCAAAAACTCCTTCAATCAAGCTGGAATGCCAAACATTGGAGCATAAGTTTTGAAGGTGACACATGTTCTGGAGGCTGTCATTGATTATTGAAGATGACAGCGATGATGACGACAATGATAATGATGATGATGACGATAACATAGAATTTGATCTTAGTGTGAATCATATGATTACGTATTAAGAAGCAAATCTTGAACTGTATGAGTTAATCTTATGTTATGTATATGAATTAAAATAAAGATGTTTTTCTTTCAAAGTTATCTCCTTGCATCAGCTGATTACCTGCAGGATGATGCAGTTCTGCAAGCATTTCCTTGTTTTCTTACTAGTAGCAAGAGAAGTGATATTTAACGGTAATAATTCCAATTCGCGGTCTTTTTATACATGCCAACTTTCAATAATCCTTAATCATATACAATCTCAAAATATATCAATGTTAACATAAATATGGGTTTATCTTGGAAATATATTTATATTGTATTCATGCTGCCATAGATTAGATCTCGAATGTTAAAGATAGATTCACAAGTTTACAACTTTACATGAACAATTATACTTCATTTCTTTACATGAACAATTAAATTTCATTCCCAGAAAAAAATAATAATCTGGACTGATGTAAAGGAATAGCTTATCAGTTAGCATGATTTGTGCAAGTAATTAAAATCCAATGAGATGAAAATGGATAAGAAGAATATTTACCATTGGTCCATACATGAACATTGGCCGTCTTTGAAATGATGAAAACGATTACGATCTCTTGCAATGATCTCCCTGTTGAAGATCTTTGATATGAGCTTAGTAGCTGAATGACAATTACCACATACCCTTAAGTTCTTAACAATCCTAATCGTTGTTCCGGGTTTTGTACTAATTAATCCATAAGCAATTGCCAACCTTTCGCTATGATGAGTTAATGCTCCTTCTTTCAAGTCCTCATCCATGTCATAGAGAACCTCAGATGTATCAGTGACATGCCCATTTAAGGCCAAGAGCCTATCTACTTCATCCACCATCTCATATATTGCGTTGCTCTGTGGGTGCAATTTATCTCCAACAAGAAACTCGTGAACAATGCTATCTATCTCAATTGATGTACATCCCGGAACTTTCTTCATTCCTAAGTCGTTTAATCTTGTTCTAACTCTAGCCACGTCATCCCATCTGCCTGCGCTAGCATAGATATTTGAGAGAAGCGCATAAGGCCCCGGGTTGTTAGGTTCCAGCTCGAATAGATGGTTGGCAACTTTTTCAGCCATTTCGACCTTCTTGTGAAGCTTACATGCTGCAAGGAGAGAACCCCATATAGCACCATCTGGCTCCATTGGCATTGTATCCATTAGGGCCTCTGCTTCATCGAACAATCCTGCTCGGCCAAGTAGATCAATCACGCAACCATAATGATGTACTTTTGGTGAAATCTTGTAATCTTCTATCATAGCATTGAAATATTTCCGACCAAGATCTACCAAACCAGCTTGAGTACAAGCCGATAAAACACCCACGAATGTGATATCATCTGGTCTAAATCCTTCAAGCCCCATCCTCAAGAAAAGATCAAGGGCATGGGTAGCATCTCCATGCATGGCTAGCCCAGATATCAATGCATTCCAAGAAGCGAGGCTTCTAGTTTCCATTCGATCAAATACCTGTTTGGCGGCCTCTATATCACCACATTTCGCATACATGTTAATGAGGCTGGTCAATAGAGCAGGGTTAGTTAAGTGGTTAAAGTTTCGGTTTATATATGCATGAATCCATTTTCCATGATCAAGGGTGCCTAAGTGAGCACAAGCTGGAAGAACACTTAAGAAAGTCACATCATTCGGCACAACCTCAAGTTCTAACATTTCTCTGAACAAACACAAAGCTTCTTCGTACAAGCTCCCATGAGTGTACCCACCAATCATCACATTCCATGAGATTAAGTTCTTTTGAGGTAATCCCTCAAACAAAGTCCATGCTGTTTCAAGATCGTCACACTTTGCATACATGTCAATGAGCGCATTTACAACCCTAAGCTTTGTTTCCAAGCCATTTTCTTCAATCCAAGACCTAATCCATCTCCCTAACTCAAGATTACCCGATTGAGCACAAGCTGACAGAACACTAAGCATTGTACTCTCATTAGGCGTAACTCCTGCTCGTAACATCTCTTGGAAAAACAAAATTGCCTCATCGAATCGACCTTTCTGTACATACCCTGCAATCATAGCATTCCATGACACAACATCCTTCACAGGAATTTCATCAAACAGCTTATGTGCATCCTCCAAACAACCCCTAGACACAAACCCAGTAATAAGTGCAGTATACGAAACAGGATCTCTAAGAGGACTTTTATCAAACACTTGGCGTGCACAATCCAACTCCCCAATTTGTGCATACATATTGATCAATGCAGTATGTACAAAAACATCCGAATCGAGCCCGAGCTTCAACACATGCCCATGAACCTGTTTCCCTTCCTGGGTATTCCCCGATTTCGCACAAGACTTCAAAACAAAAGGAAAAGTATAAGAATTCGGTTCGGCACCCGAAACAAGCATACGAATGTACAAATCAAAAGCACCCATTGGAGCAGAACTCAAAGATTTCCCTCTAATCACAGTATTCCAAACCAGAGTATTGGGTTCATCCATTGAATCGAATATCGAAAGCGCATATGAGAGATCACCAGAAGGATTAACAGCACAGAATTCAATGAGCTTGCTAAGAGCAAATTGGGTATTGTGGAGGCCAGTTTTGATGATTTGAGAGTGGATTTGTTTTAGGGTTTGAATGTTCTTGCATTTGGAGAGGTGAGAGAGTGAGGGTTGAGATTGAAGGAGATTGTATGGAGGATCTGAATTTGGGAGAAAATGGAGTGGAGAAATTAGGGTTGAAGATGAAATTAGCATTGTCATTTAATTGGGGTTTTTTGGTTCTTTGTTTTCGAAGAAATGAGGGTTTATGTTTTTTGAAGTTTAGTTATTTCCGTTACCCGCCAAAAATAACGGTCCAACTTTGACAAAAACAAACGGTCCATTATTATTTTTAATTATTTAAAGATGGGTTAAAAATAAGTGTGAGTCTGCCAAATTTAAAATATAATATTCATGCATGATTATCATTTATGGAAAATTTTATCCTTTTATAGTATACGAACATCATTTATGTCGACCTGACCCATACTTAACTCTACTGGCCACGCCTTTATTTAAGTTTTTCTTCTTCATGATCATCTCCTTATTTTTCATCATACCAATTTAGAACTTAATGGCTCTATCTATCACTCCTTTATCATCATGCCACAGTGCTACCCTAATCCTAATAACTTTCATATAGCTCCCTTTCTCAATATATATATTATCTCTTTATGCCCTAATTTTCTCATTTTTCTTTCTCTATTCATCATTCAATTATATAACACTTCATCCAAAGTTGAAGATATAATTTCTAAGAAAATTATAAAACTACAAATTAATAATTTTTTTTTTAAAAAAAACAAATGAATTAGTCATACACATATAATGACTTCCATAGTTCCACGTAATTATTATAATTAATTACAAATAGAATTTACCTAATCCATTTAAATTGATTTAATCACAATTTTTGTGGAGGATAATATATACTTCGTTTATAAATTTGATGATAATAAAGGTTGGGTTAAATTTTAATTAAAACAAACAAACAAACTCGACCAAAAAAATAAAGGTTGGCAAAGAAGTATACATGTAATGAATGCAGGTGTTTGATTCTTAACGTTGTTATTTTGATTAGGGTTATTTTGTGTTCTTCGATCACTTCATCTTGTATGTCGGAATTTCTAAATATCTTTATTTATAACGTAATTCTTCTTTTAATTGTTCCTTGTTTTTGTCGGGCCCTCAAGAAGGACGACTAGGATGAAGAAGGTATCAATTATAAGACTGGAACTAGGGTAGAAGAGAATAGTAGTACATACAAATGGGGTAAAGCGAATACTAAGACTCAAATGGGAGAAGAAAGGCGGTGGAGCGAATACTAGAACTAGTTAGAAAGGAAGAAAATGACGGTGGAAATAAAGAGAGGACGAATATAAGAGAGAGTAGGGGAAGAGAAACGAATAACAAGACTTAGCTTCAACTCACACTACAAGAAAAGGTAGTAAAAAGAAGGAGGTCAGGTTGAGAGTATTATATGATATTTTGGATCAAA
Source organism: Chenopodium album (assembly GCF_948465745.1). Lineage (NCBI taxonomy): Eukaryota > Viridiplantae > Streptophyta > Magnoliopsida > Caryophyllales > Amaranthaceae > Chenopodium > Chenopodium album. The sequence continues at coordinate 2,256,038 of NC_137847.1, read as the reverse complement.
TTTCGTTCATATGTGTCGTTTGTGCTCACTATTATGGTAGTAAAAAGAAATTAAGATGTATATGTTCCACCGTGTTAAAACTTATTACTTACAATCATATTTATGTGTTTCCATTAGAGCCAATAAGTACACCAATTTAATTGGCTAATGAGTACCTATAAACATGTTCATCATATATATAGAACCACATAATTTTGAGTTTGTTAGGAGGATTTCATTTCCGGAAAAAGTGAATGAAGTGGAGAGATTAGAGGTAATGATGAAATGAGCATTACCATTTTATTTGTTTTTGATATCTTGGTTTGCAATTATATGATGATTTATGTATCTTTTTTAACTACAATTATTCCGATACCCGCCAAAACTAACAAAACTTTGTCAAGTGTAATTTCATCAATTAATAGGGTAATAATAACTTGCTTAGTCCTTGTTTTATTAATTTTTTTCCTATACAACAGTAAATCATAAAAAAAAAAAAGTTTTATTAAGAGAAAAATTGTTGTGATTAGTTAAAGAAAGGATTTTTTGTGAAAACACTTTCTTATTATCTACCAAATTTGTAAAAATAGTGCATTAACACTTGACAATTGTATTAACACTTGTGGTCAATTTTAGTTTGTCAGTCCCACATCCTCATTTAAGTTTTCCTTCTTCTTATTAGTTCTCCCTTAAAATTATTTCCACTTACTAGCTCCACATCTCCCCTCATTAATCACTACCCTCATTCTAACTCTTGTTAAATCATTTGTTAAAATTTCAAATAATTATAAAAAAAATTAAGTAAATCTACAAAAAAAACGAAAAAAGTAAATAAATAAAATAAAAATAAATTAGTCAATTCAAATACAATTAATTTCATGTAATTAATCACGAATAAGATTCACCATGCCTATTATTTTAAATCTGTTTTAGTGGTTTTAGTCTCAACGTTTAGCAAAACAAAAATTGACGTCAATGCTTAAGAAATGAAACCTTAGGTTCAATTCAATCCAAAAACAAGACATAAACTAAAAAAAAAAAAAAACTAGCAAAGATGTATTAATCTACAATGAGGCTTAAATCAGATCAGCCAAAAAAAAAAGCTAGCAAAGATGTATACCTTCTATGTAAGGTGTTTGATTCTCAAATTTATTCTTTAAATTAGGGTTGATATAATGGCCTTTTGATTGCTTCATCTTGTTAGAATCTCAAGACCATCTTTTTATCTAAAAGATAATTCCTATTTTAAATTTACACATGTCTTATTTGTCACTTGTTGTTGGGCCCTCGAGGGAAGAGGGCTAAGTGTGGCCCAATATTGAGAAACATGAAAGATGTAAAGAGAAACTTAATTGTACATGTGATATAATACTAAGACTATAAAGAAAGAACAATGGTAGCCGAAAAATTAAAGAACTATAATTCAAAAAAAAAAAAAAAAAAAAAAAAAGGATAAAAGGTCAACTTGAAAAGTCTATATAACATCTTAGACCATATCTCATTGATAGATATATATTTTTGCTCACTAGTCACTATATATAAATTCAAAAAAAAAAAAAAAAACCAATTAAGGACTTGTTCACTTCAGCTTATTTTCAGTTCAGTTCAATTCCAATCAGTTCAGTTCAGCTCCTAATTTCCTTCTCTCATAAAATATTCAGTTCAGCTCAGTTCAATTCAGCTCCAATCAGTTCAGTTCAGTTCAGTTCAGTTCAGTAAATGAGAACATACCCTAAGTGCGTTACGTCCATTTTACAAGATCAAGGAGGTTTCATTTTAAAACCATATAACAACTTAGGTTTATAAGTGTTTACCTATGAAAATTTTACAATAGTCATTTGAAATATGATTACCATAATGTTTTAATGATTATATAGTGCATAATTGACATATTTTTCCAAGTAATTAATTATATTACTTTATTAATGGTACTAAATATTATTATCAACATTTTTTTTTATTTATCAAAATTTTAGTTTCATTTATGTAATTTTTATTCTTATTTTATAGTTTCTTGAAAAATATTTATTTTATGTTGGATTAAAATTTTTAAAATTTATATTTACATTGTAGATATTATAAGACTAATTGTGGTCATTTTATAACGTGAAAAAATGAACCGATCATTTTATATATCATTAAAGTATTATGGTAGTTTAGTCATTTTTCAAACGACCGCTGTAAAATCATCCATTTAACACACTCTCTCTCTCTTTCTCTCTCTCTCTCTCTTTTTGTTTTTTTAAACGCGGGAGACTCGATCTCATATGTTGTATGGAAGTGTTATGCTTCGACTTGAGAATTATAGTTGTCATACAATGAGAATCCCATAGTTATGAGCTATCCTTTACTCGTATAATGTAATTTAAGGGATATATATTACGGAGTAGAATGTTAGTAAAAAATATATGATCATCACTTTTTACTATTGTATTTATCAAATTGATTACAACACTTCTATATTAAGAAAAAACTATTAATAATACTTCAAACCTCTAATTACTCCAATTATTAAGTTCAATACATATGAAACACATGTTTGTGGTCCGATCCAAACCAAGAAAATAAAGAGTGTTAGTTGAAATTTGTACCAAGTAATGGTGTGCAAGCATTATATTGAAAAACTAGTTGATTAAACCAAGTTTGTCAAATGCATTCTTAATATTCATAAATATCCATGGAATTGCACTTTCATATGATATTAGAGATACATTAAACTCTAATTAATTTTGTTTCCAATCATTTTGTCTAAAGAAAATTTATTCTCCACTCTTTTATTTCCAAGTGATAAATTGCATGAGAACTAAATATTATTATTCCTTTGGCCAGAATTTTTTTGGAAAGCCAGCATATTGTAGAATTCTTCTTCTTAAGGGTCGTTACATTATGAAGTAATTTTTATTTTTTTTTTTATAAATTTTCGCGCTATTGGGAGACATAATATGAGTCACAATATACTTTTATAAACTAAATTGAAATACTTTCCAATAAAATGCTCCCCAGAATCCTAAAAAAATTGTGATAATATTTTGATAGTAATTTGACACAATTTTGACCTAAATTTTTTCCTGTTCCATTATTCGTCGACGAGTAATAAAAAAGAGAATGAAATCTAAGATATAATTTGACCACCAGTACGATCATAAAATAGCTAGCTGTTATATATACTTGTATATATATCTTAGCTTTGAGGGCAAAGCATCAGATTCTGAAATGAATTATTGTTCAATTTATTCATGAGTTTTTGATTCTTAAAGTGTATATAAATTATTGCTATAGAGAATACACGAAAGAGATGATAATTGCCTTTGAAAGTGAATCTAGGGATTCCTTGAATCTTTCTGCTGAGGATAAATAATAATGGTGGTCCATTGTATTATTATAGTTAGCCATCTTTTTAAGCTAGACTAGATTGATCTATTTCACTTCATTGAATTAGATCACATGTTATAGTCATTGTCTGTAGTCAATATTCACGTGTTCTTCAATTTGTCTAGTCTGACAATCCACTATTGATTGTTTGCTGGTTCACTTTGCTTGTTTGATAAAGTATGGGTTGTTTAAAAAATAGTTACACAAATTCCTATCTAAAAGATAAAAATAGGACCTACTTTCCACTAAATCCCCTCCTCTTTTTCTTGTTAAGGTGAGTGAAAAGACAAAAAAACTACAGAGCGAGTATATACAATCAACTCATAGCAATTTTTAAGCGAAATAACCGACTCTATTTTTGATAAATCAATCAATACTCAAAGCCAGCAACCAATTATTTCATGCATATTGCCTAAAAGGTCATTTAACAAGCATATGCTTAATGCTTTGGTCATCTAATCGAGCACAAATTATTTTAATTAAATCAAAAACCAATTTATAATTGGCAAGAATCCAGGCCAATTATTGAGCAAAATCATGTATAGCACTATTGCTATGCATGCGTACATGCACAAGTTCAAAATTTAACATATTCAAGAGCAGCCAAATAAATGTCTAACCTTGAGAAATGTGTTGATTTTATGTGTTACGCACTATACAATCAACTGATAACTTTTTCATCACATAATGAATCCAGTGATTCATTGGCATTAACCTAATTTAATTATCTACAACCACATTATTGCATGATCAATATCCTTATTGCTTTTATCACTCCAGAAATGCATAACTATAACTCAGTTTGTATGATCCAAAAATTGATGATTAAATTAGCATGCGTAGTAATGAAGAATTTGGAGGAGGTGATTTATGTACATCTCATTGTTGTTCCATGATAAAGAGCTCGAATTGGAAAGTTCAAGTGATCCACGTGTTGATGTGTACATAGGAAAGCAACCGTGCAACAGACTAGCTTGCTAATCAAGACGTAAATCAATACTCTAGATTTCATTTAAGATTGTGCTCCTGAAACTCTTAGTAGAATTTTTGACAAGTATATATACAAAAGGTGTGGCTTTTCTCGCCTAGTCTCTCCTTACAACGCTTGATTTTGTTCTAATTATTTAGTTATTTAGTTCTTTGGACTTGTTCCTCATTTGAACAAATAATATATATATATATATTTGGATTGTCATTAAACATGAAAGACTTTTGGTAGCGTACCACAAATGAGAATTTGTAGTGAGTGCATGTATATATGAACATGTCAGAAATTTACATATTTGATACTTCATCAGTCTCTTTAAAAATTCAGCAAAATATAACTTTAATGTAGAACTTTAATCATTACTCATGAAGATCAAATTATATATAATCAAAAGTTGATAAGTAAAAAAAAAAAAAGAATATTATAATATGACTAATCATACAAATTTTCCAAAATAACATTTTTTTTCCATTTATATATATTAAAAGTACAAAAAACTAACTCATGAAGATCAAATTATATACTACGTATATGGAATGACATGCATATGAACTTCCTCGACTCGTTAACTCGTTTAATGGAAGAATCTGGCTCGGGTTAGTAAGGTTAGGGTGGTGTTGCATGTGGAAACCCTAGGGTATTAATGCTAAATAATTATGTACTTATGTAGGTAATCAAGTAATCACGGCATATTAATGAAGAACAATTGCCGTGTTACGCATGTAGAATCTAGAATAATGATTCTCGAATATGGCAATGCTTAACGTTGAAAAGTTAGTAAAAGACATCTAGAAACATACACATGTCAGAAAAAACTAAATAGAATATGAGAAACATAGACGTACTAAATACACAGCATATACATAAATACTTCGTACTTAGTATATAACAATTTTGTAAGTCAAATTACAAGCTAGTCTCCAAGAGCTTTATATAGCTTCATTACAGACAGGGACTAAGCACATCCTAGTTAGTGCCAGTTTGATTACATTATCGATGATATTAAGACTCATAAACGACAATAACGAAAGCAGATTTGTGGATAGTTCTGTTACTCTGTTAGTACATTCCTCCTGCAATAACAAAATGTGTTGTTTAACACACCGCAAACATAAGAAGTAATATGCTTGTTTCTGAATATATACAGCTAGACAAAGAGGAAGATTTCTCACCAAAATTTCTCGGTGTCTTGCAGCTGAAGCATTCCATCCTGCAGGCATAATTGTGCATCCCACATCCTGGTCTGTAAATCCAAAAATGACATAAATAGATGGAAGATTAACAGATGTTTATATATGCACCAATTACAGTGGTTAAATGATATTTCCATACAATGCCATAAATAGACAGACTAACAGATGTATATTAGGCAGTAGAACGGAGAACTTACCCAGTGCAAATCCAGTCACCAGATTTCCATCCAGGAGGGGTAGCCTGAGAACCATACCCTGCACCGGAGGACATGACATTGCTAGCTCCACAGCATCCACGAGCACATTCAGGTTTCTGCGCGCCACACCTGTAGCAGGTCGTCCTGCTAGCATAGTTGTGGGCCCCACAGTTCATAGACTGGCAGTACCAGTCCCCTGCCAACACTTGTGTCCTGTTGGTGGCGGTGTTGTGTCCATATGCTGAGGCATCATCCTGCCCACCATACTTAGAAAATCCACAGCTTTGGCATATCTCTCGCTTCTTGAAGTTAATGTATTGGCATGCTCCACACATCCAGTCCCCTCCCCAGCTCATCTCTTTCCCCTATGAACACCCCCACCCCAAAAAGGAAAGCAATATTCGTTAGAAACAGAACATTAATATGTTATTCAGTTGTCATTATTAGGCAAAACTTTGCAACATTAGTGTTCTGTCATTCCTCTTTCAAAAGAAACATTGTTCTATTAGCAAGTCATGATTCATAGTCTCTAAAGATTACCTGGGATAATTAAGGAATATGAAATGGTTGAGAAGAAGGTACTTTCAATGAAAGAGCAAGATATATGAAGATGGAACTCGAAATGAATTTAGTTCGGTAAACAATGATGCCCTTTTATAACTAAATTTACGCTTCCTGTGTACGGACATGAATGTTAACATCATCTTCATTGTTCCCTCTATCTCTTTCATGCAGTCACCTTAAATACGGGATTCCACAAGTTGACAATTACAAACAGAACCCTATAAAATGTAAGGCTTTAACTGATATACAACTAACGACATAATCTGTTATCATATATGTTAGCAGTTAGCAGAAACTTGTGAAGTGAACTGATAAATTGACCCCTCTGACGTAATGGGATTCCAAAAGTAGAAATTACACACAGAACCACATTTATTTTCCTGTTTTAAGTTCAAATTATACACAATAAACTAAAGCATATCTGTAATCATATATGTTAGCAATCAACATAAACTCAAGAAGTGATCAGCAAAATTGACCTTTTATCTTTTCTGATTCCCTCTTGCACTATAAAGTTCTTTATGTTCTTATTCCCTTCAATCATCAAATATCCTTCTAGCAAAGGTGTTATTAGGGGATGATGTTATTTGAAAGGGGACAGCTTTCACTTGGAGCTTAAAACTTTCAATCCTCTCATGTGAAAGGATGTATGAATCTGATGCACACGACATCAACGCAAAATGTGGGACTTCCACTCCCATTTGTTTGTCTTTCAAGCAGGTTTCATCATATAGCCCCAGTGAAATCATCAGGTTTATATGGTATGAAAAAAATGCCATAGAATAAGGGGGGAAATATGAAAAAGAAGATTGTAAATCTATGGAAACAGTACTTTCATCTCATGCACATCCTGAGCAAATAAGAAACAAAATGCAAGAAAAGAAAACAAAAATCCTCAGTTTTCTTAAGTTTGGATTCCCTAAGTGCATTAATTCAAGAGAACTCATATCAATTGTGGATGCTGTCTTACAGTGTAAATCTGACATGGCTTTCCCACCAAATACGAGGGCTACACCTGTAAAACTTAAAAGTAATAACAGAACAAAGGCTCATATCTTTTTTGATATTATCTATGAGTATGATTGATAAAAATCCAACAGCGACAACATATAAATTAATTTGTCCCTTGAGTGGTTTTTTGATTAAGGGTCAAAAACTGAAGCTAGAAAAAATTAGATGCTTTTTTTTCCTTGAAGCATTAAATGGCTTTCAATTAGTTCCTAGCCGACTCTTAAGAAAAAGTACCATATACAGATATTCTAAGAAACATCAACCTCCCCCACCCAAAAAGGCAAAAGGAAAGAGATAAAAGGTACTGGTTTCCCTTCAGAATAACTAAGCAGAAACCTAGATGTAGTATAGTGCATGAACTCAATCTATGATGATTTCAGCTGATTATCGATTTTTTTTTTCTTCTTAAAAGAAAGAGCTATTTGCAGAGAATTGAAAATCTTATATCAACCTCATGAAGCAGTACTGGACCTAAAGAATATCTATATCAAATGACAGGTTAAGGTGTTAAAGCACAAGTAATGAAGTAATCAAATAATATCTCAAAGGCAACAGAGAATATACTGCAGGGGCAGAACATAAAAACTATAACGGCAGCATGGAGGCCATATCACCCCCTCATGGGAGACGACGGACTACAAGTTGACATGGCACATGGCAAACAATGTCGATTTTCCACTTAGCTTGCTACTTTGTTGACTCACAATTTTGATAAGAGAGAATCCTCATCATGAAGTTTTTACCAAGCACACTGAATATTCTCACATGAAGGAAGATTTAAAAGGAAAAACCTTAAAGACAGATGAGCCCTCTCTTACACTTTTTTATTCTCCACCTGTGGTCATTGCAAATATGGCTCAATAATTCTGAAAAGAATCCCCATCCTGACAGCAATCACTCAGCAAAAATCGCTGTTGCCTTTTCTTTTCTATTCTCTACGCGTTCTGCAAACAGGAAAAAAAAAACCCCTATTAATCCATGAATGATGCCGTTGCTAGATAAGCCTCCACAACTAACAATACTGCACCTGGATGCTTTTACAGGAAAGAAACAAGTAACACAATATGAGGTGTCAACACTGCAAATTGTAGAATCGCTAATCACTTCTTCCCTTTTTTTTTTCCAAACCTAAGGTAATAATTAGGCCGGATAGTCAATGAGATCGAGTGGCCTTAGTTGTAGACTACTTCATATAGACAACTACGTACCCTTCTGAGTCTTTGCCCATTGGAGCAACAAGAGGAAGAATTATTACCACCTCTTGTTCTCTGCCAGCCTTCTAAAAAAAAGAGAGAGAAGGAAGATCACGTAATCATGACAATCTAAAACTCTCCTCTAACACCAAAGAATTTATTTCATCTAAGTTTAAAATTTAATTGCCAAAAATAAGCAATTCAATAGGTGCAAAGCAATTTAGCTACTTATGATGCATGAAAATGGCAATATGTCACCCAACATGGCAACAAGGCTTAAATCCTATGCGAAGTCACTGAAATAAACTATGCACGAAACTCATGAATCAACCCGGTCTGGTCCATTTTCATAAAATGTCACCCTCTTACATATAATTTAGTTTCTATATGAACATGATTTGCTTACCCAAACTGCTAGCTCTTTATAAAAGGAATCTCTTTTATTTCTGTGAAAAATAACCAAATGTTTGCTCTCGATTTATATATCATTACATGAACCAAGTAACTAAAATTGATTGCCTGGAATAATGTAATTTTAGGACACGTAAAAACCTTATTCCCATGTCCACCAATCAAGAAAACAATTAGAAGCCTAATTTGACTTTAACTCTCCAAGGCATATTTTAAAATTACAACAAACATGTTCCTTGCATGGGTAATAAACTTATTATGAAAAATCTAACTAACTAATATATCTAATTTAATTGCCAAACAACAGCCGCATGCTGTGCACCATGTCATACAGCTGCCTGATTCTTCCATTTCATTAATAACAGACATAAGTTGCTGCAGCTGCAACTTATTAACAACAAAATCATGCTCCATGCCAAATTATATAATTATATACACTATATCTCATGATTTACTCCATACGCAACTTTATATGTATAATTAACAATAATATTGGGCATTCCCATACTCCTAACGAATTTGAGAAAGGGCATGTTGGAAAGTTCAATCATAAGCCATAGCAATACAACTTTTTTTCAGTCACCCTGAAGTAGTAGTATATGGAACAATCAATCTTGAACAAGTGAAGTATTTAGTAGAATCAAACTTTGCTTAGGTTATGTATCATCAGAAAAAAAAAGAGTTGAAAAGGCTGTCTAAGAAAACTTATCTCAGCCCCCACCCCAAATAACACCTTGCAGATTTGGATATTGTACATTAAGTAATCCAATATAGAGGGAATAAAGAAAAAAAGGATACTTCAAATTACTATCCTCTAGTCTCTCCCATATTCAAGGATGTGTGCATGAACTTGCCTGTTAATAAAATAAGCACCCTTTATCTGCAATGGAGCAGAATTATTAATCAGAACCCTGAAATAGATCCTTTAATTTAATATTGTTTTCCCATACCAGGGAATCTCATTTTTAAGGAAACGACTCAAGTGAAGCAGGGGAACCCTTTGTAAAGGCAAATACTCTTCTAGCATGATGTGCACATTATACTCAGGTCCCACCTAAAAAGAAGTTCCTCAACTACTATAAAAGGGGTCACCACTTAACAGACCAAATACCCACCAACTACCTTTTAACACTTCTCTAGCTATCAACACTCATAAACCACTGCTTTCAGTTTCTTCCTTTTTCTGAAGCTCCAATTTTATCAGGTTAGTTCCTCGAGCTCTTTCTATCTTATGAAAGTAATGCTGTAGTGCATTACATCATTCAACCTATGAGGTAAACTGATGAAGTTTCAAGGACTTCGTACCCTTTATGCCCCAACTGCAACCAAAAAAAAAAAAAAAGGAAGTACAAAAATGGAAAACAAAATAATGATCCTTAATCAACTAATGCAAATATAAAAAATGCTTAAGTACAATGTTTTAACTCCTTTTTCCCTTTTTGGTTACTGCAGATAAAGGCAAGAAGAATGAGCTCTCCAGGGGATTGGTTGTGTGGTGCATGCCAACATGTAAACTTCAAGAAGCGAGAATCATGCCAGAAGTGTAGCTTTCCAAAGTACGGAAGCCAGGCTGATATCCCATATTACATTGATAACACAAAGTCTAGTAGGACAGAGGTTTTGGCCGGAGACTGGTACTGCCAGACCATGAATTGTGGGGCCCACAATTACGCTAGCCGTACAAGCTGCTTCCGCTGTGGAAACCTTAAATGTGATTATGGGACTGTTGGTGTTGGTTATGGAACTGGTGACATGATGATGGGAGCTGGAGGATATAGCTCAGAACAACAACAGCAACAACTCATGCCAGGGTGGAAGGCTGGAGACTGGATTTGCATGAGGTGATTTAATTTAGTTCTTTACTAACAAAGACTGTTAGTCTTATTCTCAGGCTTCATTAGTTATGAGATGACTAAAAATGACATTATTGTGACTGCAGACCTGGATGTGGTTTACACAATTATGCATGCAGGATGGAATGCTACAAGTGCAGATTACCAAGAGATTATGGTAATTCATATATCTCCTCTAGCAAAATTTATTTGTACTAACTATAAGAAAACATATCTCAAGGTTTTTTCTTTGGGCAGGTGGAGCAATGTAAGAGATAATTAATTTTACAGAGGCTTCCATGATCTATTTCAGTTTCTATTGTAACTTTCTGAATCATAGCACCTATTGAGGAATTTTTATTTTAAAAAAATCCTTCTACTTTTAAGTGTAATTTTAGTCATTGTAAGGTGCTATGAAAGGATTAAGTAAAGCCCAAAAACGGTAATTTTCTGGGTTACAAGGAAAATTCCATGTCTTACAAGTGCAATTCCTCCTCTTTTGGCCGCTACTTGTTTAAGCAATGGCTAACAACTCTCATTTAAAAATATTCCATTCTGGGAATCACTCAAGTCTAATTTGATTTTAGGGGTTTGCTTCATTCTGCTAATGTGTTTCCCTTTCAAAGGAGCAATAATTAATGAGCCCCTTTTGGCATAAAATCTTAAAGAGTAGCAGCATGCAGATAAGAACCTGATGCTGCGCTTTAGAGCATGGGTTAAAAAAAAAAGGTCTGATCCTCTGTTGGTCTTCTGAGTTCTGACTTCCCAATGCTAAATTTGATGAATTCCGCATATCCTAATTTTATTCCATATACAAAATAATGAAAAGAAGTAAAGATTTACCTCCAAGCCCTAATTGTTTGGTTTAGTGTGTTTGTTGCATTATCTTACATGTAATGCATGAAGAAGCCGCAAAAAGTATAGTACTATTGCGTACCCCATATAACTTTATAAGTGAACTTTTCAATGATTTTGTGGGTTCTTAGAAGTACAAATTTTATATATATTACAGGTTATGATCATGATCAATGTGCAAAGGAAGTGACAAAAAAAAAATTCATAACTTACCACGAGAGCATTGGTTTCACTGGAAGTTCACAATAGATGACTCAGTGCCCACACTTGCAAGTTGCATTCCATTACTTGGCCACTTCTGTTGCCCTTTTTTCTTCTGAGCATTGTAAACCACAAAAGATTTAATCAACAAACAATATGATCATTTTCTAAATTGAACTCATGATTATGTGAACAAAAAGAAGAATCAAAGTCATCCATCCTGCTATCTATACCATAGCATGCATTACGTGCTCTCATTGGTCCATGCTAATGGCCTAGCATCGAAATACAGGAGTAAGTGGCGTATAATATTCATAATTGTAAGTTGAATACAGGATTTTCTCTCTAGACAAGTAGAAGATGTAGAGTGGCATATTTCTTTCATTTTCCGAATCCTCTTTTCATTGGAAATACAGATATTCCCCCCCCCCCCCCCCCCCCCCCCCCGTCTAAGCTTATGATGACTGAGCTTTATATTGAAGCTCAAAAAATCAGCAGAATGTAGAGGTTTGTAAAATTTAAGTTGAAGAGATAAAATACTGATTTTCAGAAACAAAAGTCTTAACAGAATCGATTTCAGGACATAAAACTGATATTAGCAATTGCAAGCATTGATCCTCCTATCTTAGCTTATTTACAGTTGCATGAAATGAAAGAAACCTACTTAAAAGAAAATCCCAGTAAACATAGTGAGATCAAACTTGAATTGCTCCAAAGCATGGCTAATTCTCCCTGTCAACAACTTAAAAATTCCCAAGAAACATAGTGAAATCAAACTTAAATTACTCCAAAGCATGGCTAATTATCCCAGTCACCAACTCACCAGCCTAAAAATTTCCTTATCTTCATTACACCCATGACATAACTGAGTCTGAGCCCTTTTTCTAACATTTGCTCCACATCCTCATATGGCAAGTTGGCAGCCCTTTGGTTTCCAGCACCAACAAGTAAATAAATACTAGTAAATGCCAACTAAAGCTTCTGCAAGGAGAAGGAAGGTACCTCAAGAGCCAAGAACCTCGGTTTAAGGTTAAAAAGTTCTTGTTCACTAAAAGTCTAAAAGATTAGCAGACCAACTAGTGACCGCAGTGGTGCTTCCCCCAATTCCTCATTATCACAACAGGTAAATCATCGAGTTCATGATCTGTGGACAGTGATACAGTTGCCTTACTCGAAGCATAAAATCAATGTGCTCCTAAGAATAGGACTGCTAGCATTCCCTTACAGAGTCTGTAACAGCCAAAAATGAGATCTAAGATAATGTTATTTAGGGAAAATAGAAACTAAGTGCAGGCAGTTTTTGAAACAAAAGGGGAAAGAAAAACATATCGACTTTTAAGTTTTGACCCTAACTCTGAATTTCAGAAAACAACTATTTCCCTCAAACCTACTGGTTACAAGCTACTTTTAAGAAACATAATTGTCTTTCTTCTGAAACATATATCAACGTTTAGACTCATTAGGGCACCCTGTCAGCAGTAAGATACATAAGGGATTGTTATTGTAATAACAAATTGTTGTAGGAAACCCCCGAAGGAAATCAAAGGGTAAAATCAAACATTGAACTTGATACCATAAACCATACTAATCATGACAACTGACAAGTATTCTGATAGATGCAACAGCAAACTGAGCGTTAAACCACTAAACGGTCCCACTTACACAGTTTTACTGATAGTGTAAGGGCATCATGGGTACAAGTTGAATACCAATAAAGATGAAGATTAGATACTCAACCAATTGGTGACAGAAATTAGGCACATGCTTGAACTGTTTCTTCATACCATATAAGAATAAATGTTTATACCTAATTATTTTATTGACAGAAAATGCGCAATCTGAGGCCATTATAAAGTAACTCATAGAGCTCCAAGACCCTGCATTTGAAGCGGCTACATAAGCATGAGAAGAAGAATAGACACTAAAATGATTTTATTATTTTTTTTTTTTTTAAATACTCTAAAATGATTGATAAGAAGATTATAATAGCTTAAGAACAGTTTTAGCAAAATGATGAAATAAACCAGCTAAGACATTAAACCAGAAATTGTTGTAAACATAGAATTGATCAATAACTTTCTCCTACCAGCCCTATCAAATATTAACAAATATGCAAGGAAATGATCCAAGTACATTAGAGTGACAAGAAGTTATGAGAGAAAGAGTCAAGGTCAAAAGTGATGCTTTTTGACATGAATTTTTCTAGTCAAAAAATTGCAGGACTGTCACGACAACATAGCTGTGCTGTTGTTCTATTGAGCTATTTCAACAACTATCACAGGCCCTGGATTTCAGCCCCCTTCTAAATAGTTTTCATGGCCAACTCAATTTCAAACAATACATACAATTTTCTTTTGTGTCCTCTAATTAATCATCCAGATAGATTCTTGCCAAGATAGCCTCAACCTTAACAACCTTATTTTGATCAAAGGAAGAAAGAAAAGCTCCTTGTATCAGAACTTTTTCTGCCAACTTGTCAAGTATCATCTAGTACATTTATCCCTTTTTTACCAAACCTTTCTATAAAGACATCTAGGTGAGTCAGGAAAAATAGTATCAGAATGAGCTGCAACAATGCAGGCACTGCAGCCTTCCCAGAGATGCATTAACCTGGAAAATTTATCAATTGAATACAGATATAACATCAATCGGCTGCTTCTGCAATAGTTACATAATAACAATAATAAAAATTGTTTCTTCCATCCACCGATATACAGATAAACAACAGCTGAAGCCTGAAAAAATATATCATTATGAAATGTACAACGATTACATAAATCAATGCTAAAGCAGGGGGGAAAGCCAAAAATTTCAAAATGCAGAACTGCTATATGAGCAATCTTGTGTCCTCAAGTACTCTAGCTTTAAGTTAGAGATTTCCTCAAACTTTAAAGCCTGATTTTATACCATGTAATTAAGAAAATTAAACTTCACTCTATGTTTTTGATGGGCAGATATATGTGTGTGGCTTCCAATAAACTTGCTTCTGATGTTTGGGTTTCCATACTTGAGTGTAACCTTAGATTACTAAGGTAACTAGGTAAGACAAGAAGTGGCCTCCAGTGATCAACAAATTATTAGTGCTAACAGGGGCACCCTCTAATCCTATAAGGAGAAGTTCCTGGTAATCTGGTATGTATAAAGAAAAGGGCAGCAAAGCCATGGATGCCATCCAACTCCTAACTGCCATACATTCTTCCCATCACGATGAGATTGATAACCCAATAGGCAGGAGCAAGTGCCATGATCACTGCAATAATCAACAACAAAATGTCGACAACTAAGATTGTTTGTTTTCTTCCCAGCTTATCGGTCATCTTCCTACCAACACCAGGGATTACCAGCACCAAGTACAGCTCCCATTACAGCCATGACCATAATACTTATGTGAAATTTAAACTTGGCCCGTGTTTTTTCATTACAACTATTTCAAAGTCCTTAAGAATGTACAAAAGAGAAACACTCCTGCAAAAATATTTAAACAATTTGGGACTTAACACATGCATATGAAGGTGAAGGTGACATTTTTCACCAAGTAGCTTCTTCAACAACATAATTTGTTATTTTCATTGAAGTGTTTCAAGTCTTTATCTCTGCTTTTACTTAACTGTGTCATCCATATCAGCAGTGTTGCCCACAAATTCAACATTTTATACAAAACAACCCCAACCTCCCAACCAAAAACAAGATCTTAATCATATAAAGCATAGAATACAAGTATTTTGGTAAATTTCTACTTACTTAAATGTCAAAAAAACAAAAAAAGTTTCCTCAACCTAGGACTTAATTCATTTAGACATACACAAGTATTTTAATTTGTAATTCATTTGACCCCACTTGTTTTTCTTTATAATGTTAAAGTCGCGAGACATCCCTAGTACAATCGGAACACATCTTACTTGTACTCCTAATACATTTAAATGTACACTATGAAATGAACACGTACCCGTTTAAGAAAGGGTCCAATTTGGCCATGGATCATAATGTTATGTAATTCTTATCAAAAACCCACTTTAATTTTACACCTGCACAGTACATACCAAAGAGAATGTGGGAAACAAATGGGTTTCTTTTAGGCATTTCATCAAACACCTAATTGGCGAGGCACTAAAATTGTCGTCACACTAAAATAGGGACATCGCATGACATCCAATCACAAAGTAGAACCTAGAATGTTAGTGGAATTCAACTATCAAAAAAATTTCAGACAATATACCTGAATTTAGGAGATGAAAATCTCTTTGATTCTCAAAGGACATAACTATACTTGCTGTTGTTGGCTTCTCGTTTAAACTAGAGTTGTGCTTCACGAACTATTTATTTGGGTGAGTAACTGAGTTTATTACTTTAATACAAGTTTTTACTTATTTCTGTTGCTTTAGTATAATCTAAACTTATGTGTCTTGTTTGTAGAGGTAACAAACGCGTTGTTTGTTGTTTGTTGTTTTGATAGTGTTTGTTATGTTTTTTTTTTTTTTTTTTTTTTTACGAGGACAGTGTTTGTTATGTTGTTCGAATTGAGTTTTGGCAAATTATTTAACTTGATTGTGGGTCTAATTGATACGAGTACTGTCTATTAAATTTATCATCGATCCTCATTACCATTGGTTGGTGTCTATTAGGGTGAGAAGGGTCTACTATATTTCAATAATATAAAAATTAAATCATCTATATCTATATCTATAATAATAATAATATTATTAAAACTCAAAGAGACAACATGTTGACGACATGTGTCACTCTTAAGTCATTATGAGATTTATGACATGGCGTCACATGGATAATGACATGTCGATGCATATAATTATTTGGATCATATTAAAACCCTTAAAACTCTTGGAATTTCGATCTATTAATACCATTATTGTCCTATTAAGTGGAAAACCATTTCACATCAATACTATCAATACTATTATTTTAAAACAAGAAGTTGGAGGGACACTTGTCCTCCTCCTATTTTTCATGTTTTATAATAATTTTTTTTATTGCCAAAAAAAAAAAAAAAAAAAGCCCTCTTCCATCCGCCCATCCCTTAAACATGCCTATTCAAGAAAAAAAAAATTCAAGGCGAAAAAAATAATTAAAACAGAAATTAAATCAGAGGTGAACAAACACAAATGAAATTGGACAATTTTTAGGAGATTGAAAACATTTGTGAGGGTTTTCTTTAAAAGAAAATTTTTTTAAAAAAAAAAAAATCAAGAAAACATCTCTTATGACCAAATTTACATATTTACTAATCATGTTTGTTCTAAATACATTTGTAGGATTATTATTAAATTTTTATTTTATCTTAAAACAAAAAAAAAAAAAAAAAAAAAAAATACTATTATTTTAAAACGGGATGTTGGAAGGACACTTGTCCCTCATCCTGTTTTTCCAGTTTTAAAATTATCTTTTTTTAATTACAAAAAAAAAAAAAAAAAAAAAAAAAAAAATACATACATCTCTTTCATTGAAAATAATTTTTTTAAAAAAATCATACATCTCTTCTATCCCAATCTCCTAATCATGCCTATTCAAAAAAAAAAAAAATTAAAAAAAATCATTTTTCTTCTCCATTTCAATCCCCTAATTATGCTTATTCAGATTGTAATTTTTTTCATCAAAAAAATAATTATTAAAACAAATTTAGTGTTTTATGTCAAAGGAAGTTAATCTTATTCCAATTCACTATGCATTCATATTTAAAGTTTCTCTTACGTATGATCAAAATTTATTTTCCACATTTAAAAGAATTGCTATGTTTGGTTTGCAGAAAGGTCATTGTGGACCAAATGACTAATAATGATAGAAGTTCAAATTGGGCTACAAATTCTCTTTTGGTAAGCATATTTCTTTTATTTTATGTATATTGCAGAATAATGAATTAGAATAATAAATTTGTAGCCCTTATATGTATATATATTGTATTGTGGAGTACAAGATTTCTTTATAAATTGTCGAACAACATTTATAATTTTAACTATAAAAGACGACAAATTGTTTAAATTTGATAGAATTTTAAGTGTATTGTACATTAAAAATGCTAACATAACACTATTGTTATAATATTGCCTATTATTACTGGTATAAGATTCGATAGTAATATATACATATATATATGTGTGTGTGTGTGTGTGTAAAATATTGAGAGGCCATATTATTTTATTGATGTTTATGTTTAAAAATAAAAAATTACAATAAAATAAACAATCGTGCATCGCACGGGTTTAAGACTAGTTGATTCACCATAAATAAAATTTCCTTTTAATCTATTGTATTTGTTGTTTTTATTCCACAACAATGCCATTTTATTTTATTAATTACTTAATATTCCTTTAAAAAAATTATACAAACTTAAGATAATTTTTTTAATTTGTACTTAAACGAAATTCGTGGCATCGCCCGGGCCACAAACTAGTTATTATTATTATTAAAAACTCCAAGGCAAGGAGTGAAATTTTTCCATGTGTCAATTTTTTTTTGTCATTTCGCCATGTCACTTTTGCAATTTTATTATTGTATTTAAATGTGCTTGATTACTTAGAATAATTAATTAATTCAGTTGTTTCAAAAAAATAATAAATAAGCTTTTATTACCCAAATTAAGTTTTCAACCTATAGTTTCTAAGCACATTGAAGTTATTGATTTCAAATTTAAAGAAAAAAAAGGTGTTACTTGCAAATCAATAGACTAGCCATTATTATTATTATTTATTTTGGTCAAAATTGAAAAGATGAATAATTACAATGTTTTAAAACTGCTTTGACCCATTAAATTTGTAAAATTATAACCAATATGTATTCAATATATTTATCCCTATAAATTAACTACCCAAGGAAATGATACACTAAACGGTCTAAACCTCTTGGATAAATATTTTACTTGGTGAGTATTGTGTTAGGTGAGTATTTGTTTACTATACCTTACTTGGCATCCAGTGGATATACTTTGCATGCTTAACTCATATTTCTACACTTTTAATAAATCACCCCAAATTAGTAATGACCTATATACTATGTTTTAAGCTATAAGTAGCATTTTGGTTCGATGATTGTGTAATAAGTAGTATGTGGAATTTGCTATATTTTAATATGAGATTCCATTTGTTGATTTGTTTTATAGTTCACTCAATGCTCTTATGGTTAGTGCGTGTAAAATTCTTCGTTATTCACTACTTATGCTCGGGGTGGTTGAATATTAGTTCAATATGGTTCATTTGTGCATCCAATTTAGGAAGAGTATTATGTTTATTTGTTTAAAAAAGGGCATATTATATGTAATTATTTGTCATGTAATTGAATATGAAGAAGAGAAACCAATCCGGGACATTGCCCGGATCACTAACTAGTTAATTATCGAAAGTAAATCGATTTTTAAATATGATGAAAAATAAAAAAAAAAAATTATAATCAGTGACATCAAATTATTAACTTAGTCCTTTTGGCTCGATATATACATACATACACATATGTAAAGTGTTTGTTTTGCCCCTCCTAAACCATGTTGAGAATTAAAAACAAGGTAAACAACTGTGATATTTCGTCTTGATGTACATTGACTCTTCACATGATGCGCGTCTGGATGAACATTGACTCTTCATATAATGTGAGTATTATGTAGATAATTAATCTACACTTATATGATTATGTCAGTCGTTTAATTTGCCTCTTCTAGACCAGAGTGAAAAATAAATCATTTTTTTATACAACATGATATCTTCGTCCAGACGCATATTGACTCTTCAACATATTCTATGATACACGTACATCATAGCACAAGTAATCTTAAAATTGGTAGTTCATTAATTTTGAAAGATATGAAATTTATGAATACACTTTTTAAGATACATGTTCTATCTATAAATTACGTAATACGAAGTACGTAGTAATATGTTTTATTCGGGATCACAATGAACCTTATTAATTTTTTTTACGAATTTGCGGTATTAAATTGAACATTAAATCTTAAAAATTATAAATATAATATGGGCTTTCCCCTCTGAAAATATAAAATTAAAAAACCTAAAAATTAAAAAATAAATAAATAAATTAATTAATTAAAATTACATCTATAAAATATGTTGGATATTGGGCCAATTGGCCTTTGGAGAAATAAGAGTAGTTTGGGTTATTAGGGCCCAAAAAAATACCCATCATATCCATTTACCCTTATTGTATTTAAAGGGCAAGTTTGGTTGTTTACAACTAATTTGAAGAGCAGAAGAATCTATAAATAGTAAATTAAGGTTAATGGTGTAAATTAAGATAATGAGCCGTTAGGGTTTTAGGTGTTTAGGGTTTTTCCTTATAAGTTTCCTTCTTTCTCTCTTCCACCTTCAATTTCCCATTGTCAAATTCTAAACCAAGGCGGCTAGGGTTTTCAATTTGGGGTTCCCATATTTCGTCCAATTATAAACCCACTACTTTCCAGGTTCTAATTCTCAGATTTATAAATTAATCACTCCAAAATCTCTTATTTATTTTAATATATACTAATCAGAATTCAATTATAGTAGTACAATTCTTTGTTTCTCTCTTATCAAATCTTCGCTGTAATTCCCCAATTCTTTGAAATTCTTTGATTTTTACCTTTTTTTAGGGATTAGATTGATTTTGATTAGTTGGTATATCAAAAGTTTCAATCTTTGGTCTTAATTTGATCTGGGTTTGTTGAAATTGATTGATTTTGCATCTCAATTTTCATCAAGATGAGTTTTTCTGATTCTTTTTCATCGTTTGTACCTTTTCCCAATGGGTTAGATTCAATGGGGTTTTGGCCTCAATTTAATGGTTCAAATGAACAACCTGAAGTAAATTCAGAATTTGATCATGATCTTCCGCCATTAAAGAGGTCTAAGAACTCATCAGATAACCTACCTAGCAATCTGACTCATAGAACACCTCAGATGAATCCTCCTGTTAATCAGCCAACTGGGAAAATCTTCTTTAAAACCAGGTTATGTGCAAAGTTTAGGATGGGTCAATGTCGAAACGGCGAAAACTGTAACTTTGCTCACGGTGAGGAGGACTTGAGAAAGCCGCCTCCTAATTGGCAAGAACTCGTAGGCGGCCGAACCGAGGATAGAGGGAATGGTGGGAGTGATAATTGGGAAGATGATGATAGAATTATTCATAAGATGAAGCTTTGTAAGAAGTTTTACAATGGGGAAGAATGCCCTTATGGTGATAGGTGTAATTTCCTTCACAAAGAGCCTGCTAAGTTTAGGGAACCGGCTCCGGTTCGATTTAGGGAGAATTCTAGGGAGAGCTCTGCTATTAGCATTGGTACTACAGGGCCTCCTATGGTGCAGCAGCAACAATCTAGGGCTCCTGATCAATATGATGTTCATAGGATGGTGGCGGCGAATGGTAATGGTAATGGTAATGGTAATGGTAATGGTAATGGTAATGGTAATGGTAATGGTAATGGCAATGGCAATGGCAATGGCAATGGCAATGGCAATGGCAATGGCAATGGCAATGGCAATGGCAATGGTAATGGAAATGGCAATGGCAATGGTGGTATGGATGTCATGAGGGGGAATTCGAGGCCGGTTTATTGGAAGACAAAGCGTTGTACCAAGTTTGAAACAACAGGGCAATGTCCTTTTGGGGACAATTGCCACTTTGCTCATGGGCAATCAGGTATATACCTTGACAAACTTGGATTGAATATGTCAATAATTTGCTCTATTATTAATTCTTGTTCTTGTTATGTCTCGGTTGTTTTAATCTATTGTTGGAATTAGCATCTATTTGCTTTATTACATGTTTTATGAGTTAATCTCAAAACAATTAGGACCTGTGCTGGCTTTATCTTGTGCATATGAGGTTGATTGTTTTGTATCTTATCCGTTAAGAAACTAAGATAGACTTGTAAGAATGTCAATTGATGACTTGTTTCGTCTTGCCATTATTCCTGCTAAACTTGTTGAGAAGTACATGGTCAAACCCGATTTGATAAGTAATTTACTTGGTTTAGTTGAGCTCTTTCTAGTTTTACTTATTTTACCAAATGTTTTGAAAGTGTTATATTGGTTTATAACTGTTTAATGATGTTGTTGGAGTAGGAATTATCTCAGTAGTTAAAACTTGTCAAATAAGGATAGTTACCATCTTGCAGTTGTGCAACTCTTGTTTCACCCTTGTCAAAATACCATGTCTCCTGTTTTAGACTTGGGGCAATTTGCTTCATTATTTTGTTCGTGTTTGTTGAAATTGATAATTGAATAAGAACTTAGTTTGAATCTGTATTGTTGTAGTACATTGGAAAACATCTTTCTTTTGTTTTCTCTAGATAGTAGTAGATAGGGGTAACGCCTTTTAGTATCCGGGCAAAGACTGTATTGACTGTATTTGTTATAAGGTTTGGAGTGTACTCTTCTAATTCAGTGCTTGGTTTGATTTGATGATCTATGATTGCGTTCTGAAGATTCAGTTTAGCTCCGTGGAACGTTTCTAAGCTACTGTTACTATATAATTCATACGAAGTATTGATTATGGAGACCTATATTCAGATTTTGTTAATAGAAAATGAGATGTCATTGCCATATTGATTATCTTGACTGATTTTCGTGATAGAGAACGAGATACAATTCTCTTCCGTCACTAGATAACCCTAGCCATATTGATTATGCAAACTATACGTTACAATGCACTTGTGGTAGATATGCTACTGTTGCGGAATCTATGCATTAATCCAATGCGCACATGTTTTTTGAATAGATATGCTACTGTTGTAATCTATGCATTAATACAATGCGCACGTGTTTTCTGAATCCTTATCAGGCTTTGTTCATTTTCCAGAGTTGTTGCTACCTGGTGGTCGTCCAGCTGATGCTGAACCAGTGACAATGAACTCTGCTCCTCTAAAACCTGTTTCTGCTCCTCTTAACGATCCAACACCCACAAAAATTGATCTCGGGGTTCCCTCTGGACATGAAGGTCAAGGAAAGAAATGCATCTTCAAATGGAAAGGAACCAAGAAGATTAACCGCATTTATGGAGATTGGATCGATGATTTGCCCCTCAATCTACCTAATCAAGTGGAGGGCTGAGTTTGAGTGTGCCAGTTTTGCTAGAATCTATGGCTTTGGGTGTTTATAGGTATTCATCAATATCATCATTGATATAATCATTAGGACTTTTGGGTGTGTTTGCAATTGTCTTAAGCTGAAGCCTTGTTTGAGGGTAGTAGGAATTTTTTATTTTATTTTTTGGTTTTTTCTTAGCATAATTTTGGGTGGATGCCCTACTTTGTCTTAGGAGTTTTGTTGCGAATTGTGACTTGCAAGTTGTAATATATATATGGTTGCTAGATGCTAATATATGGGCAGCAATAGCTTTGTTCAGACTTCATAAATTCAGATGATAATAGAGGGAATTATAATAAATGATGGCTTTTGTTTTGCAACTTATCTGTCTTCTCCATGATAATATGATTCTTCTTCGTATATTTAACCTACTACTCGTACTATGTACTAGCTTTAAGACTTGTGCGATCAGATTGTATGGATTAAATTATATGAGTAATAAGGTTTTACGAGTTAAGACTCGGTCCGCTAATTTGGTCCAATCTGGCCCTAAAAAGGGTGGCTTTTGGCATTGCAATAACATTTTAGTTAAAAATCCAAATTCGGCTTGAAAAAAGCCCAAAAATCCGCTTTAATATTTTGCGGATTTGGACATGAAATTTAATGTTAATGCTTGGCCAGGTCATCCCAAATTTTTTTGTCACTTCTAAATTTGTTGTCATAGGTTGAGAGTCTTGAGAGTTGAGACTTTGAGAGTGCCAAAGTATTGTAAGAATAAATTCAAAGACAAAGCCCATGAATTAGCCCACAGTTTGCCATATAATCCTGTTATCGTCCCTCAATTTCTAAAAAATTAACTTTTATGTTTCAAAATTTTCAGTAAAACATCTTTCACGAAAATCTTGATCAATTTACTCATTGTTGAATTTATGATGATATCAAGCGATTATCTAGTTTATTTGATTTTTTTTTTCTTTTGTTCTCATGTTCATAGAGGTAATGATAAATTAGTTAGGGCATGTTCTCATACGTTGAATTTCAGTTCAGTTCAGTAATGTTTAATGATATTGCTAATGATATAAAGCCAAATTTCATTCTTTTAAGCTCTTATTACAACGACAATAATAATAATAATAATAATAATAATAATAATAATAATAAAAAATTAATCTTTAATAATAATAATAATAATAATCTTTAATAATAATAATAATAATAATAATAATCAATAAATAATAATAATAATATTGATACAATTCATTGTTCAAATGGTTATATTTTTTACAAAGTGTTTTGTGTTCTTTTGTCATAATAATATTTTATTTTTTAATTAAATAGTATATGTTTTTAAAATGTTTTGGGGTTTCATGTTTTTAATATATTTTCCATAAATATTATAATTATATAGTATATTTTTCTTAAATATTTTAATATGTATATTTGTATATACACATATGTATAATAATAAATAATCAAAGATCACTAATTCGTAGTTAAAAATCACTAATTAATAAGTTCAGTTCAGTTCAGTTCAGTTTATTTTCAGTTCAGTTCAGCTAAGTTCAGCGTCTGAGAACAAGCCCTTAGTATGGACTCATTTCCCCAAAGCATCATAACTTTGGTAAAATTTGATTTGCAATAATCTTTCTTCTTGTTTAAAATAATAATACTCCCTTCGTTTCAATTTGTTAGTCCCATATACTATTTTGGACGTTTCAAAAAGATCTACCCATGTTGAATGTATTCCACTTTTAACTAAATTTTTATTTCCTATTTTATACATATTAAATTCTGTTTGGTTAGATTAATTGATTGTGAATTAATGACATGACTCTAAGTAAAGAAATTACTCCCTTAATTCATGCAATTATGGCTAATGCTTTCCTAAAACAAATCAAAAAAATTAAATAAGGTAACACTATGTATGAATTGTTTTTTACTTTAATGCTAAATTCCAAATATTCTCCTTTTCTTATTTTATGTGATTGATTCCATATGCGACTATCATATTGAAACGGAGGGAGTAAAATAATTACGTAGTAAATAAAAAATACAACTAATATAAAACAGAGGTACTGGTAAATAATTTGAGGTGCGTGTCAATTTTGATGATCAGATCGGTCTGATGAGGTCGGGTCGGATCGATTTTAAAGTTGAGTCATGCTAAATTATTATTTCCATGTAAATTCAAATCTGAATGGATATTTCTCGGATCGGTTTTGAATCGGGTCGGGTGTTGTTTTCCTACCTCTACTTATAATAGAGGTAATTGTAAATGATGGCTTTTGTTTTGGCAACTCATCTGATTTCTCCATGATAAATAATACTTCGTATTACATACTATGTACTAGCCTTTAGCCTGGCGCGATTAATTAGTATGGATTATAGTACATTATACGAAGTAATAAGGTATTTTGATTTAACAAATGGAGAGTAATGGTTACAGCATAAGAGGCATCCACAATTCTCATGAGAAACATTTTTGTTGCCATAAAGTTGAGAGAGCCCAAAGTATTGTAGACAACATTCGAAGAAACAGCCCATGAGAATTGGTACATGGACACTTGGTCTATATATAGGCTCAATACCCTCTAATTGTGGTATTTATGTTTCTTTTCCATACCATCCAGAAATTTGTACTTGTAATAAAACATCAATCAGCAATGTCTTGATAAATTCGTAGTTTCGTACTCCGTATCAACGTGTAATTTGAAACAATAAGAGGGGAGATACAGGGCCTGTTCTGATTTACTGAGCTGAGCTGAACTGAACTGAACTGAACTGATTGGAGATGAACTGAAGTAAACTGATTGAACTGAGTTGAACTGAATTGTTTATGAGAAAATGATATTAAGAACTGAACTGAATTGATTGGAGCTGAAGAGAACTGAAATTAAGCTGAAGAGAACATGTCCATATTGTAGGGAATTAAGAAGTATGGAGTGATATGTTTGCATAAAATTATTCAAATTGCACTATTAAAATAACAAGGAAAATTTGCCATAAATAATACCACCTTTCACTCATCTTCCAAAAATGGAACCACCTTTGATTTATTTCAAAATAAAACCACCTTTGACACCACTCTTCCAATAATGGAACGGTTTACCTTGGTGACCGGATTTTGAAGGTGAACTGGTGACGTGGCATATGACCGTTAGGTTATACTCCCTCTATTTATAATTAATCCCCATTCTAATCGATTTCACCATTCCCTTTCAATTTTCTTTTTCCCCTGTATCACTCTTGGCTTCTTCTGCCTGAATTTCTCATCTAAGTTTATACACTTCACCCCAATGGCATCAAGAAAGGGAAATTCGTACACATCAGGGTGTTCTTCTAGCAGCAAAAGGGGTGGAAGTTCAAAAATTCGATGTGATTGCGGAAGGGAAGCCCTTATCAAGACTGTCAGAAATGGGCCAAATTTGGGGATGAAATTCTATGGTTGCCCTTTATGGCCAGTAAGTTTCTTAATTTAACAAGTTTAGTTACATACTGTAACTAATGATAAGTTAATTACTTGTATGTTGAGTACGATTGTTGTATTTTGTAGGAGACACAATGTGAGTTCTTTAAATGGGTGAATGAGCAAACTGATATGGAGGAGCAGCAGATGAAATTGTTAGAGAAAGATACTTTGTTGTTAGAGATGGAGGTTGAACAAAAAATCAGAGATGAGAAAATTAAGAAGTTGCAGTTGAAGAAACAAAATTTGGAGGCAGAACTAAAAGACATGAAGAACGAGGTTTTTCAAATGAAGTCTGAGATAATGCATTGTTCAAGGAATGAGAGAAATCTGTACATGGCTTTGTTTGTTTCATGGATTGTGTTTGTTGTTGTTTATTTATCTTAGTTATGCAGTATAGGTTTGACATGCATGAGTTTGTAATGGGAACGGTTTATTTTGCACAAAAGGTTTCATAAGTTCTGTATAAAGTTGCAATTGAAATTGGAAAAGAAAAAAAAAAAAAAACCTCAACACTTGGCAGCATAAGTTAACAAAAGATTGACATTACATAATTATCATCCAAATCCAAAAGGTGCCCATATTTAAACACCACACTTACTAAGTGAAAGTTAAGTTCTTAAGTTCCAAAAAACTTCTAAAAACAGTCAGAAATAGGAAATATTACAGACAAAGTCTAGTAGACAGAAGTTGGCTAATAGTGGGGCTAATTGAGATGCTTCATTGTGTTTGGTGGTCAATGGTGGATCTTTGGCTTGACTGTGTGCTTCCTCTTGTCCTCCCTCTGGTATTTGGACCCTGTCACCAATACAAGTGATATTTATCAGAATTTAAATTAGAAAAAAAATAAAAAAATCGAGCAAATGAGCACAACAAAGTAACAACACATACCAATGGAGTACCATCAGCACCAAACAGGACACCAACTCCAATAGGTGTTTGAGTTTTGCCTCTTCCCCTTCCCCATCCTGTACCCCTTCCCTTGGCAGCACCTGAAGTAGTAGCAACACCAGATTCACTCCCAGCAGCACCCCTTCCCCTTCCTCTACCTCTTCCCCTGCCAAGGCTTGAAGTGGTAGCAGCACCAGACTCACTCCTAGTATCACCCCTTCCCCTTCCTCTGCCTGTGCCTGCAGATTTAGCACCCTGACCTCCAAGAATGACTCTCCCCCCTTTGCCTAGTGCAGTTGGCAGTACAGGTGTATTGTGATGGGCAGAGGATGGTGTTGCAGTAGTAGCTGTTGCAGGAGTTGATGAAGAAGCCATCTGAGAGGGTTGTTCTTCTGCCATAGAAGCTTCAATTCTTGGCCTCCCTCTGGCTTTCTTTGGTGCTGGTTCAGTTGCTGCAGCTGATCCTTTATCAGGGCACCCCCTTTTATTATGACCATTTGATTTACAGAGGGTGCATGTCATCTCAATGCCTGATCTACTTAGTGATCCTGGCTTCTTAGGATTTTCTTGGGGGTGTTTGATTCTGTTCTTCCTAGGTCTGCCAGGACCAATCTTGATGGGGGGAGGGTCCAAGTTGCA
This sequence comes from Chenopodium album, assembly GCF_948465745.1. Classification (NCBI taxonomy): domain Eukaryota; kingdom Viridiplantae; phylum Streptophyta; class Magnoliopsida; order Caryophyllales; family Amaranthaceae; genus Chenopodium; species Chenopodium album. The sequence continues at coordinate 2,228,228 of NC_137847.1, read as the reverse complement.
AGGCACCCTTGGCCAATACCTTTCTCCTTCACAAGGAGGAATTACACCACTATATGCTTTGACATAAGTCTCAACCTTATAGCATTCATCAACATAATCCTCAGCTTCTTTATTCTGGAAGTAAATGCAAGCTATGGCATGTCTGCAAGGTATGCCTACCATGTTCCATTTTCTACAACTACAAGTCCTAGCTGCTAGATTAACAATAAGTTGATCTGTATAATATATGACATTGAACATGCTGTCAGAAGAAGGCATCACTTCACAGTTTGCAGCATGCTCCTTTTCTTTGTCTAGTCTAGCTTATATTCTGGGGCATATGACAGACCTCCATTTCTCCATTTCTTTTCTCTTCTTCACTAATCTCTGCATTAATGCTACCCTAATATCCTCTAGCATGTGAATTAAGTGTTTAGTCCTAGCATTGATTATGTAGGCATTGAATGTTTCAGCCATGTTGTTAGTGATTGCATCTGTTTTGATAGATGCATCTAAGTAAGCTCTACAGAAAAAATTAGGATTGTACCTCCTAAATGCTAAGGCTGCTTCTTCATTCATCTCAGTTAATTCATCAATGTACTGATTGAAATCAGCCAAGTTATATGCTTTGGCAATCTTCCAGAACTGTAGCTTCATTTCTTCCCCTTTGTAAGTCCTATGCCAATGTGCAAAAATATGGCGTGCACAGTGCCTGTGCTCTGCTTTGGGAAGTACAGAAGCAACAACACTTAAGATATCCTACACACAAACAGCAAACAACAAAGCAATGGGATTCAAAAGCTGCATTGACATATATAATGATAGAATTAACTTGAAACTGACATAATGAACTAGTACCTGGTGCTCATCAGAGATTATTGAAATCCCTGTTCCATCTCCTAAGTCAAGGCATGACTTCAGATGGGTGAAAAACCATTCCCATGACAAAGTATTCTCCCCTTCCACAGCTGCCCAACAAATTGGGAACATTTGCTCATTAGGGTCCCTTGAAACTGCAGTCATAATCTGCCCACCTAAAAAGGTCTTCAAAAATGCAGCATCCACACATATGACTCTCCTACATCCAACTTTCCAACCTTCCTTCACACCATCAAAACAGGTAAACAATCTCTTAAATATTGGGGTAGATGTGTTTTGTTGAGGAGCAACAACCAACTCCACTACACTTTCAGGGCTAGCCAGTTGCACTGCTTTAATGTACCTTTGCACCTTCATGTAATGCTCCTTCATGGAGCCATGAAGCATCCTATGTGCATGGTACTTCACCTTGTAAGCAAAGTTTGGGGTAACAATTACTCTGTAAGCTCTTCTTACAGTTTCCACTATCTCCTTTGCAGGCCAATGTGGCCTTGCTTTGAACACATCAAGAAGCTGCCTTGCAACCCAAGTGGATTTCAGTTGCCTATTTTTGTTCATATTTCTATGGCAGGTATGGGAATCTACTACCCTCTTCACTATCCAAGTTGCTTCCCTAGTATGCAGAGAGCAGTACAGGTAGAAAGGACAGTTTGCAACACATTTGACTCCTAACCTCTGTTTGCCTTTGTTGCTTATGACATATCTGACATCTCTCCCTTGCAGCACAGCATACTTACCAACAACATCCTTAAAATCTGTCCTGTTAGCAAACCTCTGTCCCACTCTCCATGTAAACTTACTGAAATCTGTGTCCCCCTTGATTAACTCCCCTTTTACAACCTTGTTGGGTTCAGCATACTCATCATCACTTCCAGTTGGTGTGTGAATGTCATCATCCTCTAAATCAGAATTACCACCAGCTTCTGTTGTTGTGGGTACAGAATTAGGTTTCTTTCCAAGCTTTCCCTGACTTGCTTCCTTTTGCAGCTGTACTGCTACTTCAAATAACTTAGAGTTATAAGATTTAACTCTTTCCCTTGCTTCTCTCAGCTCATCATCACTCTCATCAGATTCAGGAGCAATGAAGTCAGTCCCCTCAAGTTCCTCAGTTGGCTCTACTTCAAGATCTGAGCTACCCAAATCAAATTCACCCTCCTTTTCTTTGTCTCTTCCAATATCTTCCCCTAAATCAATATCATCTTCCCCTAAATCAATATCATCTTCCCCTAAATTAATCTCTGGTACATAAGTTGGATCTTCCCCATCACTTGACTCAAAACCACTCAACAACTGACTCCAATTCAAAGGGCTATCTCCTCTATTGTCCTCCCAATCATAATCCTCAACAAAGTTTGACTCAACATCTGGCAAATCAGCAGTGGAGACAAACTCTAAGCTAGGAAACTGAGAGAGGTTAAGAGAAAGGTTTTGAGAGGGATTCTGTGTAATTGGAACTTCAGATGGGGGTTTTAAGGGTGGGGGGGGGGGGCAGCTTGTTTTTCACTGAGATTTGGTTCTGAGGGTTTTATTGTGGTAGTTGGGTCAGTCAACTTTTGATAAGAAAGAGAGTATGGTGCTTTTTTACATGTGGAAGAATCTGTTTTTGATGATGTGGCAGCATCTTTATCTTTATGTCTCCTAGGGCTTATCCTAAGGGGTGTAACAAGCTTTGTTTGTGGTCCCTTCTTTGGGGTAATTTTTTTTCCTCTTGTTGACTTTAGCTGGGGGGGTTTGTTGTACTTTATCTGTAACTTGGGATGGGGTAGATTTTGGTAAAGATTCTCCCTCTTTTCCAACACCCTCCTCCCTTTGAATAGGATTGCACACTACATTCTCAACAGGTGGCTCACAAGGTCTTAGCACAGGTGGCTCCTCATTGTGCAAAAAATACACATCAGCATGCTTATATTCATTTGCAATTTTAATCAACTGCATCACTTCTTCATCCCCCTCTATTTTCCTCAGACCATTCTCCAAACTTAAACCAGGAACTAGGTAATAAAATCCAGCCACAGTAATGTACCCACACTTATTAGCAAATTCGAATAACTCCCAGTAACACAACAAATCTGTATCTACCCTGATATTCCTACCCTTACCACCCACATACACCAATTTACCATTATCTTGATGCTTAAAACTACCACCATGCCAAAACCTTATTGTAACATTGTCAAAGAACGTGCTCATTGCTACCTAGAATTATACAACATATTTAGTGATAAATCAACAGGAAATTCAACAAGAATTACTACCAAATGCAACAACATCAACAACAACTCAGCAATCAACCCCATCATGAACCCTAACCCAGAAATCAATCACAATTCAATGTTCATGCAATTCATATGAAATTCCCAAAATTCTAACACGAATATACCACATACACTTAAATTGCATCAAAATACAATCAAAATTTAATCTTAAAACTCACAGTTCAACAATCAACGCACCACATTGGAGATCGACATTGTTTCAGTACATAAAGGGGAAAAAAATCGTACCTTTTTTGCGCAAAAAAAGAAGCCAAGCTTGTCACTTTCGTACTGCAATCAACTGTACCTTCCTTTTCAAGCAAAATTTGGCGATTTATGGTAGTCAATTTTGATGATGAAATGTGGTTGAATGTCTACTTCAATGGAGTAACAGAGAAGAGAAATGAAAGAGGAGAGAGACTGTGAGAGGGAGGGAAATGAAATTGAAGAGGGAAAAAGGAGGTAGTTGGGAGTAATTAATGCCACGTAGGCTTCTCTAGGGGGGGAATACAAGTCAAGCCTTGACTTCCACCTAAACCAAATTAATTAGCCGGTTACCAGTAAACCGTTCCATTATTGGAAGAGTGGTGTCAAAGGTGGTTTTATTTTGAAATAAATCAAAGGTGGTTCCATTATTGGAAGATGAGTGAAAGGTGGTATTATTTATGGCAAATTTTCCAAATAACAATACTGCAATATGTATATTTATAATTAATGTGGATATAATGCTTAATTCAAATTTTTATTTTGATATACTCATATACTATATGGTTACTATATTCATACTAATAATTTTTTTATCCTTCAAATAATTTTATTATTATTGTAACATAAATTCATTTATGCTACACAACAACATAGGCTCAGTATGCAGTAGGAATTATAGGCCAACGGTGGACATTTTGCCTTACATAATTCGGTTGTACAATTAACTATGTGAATATTGCAACGAGGTCCTACTCCTCCTACTCCAATATCTTCAGCTTGCATCACTTTATTAAATCTTGAGCTCATAACACTTGTACCTACAATCATGAATAATACTTAGTATAAATTAAACCAGGCAAATTTGTTTAAAAAAACCTTTTAAATGCACCATTTTGACGAAAAAAAACCTTTTAAAAGCTTTATCTTATAAAAAAACCTGAAGTTAAAAAATTTTTGTTTAAAGAAATCTAGTACCACTAATTCACTTGATTAGCTCTAATATCTTCAAATTACTTTCTAACTCTCACTTAACAATTTAATAATTAAATTAATTTGTAAATTAAAAAAAAAAAACACCACCACCACTCTAACCACCAGCACAACCACCCTGGTCCCTTGGCAACAACTTCCACCATCAGCAACCCAACTCCACAGCAACGAAACCCTCCCCCCTCCCCCCTCCCATCTCCTCCTCCGTTCCGCGCGCCATTGATAGATCTCGAAGCTCCATCAATGTCGTCATCTTCATTAATATCACAACTCCTTTATTCCCCTCGTCAATTGTCCCCTTTCTCCTTACCTTCTCAATCAAACCCATTATCCCCCTTCCTTTAATAATCCCCCTTACCTCTGCGTCACCTCCAATAGCGGAGACGGTAGCGTGTGTGGGATCAATTGGCGATGATTGCATAGAAAGAGGAGGAAATTGGAACTTTGGTGATGGCGATAAAGCTTTTGTTTTTTTTCGCAAAATGGTACATTTAAAAGGTTTTTTTTTACAAATTTGCCATTAAACTATAATATTCCATATTAATATTTTTTTAAAAAAAGAATTACAATTTAATTTAAATTATTGATCAACTTAAGTAATTAATTAGATAATTTTTTTGTACAAATTTTTGTAGAAGACTGTCTGATGGTTAGTAAATTGTCAGACCACATGCCACATCACCCTTCTTCTATCAAATTGGCATACTACTAAGCAAGTGTAAGATAATTTGATAGGAGGCTAGATGATATTTTTGACACCAAAAAAATAAAAAAAAAAATCATATAATTTTGAAGATTGACTAGAAATGTATAATTTTCCTATAATTACAAGCTAAGAAGAGTCAACACATTCACCTAATTTATTGCATGTGCCACACCGTGTGGCAAGCTCACACACACCAAAACACTGACTGGGTAAAACCCTAATGATCGAGTAACCCCCCAACAATTAAGCGACTAGCTCCGGTCACACAGTGTGGCCAACCACATATGTAACTTCGTGTACACGATTATATTTTAAAACTAAATTAGTTTAAGATGATTCAAATAATTCAATTACAATATCTCTTTACAGAAAAAAAAAAGTTTATTAAACGAAAATGATGATCTAAAATATTATGATATCAATTTCAACACTTACCACAATACAAGACAAATAGTAGCATCAGAATGAGAGGCACAAATGAATTCTTTCCAGCCATATGATGAAGTAAACTTGGAGCTTTTGATTATTTTATTTTGTGGGGTTTTTACACTCAAAGTTAATATACTACTTCAGAGGTTTTTTTGTTAGTCTTAATACTTTTTTTTTTTTTTTTTTTTTTTTTTTTTTTTTTTTTGGTGCAATGCTAGTCTTCATACTTAAATGTGAACAATATCTTTTATTATGGCAATTATAATACTTACCTTATCTGTTATAATTATGAAAACTAGATATTAAATACTGAATTTACATAATATGGAGTATAAATGTTTGATTATGATAATATATATACCTTATATATTTATATATACAATGAAAAATATTGTGTAGAACGGACTCATGTGAGTCCGTTCTACTTACCGGCCCGCGCGCGGCCCGTCTTTTAATAGTTCGGCCCGCGCGCGGCCCGACTATTAATTGTCAATCATTTTTTGATTTATTTTTTTTAAAAAAAAAAACGCTTCCAACGTTCCGCCTTTCTCCTCCTTCTTCTTCCCCACGTTTTCTGCAGTTACACTCCATTACACTCCATTACTCTCAACTTAACTACATTTTCCCTAAAATTTCGCATCACTTCTTCATTTTCTAGCTTATATTTGCATGTACTTAATTTTCATTTTTTTTTTACATAAACCCTAATTTCCGTCTTCCTCACCTACATTAATGGCTGGCCTTCCTCCTACTGATGATTCTCCTTTAAAAGTTTATATGAAACGAACTAAACGATCATCAAAACAGCCTCCGAAGATAGTTGAAATGCCAGAAAGGTTAATAAATTTTTTAGTTATTATTTGCTCATTCGTTTTTTATGAAAACAATTGTCAGTAATTTTTTTTTTATTCTTGTTCTTGTTTTGTAGGGATGATTCACAGCATTCTAAGAAGCGTGGTCCTAAACAAGGTTCTAAAAGAAGTCGATCTGTGAGGTGTGATATTCGAAATAAATTCTTTTAAATTCGGAAAAATATTGTTTTGTATATTCAGATGCACGCCAGGTGTTCGATGAAATGTAAATTGTTGTTTTTACTTTGAATATTCTTGTGTAGGATTTTGTTATTTTTGATGTAATTACATTAGTTGTAATTTTGATTATTTTGAGGATTGACTATTATATAGTCAGGAATTATATTATTTATATCAGAAATAAGAATTTTATTATATTATCTTTAATTGTATTATTTTATTTTGCTAATAGTATATGTTTTTCAGTATATAGATGTTTTTCATCAGAAATTAAGTTGTTGTTGTCTGTATTCAAATTTATCTTACTCAGGAATTAGCATATCAGGAATTAGATTTTATAGATCAGGTATTATGATATATTATTCAGAAATAAAATTAACACGGCCAGGTTTAAGATAAAATTAGTCAGGAAATAGATTATAATAGTCAGGAGTTGTTATACCAATAAAATTTGCAGTAATTAAATATTTGACAATTTATTATACCCAGGAATTACATTATGTTAGTCAGGAATTAGATAGTTTTTGTCAGAAAATAGATATGGATAGTCAGTTTAAAAATAATAATATTTAGATACATTATAACTCGTCAGGTTTTAGATAATATTTGTCAGAATATAGATAATAATATTCAGGAATAATAATTTCAATATTTAAATAGAGTAATTAAATTTTTACAATTTATAACATTATTCAGTAATTAGCATATATTAGTCAGGAATTAGATAATTATTAACAGAAAATAGATATGGATTGTCAGTTTTAGGATAAAAATATTCATATGTATTATAACTTAGTCAGTTTTAAGATAATACTAGTCAGAATATAGATAATAATAGTCAGGAATAATAATATCAATATTTAAATAGAATAATTAAATGTTTTAATATTTATAACATTAGTCAGGAATTAGATAGTTCTTGTCAGTAAATAGATATGAATAGTCAGTTTACAAATAATAATATTCACATCTATTATAACTCAGTCAGGTTTAAGATAATATTAGTCAGAAAATAGATAATTATTCTCAGGAATTGTAATATCAGTATTTATATAGAGTAATTAAATGTTTTAAAATTTATAAAACTCAGGAATTAACATATATTAGTCAGGAATTAGATAGTTATTGTCAGAAAATAGATATGGATAGTCCGTTTTAGGATAATAATATTCACATAATAATAGTCAGTCAGGTTTAAGATAATATTAGTCAGGAAATAGATAATTAGAGTCAGGAATTATAATATCAGCATTACATACAGTAATTATATATTTTAAATTTTATAATAGTCAGGAATTAAATGTTTTAAAAGATAATTATGCTAAGAAAATAACATAATTTTTTTCAGGAATATGTGTGTCTTATTCATATTTTTTATTTTTCAGTGCTCTTACTGAAGATGATATTTCAGACCTTGAAATTGGTGCTAAATCTGGTCCTGGTTATCTTTGTACAATTATGGAAGATTTTAGTGATGAGCAAAAGAAGGATGTTATAGACATTGGTTTTGGTGGATTGCTTCAAATGAATTTGCAGGACAATATCAGTCATCAGTTGTACAACTATATAGTAACTCATTTTAATCCTCATGCTAGAAATCTTATTGTTGGTAAAAAGGAACATGCAATTCATATTGATAGTTCTGATATTGCTGATGTGTTGGGTATTCCTTTTACTGATATACCTGTGAAAGAGATTCCTAAAATGAAGAAATCAATCAATCCTGATGAATATTTGAAGATAGAGTGGAGGAGGTTCTTGGGTTTGGATTTAGAGGATGACTCTGAACAGGGAAATGAATCTGAAGCACAGAATCAAAAGAAGAGGAAAACAGAAGAAAAAGCTGTTCAGGGTAGGAAGAAGAAGAAGACATATGTCAATATTATTACTTATAAGATGATGTTTGAGAGATATAGAGATGGTGGTGCTGATTTTAAAAAGCTATTTGTTATGTTTGCTGTGTCTACATTTTTGGCTCCAATTGCTGATAAGTCTCCTAATTTTAATATCATCAAGTCTTTAGAAGATGTGCGTTTCATTAAGGCTTTCAACTGGGCTGGTTATGTTATGGACTTCTTATGTGCGTCAATAACAGATTTTCAAGCCTTTGTTTTGAAAAAAAAGCAAGGGAAGGAGTTGAAGACAAAATCTAAACAAGTAAATGGCTGTCTAGTTGCTTTTGTAATTGCATTTTTACAAAAGTTTGAGTTTGGGACAACTTTACATCGCAAGCCGTTTATTTCGAATTGGACCTGTGAAACTTTGAACCAGAGGATTAAGTCTGTTGCTGAAAATATGGATTATGGTACTGTGAGACTGTACCCTGCTGCTTCACCAAAACAATATGCTGGCAAATCTGAACAGGCTCTTCTTAAAACTTTAAGGCTTGACAGTATTGAGTTTAAGATTGAAGACAGTGATGAAGATGAATATTTGGATCAAAATAAGGAAAAAAAGAAGGAAGATTAGGTTGTACAATCAACTAGCTTTGAATTGAAGGATATAGATGACAAAGCTAGATATGTAATGTACAAGATTCCCAAAGAGTTTCCTACTGATGCTGAAATTGATAATATGGATATCGATGTAAGTTTAAACTGCCATCTTTTATTACATTTTTAGATTTTTTATTATTTGCTCTCTTTAATTAGAAATTAGAATACTTATATCATGAATAATAAACTGTTATCAGACTATTCAACATTAATAATTTCAGTTAGAAAGTAGAATACTTTTATCAGGAATAATAAATTGTTAGTCAAGAATATGGTAACTTTTGTCAGGAAATTAAATTAATATATTAAAGTTGTTGATTTGATAATGTATAATTATTGTCAGGATTTAACATTATATTATCAGGAATTATGTACTTTGTATCAGAAATTAGCATTTTCTGATATTTTATTTTGATTATAGTATATGTTTTTTAGGATTTAAATTCTTTTCATCAGAAATTAAGTTGTATTTGTCAGCAATAAGAAACTATTAGTCAGTAATAAGAAACTATCAGTCAGGAATATTGTAAATTTGGTCAGGAAATGAAATTAATATATTAAGTTTATTGTTGATTTATTTACTTTGTTGTAATTTGGCAATACATTATTATTGCCAGGATTTTCTACCACATACTATCAGGAATTATATATACTTTCTATCAGAAATTAGCATTATCTAATATTATACTTAAATTTATTGATTTATTTTGATTAGTATCAGTTTGCCAGGATTTAATTTCCTTTCATCAGAAATTAATTTGTTTGTCAAAAATAAAAAACTATAGTCAGGAATAACATAAACCCCTCTCAGAAATTAGATTACTATTATCAGCAGTAAGAATTATGTTATTTTTTTACATTTTACTAATAAGAAACTATTAGTCAGGAATAACAATTATGTTCCTTTTATACATTTTACTTATTTATTTTTTATTTTATTTGTTGATTAGCCTGTGAAGAAGAAAATGATGAAATTCGGTCGAGATTTGAAGATTGTATCAGAGAATCAAATAGACTTTGCTATTGATTTGAAGGATGAAGCAAAATCATATTCACAAGAATCTCAATCTCAAGGAGAGGATGATTACTATTCAAATCCTGAATTTTTAGCAAAAATTGATGCAATAGTTGAAGCTGCAATGCAGACTAAAACTTTAGCTACTGATTTGGATCAGTTTGATAAAACAAAACTTAAATCTGATGCAATTGTAAGTTTGATTATATTTATTATCATTTTTTTATACTTAGTAAAATCATATTAGATATATATCTGATATTATTCTTTATTTTGTATAGGTGAATGATGTTATTTCTGATCTTGGTTTGCAAGAAGATCTAATTGAAGATGCAGAGCAGAATTTAGAGGATGCAAACCAAGGAATTATGGAGCCAGAAAAAGAAGCAGAAGATCTTGGTTTGAATAATGTTCAAGGAAGTGATGTTGAAATCACAATCACAGAACCCGAATTAGCTGAAGGCACAACACCATCAGAAAAAGAGGTGCATTCAGTTAGTAATGAAGGTCTATTTAGTTCCACATCACCTCCAAGAACACCAAAGAAAGCCAAAGGACTCAATGAATTTTATACATCAGCTATGAATGAGAATCAGGCTAGGCTTGTGCAAGAAGGGAGGAGTTTTATCAAGGGAGATACTTCTTTGCCTAAATTTAATTGAATTACTCCTACTCCTCCTACTTCTCAAGATACACCAGTATCCCAAGAAGAAAATGCACAAGTTACTGAAAAAGAAGAAGTTCAAGAAACTTCTGAAAAAGAAAATGATAAAAACAAAGAAGATGACAGCACATCTAAGGTGTAATATTTGTATTTTAACTCAATAATTTATTTTAATAGTTATTGTATTTAACTAACATATTTTATATAAATAAATGTGTTTATTATTCTATATTATTGTATTTATTTTTATTTGTATTATTCATATGCTTTCAGGTTTTTTCTAAATCTGATGATGTTATTCAGTCTAAAGCTACAGAGGAACTTGCTTTAGCTATTTATCAAGGTCATCAGGTAATGGTTTATGTCAAAAATTATATATTTTTTTAAGGAATACTGATTGAATTAGAATAAGATTGAGTAAGTCAGGAATAAGATTGTCTTTTTCAGGAATTAAATTACTTATATCAGGAATTATATTGTTTATGTTAGGAATTTGATTGAGTTAGTCAGGAATAAACTTGTTGTATTCAGGAATTATGTTGAGTGAATCAGAAATTAAATTGAGTTCATCAGGAATAAACTAGTCACTATTATTGTGGTAGTCAGGAATTAAATTGTGTTAGTCAGGAATAAACTTGTGGAAGTCAGGAATTAGATTGTATTATTCAGGAATAAACTAACCTTGGTCAGGAATTAACTTGTCATTGTCAGGAAATAGTTTTTGTTAGTCAGGAATAAACTTGTCATAGTCACTATTATTGTGGTAGTCAGGAATTAAATTGTGTTAGTCAGGAATAAACTTGTGGAAGTCAGGAATTAGATTGTATTATTCAGGAATAAACTAACCTTGGTCAGGAATTAACTTGTCATTGTCAGGAAATAGTTTTTGTTAGTCAGGGATAAACTTGTCATAGTCACTATTATTGTGGTAGTCAGGAATTAAATTGTGTAAGTCAGGAATAATCTTGTGGAAGTCAGGAATTAGATTGTATTATTCAGGAATAAACTAACCTTGGTCAGGAATTAACTTGTCATTGTCAGGAAATAGTTTTTGTTAAACTTGTCATAGTCAGGAAATTAAATTACTTTTATTATGATTTATATTATGTAGTATAGATTATTATTGTCATGGTTTAGAAGACTTTTGTTTTATATATATATATTTTTTTCTTGTAGGAAGAACAACCTCAGCCTAGGGATGCATGTGCTGTTTTAGAATTGCTGAGGAATAAAACTGTTGCTGTTGAATCTATTCCTATTCCCATTGTTTCTATACCTTTGGACTCTCCTACTGTTGCTACTGGTGACATTATTCAGATAGATAAAACTCCTGCTCCTCCTAGTATTGATGATACATACATTGATTTAATTGATGTTGATAGAATTCATGAAATAAAGGAAAGTCAGGAGGAGAGATTGGTAGCAGCAGCTGGTGGTTTAGATTGGGTTCTACCACCTATTCACAAGATTCCAATTCAGATGAAAGACAAGATTGTGTGTAGGAATTTGCAAGAAAACAAGCCATTGTATCTAAAAAGATTGACTGAACATGAATTATACATGTGTGATTACTGGTTTTTTATGCACTATTTTGAGGAGCTTGAGTTAGATCCTACTGGTGAGGATGAGGGAGTTAAGAGGCGTAACGACAGTCTTTACGTAAAGGATATAGGTATTGTTATCTGTCAGTTTCCCACTGAAGATCCTGGACAGAGTGATCTTATTTTGGTAAAGGAGGAGTTCTGTTCCCTTCGTCCGTCTGAGTGGGTTAATTCTGCTATTCATGATACTTGGGCTACTGTGCTCAACATTGAAGAGTGTAAAATAACTGACAGAGGAGTTTTTCAGTATAAAAGATTTGTTTTTCAAACTGAAGTTGCTGTAAGTTTTTTTTTCCTTTCTTTACTTCATTCAGAAACCAATTTTTATTTATAATATTCTGTATTTAATATAATTTTTTGTTTTGTAGAATGTTACCTGGAGGTACTTAGAAAAAAGGGCAGTTTACAGAAAAGAAGTTGCTAACATAAAGGAAAAGGAGGCAATTTTGAAAACTTTGAAAAACCCAGTGGAGTATAATAAGTTTAAAGAGAAATTGTTAAAAATGGAGATGGATTGTACATTGAATATGCATAGAGGTGAGGACATTTATGACTGCATTAGCAACTGGGTTAGGCGTTTTCCTTCATTTAACATAGCCGAAGCCGATTTGGTAAATTTTTAACTTTATTTCTTCTTTATATATTGTATATTCAGGAATAAGCTAAACCTAGTATGATTCAAGCTTTTATTAGTCAGATTTTATATTATTTTAAGTCAGGAATTATATTACTATAATCAGGAAACAATTTATTTATGTTAGTAATTAAACTGTGTTAGTAAGGAAAAAATATTATATAGTTAGGAATTAAATTGTTTTAGTCAGGAATAATATTGTTTTAGCCAGGAATAAAACTGTTTTAGTCAGGAAAAAAATTTTGTTAGTCAGTTATAAAATTTTGTAAGTCAGGAATATAAATGTTTTACTCAGATAATATGATCTTTTAACCTGTTATTTGGTTCTTTTATTCAGTTAACAAATGTATTACTTATTGTGAAAATTATGTTTTATTTATTTTGCAGCTATTCTTTCCCATCGCGTTCGATAATCATCATACTCTGCTGGTTTTCAATTTCATTGATGGTATTGGTCCAAGAATAGATTGGATAAATAACAGGACTGATATTGATCGAGATAGATTAAATGGAATAGACAGAGTGCTGGTAAGCTAATTTTAAATTAAATTTGTGAAAATTATATTTTTAGATGCTTTTAAATTTTATAATTTATATATTTATAATTACAGATTAGAGCTGTTGGTATCTTTCTGAAAAAGCATGAACATCGACATGGTGACATAAACTTGGAAGAATTGGATTGGCATGAACCTAAGTTTACATGGCAAACAAGCCATGAAAATGAGGATTGTGGCCTTTTTACATTAATGTGTATGAAAAAGTACAATGGTGTATCTGGAGGTCTTGTCGATTTGAAATATGTAAGTATTTTTTCTCCTTTGTTTTTGGATTATAACTACTGTTTTTTAGTGTTCTTATATTGTTTTTTATATAAATTTATAGAAGCAAAATCGGAAGATATATAGATGCCAACTTGCTTATCAAATGGCTACAAGAGAAGAGAATATTTTGCGGAAGAAATTGTGGAATGATTGCATTGAGTTTTCAATTAACAAGCTTAAAATTTGGAAAGTTCAACCTGCAAGAAAGAAGCTAGAGGCCAAATATCAAAAAGAAAAGGAAGCCATTGAAAGGGAAAAAGAGAGGCAGTGGAAGTTGATGCAAAAACAAAAAGAAAAAGATGAAAAAGAGAAGCAGCAATTGGAAATTGATCAACAACTTCAGAAAAATGAAGAGGAAGAGGAAGATTAGATTTTTTTTTTTTAAACAATTAATCATACATGTACATATTTTTTTTTTTTTTTTTTGTAGTTAGGCATTATTTTTCTTTTGTATAGATACTTATATATGTATATATTTTCTATTAAATCCGTTTTCTGTTAATCATACATCTATATACTAGTCATATATTAAACTACTTGTGTCAGAAATTAATATCAAATTTTAATTTTAAAAATTTTAAATATCAAACTTAAAATGAATAAAATGTTTGTCATAAATTAAATTACTCTTCTCATAAATTACTTTATTTATTTTAGCAATAAATTTCTTTTGGTTAAGAATAAAATTTTGTTGGTCAGGAATAAATTTGAGTCAGTCAGCAATAAACTTCATTTAGACAGGAATTAAGTTGAGTTACTCAGGAATAAACTTGAGTTAATCAGAATTTAGTTTTTTTAAATCAGGAATAGAGTTGAGTCTGTCAGGAATAATTTTGAGTTAATCAGGAAATAGATTTTTTAAATCAGGAATAGAGTTCAGTCTGTCAGAAAAAAACTTGGGTTAGTCAGGCATAAGATTTTTAAAGTCAGGAATGATATTGTGTTAGCCAGTAATACAATTAGTTTACTTAAGAATAATATTCTAGAAGTCAAGAATTAAGTCATGAATTAAATTTCGATTATCAGAAATTAAAATGTTCAGTAATAAAATTGAGTTATCACAAATTAAATCAGGCATGAAACTGTGTAAATCAGGATTAAAATTAGTTTAGTCAGGAATAAAATTAGATTTTTAAAGTCAGGGATAAACTTCAGTTACTCAGCAATAAGATTTTTAAAGTCAGTAATAAAGTAAGGTTAGTCAGGCATAACATTTATCTGATCAGAAAATAAAATAATTTTTTTCAGAAGTAAAATCAAACCTCAAAATGGCAAAATATAGTATTGTTTAGACAAGAATAAACTTGAATTAGTCAGGAATAAACTTAAGTTAATCAGGAATAAGATTTTTTTAATCAGGAATAGAGTCGAGTCAGTCAGGAATAAACTTGAATTAGTCAGGAATAAGACGTTTATAATCAGGAATAAAAATGAGTTAGTCTGTGATACAATTAGTTTATTTAAGAATAAGATTCTAGAAGTCAAGAATTAACTCAGGAATTAAAACTCGTTTATCAGAAATTAAAATGTAATAGTCAGTAATAAAATTGAGTTATCAAAAATTAAATCAGGCATGAATTGTGTAAATCAGGATTAAAATTAGTTTAATCAGGAGTAATCAAACCCCAAAATGGCAAAATATAGTATTGTTACAATTATCTTGAATAATAAAATAAAAAATTTGAAGATTGACTTTATGATAGGAGAAGGCAGCAATAGGGATGAATTAAATGAGTTGTGGATTAGGAGTTATTGTTCCAAACTCATTTGGATCTCTTGTTGCTGTTCTTCTTCTTTCAAAATGTCCTCTAATTCTTTTGTTCTTCTTTGGCCTTCCCTTTGTTTTTGGTCGTTTTGGATCTTTAACTGTATTTCTTCTTTCTTCTTCTTCATCAAGTTCACGAATTTTTTCTTCATTTGTTTGGAACACTTTCCTTACAGATTTGTACATTTGTTCCAAAGCATCATCACATATTTTTGATGCTTCTTCATTCCCTTGGCATACTGTCACAAGGTTGTAAAAATTCTTTGTTATTGATTGCCTCCAAGGAGTGGTTATTAATGAATAATCTGTGGTTGAATTTCCTAATTAAAAAAAAAAAAAAGATTACTACATTTTTGTTAGTAATAAGAATAATAATATTATAATATCAGAAATATAATTATTTATATTATGAAAATAAAAGTCAGCAACGAGCTATGTGATAATATTTTTATTTTCTGTTTCAGCCATAAATTTTCTGACAAAATTGATATTATTCCTGATAAATTTTAATTGTCAGTACAAATGTCAAATTATTGCAAAGTCTTACAAAACAGAATAAAGTAATTTATTGCCTCATTGAAAATTCATTATAATGTAGAAAAAGTCATTTATTGCATCATTAAAAAGTCATTCTAATTTGACTAAGTTAATAAATTTTTCTGTTAAATTACAGATTAATTATTACTGTTCATACATAACTCTTTTCTATTTAAAGGCTGTTCTAAATTAAGTTTTTTCTATTAAAAGAGTTATATTATAACAACCTCTATTGTGTTCTATAAAAGGTGCATTCTTGTAAAAATAACTTATATTTTTCTTCATCTAATCTATCATCAAAATAATGGCTGATTTCTACGCAAATAAGGAGAAGTGTACAATTATTGTTAAACCAATTGATCGCATTAGTATGGTAAATATATTACATTAACTTTTAAATTTATAAATTTGTCTTGTGTTTTTAGTAAAGATTAAATGATATTAAAATTGATTTTTTTTTCTTTCAGGGTCTTCCTGATGATTGGAAATTTTTTCTTCTGAAATTCAAGAACTTTGTTAGAGTCTTTGCTGGGAATAATGGCAGAGAAGATAGACATTGGGAAGTAAGAGTCTTAAGCATACCAGAAAATACAGGTTGTGGTGGTATGTTGATTGATCGTGAATGGGAAAACTTTGTAGCTGCAAACAACATAGTTGTTGGAGACAGACTTGATGTTTATCATGATCATTATAACATTTATATTAGAATTTTTAATGCTGATGGTACTGAAAGGCTTCCTAATGAAGGAGGAAGTGGTACCAATGTATAAGTTTTTAAATATTTATATCATTTTATGTGTAAAATAACGAATTTGATTTTATATCAGAAATAATAAAAAATGTATCAGTTATTATAATATTTTGTTCATGAATAATAATATTATAATATGTTGTTCAATGTTCATTATGTTCAGGAATTAGATTGTTTTTTTCATTTATTAGAGTTGTTTTGTCAGGAATTAAATTATGTTTGTCAGGTATTAAAATTTTTTGACTACATGGGAATTAGATTGTTTCAGGAATAAAAAATTTTCAATCAGAAATTAGTTATTATAAATTAGAGAGGATCAGGAATAAGGTATATTGTTTCAGTTTTAAGATTTCTTTGGTCAGGAATTAAAATATGTATGTCAGGTATTTTAAATTTTATTCAGGAATTAATCTGAATATATCAGGAATTAAATTGTATGTTTCAGGAATAAACTTGTTTCAATCAGTAATATTATTATCTTTTTCATGTATTATACATTAAGAAAATCTATGTCAACAAATTATTTATGACAGTAGTTAAAATGTTTATCTCAGGAATAAAGATATTTTTTTTATACTAAATAAACATGAAATAAATTTTAAAATAACAAAGTATGTACGTACCTAATTCACTGTCATCCCAAATGTTTGATTTAGCAAGCTTGGTCCAACGTTTCAGAATGTATCTCTCTGGTATAGCATGTATGCTGTACATTTGCATTATCTTGATAATGTGAAAGCACAGCAATCCAGTCTCTGTGAAGCACATACAAGAACACATAAACTCATTGTTTTGAGTGTAATATATGACTTGATAGGTGTGCATATAATCTTCATCAAGAGAAACATCAAAGAATTTGACATATTGCATTGAAGTGGCTTTTTCTCTTGCGTATGCTCCAAGACTTGTTTCAAATTCCAGCCTAAAATCCTTGTATATGTTTAGAGTATAAACTTCAGCTGCATGTTTTAATATCTTTGTTGTTGTTCTTGGTCTCTCAGTCGTACATCTGAAGTTGTCACTCCTTTCAGTGCTTCTCCATCTTTTCACAGTAGCCTCAAAAATATGAAAGAACTCCAAAAGCTTTGTGGTTTTGTTGGCCTTAAATGAAATTGCTCTGTTTGTTACTTCTACCCTTTGAGATGAAAGAATTCCAGCTGAGAAAATATCCTTGCTCAATGCTGTGCACCATTTATCTCGTAGACCATATAACCTATCAAACCATTCTTTTTTCTCTAGCCCATGTTTTTGAACCATCTTGTGCCAACAATCTTCAAAGTCAGATTCAGAATCACATCCACTTAAGCATTTGTGAAACATATTTTTGAATTCAGGATTTGTTTTTAGAGTACCAAAGTGTGAGACAAAATTCTTTTGCAAATGCCATAGACATAGCCTATGTCTTGAGTTTGGATAAACCTGCAACAAAATTAAAATTACTGTAGTCAGTAATATGACTATTATAATCAGAAATTAGAAACATTTAGTCAGAAATTACATAAATTATGTAAGATATTAGTATATTTTTCTCAGGCATAACAGAGTTAGAAATTAGCAATTTGATTATTTGTATAATCAAGAATTAAAACTATTTTGTCAGGAATTACATACTTTTCCTCAGGAATTAGATAACATAGGTAAAACAATGTAATAATAATAAAAAGGAATATATTTAAAAATTATCTTTTTTTTTTTAATATTTTTTCTTTGTCTATAAAAATATTATTTACTCATACATTTTGCATGTTTTTGTACTTTGGTATATTCTCTCTCCTACAACAAACTTTTTTTGCAATATTCCTCAAAAATGGAAAACAATTCTCAGTCTTCTACTTCATCAAACGATCCTCAATATTTGTCAAATATGCAAAACAATTCTCAGTCTTCTACCTCAACAAACGATCCAGAAGAAAATGCAATTGATAACTTTGAAAAAAAGTTAAATGAACTGTTGGATAGAAGAGATAGAATGAAGAATGGATTGATGAAGCTCTATGAAAAGGTTGAAAAGAATGAAATCGAAGAACTAAGCAAGAGAAAGAGAGCACAAGAGATATGGCAGGAAACCCAGAACAAAAAGCAGAAAGAAGAAGATCAACACAAGAAGGAAGAGAAAGAACAAAAAGAAGATCAAAAGAAAAAACAAGGTTAATATCTGAGGAAGAACATAAAGAAGATTAAGATTTTAGGGTTTTTTTCTTTATTTTTATTTTCTGTTAATTTATAGTCACAATCAATATCATTAAAATATATGGAAAATATGATATGCTATTTTGTTTATGTTTCTGTATTTCCTGTTTTTATTATCAAAAGATTTATTTAGTAATGGTTTAAAATGATGTGGTTTTGTTGGTTTTTATTCATAATTTTTTGATATGGAAAATATGATATGCTATTGATTATTTTTTTTAGTATTAATAATTTTTCGTCAGGAGTTATATTATTTTAGTCAAGAATTAAATATTTTTAATCAGGAATTATATTACATTAAATTATGAACATGAAATATATATTATTAGTCAAGAATTAAACAGATATTTATCAGGAATTATATAATTTCTGTCAAGTATTGATCTGTTTTTATCAGTTATTAAGTTATTCTAATCCAGGAACAATATATTATGAAGAATAAAATTCTTACCTCTGGTATGGCGTTACTCATTGCAAGATCCTGATCAGTGAAGATTGATTTTGGTTCGATTCCACACATCGACTTTTTGAAAATTTTAAGAAGCCAAATAAATGTGTCAGTCTTTTCGTCACTTATGAATGCACATCCAAACATTGTTGTTCTCCAGTGACAGTTTATACCAACAAATGGTGCACATATCAACCCATATTTGTTTGTTCTGTATGTTGTATCAAAGATTAAAACATCACCATAGGCTTTGAAATCTTCAAGCATTTGAGAATCTCGCCAAAAATAGCTCACGACATTGTTTTCTTCTCCAAATTTCAGTCTATAAAAGAATGAAGGATCATTATCTGCTCTCTCTTGAAGGGTATCCAATACATTCTGCATGTCTCCACCTTCAACCATACTCATTTTCACCCTTGATACATAGTTTAGGTGATCTCTCTTAGTATGACCTACACATTCTTCTCCTCCAGCTTCATTGGTGATATAATTGTAAGCATCCATTGGTTTGATACCACTTTCAACCATGCTTTCAATTAGTTCACCCATTGGTGCTGATATTTGCCTTTCTAATCTTAGATGATTACGTTGAACTGCTATAACCAATTCATGATTATGTTCCAACTCATGTGTAACAGCTTCGAAATTTCCTTCTTTGGTTTTCTTGAAACGAATATGAGCTTTGCAACCAGTTCTTGTCTCATTTACCTCCCTATCTTTTCTCTTTTTTTCATCAGTTTTACCCAATATGGGTATTTCCGCTGAATTTTGTTCAGCTGCCATCTTCATTTTACCCTTTGTATGCCCTTCTTTAGAACACCTAAAATAAAACTCATACAATTGATCATTATTATCTCTTCTCTTTGTTGATTTTCTGACACTGAAACCAACAGTCCTTGAATGAGCTTTGTATAAAACAAATCCCTCATTGTAGTCTGATACAGTATAACCTGCTAGACATTTACTTATGTTTTCATCCTTCTCATATTTGTAATAATCTGCAAGAAAAGTATATATGAAACATATCATAATTTATTTTTGTCAGGAAATAAAATATTATACACAGTAAATAAATGTTCTTTAAATTTATGATAATCATAATTTATTTTCTCAGTCAGGATTATGTTTACATTTAATCAGGAAATAGATAATATAAGTCAGAAATAATAATATTTGTATCTGATTATAATATGTTGTTGATTATTTTTTCAGGAATTAGATTATTTATGTCACTTATTAGTTTTGTTTTGTCAGGAATTAAATTTTGTATGTCAGGTATTAAAATATTATGATATCAGAAATTAGATTATATATCAGGAATAAAATTGTTTCAATCAGAAATAAGATTACGTTTGTCAGCTTTAAGATTTCTTTGGTCAGGAAATAAAATATGTACGTCAGGAATTAATTTGAATATATCAGAAATTAAATTGTATGCTTCAGGAATAAACTTGTTTCAATCAGGAATAATATTAATTTAATTTCAGTAACAAAAAATAGTCAAAATATCAAAATAATGTTCGAATCAGAAATTAGATTATAATATTCAGGAATAAAGTTATATTAGTCAGGAAAATAGATAATAATTACTGAGGACATAAAAATAGATAATAAAGTTATATTGGTCAGGAAATTAATAACTCATGACCTTCCCTCTTCTCTTTTCAAAAAACACGTAAAATCATTTACCAGACATAAAATTAATTGAATAAAAATGAAATGAATTTACTAGAAAAGAGGTTAATTATAAATGAAAAGACATAATTGAAAAGGTATGACTCTCCCTCTTCCAAAACACTGCATCTATTCACGTACATTCTTAACATTATATATAAGTAACCATATTGTTAACAAACTGTATTCAGAAAAACAAAAACAAAAATCCGTATAAACTGCTTCAGTTAGAAATTTTAATTAATCCCATAAGAATTTAAGTACTGCTATTACAAAAGGTATATTTTTTTTTCGTATTATGATTATACCTTTGTTACTGTTGTTTTATTGAGTTTTGTTATGATTTATGTTTTCATTTTGTTTTGTTTAGATGGCTAATCAAATCCCACACCCAATTTACGCCTTAGAAGATGCACATCCAGCAATGGCTGTTGAAGAAATACTTTGCATGCATATTTTCCCTAGGTGCACATTCAAAGCCCAGGCAATGATTAACTGTACATGTAGATATTATAATGAATTATGGTATTATAAATATTGGATTCCAGAAACAGTAAGAAGAAATCATAATTCAAATGAATGGTGGGTTGCATATGACATTATGAGGCATAAGGGTTATGGGTTTCATAATGGCATGGTGCAAGACTGGGCTGAATTTCTGAATGGATTACGTTTTGTTTTTGGTGAAGAAGAAGCCAGCAAATTAAAGAGAAAAAGAGAAGAGGCAAATCATCCATGCAGAGAGGCAAAAAGAATTAAAATTGAGGAAGATTATCTTTGTAGTTTATTTTCAATGTTTTGTACTTTATCATAATTAAATAACATTTCAGTAATATATAATTTGGAAATTTAGTTTATGTATTTTATTTTTTGAAATTTAGTTTATGTATTTTATTTTTGGAAATTTGGTTGATGTTATTTTATTTTTGGAAATTTGGTTGATGTTATTTTCTTTTTTGTTTTAGTTGATGATATCAGTAGCTTATACTCAGGAATTAGCATATCTTAAACAGGAATTAAATTCAGAAATAAAATTAACTCAGACAGGTTTAAGATAAAATTAGTCAGGAAATAGATAATAATAGTCAGTAATTAAATGTTTGAAAATTTATTATACCAAGGAATTACATTATGTTAGTCAGGAATTAAACAGTTCTTGTCAGGAATTACATGATGTTAGTCAGGAATTAGATATGTATAGTCAGTTTAAAAATAATAATATTTTGATACATTATAACTCGTCAGGTTTAATATAATATTAGTCAGAAAATAGATAATAATATTCAGGAATAATAATATCTATATTTAAATAGAGTAATTACATCATGTTAGTCAGGAATTAGATAGTTCTTGTCAGAAAAAAGATATGTATGGTCAGTTTAAAAATAATAATATTCAGGAATAATAATATCTATATTTAAATAGAGTAATTACATCATGTTAGTCAGGAATTAGATAGTTCTTGTCAGAAAAAAGATATGTATGGTCAGTTTAAAAATAATAATATTTTGATACATTACAACTCGTCAGGTTTAATATAATATTAATCAGAAAAAAGATAATAATATTCAGGAATAATAATATGAATATTTAAATAGAGTAATTTAATGTTTTAAGATTTATAACATTAGTCAGAAATTAGCATATATTAGTCAGGAATTAGATAATTATTGTCAGAAAACAGATATGGATAGTCAGTTTTAGGATAATAATATTCTCATGTATTATAAATTAGTTAGGTTTAAGATAATATTAGTCAGAAAATAGAATTATCTGTATACCTATTATACTTGCAATATCTTCATCTCTTTCTGCATCATCTCTTTCTTCATTTATATTTTCTTCTAGAATAACATTATCTGCTGCATTCATCATTAGTGTTAGTATATTTGAATTTCAATCTGAAATTATCAAAGGCATGCAAATCATAAGTTGAAATTGAATTCGATCGAATACTATAGTAAACTGAGTATCTGAAAATAAATTAGGCTTGATTTCAAATTATAAGTTGAAATTAACTACGATCTGAAATTCGATTGGCATTAATTGCTAATAATAAGTAGAAATTAACTCCAATTTAAATATGATCTGATATTAAATTGAAATTTAATACGATCTGAAATTCAATTTGGCTTGCATGCGAATTATAAGTCGAAATTCATATTTCAAAATCGGTATAATACAATCTGAAATCATGCGAATTATAAATCGAAATCAATATTACATGAAATTTGAAATTACATGTAAAGAAAATTATGAATTAGATTGTACCTTTTTCAGCAGTAATTGAGCTGCAAATTGATTCTATAGGTGAATCAGAATCTCCTTCAATCATCATCCTATTGTTTGATTTCTCCATGTTTTTCTGGAATTTGCAGATTTGAATTATATGAATTTTGCAGATTTGAATTTTATGAAATTTTGGGAAAATGAAGTGGTTGAATTTCAGTGAATGACGGCGCTCGAAATTTTATGAAAATGATTAAAATGATGAAAACGACAAAATTAAGACAATTTATAAAATGGCGCGCGGGCTTTGGTCGGGTTGGTCAGGCCCGCGCCTTTTTAATTAATGAGCCCGGACTCACGTGAGTCCGGTCTCACGCAAAACGTTCTCTACAATGAATATGAATATGCATGATCACTATATGCAATTTTATATGTCTTATCTAATCCTTATATCTGAACTTATTTATTTTTGGAATAAAGTGATTGGAACATGTCTTTTGATTATGTTCGTATTTTCATCCATCAATATGGCCCATTAAATTTTTCTTCAACCTTAATATATGAATATGACTCACATTAGACAAGGGTTGCTCTCAATTTCAATTTTCAAGTCGACGAATTTTAATTTTCTGCTATCGATCGATGACTAATTCCACTTCATATTAATTCATACATGATATCAATTAATTTGTCTAGCTACTTGTCATGTTGCAAGGAAAATTCAACAAGTCACTACACATGCATCTTATAATAAATAGGGTTCCAAAGCCCTCAAATTAAAGAAAAGCAACATTATATTATTCTTCTTTCGCATTTTTGTTTTTTTTTTTTCCCTACATTAAGTATACAACTAGCGTGCTTTTACTTTTGTGACCAAATACAATATGAAACTTTCTATTTTCTTTGTCTTTTCTCTCCTAGTTTCTCTTTCTTCGGCGAATATTGCTTTTGATTACTGTGTAGGAGATTTGAGCCTACCTAGTAGACCAGCAGGGTACTCTTATAAAGATCCTGCTAAAGTCATCGTAGATGATTTTGTTTTGGAAAATTTGTCTAAAAGGTACTTATATGTTCACTTTTTTGTGGAGAAAAACTTTATATGTTTAAAGTGGTGAAAAAGGTTCTTATAAGTCACTTTTGTTGTGAGGATGGACTTTAATGTCGGAATATGACCATTGACTTTACTTTTTCGGTGTTGACCATTACGCACGTGACACGTGATCGTGAAGACACTAAATAAGATTTTTGGTGGCACTAATTAAGCCATTAAATATTTGTACTGTTTTTAAGCCATGTTTGAACTATTACAACTATATTTTCTAATTACATGCATATATGCATGCATAGTATGTACTCGTATTAATTAAGTTTGCATAAGGAGAATAAACTGAGGTCGTGTTATTTATTTCGGTCTTTCGAATATTTCAAGACAAAAAATGTATGAAATATTTATTTGAGAAAATTACTTTGTCATGGCTAATCAATCATCTACTCCCTTCGTATTTTTCAATTTAAACACTTTGGACTTTGTAGTAATAATGCTCATATACTACTGTACTCTCAACAATGTTGGTTGATGATTGATTTATAGTTTATATATAATTATTTAAGGAATAAAACAGTGAAGCATGTGAGATATTGTTATGTTTTCTTCTATATCTTCCAAAATTCAACATTTACTTATTCATTACTCCGTATTAAAGATATGTATGTTGCATTATTTAATGGTAAAAGTTAAAATTTCACTATTGCCAAGGGAGAAAATCAAATTATGTACTCCGTAAATTAAAAGAATTTTCACCTTATAGTAACAAAAATATGTGATAAGTTTTAATCAATAAAAATTAATTTTTAATTAAAAGAATTAATGTTTTAATTAGTTAACATCAATTACAATCACACTTAACTAGTAAAAGAATTTTAATTTAGCAGAAATTTGCGATATTGACATCAATAATTTTTGAGGGTTTTCATTTATAAGACTATTCAATGGCTAGATAAAAAATGTGGCCATTGTAACTAATTTCAATCTCAACCGTTTAAATATTAATAATTAATCTTATCCATTCAATATTTGACTTCTAAAATATGAATGTTTTAAAAACTAATTTATTTTGAAAAGAAAAAAAAAAACTGAAAAAAACTACTTGTCAGTTGTCACTGCCATGGATGATCTTCTAAGTATTTAACCTTCATCCTAATCTCCATTAAATAACTATAGAGGAACAATTAAAACATGGATATGATTGAAGTATATATAACAAACAATCAATGGAAAACTACCAACTAATCTTCAAAAAGAAATATGATTTTATACATTGGATAATTTAATACGAAGTACGTGGATTGGATAGGATCAAATTCATTCTTGCACTAATTTGATTTCTTTTTATGTGATTCTCTCTCCTCTCTGCACCCCACTCTTCTATCAAATTCTCCCCATAAATCTTATGAATTAAGTTTCTGATGCTCATTTTCGGCAGCAACAATAAATGCAAATTCGTTGGAATCCTTAGCATCGGAAAGTTATTAAATTGCAATATCTTTCTTTTGGTTGACAATGATGCATAATTTTTCTAGT
Source organism: Chenopodium album (assembly GCF_948465745.1). NCBI lineage: Eukaryota > Viridiplantae > Streptophyta > Magnoliopsida > Caryophyllales > Amaranthaceae > Chenopodium > Chenopodium album. Next base: position 2,202,344 of record NC_137847.1, on the reverse strand, counting down.
GGATTGTGGTTATTCATACTTTGCAGATTATTATCAATGGAAGATTGGAAGTTATCGTAGTAGTTTAGTTTAAATAGTGATATACTCAAACAATATTGGCTAAATTGGTATGAGTAAGATTAAATTACTTTCATACACCTTGAATTCGGGTACATTTAAAGGTATGCACCTTAAATTAGTACATTAGTATTTATATTAGATACGGAGTACAAAATTATGGAGTTGGTCAGACTATTAGGTACCATCATATAGGAAGTATAAATTAATTAGTATTTTTCCTTTGGATATAGTCAGGCACTCATACACATTGCATACTAGTAGGATGAAATTTTGGGCTAAATTGTCAATTCTACCATGTAATGATGTAGATTACCCAATAACAACAAATAGAGGCCTTGTGTTGGTCATTATTTAGATGTAAAGTATATATTTATCATCTCATCAGCTTTATTTATGTGATACTACGAGTATTATTTTTGATGTTTCTAACGAAGGGTCTGTTCACATTTACTGAACAGAACTGATTGGAGCTGAACTGAACTGAAGTGAGTTAAAATGAATATTTTATGAGAGAGGGAAATTAAGAGCTAAATTGAACTGATTGGAATTGAATTGAACTGATCAGAGCTAAACTGAACTGAACTGAATTGAAGTAAATGTGAACAGACCCGAAATAATATAAATTTTTGACAAGTCTATATTACGGAGTAATATATAAATTACAGTAAAAAAAAATATCAAGGTGGTTTCCAATTTTTGTACTATTATATGGACGACGTTATAATACTATTTGAATTACCTTTTCATTCCTTGCTCCATATGCTTTAGTTGTCCCAATAGTGGATCATTAATGAATTTTGTCTTGTTGCACCCAAATAGTCCCTTTTCATTTTCTTGATTTTCTCTGATAGTCTGATGTGCTGCTCTCGTGGAACATTTGTCTGATGAACACAACCAAGGGAGGTTTTCCACTTACATTTTACAAATCAGTCAAGGCTACATGTAAGACAAAAAAAAATATTTACTCGTATAAACTAAGCTAATCTGATTATTAGACAAAATAATTAATATGATTAAATTTTATTACAACTATCACAACTACTATGAACATAATCACAAAAGATTAAAAGAGTCCGGAAGAGCATCAACGTTAGTGTATTATTTTATACCACGGTGTAAATATTCATTCAAAATATGATAATTTTTACTACAATGGTAGTGTAAAAGTATACCAAAGAATGGTATATACCATCCCATGGTAAACATTTGCTTTGGTCCCCGTGCAACATAAACCAACCAGGTCACGCCATGTGGCCTGATTATCATGTATCTTTTTTAAGTGTACATAAACTTAAGTAATACATGTAATTGGGAACAGATGATTACAAGTCCAAACTTGCAAACTCCATTAATTGAGTACATATACGTACATAAAACATCACACTTTCTGGCGGCTTAGAAAGGACCTGCTTTCCAGGCGCTGGTCCAAAGACTGATAACTAACTTTGAGTGCCTACAATGACTATGACAAATGAGGATTAGACTAACCAGAATTGAATGATGTGCTTAGTTTCTAGTTATAAATTATTCGAATGTGCTCACTAATTTAAAATTCACCATTCTATATGTTAAGCTAAATTCGCAAAGCCCCTAATTAAATTAAACCATGATCGATCAAATCAATTATTAAAGCTAGGTTCTCTTCGTTTTTTTCAAGGTATTTTGATCTGAAATATTTTCACTTTTGTTTATACTATTCTGGCTCAAGGTGTTCTCTTTACACATGTGGGTAATGGAGCTCATTGAAGTCGTGCACGTAAACTATATGTTAAAAACAATATTATTGATACATAAACATCAACTAGTATTATAATAATAAATTTTACAAAAATGTTAGGAATTGATGGGTGTGTAAAGGGTTGCTCAGTTGCTATCTCAGTTATCTGATTAATTGATTACCACTTAACGGTTATAAACTTATAAGTGATATCATTAATTACATCGAATTGAAAAGTCAACCCTTTAAGTTATAGCACACGTTTGTAGAAAAGTCAACAAATTAGTAATTAAATTACAACCAACCCATATCTTATCTTATATGCATGGAGTATTAGAGTATATATAAATAGGCTTAAAAACCCCCCAAAATGAAATGTCTAAATAAACGAATAATATTAAAACACCCTTGTTAGCATTTTCCACAAAATTACATACAACCAATTAAAGTCATTTCCAAAGATGAATTTACGTATTTTTCCTGTTCTTTCCCTCCTAATATCTCTCTCTTATGCTAATATTATTCAATCCGACTATTGTGTTGGAGACTTGAGCCTACCAAGTAGTCCGACAGGATATTCTTGTAAGAATCCTGCAAAAGTCACAGCCGATGATTTTGTTTATTCAGGTTTGAGAGTGGCTGGTAACAGCGCAAACCCTTTCAAATTTTTGCAAGTACGGCATTTGCCCCTCAGTTCCCGGGTTTGAATGGTATGGGTATTTCCATCACACGAGCAGACTTGGAGGTAGGTGGGGTTATACCAATCCTCACACATCGAGTGTCTGAGCTTATCATCGTTGTAGAAGGAACTATTATTGCAGGGTTTATCGACACAAATAACACTGCATACTATAAAACTTTAACCAAGGGAGACGTAATGATCTTCCCACCAACACTACTACACTTCCAAGTTAATGTTGGATCAACGCCGGTTCTTGCGTATGCAAGTTTCGCAAGTGAAAATCCTGGTATTCAAATTGTTGACACTGCTTTGTTTCGAAGCAGTCTACCCTCAGAATTGATTGAGAAGGTTACTTTGCTAGATGATGCACAAATCATGAAGCTCAAGAAAATGTTTGGTGGCACTAATTGATATATTATTCTTAGAGACCAATTCTCTTAAGTTTTATTTGTACTTATTTTATATACATATATAGAAAAAAAGATTGATCAAACATTTAGTTCAGGTCACTTTCCATATACTAGTATATGTGTAATTTTGTTATAAGGTTTGGAATATACTCTTCCAATTCAGTTTTTGGTTTTGCTTTCTGAAGATTAAGTTTAGCTCCGTTTGACCGTTTCTAAGCTATTTTTACTAGGGTAATTCCCAGTTTCTTTTCTTGAGAAACAAGGAGCGTTTCTCATGAGGGTAATTTGGTCCGTTTTTGCTGGGATATGAGGGTATAACTGACATTTTAGTATGACTACATATTTTCATTGATAAAGCCGTTAAATCTCAATTTTGACGGAATGTTCAGTGTTTTAACTTGTAATTTTTACCCCCTTGAGAGTTACCTCCTCCATCTCTGTTCATAAAACTTGGACAACCCAAAGCGTTGCTGTTTGCGGCGGTGATCAGACTTCGTATGTAGGAGCTTCAATGGAGGAGGAAAAGCTCACAAGCGCCTAACACCTATCCATAAGGGGTTAAACATACCCTTAATTTCAATATTTTCTTTAGGGTTTTTCGTTAAATTCCGGCGGCGAAGCCGCCATTCAATGGAAGAATTCGAGCTTTGGCGGCGAAGCTTCAATGGAGGACGATCACCCTTACCCTTTGGGTTGACCATGCCATAAATTTTACCCTTTGTTATAGGGTTTTTAATTTGATTTTGGCGGCGAGCCGCCTATGCCGCCGATGATGGTGGTTGTGGTTGATGGAGACGATTTGACGAAAGAGGAAGATGGTGTTGGTGTTTGTTGTCGATGGAGGTGAAAGACAAAAGAGGAAGGTGATGGTGTTGTCGGTGGAGGTGAAAGACAATTTTCAGATCTGGAATTGTTGGTTTGCTCCGATTTGAAAATCGGTGAATATGAATGATAATTTTTTTTTTTTTTTTTTGGTAAATTGAATGATAATATTTCCACGGTGGGGGTAAATATAACTTTGACAAATGTTGAACAAACGACGTTAATTTCACCGTCTACAATGATCCACCTCACCAGATTAGTGGAACCCACAACCAGCAAATATTCAGATTATAATACTATTTGTTTACAATTCCCAAAGCATTTTTATTACATAATTGCCACTAGAGAAACTCTTCTTGTTTCTCAAGAAGAGCAACTGGGGTGCCCCCTTTTTATATGAATCATATTGATTATGGAGACCGATTTTCAGATTTTGTTAATAGAAAATGAGATATCATTGCCATATTGATTATGTTGACTGATTTTCGTGATAGAGAATGAGATAGCTAGGATTCTCTTCCGTCACTAGATCACCCTAGAATCATTAGGAATTTTTTTGGTGTGTTTGCAATTTTCTTAAGCTGAAGCCTTCCTTCTTTGAGGGTAGTAGGAATTTTTTTTTTCTTTTTTGGTTTTTTCTTTGCATAATCTTGAGTAGAATTTGTTATATACATCCAACTAATCCAAGGTTAATTTTACTCTTCATTTAATGATTAAATAAAAAACAATCATCAAAATGAAAACAAAATACTTATGAGTGTATAGTATACCCAGGTGTGCCCTACTTTGTCTTAGGATTTTTTTTTTCTTCGCGAACTGTGACTTGCAAGTTGTAATGTAATATATATGGCTGCTATATTATGCTAATATGGGCAACAATAGCTTAGTTCAGACTTCAGAAATTCAGAGGTATATATAATCGGCTTAATAGAGAAATTATATTAAATGATGCCTTTTGTTTTTGCAACTCATTTGACTTCTCATCATAATCTAATACAGAGTACTTCGTATTTTTCATACTTTGTACTATATGTTTTATGTACTAGCTTTATGATTTGTGCGATCAATTTGTATTATATGGATCATATTAAATTATATGAGTAATAACGTATTACGAGTTAAAATGGAGAGTAATGGGTACAACATAAGCTTGCACAATTCTCACGGGAAACATATTTGTTGTAAAGGTGATCAACTATGACTGAAAACCTGTGAATCAATTTCGATCTGAAAAAGGGCGGATTTGGCAAATTCAATAACATTTATTTAGTTAAAAATCCAAACTCGGCTTAAAAAAAGCTCAAATTTGGATATGAGATATGAATGCTTGACTCGACTGACCCAAATTTTTTTATCACCCGGGGTCAAGGTGGGGTGTCGCCGGCGCCACGTGCTCAGTTTCAGGAGTAGTACGGCGTCGACAACGGGGGTGGTCGGGGTGGGGAGTAGGGTGGAGGGTGTGGGGGCAAGGTGTTCATTAGTTGTTAATTATAAATATATGGTCATGTTAGAGAAACTTATCAAAAGTTACGCTATTTGGATGAATTTGTAAAAGAAATTGTTACCATTGAGAATGTGCAATTTTACATAGCTATCAATGAGAATTCCTCTAAAAAAAATTTAAATACTGAAGTTTTATATATGGAGTATAAATGTTTGATTTATTTCACATTTAAATGGTTTCTTTCCTTTTTATAAATATATATTTATTATTTAACTTTAAATAAGTGAAAATAAAGTGGGTGAAAAAATGAAAACATGGCTTTTGCTGTAAGTAAGTACGTGAAAATGAAGTGAATAATGTACTATACGTAATTGTTGCAAAATTCTCATGCATGCACGCCATGCAAGACTTTGACGTCCTCGGCTCTAATAGTAGACTTATTATTTTCCTTGATAAAATTTCCAAACCATAATTTTTAATTTTTATTGCTTTGAAAATTATTTAATGAATTATGATTACAAAATCAACTGGATGCTTCTACAAACCACTATATAACCTATTAATTATTGTTAGAAGCTAACATAATTTTCACCGTCATACTAATTATGATCTCTTTCTACTTTTTTTTTTTTTTTTTTTGGAAGCACTTCCTACTCTTCTTAATGCCCCTTGAAACTAAAGCTTATATAAAACCTCTAATAATCAATCCACACTATTAAAACAAACCTAATTTAATGAAATAACAAGAATATATCATTAAAATAAAGCCTAAATGTATAAACCTTATAACCCAACAACAAATCAGGCTACCGAGTATGACAAGAAAATAAATTATGCAAATGTGAACCAATGATAAACTAAGCTAATCCGATTATTCGACCAGCTAATTAATAACCTATTTTATTACAAAATCAAGGATAATTCTACTGTGTCATTTCTCAAAAAAAGGCACAATCACATGCTAACGTGGCATGTTATGATTGGTCAAATTTTCCTTTATTTTTAAAAGGTTAAAATGTACTATAATGTATGTATAACTGTAAATACATGTATTTTTAAAAAATACATAATTATTGTATATGAAAATCTATTTTAATTTTTTTTAAAAATATTTTTGAAAATTAAAATTTAAAAAATCAAAAATTCATCATGATTTAGCACCTTACGAATTAAAAACATGAAGTTTCTGAAAGAATTTTTTCTAAATTTCATAAGTCAAACTCGAACTCCTCCAAAGCACAGATTCTAAATTAACAGCAAGTATACTGTATCCCCATTCAAACAATCCCCAAATTATTGCAGCCAATTTTTCTAAATTACACCTTTGCAATTTCCGGCCATCCACCACAAACCCCACACAGCAGCCAATTTTGCAGCCGACAACAACCTTGACTTTTGCACCACCACAGCAGCCCCAATTGACCGCTCCCTCTTCACCCGCAAACTCCGGCAGCCAGCCAACAATTGCAGCCCGAAATCCCAAATCGACAAATTTTAATTTGTGATGAACAATTTTAATTTTATGATTTTTAATTATAAGTATAATTTAGCAAATTAATTAATATTATAAAAATAGATTTTCATAATTTATAATTATGTATTTCTAAAAAAAATACATGTATTAAAATGAACCCATAATATATACAATTTTAATACATTATGGACATTAAAAATTATTCAAAAAGAAAATCAAAATGCTAAATTTGGGTCAATTAAATCTTACCACGTCACCATCATATTATGATACCTTTTTTAAGAATCACATTGTAGAATTATTATGAACATATAAACAAAAAATAAGTCTAAACTTGGAGTAATGCATACACAAATGATCGTACAGAACATGCTAGTATTCTTTTCATATGCACAAGGTAATCTAATTGTTTATTTCCATTCTAATTAAATTGGTTTACTAATCTCTCTTCGTCTTTATTTATTATTATTATTGTTAATATAATGGAAACATATGGAGGGATTTACGGAGTACTCCTCCGTTTTATAATATTAATCCTATATACTATTTTGGACGTTTTAAAAATATCTATTTATATTGAATATGTTCCATTTTTAACTTAATTTTTTTTGGAATTAATTGGTTGTGCATTGATGACATGGCTCTATGTAAGGAAAACTAATTTTGGGCGTTTTAAAAATATCTACCCATATTGAATATACAATTATGACTTATGCTTTTCCCAAAAAAAAAAAAAAAAAAAAAAAAATCAACACCCTTAAATAAGGTAAACTAATTATGAATTATTTTGTACTTTAATGTTAGATTCTAAATATTTTTCGTTTCTTATCTTATATGATTGATTGTATATGGGAATATCATATGAAAACGGAGGGAGTAATAAATTTAAGTGGGAATAGATATATCTCTAATTATTAATTAACACAAATGTACCATTAATTAATTACATCAAATTGAAATATTAAAGTCGGTAGATCCCCTTACCATGCAAGCACATGTATGTACTATGAAGAACGTCAATAGTCTAGTCACCCATCATACATCCTATCTTATACGTAGTACAAAGTTACAAACTATTTGTATATAAATAGGGTTACAACCCTTGGTTAGCAATCTCCACAATACATACAATCACCAAGCTTAATCTAAGTGGTCTAAATTTCGAAAATGAATTTTGGTATTTTTATCATGTTTTATTTCCTAGTATCTTTCTCTTGTGCTACTATTGTTTCCGACTATTGTGTTGGAGACTTGAGCCAACCTAATGGTCCGGCAGGATACCCTTGTAAGGACCCTGCTAAAGTTACAGTTGATGATTTTGTTTATTCCGGTTTGAGAGTGGCTGCTAATAGCGCAAACCCTTTCAAACTTGGTGTAAATAATGCTTCTGTTATGCAGTTTCCAGGTTTGAATGGTATGGGTATATCCATGTCACGAGCCGACTTGGATGTAGGCGGTGTTGTACCATTGCACTCACATCGTGTGGCCGAGCTAAAAATCATAATGGAAGGAACGGTAATTGCAGGGTTTATTGACTCGAAAAACACTGCATACTATAAAACTTTAACCAAGGGAGACGTAATGATCTTCCCACCATCACTACTACACTTCCAAATTAATGTAGGATCAACACCAGCTCTTGCTTATGGATGTTTGGCAAGTGAAAATCCCGGTATCCATACAGTGGATCTCGCTTTGTTTCAAAGCAGCCTACCTTCGAAACTGATTGAGAAGGTTACTTTGCTGGATAATGCACAAGTTAACAAGTTAAAGAAATTATTTGGTGGCACTAATTGATCTAATTTGTGCCATTAATTTGTGTTTCGAAAAAAAAAAAAAAAAAGTAATTTCTGTCCAATAACGGTCTAGATGACTGACGGAATTTATTCTTGATGTTTCATTAATAACTTCCTTCAATTTGTTTTGACGAAATACATATAGATTCTAATATATGTATCCTTTTTTTTTTTTACTCGTATGTATTAAATTATTAATGAAAAATAAAGGTTTTTCACATCACCTTAAGCCGTGGCAGATGATGAACACTTAACTTAATCGATTGGAAGTACCAAATATTTGGAATGCTTATTAGAATTCATGCCCTTGCGAGAAATTGTGCCCTATCTTTTGAAGAACAACTTTGATCATAATCAAATACTTCCTCCGTTTCTATTTAGTTGACATGTTCAATTTAGGCACACATATTAAGGAGAGGAGAGAGAGTGAGAGAGAATGATAAAGCAAGTGGGATACACTTAAAAAACAAGGTATAAAACTTACCCAAAAAGGAAAAGTGTCAACTAAAAAAAAAAACTTCATAAAAAGGAATACGTGTCAACTAATTAAAAACGGAGGTAAGTATATATAGTAGTCAAGAATAAACTTAATTAGGTAAATTCTATAGTGCGTGCAGTGTACAAAGAAATTTGAGAGTGGCATATACAAAGTATTGAATAACATTGGATCGCTCGTCGCAAATATAAGGACCTCATGTATCCAATCTTAGCTTTGTACGTAGTAAGTGAGCCCAAGCTTCGTTGTTTTCAAGTTATTAAAATTATTGGTAGCTCTTGCCCTAAGCTCTTTGTATTAAGGCCATATCGAAAAACAGCAATGTACCGTATCATAACCTTGCACAGTTTTAATTTGTACGTACAAAATATAACATGTTTAGATAAAATTCATTGGAATATTAGTTTTTTAATCAATTCAAGTAAACTTACCATTATGAATATTCAGATTTTTATTTGCACTGGTCACACAATTATTGATCGGTAATCACCAAAGAATAAATAAAGATAATGGCCTGGTACGTACATGGAGTAAAAAAAAGATGGTCAGATGGTACCTTCACTACCTTGCCAAAAGTTATGGACACAAGCTGAAGCTGGATGAGATAAAATAGATGTGATTTTTTTTTTTTTTATTCGGATTTGGGGTAGTGAGAAATAGAAACAGTAGTAAACTCCTAAACGATTTTGGTTAAACTGGTATGAGTAGATTAAATTACTTCCATGCATCTTGAATTCGGGTACGTGTATCTAAAGGTCAGTGGTATTGCCTTCATTTCTTATTATTTGTAACAACAAAAGTATTATTTGCAAGACATAAGATATTCTTTTATTGTTAATACTTTGTTAAAAAAAAAAAAAAAAAAAGTTGTACTTATTTTAGATACCATACACAATTGCAGAGTTGGCCGGACTTTTAAGTACTGTATCATATTTGGATCAGTATATTTATCTTTGGATAGAGTCGAGCATACTATGAACAAATTGGGCTAAATTGTCAACTGTACCATGTAATGATGTAGATTACCCAACAACAACAAATTAAGGTCTTGTGTTGTTCATTATCTAGGTGCAAACTATTAAATTCAACATGGTTGAATAACATTATATTTCATCACCTCATCAGCTCTACTTACGCGATATGTTTTTTTTTTTTTTTTTTTTTTTTTTTTTTTTTTTTTTTTTTTTTTTTTTGCAACAGTAACATGAATTTTCACGTCTATAAAAGAAGTGAAATGAATTCATAATTTTTGACAAGTATTTTAGTATATATAATATATATATAATATAAGAAAAATATGGAGGTGGTTTCGAATTTTTGTACTACGGACAGCAATATATTATTATGTAAATTACATTATCTCACCTTGGAGTCAGATTCGCAAAATAAAAAAGAAATATTTTAAATTATATAAATATTTTCTATTATGGTGTGGCTAGCTGCCAGCCACATACAAAATGTGTTGATTATGCTAAACTAATTATAAATGTATTATTTAAATAAAAAAGGAAAGTTCATAATTACATTGAGTCGTATGAATTCGTTAGTGTCCAAATGTTGGTTGGTCGCTAAGGACACATAGTGACATGAAGTCATGAACTTGTTAGCTAAATACACATTATTTCGATGATATTGTTGTGTAATTGGTGGCCAATTTTTAAATTTAATTATACTCGTGTCAATTAGTGTATTTAGCTATTAGCTCAATTCAATTTCATGTTAAATTTTAGATATTTAAATTTTAAAATTTCTCAACGGTCTACTCCGATGCATGACATTTAATTAGAATGCTATCAAATTCTAGTATAAATTTCACTACTAGCTTAGCTTCACTCAATGACTAAATCACTCTTCAAGTCAAGGCAATTGCAACAAATTTAAATTTCCCAAGACGTATCTAAATCTCACCCACTTAAAACTAAAGCTTATATTAAGACCTCGAATATTTAATCCAAACTATGAAATAACCCTTATTAAATAAAATAACTAGAAAATCATTAATAAAGCTTACACGTATAAACCTTACCCCAAGTACAAATCAGGCCAAGGCTACGGTGTGAGATAGACAAGAAGATAAAATTATGCGAACGTGAACTTATTACTTGTATAAACTAAGCTAATCATTATTCGACCCACATATTAAACTAATTAAAGATCTATTTTAAATCAAAATCAGAGCTACTATAAAGATAATCACATAAAATGAATGCTCCAGCTACGACCAAAACGCGTGAATAATACGTAAACAAATGAACATGCTAATTTCTTTTCACATACACAAGGTAATCAATCTGATTGTTTATTTCCATTCTAATTGAATTGGTCTACTAATTTCTCTCGTCTTTATTTATTTTTTTTTATCATCAACTAGTTTATACTCCTGTGCCAATGTGCGATGCATGGTTTAAATAAATTCATTGTGAGCCTTGTTTACAATAAGTTTATTAATAAATTTTTTATATGTGTATTTTTGGAGAAGTATTACCAAATACAAAAATGCCAAATAAATTTACTCAGTTGAAAAAAAAAAAAAATAGACACACTTATCCAGAGTAAAAACAATCAAAGAATTTAAACAACTTTTTTTATACTAGTAAAAAAAAATAAAAAATAAAACTTTGTTTGAACCTATAAAAAAATTATGATTCAGTCGGGAAATCTTTTTATGAGCGACATGTGTACAATGGGGACATCAGCAACATTTTATTTTAAGTTGCGTTATACAGGTAGCTAATAGATACTCCATCAGATATGTCCATATAGAGGATGTACTGACTAATTGCAAACTCCATAAATTTTAATTATACTACCTCCGTTACATATTATTATTTGCAACGATTAGACATTTTTCATCTCTACTTTATGTCTAATCGTTGCAAATAATATGTAATGGAAGTAGTAGATGATTTATAATAGTGAACCAAAAAATTCAAACCTATACACGGATTGCAAATAAAGGTGCAACAAAACATAAAATAATGTTTTAAATAGAAACTTATTGGGTTAGACTCGAGTGAATATTACACATGTGGTTAATGGAGCTCATTGAAGTCGTGCACGCAAACCATTTTTAAAACCATATTATCCATACTTAAACATCAACTACTCCGTCGTATTGAATAAAAAAAGAGTAGGAAAGGGATTGGGTGTTAAAGGGTTGCTCACTTGCTCTTTCAGTTATCTGATTAATTGGGTAATCATTTTAATGATTAGCACATCGAATTGAAAAAGTCAACTCCTTTAGACAGCACACGTATGTAGGAAAGTCAGCAAATTAGTAAATTATAACCTATTATCTTATCTTATATGCATATAGAGTATTAGAGTGTATATAAATAGGCTTACAAACCCCTCAAAATGAATATGTCTAAATAAACGAAAAATAATAAAAACACCATTGTTAGCATTTTCCACAAAAATACATACAACCTAAGTCACTTCCAAAGATGAATTTGCTTATTTTTTTCGTTCTTCCTCTCCTAGTATCTCTCTCTTATGCTAATATTATTCAATCCGACTATTGTGTTGGAGACTTGAGCCTACCAAGTAGTCCGGCAGGATATTCTTGTAAAAATCCTACAAAAGTCACAGCTGATGATTTTGTTTATTCAGGTTTGAGAGTGGCTGGTAACAGCGCAAACCCTTTCAAATTTGGTGCAAGTACGGCATTTGCCCCTCAGTTCCCGGGTTTGAATGGTATGGGTCTTTCCATCACACGAGCGGACTTGGAGGTAGGCGGGGTTGTACCAATCCACACACATCGAGTGTCTGAGCTAATCATCGTTATAGAAGGAACGATTATTGCAGGGTTTATCGACACAAATAACACTGCATATTATAAAACTTTAAGCAAGGGAGACGTAATGATCTTCCCACCAACACTACTACACTTCCAAGTTAATGTTGGATCAACGCCGGTTCTTGCATATGCAAGTTTCGCAAGTGAAAATCCTGGTATCCAAATAGTTGACACTGCTTTGTTTGGAAACAGTCTACCCTCGGAATTGATTGAGAAGGTTACTTTGCTAGATGATGCACAAATCATGAAGCTCAAGAAAATGTTTGGTGGCACTAATTGATCTATTATTCTAAGAGAACAATTTTCGATCTTAAGTTTCATTTGCACTTATTTTATATATACATATAGATATAGAAAAAAAGATTGATCAAACATGTACTTCATCAGGTCACTATTCATATACTAGTATATGTGCATAATTTCTTTCCAGCTATTCGTGACAATTAACAGAGTACTTTCTTAATGTTATGTTGAAATATACAAGTGTACCATTTTTCTGATTTTGAATCTTAGTAGTATTTATAAAACATGAAAGCGTGTTTTTTTTTTTTTTTTGACAAATTATAAAATATCGAAGTTAATAATTAGGCTCTTGGTTGGCTACCCCATGGCCAAAGAAGACATTTATCTGTATTACTGTATTATTAAAAATTGTAAATGACTAATTTTATTGACGGTTAATGGTTCCAACTACAAATAGCCTCCTAAGGTGTCGTCGTGGTTTAGATGCATCTTGACCGCTATCCGAACATTAAAAAATAAATTGGTGGGTTTATTGACACGAACAACACTGCATACTATAAAACTTTAAGCAAGGGTGACATAATGGTCTTCCCACCAACACTTCTAATGGTCGTGCCAAGTACTAGACTTCTCAGCCTACCCTCGGAATTGATTGAGAAGGTTACTTTGCTGAATGATGCACAAGTCAAGAAGTTAAAGAAAATGTTGGGTGGCACTAATTGATCAAATTTTCTTAAGGACATTACCGACCATCATACACAGAAAGATCTATCCCCTAAGCTAAGTTTTCTTTGTGCCTTTGTATTGGAGAAAAAAAGTTGATCAAACTTTTATTTCTTTTAAAACATTCCATTAATATTTATAATTTCTGTCGTGTCATGTCATTATTGATGACTAATGGAGTTTATTCTTAATATTCCAAAGTAATGGCTCCATTTGTTTTGATGAAAAACAAATACTCCCTCCGTTTTTAAATATTTGCTCCATTTTCTATTTTCGATCGTTTTTTAATACTTGCTTCATTTCCTTATTTGGAAAGCTTTTATAATATTTAATTAATTTCTCTCACCAAGTGGACCCAACAATATTAATTCCATATTCTCTCTCCTTTAATTCTCTTCACTACTTTTGGTTTTTTACAATTTTTTATCCTTTCACTAACCCCACTACCTCCATATTTTATTATTTTCTCCAATTTCTCCTAAAACTCCGCGCATGGAGAAATGGAGCAAGTATTTAAAAACGGAGGGAGTAGAGCCTAAATGTATGCATTTTTCTTTTATTTTTTTTTAAGTAGTATAAATAAAGAATAAAAGTTATTCAAATATTCATAGTTGGCTACCCCATACAAAAGAAAATTTCACATTTGAGAATTTTATTATGTTTCCTTAGCTTGGGAGAGAGTCCCAATTTGTCTCCTTAATATACATAATCCATTTATCAAGCGGGGTAAAATTGTAATATCATACGGAAAATCGCTACTTGAAATTGCGGTTTTAGGATAAATCGCTATCTCAAGTAACGGTTTTGGTATGAACAATACAAAAATTGTGTATTTATTTAGTTACAATTTTGTCATTTGATAAACAATAATGGTTTATCAAGTAGATAAACTTGGATTTTCTCTTTTCTGCCGAGAATTGTGCACGTATCTCATCTCTTTCATAAAAATCATTAAAAATAAAACTTGTCTAATAAGAATAATTTGAAGTATATTGCAACACTTCTACATCCGGTAATAAATTTTATTTGCGATAACTGGACATTTTTTCTTGAGTGTTATAATTTGATTAAAAAGACAAATTTAAACGGAGTATGCAGAAATATATGAAGTTCAGAGTTCCACACAATAACTTTTCTTTTCAAATGGTTTTCATCCCAAAGTATCATGGTTTCCGGGGCATGGGAAGAACTAACCCCAACTACTTTTTTGTGGTTTGAAAAAGTCCAAAAATATCAAAAATGGAAGGTTATATATATTAAACAAAATCGGATCAATTTTAGAGGGTTTCATAAATTAAAGGGGTTATAGGGACACATCTCGAGATCATATAAAATTTTATTTGAAACTATATATGACCACTAGTCTTTCATATAAAGTTTTGTGATAACCTTTAGTTAACTTTAAATGGAGACGTAAGTTGTAAATGGATAAATTGACAATTAAAAGGCAATCCGTAATATAAATAATTTACAAAATGCTATCAAGTTTATATTTAGAAATAACCTACTAGGTAGCTGAACTCAAACAACAAATAATTAATCTTCAAATCAAAATAATTGCAGCAAACTATCTTAAGACGTGCGCACATACGAATATAAAGCGAATGTTCTAACAACTTAAGCTTAGTATAATATAATAGCGAGGATATCATTAAAATAAGCCTACATATACTGATATACATACCTTATCCATTTACTACTCAGGCTAAGGCCTTGTTTAGTAGGCCTTGTTTAGTTCACCTTATTTCAGAAAAAATAAGTTCAGTTCAGATCAGATCATCGTTTTATGTGCAATTTTTTATCGCTAAATATCTTTAATTCCGTGATGAAAAAAATTCTGAAAATCACATATTAATAAAGTACACATTATTATGAATCTAACAAGACCCCACTTGATATATTTTTTCCATATAGATTGTAATCGTATATTTAAGGTCAAAGTTTGGTCAAATTTGACATTCAGATCAGATCAGACCAGATCAGATAAGATCAGACCAGACCAGATCGGATAAGTTCAAATAAGCAAATATAAGGCGAACTTACAGGCCTAAATCTACCTATCGTATAACACAAAAAAATTAAATTTATGCGAACGTGGAATAAACTAAATATAAACTAAGCTAATCTGATCAAATATTCGGCCTACGAATCAAATCTGTTTTATTTCAAAATCAATGCTACGTGCGAACATTATCATAAAAATATTATACTACTCCAGCTACAAAAACACATGAATAATAATGCGAAGTACAATGAACATGTTGATCCGTTCTCGACTGAAATATCACAACTTAGTCATATCAAAGTTTGTTGAATTCATTTACATTTATGTTTACATAATATATCATAATATGAAGATAAAACAATAAAAAGTTGTCACATCACCATCATATATATGTACCAAAAATCGACCTGCTTTATAGTTTTACGGATATACAACGGCCTAAAAAGGTGAGATAGTCGTTGTTCACATTTCGGGAAAAATATAGTATGTATAAATTTAATTTGCAACTCTAGTGATTCCTCTTTGTAAAGAGTTTGAGTTATCAAGATTTAAATAATGGATCTTATTGGTTTATACAAATTCAATTATTCTTATTAATTGATTCAAGGTATACTTTACATGAGGATCTTATTTATTTTCTCATTTTATCAATTTTGCTTATAAATATATGGTGAGTTTGAATGAAAAAAGTTAAAATGAGCTTAAAAACGATTTTGATATGTCTGAAAATAAATTAATGGTATTAAAATGCGTACTATATATACTTATTTTGAACAATTTAATTACCAAATAAATTTGCTAAAATGGAGCGACGGTAATTGAGTCTTTGCGACTTGTACCATGTATAGTTGGTTGCATGCACTGATGCCCCAAGGATGATCTCTCAATGATTATTTGAGTTATCATACATATTAAAAATGATTGATTAACACAAAAATAATGTATCAATATTAATTTAAATTACATCATATAGCAAAAGTCAACCCCCTTAACAAGCACAAGTATTTGATGTGTGTAGGAAAGTCAATAGTTTACAGCTACCCATACCGGCCATACATCTTATCTACGAAGTTACGAACTTCTTCTTGTATATAAAAAGGCTTACAAACTCCTTAAAAATAAAAATGCAAATAGTGTAAACAAACAATATAGCATCCTCAATTTGTTAGCATTCTCCGTCCTCAATACATGCAATCAGTAAAATAGGTCATTCAATTCGAAGATGAATTTTCGTATTTTTATCATGTTTTCTTTCCTAGTGTCTTTCTCTTGTGCTACTATTGTTTCCGACTATTGTGTTGGAGACTTGAGCCTACCTAATGGTCCAGCAGGATACCCTTATAAGAATCCTGCAGAAGTCACGGTACGTAGATGATTTTGTTTATTCCGGTTTGAAAGTGGCAGGTAACAGCGCAAACGACCTTTTCAAATTCGGTGCAAATATGGCAACCGTTACTCAATTCCCGGGTTTGAACGGTATGGATATTTCCATAACACGAGCAGACATGGGTGTAGGCGGGGTTGTACCATTGCACACACATAGGCTAGACTACACATTACTAGGCTAATAATAATAGAAGGAACTATAATTGGAGGGTTTATTGACACGAAAAACACTGCATACTATAAAACTTTAAGCAACGGAGACATAATGATCTTCCCACCAACACTACTACACTTCCAAATTAATGTAGGATCAACACCGGTTCTTGCATATGCAAGTTTCGCAAGTAAAAATCCCGGTATCCAGGTAGTGGATCTCGCTTTGTTCCGGAGCAGCCTACTCTCGGAATTGATTGAGAAGGTTACTTTGATGGATGATGCACAAGTTAAGAAGTAAAAGAAAATGTTGGGTGGCACTAATTGATCAAATTTTCTTAGGGATATGATGATGAGTATGACATGCATACAAAGAAAAATTCCCCAAGTATTCTTTGTATTGTTAAATAAAAAAAAAAAAGGTTGATCAAACTTTTATTTCTTTCACGTTTAATACTATGTAATTGTAATTTCTATCCAACGGCCATTCTTGATGACTGATTGCCGTGACTGGAGTTTATTCTTAATTAGTGGTCTAGCTCCCTTTGTTTTGATGATAACAAATAGAGCCTAAATGTATGTATTGTCGGTTTTTTTTTTCTTTTAATTAATACCCATATGTATAGAGTTATTAATAAAGAATATCATTGTTGGCTTCGAACACCCAACTTCTTATAATTAAGAATGATGGTTAACCATCTAAACCAATCATCAAACATGTTATAGACATGAAAATAAATGTATATAATTACAAATCACAAGGTCTAATAAAAAAATAAAAGATATCTTAAATATCAAATACATATAATCACAAGGTTTAATTAAATTATTGATAGAGTATAAAACATATTCCTGGGCCTCAACCATAAGTTTAAGCTTTTGGTTGAGTTGGTCCATTAACATGGTATCGGAGCCAGCGTGACACAAAGGTTACGGGTTCGAATCTCATCCGCCCCTCCTTCAAAGTGGAATTAATTCGCACCAGGTATAGGTGGGCCTGTGTTGCATCCACATTTCAAGCTCAAAGGGCCTTTCATGTGAGGGGGAGTGAAAGAGTATAACACTAGGCGAAAATATCAATTGGCCACCAGTTCAAAACCCCCCTATGCCACCGGTTTTGAACCGGTGGTCAGTTGGGGGGTGGCAATACTCGGTTGAAAAGGCCACCGGTTCAAAACCGGTGGCAAAATTAAGTATTGCCACCGGTTAACCGGTGGCAATAGTCGTTCCCGCAATATTTTTTTTTTTTGTTTTAACAACTATTGCCACCGGTTAACCGGTGGCAATGAACATATATATATATATATATTTTTTTTGTTTTTTTTACTTGAAATATAACTGAACATAAATAAAAAAAAAATGACAGCATCTAAATATAAATCGAACAATATCATTCAATTTAATCGAAAAATTACAACATTTAATTAAAAAAAAAAATTTCCAATATAATCCAACAATTATTACATCAAATAAATCAGTAAAAAATTACAATATAAATCATAAAAAATTACAACATCAAAATCACAAAAACCCCATACAACATCTAAATCAAAATCTTGATTCTTCACTTTCACATCCAAATCAATATACCTGCATCAATTAAAACAAAAATATAAATTGAATAATAAAAAAAAAGAACACTAATCTCGGAATTAAAAAAAAAAACAGAAGACTAATCAGTTTAAATTAAGCTGATGAAAAAAAAACAAACACTAATCTCGGAATTAAAAAAAAAAAAAAGAACACTAATCAGTTTTTTAAAACCCAGAAAAAAATCCAAAAAAAAAAAACGATAAATATCCTAAAAAACACATAAATCATAAATTATTAAAACTAAAAAAAAAAAATTGCGAAAAAAAAACCCAAAAATCATGCATGTACCTATAAACTGTCGAAAATCAATCACAATTAAACCCAAATCAATCAAACCCGGCAAATCAATTAACCCCAAAACTTTCGAAAATCAATTAAACCCAGAAATTTCGAAAATCAATTAAACCCAGAAATTTCGAAAATCAATTTCGAACAATATTACAACAATCAAATCCATAAAAATCAAGGCATTTACCTGTAGACTCATAAACATGCACAAATCAAGGCGAAAAGTGGTGTTGATGATGTAGATCTGTCGGTGTTGTTGATGTTGGTGTTGCTGGTGTGGTGGTGGCGTGGTGGTGATTTCGTGGGTTGATGGTGGCGAAGGAGGAGAACGGAGGAGAGAGGACGAGAGGGAACAGAGAGGGAGAGAAGGAGAGAGAGAGATCGAGAGAAGGAGAAAGAGAAGGAGGAGAGGGAAGAGATGAGAGAGAAAGAGAAGGAGGAGAGGATGAAGGAGAAGAGGGGAGAGGGGATTGGAGTTGAGGCCGAAAGAGAAGGAGGAGATCAGAGGTGGATGTTTGGTTGAGGAGAGAGGATGGAGAGAGGAGAGAGGAGAGAGGATGGAGGAAACGGCTGGGAGAAGAAATGGTAGGGTTTGGGTATATAAAGGGCCGTTTTTTTTTTTTTTTTTTAATATACTAAGTTATTGCCACCGGTTCAAAACCGGTGGCCTTTCAAATTTTTGCCACGGGTTTGGTTGAACCGGTGGCAATAACTCTTTGCCTCATCCCGTCACTAATTTTTTCCACGGGTTTTCAAAAACCGGTGGCCAATGAGCGTTGTATTTTTCAATTTTTCTACTAGTGTAAAACATATTCCTGGGCCTCAACCATAGACCTCGTATGATCAGAAAGCCGAAAACTATCAATATCAAGCATAAATTTTAGGTACGTAGGATGTAATACGACAAAAGGATATGTACTACGTATAAAAGCTACAGTTTAGCCTTTCTTGTGATTTAGGCCTTTAAACAAAGAAACATCACCCCTAAAAAAGGAATCAATTATTGTTTGGATCATTACCCCGTAGCATATATATATATATTCTTGTTATGTTTTCTCATATCTCATAATTAAAATTTATCAACATTTACTTAGGGCCTGTTCACATTTACTGTACTGATTGAAACTGAACTGAACTGAACTGATTGAAGCTGAACTGAACTAATTGGAGCTGAACTGAACTTAAGCTAAAGTAAACATGCCCTTACTCGTAATTAAAGATACATGTATTACATTATTGAATGGTAAAAGTTCTCTGTTGCTAAAGGAGAAAATCAAATTTTGTACTCCTTAAATTTAAAGAGTTTTCACTTTATAGTAGTATCAACAAAAAATATGTGGTAAGTGTTAGTTTAGATGAACTACTACAAGAGGGGGGGTGAATGGTAGTAGGTTCCAATCGCGAAACTTATGCGGAAATAAACAATTAAAACGTAAAGGAACTTAAAGCACACAGCAAGTTTTACGAGGAAACCATCCAGTGCCTAACTGGAAGTAAAACCTCGGCCCTATTGGGACTTATAAACAAATTCCACTATAATAGGCAACTCTCCTAGTACAACCTATTACACAGACCTTTGCTTCGCAAGTTCCTCTTAAGACACTTGCTAATTGATAAGAACCTATCCTATCAGACCTAAGACAAACTCAGGCACCTTTTTCGACCCAAGACACACTCAGGTTCCTTTCTCGACCTAAGAGGTTCCTTTTTCGACCTAAGACACACTCAGGTTCCTTTTTCCCACTTGCAACCCAAGACAGACTCGGGGTGACTAACTACCACTCGAATTTTAGAGAATTCAAACTCATCACTTGTGTGAATTTAAGAGAATTCACAATCTCACCCCAAAATACAAAACACTCAAAACCCTTTTTCCCATTACAAGATCTCATTGAATATCCCTAAATACATATCTATGAATAAAGAGATAAAACTAATATGTTGGACACTCGAGACCAGTCTGGAACTCACTGGACGTACTGTAACCAAAACCTGATAGGAACTTTGACCAGGAGAACTGACTTAGCTTCGTGGTGAAGGATAAAACCATTAAGCACGACCACTACACTTCGTCAGCCTCAACTTTGAATGAATACATATGAGCATATTTATAGTACACTCGAATTATTCATTTCATCTTTGAAAAAGATAGATTTTCTGAAAAGATAAGTTTAAAAGATATTTTCTAAAAACAAGTTTTCCGAAAATATATCTTTTTGTTAAGAATAAAATCTGTCAATAATAATAAGATAAACTTAACATAAAATCAGATTTAATTCCAATCTTATCTTTTAGTTTAAAAATACTTTTTAAACAAAATTTATCTTTTTCCAAAAGGGATTTATTAGAAGATAAATATCTTTATTCAGTAAAACCAAATCCCTAAAAGATATGCACGTATAAGGTAAATATATATATCATTAAAACCGACTTTTAACAACGTGCACACTTAAGTTCCTATTAGGTTCCTGAACTCTGACAGTCTCCGAGTTCCTGACAAGTCAGTTACTTTAATTTCATTGACTGTTTGGAGTTCACCTAGGTTCTATATAGACTTGTTCCAGACCGACTTTTATGTCCAACATACTTACATGAATCCTAGAGCAATATACTTCTATTTCTCTGTCTTCATGTTGCTTCTCTGAAACTCTTGTTCTGGAATCCTGTAGTCTTGATATATTCTGGATCTTAGGGTTTGCCCCAGCATTACACCAGAACCAGGTCGTTACACCCGTTTGAAGTTCCTGTTGAGAAACTTCGGGAAGTTCCATTTCTGGAACTCTTCTTCTAACTTTACTTGTATCCTCATGGATCTTCTAAAGTTCCTCTGTTTCAGTTCCTACTTCAGCCCTCAACGCCTACTGAACTTGCAAACATCACAACACTAGAAAATCCTTATTAAATGGAAGTTTGCTCAATTCTTAACATCATCATCAAAACCTCATAAGGGTCAACAAGTTGCCCCTTTTTAATGATGACAAACTGAGCAAACTTCTGAGGATAACAAAGCAACTCAGAAGGTTAGTTTTTTCATTTATAAAAACAGTAAAGAAAACTAAACTAAATTAAAAGACTTCTACACATACATGACATATATATGTATAGGATACTTACCTCGTGAAGCTAACATATGTAAACACCTATTTACATAGTTACCTTCATGGTTCCTTAGCCATCATCATGCTTATCAACCGTAACACTTATCATTGTTCTTGTTCCTCTATTGCTTATCCTATATTGCTCAAGTTCCTTGTATATATACTTGTCATTGCTCAGGTTCCTTGTATCCTGTTCCAAACATAACTTGCTCTTTCTATGCACAACTTAACATACACGTTAGATAGATAATCATCATTAGTTTATAATCATCAAAACCTAATTGCTCAACAGTAAGTTTTATCAGTAAAAAATGAGTTTGATTAAGTAAATAAAGTTAAAGTTTTAATTTATTAAAATCAATTACAATCAAACTTAACTAGTAAATTAATTTCATAGAAATTTGTGATATTAACATCAATATTTACAAGGGTTTTCATTTATAAGGGGCTAAGGACTAAAGTTTCATGTCTAGGCTAGATTATTCACTCCAGTTTTTTGTTCTTTAAAGATCAACTCAAATCGGAAATAGGGTAAAACAAAAATTCGATCGGAGTTCATGGTTTTATCATTTACTCAGTATGTACAACATACTATAGTATACCATTATGAGACCACCAAATCCATGGAAACTGCATATTCATAAATAATGTACGTAATTTCTGCACGCAAAATTCCGATGCATGCAAGACTTTGATGTAATAATAGACTTATTTTCCTTGATAAAATTTCCAAATCCTAACTTCTTAATTAGTCAATAAGAGTTAGTTGTTCTAAAACGGATGCATTGTCTAGAAGATGTTTCAAATCGAAATCAAATCCGCCACAAAAAGAATATACCTCGATCACCTTAAGCCGCGGCAGATGAACACTAGTAGCTTGGAAATACCAAATTTTTGGATTGCTCAGATCAAAGTCATGCATGTCCTTGCGAGAAATTGTGTCCTAGCTATTTAATTAATGCAAGTACTACAATAATTTGTAGAACAATTTTCCTAATCAAATACAGTAATAATCAAGAAACTTAATTAGGTAAATCCTATAGTGTATAAATAAATTTGGTGGCATATTGAAGAACATAATAAGTGTAACAAATGTGTGTGAAGATGATAAAGGTCATAACTCATAAGCCGTCAAGCCGAGGAGCATCGCGCATCCAATCTTAGCTTCGTGCCACATCGAATAATTTAACAACAACGTACGTAGCATAACCATGGACAATTTTGTACGTACAAGATATGTTTAGATCAATTTTATTGGGATATTAGTTTTCCAATGAATTCAAGTAAAATTACAATTTCAAATAATCAAATTTTAATTTGCATTGTTTTTATAATTTAGGATTCCATGTCATAAGTTTACCAAACAATAATTAATTAAGTGCATAAATAAATATAATGGTACATGCATGATGTATTGGTGTATATAAAGATTTAGACCGTCAGCAATTGATGGTACGTTGCCAGTTAGAGACAAACCAAAGAGAATAAAATATAGATGTACTAAATTCTTTTACTTGTATTTTTTTCGGATGTCGAGATGGTGAGAGCCATAAAAATAGTGATATACTCGTAAACGATTTTTATTTTTGGCTAAAAATTGGTATGAGTAAGATTAAATTACTTCCATGTATCTTGAATTTGGGTACACTTAAAGGTATTCACCTTAGTAATAGTAGTATTTATTTTAGATACAAATTTGTGGACTTGTGGTGTTGGCGAGACTTTTAGGTAGACTTTTAGGTACCATCATATGTACTACCTCCATTTTATATTATTTACGACGATTAAATATTTTTCCTTTCTACTTTATATCAAATTGTTGCAAATAATAAGAAACAAATGTAATATTTTAATCAGTATTTTTTCCGTTGGATATAATCATACATGCACGGTTGAATAAAGGACTTGTGTTGGTCATTATTTAGATGTAAACAATTACTAAGATTCAACATGCATGGTCAAATAACATTATATATTTATCATCTCATCAGCTTAATTTACGTGATACTGAGTATTATTTTTCACGTCTATAATGACTATAAGAGCATCCTTATTCATGAAAAAAAAAATTGTTCATGTTACTATTCACAAAAAAATACTTTCTCTCTCATATACTTAAACAAAACAAATAATTTCCAACATTCTCCTTTTAACCATGAACCAAAATAAAATATGTTACTATTCACCTACCCCACCTCAATTTATCTTTTACTTAAAATTAAAATACATACATACTTAACAATACTTGTTCATCCCACTATTTACTATCACCTACTTTTTTTACACTATTTTATTTGGATGTTTCTACTATGGTCATCTTAGATATGACTATAGGTATACTTAAATCTCATTGGCTGATTTTTGATTTATTTTTTTAGCTTGGTCAAACTTTATTTAAGGGTATTCAAGGTATTTTCTGTTTTTTAATTCATTTTCTTATTTTCCATAATTCAATTAATGAATTTCTGAAAATATTATTTTAATTTTCGAATTAATTTTATCTAAATCTAATTTTAATAAAATCTAAAATTAAGATTAAAAAAAAATCGAAAATTTGTTCTTCGTCGTTCATCGATGTTCATCAATGTTCTTCCTAGTTCTTCCAAATTTTTCATCAAATAATGAAATCAACCACGATTTTATGTTCAATGTACCTTAATTTCAATCGCGCATCAATGGAGACCGAAAAAATAGGCCAATTTTATACAGCCATTGCGCAACTTTATGGTACATATAATCGGTTTTTTCATCCTGTGGGTGGGTTCTTAATCTTTGAATAACATATTTTAATTGTACCAAGTCAAGCATCGGATTCGAAAATAGCGATTCAAGGTATAAGAAATAAAAATTTTTTAAGTTTTGAGGTAATATATGTTCGTCATGAAAATCTGAGAAGAAACCGTAACACATTTTTTCTCACAACTTTGTTTGATCCAAAAAATCGAAGATCGAATTATAAACACTGTTTGTGATTAAGGTATTGACCCAAATTTGAATATGACATAGCCTTAATTGAATTTTAATAATTGTAAACAGATAATGACCAAACGTAACATTGGACATTTCCAATTATTATAACAGAATTTACTTCGATGTAAATTTATAATACGATGAACCTAGACATTTATTCGAACTAATCAGTAAACAAAAATTATGGAATCGATATATTTTAAGTTTAGAAATTGCATTTTAATATTGGAAATCACTTATTCTAATTATGGTAATTACCTATTGTTTTTTTTTCTTTATTAATTGAGTAAAACTGACTGGTGTTATATTTTGTTAATTGTTGTGAATATAAAGATGATGGTGATGATGATGATTTGGATGCAACCTCTAGTGGAAAAACAAGTGCTGGTGGTGGTGAAGATCCATCTGGTGATGATGGACCATCTGGTGAACCATCTAGTGATGATGATGATGATGATTCTGGAATGATGAATTTTAACCAATGT
The DNA here is from genome assembly GCF_948465745.1 of Chenopodium album. Lineage (NCBI taxonomy): Eukaryota > Viridiplantae > Streptophyta > Magnoliopsida > Caryophyllales > Amaranthaceae > Chenopodium > Chenopodium album. The sequence continues at coordinate 2,176,700 of NC_137847.1, read as the reverse complement.
TAGGGATCCTGCTTTTGGTGTAAAATTGTTGTACGCGTTCAAAAAAGTGATGGGTTTTTTTTTTTTTTTTTTTTTTTTGTTGATGAAGACGACAGTGTTTTTAAGGTACTTTTTGTTGTACTCTAGGTAAGCCCTATAATTGTGGCAAAACTTTCTAGTTAAATTAACTTTTGATAACTTAGCTTGGATTAGTCAAGACCATTTGAAGTTTTTTTCTCTTGCTTAATATATATATTCAGTTGTTAAGTTGATTACTATATTTAATGTATTAATTTCTTTATTTAAAAATTATCATATAAAAACAATTAAACAAATAATAATTAGCAATAACAACTTTATTAATAAGTGATTCAATTCTACTGTGTATTTTATTCAATTGTGTTTAGCACCAACTAAAAAATTCAAAAATAATTGAACGTAAAAAACCCAACCCATGACATAAGTAACGCTGGCAAAATCACTGTTGTGTAAGCAATATATTTGTTCTTCTCTATAGTTGATTGACATAATTGGCTTTTCAAGTCTCCAATTTGCTGCTCAAATTGTGACTTTTTAACCTTCAATTTGTCTAGCTTCGTAGTTAGAGATTGAACTTCTTTCTCGATTTCATCCAACCTCTTTGACATCATCTCACACTCGATGCATCCACCGACATCATCATACAACCATTTGAAAAAACCACAGTCAGCCTCCTGCAATTTGCAAGTATTTTAAAAACCCTAATTGGTTTTCCAAAAATAAATAATAACATATAAAAAAACTAATTGGTAATTGGAACCCTAATAAAAAAATTTATGCCGTTAACTTCTAATTATTGAAATTAGACCAATTAAAAAGTGAGTATCGCCATTTTTTAGTGTTGATATGATAAATATATGAAAGCATTGTTCCTTTGGTCACAAATTAAGCACAAGGATTTAAAAAATTTACCGGATATTTACCACAACCACGAAATTTTCTACCCCTGTTGTGGTTACGCTTATTCACAGTTCGTATCTTAAAGGGAACACCACATCCACATTTCACCATGAATCCCCCAAAACTAGAAGATGAACCTCCGGAATTTAGTGAATCCCCCATTTTATTTTTTTTGTAATTTTTAAGATAGAGAAGGGTGAGAGTTGGACAAGTATATAAATTGAAGTTTAGTAACTGACTAGCGAAAAATAAGGGCGGTCATTTAAAAAATTTTAAATTTAGTTTGGAAATGCAATGCAGTATTAAATATACTAAAGCGATTAGTTTAAAAAATTAATTGACTAAGCTGTTACATATACTTATATCCGGTTTTACCCTGCTAATACTTATGTCATTACCTATTTGGAAGGTAATTGTGCAAACTGTGAAACAAATTCGGTTGAAAAGAGTATGCGGGGATGATAAGCATGTGAAGCAAAAAACCCTAACTTTTTTGTTTGTAAAATATTTTTAAAATTTAAAAGATAATTTAAAATTTAAAATCATTTAACTTTTAAAGGAAATAAATTAGGGAAACATCCTATTCTGATTTCCAATATATAATCTATTCAAAATTTAAAAAGATAGAAAATTAGGAAAAGATCCTATTTAGAATAAGTGATTTCCAATATTAAAATGCAATTTCTAGACTTAAAAGATATCGATTCCATAATTTCAAATAATTGATTAATTCAAATCATTGTCCAGGTTCATCGTATTGAGAATTTCCATCGAACTAAATTCTATTATGCTAATTGGAAATGTCCAATATAGTGTACGGTCATTACCTTTTTATAATTAATAAAATTCAGTTAAGGCTATGTCATATTTATATTCTGGTCAATACCTTAATCACAAACAAGTTTTATATTTCGATCTTCGATTTTTCGGATCAAAGAAGGTTGTGAAAAAATGTGATACCGTTTCTTCTCAGATTTTCATACGAACATATATTACCGAAAAACTTAAAATTTTAAGATCGTAATGCATAAAATCGCTATTTTCGCATTCGATGCTTGACTTTGTACAATTAAAATCTATAATTCAAAGATTAAGAATCCCTTGCGAGAAGATGATAGAAACCGATTATGTGAACTAGAAAATTGCGCAATGGCTGTATAAATCTAGCCTATTTTTGGATTTCCATTGATGCGCGATTGAAATTAAGGTACATGGAACATAAATTCGTGGTTGATTTCATTATTTGATGAAAAATTTGGAAGAACTAGGAAGAACATTGATGAACATCGATGAACGACGAAGAACAAATTTTCGATTTTTTTTTTTAATCTTAATTTTAGATTTTATTAAAATTAGATTTAGATAAAATTAATTCGAAAATTAAAATAATATTTTCAGAAAATAATAAATTGAATTATGGAAAATAAGAAAATGAAATAAAAAAAGGAAAATACCTTAAATACCCTTAATGAATATTTGACCAAGCTAAAAAAATAAATCTAAAATCAGCCAATGAAAATTGAGTATAGTGATGGTCATTGTGATAGTGACCATACTAGAATTTTTAATTTTATTTAAATAGTAATCCAAATAATTTTATTTATTATAGGGCTTGTTTGGTTGACAAAGGAATTAATTTCCTATAGGCATTTGTATTTCATGGGAATTAAAATCTTACATCAATTTTCCTATGAATTAACTAAACTTGTTTGGTTGTTATATGGGTATTTACAAATCATGGGAATTTTGAATTACCAAGAGGGTCTTGGTAATTAAATTCCCATAAGTTTACACTTTTCACATTCTCACTTTTTATGGTCTACTAAACAAGCCTCTTATTTCCAAATTCATGGTAATTTTCAATTCCTATATTTTGTATGTGCAAACCAAACAACACCATAGTTAAGGTTGCTCTAAAAGAAGTGGAGTAGAAATTTTGACAACTGTGTATTAGTATAAAAAATATGAAAAAATATGGAGGTGAAATTTTTGTACTATGGACAACGGTATAGACTATAGTACTGTACGGAGTACCATTTCATTCCCACCTGCCACCTTCATATGTTTTGGTTGTCTCCAATCTCGTGGAGCATTGATGATTTTTGTCTTGTTGCGTCCAAATAGTTTCTTTTCATTTCACCTGATTTGCTACATAGGCTATCGTGTAAGACAAGAAAAGAATATGTATACTTGTAAAACTAAGCTAATCCGATTATTCCACCAACTAATTAATACGAGTAATTTTTCATTACAAAAATCACATCTACAATGAACATAATCACAAAAAAACAAAAAGAGTGAGGGATGGATTGGGTGTGTAACTGTGTAAATAAAGAGCATCTGATTTCCGCACTGCCTAGCTCGCACTTGCAAAAAATGATTAGAATTAATTTGTTTTGATTTTCTTTTATTTTAGCTACTGTATTGTTTTTTCTTTTCTTTTTTTTTTTTTTTTTGAAACATTTGGTAGTACCTTTTGTTTCTACGGTGAATTGAAGTCAAAATTAATTAACTTTTAATTGGGTTTTAATATATATATATTTCTTTTCTTTGATCATGTAAGCAATTTTATTGTACCTTGTATTTTTTTAATTTTTCTATTTTAACTTTCATAATAATAACTTTAAATATATTTAAAAGTTTGATTTTTCTTTTTTTACATAAATAGAAAAATGACATTTTTTGAACAATTTGTTATATTAAATATTGAACAGTAGTTTAGGGGTGTTTAATTCTTATATTGAGATTTTTGATCTTTTAAAAGATGATTGTAAGTGCCGAATGACTATTATTATTTAATGAAATCAACCTCCCCATTCAAAAAATAAAAAATAAAAATAAAAAATTATTAAACATCTTAAAATTGATGTCGAAGGTGGTATTGATATGTTCAAACCTTCAGATAATGAAAACTCTATAATATTTCCAAATGAAACCCAACAACTGCATTTGGTTGGTCCTCCAAATTGTGTAAGGTGTGATAACTATTCTTGGACTTTATTCCTCGACCTCAAGGACAAGCGTCGTAATGTTTACTTATGTCATGGGGCTGTTTTGTACTCGTTTTTATCTCATGAGGAGTGTTGCGATAAACCTACTTCCACTATTGTTAAAGGCCAAGATGGGCATGCTATTGTGCATTCAATCTTCTATACAGATGCTGTTCAAGCTGCTGTGAAAATCCGCCTTGTGGACAGACTACATGGTGATGGTGATGGTGATGGTGTTGGTGGTTGTGCAATTTATGGTCATGTACGCGCTTACAGCAGCAAATTTGCTTCTGATCGTAAGTATCATAAACTGTTTTATAGATCAACTTTGTTCTACGCGTCACAAGAAAAGCCTAAGAAGTTGTTGGAGGGAGGTTATTTGTCACTGTCAAGAGATAAGGTGGTTGTGCCAGTAGATAGCCACCTTTGTCTGGATGTATGTTTGACAGTTGCGTTGACTGAAAATGTAGTGTTTAGTGGTATTCTTCAGATACCTTTAGAAGAATGTGGTTCAGTCATCAAGGAATGTGGATGAAGCCCTCGGAGTTTTAAAGGATTGGTAACAAGAGATACTTGGGTGTAGACTGTAGAGCAGCACGAGTCAGGAGAGGGTACATTGTGTATGCCTTCACAATACCAAAATTGTATTAGAGCAGCACTAGTCAGGGAGCATCATAATTTTTTCACAATTGTTTGTTAATTTAAATAATAAGCACTTTGATGCTCAAGTCACTTTAATCATTTTCCCTCGATCACTCTTCTTACCCCTTTTTTCTTATATTCTGATTACCTCTTCTACTAGTATAATACTAGGTTAAGTCCTGTGCCATGCACGATCATAATTAAATTTTATAACAGATAAATAATAAATAATGGTGTTAATTCAACGATAATTTATCCAAAAAAATTATTTGTAACAAAATAACTTGAATATTAATTAGTTTATACCAACACTAAATACGTAAAGGTTGTTGAATTGGATTGTATAAATAAATAAATATAGTAATAGAAACTTAGAAGCTATAAGGTTTTATATGAGAAAATTAAAATATTAGCTTAGGTTAGTACCCATACACGAACTCATATACATTTGTCCTTAAATTGTTGACACATTTTGATCGACATAATATGAAAATTTAGTTGAGTTCATTTTACTTTAGGATAATTAGTATTCAATAATCAACTTTTTAAATATATCTTTATTGAGTAGTAGGGGTTTTTATTTTTTAAATAATCACATAAATGTTTAGAATGACTAAATAATTTCCAATATATGCTGTGTACGAAGTATACTATAACAAACTTATTTTGTTCTTGTAAATGTTACGTATAATTTTAAAATTAATACAAAGTATGCTACCAAAATGATTTTTCTCTTTTAATTAAAATAAATTTTATTATCAAATGACAAAAGTTGGAGAAAAAAAATTGATATTGATAATATTATAATAATTTTGAAAAAGAATATATTAAAATAATGTTAGTATTTTTGTAAGTAAAAGTATCCTAGTATATTCTTTCAAAAAAAAAAAGTTTCCTAGTATATTTAATTGAATATAATTCGATAAAATATGTTGTCAAAATACTAAAAAGGAAAGGAAAACAAAGGCGGAAAATTTTTTAACCAGGAAATGACAAGTGTCATTTCTGGTTTCACCTTTAGTATAGGTTTATTGATGATTGATGATTGATGATTGATTGATTATATGGTTAAATAACTTGAATTCCAACGGACCAACAATATGTATAATTGTCAAAATTGAATGGACTGAACTGAGCTTCTAGGTTGATAAGCATCAACCTCAGCTGCAATTTCTTTGCGCCTTCTCTGTAAACATGTTGCCAGCTCCTATAGGAATATGAATATCCAATTAACAATTGGATTTTACTCCTATACGAATAACCACACAATTAAATATGGCCATGTATTATTAATTTTTTTTTTTAGTCTATCTTTGACTTACCATCAAAGCTTTTGAATCATGTATTCTTCATATTCGATTGTAAATATATAAACTACCCACTTTACTTTTTAAATTTTTGAGGGAACTACCCACTTTACTTAATATTACAAATATACACACTAATTTTTGTAACACATTATTGGAATGAATTTATATTATAATTGCACGTTTTATTTTTTAATTTCGTATTATCCCAACTCTTGAAAACTTCAATCTTAAAATTATAGGCATTTATTTATTTTTGAAAATAATATAGCCCTTCATAAGTTTACTGTTTTTTAACTGGCCATTTTATGAAATTACTCGGTTAGTGTTATAATGGTTACTCCATTATGGATATAGAGCTTACTTAGTTTATAATATAGGGTTATGTTTTCAGTGTTTTAGGGGGTACTTTGTTATTTCAAGGTTACTCAAAAAGTATTATAATGGTTTCCCTTTTCAATTAATACAAGTTACTCCATTTTTCTACCAGTAACCTTTCGATGTTGTAGCGCACAGAAAACACGCTAGCATAAGTTCCACAATTTTCCTTTAAATAAAAGTTCCTACATTGCATTTATTTTAATATCTTCACTTAAAAAGCGTTTTAATAATTTTTTTTCCTTTTATAAAAGGTACTACATACTAACTTCAATGATACAATTAATATTCTTATCAAACATGCCACAAATAAGTACACTCTCTAAAATGGGTATTGGGGCAACGCCCGGGGCACGTATTAGTAACTAATATATAAAGCTAGACTTTTAGCCAGACCACGAGATAGTGACATTTGATGTTTCTATTGTTCGCCAAGTGTCACACCATGCATGTAAGCGACAATTGGATATTAGTATGACACATAGGATTTAATTATTTATTTATTTATTCTTTTTTTTTTGTAGAAGAGGATAAACAATCCAGGCATCGCACGGGCACAAAACTAGTATTTTAATAAACCTGAACAACCCCATATTTTTTTTAAAAAAATATGACTTTATTAAAATAAAAAAATGTCAAGAATATCAAGATCAAATATTATATTCAAGATAATAAAAAATAATTAAATGTATAAAATTATAAGAAAGTATAATAAAAGATTATATTCAAGATAATAAAAAATAATTATATGTATAAAATTATAAGAAAGTATAATAAAAGATTATATATGTTAGTGTCTTTATATGGTATGATAATTGATAAATAATAAGCGTATAAAATATTTATTATGAGTATTATTTTAATCATAAAGCGACATGTGTCAAAGTATAGTTTGAGGGCTTGTTCACATTTACTTAATTTCAGTTTAATTCAGTTCAGCTCTAATCAGTTTAGTTCAGTTCAGTTCAGCTACTAATTTCTCTCTCTCATAAAATATTCATTTCAGCTCAGTTCAGTTCAGTTCAGCTCCAATCAGTTCAATTTAATTCAATTCAGTCCAGCTCAGTTCAGTTCAGTAAATGTGAATAGGCCCTAAGCGCCTTTGTTTTAGTATATACAAAGTAGATCGATTATTACTGACGGAATCAATTTAATCATAGGATCGCATAAATTTACAAAAATGTCACTATGCCATTGGACTGAGAGCCGGTGAAAACTCGAAGGTATATGTTTAATTAACCGGTAAAAAGAAGACATGACATGTACATTTCGATACCCACACAAAAATAACAAAACATAGACGCAACACGTAAACATTGCATCCCCTAACCTTGACCATCATCACCTCTCATCCTCCCTAGAAACCACCGCAAATGAACCAGAGCACCACCACCAATGCCCCTGCTTCTCTCTTCCACAACAACCACTGCATCTCTCTTCCTTAAACTCACCTCTCCACTCTCTCTCCTCCGCTTCTCAACCATGTCTTCCATCAATCTTCAATCCCACGCATTCGCCGGAAACCCCATTAAAGCCAAAACCCCCAAATCAAATGACCCTTTTTCCCCTAATTCAGCCCTTGAAGCTCTTAAATCTCATCTTTTAGGGAATACCCATGACGCCATTGCCCTTAATTTTAAGGTATTGCCCTTCAGAAAAGGGCGCCCTTTGGCGGGTTCTCAGGGTTCTTCCCCAAATTGGCATCTGGGTTGGCTTAGTTTGGGTGATTGTAAGGGTTTATTGGCTGATTCTTCGGTTAGATTTGAAGGAGATTCGTTGGTTTATCTGGGTTCGAAATCAGAGGAAGATTCTGTTTATTGGGCAATTGATGTTTCGGAAGATGATAACTTGGTGGATGAATTGGGGAAGAAGTATTTCTCTTTTGTTGAGCTTAGGACTTTAATGGTGGCTACTGATTGGTCTGATTCTCGTGCTATGGCTGATTTAGCTGTTGCTGGTCATGTATGTATTCTCTTTCTGCTTATATTACATTGATGATTATGCTTTCTTTGATGTTTCTGCTAGTTTAGTTAGATTATATTTGATTGTGCCTTTATGTTTCAAATTGATTGCCATCATTCAAAACTAGGTTACACTTTGAGATGATACTTGATGCCTATATTAATGACAAATAATTGGCTCGTTCCACTGTGATCATCTCGTGAGTTGTTTTATATGGGAATGATAATTGTCTTGTCTCGCTGTGATATTATTCAGAATTGTGATGTCGATTGCTAAGAGGGTTTATCTGAAAATGCGGTGCAAAATTGTGTTGGTGTTAGGTTTTGTTAGTTGGTGTAAGTGTGAGGATGTCTTATATTAAAGGGAATGATTGAATAGAGGTGAAAAGTAGTTAGAATTTCGAAGATCAGTATTTGTAGGTTCTGATAGCTTTGGCAAGAACAAAATAGCTTCTTCAGGTTATAGAATTAGCACATGAATTAGTAATGGGGTTGTAGTTGTTTAGATTTGACTCAATAATGAATGTGCAAATATGGATTCTTTAATGAGCTTGAAGATCTAGTCTTGGTGGTAGAATGGCAGACGTAGTTGAGCTTGAGCATCTTCTTATAAACAGAGATGGAAGAAATAAGTTTGATATGTGCCAGGAATGTTAATGATTGTTAAAGAAGTGGGGCTTAAAAATGTAAAATTTGCTTATGCGGGTACCATAGGTGGGTTTGGTTAACATGATTGTGGTGAATGGGACACAAAAATGACAGAGAAACATGAATGAAGCATTTGTATTGTTGACTTTGAATCTTGAAGTTAGATATGTATCTTGGTTTCTATTTTATGACATCTCATTTGGGAAGTATTAATTTCATGAGTATTATATGGGAAGATGTAATATGTATGTAGATTAAAACTGTCAGCTATTCAGTTTTTTTTTTTTTTTTTTGTTTTTTTTTTTAACGGGAAGCTATTCAGTTCTTTAACTTTCACATTTAAACAAGAAGTTGTAATTATGTAGACTTAAAGTAAATAGATATGCAAGGCTATCTTTCTCAACTCTGTTTTATTATGGGGTTTGAAACTTGGGATTGAATCTGTTATCTAAACATTCAATGACCAAGTTTGTTCCTTTCAAATGTGCTTGAGTTTCTATCGTAGTGGCAGTTATACAGCCTTGCTTTGCCAAAATAGTTGTCCAGTTACTTTGTGTGACTGCTGACGAATCTAATTCTTTAGCTTTTATACTACGTTCTACGTATTTGATATTGTTCCTCATTCTATTCAGTGCATAAGCTCAAAATCATTTATCCAGTACTGGCGAATTCAACGCTACAGTTCTAATCCGTTGTCTTGATTCTCTAGCTTCTTAGTTTGTTCTCTTGTTCAAATTCCGTCTAACTATGGTCTTGTATTTTCTGCATCTGGTGTTTGTTAGGCTAGAGCATTGCTTGAATGGCATGGAACATCGCGATTTTGCGGGCAGTGTGGAAGTAAAACAATTCCCAGGGAAGCTGGTAAAAGAGTGCAGTGCTCAAATGAACTGTGCAAAAAGAGGATATATCCTCGTGTTGATCCAGTATGTTGATGCCAGTCTCTCATTCATTATGCAATGCAGAAGCACTGTTTGAACAAATGGAATTAAATTCTTCCTGTTGTGTGTCCTGTTACCAGGTAGTCATTATGCTCGTGATCGACAAGGAAAATGACCGTGCACTTTTAAGCAGACAGTCGAGATTCGTACCTAGAATGTGGAGTTGTTTAGCTGGTTTTTTAGAGGTTAGTACTCTGCAGAAATATGATGACTCCATACCTCATTCGTGATACATTTGTGCCTCAAATGTGACATTATAAGAATCGTTTTCTTCTCCTCTCCTTTGTGCTTTCTGCTTCAGTTACTCTGTACCTAAAATATCTGTTATCCAATTACATTTGTCTTAGCCCGGAGAGAGTTTGGAAGAAGCAGTGAGAAGAGAAACATGGGAGGAAACTGGGATTGAAGTAGGAGAAGTTGTCTATCATAGTTCTCAGCCATGGCCTGGTAAGTTCATTTGGAGCTGATGTCTGAGTAAAAGTCATCTCCTATTTAACTATTTTTTTTTTTGTTGTCATACTGTAAGTCTGTAATGAATTAATGATCATAGCAGATAAATTTCTGCAATCAGTTTCTTGTCTCTGCTTAACAAACTTTAACTTTTGACCTTTTCCAGTTGGGCCAAGCAGCATGCCCTGCCAGTTGATGGTAGGCTTCTTTGCTTATGCGAGATCTCTTGAAATAACTGTGGATAAGGATGAATTGGAAGGTATGGTTTGCCACATTTTCTCCTATTATTGTATTATCTTTCTTTTGCCTTCCTCATTTGGACATGAAACTTAAAGTAGGATCTCAATACTTCCTTTATTACTTGACGACTTTTTAGACTACTTATGGGACCTCATTTTATTACTAATAAGTAAAAATAAATAAAACTATTATAATTGTTGTTGGGTTAATCTCAGTATAATTTTAATATATTGACTTTATATATATCTTTTTTTAAAAAATTAGTTATTAAGAGTCAAAGTTATTCGTTGGTAATCATGAAGTCATAACGATTTATGTATTGAGAAATAGAGGAAGTATTACTTAGGTAAGAACTTACAATTAACTGTTCTATACCTGATTAATGGATTGCGAATAGCCGAATATCAGCTTATATCTGATCTATTTTACGTCTCTAATGTATGTATGCGGTTGTTTAGATGCCCAGTGGCATAGCAGAGAAGATATCAAGAAAGCTCTTACATTTGCTGAATATGAGAAGGCACAAAAAACAGCTGCTGCCAAGGTAGAGCAGATTTGCAAGGGGGTCACGCAGAGTCAGAACCTCTCCTCGGACTTCAACACTGAAAGCGGAGAGCTTGCGTCCATGTTTATTCCGGGGCCTTTTGCAATCGCCCACCACCTCATATCTACTTGGGTCTTTCAAGGGGCACCAGTAAGCAGTTCTAACAGTGCACTTAAAGAGCCTAATAGTTCTCTTTCAAATCTGTAGCTGCTAACTTCTTTTCCTCTCCTAATTTATATTTATTTTGTAGCTTATTGTGATTATTCTTATTTCATCAGAAATAAATATTCTTTGCCTGTGATGTATATCTATAAAGATTTTTGCGTAATACCACTACCTTCATTCTTTTTTATTCTACTCACGTGACATCTTGTTGGAATCATTACAATGTGTAGGATCCAAATATCTGATTTTTCATACGCTTGTGCGTAATTAAAGATATTATGGGTCAAACATGTGTGTTGGAGACCAAGCAAAATGCAAGTGAGTAGAACAAAAAAGAACAAAGGGGAGTATGATCAAATAGTCCCCCGTCCCCCTTCCATAATCTCTTCTTCTGTTTGTCCCATGAGTCCATAACACCCCCATGAGCTCTCAATACCAGTCTGAGATCAGGTGGGTGCACTCCCACTGTGTGTCTTTCTCTCGCCTCAGTGATAGATTTCTAGTTACAGCAATTAAATACTGGTGGCAGACTTGAGCCAAATATACCTTGGCACATTGGTGTCCTTACTCTTGGGAACACGTTTGGGGTTATTGGGTCTCAGCACCTTGTGTGACCCTGAAAGTAATTGTGGACATTGTAGTGAAAAGTTCTTGTCATCAATAACTTACTACAGAGTACATGTTTCTTTCCGTCCTGCAACCCCCCCTATGCTCCCTCTTGTGCGAATATGCTTAGGTTTTACTTTGTTAACCTAGAAAACAGGGCATTGAACAAGTTGTATAATGGTAGGAAAATTAGTGTCTTTGGAACTCCAGTCAAGTCAGATGTTCTTCTGAAGTCTGAAGTATCTGTTTTTAGTGTTAGCAGTTGCAATTAGCTTTCTTTGAGAATATAGTGTGAGCATTATATTGAGATAGATGAAAAAAAATAAAGTATCGACGTTATTAATAGCCGGAAGGAGTATGTGCCTGGTTCAATTTCGTAAGTTCGAGTGCGGCTACATATAAGAAAAGGCTTTCTCTGAAAAGTCCTCATGGTGGGTTAGTAGAGTCATTTAAATTACCTAAATCTGGTCTGTTGTTGCAGCATCAAGTCCGTACCTTGTTGCTGCATAATCGAGGCTGTTACTGAAATATGTTACAAATTGACTAGGAAAGAAATTGTAATCATGTCTGATAGGAAAACAAATCACTCTCAATCCACGGACAAATGATTTAAACATCTATCAATCAGCTGCTAATAGCAGTCGTTATGGTAAACACAATGACTTATCAATCGAGGATTAGACAAAATTTACAGTGTACTGTGCAAGTCGATATTATAGTGATGGAATTTGTCACTAGAGCATTCCAATATCAATTTGGCTGGTGTCTCACATGCCCTCAACGATAAGAAACTGTCTCAATAATTCATACTAAAACAATTTACATCTTAGTTGAGTTATTTCTGCCGTTCACTGAACTGTCACATACCAATAAAACTTTGGACCCCCCAGTTCTGTCTCTATTCTAGGCATCTATCAAAACTTTTCCAGAAAATTTGACTAGGTATATACCAATTACCAATTTTTCTAGAAAAGTAGATAGTAACATAATGTCTACGGAGTTTTTTGTGTGCTAGGGGGAGATGATACCGTGGTTGTAATGACCGTACTGTAACTAACAATCTGTGCTTGGTGCTTGGCACTTGGCACTTGCCTAAACTGTAACTGGTGTATGTTTATTACATGACGGGGGTATTTACCAATCGTAGGGACTTATTAGGAGTCATTTTTGGAATCTTGAAGATTAAAAGAGCAGCAATTTTTGATTATTTGCTACTTATTAATTTATATAGAATTTTTGCTCATTACATCTATTCATTGGAGACTTGGAGTTTGTCCTTGTTCACTAGTAAAGTTTCCATTCTAACTTGGAGTTCATGTGGTCCAAGTAGCAATGCAAAAGTATAACTATGTACATCCGTGTCGCTGTGTGAGTGCATGTGTAATTTTCTTTCTTATGCTTCTCTTTTACTGCAGGGTTACTGCTTAATCTTTTAAGCCATGCCTTGTGGTATATCGTAACATAATTGCTCTTCTGACTATTTACTATCCCAAAACAGATTCAATAAAAATCATGAGTTTCTATCTACTGGTCTAATCTGTCTCGTTGATGGTTTGATACATAAAACCAAGCATTGAAGTTTGTAGGCCCTTGATAGTACAAACAGGCAATAATTCAGATTCCTGTACAACCTTCCAATGTCAATAAAACCCCCCAAAACTTTGGGAGAGTATAAACCTGTCTTAAGTGTTTTAATTTTTTATGTTATTTCATGGTTCTGTAAATACTCCTATCTTCAAATCTTGACTTTTCTTTTATTTTTCTGTGTTTTTAGTCTGTAGGAGAAATAATTCTGTTTTTTATTTGGCTACAGACAAAAAGCATTGTCATCAGTGATTGATATTTTATTTTATGTACTCCATATTAAGTATACCTGATGCTGTACTGGGACTTGGAGTAGGCATGGGACTGTCATTTGCTCCCCCGAGTTATCCTTTGAATGTAGTGAATGACGTAAATAAATATAAAAACAAACCTTGCATGATAAGATCACTTCCTCCATCTTCGGCTTCCCTGCAGTCCTCTTCTCTTCCTATAAAAACTGATCAAAACAAGAAAAATAAATCTGAACCTCAGAAATTCAACAGTTCCTCGAGTGCTTCTCCCTGTTACAGCCAAGAGAATACTGTTGGAATCGTAGGAGGTGTGTCGGTTCTTACTACATTGATCTTCCTTGAGAAGTTTGTGCTATGGAGCTCAAGAGATAAACACGACACTGTCCCTTTCATTGTCTGCAGTGATCCAACATCTCCTTCAAGCTGTGAGTACATTTCCAACACCAATGATGGTAGCATCCCTTCAGGATTAGACCAAGTTAGGATGGTTGAAAATCTGAGAGGTAAGAGGCTGTTCCTTGAAGAAGGGGGAGCACGATGCATAGTCATGCCTTGCCATCTTTCACATGCTTGGTATGGAGAAATATCACAAGGGAGTAAGCAGCCTTTTCTTCATATGGCTGCGTGTGTTGCTTGGGAACTCAAGGAAGTAAGATTTAGGCCTCTAGAAGCTGGAAGCGGTGTCAAAGTTGGAGTTATAGCAACTGATGCTATCTAATGGCAGGAGTCTACCAGGAAAAACTACAAGACCAGGTATAATCTTTTTTTTTTTTTATTTGGTATATCATTGTATTGATTTTATTTAGCACGACAAAAATCTTTATGTTTCTGCTGTTGAATTTCTCTCAAGTCAGATTTTGTAGTGGAGTTTTATTCTTCTGAGTCCTGAAACAAAACTTAGCCTCTTTTGTCTTCACATTCATCAGGCTTGTGCAAAAGATGGAAACGAAAATACTTGTCCATCTAAGACCAAGTTGAAAGAGATATATAGCTTAATATATCAGACTAGATTAAAGGTTTTAGCAAGTTTTCTGCTACTTCATGCAGAAAGTTGTCACAAAGTAGCAGGACATTCAGTTCAACTTACCGATATATTTTGTCTATCCAGTAGCCAGTGTAAGAAGACTTGTCAAACACCGTGTTTTTAGTTCAGTTTACCTAATCTATCAAGTTTGAAGTGTTTTTGTACCAACCTTCAATTGAGTTTTGATGTTTTCACAAAAATTTAATTGTGTTTCCGTAAGTCAGGTGCAATTTTTTGCTTTCTTGTTGTTTGAAGTCATTTTTCAAACTTTCTCATGGTTTTGAAGATTTAAAGCCAAGTTTCCTTTGATCAGCTTTCCTGATGGATCAAATTTTGACCGGTCTATGAGCTAGCTATGTACAACACCCTTAGACTTCTCCATTGACAGGAGCGTTGTGCTTTTGATTATGTTCTGAGTTTGGCATGAGTAGGATCCATTTATTTTGATAAACACGAAAATGAACCGTCTTGATATTTATGTCTACTATCTTGATTCTTGACCCTATTTGCAATCTACAATGTTGCTATTGACTTCTGAATTCTGACAACTGATGCAGGGGTTTGAGGTGGTGTTGCCAGATAAATCAACCATGGAGCATGCCATATACCCGGCTATAAACTCCTTGAAGCAGAAAGACATGAAGGGAGCGCTTAACCTGTTAAGAATTGCAATCCAGCTCCTTCTGGTGAAATCTGTGAATATTGTGATCCTTGCCTCCCATGAACTGCAATGTTTGTTACCACATGACGATCCCCTTGCTAAGAAATGCATTGATCCTATGGATGCTTTGGCAAGATCAGCTGTAAGATGGGCAAAAGCTGCAAGAGATACACGAGGAATTTAGATGATACGGAGTTCTTGGCTTGCTAATGATAATTAATCCTGTATATTAGTACATAGGTTTAGCCAACTACTGTGGGATTCTGTGCAGTGTGCACCAAAAAATCGCTACTGTGGGATTCTCCTTAGCTCACTTGATGATGTTGCCTTACTTTTGGACATAAGTACCAAGTTTAGAAATTTAACTTTGAGTTGTATTTTATTTTTAGCTATGTATACTTCCGCTATAACTGAGGATGGAGATTTTCTCATCGTTTTTCTTCTCTCATAGGCCTAATGTATGATTCTAGTTTATGTTTGTAAGGGGCCTTAAAGTGATTGCTTATTAACATTCAATTGTTTTAATATTCAATATTTCATTCATTACCCGACGGGCCCGTAATATTTACATAGAAGATCACAAGTTCACAATCTTCTTGTTTTCAACTTTGTCCTTAGTATTGTAATTTGGAACCCTTGTGAATTGAACAATGTGTAACATAATCAAAATTATCCACAAACTCTTTTAATGTTTTGATCATCGCTAGATTCACCATACTCTTTAAAAAGCTAATAGATCAATCGAATAACAAATAATAGATGTTCTCATATTCTCGTATGTACATTTAGTAGTTGTAATTCATCTTTCGTAAACTCTCTACCATTTTTGAAACCTGATGTGTTCGGGTTGACTCTTAAAAGAAGAAGATTCTAAAAAAAAAAAAAATTCCTTTTACACCTTCCACGTAACACTCTCACTCTCACTCTCCTTATTGGAATAGTAGATTCTTTTCTTCTTCCTTCTCGACTTTGTCGTCTTCTCCAAATTTGAGCTTTAAAACCCTTGTCTTTCTTTTTTCTGTGAATTTGTGATCTGAGAAAATGACATTGTTCTTCAGAAGATTAGCAAAAGCAGCTCCAGTTGCATTATCCAATGCATTTAAGGGCTCTCAAAACTCCACTTCTTACACCTCTCGTACGCCTTTTGGAGTGATTGCCGCTTCAATTTCTGGAGGAATCTCACTTTATTACCTCACTTCTTCCCCAAATTTGGTAACTTTTTGGCTTAATTTCATCTGGGTTTTCCTTCGATTTCTCATTACTATGATGTAATGCTCTTAATTTTTGTTGATTTTCTTTTTGGTATTTACTGTGTTTTTGTTTAATTGAATGAGTGAGGTTTTTAATCCTTGATAATTGGTTTTGAATGATATTTTTGTGATTATTATCATTGAATGTCGAAATGGATTAATGGGTCAATAATATTTTTGGTAGGTATGATGTTCTTTAAATTGGTTATTGGTATCATTGTTGTTTGCAATTGCAGCTTCTTTGAATTTGATATTGTTGATTAATAAGATTTTTAATTTTTGTTTTTCTGTGATAATGGTATGAATGTATGATATGTTGAAGGGTTTATATATTAGTATTCATTGATACTTAATTGATTAGTGATGATGGAACTGTTATCTATGGTGTGTTAGGTTCCAATTTGGATTTTGGATGATTTGTGGGGAGCATCTGGGTGTATTTTGTTGATGGATGTCGAAATGGGTTGTGGCTCGATGATTTTGGATTAATTTGAGGGATTTGTGGAGTGAATCTTATAAGTAGTAGATAATCAGATACTGAATTTCGAGTATCCATGCTTATGTTGTTGTCTAACCCCTTTGATTGGGACCGTACTTGGATGATTCTCCACGACCAATTTTGCTAGCCTTTCATTTCTTTGGTTGTATTTAGGGCTTTTGATGTGAACCTTTTTGTTCATCATGTCAAATTCTGTGGTGTGTATGATCGAATAGGTTACTTATTTCATTTTGCACATCCAGTATGCTAGTTTTGAGAAACCAATACAAATAAGATTTGAATTTTTTCTTTTTTCTTTTTTATGTTTTGTGGCCAAGTCACAAATTAGATTTTACGGCTCTACCATTATGTCTCTGCAGGCTCATCTAGATTTAACCAATGAAGAAACACAGAAGAAAGTGGGTGAGTTTTCTTTTTACCATTGCTTAATTGGTGTGATTCTCAGCCTCTGCTACTCTATGAATTGATTTGCTCTTCATGTAATCATGTTAGATCGTTGATTGTTTACGGTGAAAGAATGTACAAATTACTCAACAAGTTTTTATATACTCAACTTAGTAACTTAGATGGCTATGAATTCATTTGGTATTTCTTTCCACCTCCCCTTCCTATTATTCACTGTTTTCATATAAGGTTTTAACCTTGCCAAGTTCAACTCTTTTATCTGCCCCACTGCCTACTCCTTCTGACAAAGAGAGGAGAACATTGAAAGGATTTTTTTTTTTTTTTGAATTTTTGAAAAGGTGGAAAGGATGTTTTTAATTTATCATATATAGAGGCAAGCAAGTGTTCAGTACCGTCGCTCTGATGTTGGCTTACATGATAAGTCTCAAAGTTTTTTATTTTTGTTACTTCTGTACCAACCTTAATTGATCAATGAATCAATCAATCAAAGCCTTAATCCCATAACCCAACCTTAATTGATGGTTTTTTTATTTATTTATTTTTTTAACAATGATTGTTCTCCTAGCTGTATATTTCTTTGACTGAAAACTTGTGTATTTTCCAGCGCTGAATCCAGATAAGTGGCTTGAGTTCAAACTGCAGGAGAGTGCAACTGTCAGCCATAATACTAAGCTCTACAGGTTATACTCCTGTTTAATGCGTGTTAAAGTTTCTTTTGCTTTTGATTCTTTTGATTTATTAAAAGTGTTGAATAATTTCTTGTAATGAGGCTGCTGTATCATTTTCTTCTGAATCTTTCAAAGATGTGACTTTGACACATTAATGGTGCTTGAGAACTAATATTAGAGGAACATTCCTATGGCCTTTTAACATCTGATACAGTTGTGAAGTCATATAATTGGTGTTCTGAAATTGTAGGTTCTCATTTGATCCTGAAGCCGAGTTAGGTCTTCACATTGCTTCTTGCCTCCTCACAAGGTACATTTTCTATTCCTAAATGTATGATCTACTAAATGACCTGTAGTGCCTCCAGGTTGTAGCATTTTAGAATGAGTTTTTTCTTGCCTTGTGATGCCTTTTAATTCTTTGCAAGCATATTCTTAACAATCATGCTTCTTTGTGTAGAGCTCCCACAGGGAAAAATGATGAAGGGAAAACAAAATATGTCGTTCGACCGTAAGTTTCTTCTTGAGCAAAACATGATTCTTATGATTTCTTCTTCCATTATCTCTTCTGCTTTTGTGTCTAATAGAAATATATTGTCTAGTATGACATAGATGAATCATAATTCAGAAACTGCTTTATTAATTTGTTTGTCTTGCTATACATCCAACTACAGCTTGCACTTGCATTCTGTGTATCCATTGACATGTACTTGGACTTAATTAGTCTCTTTTTGTAAATATATGTATCCTCACTTATAGAAATATGTAAAACTTGAACTTTGTAGCACCACTAGTTTTCTTTCTTTGTCTCGGTAATAATTCAAAGGATAATAACACATTCCAACACTTCTATTGTAAATCTTCATCCGCTTGTTTGGGTCATAAACACCAAATTGTCATGCAGGTTGAGCATCTTAAATCTAAGATTAAAATTAGGATTGCTATCTTCTCTACTGTAATCTTGTTGTGATAGTTTTTGCTTACTGGAACAAATTTTAGAAATTGAGATGTGGAAGCCTTTTTCCGTTAGAGAGTTCTCAAAGTTGGTGTCTTTAGTTTTAAGTAGTGAACAGAGATTGGAAGGAGGCTTCATCTACAACTCTGGTACTATTATAATGTATAATCAATTGCAGCATGTTAGCACACTTTTCACATTGTTGCACTACTGTAACGTTAAGGCCCTTCTTTGCAAGAAGCTCTGGAAAGTTTTGCCCGTTACAGATTCTCTATAATAGTATGATCCCATAGTGTGGTAGTGTTACATGCATAACTTTGCTCGACTTTCTTTTCCACTGAGGGAATTCCTCTGTTGGGTACATGTTTAGTAGTATAATTGTTTGGTAGCATCACCTGGAAATTGCAGATATCCTGTGCTTCTGTCTTTTCAGGTTCATATTTTGGTTTAATACATGAAAACTAGATCTGAATTCCTGCCCATGACAAATCTAGTTTTTCTATGTTAGAGGTTTTTTAAACATGGCTATTAAACCAATGATCAGTGAAAACATGTCATTCGATGGAATGTCGTATTTCTCTGTCTTACTTGAAGAATTTTGAATGGATGGTTTTTTTTTTTTTTTTTTTTTTTGGTCTGTGACTTTGTATTCCTGATTTTATGCAAATCGTTTTCAGGTACACTCCCATTTCTGATCCTGATTCCAAAGGGTACTTTGATTTAATGATCAAGGTCCGTCAACTTTTATTGTAGACTTATTTCCTCATTTTTATTATTTAGTTGTTAGCTAACCACTCTGTTTGTTCAAAAAAAGATATATCCAGAAGGTAAAATGAGTCAGCATTTTGCAAAACTCAAACCTGGTGATGTTGTAGAAGTCAAAGGGTAAGCTGCTCCACCATTTTATTTTAGTGTTGTTTAGGATTTCAGTGCAGTTATTGATCAAGTTGCTTATTTGAATTCTTGTGCAGACCCATTGAGAAGCTCAGGTATACTCCCAACATGAAGAAACACATCGGCATGGTAAGAAACACATCGGCTTGAAATTTGATATCTTTCTTGCTAAGTGTATTTGAGTATTTGTTAGATCTGACAAATAAGAATAATATTACTTAATACTTAACTTTGGCATTATCGTGGTGGTGGTAGCTTTGCCCTTTGCCTATGGCATCGTCTGAATGTTGAACCAATGGGAAACTTGATTTGTATATAATTGATGATTTGCCTGAGTACTAACTCTTAAAAGTTTGGGAGGTGGTCCATGTTGTGAAGATATCCTCATTTTTTACATCTTCAGTCAGTACTACCATGAATCAATCGAGACCCGGGTTTTCACTAGCGTCGGTGGGTCATGGTTGCTGTGAACTCTCCAGTATTGAGCCTCTGGTCCTTCTTGCCTTCAATTTATAATACTTATACTGAAAGTCTTAAATGAATTGGCCAGCGCTGGAAGGGGGGGCTTATATATTTATGCAAGATCATGTGTTTGGTCAGTGTCATTGTTTCCTTGGAAAATTCTATCTAATTACCTACACCGCCTGCCGATAGAGGACTCAGGAGTTTGCCTTTTATGTACATGTTGTAAACTATACTCTTTGCTTATAAGTCTATTTCTGTGGGTTGATGTTTTGTGTACTCCCAATTGGCAACAGATTGCTGGTGGGACTGGTGTCACTCCAATGCTTCAAGTAGTTGAGGCTATTCTGAAGAATCCAGATGATAAAACTCAGGTTAGCTACCCTTTTGCTTTGGTACCATGTATAAAATCTATTTTAGCATTCCTTTGTATGGGCCATTACTTGGAAAAAGGGCTAATATTTTCATAATATTGTCAAAAAAAAAAAAAACATTGATCCAACATCAATTTTATTATGAATCTGGCTTTTCATAGTTATTAGCTATCAATTGATCTTACAGGTATCACTGGTCTATGCAAATGTCTCTCCTGATGATATTTTACTGAAGCAAAAGCTTGACATACTCGCCACTAGCCACCCTAATTTTAAGGTACTTTTGTTTGATTACTGATCAAATTCTGTCATCCAATTTGACAAATTGGGATGCTGAAGGTTTCAATGAAAAAAATATTTAGGTATTCTACACTGTTGACAATCCATCAAAAGACTGGAGAGGCGGGGTAGGCTATGTCTCAAAGGATGTTGTCACAAAAGGCTTACCTGGTCCTGGGGATGATACTCTCATCATGGTAAGATAAAGATGCTCTTTCAACTATTAGTCATTGGTGTGTGAATTTCTGTCTACAGCAGGTGAATTGAAAACTTTATTCCTTTCTCTCTTAACGTTTGTAAACTTTTGTCTGTTCTTTTAATCCAGGTATGTGGTCCTCCTGGTATGATGCAAAGTATATCTGGTGACAAGGCTAAAGATTACTCACAAGGAGAGGTATGGAGTATCAAAAACACTTCTGTTACTACATTAATTGTCTAAACATTTACAGAACCTAAACTACAGTCTTAGACTCTTAGATTTCTACTCTCTCCGTCCTTAACTAATAGGGCGCATTTTTAGTGTTAATAAGTTTTAAAATACACCATAACTATCTACAAGTATCATTTATTGAGGTTTTACTTTGAGAGTTTGTGATGACCTAGTATAGATTTGTGCCCTATTATTTTGGGGGCGGAATGAGTGCTTGAGCTGCCTTTAGTCTTGCTGCATGATGTTGCTAATTTTCTACGATAACCAACATCAGTAATCCTATTTGGTGTCTACTTAATTCATCATTATTGATTCATAGCAACGGTTTCCTGTTTTGCAGGTAAGTGGAATACTCAAGGAACTTGGATATACAAAAGAAATGGTCTACAAATTTTGAGGGATCCTGCAAAATTTACAGAAATAGAAAAAGAATTTGGATAACATAGTAGCATCTTGTAGCTTGTAGGGCACAAGTGTGTTAGAAATAATGCATGAAGGTGCTCTGCTTTTATGGGCTTCATCCCTTGGAGAAATGGACAATTGCTTTTTCTCCGCATTCACCAAACCGAAGAAACATTTGTAGAATTGTAGGGCATTTTTAAAGCTCTATTGTTGAAAAGAAATGAGTATTGTTGGCTCATTTTGTAGGTTTTCTTATATTTATATTGAATGTGATAATCCACAAATGAATTGGGGATTTATTTCATAAAATTGCACAAGATACTACCCCTTCTTTGAGTTTTAAATTGATAATGAATTAAATGTGCTTTGGGATAGTTTTCATTTGCTCTTTGGCATTTTATTTGATGCTGATAAACTAATTCCGGCAATTAATATTTTTTGGATTAAGGGTTCTAATATTGTACACTTCTAATGGCATACATGGCTTGATGGCTAATATGTACAGATACCTTGGTTCCTTACAAGATCACCCCTCCTAAATAGAAGCTACAACCTATTTATAAAATCACAAGATATACCATACTTCTATGGCGGGCCTCATTGATGAATTGATGATCCTGCGTTACATAACATGATCTTCAACAATATAAGAAAAACATTAAAAGAGTAAAATGAAGATCTTAATAGTGGTGGTTATTATCAAACAAACATTTAAACAAAGCATAAATTAGAACAAAAAATCAATTCAATTTACTTTTCAAAACCAATTGTTAATTTTCTAGAAGCAAATACTCTTAAATAAAGAAGTATATAATACCCACAACTACTACTCGTACTTATAAACTCTCTTGACCGGAAGGGTGGTGTCAATACTCGTATTGTCAAAACTAGGAGTGTAACCAAGAAATTCCAAATGACATTTTCAAGAAGACATTTACATCTAACAATTCACCGTAAAAAGTCAATAATAATTTATATTAGTAAAAATAATTTAATCTCAAAGTAAAAAAAAAAAAAAAATGTATAATAAATCTAATTTTTTTTTTAAATTAAATTTATTCATAAATACAAGTCATACGACATTTATAATAAAAAGAAAAAAAAAATTGACGTAACTCCCTACGGCCCTACCACCACCTCCTCCTCCTCCTCACTCTCGGTTCTCCATTAAAGCGCACTCCATTGAAGCAATTTACTAGGTAATTTGTTGTTTCTTTTTGTAATCTTCATGTCAATTTCACAATTTAGGGTTTTCTTTAATTTAACTGTCAGTGTAGTAAAGTTTAGGGTTCGAACAATTGAACTATTGGTTGCAATATAACCCGCGATTATGTTGTTAGAAAAGAAAATTATGAGCCTAATTTAATAATTGAATCAATTATGCCTTTCTTCCCTAAAATCATGCGATTTTTGAGGTATTGTTTTATTGAAACATTTTTTTTTTTTTTTTTTTTGGTGAAAAGTGCTTTAATTGAACCTAAATTTGTGTTCTTTTCTGTATTGTATCTCTTCTGAGTTTTAATATTTTTTTATTGGGGTGGATGTAGCCCACATAATCCATATTTATATATTTTAATTAATTAAGTTAATCTGCTTTATATTGATTGATACGATAGTAGTGATAACAGGTTGAGATGGATAATGTTGAGTTCGTAAAAGATGGAATTGGTTGTTCGGGAGACTCTGTAAGGCAATTAGCTGAATTGTTTTCGGTGAGGATTAAACATAACGAACTAGAGAAATTTTTAATCGGCCAATCCGTGCTAGATCAATTTTTTACTCTTGCTTTTGATCTCAAAGATGAATATGATAATACAATTAAGGCCAAATTTGTTGCAAAATTAGTAACGGGAAAAAATGGCAATTTTAAAAAATTGGGTGTTGATCGTATGTTTGGTAGTATGGGTTGTGCAACCATATATTACACTTTTAACCAAGCAGCAGATATTTATGCTGTAACGGATTCTGTTCTTATGAAACACGGCATTGATTCTGCTAGCTCTGAAGATGACAGTTGGGTTTCCGGAACCATTGTTTTTAAGTATGGAAAGCCGTTTGATAATCGGTCTCGTTCTTTTGCAACCCAAGACTTGGAGGACGATTGTCTTGATATTGTGCTATTTAATACGACAAAGCGTATGCCATTGATAGTGGATGAGACGGGTTCTTGTTACAAGTTTCCTCTTCTTAGATCACACCTGGTTGTGCCAAATAGCTACTCTTTAATCTTCAAATTCGACTTGGTTTATTCTGATAAAGGCACGGTCGAACGTATTCAATTTGAATAATTCATTCCAAACTTTATTGATAGGTATTGGATGAAACTTTCTGACAAGGAAGGAGATGACATGCTTATCAAGTTGAGCCTTAAAACTACTTACTGTGTTGTATAATTATTGGTTATCTGACCTTAAGTTTAAGACTCGGTTATTAAAATTCCAAGTATGATTTACTTGCCTTTTGCGTTATATTTGTTTTAATGTACTGTATAATTCAATGTCAATTAATCTGCAGCAGTACAACATCTTCAATCTAATTTCAATGAATCGGCAACAACATATTTCATTCAACTCTGCAATATAAACACAATCAAGCAGTTGAGAATAGGAGAAAAATAAATATTCAAAGTGTTTATAATTATGTTGTACCTTAGTTGTTGTGGATGAGGTTCCAGCAGCTTGTGCTCTAGAGGATGCATTGATTATTTTTAGGTGAAAGGGTGGCAAGGTTGGAAAATGAGACCTAGTAGTTTCGTTGTTCATGTATACTTTACACAAAGTGGTGAGGAAAATAGAGTTATAATCGAGGTGATCGGGATCAGAGAGTGGGAGTTTCGTTGTTCATGTGTGTGAGACTATTCATTAGGTTTACTAAGTGCTGTCAACCTATATGTAAGTAGTAAAGCAACACATTACACATAAAACAACAATCATAAGTCAAATGGAACCTTGGTTCATCACAAGGTCACCCAATCTACAACTTATATGTAAAATCACAAGATATACCATACCATTAGAGCCTCTAAGATGATCAGGGCGGACCTACTGGACCATGTATCCTTCCAAACTGATTTAGACTCCTAGTGCAAGCCTTTTTTTTTTTTTTTTTTTTTTTTTTTTGCCGTTATTGTAAGCCTTGTTACATAACATGGTTTTCGGCAATGTAAGCAACAATTAAATTAAACAACAATTTTAAGATTGGTTGTTATTATCAAACGAAACAGCCAAACAAAGCATAAAACTAGAACCAAGAACGAAGAATCAACTCAATTTAATTTTCAAAACAAATCGTTGTTAATTTTCAAAAACCTAATATTCAGCTCGTAAATAAAGAACCATATTATCACCAAAACCAGGACTCGTACTCATAAACTATTGACCGGAAGGCAGTGACAATGCTCGGATTGGCAAAACTAAGATTGACACCTAGAAATTCCGAATAGTCTTTTTTAAGACGGCATTTAACAATTCACTTTGTAAAGTATTTTAAAGTCAGTAATAGCGGTGCAAATATAAACCTAACATTGTTAATTGTAGTCATTTTAAAAACTTGTTACTACGGAATACGGATTACTAGTAAAGCCCAAAGCCCCAAACCCAAATTTGATTTTGATAAACAATAAAAACCTCCACATTTCTCTCTTTTTCTGCGCAAATGCCTTGAATTATTTGTTTCGATCAAATTCCATGAAATTCATCTCTTTCTCCATTCTCACTCCTCACTAACCACGCCAAATTAGCCTCATCGAAGACAGAGAAAATCAAGAAAAAACTTGAATCTACAACAATGGAGGACGAATTGTTGAAGCGTAACACTGACTGTGTCTATTTCTTGGCCTCTCCTTTCACATGCAAGAAGGTTCATTTTTTTCATATTATTTAGACTGAAGAGCAGCACGAGTCAGAGAGGGTACCCTGTGCCTGCCTTCACAATATCAAAATTGTATTATGAAGATGTGGTTCACCCTGTTGTAACTTAAGCTATCTAACTATGCGTTTGTTAATTTTAACAATTAGCGCTTTGATGCTCAGTTTATTGTTCCTGTATGTAATATAAATACTTCGTATTGTTTATGTTATAATATAAGTACTTCGTATTATTTATGTTGTAATACAAGTATTCCATACTTGTTTATCTAGAACCCCTTACCGTTTTCACTAAGATTTCAGCTGATATACTGCCTCTAGTTATTCTTTTGATGTACTACATATACTTCGTATAATAGTAGGCTGTTTCAGTACTCTTGATAGTTTTATGCAACATAATGGTGCAATACTGTTCCAGATGAGCTCCGGTTCCGTTAATCCTTGGGGTCGGTAAAGGTTTACCGTCCAATTCAGCTCCTGCGCAGTCAACACAAATTAACTAATCCGAGAATAACCGCTCCGATGCTAAAGTTAGTAAGTTGATGAGAAGAATAAATGAGAATATAAGAAAGTATTTCTAGAGAGAGAAAGATAAAGGTGTAGAGAGAGAGAGATTGTACCTTATAATAAAAATGTGCTTGGGTACTTATAGGAAGGTAACCAAGCTGGTGCCACCTATCGGCATAGGTGGCAGACTGACCTTATAGGCAACATGTGCCTACGTGGCTTGAAGTAGCTCTCCACGTGGCCAGGAAAAGGCCGACATGGATGTTAAGCCGGTATGTTAACGAAGACCCGATTTACAATAAAAATGTTTATGTGCAGCTAATTATTGACGGTGTCGGCCCTATCCCGTACAACTAGCCCCCCAAGTGAGGGCGTCTGTAAAACAGATGGGCTCACTTTTAGAAAAACCTGAATGTGGAGTTACATCCGAGAGGTAGTCAAGATTAAAAAATCTCCGATTTGCCCCCAAAGTGAGCGAAGTACCGATAGTACTTTGCTCAATTGAAAAAACATGGGGTCGAGATTAAAAAATCTCTGATTTGCCGCCAAAGTGAGCGAAGTGCTGATAGTCTTTGCTCAATTGAAAAAACATGGGGTCGAGATTAAAAAATCTCCGATTTGCCCCCAAAGTGAGCGAAGTACCGATAGTACTTTGCTCAATTGAAAAAACATGGGGTCGAGATTAAAAAATCTCCGATTTTCCCCCAAAGTGAGCGAAGTACCGATAGTACTTTGCTCAATTGAAAAAACATGGGGTCGAGAATTAAAAATCTCCGAGTTGCCCCCAAAGTGAGTGAAGTACCGATAGTACTTTGCTTAATTGAAAAAATATGGTATACACGGGTAGGGATCTGGGCGGGAAAAGTTAAAAAGTAGTGGGAGACGTGTCGTTCATCGAATATGAGATGCTCAAAAGGCGGTTTCTCCTACTGTCGGATTGCATGCACGAACTGTCAAATCAATCGACACTATTCATTGAGGTATAAATACCTCGAAAATGAGCGAATTCATCATTTTTTAAATCAGTTTTAAAAAAAATTCACCAAGACTCTCTAAAATTCTTCTTGTGGCGATTTCCGTTCTGCGTCGAAGAATCTTCGTAAACCAAAGTTTGAGGGAACAATTCCTGCCTTCTGTCGATTTCGGACTTACTTCTTCTAGAGTTACCAAGCGAAACGCTCAGTCTGCAAGAGGTAAAAAACCCTAACCTTTTGAATTTTACCTTCTTTTTCATTTATTTGTTGTAAAAAAGTGTCAGTTGGTGTTTGTCGTTTGCGGTGGGCTTGTTATTATATTTGTTCATGAAGTGTATGCCTGAATCATTAAAAAACTCGACTGCGGGTAAGGCCAGTGAGGCTGACTTGTTTACACCCTTGTGTTCAGCTGTCGAAAAGAGGTCCTTCTCTCGTATTTTAGAAGACGTTGAAATTATTAACTTTGAGTCTATAAGCATTTGCGACCAGAAAAACTCTGAAATAACCGTCTACAAGTACGGTTCTAATATCAGCAAAATAGGTCGGAAAACAACTGCAATGCCGAGAACATAACGGGCAAGCTACCGGCCTGAAGAGGCTGAACCTTCTAAGCCGCCGCCCGGCAAAGAGACGATAGAAGAAGAAGCATCCGATATCAGGGATGAGGATATTCAATCCGTTGAGAAATTTCTGGAAGAATCTGAGGAAGAAGAAGAAACTAGTGTCGGCAATGCCCCGGAAGAAGGTGGGAGTGCTAACAACGAAGATGAAGGTGATGACGAGGAGGAAGATGATGACGAAGATGAAACTGAAAGCCTCAGGGTTGTAAGATTTAATCATGGGAACAATACTGCTAGCGGTGTAATAGAGGAAGAGAATTTGGACGAGGGATATGACTCGGAAGTAGATGATTCGAAATACAGAGAGCCTCTAAGACTGAGAGAGGACTTTAAAGTTGTGGATACCGTTATAGATCCAGAGTGGCGTCAAACCGCTATTGATAAGGAATATTGCTGTATCGGACAATATTTTTTCAACCTGCCACCAGGTTATGATCTCAAGTTGCCTGAAAAAGAGCAGACAACTCTCGATTGTCTTGACGGCCATATAGTCGTGTATGCCAAGCATTTCGAGTTTGGGCTGAGGTTTCCATTACATCCGTTTGTGGAGAAAATGCTCAGGGCCTGGAACGTATGTGTTGCTTAATTAACTCCTACAGCTATTCGCAACATTATATCTCTTATCTGGGTGATGATCTTCATGGATTTTCCCCTTACTCTTAATCTGTTCCGTAAGTTACATTGGATCAAAAAAGACAGCCAATCACCTGGATTCTGGTCATTATTCATAGCTCCCGGCAAATGTACAGTGTGGCCGAAATTAACAAGCTGTAAAAAATGGATGAACCAGTTTTATTTTCTAAGTGTTCTTGACGACTATAGGGTTTGTAGGGTTTTCTACCCTCCCATAGCATGTTTGACACAATAAAAAGTAGGAAGTTAGGTAGACTGGAAGAGTATGCATTTAACTTCTTTAACTGTAGATATGTAAGGGCCGGTAAGAAAAACAAGGTTGTACTGGGGGTGTGGCTGCCCAACTGTAATTATATCCTAGGCAATGCCCTTCTGTCTCATGTCGGTCTCTGCTGGACTAACGAATTTGGTACGCCCCTTTTAATGCCGGCTTTTGTTCTCCTGTCTTTCCTTTCTTCTTCTATTATTGTTATGTACACATTTTTTTTTAATTAATAAAAAATCTTCTAAGATATTCATATATATATTCAGCTATTTTAAAATAGCTGCCTGCTGCATTTTTTCTCATGATGTTTTCGCTTGTATTTTTCCATCGTTGCTATCGGCAATTATTTCTTTCACTTGGTAAATTACAATTTTTTATTTTACTGCAGGTATCAATAAATTAGATTTCGAGAAGCTAGGTCTTTTTTCTGACGGCCGGATTAAACATTAGTGTCCACCGAACCCCAAGAGCAGCTACGATACTTTACCAGTGTACTGCACTAGGGCTTTGAAAGGAAAGAAAAGGAAAAAAAAGACATGACTTCCAATGAACAGCGTAGGGTCAAACCCATAGTTCTTCCCGCCAAAAGGGGCGGTAACAATGCTTCAAAAAGAGGGAGTGAACTCTCTGGCCGGGACCATTCAAAGAAGCAGAAGAAGGATGAGGCCGAGCAGGCCAGACAACTGAAGAAGCTTCCGATGGATAGCTCTCACATTGTGAACTTGGACGACGATACCGACCATCCCTCTATTACTAAGAAATTAAACATCCTACTGCGTGACCCAGCTGCTGCCGATGCCGATAAGGTCGTCGTTGCTGAAAAGGTGGTGACTGCTGACACCACCATCCAGAAGGATAGGCAGGTTCCAAACTCAGGTCGGTCTGGTGCCACTAGCAAAAATGCTTTTATCCCAGTGCTGACCGGCGTTTATATTGAAATCCCTCAGGTGAGGATTCCGGATGAGGTTGCCGAGGAGTTCTTGGTCCCAAGCGGTATATCTTGACAGTGTCGGCCCTAGCGGTATATCTTAACGGCGTCGACCCTATCCCGTATAAATACTATTTGTTGTTAAAGCCAGATCATATGTGGTTGTATTAGCTTGTTACTGCTGCTGCAGATTTTGTTAGGACCATACTTCTTAAATGCATAACAAAAAAAATTAAAGTCTTGTCTTAAGACTAAAAAGTAAAATTAATTATGTCATGCCAAGTCTTAAGATAGACATAATTACCTTTCATATGATATAATCACTTTTTAGATGATATGATTATCTTTTGCAAGATAGATATAATTATTACCGTTCAAATGATATAATTACTTCTAAATAATACATTTACTTTTTAAGTGATTTACATCAATAACCTATATACTAAAAGACACGACATGTGTCACCTCCTGGAATATTTCCAAAATAAAACATATTGATGACTATAAATTTCAATTAATTAGTACTCTATGGATACTTGACACATGTTGATTATTCTTAGTGTTATTTTTCTTGCCATTTTTGTTGATTTTCAGCATTCATTTTTTTTTTTTTAAAAAAAAAAAAGAAATTTTCAACATTCAATTGATATGAATATATCATATAAAAGTAATAAAAAATATAATACAATGTTAATTTTAAAAATAATTATTGAAAATTACTAACCTAGTTTCAAATAATATAGTCACCTTCTGCATTTTGCGGAGTATAACATTTATTTAAGTTTTTTTGACGGAGGGCCTGTTCTCTTCAGCTTAAGTTCAGTTCAATTCATTTCAGCTCCAATCAATTCTGTTCAGCTCCAATAAGTTCAGTTCAGTTCAGTTCTAAGGCCCCATTCACTTCACCTTATTTTTGCTGAACTTAAATTAATTTTACTGAACTTAAATTATTTTTGCTGAACTGAAATTATTTTCACTGATTTTCTATTATAATTCTTCTTTAACAAAACTTAATTTTACTGAACTAAAATTATTTTTACTGAACTGAAATTAATTTTACTGAATTGAACTTATTTTTATTGAACTGAAATTATTTTTACTCAATATTATTTTTTTTTAAAGTGAAGTGATCAGGGTTTAAGTTTAGTTTAGTTCAGTTCAGCTCTAATAAGTTTAGTTCAGTTCAACTCTAATAAAGTAATAAGTTTAGTTCAGTTTAGAGTAAATCATGTATACTTGTAAAGTTGTACATTGAATTTAGGGAAATTTTCAATGGTAGTTATGTAGTTTTGCTCATTCTCAATGGTAACAAAATATTTTGCAAATTCTCCCAAATAGCATTATTTTTTATAAGTTTCCCTAACATGACAATAGTTGTATAATTTGCAAGTACTCCCTCCGTGTTTTTTTAAGTGTTACAGTTTGACCGGCACATAGTTTTAGGCAATTTAATTGACTTAAATAAAATAAGAGGTAAGTGAGGTAGTTGGAGTATTAAAAAATAATAAAAGAAAGATAATGGGGTTAATAGTCTATGAAAAGTATGAATGTGAGAGGAAAAAATATACGTAGTAATAAAAAAGTAGTAATGGGTTTGGGTGGGGATGAAGAGAGGATAGAGATATAATATTTTAATATAGCTTTTTGCCAAAATTGGAAGTGTAACACTTATTAAAACACGGTCGGATTTGGTAAGTGTAACACTTAAAAAAAAATACGGAGGGAGTAATTAGCTTAAAAAAAACAAGAATTAGCCTAATAATTGAAAAAAAGATTAATTAAAAAAATGGGACTAAAACCCTCCGCCAAACAGCCACCTCCACGGCGTCGGCTAGCCCACCGTTCGCCGGAAACCTAAATACCCTGTATAGCTATCCCGAAAACACCTTCGTTCTCCCAAAAACTCACCCGAAACAACTTTGTTCTCCGCAAAACCCACCTGTAGCCACCTCGCCATTCTCTCTGAAACACATCCATAACCTCCTTATTCTCCCTAAAACCCTCTCGAAGTCCATCTCGAAACCACCCTGATTCTCGAAATTACATGGTTCAGCTTAAAACTTTTAAAGGGAAAGGGAAAACCATATATTTTATTTTTTTAAATTTAATTAAGCATTTTTTTTGTTATTTATTAGTTTAATTCTTGTTTAATTAAGTTAATTAGTTGATAATTGTAAAAATATTGTTATGTTAGAGAAACTTTTAAAAAATAATGCTATTTGGGAGAATTTGTCAAAAATTTTGTTACCATTAAGAATGGGCAAAAATATATGACTATCATTTGAGAATTTTCCTTGAATTTATTCTACATTTCTATTTTAAGGATTTTTAGAGCAACTCCAATGGCAAGCTAATTTGACAATTAGCTTGTCATGCCACATCATCTTTTAAGCTAATTATCATTTTAGCTACTTTTTGCTCCAATGGCTGGCTATTAGTTTAGTAGTAGTTGTTGGATAGAAAATACATGGAAAGAGCTTCATTGGTGTGATAAGCATTTTATTTTGGCAAGTTTAATTCCCAAAAAAATTAGCTTGGCAAAGCTAATTTGTTTATCCAAGCTAATTGAGTTTTCTAACTCCAATGGTCAAGCTAGTAGCTAGGAAATTATTGAAATTGCAAGCAACTCTTTAGCTACAACCATTGGAGTTGCTCTTAATGTGCCGGACCAGAACAACTCTAAATGTCATTATAAGAAGAAAATACAAACGGAAGAACATAGCCCCCTACCACCACCGCCACCTCCTCTCAACGTTCTCCATTGAAGCGCGCTCTACGTTCTCCATGGAAGCGCACCCTATTGAAGCAGCTTACGAGGTAATTTTTTTTTTCTAATTTGTAATCATCATGTCAATTTCACAATCTAGGGTTTTCGTTGATCTAATTAAATTTAATTGTCATAAGTTTAGTTTAGGATTCGAAAATTTGAAGTATTGGTTCTAATATAACCAGCGATTATGTTTTTAGAAAAGAAAATTATGAGTCTAATTTAATATTTGAATCAATCATGCCTTTCCTCCCTCCCTAAAATCATGTGATTTGAGGCCTTATTTGACAATTGAATCAAATTTGGTTGCTGAACACTTTTATATTTGAATTGAACTATGAAATTAACTAAAGTTGTGTTCTTTTATATTTGAATTGAACTATGAAATTAACTAAAGTTGTGTTCTTTTCAGTATTGTTTATCTTCTGATGTTTTTTTTTTTTTTTTTTTTTTTTTTTTGGTGGATTTAGCCCCCTGCCTGCAAAATTCTAGATCAACATTATCTCATTAATAGTAACAAAAAATAACTTTCCACTTTGTTGATGATTACACGTAATAATCAAATTTGGTTCATGTAGCCGACCCTACTTATGGGATTAAGCCTTTGATTGATTCTAAAATGCTAAATTGCGGCCATATATTGACTACTTGTCTTTGAACCTATAAAGAGTATAAACTAAAATCCTCCATTGAACTGAATACATAGTATCATATTTATATTTATAAATTAGTTAAGTTAATCTCCATTATATTGATATGATAGTAGTGATAACAGGTTGAGATGGATTATGGTCCCTTCGTAAAATCTGGAACTCGTTACTCGGGAGATGATGTAGAACAATTTGCTGAATTGTTTTCGGTGAGGATTAAACATAATGCACTAGAGAAGTTTCGAGTTTATGGCACCATATTTGTTGAAGACGACGAGGGTGCTTTTTGCATCTTCACTCAACAAGATGATGATGGAATTGATGCTGATCTTATAAATGGCTCCTTGCCTCTAACTTTTAAGCGCGCAATCTGTGCTGAGTCAAATTTCACTATCTCGTTTGATCTCAAAGATGAAGATGGTAATACAATCGAGGGCAAATTTGTTGCAGAAATAGAACCGGGAAAAAATGGCAATTTTAATAAATTGGGTGTTGATCATATCTTTGGTAGTATGGGTTGTGCAACCATATATTACACTTTTAACCAAGCAGCAAATATTTATGCTATAAAGGATTCTATTCTTATGAAACACAGCATTGATTCTGCTAACTCTGAAGATCACAGTTGGGTTTCCGGAACGATTGTTTTTCAGTATGGAAGGCCGTTTGATTCTCGGTCTCGTTCTCTTACAACCCAAGACTTGGAGGACGATTGTCTTGATATTGTGCTATTTAACGCGACTAAGCCAGTGCCATTGGTAGTGGATGAGACGGGTTCTTGTTACAAGTTTCCTCTTGTAAGATCGCATCTTGTTGTACCGTGTTGGTACTCTTTAATCTTCAAATTCGACTTGGTTTATTCTGATAAAGGCAAGGTCAAATGTATTCAATTTGATAAATTCATTCCAAAGTTTATTGATAGGCATTGGATGAACTTTTCTGACAAGGAAGGAGATGACATGATTATCAAGTTGAGCTTTGAAACTAAAAGGTAGATACTTGGTGACTACTTTTGAGCTATATATATGTATTGGTTATCTGACCTTAAGTTAGAGACTCGGTTATTAGAATTCCAAGTATGATTTACTCCCTACCTTTTGCGTTATATTTTTATTACTCGTATCCTTTTGTCGAGCCTTGTCCTGTTTTAATGTACTGTATTGTCCTGTGAATCGGCAACACCATGTTCCATTCAACTCTGCAATATAAACACAAGTAGTTGAGAATAGGAGAAAAATAAATTTTTAAAGTGTTTTAATTCTGTTGTACCATAGTTGTTGTGGATGAGGTTCCAGCAGCTTGTGCTATAAGTATAGAGGCTGCATTGCTTATTTTTTGGTGAAAGGGTGGCCAGTAAAGCTGTCAATTCGGGTAAACGAGTCGGGTTTGGGTTGGGTAAGAGTGGATCGGGTCAGATCAATTCAGATTAATTCCATAACCTATGCGGGTCGGGTTTGGGTTGGATCATGCTTGAGTCGGGTCACGTCGGGTCATACTTCTTATCGGGTTTGGGTCGGGTTTAGGTCGAGTTAATAACAAGTCGGGTTACATTCGGGTCGGGTGAACAATAGGTCGGGTTTAATTCTGGTTTTCATGAGTTAAAACGGGTTAGGGTAATTCTCGAGTTCGGTTCAAGTCAATAATTTGCGGGTTAGAATCAGGTCGGGTCATTCTCGGGTTTGAGTCGGGTTCGGTTCAAGTCAATAATTTGCGGATTATAATCAGGTCGGGTCATTTTCAAGTCGGGTCATTCTCGGGTTCAAGTCGGGTTTGGTTCAAGTCAATAATTTGCGGGTTATAATCAGGTTGGGTCATTTCCAAGTCGGGTCATTCTCGGATTCAAGTCGAGTTATGTTCAAGTCAATAATTTGCAGGTTACAATCAGGTCGGGTTATTTCCATTTCAGGTCATATTCGGGTTCAACTAACTATAAATTGATAATTATCATTTTTATCAAGCTAATTATTTCCTTTGACTATAATATATATGGCAATATACTAGGGAACTATAGTCTATAATTTAGGAAGATAATTATCTCCTTTGACCATACAACAAATATATACTATATTTAACTCTTAAATTTGAGGATGATGCTCCTTTCTTTTGCTGGCCTGGACCGACTTGGTCTCCCTAGACAAAATGCTTTGATCAAAAATAATAAGGTGGTCTAAATTGCATTTAAGGTGATTTGAAATCGGGTCAGGAACAATTTGGGTTGAATTTAGGTCGGGTCAATAACAAGTCGTGTTAATTTCGAGTCAGGTTAGTAACAGATCGGGTTGAATTTTTGGGTTGGGTAAGTAATAGGTATGGTAAAATTTGGGTCGGGTCAATAACAATTCGGGTTTAATTTGGGTCGGCCAATAACAAGTCGGATTGATTTTGGGTCGGGTTTGTAACAGGTTGGGTTAAATTCGGGTCGGGTTAGGAACGAGTCGGGTTGAATTCATGTCAGGTTAGTAACAAGTCGGGTTAAATTCGGGTTTTGACGGGTAAAAATGGGTTTGGGTCAATTTCGGATCAAGTCGGGTTCGGTGCAAGTTACTTAAATTGGCCGTTGTAAACCGGTAAAACGGTGCAAGTTGTAAACCGATAAATTGGTCGTTTAAAAGAAAATTGAATGGTTCCACACACCCAATTGGACTCCCGGAGATTATTAGGGACCATGGTAAACATTTCGGCAATTTTTATTTCCGGGCGAAAAAAGTCAAAAAATTCCAAAATAGAAGGCTAATATCCACGCTTTTTGAGAAATTTTGGAGATTTCGGGGCCCAGTGTCGAAAAGTTTTGAAATTCTATAGGATACATCTCGGGGTCATATAATGTCGTTTGGAACCATATATGAAGATTATTTGTTGTCATAAATGTTCGTGGTAGGCTTGAATTAATGAAATCGGTGCAAGTTGTAAACCGGTAAATTGGTCGTTTAAAGGCAAATTGGATGGTTCCACCCACCCAATTGGACTCTCAGAGAGTATTAGGGACTATGGTAAAAATTTCGCCAATTTTTGTTTCCAGGCGAGAAAAAATCAAAAAATTTCAAAATTGAAGGCTAATATCCACACTTTTTGAGAAATTTTGGAGGTTTCGGGGCCTGGTGTAGAAAAGTATTAATATTTTAGGGGATACATCTCAGGGTCATATAATGCCGTTTGGAACCATATATGATCATTAATGTTGTCATAAAGGTTCGTAGTAGGCTTGAGTTAATGAAATCTGTGCAAGTTGTAAACCAGTAATTAAATTGGCCGTTTAAAGGCAAATTGGATGGTTCCACCAACATAATTGGACTCCCGGAGGGTATTAGAGACCATGGTAAGCATTTCGGCAATTTTTATTTTCGGGCGAAAAAAAGTTAAAAAATGCAAAAATTGAAGGCTAATATCCATGCGTTTTGAGAAATTTTTTAGGTTTCGGGGCCCGTTGTCGAAAAGATTTGAGATTTTAGGGGATACATCTCGGGGTTATATAATGCTGTTTTAAACCATAAATGATCATTATATGTAGTCATAAATGTTCATGGTTGTAACACCCCAATAATTCTCTCTTAAAAACCTGTGAGAAACCTGTATATAACCTGAACAATTTCAAGAGAATTACTGGTGTGCTACCGCCACGTATTCAAATGTTAAGGCTATCTCAGAAATTAGCAGCGGAAAACCAAAACAGTTTTAAATAAACCTCAAAACAAAGGAATTAAATCAAAATAAGTATTACAAGTTGGAACCATTAAGGCCCTTATTTAAACCCAATAAAAGTAGTAAGTGATTAAATTCAGTGTTCAAATAACTTCAAACCCAAAAGAATTGGTGTCAAATAAAATCGAATTAAAATAAATTCAAACTTGCAAAAGAAATAAAATGCAAACAACCAACTCTCTACTCAAGATCCCACAACCCTGATGAATGCTGCATGTGTAAGAACCTGTGGTTATTCTGCTCCCCAATATTACAAGTGTAAAAATTGGATCGTCACAGGGTCATTGAAAGGCGAAGGCCATGACCAAAGAAAGACACACAAAGCACGCAATCAGCAAAGCTGAGTACATACAAGCTGCGAAATCAAATTAAGAAAATACCTAACATGCTACTGATAATCAAGCACAAGCATCATTAAATATAGACTCAATTCATGACTCGATTATTAAATTTATTAAGACCTCACTAATTGATATTGGCTGACTCATTTAATTAGTTCATTGGATTTAGCAATAGACAAGGTTGTCCAACCCATGTCCCATTTGGAACATCAATAAAGAAAAACCCCATGCCTCCTTTCGGAAACATCAATAAACATCCAACGACCACGGGCGCGACTCCGTGACCGTAGTTAGTATGAGATCTCACCTAACTCCTAGTTTTAGAAAAATAATATTTGAAATAGGAGACTCGTAGATCAGACGGCCTCGATAAAAGTACACGGCTAATACCCATTTACCCCAACCCCTGATTGTCATTCCTCCAGATGTGCACCATTCTAGAGTTTTATTGCTCATCCATCTTGCACTTTACGTGATTTACAGGTTTAGACTTGGTGATGACTCATATACATTTCAATACAAACATCCCAAAGACAATTCATTCAAACATGGCAAATTCTCAATTTAGATTCTTGATTTATTAGTGATAAACAACATTTATTAATTATTCCATTACTACCTCGGTGTATAAACACCTCGAGTGCATAAGGCACCCCAAAACCTTAACCTCGTCTTACAAGACTTGAATTTCTCCTTTACTCATCCTGTTTACATAATCATGAATGAGTAATAATTTGATCTTTACACCAATCACATACATTTGCCTTTAAGCGCACCTTGCATAATTAAAGCACAAATAATACTTGCACTATAAACTAGTGCACATCGTTTGAAATTCACAATGTATAACCAGACAATTTAACCCAGTCAATCCTATACATGATACTAAGTTCTCGATCCGTCCTTAAACATGCACCTACAAGCAAGGTTTCGTAACTTGTACGTACCTTGAGTAAACAATTCGATTGGCCACTTTAAAACTAGAAGTCGCCTTCAACAAAGTCCTCTCCTAAACCAAACAATTAGAAATAAATCAATACCAAAGCAATTAAAATTTCAGCAATACTAAACTACTTTAAAACCTCTTAAATCATCAAAATAAAGCCTTTAAATTGTCCCCAAAAATCAAAGTTAGTAATATAACATCCCAACTTCAAGTTTATATGTTAGATTTATGAAAATATAGTGTTTTATATCAAATTACAGCAACTTTAAAGTGGGTAAATAAATCTGGAAATTTGTTTTAAGTATATAAAATAACCCCATAAGCATAATTACTTGAAATAGTCATTATATAGCAAGTTAGTGTGTTAAAAACCCAAGAATATATCAATTCAATGCAATTAGAGGCTTCAAAATAAAAGGTACGAAATCTGAAAATTATTTTTAAAGTTAGAATATAAAGTTCAAAGCTTTTTCAATCACAAAATACTCACAATAATTATTTTATAGGTTTAGAAGCATAAAAACATGAAATTAACACTACTTGTTCATAAAAATTGAAACTTTAATAAATCTGAAAATTTATATATGATTAAAATAATTATACTTTAATGTAATTTAAACATAGTATGATTAGATAGTTTGATTAACACGTTATCAAGCCCTAAAACATGAAAAATCAATGCTTTAAACCCTAAAATATACAAAATACATAATCTGAAATTTTATTTAATAAATTAAACATGTCAAAACTCATAAATTTATAATCTTTTAGAATCCAAGCATATTATCAAACCATAATAATATAATTTAGAACAAAATTTTAATTAAAGGTTGAAACTTTAAACAATTTTAATTAAGATAATAAAGCAATAAAAAAAATAAAAAATAAAATAAAGGAAGAGAGGAAGAAGAGGGGCGAACGACAGCAGCAGCAAGGGTGGGGCTGGTGGCCGGCGGTGGTGCAGGCGGCGGCAGGGCTGGCTGGGCGGCGGTGGTGCTGGCAGCAGCTTCTTCCTCTTTTTTTTTTGTCGTGAAATTGGAGGAGGGGAAAGCTTGAGGGGTTTTATTATTATAGTGGTTTAGTTTCCTAGTTCTAACAAAACTAGGATTGATACTTGGGCTTAAAGTGAGTGGGTTTTTAAAAAAAAATAGGCTTATGAATAACGGGTTGGACTTGTATAATAATTAAAATGTAAGTAATGAAATAATTTTTATGAAATAGTTTTATCAACTTTTAAAATAGTAAAATAAATAATCATCTAATAATTTTTTTCTTAAATAATAATTTTTTTTTTTGAAATGGTAGAATAAATCATATAAATAAATAATCATAGTTAAATATTCACATAAATATAAATTTTTGTATTCACATAATTATGGGGGATTACAGTGGTAGGCTTGGGTTAATGAAATCGGTGCAAGTTGTAAACCAGTAAATTCGCCATTTAAAGGCAAATTTGATGGTTTCACCCACCTAATTGGACTCCCGGATCGTATTAGGGACCATGGTAAAAAATTCGGCAATTTTATTTACATGCGAAAAAAAGTCAAAAAATTCCAAAATTTAAGGCTAATATCCACGCTCTTTGAGAAATTTTGGAAGTTTCGAGGCACGGTATCGAAAATCCTTGAGATTTTAGGGGATACATCTCTGGGTCATATAATGTCGTTTAGAACCATATATGATCATTATAAGTTGTCATAAATGTTCGTGGTAGGCTTGAGTAAATGAATCGGTGCAAGTTGTAAATCGGTAAATTTGTCGTTTAAAGGCAAATTGGATAATTCCACCCACCCAATGGGACTCCCAGAGGGTATTAGAGACCATGGTAAATATTTCGTCAATTTTTATTTCGGGACGAAAAAAAGTAAAAAATTTCCAAAATTGAAGGCTAATATTTACGTTTTTTGATAAATTTTGGAGGTTTCGGGGCCCGTTTTCGAAAAGCCTTAAAATTTTAGAGGATACATCTCGGGGTCATATAATGCCATTTGGAACCATATTTAATCATTATATGTTGTCATAAATGTTCGTGGTAGGCTTAAAATAATGAAATCGGTGCAAGTTGTAAATCGGTAAATTGGTCGTTTGAAGGCAAATTGGATGGTTCCACCTACCCAATTGGACTCCGGGAGGGTATTATGGACCATGGTATACATTTCAGAAATTTTTATTTCTGAGCGAAAAAAGTCAAAAAATTCCAAAATTGAAGGCTTTATCCACGCTTTTTGAAAAAAATTTGGAGGTTTCAGGGCCCGGTGTTGAAAAGGTGATAAGTGCATAATATACCATATTTTTAGTCCCTAATAATAGTCTTATAATCGTTTTCTATTATTTATTTTATGAATTTAGTCCATTTAATATTTATAGTTCTTATTTTATGTTAGTATTTTATTTTATAACTATTTTATAATAAGTGATACTTAATATTATGTTGTGTATTTTTGGTAGGAAGTCAAAGGGAAATAATAAGGTGGACTTGAAATGGAGAATGCAAAGTAGCTTCAAGAAGCCCACTTGTGTCACCACTGAAGATCACGTGCAACCAAATGAAAAGAAAGCAAGAAGAAAAGAAAAAAAAATAAAATAAAAAAATAAAAGATAAGAAGAAGAGGAAAAGGGGCGTGAATATCAACCAGAATAAGACCCCAAACTACCATCATCTTCCTTAATCAAAGAAGATCAATACTACCTCCGAAATTCAAGCAAAGATGAATCTCTATCTTTGTTCTCAATTCTATCTCTTTGATCCGGGAAAACCTAGGTTGTTTTTACTTATAAAAACCCCCCAATTATTCCTTCTAAAAAACACACAACTTAACCAGAAAATATTATCCGAGTGAGATAGTTCGATTGACTCATAATTGGGCAATTGGAGTATAGAAGATAGCCATTGGAGGAGGGCTTAGTCTCGAGTCCAAGGTAGAACGAGAACGACGACAATTCGCGGGGTCGAATTCGGGTCTTGTACGATTGTTCTTGGGAGTATAGTTCATAAGTCTTCTTACTCAATTGTTCCATTTACTGTTATTTTGGATTGTTTTTGCTAAGATTGATTAATTACTTTTATTGGATTATTGGTGTGATGATTTGATTATTAATTTTATAATCTATTTGCATGGTTTATTTCAATTTACGGCTATTTGAATTTGCTAGGTATTAATTATTAATTTTGCAGTTCAGCTCTGATTGTTATCTTTCTATTGTTGGATTGTAAAGTATTGCTATCTATATGGTTTAGCTTAGTTTAAATTGTATAGAAGAGTAGTCCCTAATTTTAAATCGAGTCTGCGATTATGGTTTGGTTTAAGTTAGAGAGCAATTTCAATCTAAATAATCTGACATTTATGTGATCGGATTAGTTAGGACTAATGAGGTCTCCTAGTTATTAAGGCTGCCAAGACTAATTCATGCAAGTTGCGACCATATTTGTGTTAATTAGATTGGTTTAGAGTCAATTTCGGCTTAGTTCAAAATTGGTTTAAACTAAGGGAAGACAGGGAGTCTTTGTTACTAAAGTCTCTACAGTTAGTCTAGTAATTAAATTGATTAATTATGCAAGGCCGGTTAATTATAGTCACCAATAGTTTAATTTGAGTAAAGGTTATTAATGGAGTTGGTTAAGTGTGTCGTCTATTGTAAATAGTAGATTAGTATTTTTAGTCTTGTTTAGTTTGGTTACTAGATTCATTTTAAACCCCCCATCATATGTAAATAGTTATTGTATTTTATGAGTTATTTGAGTATAGAAGATTAACAATCTCTCCGTGGGATCGACCCTTGCTTGTCCTTTTTACTACTTGTAAATATTTTTGAAGGTCTAAGTTAGGTAATTAAATTATTAATTTAATACGGTAAAACGGCACGTATCAAAAGGCTTGAGATTTTAGGGGATACATCTCAGAGTCATATAATGATGTTTGGAACCATATATGATCATTATATGTTGTCATAAATGTTCGTGGTAGGCTTG
This sequence comes from Chenopodium album, assembly GCF_948465745.1. Lineage (NCBI taxonomy): Eukaryota > Viridiplantae > Streptophyta > Magnoliopsida > Caryophyllales > Amaranthaceae > Chenopodium > Chenopodium album. Next base: position 2,134,609 of record NC_137847.1, on the reverse strand, counting down.
AATTAATGAAATCGGTGTAAGTTGTAAATCGGTAAATTCGCCGTTTAAAGGAAAATTGGATGGTTCCACCCAAAAAATTGGACTCCTAGAGGGTATTAGGGACCATGGTAACATTTCGGCAATTTTTATTTCCGGGAAAAGTCAAAAAATTCAGAAATTGAAGGCTAATATCTACACTTTTTGAGAAATTTTGGAGGTTCGGAGCCCGGTGTCGAAAAGTTTTGAAATTCTAGGGGATATATCTCGGGGTCATATAATGTTGTTTGGAACCATATATGATCATTATTTGTTGTTATAAATGTTCGTGGTAGGCTTGAGTTAATGAAATCGGTGCAAGTTGTAAACCGGTAAATTGGTTGTTTAAAAGAAATTTGAATGGTTCCACACAACCAATTGGACTCTCGGAGGGTATTAGGGACCATGGTAAATATTTCGGCAATTTTTATTTCCAGGCGAAAAAAAGTCAAAAAATTCCAAAATAGAAGGCTAATATCCACGCTTTTTTAGAAATTTTGGAGGTTTTGGGCCCGGTATCGAAAAGTTTTGAAATTCTATGGGATATATCTCGGGGACATATAATGCCGTTTGGAACCATAAATGATCATTATATGTTGTCATAAGTGTTCGTGGTAGGCTTGAGTTAATGAAATCGTTGTAAGTTGTAAGGCGGTAAATTGGCCGTTTAAAGGCAAATTGGATGGTTCCACCCACCCAATTGGACTCTCAGAGGGTATTAGGGACCATGGTTAACATTTCGACAATTTTTATTTCTGGGCAAAAAATAAAAAAATTCTAAAATTGAAGGCTAATATCCACGCTTTTTGAAAAATTTTTGGAGGTTTCGAGGCCCGGTGTCGAAAAGCCTTGAGATTTTAGGGGATACATCTCGGGGTCAAGTAATGCCGTTTGGAACCATGTATGATCATTATATGTTGTCATAAATGTTTGTAGTAGGCTTGAGTTAATGAAATTGGCGCAAGTTGTAAACCTGTAAGTTGGTCGTTTAAAGGCAAATTGGACTGTTCCACCCACCCAGTTGGACTCCCGGAGCGTATTAGAGACCATGGTAAACATTTCGGCAATTTTTATTTCCAGGCGAAAAAAAAGTCAAAAAATTCCAAAATTGAAGGCTATATCCACGCTTTTTGAGAATTTTTGGAGTCTTCGGGGCTCGGTGTCGAAATGTCTTGAAATTCTGGGAAATACATCTCGGGGTCATATAATGTCGTTTGGAACCATATATGATCATTATTTGTCGTCATAAATGTTCGTGGTAGGCTTGAATGAATGAAATCGGTGCAAGTTGTAAATCGGTAAATTGGCCATTTAAAGGCAAATTGGATGGTTCCACCCTACTAATTGGACTCCCAGAGGGTATTAGGGACCATGGTAAACATTTCGGCAATTTTTATTTACGGGTGAAAAAAATTCAAAAAATTCCAAAATAGAAGGCTAATATCCACGCTTTTTGAGAAATTTTGGAGGTTTCGGGGCCTAGTGTCGAAAAGTTTTGAAATTCTAGGGGATATATCTTGGGGTCTTATATTGCCGTTTGGAACCATATATGATCATTATTTATTGTTATAAATGTTCGTGGTAGGCTTGAGTTAATGAAATCGGTGCAACTTGTAAATCGGTAAATTAGTCGTTTAAAGGCAAATTGGATGGTTCCACCCACCCAATTGGACTCGCGGAGGGTATTAGGGACCATGGTAAACATTTAGGCAATTTTTATTTCCGGGCGAAAAAAATAAAAAAAAAAATCCAAAATTGAAGGCTAATATCCACGCTTTTTGAGAAATTTTGGAGGTTTCAGGTAGAGTTGACAATTCGGGTAAACGGGTCAGTTTGGGTCGATAAGAGTAGGTCGGGTCAATTCGGATTAATCCATAACCTATGCGGGTCGGGTTTGGGTTGGGTCATGCTAGAGTCGGGTCACGTCGGGTCATACTTCTTATCGGGTTTGGGTCGGGTTAATAACGGGTCGGGTGAACAATAGGTCGGGTTTTCACGGGTTAAAACGGGTTAGGGTAATTCTCGGGTTCGAGTCGGGTTCGGTTCAAGTCAATAATTTGCGGGTTAGAATCAAGTCGGGTCATTCTCGGGTTTGAGTTGGGTTCGGTTCAAGTCAATAATTTGCGGATTATAATCAGGTCGGGTCATTTTCAAGTCGGGTCATTCTCGGGTTCAAGTCTGGTTCGGTTCAAGTCAAAAATTTACGGGTTATAATCAGGTTGGGTCATTTCCAAGTCGGGTGATTCTCATAGTCAAGTCGGGTTATGTTCAAGTCAATAATTTGCAGGTTACAATCAGGTCGGGTCATTTCCAAATCAAGTCATATTCGGGTTCAACTAACTATAAATAGATAATTATCATTTTTATCAAGCTAATTATTTCCTTTGACTATAATATATATGGCAATATACTAGGGAACTATAGTTTATAATTTAGGAAGATAATTATCTCCTTTGACCATACAATAAATATATACTATATTTAACTCTTAAATTTGAGGATGATGCTCCTTTCTTTTGCTGGCCTGGACCGACTTGGTCTCCCTAGACAAAATGCTTTGATCAACAATAATAAGGTGGTCTAAATTGCATTTAAAGTGATTTGCTATCGGGTTAGGAACAATTTGGGTTGAATTTAGGTCGGGTCAATAACAAGTCGAATTGATTTCGAGTCGGGTTAGTAACAGATCGGGTTGAATTTTTGGGTCGGGTTAGTAATAGGTCTGGTAAAATTTGGGTCGGGTCAATAACATGTCGGGTTGAATTTGGGTCAGATCAATAACAAGTCGGGTTGATTTCGGGTCGGGTTTGTAACCGGTTGGGTTAAATTCCGGTCGGGTTGAATTCAAGTCAGGTTAGTAACTAGTCGGGTTAAATTCTGGTTTTGACGGGTTAAAACGGGTTAGGTCAATTTCGGTTCAAGTCGGGTTCAGTTCAGGTCAGTTCATGTTATATTAAGGTCGGGTCATCTCCAGGTCAGTTCATGTTCGGGTTCAGGTCTCACATACTCGGGTCAACTCGGGTCTAGGGTTGGTTTCAGGTCTGGTCAGGTCGGTTTTGGGTCACCATTTTTTCGGGTTCAGATGTGTAATACGCCCAAATCTCCCTCTACAGAAATACTAGAATAATATGTATAATTATATCGTAGAGATAGACTTAGGCGTATTACCGCCGCGTGATTACGCAAGGCTACTCAAACTTACTAAATAAACCAATACTTTGTAGGGGAAACTTCAAAACTCTTCTTTATTCAATAATAGATCCAAAAATAGTAACCATTGTAATGAGTACTCAAAAATAAACACAAGAACCAACACTTCCTAATCTAGGTGAACCATTCCCGGGACTCCAAATGCTCATTTATGACTTCACCTGAAATTAGTCAACACTAAGGTAAACAGGGCGAACCAAAACAAAATAAGAAATACGGATTAGCAAAATATGCTAAGTACGATAAGTTTGAGATAATTAAACTCAATTTATTGAAATCAATTCCATCCATTCCAATAATTAAATCAATAATTCCAATTCAAAATTCCAAAACCAAATTCAATAACCAATATTAATATCCAATAAATCTAATTTCACTTATTTTTAAAACCATTGCCAAGTATTCAAAAACCAATTCCAATTACTCAAAAACCAATTCCAATTCCAATTCCTCAAAAACCAATTCCAATTCCTCTCCCAAGTGTGCACACCCCCTAAGCTAGTCTCCTTATATTACAAGACTATTCTTGAGGAAAGACTCGGTCATACAAAGTCCAAAGTCCTATCAAATAAACCAAATCCGCATAGTGGGATTACTAACATGCTTATAAAGCTTTAATAATAATAATTTAATAAATCCTCTTTAAATCCAATACTTCCAACTTTTAATAAAAATTCCAAAACTCCTCTTTATTAAATTTAACATGCTTTCAAAATAAAACCCTTTTAAACATAAATAATAATTAATTTATTTAAAACATGATATAAAATCAATACTCCAATTTATTTATTAAAACCAATTTATTTAAACATACTTTTATTTCATAATCATAATTCAATTCAATTTAATTCAATCATCACAAGAAATCATTCAAACATGCTTATTCAAACCAATCTTTTTCAAGGTATCTAACCACCTAACGTACCTTGATCCTTGCTTATCAAAACACACAAATGGAATCTCAAGATTCTTGATCGAACACACCCTACAAATAAATATAACCTTAATTAATATAAGGTTAACAAATATTCACAACAATTAAACTAAAAACCTCCCAACTATATGTACATGAACCTTTTAAATTAATTTTTATAAACATCATTAAAAATCTGATTTTATATAATTAAAACTACTCATAATAATTTTTTATAAATCCCCCATAATAATAATAATAATAATTGAATAAGAGAAGAGAAGAAGAAAAGATAAGGAACCAAGAAAAAGAAAAGAATTGGATTTGCGTTGGAAAGAATAGGCAGAACTTGCAGAAGCTGTAACTCCTTTGATATAACTCCGAATCGGGTGATTCTTGAGCCTAACCTCAAGGATTTTTCGAGAGAAACAATCTTCTATGAAACGTTAATACCCCAAAAACTGACCAGAAGTGCCCGAAAATTGGCTTCAAAGATAAACGGGATGATTTGTGTAAAAAGAGGATAAGAAAAGAAGAGAATTGGTGTGAAGAATGTGAGAGGCATGGAGGGGTATTTATAGGCTAGCTCATGCAAGAATTATAGCAAGAGAATGTGGGAAGAATTATGGCAAGTAGGGTTTAAGGGATTACTTGGAGAAGTGAGTAAAAGAATTAAGGAAAGTTTGGATATTAAGGTGATTGTGTATACTTGAATATGGAAGGTATGTATGTCATGAAAAATAATAAGGAAATTAGAATTACTTGGAGAATAATTAAGAAGAATGAATGGCAAGAAAATATGATGATTAGATATTAAAAAGATGGAGAATTAGAACTAAGGAAAATAAGAGATTTTGGGAGATACTTAAAAATACAATTTTACCAAATAAATTCCCCCAAAGTAATTCAAAAGGGCCGAAAATATTGAGCTTACCATAACTCAAATTTTCGGATTCCTCTAGATATATTTAGGAAGATTTTGCTCGGTTTTTAAGGAATAAAATAATTGTGTAAATAATATAGAATAAATAATTAAATTAATTAAATACCAATTATTCACCAATAAATAACCAAGAAAAATCAAATTTTCCATACATGGAAAATCTGAAATCCCTAGCTAAATATTGGGAATTTTCGGCCATCTAAATTAATTAATAAAATATTATTTTGCTTTAATTAAAATATCCGAAATATGTAAATATCCGAAATATGTAAATAATCCGGTTTTTAAAATAAGATAAATGGATAATAAATCTTATCCAAAATAATGATTAGTTTTCAAAATACTTTTGGTGCCAAAATTCAAATATCATTTTGGCTCCAAATAATAAATTTACTAAAATACCCTTTTTATAAAATAATTCCTAATTAATTAATTAGAAAATACGTATGAAAATACGGGGTATTACAAAATGGGTCGGTTAATAATCGAGTTTGAGTCGGTATTTCGGGTCGGGTCAACTTTTGACAGCTCTAGTGGCAAGGTTGGAAAATACCGTAAGAGTTAGTAGTTTCATTGTTCATGTATATGAGAATATGAGATTGATTCTATAATTGGAATATATGTTCTTTACACAAAATGGTGAGGAATATAGAGTTATAATCGAGGTGGTCAGGATAAGAGAGTAGGAGTTTTGTTGTTCATGCGTGTGAGATAATGTGCATTGCCTATTCATTAGGTTTGTTGAGTGCTGACAACCTATATGTAAGCAACACATTAAACAACAATATTAAGTCAAATGGAACCTTGGTTCATCACAAGGTCACCAAATCTACAACCTATATGTAAAATACTAAAAATCACAAGATAACCCTACCATTAGAACCTCTAAGATGATCTAGGCGGACCTACTGGACCATGTATCCTTCCAATCCGATTTTTTTACTTTTTTTTTTTTTTTTTTTTTTACAGGAAGCAAAGAAATTTTATTAAGCTTCAACTAGGCAATCAGCCATTACAAGATCAGTGACTTCAATTGGGAATTCCTCCATCCAAACTCTAAGCTCAAAATAATTACTACACAATTTAGCTAATCTATGGGCTACTCAAGTCTGATTTGCAGGTGAGCGAGATGCCGAGTCTACCTCTGACAACTTCCTTTTTCTAGGAGAATTTTTTCAACAAATGTCAGCTGTATTAGTATTACATCGCTAGCAGCAGACGGGCGAGCCGTGCCTGAATTCAGACCAGACTTTTCTTTGTTTGAGTTGTTCCCCAGTTTATCTGCCTGAAGTCGTAGTGCACAATTTAGCCAATCCGATTTAGACTTCTAGTGCAAGCCTTTTTATTTTTTATTTTTTATTTTTTATTTTTATTTTTTTTTGCCGTTATTGTAAGCCTTGTTACATAACACAATCTTCGACAATGTAAGCAACACACTAAACAACAATCTGAAATATTGGTTGTTATTATCAAACGAAACAATCAAACAAATCATAAAACTAGAACCAAGAACAAAGAATCAACTCTGTTTAATTTTCAAAACCAATCGATGTTAATTTCAAAAACCTACCACTCGTAAATCTATATCTATCTATATATATATGTTAAAATAACAACCGATGATGTCATCATTATCTACCTGTCACTTTTTTATTTAATTTTTTCCCTCCAAAATGTAAGGATGATGTCAACTTTTCTCCCTTTTAAACTACCCTATTTAACATCGCTTTAAAAATATATTCCATTTGAATTTTTAAATTTTAAATTTTAACTTTTGGGTTTTCTACACATATTATACTATTTAGTTATTTACGAGTTGTTAACAATAGTTAATAATATAATTTAATTGAAATTTCTCAATTAAAAATGAAAATTATGCACTTTCGGGAATTGTATATTCATATTTAATTAGAAATTAGTTAGGAAAAATGAGGAAGTTATTTTCTTTCAATACGTGTTAAAAGTCTATGATTCAAATCTTATTTTAAAACCGTGTATCGCACGGGGTTAATCTAGTAAAGAAACATTTCATCACCAAAACCACTATTCATACTCAAACTTTCTTGACCGGAAGGCATTGACAATGCTCGGACTGGAAAAACTAAAATTCACACCAAGAAATTCCAAATAGCCTTTTTTAGGAGTTAGGTCTTGTTTAGTTCACCTTATTTTTACTTATTTCAGAAAAAATAAGTTCAGATCAGATAAAAAAAAATAAGTTCAAATTAGATCATCGTTTTATGTGCAGCTTTTTATCGCTAAATATCTTTAATTTCGTAATGAAAAAAAATTATGTAAAACACATACTACCTCCATTTCATATTATTTGCAACGAATAGACATTTTTCCTCTCTACTTTATGTCAAATCGTTGCAAATAATATGAAACGGGGGTAATATTAATAAAATACACATTATTACGAATTTAATAAGACCCCACTTGATATATTTTTTTCATATACATATTTAAGGTCAAAGTTTAATTAAATTTGAAATTCCAATCAGATTAGATCAGATCAAATCAGATAAATAAAAAAAAAGTGAATAAAACAAGCCTTAAAGTCCGGTGACATATAAACTTTTTGGGTCTCGGTACACATATTGACATATAAACTTGAAATTGTTAATTGTAGTCATTTTTATACTCTACGGAGTACTAGTAAAGCCCAAAGCCCCAAACCCAAATTTGATTTTGATAAACAATAAAAACCTCCACATTTCTCTCTTTCTCTGCGCAAATGCCTTGAATTATTTGTTTAGATCAAATTCCATGAAATTCATCTCTTTCTCCATTCTCACTCCTCACTAGCCACGCCAAATTAGCTTCATCGAAGAGAGAGAAAATCAAGAAAAAGCTTGAATCTACAACAATGGAGGACGAACTGTTGAAGCGTAACACTGACTGTGTCTATTTCTTGGCCTCTCCTTTCACATGCAAGAAGGTTCATTTAAAAAAAAAAAAAAAAAAAATCTTATTTTCGTATTTTCCTTTCATTAAATTATGATTTTTTTTGTCCTTTGTGTTTCTCTGATTGTGTGATTTTGATTTTTGAATTTCCCATGAAATTAATTCGTACTTGATTATTCTGTTATTTTTGAATTTTTGTTGTGTTCTGTAGGGTTAGGGTTTCGGTTTACAATCTTTTGATTTATAAAAATGAAGATTTTTTGTGATTTTGATCGTGCATTTTGCTTCAGTAAACGAATTAGTTGAATTTAGGGTATAATATTGTTGTTGGTGGATGTAATTGTTGTTTTTATTGCTAAATTTTGTTCTGACTGCTACTTTTTGTTATTCATAATGTTTAATTTTGCAGATTTTCGGTGTTCTTTAGGATTAGGGTTTTGGTTAAATTCATTTGACTGAATAGGAATTGATTGCCGTTTCTAGAGATTATGGGCCTTATGGCTGTTGTCAGATGTAAATTGCTGTTTTACCGTTTGATTTATCGAGGATTCAAGTTTTGCGTGCATTTACATGAACAGGGTGTAGAGTGTGAGTATCGGCATAGTGAAATGGCGAGGTTGAACCCACGGGATTGCTGGTATTGGATGTCTGGAAATTGCCTAAATCCGACTTGTGCATTTCGCCATCCGGTGAGTTTTGCATAATATTGTTTTCAATTTGTTGAATTTTGATGTCTTGAGTGATTATAATGAATGCCAAATGGTATAGTGAACTGAGTAAATTGTTAATATACGTTTTTTTTTTCCGAACTAGTAATACTTTATAAGTGGCATGGATGCTTGTAAATTTCAATATGTACTCTAGATTGCTGGGATGGATCTGGAATTTGTATATACAGTATACTCATCTCAACATGTATGCCTTGTTATTAAGGGTATGCCCTGTTAGAATATACCTTATAGTATAATTGGACTTTTGCGGATCAAGTTGTGTCTAAATGCTTAATTGTGCTTCTCAAACAGTTTGGTGAAGGAAGAATCTTTTTTTAAATTATTGTTATTTTTTTCATAATTTTTGTGAACGAAAGATACATACAGGTTAGGGCAATCTTCTCTCAAGAATATTTAATGTAAGTCCAAATACATGCAAATATAGAAGTTGCGGTCATTGTAGACGTGTAAGGCACTATAGTGTAAGTCATAATGCATGTGATAATTTTTTTTCCATTCTTGGCCTAAAAAGGATGTGCACTAGCTTTTAGCAGGAAAAAATTATGTCCAGCTGCTTTGGGTAGTTTTTTCCTTTAAAGTTGCTTTAGTCTTGAAATTGCTCATTGGGGATGAATTGGGTCATACACTCATACTCATACATAACTAGATCTTTGTTTGAACTCTAGAAATGGTGGCATATAGCCCTTAATGTAACAAACTAGGTAAAAGATCTACATTAGTAAGGAAAGCATTTTCAGTAGAAAATTATAAATGTTTTAATGCTTTATCAAACCATCTGCAATTGGATGGAACTATGGAAGTAACGCCCTTTGTTTGTGGTAGCAAATTTAACAGTGTTAGATTGTTTCAAAAAGTCACATAATTTTCCCTTTTGACAAATTAATGAGTTGTCTCAAGAGTTCCCAACTCTTACCTTTTGCTTGAATCCTTGCTGTTCAAAACTATTTGATCTTACCATAGGACTTATAATAGCTGGATGATGAATGTTTGAGTGATGATATGTAGAATTTGTAACAAGCTTTGCATGCCTTTTGGATTAGCTGATTAAATTGGTGGGCATCATTTTGACTGGGCATTTTGAACAAAAGGAGGATCAAAAGTGTTATCATCATATACTTTGAATGAATGAGCTGTGGATGCAACTTGAAGTTTATTGAGGGGTAGTTAGTAGTGAAACTGTGAAAGTCCTTGTCTAATTTATTTTGCAGATCATTGTCTGTCTTATTCTGCAGAAGAAAGAAAAATAGTTGTTAGGCTTCGTTCTTCTCGTAATTGTCTTTTTTGGTTGTATCTGACATTATATGCCCCTGTGTGTATTGAACCTTGTAAATAGTTTCCTGTGGAACTCTTGTGGTATTCGTGTGATTTTCTTTAATTCCCTTTTTCTTTTTAAGCTTTTCTGTTGCTGAAATAGCTCACTGGAAATAGCTTGTGTCTAGAGGAGGGGAAGAGGGGGGGGGGGGGGGGGGGGCGGGGAGGATCAGGGCTCGTAACTTTTTTTTTTTGGGCTGCCCAAAACTTACTGCCTACTTGTGCCAGGAAGGGCATGCAATGATTGGATTATGAATTTTATTTTACTTATATTTTATTGTATAGAAGAATTGAATAGCTCAAAGCATGAAAGTTGGAAAGTGGAAACACGTACAATATACTTTAGCTTGGAAATCTATATGCAGTTTTTGAGGTGAAGTTTTACTGATTGGTTCCCTAAGTTAATTGCACCATTATTGTGTTGGCCTTTGAATGCATCTGATCCTTTTTATTTCTATTACCTTATAATAAGTTTGCTGCACCATTATTAAGCTACATTCTGCTGGTGAGATGTGCTACATTAGTCTCAACTTTCTTGTCTGATGAAAGAAACAAGAATCATTGTTTTCAGTTGTTGATGTACAGCCCTTGGAATCACACAATGAAGCACCAACTGATGCTGCTCCACCTTTGCTGAATCAGTCTTCTGTGTCTGCTACAAAGACGACAGTCCCGTGCTACTATTACTACAATGGGTTTTGCAACAAAGGTGACAGATGCCCATTTCTGCACGAACCTGGTGGGGCAATTGGTTTGAATACAAAGATGGCTAATCCAGTTGATGCAGCAGTGCATCTTTTGGACAGTAAGACATCTGGAAGAGTTAAAACAGAGCTTAAGCCTGCTGAGAAACATTTAATTCCATCAGAAATGACAACGACAAATGGCAGTCGATTGCATAATGAGCAGAAACATCAGGCTCAACACTATGCTACTATACCAGAACCAAGTACTATATCCAAACAAACTTATATTCCTGAACGTGAAGAGACATTTGCTGTCAAAACAGTGACTTTGCAGCATGCAGAACGCTCAAATAAAAGTGAGTTTGAGCCTAGCTTTGAATCTGACCAAAGTTCAGAGGATCAAATTGATGAAAACATTGTGCGAGATGAGTGGTGTGAATCATCCCCTGGTTTTGATGTTCTTGTGGAAGGAGAGACTGAAGATTTGGTTTATGAGGATGACCCAGAGGATATGCGCTCCATTGATGGGAATGATGGAGGCAACGAGCACCTATTTATGCCTCATGGCTATGCTCATCAGGCTGAATATGATGAAATGGAGTACTTTGGTAATGGCCATTATGAGCCTTCTGAATATATTAATGATGAGCTGAGAACTGATCTTCCAGAATTCCCCTCTAGACACACACAGGATAGAGGAACAAGACGCATTGTGGCACGCAAGAGAAACATATTGTGTGTGGAAACCCCAGTTGGTGGCCGCCATGATGTAGATCTTCGAGACTATTTGAGGAAACGAAGGATGGTTGATGGTTATCTGGAGACACGTGACTTGAGGCATGTAAGAGATGGCAGGCAAGAGAAGCTTCAAAGGCATGCTTCAAATCAACGAGTACATGGACGACTGGCATCTAAGGTGGAAAGACCTGGTGTTAGACTGCCTAGGAGAAGGAATTCTGCAGTTGATGCAGAACAGCGAGGCAGACCTAGGAACTCACAACATAATGGCTACAGGCAGTATAATGGGATGAGGTCACGGCAGTCTTTGTCTGAATGTAGGATATACTCAAAGAGAGAGAGGTATGCTCAAGAGTCCACCACAGTATATGAGCCCAAGAACCATGATGCTGTCAAAGTAAACAGAAATGAGGGTCATTTACACAAAAATGGATCTGCAGACTTCGAAGGTCCCAAACCTTTGAGCGAAATCCTCAAAGACAAGAAGAAGATGTCATGAGCAGTAGCATCTGACCTTTTCTGTTTATGATAGGTGAGCTTACTGATTTGAAGGTTCTGCTTTGATGGCGTGGCTGCATACTACAATATCTAGATTAATTTTTCTTCTTTTTTTCTTGTTTGCTATATTCTAGTCTAAGTCTTAGCAAATTACTTGCACTTCCATTTTGGTTTTTTAAAATTTTTGGGGATCTTGGGGTGTTTGTGGTTGCCTGTATTTCTATTCGGCAGCATTTTTTTTCGCCTCTTTATTCTATAGGTTAAGATTTCGGTATTCCTTTTATTCTACTTAGATACTTGACCAGCTTGGCGGTCTCATTGAAACATTTGTGGGGCTGAATGTTTTGCTTATAAGGTACAACGCTGTAAATAAGCTTATGATGAGTTTTTAGTAGCACATTAATGAAATAGAGAAAGTAATCAGTCATTGATTGTTCTAACAAGGTTATATTCTGTTATGCCTGATGTTTTACACCGTACTGTTTATATTAAGACGTTGCATTAATTGTGTATTGTTCTGAGTTATATTCTCACAGAAGGCCATACATTGCGGTGGTTACTGGTAGGCCATGTTTGGGTTACATTAAGGTCAATTGGACAGGAAAATATGTTACTTTACTTTATATATTGAAAGTACTGTACTACTGTATGGCTTTGATATGGTGGAAAGTTTTGGTATGTCTGCTGAGAAGTGTACCAAAAATCCAAAATTAGTGGATTCTTAAATGTCTTTATTGTTTTGTACTCGTATAGTTTTCCTTTGATTATTTGCAGGCTTCCTTGATTTAGTTTTTCCTCTTTCACTATCGAACGGTCGAACCTGTTTCTTCTTACTACGGAGTATTTGTTAATTGTTAGTGCTTATGGGTGCTGAGGTACTTGGCCTCGCGCCTCACCTATAGATGGCCTACCCCTTGTAAAAAAACTTTCTTCCTTCTCCGCTCCAATCTACACCACACCCCCTTGGTAGCCACCTATCCTTCCCCTTGACTAGCTGCCATCACTGTTACGGCTCAACAAAGACGACAGTATGTGCTTCTAGCCCATGGACCAAACGTGTAAAAAACACTATCAATTGAAGACTATCACTTTCTTAATCGCGTAAGATGATGAAATTTTAATGCCCAATTATCGATTCTAGATAGAGCTTTCATATAATTGGTTTGTGTAGTAAGGATCAATGTTTGGGGCCTAGGATTGTTGAATTCATCCAATACAGCCAATGTTTAAGAAACTACTTAAATATGGGATGTATTGCATTAATTAATTTATGCAACCAATATAATGCCTACCAATCTACCATACCTTATTATCCATTTTATGTTATCTTGTAAGATCTTGGGAAGATTTAATATGTTTGCCCATTTGATGAATTATTAGTACTTGTACACTATAGATTCATAGCCTATGTTATTATAACCATATATTTTGTAGCATATATTTAATTTTTAATTAGCCATAAAAATAAGCATTTAGGAAGAATAATTAAAGTGAATCAGGAATGAGTATATTTTTTTACTAGTCAAACTGCCAACAACGAATCTGGTTAGGCCAACGGAACCAAGGGTTTGACCACCTGTCCCAAATATATAACTAACTGCTCATACATTTTTTAATTTTATATGTTTTGGCAGCCTTTAATCTGAAATCGATTTGGGTTAGTTCTGCCTAAAAGCTGAAGTTGCAGATCTGTACCACTATTGCCCTCTTGTTAAGGATTCCAAATTTGATTTAAAATAACTTAAAGTGGAAACTAAAGAAAAAAATTGATTTGATTGACATGACAAGTAGTAATAAACTCCCACACTCACGGCTCCGGTTGTAAAGAGTTAAAACAATGACATTCATTATAATACGAAAATATATCATTACTATTATGAAATTTTTACAAAATATATAAAGAATCGTAAAAGATGGTATTCCAATATACTCCATATCTATGTATAAAATTTATTTTTAATTTTAAAATAACATAAGTTATTACGTAGTAAAATAGAAATTTAATTAATGATAGCAAATATATACCGTTTTTGAGTTACAAGAATAATAACAATGTGACAACTATCGCAATAAGTTATTGTAAAATCTTTTTTGATATATAGAGTATCGTAAAAGATAACGACACACTCCATAAGCAAAATTTGTTGCCTTAATGTTTTTAATTCTAGTGGGATTCTGTTTCTTCACGAGTAGCATGATACAAAGAATGATTGTAATAATCTCTTTTTTCTCCCTTACTTTCCTTTGTTAAGTTGTCCAAATTAGAATTAGAAAGTGGGAGTAAGTATTTCATGTAATTGCCTCTAGTTGTCCAAAATATATATTATAAATTATATTTTGGCCCTATAATATATCTCACTCCATTGTCATTAAAATTTGACTTTCTCTCTCCTCCTTTTAAAAAAATCCATTTAAATGCCAAAAAAAAAAACAATAAATAAGAAAAACATCCAAATTTTTTTCTTCTCCAATTCATATTTCAACTCCACCCCACCACCCCAATAAGAATTCTCTAGACACCCATCTCAATATTTTTTCTCAATCATTTAAAAATTTCATAGTTTTTAGAGAGAGAAAGTGTATTTTTTTAGAGAGAGAAAAAAATGGAAGGATTACAAAGGTCAGCAATAAGCTTTAGAAGGCAGGGATCCTCTGGTTTAGTATGGGATGATAAATTGGTACAAGCAGAATTGGCTAAAGAGAAATCGGACGGTGGAGATGGAATATCAGTCGATCAGAAAGATGATGATCAGAAACCTGATTTAAGAAGAAGTAAATCAGACGGTGGAAATAGGCGAGCCTATCGTACTGTTAAGGTTGAGCAAGCAGAGGATCCTCCCTCTCCTAGACTTTCTGCTTGTGGATTTTGCAGTGTTTTTGGTAAGCCTGCTAAAAATAATAAAATTGATAAGAAAAAATCTGGTAAACCTAAGCATAAGTAAAATTAATTCAAACAAAAAAGGATTTAGGTTTTTTTTTTTTTTTTTTTTTTTCTTAAAGATTGTTATGAATTTGATGGGGTTTTTATGGTCTATGCTATATGATACTTGTATAAAAAAGCATATATTATAATTCAATGTATCATGTAGTTATAGTTAGTGTTATGTTGTGTATTTATGTCCCATTTTAATTCAAGAAATGTTTGTGGGAAGTATGATATGAGGATTTTTTTTTTTTTGTTTTTTTAATTTTTCTTTTGATTTTTAATTATATGATAGAGGATGTAATTTTTGATCAAATTAAATCTTTGTGTATATGATCATGATGTTGAGCGTTCATGATATTCTGGGTGTGGCCTACAATGTACAAATATTACTCAAAAATATTGTTGCACTCTTAGAATTTGCCTGTAATTATCACACTTTAATGTTTTTGTTGGTACTATCAATTCAACCTTGTGGCGTGTTTAATGGAATTTCCTTGGATATCAATCCGTTATAAAAAAGACAATACCTTAGACGGGATTCTAGTAACAGTTCTTGAGGTCTCACGAGATTTTAACCAACTAATATGTTTGGTGTGTCTAAATAATCCCATGTGATTTTGGTAATTGATATTCTTCATAGGACTAAATAAAACTATGTGATTCTTCAGTTCACATGGAATCTATGATTAATTCTTTCCTTGTTCTATATCTTTGCCTCTTATTTTCTTTTTAATGATTTTAAATTTGTTTCAAAAAATGTATGTAGTGCAAATTGAGTTGTCATTAGACAGTGATTATAATGGCTAATGATTTCAAAATGGATGCACTCCTGTCTTTCACATTGATTTTAAAACCTTAATTGAATAGTAGGATTGGTTTTCTAAATTTGTCTTAAACTGCCATTTTGCATTGTACTACTGTTCTTTTCTCCTTTATAAATCTTCATATGTTAGCTGGATTTTCAACCTCATTGAACCTCCTTTTCATATTTAATGTTCCCTCCATCAATAGATACTCTGTAGGTCGTAGCATTTCCTCTAAAAAAAAAAAAAAAAAAAAAAAAGGTCGTAGCTTTATTTTAGAGTTCCAAAATAATAAACCTACTTTCGTGATTTGATTTTTTTATAGAGGGATTGTGATTGTCACAGAGTATAAATTTAAAATTTTCCATCTAATTTTTTCTAAAAAAAAAAAATATTGACCTTTTAAAAGATATATATATATATATATATATATATATATATATATATATATATATATATATATATATATATATATATATATATATATATATATATATATATATATATATATATATATATATATATATATATATATATATATATTAATTTTAGTTCAATAAAAGTTGAGTCTCGCTCTGGAGAATAGGTTTCTTTCTCGCGGAGGTCAGAGGTGTTTTCTCTTGTGCGTTCAAGCCTTCCCACCCTGTTCTGGGGTTCTGTTTTCTGGTGTAATGGCGGATGATATCGTGGAGAGGTGGTCGAATCTGAAAATTACCGCGGATGAGGACGAAATTGCAGAATTGGGGGTTTCCAATTCGAGTTCCCAGGAAAGCAAGATTGCCCTTTCGGTGGTCGGAAAACTCTTGACGGTGAGATCGTATAACTTTGATGCTATGCAAAATACCTTGAAACAAACTTGGACTCTGAAACGTGATGTTGTGTTTCGTAAAATTGAAAATAACCTATTTATAATCCAATTTTTCCATTGGCGTGATAAGGAGAAAGTCCTTGACGGAGCGCCGTGGAATTTTGATAATCAGTTACTGTTGCTTAAGGACATTAATGGTGATGAACAACCGGAGTCGATTGAATTGAAATTTTGCCCTTTTTGGGTACGATTTTATAACTTACCTCTATACAGCAGATCGAATGATGATGTTAGGGTGATAGCGGAGAAAATTGGTGTTATGGAGGTGGAGAAAGATGACTTGGGTTGGGACAAATCTCGTAGAGTGAGGATTATATTGGACACATCGAAACCCTTGCGAAGAGTACAAAAAATCAGAAATAAACAGGGGAATGTGGCAATTGTTCAACTTAAATATGAAAGATTGACTACTTTCTGCTTTATGTGTGGGGTGATGGGCCACACGGAGCGTGATTGTCCTACTGCTGAAGAGGATGATGAGCTAACAGAGAAGCAATGGGGTCTGTGGCTTAGAGCTTCGCCTCGTAAGGGCCGTGCAAGATTAATAGAAGAAGTGGCTAGTCTCAAATCGGCGGCGAAGAAGGCTTTAGTCTTCACTCACAAACCTGCTACTGCGGATTCTAAAGGAAAGAAAGGGGATGTTCATAGGGATGGAGTTTGTAGGGAGGGTGAGGACTCGTCTGCCCTTTCGGTTTTGTGCTTAGAGAGTGAGAATGGAGGGGCGCAGAAGGGGGGAGAGGAGGGAGTGATTGTGCGTACAGGGGAGGGAGATGGGGGTACTATTTTAGGGGGGGGATGGTGTGGTTTCTGCTGTAGCAAAAGGGGGAGATAAGTTGGGCATGATTTTTATGGCAGGAGAAGGGGAGATGGCGGGGAAGAGTGTTGGAAAGGGGCCAAAGAAATTTAAAAAGGCAATGCAAGTTAAAGGGAGTGGGGATGTGTGCAGGATGGATTTTGAGGGAGAAATTCTTCTTGGTAAGCGTAATAGGGAGGGGAATGAAAATATGCTGGAGATGGAGACTAGTGCAAAAAAGATCATGCTTGATGAGAATGTTTTAACTGGATGGCGTGAGGCGGAGGTAGCGGTGGAGCTACCCCGCCAAGCCCAATGAGTATTCTAAGCTTTAACTGCAGAGGTCTGGGCAATACCGATGCAGTTAATAATCTCCGGAATTTAGTTCGGAGGGAGGCCCCGTCTCTTATTTTCTTGATGGAGACGGAACTGAGTAGTGGTGAAATGGTTAAAATTCGCTCGAAGTTAGTAGGGTACGAAGGCTTGGCGGTTGATAGTAGGGGAAGGTCCGGGGGTGTGGCTATGTTTTGGAGTAAGGGTATTGAGGTGGTGCTTCGGTCTATGTCGTACACCACATCGATGTGATGATTATGAAGGGTCTAGGTTCGGTTGTGTGGCGGTTAACTGGGTTTTATGGGTGGCCGGAAGTGCATAATAGACATCTCTCTTGGAAATTGTTGTCTGATTTGGCTTTGGAGTGTGATGAGCCGTGGGTGTGCATTGGGGATTTTTAATGAAATCCTCTCTGATTCGGAGAAGAAAGGTGGACGAGATAGGGCTTTGTGGCAAATGGACAACTTTAAGGAGGCGGTAGAGATATGTAATGTGAGAGATGTGCCTTTTTCGGGGTACGAGTTCACTTACGATAATGGTCAAAGTGGGGATGATAATGTTCAATGTCGTCTTGATCGTGCTTTAGCTTCTCAAGGGTGGTTTGATATTTTTCCTAGTGCTAAATTATTTAATTTAGAGCGTGAGTTATCTGATCATGCTCCAATTAACTTAAACTTGGAGGAAAAAGGAAATGTGAGGAGTAAGGAGAAGGAAAAGATTTTTCGATTTGAACAATTATGGGTGGAGCATGAAGGCTGTGAGGGCGTGGTGGGTAATGTATGGCAGGGGGGGTTGACTTTGGAGCATAAATTATCTCTTTGTGCTGCCGAATTAAGGAGATGGAGTGATAAGGAGTTTGGTGCATTATTTAGAGAAATTCGAAAAAAGAGGAAAAGGTTGAGCATTTTAAATAGGGGGTGTCGATCTACTGCTCGTGTGCAAGAAAGAAAACGCGTGGTTAAAAAGATCAATGATTTACTTCACAAGGAGGAAATTTATTGGAGGCAGAGGTCGAGATCGTTGTGGCTAGAGGCAGGGGATCGCAATACAAGCTATTTTCACCGGAAAGCTTCTCATCGGCGTTCAAAAAACCGTATATCTCATTTGGTGGCAGAAAATGGTACAAGGCATGATGACCCGGAGGAGATTGAGAATGTGGCAGTGGGATATTTTCAGAATTTATTTACATCCTCGGTGCCTTCGAGTTATGAAGATGCTCTGGCTGGGATTGATCATAGAGTTACTGAGGACATGAACGCTATACTCTGCGCCCCTTATACCTCGGAGGAGGTTTTCACAGCGCTCAAGCAGATGCACCCTTTGAAGGCTCCTGGTCCGGATGGTATGTGCCCTTTATTTTTTCAGACTTATTGGCATATTATGGGTCCTGCGGTGTGTGGGCTTGTTATTGGTATGCTCAATGGTGGGGTGATTCCTGAGAAGGTGAATAGTACTTTTATTGTTTTGATTCCGAAAAAGAAGGACCCTGATAATATGACTGAATTTAGACCGATAAGTTTGTGTAATGTGGTCTACAAATTGTTTACCAAAGTTCTTGCCAATCGTCTTAAATTGTTTCTATCAGAAATTACATCTATTAATCAGAGTGCTTTTGTGCCGGGAAGATTAATTTCTGATAATATTTTGGTGGCTTTTGAATTATTTCATCATATGAAGAACTCTGGTAGTGAGAGTGGTTTTCTAGCTCTGAAGTTGGATATGGCAAAGGCTTATGACAGGGTTGAATGGGGTCAGAAAAGGTGATCCTCTTTCCCCATATCTCTTTATTCTCTGTGCGGAGGCTCTATCTGGATTGTTAACTAGGGAGGTTGAGACAGGGAGGTTACATGGTATAAAAGTGGCTCAATCGGCTCCTTCGATTTCACATTTATTGTTTGCGGATGATAGTGTGATTTTTGCTAAAGCGAGTGTGGATGAGGTGAATTCCATTAAAGGGGTCCTTCACTCTTATGAGGTTGCATCGGGTCAGATGGTGAATCTTGGGAAGACCAATGTGACTTTTAGTAAGGGTGTGCCGTTGGAGAAAAGAGGTGAGTTGGTAACTTTATTAGGGGTGAGAGAGGTGGATGTGCATGATAAGTACCTTGGTTTGCCTACGGTGATAGGTCGATCAAAAAAGGTACTTACTAAAGGGGTTAGAGAGAGGGTGAGGAATAGACTCCAAGGTTGGAAGGGGGGATTTTTATCTAAAGCGGGGAGGGAGGTGTTGATTAAGGCAGTGGCCCAATCTATCCCGACCTACGCGATAAGTGTGTTCAAATTTCCCTCCACTTTTTGTGATGAATTACGATCGTTAGTAGCTAATTTTTGGTGGGGTCAGAAAAAAGGTGAACGAAAAATTCATTGGGTGGCTTGGAAGAAATTATGTGAGCCTAAAGTGGTGGGAGGTCTCGGATTTCGGGATATGAAGGCTTTCAATTCGGCTTTGCTAGGAAAACAGGCATGGCGTCTCTTACAATGCCCTTCTAGTTTGGTTGCTCGGGTGTTAAAGGCTAAGTATTTCCCGGATGGGGATTTTTTGAGCTCCGAGCTTGGGGGAGCGCCAAGTTATACTTGGCGTAGCATTTGGGGTGTTAAATGGGTAATTGAGAGGGGTATGAGGTGGAGGGTGGGGGACAGCATGGACATTTCGGTTTGGCAGAGCTATTGGATTCCGGGGACTCAGTCGAGGAAAGTAATTTCTCCTATGGGTAATGCGCCACCTGATCTGAAAGTATGTGACTTAATTCATCTCCCTACGGCCTCTTGGAATGTGGAGGAGGTGAAGAGAATTTTTCTACCCTTTGAGTGTGACCGTGTGTTGAGTATCCCAATTAGTATGCGGCTCCCGAAAGATTCCTTGTGTTGGGATCTTGAAAAGAATGGTGAGTACTCTGTTCGATCGGCTTATAGGGCAATTTATGGTGAGTGGGACATAGAGAATGTAGCATCTTCTTCGATTCATACTAAGTTTTGGGGCAAGGTGTGGAATGCTACAACTCTACCAAGAGTTAAAGTGTTCTTTTGGAGGGCATGTAGGGGGGCTCTTCCGACATTGGTGGGGCTGGGTAAGAGGCTGCCTGGGAGGGACACTTTGTGTTCTCTATGTGAGGCCGAGGAGGAGTCGGATTTACACTGCCTTAAAGAGTGTATTATTGCTCGTTTATTGTGGGATGCGAGTGGAATAGGTGGAGAGGTGCAGGGTAGCTTTTCTTCTTTTATCGAGTTTGCATCTGTGTGTTTCGAAAGGTTGCCACAACGCGAGCATGGACTCTTTATGACTGTTTTTTGGTCGATTTGGAGTGCTAGAAATTAGTGGATTTTCGAAGGGGAGGCTTGCAACCCGCAGAGATCGATGAAGTATATCTTGAAGTTAATGGGAGAGCTTAGCAAGGAGGAAGGAGGGGCTGTGCTTTCGGGCAGTGGTGCTAAGGCTCGCTGGCAGCCTCCTAGTGAGGGTTGGGTAAAGCTCAATGTTGATGGGGGTGTGTGTGATGGGTTGGGGTCTTGTGCAGGAGCGGTGGTGCGAGATTGCAGGGGAGATGTGCAGCTAGCTGCTGTGCGTATGGTGGCTGATCAATGTCAGCCATTGATTGCTGAAGCTAAGGCGTTGTTCTTTGGCTTGGAAGCTACTGTCAACTCTGGGTTTCGAAGGGTGGTGGTTGAGAGTGATTGTCTTGGACTCATCAATGCGATCGTATCACAAGAAGTTGGGAGGAATGATTTTTATCTAATCTTGGATGATATTCATCATATTAGTAGTTTTCTTGAGTCGGTTTCTTGGTCGTTTGTTCGTAGGGAGGGTAATAAAGTAGCTCATGCTTTAGCTCATTGCTTACCATGGGAAGTAGGTAGTAGCATTTGGCTTTCTAATTTTCCATCTTGTATTGCTAGTTCTTTGGAACTCGACCTTCTTATGAATGAAAATTAACGCTCTTTGAGCGATTTCCCTCAAAAATATATATATATATATATATATATATATATATATATATATATATATATATATATATATATATATATATATATATATATATATATATATATATATATATATATATATATAGTCTAGATCGAGTAGTAAATGACTTACGACAATTCGGATGAATGTTTAATAGATAATGGTAAATACGAAGTATAATAAGGTTGTCGTAATTCATACTTATGAGATTTGTTACAAGTTTATAACTTTCAAATTAGAGATTGTATTTAATATTTGTGACTAGATCAATATTTTCATTTTTAATATTCCTTAGTCCTTACCATTATATTAGGGTTTATTTCTACATAGACCTAAGGGTTTTGGTTTTTGTGTAAAGCATTATATTAATTTTTATAAGTTTTCAATTTTTCCAAAGCAATATATAAATATGGAGAGAGTGAGAGAAATCTCAAATGGTTAGAGCTTTCCTCCTAATTCTAGGTGATTTTAGATCGATTCTCATTACCTGTCCTTGTATCATTTGTTTACTGCTATTATTATTGAATGATATCTCTACTTTTAATTTCAACCTTTAGGACTTTGTATGAACATTTATGAACATCATACTCTCGGATTAATTTTTTTTTAACGATAATGACCAAAAGAGATAATAGGGCTCAAGGTAAGGATGTGTAATACGATAAGGATACGTCTTGAAAAGGATCTAGATATATAGATAAACTCTTCTCAAGAAGATAGTAATAATATAACTTGAATTCGTGTCTCAAAAAAAGTAGTGTCAACACCATTGTCCTCTAATTATTTGCATTCTTTTTCCTCCTCACACTATTAAGAGTTGAATATTAATGCATTTATGAGCTAAGATTCTAAGCATTATCTTGATATAATGCTTTTATGCTCCCGTATAAGATGTTGACATATAAATCTAAGTTTAGTTATTAACGTAACTAATTTTTCATTTTTGTTAAGGTTTATCTTTATCCTCTTTATTACGGAGTATCAAATTGCCTAATTATATTCTTAAAAACACATGTAAAGATGACTTATAAAAATAAGGAAAATGATATGGGCTATGTATGTATCAATCAATCAATTACATTATACTAAAGGCGAAACTTAGAGACCACTTGGCAAAATATTATAAAAAGTTTTCCCTCTAAAACCACTTACTAAAAAAAACTTATATTGTAATTAAATTATGACTTTTAGTTTGTATAAAATCTAAAATAAATGTCCTTAAATATCAAATTGCCCATTATAATTATTATATGTTTAATTAATTTCTTTCACAATATTTCATACTTTTTACTAGTAAGTCTATTTATGATATTTATATCCATTATTTTTGGTAAAATTTATTGTCACTAGAATTATTTAACAACCGTGCATTGTACGGGGTTTAATCTAGTAAGAAACTAAAAAAGAAAATAATGAGGATAGATTAACATTAATTATACTGATTTATGCATAATTTTATCATGAATTCTCAACATAATTCATTTTAGAAAGTATATTTAATGATTATATATAACCCTAAATGCTATATATATCATTACTCTAAAAATAAAGTACCCCATAACAATCAACAACAGGAACTTAAATGGACGACTATTAATTAATATGATCAAAATCATTAATAAAACATAAAAAGAAATATATGATCAAAATCATACGCCGCTAGAAAGTGCCAACATCGAAATCCAATTATAACATTTATATGTTGACAATTCAATATTGAGTGGTTTTATTTTAATAATTTATTATTTTTTTTTATCTACGTAGTATTTATTATGTTTTCAGAAAATTTGTTTTTTATTCATTGTTGCCGTACCTGACCAAAATCCAATCAATTTGTTTTATCTTTTAATTACGTCGCTCATGATATTGTCTTGGTGCAAAAATTTGTATACTGAGACATTAAAGTATGGTGTAACAGAAGACTTACATACTATACTATTTTAATCAAACTTACATGCATTTGCGTATTACATTCAATGCCTAATTATTTTTATGATTTAGTATGTCATGCATCACCTGTTCATGTCTTGTTTGTAGGTCAAGATACAAGTTTTAATCTTTTATAATTTGAAAAACATAAAAGTTTGTTTTCGGCATGTATATATCCGTTTAAAATTATTAAAATTCTCTTAACCTCCGTCCAATTAATTAAGTTTGGTACGATTGATTATAAAACATGCTAATGTAATAAGTATTGCAAGTGCCCTATCACTTCGTTGCATGTCTTTGGAGTGTTGGAAGCAATCTCAATATAGCAATCAATCTGAATCACAATTCAATTCCTTTACTCCAATTCGTATTTGTTATTGATCTGACTACAATTTTTATCTTCAAATTAAAACACCTATATAGTAAACTAATTGAGCTAGAGAGATCTGGCTAATAGCAAAAGAGACAAAAAAATATCTAATGAAAACCACAAAAAAACCTTGTAAAACCTCTTGGTGTGGGCACTTAAAAAAGGCAATCGCAATCATAAATTAAATGGCAAAAAATAGAGCCAATGAAAAGCCAAACGCCTAACGGGACCAAAATTGAAGAGAGCTGGCTGGCAGCCACGCTTGACTTGACGGTAGTCGCCTACATAGTCGGTACCCTTCATCATGGATAACTTTAACCTTTATTTGTGCCTACTCCTAAAACCCAATAAAACGTCTTGTAAGTTGAAACACATGGATTTATTTTTGTAATTTTTTTTTTTTTTTTTGAATAAGATTGATTCATAAATAAAAAGTCA
Source organism: Chenopodium album (assembly GCF_948465745.1). Taxonomy (NCBI): domain Eukaryota; kingdom Viridiplantae; phylum Streptophyta; class Magnoliopsida; order Caryophyllales; family Amaranthaceae; genus Chenopodium; species Chenopodium album. Next base: position 2,110,236 of record NC_137847.1, on the reverse strand, counting down.
TACGAATCTACAAAGAGATTCAAATATAATAAATATATAACAATTGAATCTTATAAAAATATCCTATTAGCAGAGCTACGATCGTTGTTGCAAATCGTACATTCTTCATACCCTCTTTCATATCGTTGTGATTTACAGTCTTTTTCGGCGAGGGGTCTATCGATATGTTGTAGTCGTGAAGAAAATTTTCTTCTGATTCATCTGATTGTAATCGAAGGATTAACCTCTTTCTCGATCCCACACAAATCTTTACCCATGAAGCAACTTTAACCATACTACACTAAAGAACAAAAACAAAACTAAAACTAGAACAAAGTCCACCATAGAGGCATTTACTACACTCAAACCCACTATAAAGGTACTTACTACCATCAAATAATGTAGATTTATTGAATTCAATAACAAAAATATAAAGAAATTAAAGGAAAAGGGTCAAAAATAACCAAATTTCTGGAGAAATTTGACTATTTTCGACCAATAAAATACTTTTTTTGAAGAACCCTAGAAAGAAAAAACAGAGAGGAGACGGCTAAGGTTTTTAATACTAATTATACTTACAATTTTTGTTATTTGTCTAGTTTTCTAGATTTTTTTTCGAAATACTAATTATACATACAATTTTACAATTAGAGGTTTTTCAGCGGCAGGCCACATGGTGCGACAGGGGTTACTTGTAGGGTGTTATTGGTTTTATCACAGGTTACTTGTAGGTGTTACTTGTATTTTGGGGTTACTTGTATGGGTTACTTGTAGGTGTTACTTGTATTCTGAGTAACCTACAAATAACTCCAAACCAAACCCCCATACCAAACTAGTGATACCCTACAAGTAACACCTGACCAAAACCAGTAACACTTTATAATCCCATAATAGAAGTAATACCTACAAGTAACACCCTGACCAAAACCAGTAACACCCTACAAGTAACCCCTTCCGCACCATGTGGCCAGCCGCATACAAAAATTTGTATTTTACACACACGTATTTATATAATAATAATAATAATAATAATAATAATAATAATAATAATAATAATAATAATAATAATAATAATAACATTACGTCACATGTCATTGTGATTTCATCTAATGGCTTTTAGGATGAAAACTGTTAAGTGGTGATAAAAACAATTTTTAAAATTTTGGTGTGGTTTTAAAGTTTTTTATTTTTTTAATAGTGTTTAAAACCATTTTCATTTTTTTTGTGGTGTTAAAAATTTTCTTAATTAGATCAATCTGGATACAATAAGTTGAATCGAACAGAGTGTACATTAAGTTGTGAATAAAGATTAGATAGAGTAAAACTAAAACGAGGTGATAAAAGAACAATAAGTTGTGTCCAAATGAAATATTAGGCCTACAAAGGCTACAATATTTGATCAAATACACTTGTGTGTGTTTGTTGTTTTTCCTCATAAAAGAGCTTTGTAAGCATGCACATCAAATCAAAATGAAAACAATATTTCATAAGACGTGCACATATAGTAAGGATGGCTTGCCATATTATGAGGTATATTATATGAAGTGCCTTTCGTAAAGACCTTTATGAGAATTATGACTAACTCCAATGGTTTTTTTTATCTACTTTTTTTTAAAAAAAAGAAAAATATTTTTATTTATTTATGTTCTAATTTTAGTTGAATGTATGACGGCCGCATCATTAGATCCTCTTTCAATATATTAGTGACTAGTATGAGCTTGTAATATCAATTGACAAGAGTATGACAAATGAGGCCCTAACCCGAAAACATACAATTATGTAGAAATTCTTGTCCGGAACTATCTTTAATTTCTACGTCTTTACTAGACCACATTGGAAGAAAATCTAATCAAATACAAGCTCTGCGGTCATGTTAGCTTTTTAAAAATAAAACAGATAGTAGTTTACTGATGAATTTATAAGTCCAACATCTTTTTTCCGTATCCTACATAACGAATTAGTTCAAATTTACCTCACATGTTACCATGTGGGTTACTTTTCCTAATTATGAATTATATTAGATTTAATCAAGTTCTTAATAGAAGTCAAAATGTAAAAGAAACACCTACTATTTGAACAAGAGGGAGTATAACTAACATTCTAAGAATTTAAATAGCAAACACTTTCAGACCTTCTTAGTGTTGTTGGATTGTCAAACTTTATGAATAATCCTCTATATTCTACACTTTTTTTTTTGGCAAGAATTGGACTATATGTTTAAATCTTACAAGTTTTTACAAGCAGAATAGAAAAGGTCAAAAGTAGATACAATTATTTGGTTTGATTATTACAAAACCTGTAATGATCAACGAAGAATTTTTCTTGGTAAACGAAAGAAATTAAACTAAGTCAAAATAGAGTAGTGTTGGCTAGATACTGGCAAGTGACAACCTTTTTATTTGTTTATTATCTAACTATTTCGACATTTCCACCATCCTGTTATTGAATATAAATGTCCAATTTGACCAAGGGTTACCATTTATTACTCCTATAACAAGTCAAAATTAGCATGCAATTATTAGAACATGTATTTCGTCAATACGAAATCCTGATCAGTGATTACTAGAATTTTGCAATTAATTGATTTTTTATTTTATATCGGTGCATAATAACAAGGATCGAGATGTAAATGAGGTATGATCGATCATACCTCGTCTACATCCACCCCTAAGATCCTATTAAAAGAGAGATCGTGTTGGAGCAAAAATTGCCAACAAACACTTAACACCCTATAGCTTGCGAGTGGCGTGAGGTATGAACCTGGGGGTTACCCTATGATCTCTCTTTGATTTTACGACTACTATGTATTACTGAGTGTGATACTTTTAAATGTTGAAAATAGTGGCCAGTCTAACTCGTTATGATTTTTATTTCGTATAGATGTAGTAATTGTCACTTTTCAAAAAAAAGAGTGGTAGATAGATTATATTTATATGAAGGAATTTCACTCGTTGATCCGAATTGAAAATCAAACGTACTCAAAATTGATTGCTTTGCGAAAGGTTTAAGTCATTTCGTGAGAATTAATACATCAAGAGAGACTAAATTAAACGAAGTATAAGTCTCACCAACTCTTATCTCCCAAGTTCTGTTGAGTTCATTCAAACATGACATACTGGGCTTAATATTGAAGCTTACTTTCACAACAATGGCTCATACTTTACTGGGCCTATTGGGCCAATGTACTTGTTGTACCCAATCACCTTCTATGACTAGAGGAAAGTTTGGTATATACTATATCTGCTAAATAGTGACGATACCAAAATTTTGGTTGGCAAAATAGAATTCTCATAAATTTATAATTTTTGCCAATGTATTAATTATGTGGTTCTCTCTACACCAAAAATTACGCAATTGAATAAGAGGTGTGATGGGCCGCTACCCGGTATAGTCCATACCAAGGCATGAAAACAGACAAACAGTATAAAATTAATAATAACAGTATAATAAAAAAATACGCTATTTTCTCTTTCCTTCTTCATTGAAAATCTCGCTGGAATAATAACAATATAGAATATAAAAAATAACAGTATAAAAACATCAATAACAGTGTATTTATCAATAATAACAATATAAACAAAAACCAAAAAAGTATTTGGTATGGACCATATCTGGTAGTGGGTTATAGTTACTCGTTGAATAATATTACGTGATAAGAGTGCGTCTCTATTATAGACGGTCACCTTATTACTTGTCCATCTCAACCCAAACTTCTAATCTAGTTTTAAACATTTATATTGCACCAAAAAATTGACACTAAGACCAGAATTGTCCCAACATCTTTGGTCCAAACTCTGGCAATGAATAACTTGTCATACACAATCAAAGGAAGGATGTCCATGTACCAAATGTCGATATAAGTGATATAAGTGGCTTAAATTTGCAAAAACCTAAATGAAAATTCACATTTAATCTCAAAGTTCTCAACAATATACTTTTATGAAACACATTAACAAATGGGGTAAGAAATATACTACGTTATATGCACAAACTTACATTAATTGTAATCATTTACAAATTTGTTGTATGATTGACCAATCCCAGATCAGAAAAATAAAATTAAAGGATATAAAAAAAAGGGTATGTGTCATAAGACCTGGCCTATATCTATAAATTGAAATTATCATCTCAGTTATCACTACTGCAAAGCTCTCTGAACTTTGGTTCTAAACAACAAAATGCACAATTTCTCCATTGAGAAGTAGAGGAAGCAGCCAGTTGCATGAGTAACAAAGGACCCAAAACTCGAGCCCACGATACAATGCCAAGCTGGCCCATATACCTTATCAAACTCCTGTGAAAACCCCAGTATAAACCGTATTAGTTATGATGTCTACAAGATTTGATCGTGGATTTAAAATTAATAAGATAACACATTCTAAAATTACACGAGTAACCAACTAAGCTACTTGACATCCACGTAACTTTAAAAATGTTGCGAAAATAATAGAAAAAGGCCCATATATATAGTGACTACTGACAGCACATGGAGGGTGACTAAGGTAAGGCATATTAAATGTACTAAAAAAAAATAGGCAAATACTGACAAGTTACAAATTCCAGTAATTATAGAGGATAGTTAGCTATTCATCACAAGTCATTAGTCATAACACATGGGTTGTTGGAAATGGATCTTTCCTAATCTCAAGTTAATTGAATTAGTACCACTAAAAATAACTATTTATATGCATGGCATCTTGCTAATTAGTAAGGGATAGCAATTATCAAGTGGGGACCAAATATGGAGGGACTAGATTGAAGCAAAAGTTGAGATCTAGATTGTTGTTCATTTCATTTTTTTCATTATTGATCTTGATTATTTGGTCAATTTGACCAATTTATTGTCTACTATTCAATGTGTTTGTGATGTGGAGATCATAAGATGGGATCTTCATATATTATACAACTTTTTTTTTTACACTTCTAGGTTCATAATGGCTTGATATAACACATGATTGTTGCAATAATTTCAGCATTATTAGATAAAAGAATAGAAGTTATTTAAGTTAATTAGGTTTCGAAAAGTGGTACCTTGCTTAGGAATCGAATGTCATGTCAAAACTCATTGCCTTTATGGTTATTTTATACAAAGTAAATATAAAAAAAAGATACTTATAATTCTTTTTTTTTTAAACCATAATTTCATAAAGAATCGATGTTTGGCTCATTATAGTATACAAGGGAAATACACAAAGGGTCTGTTCTCATTGACTGAAATGAGCTGAACTGAACTGAAATAAATATTTTATAAGAGAAGGAAATTAAGAGCTGAACTGAACTGAACTTATTAGATTTGAACTAAACTAAACTAAAAATAATCTGATGAGAACATAACCAAAGATAAACTCAACATATAACGCGTGTTTGCACATACAAATTTTGATATGCTGACTCATTATACCGCTACAAGACCAGCTACTCGTTATAAAATAAACTACAGTAACTTTTTACTTTCTAGGAAAATAACTTTAGTGTCCACCTCGTCTACAAATTGGTGATAAATTTGATGTTGATTTCTAAACTCTCTTATCTAGAATACATTCTCTAACTCTAAACATGACTATGTTCATAAGAAGTGTCACATACCATGCATGCGTAATTGATGAGTGAGAGAGACAGTAGAAGTTCTTTGAAAGCAGTTGATGTGTATAGTAGCTTAGGAGTGACCACTATCTCGTGTAACTGTGTAAGCATTAAATTCAGTTGGACAAGATAAAATGGGAAAAACCACAGATCCCATGTGTTGCATATTCTTGCAGTATAGTACTTGTGGTCTTGTGGAATTTGTCTAAACTCTATAATATTTAGCTTCATAGATGAAACCAAACATGTGAAATATCAATGTCGAGCTATGAACGGAAAATTATGCAGACGGGATTTAATCACAAGTTTTAAGTATCACCTGACCGGCCTCTAAATTAGTTGGTATGTATTCGTGTTTTAAACCTACTTCTAAACCTTATGTTTTGGATTAATGTAAACATAAAGATTAAAGAGGGATAGTAGTGTCATTATTGCTTAGCTTAATTGGTCTACTTGAGTTTTAGCCTTTTAGGTAAGCTTTTCACTCATTTTTCTTCCTTGTTATTATTCTTAAATTGTCTTCACAATAATGATGTCATTATTATCACCTTCATCTAATTAACAATAAAAATAAAAAAGGTACACTCCCTCCATCTCTAAATATTGTTCCTGTTTTGACTTTTCTTTTTGTTAAGGCAATCACTGTCAAAATAGAAACAACGTCCAAAGACGAAGTTGTACATGTACATCAGAATTATCATAATCTTTAAATTAGACTTACCTTCTTCAAGTTGAAAGCAATATGCTTGGCACTGAATTTCTCCAAACTATCATAAGTATTCCTTGCACATTGAAAAGCTTGAATTTGCATAAAAGCAGGCATATCAGTTACCAAAACCTTAACTTGTAACAAAGCAATAGCAGAAACCATATCATTTTCCAATTTTGCCCCTGTTGATTTCCTTGCTTTTTCCACAAATTTCCCAACATAAGCCACATTATTTTCAACATGAGAAACAGATTTCCTTGCTCCTTCCCCTTTCCCATTCCCTTTCCCTTGTAATAAATCCTTTGTTATTTTTCCCTCTATTTCTTCACTATTAGAAGTAGATTTCCTCCCTTCTATAATGTTATTTACTTTACTTTTCTCATTACTTTTTACCAAACTCAACAATATACCTTCTACACTTGACACTGATTTCCTTTCCTTTCCCTCCAATTCCTTTTCCTTTTCCGGCTTCGGTTTGGGTTTCGATTTTCTTAGACCACCCCATACACTAGAAGAAATAATTCTTTTTGTCACCGACGTCGCCGGAGTTTGATACTCCGGCGTCCGGCTACCCGTGGCAAACTTGTACACATATAAATTCCCTTTCTTTTGCTTCTCTAGTGATGTTGCATTCATATTTTTTTTTTTTTTTTGTTTGAGAGACTTTACTATATGTTTTGGTATATGGTACAATATTTTTTTTGGGTGTTCCTAAGTTGTATATATAAATGTGCATAGGAAGTGACACTATTAAGGTATAGTAGCCTAAAAAAAGGTTGGCCCATCATTAAAATATAAATAAATAAAAATAATAATGATATATTCATATATATTATGATGATTTAAGAAGTTGGGTGAAAAGATGATTAATTAATGTAGCAGACCATGTGGTAGTGCCAATTATCAAGGATCACATAAAGTGGGTTGGTTGTGGAGAAGGATGAATTTGTGTAATTTAATTAACAAAAAAATATTTTAATTATTTTTAATATTATGTAATGATTTGATTAATTTTTGTTTTAATTATTCTTGATTTAATATAATATGAAATAAATCATAGGAATTATGATGGGTATACTGACCAATTGGACCCCTTTTGGTGGAGTATATTTGTCAGGAAATCAGCAATGTTTCTGAGCTCCCTAACAAAAGACATTGCCCTACCACATTTTTTCGTTATCATTCCTTTGAACAATCAACTCTTAGAATTAAGAAATTGACATTGAGTTTAATTTAGCTTTAATTTTAACTAGAATTAAAGTGTTTGAATGTGTTTAGGGTAGCATGCAACCCAAAGATAATTTATTTTCGTTGTTATTACATTTAAAAAATTATATACAGTTTTGAAAAGATATGTGTTTCGCATACGATACATGTTTATAGAATTGATTTAAAATGTTTTTTTTAAGCATATCATCATGATGAGGAATACGCACGTTGAATTCGAGACCTAGCATGTGTAAGGCAAGGTACCTTATCACCAAATTAATGAATTTCATTCTCTCTTATTAAGTACTCCGTGATTAACAAATGATTCACACATCTATTTTCACGAAACTTACATGTCTAGTAAAAGTCATACTCCGTACAACAGTAATTTACATTAACATTCACGATCACAATTATTGTTAGGGTCCATGAATTTGTTTATTGTATCTGTTTAACATTCATGAACTACATTTAATACTGATTAATGTGAAAAAAAATTTAGATAAAAATGAAATACAATTGATGACAAACAAAGAAGGAAGTGAGAGTTATTAGCAAGGGGTCCTGCACTACTACTGCAAACGTAGTACTGTAGCAAATTTAGCCTTTTAAATAATAATGTGATTTAATTTTGGGAGTTAGTGCAAAAAATGGACTGCCAAATTAAGGGCATGAAGTAAGCAGAAAACAATTAAATAGGTAGCCTCTCATTTTCAGGGCCCAAAACAAATTGAAAGTGTCGATGAAATTATAGACAAAAGAAGAAATAGTACAATATTTCATGCCAGTTATTAGCTATATGTAGAATTCACCATAACATTTCTGCTGAAATTTAGGGCTATTAGCTACGCAATTTGGCGACTAGCTTAGCACTAGCTAGCATGATATCGACTTAGCCACGAGTACTTATTTCGTTTAGTCAATAATATAAATTACGAATTACGAAGTACTCGTGTTTGAGAGGTCTATTATTCTCGAGTGTAATTAAATTTAATTTTAAATAGTAATTTTTTTTTGTTTTTTTGAAAAGAATTGCAAGTAGTATATTTGATCACCAAACAAACAGCCACAGTAATGTCCACTTTAGTTTGCACAAAACTGTTTTTTTAATCGAAATGCAAAATTGTTCATTTTTTACTTGTTTTGAAAAAGAGTATGAGAAATTTGAATGCAAAAGTCTTGTTTGCTTACTTTTATCAAATATTATTATTGTATATTATAATTTTAATTGATTTGATCGAATTGCCTTATGAATTTAATTAGGCGTGTCCGTACCAAAATTGATACTTGTATATATTTAGGCGTTTCAATGTCAACTGAAACGTGAACATCAAAAAATGAACTGTGTTCATCTATAAACTTGTTTCAATGAAATATAAACTGCAATAATATTTCCCAATCAAAAAGTTCGAATTTGACTTCACAATAATGTGTTTGGCTATAGTACACTCCATTGCTAAGAACACTAAGTTATCTATGGAATTAAGAACAATTTACGAGGGTCGTAGGGACGGGTGGATAGCTAGAGTATCCAAGTATCGACCACTCAATGATTTGGAGCATCCAAGTATCCAAATTCCAAACAAGGATGACCTTAGCCCTCCCCTATATGCTTCAAAACCACATAACAAGAGCAACCAAAATCATCACATAATTGTTGCAAATAGTGGGAAATTGACCATACTTCCATTTTCTCCCACATAAGAAAAGGTAGGATAAAATTGGTAGGGTCAATTTATAAATTATTTATTACTAGCTAAAAGAGACATTCATAAGTTGTTTTTATATTTGTCCAAGTACACTTGTATACTTTTTATTTTTTTATTTTTTATTATAAGCCTGGTTTCATCCTAAATGTAATTGACGATAAGAAAGTAGTCCACCAATTAATCTTACATGTTAGTAATTATCTCTCTATTTCTTCAATGTATTGCGTGGAACACTATCACTCACATATAGATGGACTATAATTAAGTTTACAGCTTAATCAAACAAACTGAGTTCTTCAAATGTGGGACATTACTTTTACTCTCATTTGCATACAACAGGTGTAAAGTGTAAACTGCTATTGAAATGTTTTTACCCATAAAGAGTAATTAATTCCCTGTTTATATTGCATTGCACGACTTTGCTGCTTTTGCTGCACCCCTAATATGCCAATATGGGTATACTATGTTAAAAATTGTGCATTTCAATTCTTTTGATGCATATATAATTGCGTAAAATATGTCCTACGATTAGGCTTAATGTTGGGCAAAAATCATGGTAATTGAGCAACCCACTAGCATAATATACGTGTAGACTTTTTTCCCTTTGCTGTTTTTATACTACTACCTCCGATTATTTTTAGTTGTAAATTTGGAGTGTAATTTGAGAGATATAAAATATTCTAAAGTTGCTACTAAAAAAAATCAGAAGTAGTATATATAATCTATCCACTTTTTAGGCTATCGATAAAACGTACTTCCTAATGCACTTCCGGAGGAATGTTAGTTTTGGTGTTCGGTGAGGGAACACCAATGCACATATAAACAACCTACATGAACAAATTAAAGGTCTGATAATCTTACACTTGGTAGGGAGGACCCGTGTTTGATCCCCCACAACAACAATTGGGAGGGGACTGGAACCTAACCACCCAAAACTGATCTCCGAATTCGGATTAACCCAAAGGGTAAACCAAGTAGAACACCAAAAAAAAAAAAAAAAAGGTCTGATAATCCAGTGAAGGATTATTCATGATGCCGGCATGACATATTGACATGGTAGTTCTTGGCCATAAATAGGACAGATAGACATATTAGTCACGTTGTTGGAAGTGAAACTAGCTACTTTAATTTGCCCTTAACTAATTTGTATTAGTTTTAGCACTTTAATTCGGATGCACCCCCAACAATAATAAGTGGAGCTTGTTTTGACATCATTGCCTTTTGTTTTTAATTTTCTGTTTTTTCTTTTATAAACAAAAAACTAAAAATAGAAAGCAAGAAAAATGTATTTCTACTTTTCTGTTGTCAGTTTTAAAAATTATCATGATTTTAAATAAGTTTTACAAATTTTTAGTTCATTAGATGACATACATCATATAATTTTGAAAAACAAAAACCCATGTATAACGATACCAATTAAACGAACCCAAACTGCACCCAAGGCCTTGTGCCTACATGATCAACATGGACATGACTAATAATAATTTAGGGAATTTATTAGATTTGTAGTTGCCTTAGCTTGTTGTTTTTCAATTAAATTCCATACATATATACCTAATTTATGTTTTAATGGAAGAGCTGAAGAAAGGAATGATGTGAGCTCCTCATTTAAAAAGTAAAAACTCTAAAAAAAAATAAGAAGGCATACTAGGAATTATTGTCCGGTGAAAAAAGACAATTTAGATCAACAATATTTGGTATGTAAGTATATTAGTAACATTTTAAAAGTAAAAACGTTACCCAGATTTTGACAATTTTTAGGACCACTAGCAATTAACTGAAATATGCATGAGTCATAAAGCTAGCTTCTTATTGTCATCAATCACCATGAACTAACAAATTGACTTCTCTATTGAGTTTAAGTGTACTTTCTATATCCTAGGAAAAAACCAACCAACATTTTTAAATTTTAAGCTGATTTGATAACAATCTAATCGGTGCATAATACTTACTTATTAAATAAGAAAAAAAAAACGACCAAGAAAAGTTGAGTGTGTTGGGTTGAACACACTTAATGTTACTAGGGCGGTTAACGCGTGCGCGTTATATCTAGCCATATTCAAGAAACTATCTCGATTAAAATTTAGTTGTTGACAGCATTAAAAGTAAAGTGCAGTATTAATGTTATATAATTCAGAAATTTAAGACCTTTATTTTTAGCCAAATAGATAATACAAAATCATTTTTAGAAGTAAACTACAGTATTAATGTTATAATGATGACTTTGCCATAGCTCGTAAGCCTTTTTAAAGGTCAATATCAAAAGTAAGTTACGATGAGCATGTATCTATAGACTCGAATTCGATCCTACATGTAAATGACTTCACATTCAACATTGATTGATTAATTCATATTCATCAACACGTACGTAGTCAAATAATTCATGCACATAATAAGGTTGTTGTAAGAAATTAAAATTGAATAGATGGAAATCTTTATGATTGTCAGCTAACTTCTCAAAGTTGAATGCAGTCTAAATTGGCAATAGAACATAACCATAAAACACCAATACATAGCCTAACAACTAAAGCTTAGCCTATTTGAAATGGTAAAAGTTTGAACAAACACGAAGGTATTTAATTATACTCTTTTGTTTCTAAAATTTTGCATGTAAAAGTAGTTGATATATATTACTTTGTTCAGTTTTCTTTCCAAAAACTATAATGTTCAACAATGTTGAATAAACATATTAAATGAACATCTTTTTTCTCAATTGAGAAATTTGATGTTGAAGAAGTAACTTGTACTAAAGGGTCCATTTCTCTATACCTAATACGGAATCGAAAATCCTCTTCACGCAACAAGTAAAATGGAGAATTCCCTCACCTAAGATGTAAAGTAGTACACTAGTAGTAAGATCTATCTCCTTAGGGTGTCCTAGATCGAGCTAGATTACGGAGTAAAAGTCATCAAGTTTAGGTGTTTTTATTCCAAAACTAGCATCTTTTTTAATTAAATTAACGTGAAAATACCTTTACATATGCCTGAATTGTCAAAAAGTCCGATCCCTGAAAGTATTTTGTCATTGCTCGCTATATCCAACAGCAAAAAGGCATATAAGTAGTTCGGTAATAAATAGTATCATTCTCTACATACATATATACGTACATACTCTAGTTAGCTAACCATTATTATACTATCTTATTGGCTAGCTACCTAGTGTGTATATATATATATTGACATTTCTATATGACTTCCAAATAGTTTAATTTCTCTGCTTTTTTCCTTATGTTAGTTCAATTGAAAGAAAAATGAGAAAATTGCAGAAATAGGGGTTCCTTGCAGCCCAAAGCAAGCGCGATAAACAAGTTTGTGTGGCTTTGGACTGAAGGGAGCTCCTAATTCTTCTGTTTTCCCTGGTCGTTTGGTTGTCCGTACGCACGTTTTCGATCAACCATCAGCTCGATCAAGCTAAGTAAGCAAGTAATGCGCCCCTTTGTGGCTTACATACCTTAGATCAGCACTTGGAGACTTGGAGTAGTCAATATCACTTATCAAGGTACTATATACATGCAATGCATGCACGTTTTTTTTTTTGTGGGGCTCGAACTTGTGACCTCAAAGTCACAAGATGAGTTTCCTACTAACTCCACCAAACTTTGCTTGGTATGTAATGCATGCACAATTGTACATACTATACATGCAGTATTATTTGATTTTATTTATAGGTATGTACTGCTTTACGTAATAATACTTGTATTCTGTTTTAAGAGTAACAATGCGTTTTGTGTTTTGAGATATAATGTGCACATGTCGTCTTGTAATTGGCTTGCCATGCATCAATCGTAAAAAATTTATATTATTACTATCGTTAGTCAATAAGTATTATATTAGTCATGCATTTAGTTGATTAATTGTCTTTTATGAGAGGTGAACTATGACCCTATGTTTGTTAGGAGTCTACTAATCGATCGACCAACAAAGATCGAGCCTGGCCATTCCTAGCTAACCCTTATCTCCCAAGCGACCGCTCGTGGTGGGAGTAGATGATCAAGTTATACAGAACATAGTAGAACACTAGAGCCAACCAGCAACCACATATAGAGAATTAGATGCTTGGATTAATTGATTAAGGAGTTATTCTAGCTCGATCAAGCCTTGGAAATTAAGGATTGGAGGTAAATTAAATAAAATCAGTCAAAGTAAAGGCCGAAAGAGAAAAGAGATATGGGCTATCTAATCTATTATCTCGTTGGCCCATTCCAATTCAAAGAAGGCCTTACCGACTAATTTAAGCTCACAAACGAACAAAATATACTTATATGACTCATATATCACTCATATGAGTCATATATGTACTACTCCCTCCGTTTTTAAATACTTGTTCCACTTTTTATTTCCGACTGTTTTTAAATACTCTTGCTTCATTTTCTTATTTGAAAAACTTTAACAATTTTTAATTCACTCATCTCAATTAGAAAATTTATGTGATCACTTTGTACAACTGAATTACAAAACTTAAATGATGGTCATTATATCTTACTATTGTAATTGGTATAGTTTAAAGCAAGACAAAATGAAATGAAGACAAGATGTGTGAAATGGGGAAATCTTAAGACAAAATGAGACAAGGAATGTAAAAAAATGTAGTACATGCATTTTTTTTTTCTCGAGAGATTCATAAAGGGGAGATGTGTAGATGAGATCTGATCCCAGATAAGTCGATCTTATGTACTATCCCTCAAGACATTTAACAAACTAGCTAGCTAGTTGGTAACTTGGTATCCACAATGTAGTACACTTATAAACTTGATCTTTCTACAATAACCGTTTACAAAAATTGTTGCCAATTATTTAGAAATTGCTGAAACGTGGACAATATCGATTGGGCAAGTCGCGTTTTAGTGGGACCACAGGGAGATTATCACAGTCGCAAATCTCAATCACAAAACCATCTGGGTCATGGAAGAAGAGCTGATCAACGTGAATTCCACCTTCAATCACCCTGTTTTTAACATGTTCTATTTGCATCTCGTCTAGCTTCTTTTCTACCGTAGCCATGTTTTCGCACTGCAATAACGTCATTTCATTTTGTCAATGTGTGCGTAATCATGCATTGTAGTAACTCTATAGAACATTTTTAGTAGTTAACGTTAAAAGCTTAACATACCATAAAATTGTACATTAACAAGTGTGGAATTTAAAAATATAACGATATTTAAAAAGCATAAGTTGTATGTCAAATTTTGTAGTTGTAGTTATAACCAAAATTTCAAACCAAATTCAGAGAACATAATTGAAAGAAAAAGAAAATGAAAGGGAAAAAAAGAAAAGAAACGTACTATGAAGGAGATATGATTGTCCTTGGGATTAATCACTTTAACATCCAATTTGCCATTTGATTCATCATTGCACTCTAGCAAATGAATACCAATACCATAGTTAAACAACCTACAACAACAAACAACAATAAGATGAACCAACAAATTAAGGTCAATCAACAAGTAAACTTAAAATTCGAGAAGACAAATGATGCACTTATAAAGAGAAATGTTTTTTTATGCTTACCAAGCACCGGGAAAATCTAAAGACCCTGGCCGTCTAATTGAAATAAACCCAAGGACATTTTGGTAAAAATCAAGAGATTTTTCAACAGAACGACACCTGATTGAAATGTGATTTAAGGATATTAAACGAAGAGGATTCTCTATGTTTTCTATCGTCATGATATGTTCTTCTTCGCACGTTGATTCAACCATGTACTTATATGTAATATAACACTAATCTAAGAAAAAGAAAATCAAAGAATTAATGGTGTTTCGTATGAGTAGCAACCTAAGAATTTATAGTATATATAGAATGAAGAAGTAAGAATCAAAAGAAATTAATTGATGCTTTGACAATGTCTTATGTACGTATGTAGAGGAATACATGTTTTATACGCCGGTCGAAAATATTATAAAAATAATAATGATTAATTCACGTAGATATCCGCGTTGGAAATCTAATAAGCTAACCAGCTGTTCCCATTGGATCGACATGATTACATGATCTGTTTTGATTAAATTATTTTCTTTATCAAAACTTTAATTTAGTGTAATTATACTTATAAAATAAGGACATGGCTTACACATTCAAATGACTATAAGATAATTAACTTATCTTAAACGTTAACTAGTTTCGTTGACATGGTCTCGTCTTGTGTGTGGTCAGCCACACCGTGTGACCATTTATCAAAGAACAAAGTAACTTATATAAAACTGACTAAGTAACCCTGTAATACTAACTGAGTAACTTCTATAATACTAACTGAGTAACCTTATAGTACTGACGAAGTAATTACCCTTTAACACTGACCAAGTAATCCCTATTATACTAACGAAGTAATCCCTGTTATACGGTGTGACCAGCTACATATAAATGTTTGTGTTCATGTAATCATATCATTTCTTAATAATGTGGTGGCATAGGAAGGAGAATCGATTGTGACACATTACTTTCGAGTGCATAGTAAACATTGTGCATTCCTGTCCTAATTTGCAATTAAAGTATGTCATACGTTCATAGAGAATATACAGAGAGCAGTTTGTTGAAGAGGCGCATAGCACTGTAGCACTACTTCTAAAGAATGGCTCGACTAAAACCTATTAATTGTCAAGCTAGATTAACTAATTCGCAGATCACGTTTATCAAAGAGTCAACGGCCAACTAAATCACCAAATTTGTTCGAAGCATAAAAAGAAATTTAAGAAGTTTTTAAAAATGATTATCAAAATTTTAATATGTAATCTCTAACAATAAAATGAAAGGACAAAAAAATTACTCCCATAAAAAAATAGTATAATGCTATAGGGCTGCATATAAGCATTTAATATCCTTCCTGTTTTAGTATTACGTTGGGAATTTATCGACAATTCACGAATAAATTGGTGTAATAAATGTTTATTTATTGTCTATTATTTTCACTTTTAGCTTCTTATTTAAGGGCCGCATATATCTTTTTTTTAAAAAGATATATAAAACTATATGCAAAATAATTTACTTGCATTATTATAACTTCATTGTTAGCCAACAAACAAGAAAATAAATGTACTGTTTTATTCAAAACAAGTCAAATATAAAGTACGTATACTTTGTTGTTTCAGTTCGGTTTAATTGTTAAAATCCGATGATATTTTGGTAAAATTTAAGGGACCAATTTCAACAAGCAACATATGCATGATTGAAATGTAATATGACGAAGAGAATTGTAGACATTTTCTTTGTCATAATAAGTTCTTCTTTTCATGCTATCTCGACTACATATAATCACAAACATTATAATGATTAGCGTTGATAAGACTTACTTAATAAAAACTAAATGTAGATAATATATTTATAAGAAAATTTACTGTAGATGTTTGACTATGTGAACAAATCAGCAAAAAAAAAAAAAAAAAAAAAAAAAAAAAAAAAAAAAAGGTAAAAAACTACTATAATGCATGTTATACACTCAATGGACATAATAATTAAGTAATAACAAAAGTCAAGTCTAATACAAGTAAATTTCCCACGTTAATGATGCGAGATTGCGAGGGATACAGGTATTCACGTAATCAAGTTGTTTCTTTTATACTCCATGTTATCTACGTTCATTTTGTTTAATTAATAATCAGTTAATCACAACCCTACTAAACACAAATATATCCAATATAATGTTTCATATTGTTAAATTTTCATAATGCTCAATAATTCATTTAAAACTAGGATAATTGGAACAACATATAACTCCAAAAAAAAGTTTCATCTAAAAAACAATTGATATTTAAAACCTCCCTACTTAAATGGAGAGAGCTCTCGAACTCCGTCTGTTGAAATCCATTGTTGCCCACTTGTGAGTGTCTCACATTGGAGAAAGTGGAGAGGTGATTTTACTTTATAAGGTAGATGGGTAACTCCTATTATTGCCAATTGGTTTTGGTATGGAAGCTCCCTGACCTTGTTTGTGGACCAAACTCTCCTCCTCCTTGTTCGGGTTGCCTAGGCCCGTTTCATATTGTCTCGAAATTTAACACCGTCAATTATCTCATGTTATAAATGTACGAAATTAATGGTCCAATGGATATTATTAGATTTTTAATTCTATTTACTACTAGCATAAGTATATAAAAGATGTTAATTACTCCGTAGTAAAAATATTATTTCTTGTGATTTTTATTCGAATGTTAGGTGACATTCAAACCTTTAATTTTAATACAGCAGTTAATACATAATTAGAGTTATTATTGCTTAATTGATTACTTAGAGTAGGAGTATCAAGAGTGAAAGTTTGATTAATTTTTCTATCTGGATCACTATATATCTTTGTGAATTGTGGCAGAGCACTACTTCATTTCGTAGCTTTCCAAGATTAGTTCAACTTAAACCTTAATTTCAACTTTCAAGATCAAGCAGACGGCTGATCACGACTGTTAAATGTTAATTAAAAACAAGTACTAAATTTGTTAGAAGCATAATACTAAATCAATCAAAGTAAGCTATAAATTTGTGGTGGGTTAGCTACTATGAGTACAATCTATTTTACTTTGGAATACAGCAGAATATGTGTCCAATTAATTGATTATCAGCATTAGTATTACCTCCGTTCCTGAAAGTTCAAATCACTTACTATTCAAGTGGTCAAAACAAAAAAAAATTTGACCACATTTTATGATTTATACAATCAAAATAAATTAACAAGTTTGATCTTATTAGATTCCCCTTGTAAAATTTTCAATTATCAACATCTTAAATTTTTTTTTAACACATAGCGTAGCCGAAGTTATTAATGGTCAAAGTTATTTATTGGAGACCGTGCAAATGCAAAGTGAGTCAAACTTTCAAGAATGGAGGAAATATAAAGCCACTGAGCATTTTAGAAAGATGGTCCGATCCTGTGAGCCAAATATCTTGTAACGTGTTTTGACTTTTGAGACATAATTCGATAGTTGCACAAACAATAAGCTTAAGCACAGAAACTAGAATTATATCCTTGCAAATAAACATGTTTTTACCATGAAATCACATTATGTCGATCATCCTTGCGCAATTTAAATCACATCTCTCTATATATATTTGTGTAATTATGTTATCTATTTTCTTAAGTTTTTTGAAGGTGAATTATGAACTGCTCTTGTTCGGAACTGTTAAACTACTAAGCAATAAAACAGAAATTACTTATCTCTTGATGCGTGAACCAAAGTGACAATAGCCGCGTCGTGGAGAACCACTGACCTAATAGACGATTCTGCGCTACCTCCCGGTGCAGTAGACTAGAAGCGGTCGCCCTCCAAGATAAGCACGGCGCCGGAGTTTATGTGCACTCACAAACCCGACTGGAACTCAGAATACTTGCCCAAAAAACAGAACAGAAAGAACTCGTGTTTAGATAATTTTAGAGAAGAGAGAAGACTGATTGTGTTGTTGTATATTTTACTGGGAAAAGCAACAAGTATATATATAGGCAGTAGAAGGGAGACAAGAAGCATAAAACGAGGAAAGAATCTGGCTAAGAAAACGACCAGATTCATTAAGCCAGTCAACAACAGAAGCAATAGACAAGGAATTGAATCAGTCAGCTATAATCAAGGGATTAATGACTGATTAATTCCGTAACCCCAACAGTCAGAAAAGAATAATCCTAACAGACAAAAAGGAATATTCTGTTTAACAAAGAAAAGGAAATAAAATTTCTCTAAAAAAATAACAAGGACCCACGCCCGCGCATCGCATTCCCCAAGTCCCAAGGCCCGACCCGGCTCGGCGCGCGCGTGTGTGGAGTAACACTTACCTCCCACTCACTCAACTAAGCAATGTTAAGACATTAGAATATAAAAACAAGAAAAAACCTTTTCCCCCAACCAATGTGGGATTTTATCCTTTCATTTGTTTTTTCCCTCTATCTTGTTTTTCCCCAACTCTCTTATTTTATATCAAGAACTTCCAACAGGAACTATATATAACCTACAAGTATAAGTTTTTTACAAAAATTTTATGGTGCAAAAGAGAGTCAAATCACAAAGGAAAATAAAAAGTAATTGTAAATAATATTGGGCATAACTACCTCTACAATATCATCACGGAAAATACAACCAATTACCGAAAGAGTGTATCATTCCTTTATTCAAATTATCAATGCATTATATTACAACGGAAATCCTTTATCTTATACAACAACATGAGTCACCAAGGCAATGTGAATGTGGAGCTTGCGCCCCTCCACAGCTTGCTATACATTCTCCGTCTGAACACCCTGGATCTGGTGTGCAACGCCCACCTACTCCAAGTACTCCGATTTCTTGAGGTAACCTTGAGCTCGTAGCACTAATTCCTGGTTTCATAAAAAAGAAACTAAGTACTCGATATAAATATATAAGTTATGGTAAAATTATAATCCTTGTGATGATCAATTAATTAAGTAATTACTTTTTCTAATATAGATGATAAAATTTGCATAGTTAATGTTAAAAAAAAAAAAAAAAAAAAAAAAAAAAAAAAAAAAAAACTAAACTTTAGGCTCTATCTTGCACTTACCACATGATAAAATAACTAATAGCACCAACATGAGAGTCATAAATGATGTTTTTCCAGCCATTTGTTAAATAAGATTAGTATAGTTTCTTATTATAAAGGAGGAGGATGGAGAAAATTTAGTATTATAGGAGATGTGATGAGTATGTTGTTTAAACTTTGTTTTGGCTATTTATATACTTGTAATTGTTGTTTATGTTATCTGTAGTTGTAAATCTCTATGATTTTCTCCCTAAAAAATTTAAATCTCTTTATGATTTACTGTCTAATATATGTAAATATCTATGATTTACTCCCTAAAAAATTTAAATCTCTTTATGATTTACTGTCTAATATATGTAATTCTCTTATGATTTACTCCATATCTAGCTACTTTATGCAGTATCCTTTTGAATCTTCGCAAATTGAAAATCGCATTTGTAATATCCTTATAGACCCTCACAAATTCAAGATCATGATCCGTAATATCCTTTTGGACCTTCACATCATGATCATCACCTATATCAGTAATATCCTTTTGGACCTTCACAAATTATTTGTAATATCCTTTTGGATGTTCACAAATTCAAGATCATCATCTGTAATATCATTTTGACAATCATGATTTCTTTCCCAATTATTAAATGAATTATTTTGAACTAAAAATACTACTTCTTTTCGTTGGTTTATCTTTAATCACAATTTATCAAATTGAAAATTAGTTACGAATTGGAGTATTTTAATTATAAAAAAAATGATGATCATATATATCCTTGAGTATGTAAAAACATCTCTAAATGACAATCTAATAATTGATTGTTAAGTGCATGACAAACACATCTCTAAATGACAATCTAATAATTGATTGTTAAGTGCATGACAAACAGCAAGTGTGAGTATTGTTTCTACTATATATATATATATATATTGTAAACCAGTGGCAAAACCATATTGAAAATTAGTGGCAAAACTATTTTTTTTTAAGGGGCTTGGCGTAATATATGTAGTAATATTTCTCGTATAAAAAATAGTGCGGAGTTTATTGAAACATCAAAAAAGAATGAGACTAAAAAAAAATATTAAGGAGAAGCTTCTAACTAGGAGCTAGAAAATGTTTCTATATTCTCACCCAAAACCTACTCATTTATTGTACAACTAACATAAATTATCACAACATTTATTAAATAACTAAAACCAATGCAAGGGGTAGCCAAGACCCACCTCAACCCCCCCCCCCCCCCCTCGTTCTGCCCATGTTGAAAACTAAAGCAAAGAAATTTCAGTCAATAACCCAAGTGTGCTATTCTTCTTATCGCCAATTGATTTTAGGATGGAAATCTCGCTTTAGGTCCTGTTTGGCAAAACTAATATGTAGTACAAGGTAGCTGACAGAGTAGCGAGTAGCTACTAATTAGTAGTGGGTAGAAAGGTTAACTGTTAGAGTACTGAAAATCTGTCAATTAATAATAGCTAGCTAGATATTAGCTGTCAAAGTAGCGAGTAGAGGTTAGTTGTCAAAGTAACAATTGATAATATGCATGTGACAAGTTTAGCGTTTAAACCTTAAAATACGTACATATTGTTTAGAAAAGTAACCAAATTTTGACAAACAGAACTTAATTTTTATTCTAAAGTAAAAAATTCAAACTCTTTCACCAATTTATATATATATATATATATATATATATATATATATATATATATATATATATATATATATATATATATATATGTATATGTATATACACACACACATTATCTAACAAAAGAATCCACAAGAGGCACCACAACTTCTCAATGACCTAAACGTTAATTCACAAATTCTTGTATGAGACGGACTTTAATATATTTATTGTAAATGGGTAAATGTTACCTAAAAAGTATTTAAACTTACCCTTATATACTACTCCTTATAAAAATAACCATATTTAAACCTAAATTTTACCTTTAACAAACACTTATAATATACTTGTATTAGATTAAGCATATTACACATCAGTCTTTATAACATGCATTGTTTAGAAAATAGTAAAAAAAACACATTAATAAGATACAATCAAACTTATTACTCCATCCGTTTTAAAATACTTGCTATATTTTTCCTGGGCATGTATGTTAATGCTAATCCTTGATCAATAATATCATTAATTATCAATAAGTATAAATTCTAACAATTGAAAATTAATAATTTTTTCATCGAGACGATCCCAACGACTATTTACAAAATTATATTTCTTATTATGTATAAATTACAAACATTAGTCAAACCAGATCAAATAAATAGTGCAAATTACAGAAATGAAACAAATATTAAAAATAAGGGAGTAAAAATTTACCTTGCACCAATTTTATTATTACTTTTTTTACCAAATTACCATACAAAGTATCTCAAATTAACCGTCTTTCAATAAAATTAACGAAATTCCATTTTTCACCGGCTCATTGATGTTAGTTAGGGCTCAGTTGCAGTTAAGCTGTTAAGGTCACTTGATGTGCAAAATCTCCCCTAAAACCACAAAACTCCGGCGAAAGCTCAACAATGGCGGACGGAGGCGACATGGAAATCTCTCTCGACAAACTCCCTATCAAACGCCTCGAAATCATCGAAGAATCCGGCGCCGAACGCTTTTCCCCGTACTTTCTCTCTCCTCCATTTATGTAATAGCTTAATTTGACCTAATTTTTTCTGCAATTTTTGGTGATTTTGATTTGAAATTGTGGAATTTTTTCAGCGAAATTGAATACGAAGAGAAAACTGTGAACTTGATTCGGCGAATCGACTTCGCTTGGGCGTTGGAGAGAGATGCGAAGAAGCAGAAGCAGACGAAGGAATCATCTGCACCGTCCACGTTGCAAGGGGTGATTGAGAATTTGAGATTGGCTCATCAAGAGCTCTCTGTCATCATTGATCTAATTAACACTGTAAGCTCCTTTTACTACGAATTACACTGATTTTATTCTGAGCTGAAATTGTGGTTTTTGGTGATAATGTTAAGTAGTTTTTTAACTGTAAATTTTGAATTTTGAATTTTGAATTTTGCGCTAAATTTGTAGTTTATTGATGCAAAATTGAGGTTTTATGAAGTTATGTGAAGTGTGAATGCTGAATTTTGTAGTTGGGAGTGTTTTGGTCTTTAGAGTGTGAAGTATGTTTATTAAGATGCAAAATTGATGTTGTATGTAGTATAAATGATTGATTTTTATAATTGTGAATGTTTTCGATGCGAAGTCAGTTGATTAAGATGCAAAATGAGATTTTATTTTTGAAGTATAATCATTCAGTATTAAATTGCAAGTGTTCAAGAATCATGATGAAAGTATTGTAGAATGAGGATTCAATTTGAGCTTGAATATCAGAGTTTTTTTTGGAGCGTAAAAGTTATTTGTCCTGCCTTCCTTGAGCTTTTTCATTGCCATTGCTTCTCATCCACTTTTGAGTTCTTGGACATGAAGTTGGCCCTTCTTGGAGAGAATTGAAAATGGGATGATCATTTGAGGTTTACTTATTGAACATGGTGTTAGTTTACTGGAAAAGTTTTTGTAGCTCAATTAATGAAATTTTCTATCTAACATCGTGGCTGTTAACAATGTTGCTCTAACCCAAGGTGGGTGACCATCAACTCATAGTGGTTTAAGAAATTTTATAAGATTATAATTGGAGCTAGTTTGCTATTTTTTTTTTTAGTTTTTTTATTTGAGGGACTATGTCATTTCTTTTGCATAATTACCCCAAAATTGACATTTTTATATTTTTAATCATTGATAAGCTGCTGAAGTGCTGAGTATTCTCTCATTAACTTGAAAACTTATGGAAATTCAGATGCAAATATTGGGGGAAACTTTGTTATGTCCTAGTTGTTTTTGGCTTTCAAATAAATGTGTTATTACCTTAATTTTGATTAAGGTGAATTATTTGGCATTTAAGTACGGGTGAGTTGTGACGATATCAACACTTTGTTAGAACCTTTTACTGTTTGCTTCTGGGATAGTGTGGTTTTCCTGAATACTGCTTTAATTTATGTCTGTGCTAATCAGGAATATTTCAGCTTGTTATTCCATTTTTTTCCACATATCTTATTTGGGGCAAGCTTCATTTTGTAACTTGTCTTATCGAAAGTGCTGATGGGCAAATCTTGGCTAATTGTTCAGGTTGAAGCTAATGATGCAGTTACCGTGGCTCATATGAATAGGCCAAAACCATTGCCTAATGAAGCCTTGTCCGACCTTGCAATATCTGCTGCAAATAAGCTGCAGTGTTTTCGGGTATCGTCCTTGTTAGACTTATTGTATCTTTCACCTTACTCTACCAATACCCCCTTAGTGTGTATGTTACTGCAACTTAATACTTTTTCCCTGCTTAAAATAGAAAGATGTATCATAATAGTTCTATCTTGAGGTCTAAAATTGCAGTTTGCATGAACATTTTCTCTTAGTTGCTTTTGGAATAAAATTTTAACCTTGCCTCCCTTGCAGCATCTCAGTAAGTACTTTAAGCAGTCTGCGAAATCCTTGGAACATCAGATTGCCAGGGAAGCAAGATTCTATGGAGCTCTCATTCGGTGAGTATGCAGAAGTGGATACTCTCTCTTTCCTTATATACTTGTATTTTGATAAGATATAAATTGATGCCTTATCATGCCAATCTGTTGCATTGCAACTCTCATTCAACATTCAATACCTCACTTTCAGTTCATCTCTACGTGCCTTGTCTACTATCTAGCATACATTCTTGTGGTATCTACTATCTAGTCACCTTTCTTCCATGTCCTTGTAGCCGAGCTTTGACACTGTTTGGTGTTTCCACTTTCCATTATCATTCTCCTGTTATATTCATAAGATTTGTCTATGTTTACTACGTCTTCTCTGCATTTATTGTGTATTATACACACTATGTTTAATTTCCTTAAGGTTTGCATTAATTGTTAGTGCTTCTGACGATAAGTATAGTAAATCAATAAATATAATTTGATGCAACATCTAATATATAATAATTTGATGCTATGACTAACCCTTCTTTCCTTGGTGTATCTTCATAGGCTTACTTGTTCATTGCTACTTTTCTGTTTGTCTTCATTGGATTGTTCATCCTTTCACTCTGACAAGCTGACAGTTTGCAGCAGAATTGGAAAGTCAAATGGCATCGTTTGGCAGCAAATGCTCCTGGTAGCGATGGCTTCTTGATTGATCTCTCCAAGAACACAGCACATGAGCAAGCAGCAGTTGCCAGAGCTCCTAAGTTTTCTATGGTTCGTGTGGAGCACGATTCATCTGGCATGCTGGCTGTGAATTTGCCTAAAAATTCATGTCGTTCTTTCCACTTTGGTTTTTTGGATGCTCATTCAGGTGATAGTCCAGAAGGACTTGGACTTGGGCGAATGAATTCTGGTTCCGTTGATGAATCTTTAAGTGAAGCTAAGAAGGATTCTAGTGATGATGATCGTATACGAGAAACACATACAGTCCTTTGCAATGCCCATAGGGCCATATTTTATGAACAGGTAGATGTGAACAATTTACTACCCCTTATTGGAGCTTCTTAACTTTTCACCATGTCCTTCCTTTTTTGACATGCCTTGTTTCTGCTTATAGGTTTTTGAATTAGTTAGCCGTGAATCCTTCAACCCATCTTTGGGGGTAAACGTGACTGGAATACGAGAAAACTATTTGGAACTGAGCATAAAGCCAGGGGTATCTGTTTTCGTATCGCTAATGCCATACAATCAGGAAGATCAAGGTAATGATAGCAGTGACACTAAGAATGTGGATGATTTATCTAAAGTGTCAAGCCTGGTGGAAACCAAGCAAAACATTGAACTAATGTCTGGACACCCCAACCACATCACTTATGAAATATATCTGCAACAGCTTTTCCGTGATGAAATATATGGCAAAGTGAAGCACCAACCACACTTGCCTGGTAAAGTTCAGTCTAATCACCAGCCTAATGATGCTGTGGGGCTTGTGAATCATTTCTGCCTTTCTTTGGCTCACCGAATCTTCTCAAGCAAAGTTCTAAAAAAGTTGGAAAACCTGGTATTGGCAAATTTGAACTCTATTGCATTAGTTTTGTCAACTGAAATAGGAATTGTATATCTGACTTGTTTTTCTCTTTTCTTGCTGAATTTCCGTTTTCATCTATTAGGCTACAAAGATTCCGTATCTCCAGCTTATTTCACAACCTACCTGGCATTCACGGACTTCTTCTTGGGCACTGTCTGTGAAAGTTCCCAAAGCCATACTTAATGCGCAGTCTCAGGCATGGAGTTCAGATGAAGATCAGATTAAAGATAACAAGTTACTATTTCAGACTAGGGTGGTGGTGAAAGATGATAATATTAGCATTGAAGGGGGAGGTGCCCCTAATGTTGTTGGTTTGTTTAAATGTAATCCTGAGGCAATGGGATCCAAGAACAGATTCAATTGTGACTTGGTAGATCTCCCTATGGTGCTTCTGTTGCAGGTAATCTTATACTCCGTAGATGTTTAAACTCTTGCTGGAGTGACTACTGAGTACTAGTTTTTATCTTTATTATTTATTTATTTATATTGTTTTGAATTTGAGATGTGAACTTGTGGTTGAGGGTGTTTTGGGTTTGAATGACAGATAGCTAGTCAGATCATATGCTGGCTTCACGAGGAAGCATTGATGGTGGGTATAAAAACACACCAGGATTTTCTCTGCCTTTTCTTGGAGCTTGAACAAGGTGAGACTCTGAGCCTGGTCGCGCATGTTGATCCGGAGGATGCACTAGGATGCATCTCCTGGTGGCTGACTGTGGAGGATGGCTCTACTCAGGAGCGTAAACTTCAGGCAGATCTTCCTGATGGTGAGTCTCCTTCTAGACGGTTTTTGGGTCACTTGTCTTTGGATACATTGTACTCTACATTAATGGATCTTGTTAGTGTGTGCACCGTCAGTGTTAACCATTAAATCTGGTCTAGTTTTGTTTCATATATCAATCAATGAAAATGTATACTGGTATCCCTGTGTTTTAAGTGTTTAGCTGCAAGTTATGGCCTACGGCCTATGAGAAATGTACGTGAATTGAACAAATCAAATTTCACTTTACATTTGGGTTGGATGCCAGAATAAGTTACATATTTCATGGTTACATAATGTATGATTAAACAATGGAAACCAAACATCAATGATGGAAAGATATGTTAATGAAGCGTAGTCAATGTTTTTGCTTCATTGTTCTTTTATGATTACTCTTCCTCATTTTTCTTGCAATTTTCTATTACTTGTTGATTCAGTTTACAGTTTTATTGCACAATCACCGGTTCTTAAGGAAATTAAGTGTCCTTAGTTCCATTCTGCTGTTGGATAAAAGAATTGATTGTGATTCACTGATTCCCCCCCATAATTACTCTTGCTGTTTGTTGAGGCTCAAGTCTGAAAGAAAATGCCAATTTTTAATTTTTTTTAAATTTATTTTTTTATTTATTTTTAAAAAAATTAAAAAAAAAAAAAAAAAAAAACCAATTAAAAAAGTTCAGTAAACCAAATCTGTTCCGCTTTTTGATAGATTTCCATGGTTCCTTCAACCATACTTGTAAATGGATGAACAAAACTTTCAAAACACAGTTTTACTCTAGTAGAATAAATCTGCTTCCCAGCAAACTCATCCATTAAACTTGTTTCCCTGTCTGCTCTTGTGGTTTATACCAGGCTGTTAAACCATTATGCTCCTGGGGAAAAAAAGTTAAGTCACTCTGCTATAAACCAGAGAATTTCTTCTTCTTTCGTAGATTGCAACAATTCCTTATACAAACCAAAAATTGCATTGTCTAAAATGTACATATACAAATTTTCTTGTTCGAGATTAAGGGGAGAGAGGAAAGGGAATCAGAAAGTGTGTACAAATACAAAGGAATTGGGAAGGAAAAATAATCAGTATATATTTGTGATCATTCATATCATTACCTTCTAGGATTTCAGTTAATACAAATTGATGAAGCATAAGCTTCTTAGATTATGTTTTATTCTTACATAAATCTCTACAACTCATCTTCTCAAGCATTCCTTCTTCAGCTAAAAGCAGATAGCCCCTTACCCTGTGGCATTCTCTTTGTGTCCGTCTTTGACATCCTTCTTTTTATAGAAGTGAGGAGCGATCTCAATCAGCCACTCTGGTTTCAGCTCGATTACTTGTCTCATATATTCTTTGGTTGTCAAAACCAGCTCATGGAATACAACCCACCTTGGCTGTGGATGTATCTGTGCTAAGCTTGAACTAGGATGAAGGTATGCAATCTGAGGATGCTTAATTGTCCTATAGGACCCGTCTTTCTGTAACTTCGCTGAGTGAGGGAAGAATCCAGCTGTGATAGCCTTTTTGATTGCGTCCAAATCATTCAGATTAGATGTGACTTTTATTTCAACCCTCTCCAAGAGCCCTTTGAGTTGATCTCTTATATCCCTTGCGCGTTTCATACTCTTGAGCTGAACAAAATTCTCGTAACACCACATGCTTCCATAGTCATATGATTTCCATTCATTGTAAACATTGAGAAGAGCAATATGATCTCCAACATTCCCCTCACTGAATCTCACTCTTGCATTATCTGCAAGGACTTGTTTATCCTTGGGGCGGTAAAAGATCGAGTTGCCTATAGAAAGCATTGCTGCAATCGTAATAATCTCCTCTGAGCATCTATACTTCTCTGAAGCAACAATCATCTTTGATAACATGGGATCAAGGGGAAATTCCGCCATTCTTCTTCCAACTTTTGTCAATTCACCCTGCTTATTCAGAGCGCCTAGTGCATATAGCAACTCAAGAGCTTTCAACAATGATTCAGATGGTGGTGGATCTATGAAATCAAAGCTCAACAAGTCCTGAATTCCAAGACATTTGAGAGTAAGCACAACATTTGCAAGATTAGTCCGTTGAATTTCTGGGACAGTATTATCTTCCAGTTCCTGATAATTATAAGCAGTATATAATCTGTAACACTTACCTGGACCTGTTCGTCCAGACCGACCTGCACGTTGGTTTGCTGATGCCTTGGAGATTGGCTTAACCAACAATGACTCCACCCCTGTTCTTGGATTATATGACTTTATCTTGACAAATCCCGGGTCTATAACATATTTGATCCCCTGGATCGTTAGAGATGTCTCTGCGATGTTTGTGGCCAACACAACCTTGCGTGCTCCTTCAGGAGTAGGTTCAAATATCTTGTTCTGCAGATGTGTTGGTAGGTTGGCATAAATGGGGCATATGATGAGTTCATCAATCTTCGTTCCGAGGCCCCTAGTCCTGTGCTTCAATATCTCCTCTACTGTTTCAATTTCTTCTTGTCCTGTGAGAAACATCAGAATATCACCAGGTGGTTCTTTGACATGTATTTGGAGTGCAGAGACAATCGCGGCATCTAAATAATTAGCCTCTTGTGCCTTAGTGGAGTGTATCTTGACCTCATAAGGCCTCCCTGGAATCTTGAAAATCGGGGCTGAATCAAAATAATCGCTGAACTTCTCAGCATCAAGAGTTGCACTTGAGATGAGTAACTTCAAGTCAGGTCGAAATCGAGCAACATCCTTGACCAAACCAAATAGCATGTCTGTAGTAACAGTCCTCTCATGTGCTTCATCCAACATGATAACACTGTAACTACAAAGGTCTGGTTCACCAAGGAATTCACGGAGCAGCATACCGTCTGTCATATACTTAATACTCGTCTTCTCTGATGTACAATCTTCAAAACGAATGGAATAGCCTACCTCATGCCCGAGTTTCACACCCATTTCTTTGGAAACACGAGCAGCAACACTCATTGCTGCAACTCTCCTAGGCTGAGTACATCCAATCTTTCCAACTTGTGTATATCCAGCTTCATGCAGATACTGTGGGATTTGAGTCGTCTTCCCACAACCAGTCTCACCGACAATTACGAGCACCTGGTGATCTCGGACAGCATTCAGTAATTCATCTTTATAGCCATAGACTGGCAGGGTTTTCTGCTCTTCCTTAATCTTCACATACTCAAATTTCTCCAAATCAGGATAATTTTTTTCTCCTTCCACTACACCCGTGTTTATAAACTCAATTCGATCTTCGAAGACATATTCATATCTGTTTACCTTCATTCTTTTGTTTTTAGAACCGAAGTTAAGGGTTGCTTTTCCCATCTGTTGCTGCTCCCATTGTTCCTGTTCAGCGAACGGATTCATCTTCTTACCCTTTGATTCACCATCTCTGGAATTCTTTAAAGCGACAGCAAACCTTTTCTTCTGGTTCACTCCAAGATCATATGCATCCGGCATTGTATACTCACCGCCATCATCTTTCATACTATTTTTGACAATCAGGTCATAAAGATCCTGTTTGAACCTGAATTCACGGCGCTCTGATTCAGTCAACTCAACACTGTCAAACATGTTCTGTTCATCTTCTATCTCATCTGCAAGCTCTTCCGACTTCTTTTCCACCCTTTTCTTCAAGTACTCTTGTCTCGATATAATTCTCAGTGCTCCAATATCATTTTTCTTTTCCTTCTTTGCCAAATTTCGTAAATTTAGCTTCCTTGTTCGAGCAGCATCCCTTTCTTTGATATTTCTCTCTAATTCTTTCCTCTCTCGCTGATCGCGAAATCTTTCCCTTTGTTGCTCTTCAGAGACGTATGCTTTCAAGTCTGCGTCGTTCTTCATTATAGAAAGAGAACTGAGATTGATAATTTTTTTTCTTCCTGGTTTGATGATGCAAGTGACGTTTTTTATATACAAAATTAACTAAACGGTTAGGAATATAGGAAAAATATTATTGTAATTTGTTTTATATAGGTATTTGGATATTATATTTATGGTAATTTGATGTTGTTTAGGATAAGAAAAATTTATATATGATAGAGTTTAATATTGTTTAGGTTTTCTTTTGTATGTTATAAATATTAACCAAGAATATAAAGCATTTATGTGATGATATATTTTCCTAAAAAAGAAAACAAAAACACGTGGGGCTTAAAAAAAAACCAACCTGGGGCTCAAGCATTTTTTTTATAAACTTGGGGCTCAAGTATAAAATAAAAATAAAAAACTTTTTTTTTTTTTTTTCTTTGAGGAGTAGGTTTAACGATTGTATATTAACTTAACTTAATTTTTATCCTAATAAAAATTAAAAGAAGAGTATAATTTTTAATTTATTTTTATTTTTATTTCATTTTTTTGTTATGAAACTGATTAAAGAAACAAATGTTAAATAGTGGTGTACATAGAGTTATGAGAAAGATAAAGAGAAGAGAATGATAACTTATTATTCATTCCTAAACCATGTTCTTCATCTGTACTAATAATGTTACGTAGGAGGAAGGAGGGTTTAAGTCTAATTTACCCTAATCATATAATTAAAATCTTTCTGATTTGGATGACTCATAACTGTGATGGGTAGGGGAATTGATGTACAATTGTACACAACGCTTTGCTTGGTAAAATTAGCAGAAGAACATCAAATACCTAATTGCCTTTAAATGTTTAATGTCTCTTTTAAAAATTGTAGATGTGTACGTACATTTTATGAAATTTAATTATATTTATACTAATGTGATACTCATTTAGGAGTTATTCGGTCGGATAGCGGTTATCTCAGAATAAGTAACTCCGATCACACATATGATGAGACAAATATTATATTTCATACTTGCATTATATATCAATCTATTGCTTATTCGTGTCATTATTCCATTCATTTCGAAACTCGATCCAAGGAAAACAAAAACTAATTAAGCTCGATTAAAGAAAAAAAAGAAAAAAGATATAACAAAAATGAAAATTTTACAGTAGTCAAAAAGACTACCATAAGCTTAACTATGTGGCGGAAGGTAATTGGATGTAGTTATCTACATCAGCTTTGACTTTTCAATGCTTAATTTAATTAAAATCATTTTTCTGATTTCTAAAATTCATTTTTTTTTTCAAAAATTAATATTCTAATTCCTGAAATTCAATTTTTGATTTCATAAGTAATTTCAGAAAATCAAGATAAAATGAAAAATCAAAATCAAAAAAATTTAAGTTATAAAAACTGCTCATGGATGTTCTTCATTGTTCTGAGTTTCTTCCAATATCCGCGCGGAAATAATCATCTCTTCGAGTTCCATCCGATTTCCGAAGAAACCATATTTTGAATGACAAGGATAACGATTATAAGATCGTTTGTGTTACACTATTACCGACTTTTGTTGTCATTGTTTGGGAATAAATATTGTTTATAGCTTTAATCGAAATAGTTGGGGTTTACCTTGTGTTGTTGAGCGCAAAATAACAATGTTGTTCATTGGATATTTTACGCTCCTGCTGGCTTCAATTTTAGTGATGTGCATTGTCTTCGTGGGTTTTGATCTTGCCTTTGAGAAATTAAATGGATTACCTGCCTATACCCAATTTGTCGAGCGTTCAATTGGTGACATCTATGACAGCGTTTTATATCTTCTAGATCAAAAATGGGATTGTTCATGAGATTTTTGAAGACAAATACCTTATAATCGAAAATTGGAAAAAATGAAACGATACAACACGAATTGATGAATGACATGGATAGATCGAACCTAACATTGAATCGTTGAACAAATTGCTGAATAAAAGTAACAAATTTTCGAAAAGTTTTTATTTTAGATGAAGAACAACGAAGAACATTCATGAACGGTTTTTAAGTTTTTTTAATTTTTATTTTCTGAAATTAATTATGTGATTAAAAATGAATTTCAAAAATTAGAATAATTCATTTAAAAAAAAAATGAATTTCAGAAATTAGAAAAATGAATTTTGATTAAATTAGGCATTGAAAAGTCAAAAGATGACATATATACCTACATCCAATCACATATTGCCACATACTTAAACTTGTGGTAGTCGTTTTTCAAATGACTATTGTAAAAAGAAAAAAGCTTGAGCCTTTTCCTAAAGAAATGCTCAACTTAAAACCAAGAAAAATCTTATAATAGCAGCAACTACTCTGAACAATAAATGGTTAACAAAAAGAAGCTAACACATGAGAATTATACTTAAACTAACTGATAGATTTTCTCGCTTGTTTCTGTGAGAAACATGCGAGGTGTAGCAAAACTTTCAATACATTTCTTTACTCTAGTAGAATAGTGATGACCTCCTGTATACCCACATCCATGAAGTCCAACCTCGTTTATCCTCTTTGATTTCGGATTATACCAACCTAAACCATACTGAGTTCCCGGCAACAGATACTCCCGTGTTTCTGTGCGATAAGCCACAGGAATTCCACTTCCGTTAGGTACATTGCACACCTTTGTCCATGACTCCTCCACTCCGTACTCCTTCATGATCCATAACCCGAGATGTGTAGAGCTAATGCCTCGAGACATCAAGAGGCATAAACATCCATTTAACACTCCAAGCTCTACGATGTAGGGTTTTACAATAAACCCTTTCATAAAGTACCCCTGATATAATTCCTCTGGCTCTGGCACTGGCATTGTACCCCATACTTCGTTATGAAGATCGAAGGTAAGTATTGTTTCCTTCGAGTACTCAAAAATTTGTGGATCATACTCGGTGATATTCCAGTGTAAGTGGTTGTTTACCACGACACCATGGTTATGTGCCTGGATATATAGCTTATAATCATTGATGTCCTGTTCAAATTCACTTGCAAGCTCCAACTCAGGTAAATCAATCATCCTCCATGAAGGGTTACCTTTCGACAAATTGTAAATAAGAGCGTTTCCTGGTGTAAAGCATACTACCTTGTAACAGTGGCTGTAAATATCATAACCAATTCCGAAAATCGTGAATTTAAATGTTCTTACTACATCTCTTTGGAGAGGTTGATCATCTAAGTTCAGCACGTAGGTTGAATCATGAGTGTTGTGTTTAGAGGAATTAAAATTTATGGTAGGTAAGATCTTCCAAAAGCTGGAATGTTTTAGGTCGTTAATAGACGGGTTGCAGACAGCAGCGTGGTGCGTCCCACATATGATCAAAACCAACCCATGGCAAGAGCCGGCAATATCAATCCTCCCATAGGTCACCTTTTTGGGACGAGGTTTACAAGGGACACCATAGTTGCCTCTACTAATTTTATCGGGTGATGGTTGAAACGAGGGAGGCAAAATAAGTCTGTTGATATCGAGGTTGTCGATGTCGTTACAGTCAAGGTAAGCGCGGTTGAGGAAAGGGAAGAGAGTAAGTGTGTCATTGATGTGGAGGGTGGTATGCCAAGTTGTTAAGATGAGGGAGCAATTAGTAGAGTTGATTTTGAGGGATCTAAAAAGATGTTGTTTGCAGAAATCATGGCTTTCGATGAGGTTTTTCCAGGACTTGCATACACATTTGAATCGTTGGAGAGATTTTACAGGCATTAGCGACAAAATTTCTGTGGTTACTTCCACAGGAATGTCTCTGTAATATGCCATAGTTTCAAACAAAGAACAAGAAATATGATGAATGGTAGTTTTCTCTCTTTATTTGAGAGGAAGAAAGTTTGTGAATGCCAGGATTTCCATGGGATTCTAGGTATGGTTTATGAATGGAGGTATTGTTAGAGGTATTAATAAGATTCATGAAATTATATGCATTGCCATATATTTTGGGAATTAGGATATATTTTAGTGAATAATATGATAAATATATGGTACTTTATTATCTTATGGGAAGTTATTATAAGGTTCTAGGATAGTATATTATATTATAGAGATTGACTATAATCTATTATATAAATATGAAGTACTTGATTATTTTTTCAAGATTATAGAAGCTTATACGATAGCTTTATCCTAAACTTGCCAAAACCCACACATTTGTCCACATAAATTTTCAAGCTCATACTCAATTATACTATACTCTTTTACTTTCTTATACTTCTTCCGTTCTTTATAATTGCATTTTATTTTTTAGACTTCTAAACTACTCCCACATTCCATATGCAAGGAAAAACTATAATCACATGGAATCTTTTAGGTTCGTTTTAATATAAACTTTTAGTATTTCAACATCTAATTTTAAGTTAAAAGATACCAAGTATATAATTATAGATACTAATGCTATACCGGAGTATTTTTTTAAAATAAATTATCAAAGATTCCTCCATGTTACTTAGTTAATCAAACCAGAGTTTTTTAAACAATAAATTATCAACAACTATACCGGAGTATATTACTCAGTATTAATCATACCAAATGACAATCATTCAACAACTATACCGGAGTATATTACTCAGTATTAATCATACCAAATGACAATCATTCAACAACTATACCGGAGTATATTACTCAGTACTAATCATACCAAATGACAATCATGTTGCAAAAATAAAACCAAACATAAAAATGTACTCAATCTATGAATTACCCCGCAAACTACATACAAAGAATACAAACCAACTTTTTATCATTTGATTTATCTGCAGTTAACAACCATAATCGCCATTTGATAATTGTATTGAGATCCCTTAATGGCTTAATATGATTTTTTTTTCCTAATCCTAAGTCTAGGCAAAAGATATATTAACAGCTTCCTGAAACACATCTTTGCCAATCTTCTATTGGGCCACTAAACTACAATCTTCTAAAATTCATATAACAACCAAAAATAATGCCATTTTTAGTTTTAGCGATTTCTGGACAGGGGGAAATTCTTTTCCCAAGGATTTTCATTCTACCAGAGATATCCAAAGAGCAACAGCCATTCCCAAAATGAGTGAGATCAGTTGGCTTACACTACTTTTTAGTCCAGGGCTCCCATTATTGTTCATCTCAGCTAGGACTCCAGCAACCGAGATATAGATGAATCCACCGGCTGTGAACCCCTGCAAATGGTACAAAATAAATATTAAATGAGGAAAATTTCAACGAGATTGTATGAATTCCAGAACTGAGAATGACTACATGATTTACCTCAATGAGAGATGACTGTCCTGGATCCTGGCCGAGAAGTAAAGCCTACAAATATGCAAGGTTTTTCTTAGATGAGTAACTTGAAAAGAAATGAATAGGAATGTTTTAGTTAAGTGAGACTGTGAGACTACTCACCAGTGCTGTTCCTGCTAGCGCTACGAGTGCTGATAGGAAGTTGAAAAACAGGGCTTTTGACACACTGAAACCTGATCGTACCAAGATTCCAAAATCACCAACCTGCATAACACAAAAAAGCTGTTAATCTAGTATCTTTTAGCTCTAATGCTACTCAGGCAGAATTTTTTTCAATAGCACACTATAAAGCAGGGAAAAGAAGGAAATTTTTATCATCTGAAATGAAGTCAGATCACAGAGCGTAGCATGGCCAATCACAGAAGTATATCAAAATAATCGACGTGGTTGCTGATAAGTTTCTGAAAATTCAGTATGTATGCTGATAAACTTAAGAGTTGAGGCCACCAAAAAGAATTATCGGCCTATGTAAGTCAAGCGAATAGTACTCACAAAGATTGGACTTTTTATTACTAGGGCATTATTTTTTTAATTTTTTATTATGATACTTGGTATATAGGGTATTCTGCAATTTCCTAGCTTTATTATGGGAAAATCTGACTTTTGATATTAAACTTTTTACTCCAATTCTAGAGATCAACTAATAGTTCCTCATTTACTTCTGTCTTATTAACAGCTAAAACATCTACTCCATCCTCAGTGAAAAATAATACACAGTAGTTGTACATGACAAATTATAGCTCTAGATGGTTCTACAGTAACTATGCACAATCACCATCAAGGCACCAACACAATCAGGAATATTTATGTATACTATTATGTCGTGTAATCATCGTTCTTCAACAAAGCCAAGCATACCCATTTATCTTTTACGTAAGTATTATATATGTGAAATTGTTGTTCTAGAACTTGCCACAAGGATTTGAACATGATCAATCATTAAAAAATTATAAATCCCAACACAATCTTACAAAAGAGCACATAATTATATTTTGAAGTAAAAACAAACATGAAGAGCAAAAGCAGTGGCTTATTCTTTGACATAATTCACGTGAGACTTAAGATTAAGATCTCAATACACACTGATAGCTTGAAATACTGCTAAGGACTTGGTTTTTGTACTAAGCACTGTCATTTACCCAAAAAAAAAAAAAAAAAAAAAGATCGGAGGGGGGGGGGGGGGGGGGGGGAATGTGTCACAAAAATGCAAAGCTGTGCACTTAAAGTTATAAATAAGCAAAAGCAGAGAGAAAAATTCGTCAGCAGTAAGAATATGCAAATAGAATCATTATTCATAACGAAATACCTCTTGAGGGATTTCATGGGCAAGCAAGAAAATAGTTCTAGACCATCCACCAACAGATCCGTAAAGTAAGAATGCACTTCCTAGAGCCATGCCGTCAGTGAAATTATGCTGCAACAATTTAAACATTACATCACGTCAGAGACAGTACTTTTTTTAACCACAACAGTTACCATCTTCAATCTTGGTGGCAACTCGGGCAAGTCTACCACCAATCAAAATGCAAAACCACTACATGATACATACTCACCACAGCATCAGAGAAGAGATTAAGATAACCAAAGACCAGGTTTGATGGTTGTTTTGCAGGCTTTGCTTCACCCACTTTCCTGTCAGCAGCATCTATATCCGATTTGTCATCATTGGTGTTGGCATTTTTATTTCTCTGTACACCAAATGAAATCACAATGGATTTTAATAGATATAAGAAAAATTAGTTTAAAACTATATTAATGACATGATCAATTTTCAGAGGATCAGAGCAGTGGAAGTACTATATAACCTCACAACATAAACCAATTGGTTTATAATCACAATTGAGTAAACCTGGTTCAAAATTTATCAAGTGGCGATAGACAAACAACATATGCAGATATGCCCATTTTACGAATTTATGGGACATTGATTACAAAAAGCATTATGTGCAAGCAAATGTTGCCAATGATGTTATGCTAACTAGTAGACTATAAAAAAAAGAATAGTTCAATTGAAAAACTAAAGGCACTAGTCTTTTGAACTCACCTTTTTTAGTTCCGTTTGGGACCCGGAACCTTGCTTTGACTTTGAAGTAGCATCAGCAGCTCCATTCAACTTTTTCTCTTTTGATGGCTTTTCTGATAATTTCTCATCAATATCATCATCATCCTGAACTTTTTTACTGCTTTTATTATGGCGATGATGATGGTGAGCATGAGTCCCCGAATGTTCACCCCCAGAAATTTCTTCAACATACCTAACAATCTTCTCCACAATCAGGAAAACCACAATGCCAGCTGCAGCAACACATAGCAGAATAAGAAAATTGGAATATTCTAACATTTGACTGCAAGAGCACAATTGAATGTTAGACAAATTAACGAGCCTAAATTTATAGAAACCTTGTGAAAATTATGATCAACCAAAATGCAAACCAATATAGCAACCATAACTCCTATGCAAGTTTTAGATAAGGATATATAGTGCACAGCCTACGCAGCAAAGATACAAGAAGTGTTATGAACAGAACCAAAGTATATTTCATAACTCTGTTCAGAAAAGTAAATCAAAGGGACAATGTGCAGATACAGAAACAATCAAGTTATCCTTAGTGGTTAAATTACAGTTGATAAAATAGGTAAAAGAAAATTGTGTAAATTATTTTATTTCAGTTTTTTCAACAACAGCTGTATTAGAATCGAATCTGCTTAATCAGAAACATCAATACCAACACACATTGGTATGATTCATTCACATTCACCACGACAAGGTATTGACAAGATTCAAAATGTCAAACATACATTAAAAAGTAAATTTCTGAAATCTATTGAAAAAACTTTCTACAACTTCAGTCATAAGATGCATGCTATCACCATCAGGAATATTAAAATTTGTAAGGTGTGATAAAGCAACTCGCCAATCCATAACATCCAAAGCATACTGCATATAACAAATGACACAAGAAGAAAAGTGGAAGAGCTCACTCATAGGGTCATGTACGAAAAAAAAATGATACTAATACATCTCACTCATACTTTTAAAAAATAAAAAATAAACACAATTGTTTGGCAGAAATCTTCAAGGGGGAAATATGTCTGGAATAAGGAAAAAGACGTACTTTCATTCATATTTGACTCATTAACAATCAGCAAAGTTCACAAGAATACATAGGCCTTGTGAAAATGTGAAGCTCGAAAGTGGTAACATGAAGGCCTTGATGAAGAGCTAATGTGGGAAAAAAAAAAAAAGAAGCTAACCACACTTACATAGGACTGACAATCCAATGGAGAGGTCTTTCAAAGAATGAGCATGAGAATGTGAATGTGATTCTTCAGAATGAGCATGATCATCATGTGAATGAGAGTGGCCACCACCTGTATAGATTCCATACACCTTAGATATAATACAACATGCCCATTCAACTACAGATTGACAATGTATTAATGGAATAAACTTTCACACAATTGATAAATTCCAGTAAAGACCCAGCTTCTGAATGTTAAGCATGCATGGAGATATTAAACATCAACTGCCCTGATATCAAATGTCCTGCACAAATCAAACTAGAAACCCTACCTGTCTTCCTCCCTCCATTTACATTGCTTCCTTTGCCTAGAAGAGTGATTATGGATTCCACTTTAACTAATGTTTAGGATAATGTAATCATTTAGATGTAGCACAGGATGTCAACTGTGCTTTACTGTGGATCTGTAACACTGATTTGACTAGATAACAGGTATCCGCTGAAAATATCATCTGGGTTATTCGAACAATAAACTGATGAAGTGTTTTAAAATTTCAGATAAAGGCTCTAATCATCCATAAGTTTTGAACTCTCAGATAAGTAAAATTCAAACAAGATTGGAAGGTTTAAAAGGTGCCCTCCTCTTCCCATTTTCTGTCTTCACGTATCCAAGCAATGAGCAAAGCAGAGCAAGGGTCTATATATTGTATAAAATATGTGCTCACAAAGGGTAGTATAAATGTATAATGTCAAAACCATACAAGATTGAGGATAAGCAGAATTTGACTTCAGAAATAAATTGATGAGTGCAAAGGTATGTATTCTTACTGAAAGCATGAGGTAATTGATGCAAAAAGGCATCGCCCAACATAGCTCCAGCCTGCAGACACAAAAAACATATGAAAACACCGTGATGCCAACAGGAAACCAGTGATGCCAGAAATACTCCATGAATATGAAACTTCATTTACATATTTAGAACATACTTCTATGAGATTTTACTGCAACCCTCCCCGAAATGAAATTAATATCAACAATTTTGAAGCAGAAAAAAAAATAGAAGTTACAGACCACAACAAATATATTAGGCAGTTTACAGGACCAATATCTGCTTCCCCTTTTCTTTAGCATAGACAGTTTTTACAACAAACTGATACAGTATCATCTGATCCATAACACAGTTTCCTCGATAATTCACAATGATTAGGAAAACCACATTAACAAGTTTATAATTATAATTACATATAAATAAAGAATTAAGTTTTAGAATGCCTTCCAAATGTTCCAATAACATGATTCTAATATCCTCAGTCTCATATTCCATTGAGATAATATTAACATTGTTTGAACAAATTTTCACACCAATGAAGGACAAAGGGGATAATATAAAAGTCATTACAGCTCAAAGAAACCTGACCCCAAATATCGCCAATGCATCAACAACCACCTTGGATGGTTTACCATTTGCTGCAATCAAAAGAAGGTTTCAGTTTTCCATTCGAACATGCATCAAGAAGTAATTTAATTGTAGCATTTGGCACTCTTCAAGCTTAAACCATAATCAAATTATCAAATGGGTAAACCTCTTATTTTAAAGTTTTAAAAATCACTAACAATTCTAGGCACGGACTACATATTTCAGGATTAATCCAAGAATGCACCGTCATCCGTTCAACATAGCACTGAATCACAGCTGAAGTTCTTCAGACCCAATTCCAAAATCAAATCAATTACTATAATCCCCAACACACACTCACCCAAATAATTTGGATTAAGTAAATGGTAGCTAGTTGGTTTAATTGGTCAAGTCTTCGGGTGATACCCAAGACCAAGAATCAAATCTCGTCTACATCATTGTTCTTTGCAGCTATATATACACATTGCACCCAATTACAAACAAAATGAGGAGTAAACTCACCACACAAAATCGGAACAATGGTCAAGCAGATCAAAGAAGCCAAACTCACCAAAAGGGAACACCCCATTGCATTAATCCAAAGTCCTGATTCCAAAAAATGACACTCCATTATTATAAAATAAAATTCCTACTCAAATTAATTACTCAAAAAACACAATGCAGAACACAAGAACCCCCAAATTCCAAACATACCCAGATAGATAATTGCAACAGAAATTAAGGCATTTTAATACCAAGATCGAAACATTATAGAATTCAGAAAAAAGGGTAAATTAGGGAAGAAATTACGAATGCCGGAGAGTTGCTCAAAAAATCCAATGTAGAACACAAGAACCCCAAATTTCCAAACATACCCAGATAGCTTATTGCAACATAAATTAAGGCATTTTAATACCAAGATCGAAACAATATAGAATTCAGACAAAAGGGTAAATTAGGAAAGAAATTACGAATGCCGGAAAGTTGAAAGTGGGACCCATCAAGGTGATCTTCATGGTGGTGATGATGGTGATGATTGTCTGATGCAAAACCGTACAATTTAAGGTCTTCTTCCTCAGCAAGCTCTTCTGGAAGTAACTTCCTCTTATCAACTGATTGATCAATCTCATCGTGATTATGGTGATGATGATGATGGGTGTTTTCATGGTCTTGCTGATGGTGGTGACCATGGGAGCAGCCATGGTGAGAAGCAGGGGATTGGTGCCCAATGCATAGATCTAAGAGGGTAACCAAGAGGAGTAATAGCAAGATCTGTTTACTCCTTTGGACCGCCATTTTCGGGGTTTAAGGAAGGAGACAATGGAGTTGAGAGAGAAGGAAAGAATGATTGAGCCAAGTGTGGGGTCAACACTCAACACCTTGATGAGTATTGGAAATCGGGTTGTATTAAGGTGGAAATCGGGTCATTCAAATCGGGTTGTACTAAGGTAGAAATGGGGTCATTTAAATTGGATTTGATTTCAATGATTTTGGTTTGGGTTATTTTGAGAAGAAGAGTTGCTTGGTTGAGTAAATTTACATGTGAGAGGTTCCGATCTAGTACCCTGTAATAGTTACTTTTTCCGTTTTCTTTACTTGATTTGTTCCTTTTATTACGTTTGTCAATGAAAAAACAATCAATAACTTTAATTCTCTATAACTAAAATTAATTAAAGTTATATATTATGATATTATTTATTGAAACGAATTTAAAAAGATCTCATATGAATAGGCGTGAACGAAAACGGGTAAATTGGATGCTTAAAGACAAATTAAATGGTTCCTTCCACCCAATTGTACTCCCAGATGGTATTAGGGTTCATGGTTATTATCTCGGCAATTTTTGTTTCCGAGTAAAAAAAAAGTCAAAACTTCCAAAATTGAAAGCTATAATTCACGCTTTTTGGGCAGTTTTGGAGGTTTCGGGATCCAGTGTCGAAGTCTTGAGATATTAGGGGGTTACATAGTGGGGTCATATTATGTCATTTGGAGACCATATATGATCATTATATGTTGTAATAAATGTTAGTGCTAGCCTTGAGTTTATGAAATCGGTGCAAGTCTTAAATGGTTAAATTGACCGTTTAAAGGCATATTGGATGGTTTTACCCATCCAAATAGACACCCAGGTGTTTTAGGGTCCATAGTAAGCATGGCAATTTTTTTTTTCCGGGTCAAAAAAGTGAAAAATTGTCAAAAATTGAAGGTTATACACGATTTCGAGTCAATTTTTGACATTTTTTCAAAAAATTAACTGAATGCGTGGGGTGACTCCTAGGATCATATAAGATAGTTTGAAAAGCAGGTCAAGTAAAAAATAATTTCTTAACTACTTAATTAAATATTTAGATACAGTACTGATTTGAAAAGTTAATGAACAGGTTTATCAAATTAATAACAACTCAAAATAAAATACTCCATAATATGTTATTTATGATGGGGATATGAATCATAAATAATGTAGATTCCCTAAAAAAAAAGAATAATGTAATAGGTCCAAAAATGCGAAGATCCAAGCAAATTACAAACGAAAGCCCATTTTCACATTCTGATACATGGAGTGATACAAGAGCCCAAAGAAAAGAAAAGAAAAGAAAAATCTTCCAAAGGTTCCAATATCCATCAATTTACGTAATTTGACACTAGTTCACGGTCAAATTCTGCAAAATTCTACCTGTAATTCTAAGAGCTTTTAAGAATCTCAAATCATATCCATTCTTGTATAAATCTTTAAGTTGCTATAATCTAAAGAAGCGAAATTTAGAGGAGAGGTGCCAAAGCACACCAAGTGTTTGATAAAAGGCCTAAGTGAAAGCAAAACAAACATGGAAGTTACAGTTGGAACGCTACTTAAAGTTGGAGCTACAGTTGCTGGAGGAATGTTCGCCCTCTCTCTCGCCACTTCCACCACCATCAAAGTCATCCAATCCGTGACGGAAGCTAAAAGGGTATCCTCTTCAATTTTCTAATTGTAAGGATATACTCTTCATCTAACTATTAGCCACTTAACAGTTTTATTCGCAGAAAAGTGAGGCGAAACAATGTATAGAATGTAAAGGAAAAGGGTTCTATATTTGCAAACTTTGCAAAGGGAATGCTACCATACAATGGTCTCCTTTGTATGATCCTATTCATATTAACCCTTGTCAATGCCCGACTTGTGATGGTCATTGGTTAGTCTTGTTCATTCCTTCAGTATTTTTTCGTTTTTCAAAGCTGAGAATTCACAAACTTTCAGTATTCATGTGTATTGTTTGTTTTATCTTTTTTTTTTTTTTTTTTTTTTCAGCATTCAACGTTGTCTTAATTGTATTGGTAAAGGATACTATTGAGCTCCAATGGCGTAGCTTGCTCCAACTTCTGCAATCCATTCTAGCTAAGCTGCATAGTGAGTTGGATGGAATGTACTCCATTGTTGTCGTGTCAAGATGAATGTAAGCATGATCGTGGTATGTTCCTATCAGTTTTACTAGCTTAGCTGATTGAAGTCTAATAATATCGGCCTAATTTGTACTGTAATTGTATTCTGTTTTGTTTAGTGATGTGCATGAGAACATATTCTGTGTTATATTTCGCGCAAAGATAATCCAGTGACTTCTATTATTAGTTATATATCAGTTAAATTAAATA
Source organism: Chenopodium album (assembly GCF_948465745.1). Taxonomy (NCBI): domain Eukaryota; kingdom Viridiplantae; phylum Streptophyta; class Magnoliopsida; order Caryophyllales; family Amaranthaceae; genus Chenopodium; species Chenopodium album. The sequence continues at coordinate 2,066,409 of NC_137847.1, read as the reverse complement.
GAGCTGTTTTGTATAGTAGAAAAAGCTAATTGAGTAATAATTAACTATCATCAAACTTGCAATAAAAAGAATAAAATACAACATTTGATAGTCTTGTTACTTACAATTTATCATACAAAGTAGAAATTATTGGTGACTTGTGATCCCTGTGCTTTAATTTTATAGATATGCTACATCTCGCACCAAAGTAAAGATCTTACTGTTGGTAACTCAACGAGGTTTCTGTGATATTTCATCTTGTTGTAGTCTATGTACGTCTTAGAAGTTGAACAACTTAACCCAATGCAAGTGTGGATAGAGTCGGATAGCCTTTTGCTCAACGACCTCATCCCTTCAAGCAAAGAGTAGAGTTTAGCTAGCCTATTTTTTGAGTTATATGTAGTAATGTTACTCATATGGCAATTCAAATAGGTTTAACTTATTTGGTACAGAGGATGTTAGGATGGTACCAATCTCAATAGCATTTACATACGCTAGACCATTTTAGCCAAGACCTTGAATTGGTGCATCATTCAAAAAGTCCCTCATCAGCATGTTTTGTTCATCGATTATGCTCATTATGTAATTTCTCATTTGTGTTTCTTTCTATTCTGTACTTATTTTTGTTGTATTTAGCTAATTATGACCAAAAAACACGTAATTACATAATAGTGGTATAGAAATTATTGGTAATGAAGCGACAAAACACACATATTTATATGAAGGCCACCAATTGAGTAGGTAATTGAAACATACGAAGTATTATTTAGATAATTGGATTATTGAAATAGTACATAAGTGCATAGGAAACATGAACACATTGCGTATCAGTGCAGGGAAGTTTTATTTAGTACGTTATACTAGCTAGCTAGCTCGTAAGACTGCACCAGCATTATATTAGTTGGGCAATGCTAGCTCAACCCCAAACGACGTTAACTTCGATGGAGCCATACTTTCCGCTGATGGGTTTCTTCTCACTCACACCAGAGTCTTTGACCAGAAACACAACGCTACCGTTTGCAATTTCATCGTCGGGAGAAACACTATCATAGTCCATCAAGTACGCTGTAATCTCCATTTCTGTGGCGGCTTCAGGCACATTCACATCCGACTGGCTTAAGGGAATGAATTCCCCTGGCCTTACGTCAATGCGTTGACTTTGAGGCTTATTAAAGAGCGAAAATTGGCTACTGATGCCAAAGCGACCAGTTATAGTTCCGTAAACTTGTGCAGGATCTTCTCCATCGCCATTGATGAGCTTAACACTAAGCGTAGCTTGAACATTGTTACTGAACATCACCTTCGTTGCTGCATATTCTTGAGTGCTGGCCATCTTTGAGTACAATAATAATATCCTACATTCAAACCACAAATTGAAAATTATAATGAAAAATCAAATGGGTTAGTGCCAAATATTTTTATTACATACCAATAAAATCTTGACCTAGTGGTTAAGATTAAAAGTCTGTGATTATGTGTACAACGTACCATTGTTTCAAATCACACACCTCTATTTATTTGTAAATTGTATTGCTTTTGTAATTCATTCGGACCCAAAAAAAAATAAATACTAAGCTAGTTAAGATCAATGAATTGAGCAAGCTAATTAATTAAAGAGATCGATAGACACTTACCTTAATCAAGTATGACCTTATTATGTATGTAATCTGTCTGACTTGCAAACAATAATGCCATGCTAGGCCACCTTTATATAGTGGGAGAAGATGTGATGGAGGCAATATTCAATTAATTGATCGATGATATGATTCTTTGGGGCCTATATATGCTCATCCGAAGGTGATTCTTAAACCGGATTCTCAAAACGTTTTGTTCTTTCAAATAAATTATACAATAATGTAAGAGAATTTTTTGAAGATGCCGAGACTTATCCTTAGTGGTCGCCAAGCAACTATATCCAGTGTGTGCGCGTAGTATAGAATATAGATAGATATATGCTTTCAACAAAAGAATAAGAAAGATTGAAATGAAAAGGATGGATAGCTTTAGTGGCCTGGCAAAAGAGAGGGCAAGCTTTTACTAGCACTCTAAGTGGCCGGGAAATTTCCATGTATGTTGGTTTATACAACTGTAATTTTAAGGATTAAAACAACTTGAAGGTTCATACAACCCTGCATATGATATAATAATAGATCGAGCTTAAGATTACTGATAAAATTTTGCAAAGGATTTGAATATTTGATCATGCCCTGTCTCCCTTAGCGTGCATGTAGATTGTAGAGTGCTATGCAATCCTCCTCTACGATCTATGAGAAGTCCCCGACCTCCAACTTCAAGAGTGTAGTCATCAAGATCGATTGCTCGAAGCAGATAAAGCCATCTATCAAGCATCCACAAAACTTCTCCTTCATATATAAGAGTGGTCTAACAAATCCACTCATGAGAAGCGTGTAATTATAATCTAGTTTTTTATTATGCTACGGAGTACTATATATGAAGTAGAGAGGCATAATACAAGTAAAATTTATGTAACTTTCTTAACTCTTTGCCAAAAAGATTAAAAAAAAAAAAACGTATGCCTCATAAGTGCTAATAAGTTACTCCCTTGATCTGTGTTTTTTCTAATTGTATGATCATTTCCTAAATCAACTGTTTTTTTGTTTATGTATTTTTTTTTAATAATGTATATATCTCACTTACACAATATTTTACTCTATTCAACTCAACTTTCTAAAATTTAGATCGAGTCAATCAAATTGACGCATTTTATATATAAATCAAAGCTATTAACTAATATAATTTGCATATATCATAAAGTATATATAATGGATGTATTATTTATTAAAAGAACAAAACGTTTTGGGAGACAGGTTTAGGAATGACATTCGGATAAGACCATAGATTTAAAAAGTTTGATGATAATGTTATTGGAATAATAATTGGTCCCTAATGCAAAGAATAGAATTCGCAGTGCCCAAAAACCAAATAATAATTTAAAAATGAAAGAATAATGAATTGAATGTTACCCCCATTTCTATATAAATATGGGCAAACATGGCATTGTTTTATGCAACTGAGATAGATTATTACATACAAGTATACAACAAGAGTGATACTACTAATTACTTAAGGTAAGTGCCTGATCTTTAAGATCGATTTTTAATTAATTAGCTTGTTCAATTCATCCATCTTAATTAATTATCAATATTTATTTACATACAGTAACGTACTTATGGGATTAAGACTTTGATCGATTGATTTATTTGTAACTAGTTTCGTAATTATATATATGCGCTTATTCATTTAATCAATAATTTGTGGATGTTCAGCATACTCAAAAGATGGCCAGCATTCAAGAATATGCAGCAACGAAAGTGATGTTCAGTAACAATGTTCAAGCTACGCTGAGCGTTAAGCTCATCAACGGCGATGGAGAAGATCCTGCACAAGTTTACGGAACCATAACCGGCCGCTTTGGCATCAGTAGCCAATTTTCACTCTTTAATAAGCCTCAAAGCCAACGCATTGACGTGAGGCCAGGGGAATTCATTCCCTTAAGCCAGTCGGAAGTGAATGTGCCTGAAGCCGCCACGGAAATGGAGATCACAGCGTACTTGATGGACTATGATAGTGTTTCTCCCGACGATGAAATTGCAAACGGTAGCGTTGTGTTTCTAGTCAAAGAAGGTGGTGTTACTGAGAAGAAACCTATCAACGGAAAGTATGGCTCCATCGAAGTCAACGTTGTTTGGGGCTAAGTTTGCATATAATGCTGGTGCAGTCTTGAATTACTAGCAAACTAGCTAGTAATTGTTAAATAAAACTTCCTTGCACTAGTGTTTACGTTTCCTATGCGTTCATGTACTACTTGAATGTTTTATTATCTGAATAATACTTCGTAATTTCGTATGTTTTTACCTACTTCATTCGTTGCCAATAAAATTATACTCCTTATACTTTGTATAATTGAAGGTTTGAGATCTTGACTAGCAATACTAGCTGTAAATAATCTACGGAGTACAATTTAACACGGGCTATTGAAAAGCCTTCCTTAATTAATACTTTACCTTATATAAAACAAGATAAAGCCCGATTGATCAACATAATTAATAACATGGATAAGCTTCCCAGACCGAAATACTTTGGAAAAAAACAACCTATGTATGTCGTGTAGACGGATCCAAGAGGTGCTTATCCGGGCCTTGGCCCGCCCCATGGATCAACATAAGATTAATATATTGCTCTATTAACTCATGAATATATAAAATATCTTAGTTGATTATACATGCATTGTATGTCTGTTGTTGAGGTCGTGGGTTCAAAACCCTTAGTTCTTATTACTTGGGCGAAGGAAGAGTTTTGTTTATTAAGTGGCAAATTTCAACTCCGAGGAAATACCTTGGGGAGAAATTCCAAATCAAGGAAGTAAATTTAAACCATGATTTGAAATATCCAATCATGTACAAACATTTAAATGATTTGATCAACTAAAACCCTAGCGTGTAAATCCTGGCATGTACGTACTATTCTTGTGATTATTCATAAAGATCATATTGCTTGCAAGAAAGAAATGACATATAGGTTGGCCCGGCTTGAGGCCGAGGAGCCCGAAAGCAGCATACAAAGGGCTCCAATTATCAGTGTCATGGGACACCCAACAAGAGCGGTATAGGGTTACTTATTCATGGGTTACTTGGTCGGTTAGCCTTTTTTTTTTTCCTGTGTGTGGCTGGCCACACATCAAAACACTTAACAAATAACCCCTGATCGATTAAGTAACCCTTGACCAACTGAGTAAACCCCTTACCAAGCTAAGTAACCCCTGGCCGACCGAGTAAACCCTAAATAAGTAATCCCGGCAACACAACGTGGCTAGCCACATATGAAACTTTGTGTATTTCTAATTTATCAGCAACTATTCTGTGTGGATATGGTCACCTTGTGGCAGAGGTTATTTATTCAGGGGTTACTTGTAGGGGTTATTTACTTAATCGATAATCCCAGCCACACAGTGTGGTCACTCACAGACAAAAAATTGTGCTAAACTATAGATAAACAAAGCTTTCTTGATTCTAACGTACATTTTTTTTAACAAAGATTCTAACGTACATAATTACATAGCGGAAATTTTGCCAACAACTACCATTTAAATAACCACTTTTGAGAACAACTGTCATTTAAGTTTTTTTTTTTGAAAAAAAAACCACAAAAACACAAAAAGTTTGAGTAGCACTACCACATTTATTGTTCCGACAGGAATTTTCGTTTTGGGGGCATATTTGCGTAAAAAGGAAGTATGTGTTTAATTCTGCATAGATATCTATAAATATAACTAAAGTAACAACCGCTGACATCATCCTCTATTTAAATTGTACAAATGTCAAGTTGCGGTAAAAAAATTTCCCTCCTAAATCAATTGCTGACATCATATTCTTATTTTTATTTTTACTTATTTTTTGAACCCTTCTTAAATTTTGCCTTAAATTATTAAATTATATATTCGGAGTATATTTTTTTTTGAAGATAATTATTATATTATGTTATTTTTTTTTTTTTTTTTTACATTATTATGGATTTATAAAAAATATAATTATTGTATCATTTGGTTAATTTTTTACTATCTTCAAAATTATTTAGATCTAAATACCATTGCAATTAATGATTATGTTTCTATTTTTTTTTCCTCATATGTGGTACATATATAAATTATATTTATTTCAAAGAAATTTTTTATGTCGTGCATCGCACGGGGCTAATTTAGTTTATAACTATAGATCACCATGCATGGCACGGGATCTAACCTAGTTAGATATTATAAAATAAATAAATAAAAACCCTAATCTAAGATATATATATACGTGGTTCATGGCTGTATCCTGCAGACAAAGAAGAAAATTATCTCCCATAGCAATAATAATGCTTCCCTTAGATATAATTATCTCTGAAATACTCCTAAAATTACCCGCGAGATCACTTGTTCGTTTCAAATGCGTATGCAAGTCTTTGGAAACATTAATTTCAAGTCCAAAATTCATTGATCTTTACCTTCGCGATTCTGCCTCGAACGACACAAATTGCCTTCTAATCCTCAACACAGGTGGTGGAAGGATTCGATGCATGGATTTAGATTCGTTTTGGTTTCCTAACTTCTCTTTTCCGCTAACTGATAGAGCTACTTATCACATGGTCGGGTCGTGTAATGGACTAGTTCTCATCAAGGCTATTTTTGTTGCATATCCCGGATTTGGATACAACGATTTATTAAATTGATGTTGTTCAACCCTTGGACGGGAGAATTACTTTATATCCCGGATTTTTATCCCAAAGAACTCGAGTCTTTTAATTTTGAGTTTGGGTTAGGGTTTGGGTATGATTCTTCAACACAAGATTATAAAATTGTTAGACTTATGATTATACGTCGTAAATTGACGGTCTTTGTTTTTAGTTTAAAGGCTAATTCTTGGAAAACAATACTTGATAACAATGAATCTATTCTACCATATTCATTGTCGTTGAAACACGGTCGCAAATTTTGTGTGCTTATACACAACCATCTACTTCATTGGAAATTCTACTCTTATGAGATTGAACGCTATAGAATTGTTTGTTTCGATTTGAAGACTGAAAAGTGGGTTCAAGATGTACCATTACCGGACTATCGAGGTGATAAAGATGTAATTTTGTCATCACTGAAGTACCAAGGAAGTTGTTCTCCCTCATGGACAACAAATTGCAAAACTAGAGCATTGATGGTCAAAGTTAGTGTAACGTTGTACCTAGTTCTACAATAAAATGGTGATTTTCATCAATTAGTATTTACTATTTAGTAATGTTACAATTGCAAACTAGCTTCATTATGTTTTTTTAATCTATCGCATCTTGCTAACAATACATATTGCTAAACAGCTAGAGGAATTTTTCCATGAAGTATGATGAATAAAAAGTAATACCGCAAGTGCACGGTGTCTGTTGTTAGCAGAGACTTAGCAAATACAGGTCGAATCCCACAGGGAGACAGGTTCTATTAGTTTTTGTCCAATTATATAAACTATTTCAACAAACGAAGAGTAATTTGATGATCAATTAACTAAAGTAGGACAATAATGAAAATAAGGTTGTTCTCAAATAGATTAAAGTCTAGGGCATACGTTCGGTCCACCGTGCTTATACCAATCCAAGAAATGCAAACAATCCATTAATAAACAAATTATGTCGAATAATTAAAGCACTTGTTAATCCTACGGTCGAGAATTAACACTTACGAATTAACATATGTAGTTCGGTCGCTAACATAATTAAATTCGCCAATTGTAATTAAGCCTCTAAAAATGTGATCTTTCAATTCTAATTTTTATTAGCTAAATAATCAACTCATGATATTGGCCAATTACATGAATCAAACAATAAAGCAAAAATCAATTGGAATTATTCAAGCCCTAATCCATAAATTTATAAATAATTAAGCACAATTAATCAAGGTATAAACATGGCTTCCCTCACTTAGCCCTGGAAAACGACTACTCACTCATAATTGAAATAAACAATACAAAGGAGATAAATAAACTAGAATTCATAATTAACAGAATAAAGAACGAAAGATTGAATGAAATACCTCAATGATTGAATTAATGGAGAATAATAAACTAGGGTTCTACAATGGAGAGAAAACTAGGAAGCGTTTAATCTAGAAAAATAAAGCATAAGAGGCAAAATAAAATCCTCTCCCGTATTTATATTTTTGCCTCATCCTAAATAAAATAAATAAATAAATACATAAGCTATAATGCTATTGGATGATAATTGATGACGTGGCACGATACTCGACTTGATCACGTCAAACGACCAAGAAACGCTGGAGCAGCAACGAGCTATAGCTCGTTCATTGAGTGAGCTCTCGCTCACTGATGTCGTAAAAGATAGCAGGGCCGAGCTATAGCTCTCTAACGAGCAAGCTATCGCTCCCCGTCGAATGTAGCTACTGCCTTGGCGAGCTAGCTGGCGAGCTATAGCTCGCATAGGACTTTGCATATGGCAGTGATGAGCTAATATGCGAGCTAGCTAGCGAGCGATAGCTCGCAGCTTCCTTGGCTTGCGACCTTACTGAGCTAGTACTCGAGCTATAGCTCGAGCTTAGCTCGATACAAGAATGCTTAGCAACTCGAATTGTCAATGCACCAAAGGCCTAAAACGATCTCGAACTTGCAATAGGGACTACGAAACAACTCCGATTTGCTTCAAGGAATCTACATACATATATAAGCACAAGGTTAATGAATCATCAGCCTCAAATCAACATCCCTCCATCCAACGACTATTCGACAAATGCTGAATTCTTCCGAGAGCGTCCAAATAGCTATGAGAACTACCTGAAACATTAAGAAAACACAAACGGAGCATAATACAGCACGATAGTGATAACCTATGCATAATTGACTCTAAACTAACGACTAAGAGACTAAGAAGTAACTTAAAAAACAATGAAAAATGTGCCCAACAATCCTATACAAATATGTTTTATCAAAGTATTAGCTACGAAACCAATAGATAGATCTACAATTAGTTCAAAAAAAAAAAAAAAAAAAAGGGTAGATTTACAATGATAACAATAAATTTTGTAGCCACCCCCTATAACTGTTAATTACCATCGTTAATTTTTAATCTTGAATTTACTCCATTGATTTAATTGCATTAGATTCTATATTGAATAAGTACTCCATTTTAGCCACCAAAATCCCAAACCTTAACCCCATTTGCTCTAGGTGATAGCCTTGTTAGTAATTTATTTGTGACTTGTGAGCCAAAGTAAAGCTTTTACTTTTAGTACATCAATGAGGTTTCTCCGACATTTCATCTTGTTTACAAATAAGCAATTGAACATCTCTTCAAATTACAAGACTTGACTACATACATCGGAGAAGTTGAACAACTTAACCCAAGTGTGGATAAGGTGGACCTAATAGAATATGATAGATATTCTAGATATTATTCTGTATGGAAGGATATAGTTTTGTTAAATTAATATTCTGTTATTATCTTGTGAGATTTCCTAACGTGATTAGGTCTCACATTTGTAACAAAACCCAATAATCTAATATACAATATGTCATAATATATATATCTATTATACTCTAGGATTTTTTAGTTTTTCTGTAGACTTTAATCCTACTTGAAATTGATATAATTTCCACAAAATTAAATCCATATTTTCCAATTATAAAAAAAAGTCCCAAAAAAAAAAAAAAAAAAAATCTGCTACCTTATTTTAAATAATCTATAAATAAACCAAAACTATCTTGATTCTAACGTACATAATTACATAGTACTAGATCAAAGAAGAAAATAATTTCCCATAAAAATGCTTCCCTTAGATATAATTCTCTCTGAAATACTCCCCAAATTACCCGCGAGATCACTTGTTCGTTTCAAATGCGTATGCAAGTCTTTCGAAACACTAATTTCAAGTCCAAAATTCATTGATATTCACCTTCGCAATTCTGCCACGAACGAAAATCGTCTTCTAATATTCAACACGGGTGGTAGAAGGGGGAGGATTCAATGCATGGATTTAGATTTGTTTTGGTCGCCTAAGTTTTCTTTTCTGCTAATTAGACCTATTTATCACACGGTCGGGTCGTGTAATGGACTTGTTCTAATCAAGGTTAATTTTGTTGCATATCCCGGATTTGGATCCAATGCTTTATTTAAATTGATGTTGTTCAACCCTTGCACGGGTGAATCACTTTATATCCCGGGTATTTATCCCGAAGAAATCCATTCTTTTGAGTTTGGGTTTGGGTTTGGGTATGATTCTTCGACGCAAGATTATAAAATTGTTAGACTTATTAATAAAGATTTTTTATTGAAGGCCTTAGTTTATAGTTTAAAGGCTAATTCTTGGAAAGTAGTTGATGTTAATAATAATGCATTGTCGAAACACGGTCGCGAATTTGGTGTGCTTATAAACAACCATTTACTTCATTGGAAATTCTACTCTTTTGAGATGAAAAGCAATAGAATTTGTTGTTTCGATTTGAAGACCGAAAAGTGGGTTAAAGATGTACCATTACCGGACTATCGAGGTGATAAAGATGTAATTTTATCATCACCGATGGACCAAGAAAATCGTTATCTCTTGGAAGCTCTAAGAAACGATGTGAAGGAGTTAGGTGTCCTCGACGGATGTTTGTGTGTATTGACCAAGAATCCGAAAGAATATTTCGTAGATGTTTGGGTGATGAAGGAGTACGGAATCAAAGAGTCTTGGGTGAAAATCTTGGGAGTTTCGGATTTGATTATTACCAAGTCTTTGAAGTATTGTCCTCTAGCTTACCGTGGGATTGAAAAGAATGAAATTTTAGTAGTCATGGAAGAATATGATGAAAGAACCGTAACCATTAATGCCGAAATTTTATGGTACAATATTCGAGATAAAACATACGCAAAAGCTCATCTTATCGACAATATTCCTAAAAGTGATTATATCGATGCTTTTATATGTCACGGTAGCTTAGTCACCCTCCCTCTGGACGACAATGAATTGCGAAACTGGAGCAATGATGATCAAAGTTAGTGTAACGTTGTAGCTAGTTCTACAATAAAATGGTGGTTTTCAATTAGTATTTAGTAATGTTACAATTGCAAACTAGCTTCATCATGTTTTTTTTTTTTTTTTTTTTTAAAAAAAAAAAAAAATTTATGGTGTCTTGCTAACAATAAATAATGCTAATTATTTGTCTAGAGTAAGTTTTCACTGTTGATTAATTATCATCGTTAGTTAGACTTTTAAATCTTGAATTACTCCATTTATTTAATGTGCATTAGATATCTAGCTATATTAACTATGTGGATTTGACAAGTAAATAATAGGTAACAATAGGAATCAATTGATTATTAATAATTACTATGTGGTGCTTGAACAGATTGTATCAAATATATTGAATAGCTTTTTTTTTTTTTTTTTTTTGTTGTTCCATTCAGTTCACCCTTAGGGCTAATCTGAATCCAGGGATCAGTTATGGGTGGTTGGGTCCCAGTGCCCTCCCGATTGTTATTGTGGGGGGTCGAACACAAGTCCTCCCTACCAATTGTAGTCTCAATCACCACTACACCAACATCCAATTGGTATATTGAATAGCATTTGATAGCCTTGTTAGTATGAACATCTCCTCAAATTACAAGACTCGACACTACTTACATCGGAGAAGTTGAATAACTTAACCCAAGTGTGGATATGGTGGGATAGCCTTTTGCTAATAACCTCTTCCCTCCAACCAAATAGGTTAGCTTATTATTCGAATGAGCTATATTTAGTAATATTAAACGTATGGCAATTCTAATAGGTTTGTGTAACTGATGAATTGGTAAAAAGGATGGTACTAAACTCAATAACATTTACAACTAAACCATTTTAGCCAAGAGCTTGAATTGGTGCATCAATCCAAAGTCATAAAATACGACGAAGTAATTAGTTCAAATCACGCAAATTGATTTTATACAAAACACACACTTTATCTACAAGGCAATTAGAGAACCAAAGAGTTTTATTAAATGGCAAGTTTTCATCTCCATCAAAGAAAGTACCTTGGGGGAAATTGCTAACAATACGAAGGTATACACTTATTCCCAATAGACGAAACATTCTAATGTAATCATAGAATGTGCATAGAGCAATTGAAAGTAAATCACACCAAGAGAAATCAAATAAGTAAATTTAAACCATGATTTATTTGGAATATCCAACCATGTTTTATACAAACATTAATTCAAATATTCATATGATTTTATCAACTGAAACCCTGGCGTATAGTACGCACTATTCTTGTGACACCGGCATTTTTATGTGGTTGACGTTTTTAATAAAAATCATATTGTCTGCAAGCAAAAAATGGCAGATAGGTTGGCCAGGCTTGAGGCCAAGGAGCCCGAAAGCAGCATACGAAGGGCTCCAATTATCGGTGTCATGGTGACACCCAACAAGAGCGGTATCCACCTTAAGATTGTCGTTGTCAAGGCTTTGGAGTTCAACGCGATAAGCTCTTGCCCCCTCCATACGGTGGCACATGAATGCTCCATAGGGGAATGCCGCCTTGTGGCAAGCTATTGTGGGATTTCCAATCTCAACCACTTTCTCTACATCAGTTATGAGATATCTGTAAACAAGGTAATGTAATCAATTGATCAGTGATATAAGTACGACTATGTTCTCTTCACCTAAAAAATAATAATAATATTTAGTAAAAATAAGTTAAGTTCAACAAAAATAATATTAGTTAAGAGCAATGCTTACCGTTGGCTAACTTGCATGGGAGGCGTGACCGTTACACCAAGGACTTTAAGATCCATACTAGGATTTGAAGGGTGGAACTCTGAATCAACAAAATCAACCATATCTTCTAAAGTGGGAGCACAAGTATGGTGACCAAACTTGAGTGGATCTTCGCAACGAGTTAAGGTTGATTGCATAAGTTTTGCTTGTTTGGAGCTAGGGTTTATCGAGAAAGCCGAAAGTACTTGATCTAAGTTTGTGGAACTGAATGGTAGTTTTTCAACTTCTTCCTTTGTCATGAACGATGGACCGAGGTCGGATGGACCTAAGTATTGTAGTTCATGAACTGTCCCTGGTTTTAGTAGATCATCTTCACGGATGAATATGGAGGTAAACATCTTGTTTTTGAGTTGTACCTCGGATGTTTCTTGGTCATAGTTATACCTACGTAGTACACCATGTCAATAGTAGTACTTTACACTTTTCATGTTAGAAAATTAAAGGTTATGAATAGTCATATTCACAATGAATATCAAAATTAAATGCTTAATTTATAGATAGATGAAGATAAGACCTTTAATTTAGATCAAACATGATCAAGATGGTGCAATCATACGCGTTTTATCCTCTTTTATATATATATATATATATATATATATATATGTCATAAAAAGGATATGAATTAACCACGTCACTGATGTAGTACAACTGTTATATCGATAAATTAAAAGTTGATTTTTATTAGGCTTTATGAATATGAAAACTGTATTGAAGGCCAAGTCCAAAAAATAATAATGCAAAATCATTACAGTTAATTAAAATATGTGAATGCATTGAAGTCAAAATGTATGTCAAATAACATATACCAACTGTATAGAGCCATGGTCTTGTCCCTATTGAAGCTTGCTTTGCCCTTTTGGTAATCAAATCCTGTCCATTTAATAAAACACACATTAAATATAAGTCCTAGAATCTAGCTCACTCAATTTAATACTCTACTAATGATAAACTATTAATAATTAATTTAAATTATCATATGATTATATAAATTAGTTGCACCTGATGGATTTGGCAGCATATACTTCAAAACCGGTGGCATGGGGACATTAGGAAATTTCATATTCCAGTATGCTTGTGCACATGGAGCTGTAGTAGCAGTGTCATCCGCAACAACTAGTTGAACCTAAATAACATCAACATACATACATCGATAATTAAGATCACACATACAACAACACATTAATTCCATAAGTGTTCCAATTGATGAAAACAATTTATATTGTACTCCGTATATGAATAAAGAAAACTATTATGTTCATATAATAATCAATATGTGAACTCTAAAGGATTGGAACGAAAGTTCGTTACTCCCGGCCTAGAGTCCCTACTCTCAAACATTAGCATATATATTATAGTATGAATGTAGTGTAATTTAAACTAGTAGTACGGCTTGAGTGATATGATAATTGAATTATTAGAGTAGAGGTATGTAGTAGTATGTGAGTTATAAACATAGAATAATATGGGAGGTGATGAGTTACCGAGGCAATCAACATGAAAAGAAAGATGCATTGATTCATAGGTGCCATCTCTAAGAACTTGAAATTAAATGAGAATAATGCTTATTGAAGTGAAGAGAAGAGAAGAGAAGAGAAGAGAAGAGGTGTAGGATTTATGTGCTAAGGTACCCTCTATTTATAAGGTTTAGGGTTGGTCCATGCATGCATGTTATTGTTGACTTTGGATTTTCTGTCATCGTAGGTTCATAATACATAATTAAAATGTATAATTAGATACTTGTATTTATTTTTTAGTGATAACTATTGTAATAGATAAGTACAATTTAGTACTCCGTTAGTGGCGGATCCACATGTGTCCTGGGGTACACAAGAAAATAACCCATTAAAAAATATAAAATAAAACAATGTGATGGAAACAAATCATCAAAATTAAATAAATAAAGACTTTTTTTTATTATAAAGGTTAGAACAAAGGAAAAAAATTAGGAGACTTTTTACCATGAAAATTTCTAAGGTGAGTAACAGTTATTCTCGTCAAAAATATATAAATATTAACTCCCATCATAAAAAAGTAAAATGTACAGTACATCAAAACAAATACTCAATGCATGATTGTACGATGTAATTTTTATTTATTTATTTTTTAAAAAACTTTTATGATGTAATTACGTATATATAAAATGAGAATAAAAGTATATATTTTGATTTATCAATTCAAATGATTATTAAAATCAGGATTTTTGTAATTATGAACGTTAAAGTATATTAGTAGAATAGTAGGTAAGTTCCTCCTGAAAAATTTGGTGTAATTCTTCATCTTTGTCTTTTTCCACTGACCTCAAGGAAGACTCACTTATTATTTAAAATTGTATATTCATTAAAAAATTCTAGATCTAAAATCATCTCTTCAAACCAATAATATATTTGAAAATTCATATTTATTTTTCTCATATAGGCATATTATTATTTTTATTATTACAAATTAGATTATTGATCATTTAATTGACACAATTCCTATTCCAATTATTGATATAGTGCCAAATTGATTCTCAATGTTCCAATTAATTTTTATGCAAATAAATATTTCCATTTGCAATTGTTAATGACGTGTGACTTTTGTGTCTTGCAATCAAAGAAAACGGATTAGTATGCTGAAGCAAGCAATTAACATTAAAAAGTCGGATTAGTTATTAAAATGAATAATGAATTACTGTATTACGCTAAAGATGGGCAGTGTTTGCTGTTGAGCACCCAAAGTGATAATAAATTTATTATTATATGATTTATATTAATCTTTTTGTTATTGACATAAAGGATATAAACTAATCGTGAATTTCAACCATCAGATCAGAGCTTACGTGACACAAAAGTCACATATTTAAATTTCATCTACCCCACTTTCAAGAGGAATATATCTATGCAATTCAAAGGGCTCATGCTGATGTGATGTACGAATCGTGGGCTTCAACTATCGGCTTAGTTTACTTATTTTAAAAATAAAAAATAAACCCACAATTTAGATCTAATGCTTTCTTATTAGGGTTAATAAGGGTTGTTACTTTGTTCAGTTTACAACTAAAGTAAGCTAATAAACATGAATTAAGTCAATAAGTCCATATTATTATTGTGTAGAGCTGATATAAATTGCTAGGATATTGTCCTAGAATACCTAATACAGTCAATAAGTCCATATTAATATTGTCCTAGAATACCTAATACAGTAAAAAATTTAGTCTAATTTCCAACTTATAGCATCATTAGATTCAATAGGAACGACAATCAAATAGTATAATTAGAAGAAATAGTACGAAAAATGTGGCGTCTAAGCTCAGAATGAAAGTGATTAATTATAATACTAATAATTCATTTGACATTTCATAGTTTATATGTAGATAGAGTTGCAATATATAAACATACGGTGGCTTTTGAGATGATATATAGATGAGTAATTATGAGGAAGGGACGTAGAAAATGGCATGATAAAACTATGAAATATTGTATAATTTTCAATTTGTACTATAATTAGCAATTTAAATGCATAATGATTTGAGCTATGTTTAGCAATTAATATAATCCATGTTTCACTATAGTTGTCTACTCATTTTCAAAGTCAAATAAACATGACGACTTTTAAATATGGTTCTGGACTACACCCATTAACAATTGGTGAAAAAATTCTCCAAAAAAAAGTTGTTAGAGGTAAACTTGGGACCAGTTCAATTCAGTTCAACTCCTAATTTCCTTCTCACATAAAATATTCAGTTCAGTTCAGCTCCAATCAGTTCAATTTAGCTCAATTTAATAAATGTGAACAAGCCTAAGCATTTAGGGTCGCGTGTCTGGTCGAATTAAAATAGTTTGCTCATTTTCTTTTAAATTTTTTTTTTTTTTGTAAATTTGGGATATTTGTTCGTAACTTTTGGCAATAAAAGTTTTGGATTGATTTTATTCTATTTTGCAGCAATAACTTGGCTATAATGCATTATAGTTGAAAATGGCCGCAATTTTTTTTTTTTTCTAAATTTTATTTCTGTTCTTCTAATCATCAGAAAAACAGAGTCCATTATTATGATATGAAAATAAACCTTTCTCTGTTTCAAAAAAAAAAAAAAAAAAAAAAACCTTTCTCAGATTGAAATTATTATTGCACCAGATTTGTCACGTTTTAATAACGTTTTATTGTAATATTGTAATGAACTAATAATGATCCCATCATCTGATCTAATAACAAGCATAATTTATCAAGAGTACATTAAATTGGTCAAAATTAGAGTATAGAAACCAATAATAAACTACAAATTACATCTAGATTTTGATTTTCTCATCCAATCTAGTTTCTCCAAACATGTTCCCCTCGTTAATTGCGCCAGGTAGCAAGGTAGACAGGTAGTATGCTCACAATAATTAAGTACATTAACGTACTAATGATGATTAAGGAATCTAATTTTTCCATCCAACCTAGTCTATCCAACCCGCCAAGGCGACAAGTATAAGGAGCCGATTCGAGTTGGAGGAGATCAGAATGAATGTAATTGAATGATAGATGAATTGATTAAGGACAATGGTTATTATTGAAGCTATTCATAGAAATATAAAAGGAAGAAAAATGAATTAGGGAAGTGAACGACATACTCACAAACTGTTATTAATATCTCATACACTAATTTCAAGTACATATGGTTGAATATACAGCTAGAAAAGATAACAATAATACCTTAAAAATAGGATTCATTAAACATTTAAACCCATGATCTATCATGATCAATAAATCTAGGGGCCACTAACAAACTCTAGCTACTAACTCAAAGCATGTACTTTGACCCAATTCTAATAAAATGATAATATTAAAACAACTTATCCTAAATTCCTAATACTTAGCCACTAAGTGTGCCATACATGGACTAACTTAAAGGACATTGTCTACATTGGGTAGGATAAATAATTTATTTATTTATTTTAATTTTTTAAAAAAACGTAGGATCAATAATTTAATTAGGGCCAATATATTTGCTCAATTTAATAGAAAAGAAAATAAACAATGCAAAATAAATCATTTAGATATTTTCACAATCATATACATGTAATTTTGGCTTTGCCATCTATTCTTTTTGCTTGATCGTTTATGGATCGTTCATTATCAATCCGCGATGGAGTTGCAACCTGCATTGGCCTAACCCGATCATAATCAAAGTGTGACCCTCTTTTGACTTGACTCGCACCAACCTTAACCCGACTCGCACCGCCAAATAATTAGGTTTATCACATACTTAATTCAATTTTGAATTAGTTTGATTATTAGCCCACCCTAATTTTATTATTTCTATAAGCTTAAAGCGGGTATGCCTCATAAAGAAATTGATGTAGACAGACTTTAATCATAATTTATTTTATGGCCCTTGAAATGATGTGGAGGCGAAGTTGCTACATTATAGGCTTATAGCTAGTGCTACATATCATCGACATATCGTACTCCGTAAGACCGTAATTCCATGAAAAAAAACTACTCTTTATTTCAAAACCCTAATCTAAGATAACCAATTGATTGTTGGTGCAGTAGTGTTTAGGACTGCACTTGGTAGGGAGGACCCGCATTCGATCCCTCGCAACAACAATTGATAGGAGACTGAAACCTAACCACCCAGAACTGACCTCCGAACATTAAAAACCCAAAGAGTGAACTGGGTGAAAAAAAAAAAAAAAAAAAAAAAAAAAAAAAAAAAAAAAAAAAACCTAATCTAAGATATATACAGTAGGGGAAGTATATACACGGATATATCCGCAAGAAGAAAATTATCTCCCGTAACAATTACAATGCTTCCCTTTGATTTAATTCTCTCAGAAATACTCCCAAAATTACCCGCAAGATCACTTGTTCGCTTCAAATGCGTATGCAAATCTTTCGAAACACTAATTTCAAGTCCAAAATTCATTGATCGTCACCTTCACGAATCTGCCTCGAACGACACGAATCGCCTTCTAATACTCAACACGGGTGGTGGAAGGATTCAATGCATGGATTTAGATTCATTTAGCTCACCTAAGTTTTCTTTTCAACAATATGAAGTTGAAGTTACCTATCTCACGGTCGGGTCGTGCAATGGACTCGTTCTCATTAAGGTTTGTGCGTTTCCATCCTACAATTTAATTGAATTGATAATGTTCAACCCTTGCACGGGTGAATTACTTTATATCCCGGATTTTTATCCCGAAGAACTCGAGTCTTTTAATTTTGAGTTTGGATATGGGTTTGGGTATGATTCCTCGACGCAAGATTATAAAATTGTTAGCCTATTGATTATACGTAATGAATTGACGGTCTTAGTTTTTAGTTTTAAGGCTAATTCTTGGAAAATAATAGTTGATGATAATGCATCTATTTTACCATATTTATTGTTGAAACACGGTCGCGAATTTGGTGTGCTTATACACAAACATTTACTTCATTGGAAACTCTACTCGCGTGAGATGAAACGCTTTAGAATTGGTTGTTTCGATTTGAAGACCGAAAAGTGGGTTAAAGATGTACCATTACCGGACTATCGAATAGATTATGTCAAGGAGTTAGGCATCCTTGACGGATGTTTGTGTGTATTGACTGGCGAGAATCCGAGAGTATATGGAGCAGATGTTTGGGTGATGAAGGAGTACGGAATCAGAGAGTCTTGGGTGAAAATCTTGGGAGTTTCGGACTCGATTATTACCGAGTAATTGAAGCATTGTCCTCTAGCTTATCGTGGGATCGAAAACAATGAAATTTTAGTACTCATAGAAGAAAATAATGATAAAAGAAGCTAATCAAGCATTAATTGTCGAGTTTTTATGGTACAATATTCGAGATAAAACATACGCAAAAGCTCATCAAATCTACAAAATTCCTCAAGTTGATGATTGTATTTATGCTTGTATATGTCACGGTAGCTTAGTTGGCATCCCTCATGGACAACGGATTGTGAAAGAGAAACAACATTGATTTAGTTGCTAGTTCTACAATATAATGGTGGCTTATTTAGTGGTTTTTGATTAGTTATTAGATTTGTTGCCATCGAAATTTACATTATGGCAAGTTAATAATGTAGTATAAGACTAAACTGTTTTTTTGTGTGCTAGTGATATTTTTCATTCATTGTTATTGATTGCAACTTAATTGCAAACCATGCCACTTTATTAACTTTGTTTCACATATAACCTTGACCATGGCCCGGCCTCCCCGCGTGCAGTGGTGGATCCAAGATAGGTGCTGGGTCACCGTTAACCATTGACCGCTTAGTTTCTCCAAAATCCAAATCCCTAAAGCGAAGGATAAATACTGCAAGTTGGTATAATGGCATATTTATTTATCATAACTAGTAAAATTGAACAAAGAGCTCACCCAATTACAAGACTACTATTTTTCAAAACAAAATACAACACTATTAGTTGCATAATATTGCTTTGTAACTTCCAAATTAGCAGGAATGATGGTCACAAAATTTCACCTGATTTGAGTCAAAAATTGACAAATTCCTACAAAATTTGATACTCAATATGCCCATATGAAATTTCTTGTTCTAATTGACAAATTCCTACAAAATTTGATACTCAATATGCCCATATGAAATTTCTTGTTCTAATTGACAAAATACAACATTGGGGTTAATGGGTATGTAGACCTAAGTTGCAAAAAATCACAACCAAATTTAATTAATAAAATTAGAAATACTCTGACAAGACTTGGTTAATCAAAGAAGTAAAGAATACCCTACAGGCCTACACCCCTTAGTTCCCCCCTTACAATTTTATCCGTAGCAATATTGCATAAGATAATTTAAATTAGTTAATTGTTGTATATTAATAAAATACATATAATATAAAATGTGAGGGAAAAAATAATTTTAATTAATTAATTGGTCTATATTAATAAAATACATGTACAAAAAAAAATGTGAGAAATTTTTTTTTTTTTTAAAAAAAAAAAAAAAAAAAAAAAAAAAAAAAAACATAATGTGTTTGGGATGGGATTTGATCCCGCGCTACATGAGATTGTCACATTAAGTTTTCAATCACTGAGCCATAGATTGTAAATGCATGAATAATATACTTGATTTAATTTTTAACTCTTAAATTTACCTGGTCACGTGACCCAGAGTGAACAATGCTGGGCCTGCCACTGCCCGCGTAACCCGTTTAATTGAGGCCCAGTCTTTCCCAGAACCGCTTGTTGAACAAGTCTACTCATCAGCTCAATCTATGTACACAAGATTATCAGCGAAATCTTAGCTTGTTTCATAACCTTTTACAATTTAAGTCTTATTAGGATTTGCATTGGTAAAGGCTTACATAGTAAATTTATTGAGCATTCAGCAAAAGTAAGTTAAGAACAACGTTAGATCAATACTAAAATTCAAGGGGTGGAACTCTGAATCAATAAAACCAACCAACCGTTGTATATGATGATATTAGATTAGATAGCATGTTATTTGGTGTTTGTTCTTTTAAGCATATTAAAAGATCTTGTAACACGGTTGCCCACTTGGTTGCTAGTAGTTTATCCCTAGACCCAAGACTAGGCACCTATACCTACACCCCTCCTTAACGATGCGCATAATACCCACTACTACACAGCAAGTCAGCAACTACTACAGTACTTTTTTTAAAAAAAAAAAAAAAAAAAGCCACCGTTTTCGTTTATTCATTTCAATTTCTCTGCACATTCTCTCTCCTCACCCATTCTCTCTTTACATTATTTCTCTTCCATTTTCTCTCTCATCAAAAACTTTAATGGCAAAATTATTACAATATTATCACAAATTATCACAAGAAATCTTTCTATCACTATGAAATTCAACAAAATAAGACAAAAATTTGAAAGAATAAGTTATTTGTTCAAATTTGGAACAAAAAAAGTATAGTTTTATTAATTTTTTTTGTTGCGATTGTATTTTAGAAACATAATCGAAACATCAACATTGGTAAATGTATCATTGTAAGTATCATACTATTGTTTTAGTATTTTTTTTTTTTTGGCCAAAAACTAGTAAATTAAACCAGTACATTCTTCAATTTTTTTTACAGAGCGAAGGAAACAGTAGTATTAATAATTAGTTTGTAGTGATTTTTTTTTTGGACAAATGTTCATTTTCATTTTGATAAATGTTCATTTTCATTTTGAAAGATGTGCATTTATATATAGTATATTGGCATTCACATAATAATGTTATTTCTTTTTCAAAGTTTGGAGTGGAAAACTATTTTGATGAATGTTCATTTTTATTATTGTAAGATTTTCAATTACATATTAGTATATAGTCATTCACAATTTTACATATTAACATTTTGATAAAAGTTTATATTTGTGTCATTTTCTTCCCAATATTTCATGTTCATTTCAATTTTGAATTTCAATATATGTTTTTTCTCATATGAATATATGGCCAATCCCATATTGATAGTTTCAAGGGTTTATTCACGTATATATTTCATGTTCATTGATCGTTATCTTACACAGTCATTTTCAAACTAATATATGTTCATTTATATATTAATAAATATTCGTTTCCATAAAAATAGTTGATTATTTCCAAATTAATATATGTTCATTTATATATTAATAGATGTTATATTGATCATGTCAATTGTTATACTCATCCATGTTCATATGCAGATAAAAATTGGTTCATTTCAACACTTATATATTCTTGTTCAAATCTAGTGATTTATATATTTTTGTCTATTATGAATCGTGGATAAATTAAATTAGACCATGCAATAGCATGAAAAAATGAAGATAGCAAACAGAAAAAAAAATCAAGAAGGCATGGAATCGTCAAGCAACTCAAACCAATAACACAATTATCTTGAATTGTTCGAATTTGGCCTGGATTAAATAGTTCATTTTTTGGTGATATACAATTTTATATTGATTTTTATGAAGGACATAAACCTTTCTTTTTCCTTAAGTACTACTATAAATTACGTCCTTCAAAAGAAAATATATAGATAGTGTATATATATAATGTTCATATTAGGAAAGCAACATGTTCATAAACAAAAAACTAAATATTCATAACAACTTGAATTGGTGATTGAGCATTAACAATTGTAAATTTTAAACCTTCACTAACTATATATATTAGAATATTTGAGAAACAAGTTATACTTTGTATGTCATAATTCATACAATACTATGTATTGTTTATTAATCATTATCAACATAATAAATGTTCATTTACAAAATTAGTAATAAACCAATAAAGAAATACTCGTATAACCTTAGCAATAAAATAATAAATGATACAATGTTCATGAACCAAAAAGCATAAGATCAAAATCAATTACAGAAAATCAAACACCTAATAATTACCAAAACATAGCTACATTAAAAAATGTTCATTTATCATTACATAGATGAACAAATTTCCTAAATAACAAATTTGACATGCAACAATAAACGTTCTTCAAAAAAGAAAATGTTAAATCTTTAGATACTTGTTTTTTTTTTAATAATAATCATTAGAAACTTGTTTATTTACCAATCTATTAATTTATTTGAAAAAGACATGTTAATCGCGATAAGAATTTTTTTGAAAGAAACTAATAAATCAATATTTTTTTCCATGAACATCTACCATTTTCCCACAAATTAATTAAAAAATAAGTACAAAATATATAAATTTAATACATTTTTCTATAATAGTGGTTCACAATTAAAATGTTCAAAAATAAATAATTATATGTTCATTTGAAAAACATTATATGTTCAATTATGTAATAATTACATGTTTATTTATAACCATTATTAAAAAAATGTTCATTTACAAAATATTGTATGTTCACTTATAAAGTTAAATACGTTCACTTATAAGAGTTATATATCTTTATTAAAAAAAATTAAAAAAGGAAAAATCAATAAATATTAAAAAGAGGAAAAAATTAAAGGAAAAACACATCTATAACTTTTCTCTTTTTCTTCAACACCATAGCTACCTTATGAAGCTTCATATTTCTCTCTCATGATACTTATATCACAAGAATTCATCAACGGAGGGAGTAACTACATATCCAATTATTTACCACAATCCTCAATTACACTAAATAACTTCTAGATTTTAGTCAATATTCACTCTAGAATTTCATGATTTCATCAATAATTTCTTCAATCGAAGAGGCACCTCAAAGCAAGCTACCTCCCATGAAAGTCAAACACATCTCATAATCAAAATCACAACTTCAACCAAGTGAAATTAACCATCATAAACCCTACTATTTAATTAAATAAACACAAATATAATTATAATAAGCAAATTAAATGTTTAAACGTCAACTACTGTTGCCTCATCATCGTCACTACCACAACAAATCAGCAAAAATAGTCAATTTTGGATCAAATTATTCGAACAATTATTGTGTTTGTTTGTTGAAATGGCGTCGCTGCGGCGGTGGAAAGCGGTGGTTTATCATTGGAGTAATACTCATGCGTACATAGGGGGATTGGGAATACTAATTAAAACGGTGTAGTTTGATAGGGGTGTAGGTAGTACTAGATACACCTGGGTTTAGGGAAAAATTTGTACTTGGTTGCTAGGTGGGATGCCGGTGAATGTTCGGAGTTTATTCAGTTGGGTTCTTTCCCCCAAAGTATCACGACTTTGGCGGATTTGGACCTCATTTAATAACATAACATCGTTATCTTTCCTTATAAAATAAAATAAAATAAAATAAAAAGGTCTTGTAAATTGATCAAGTAATCCTTGTAATACTGATTGAGTTAACCCCTATGATACGCAATTTCTACCCTACTCCAGAGTACCATGAGCATGATACTCCAGGGTCAAACGACATTGTTGTTTTGTTATCCCTTTCTTCTTCCTTGTTTCCCCCTTTTTCTTCTTGCTATACTTTGTTTCCTCTATTTTTTTCAATTTCTGTGAATTCAATTAATTCTTTCCTCCAATTGCAACATCTTTAAATTAAAAATAGCACTAGTTTAAAATAGAAGAACATAAGATATGGTTCATTTGAATTTCACATATTTAAAACAAAATTACAATAGAATTTAAATAAAATAACATCAATTTGTATATGAAGTAACACAAAGTTTTACCTAAAATAACACATAACTTGATAACTGAATAACTCAAACTTCTACTAAAAATAACATACGATAGTAAACAAAATAACAATAAATTAACTCAAAGGTTAAGTAGAATAATAAAAGGATACATTAAAATAACAAAACAACATAAAGTGAGGATTTCATTAAAATACACACATAATAAAAAAAAAAAATAACATTGTCCTCAAAAAAAATTAAAAAAAAATAACATTAGGCTTAAAACAAAATATCATCATTTATGAAACAATTTAAAATATGGTATTTTAGAAAAACGTGAAATAATTCTGTCAAAACAAATTTACTTCCAAAGACTAAAACAACACATGATGATCAACCCAAAATAACATTAGACTTTAAGTAGAATAACATTAGATATTAAACAAAATAATATAATTTAAAGAAAATAATAACAAAACACATTTTAGAAATATAGATCTGACTTCACAATCAAAATAACATAATATTCAATGCTGAATAACACAAGCCTAGAAACAAAATCGATCAAAATAACAAGAACTTATTTATAATTATTGTTATTAAATATGCAATACTTTCATCTAGTATTTCATTATCATCATTTATTTGGTTTACCATATACTTGCTTGTTTTAATTGCAAATTTCATGTTATAAATGTATGATTGGAAAATAATTTATAAATAAAATTAAACAAATACTTAAACCTGTTGATGTGTATTTCGGTAATTTATGTTGTTTTTGGACATGATCTTGAAGTTGACTTTGGCCTTCAAAGGACACCATTGAAGAAATTTGCAGGACTAGTTTAAATGGAGAGTGAGAAAGTGAAAGTAGTGGAGTAGAAATTAAATGATTTGATTTTTTTTTTCATCTAGCTTTCTATTATATATGAAGTTAGCATCATGTTATTTGCTTTCCCTAAATTATTATTTTATCAAATTTAGCTTTGCATGCTTTAATTTCATGAATTGAGTTTTAATCCCATTTATTAGATAGGACCTAGGCCCTGGAGTACAATACTTGGTACTCTAGGAGTACCTAATACTAATTGCTATGATAACCCTTGTAATATTAAGAATTTGTGTTTAGTTTTTGTATAAACTTTTAGAGTCCTACTTGAATTTGCCACAAAATACAATTCATATTTGCCAATTATAAAATTAAGTTCAAAAACAATAAATAAATAAATTGCTTCCTGCCATAAACAAAAAAACTTTGATTCTAAAATCCCTGGTAAACAATTCATACTTTTTTTGTTTAAGGAAAGGTAAACCATTCATACATAGTACTCCTTAATTTTGTAAACCAGTAGATATTATCTCTCACACACCAAAAAAAATAAAATCAAAACCCTAATCTAAGAAATATTTATATACATGGGCCGCTGTACAAAGATGAAAATTAATTATTTCCCACAACAATGCTTCCCTTAGATATAATTCTAAAAGGATATAATTCTCTACGAAATACTCCCAAAATTACCCGCAAGATCACTTGTTCGCTTCAAATGCGTACGCAAGTCTTTCGAAACACTAATTTCAAGTCCAAAATTCATTGATCGTCACCTTCGCGATTCTGCCTCAAACGACGCAAATCGCCTTCTAATCCTCAACACGGGTGGTGAAAGGATTCGATGCATGGATTTAAATACGTTTTGGTCTCCTAAGTTTTCTCTTCCGTTAACTAATTCTAAATATCACATGGTCGGGTTGTGTAATGGACTAGTTTTCATTAAGGTTAGTACGTTTCACTACAACAATTTAATTAAATTGATGTTGTTCAACCCTTGCACAGGAGAATTACTTTATATTCCGAATTTTAACCGCCCTGAATTTACCGAGTATTATGATTTGGGGTTTGGGTTTGATTCTTGGACACAAGACTATAAAATTGTTGGACTTATTGTTATAGGTAATGCATTTAAGGTCTTAGTATTTAGTTTAGGAAATTTTGACAATTACCACCTTCTGTTATGTCCATTTTAGCAATTACCACCTTCTTTTTTTTTTTTTTTTGAAAATTACCACCTTCTATTTTCAAAAATATCAAAAGTTACCACCTTCTTGCCCCCCCAACTACCACGTGACGTCATTTCGGGCCCATTCTTTCTCATTCCTCCCTATTTCCCTCACATTTCTCATTCCTAACTCAATTCTCATCCCTCCTTTCACTTTTTTCCCCCCAAACAATCAAAAACACTTCAATTCACTCCTCCAAATCAAAATTGATGAACAATTATTGGTGGTTTGGGGGAAAAAAAGTGAAAGGAGAGATGAGAATCCAAATAGGAATGAGAAATGTGAGGGAAATAGGGAGGAAAAGGAAAGAATGGGTCTAAAATGACGTCACGTGGTAGTTGGGGGGCAAGAAGGTGGTAACTTTTGATATTTTTGAAAATAGAAGGTGGTAATTTTCAAAAAAAAGAAATAAAAGGTGGTAATTGCTAAAATGGACATAACAGAAGGTGGTAATTGTCAAATTTTCCTTTAGAAAGGCTAATTCTTGGAAAACAATTGACAATGCACCTATTCGACCTTTATTATTGTTTAAAGAAGTCCGCAAAAATGGTGTGCTTATAAACAACCATTTACTTCATTGGAAATTGTTGAGCCCATGAACAACCCACATGTGATCGAGCATTCTTCTTGTCCCACACTAAACACTAAAAGGGGGAGTGTAGTGGTTATGAAATCCCACATTGAAAGAATTCAAGAGTTACCACCACAATATAAGACTAAGGGGCTACTCCCCTCATTGCCATATGGTTTTGAGGTGGAACCTCCTTAGTCTTGTAAAGTGGTGGACTTGCACTCTCCCATGACGGGTGTGGCCCAGACCCGTATTTAACATGGTATCAGAGCCAGGTTCACGATTGGGGCCTTGCTAAAGTATACTGGGCCAAAAACACTATGGACAGCTCACATGTGAGGGGGAGTGTAGTGGTTATGAAATCCCACATTGAAAGAATTCAAGAGTTACCACCACAATATAAGGCTAAGGGGCTACTCCCCTCATTGCCATATGGTTTTGAGGTGGAACCTCCTTGGTCTTGTAAAGTGGTGGACTTGCACTCTCCCATGACGGGTGTGGCCCAGACCCGTATTTAACAGAAATTCTACTCTCGTGAGATGAAGAGATATATAATTGCTTGTTTCGATTTGAAGACCGAGAAATGAATTAAAAATGTACCATTATCGTACTATCGAGGTGATAAAGATGTCGTAAAATTATCACCCTATGTACCAAGGAAATCAGTATCTCTATGAATTGTTTGAAGAAGACGATATAGATGTTATGAAGGACTAGGAGTTAGGCGTCCTCGACGGATGTTTGTGTGTATTGACCAAGAATCCGAAAGAATATTTTGTAGATGTTTGGGTGATGAAGGAGTACGGAATCAAAGATTCTTGGGTGAAAATCTTGGGGGTTTCGGATTCGATTAGTACCAAGTCTTTGAAGCATTGTCCTCTAGCTTACCGTGGGATCGAAAAGAATGAAATTTTAGTTTTCATTGAAGAAATTGATAAAAGAAGCAAATCAAGCATTAATGCCGAGTTTTTATGGTACAATATCCGAGATAAAACTTACGCAAAAACTCATCAAATCCACAATTTTCCTATACGGAATGATATTGATGCTTGTATATGTCATGGTAGCTTAGTTGTCCTCCCCCATGGAGAACAACTTGCGAAAAAGGAACAACGACGATCAAAGTTAGAGTGACATTGCAGCTAGTTTGTAATACAATATAATAAACTGGTTTTCAAATAGTAATTAGATTTTAGCTATTGAAATTTTCAATATACTAATGTAATAATAATGTAGTTTGAGACTAAAAGTTTATTATACTAATGGATCTTTTTCATTCATTATTGATTGCAAGCCACTTACTGAACTTTGTTTTAGGGATTACCATTATATAGTACTTCCTCCGTTCTTTTTTATTTGACTCGCTTTGACTTTTACAATATTCATCACCCTTTCTTTAACCGTCTTTTGGGAATAATATATATAAGGAAAAAGGTATTCATGTGAGATCTTTTTGAATTTATCCCAATAATTACTGGTGATCGTTAAAGTTTTGTTTTGCCAAACGTGATAAAAAAAAACAGGTAAAGTAAAAAGAACATACAGTAGTTTTTTATGAAGTTATTTAATTATATACATTTGTCAATGCATATATCATTATTTTAAAATACACCTCAAATGAACATGGTTTGATAGATTTAGTAGCACTGAGACTAATGACCAATGAAAACTCCTTTTTATAAGCCATAACTTAAAGATCTCTAGTAAGGCTCAATAATCACCAATAGAGATCGACTTATTAAATACTCTAAATTGATCAGATCGATGGGTTTAACTCGGATCCCAAGTCATATCTACTTACCAATACAAAAAAGGTACTCCGTAATCAGTCTACTCGCGTTACTAATTAACATTACTGATGAGCCTTACCACAAAACTACTTTAATTTGTGACATTGTTGGGGTAGTTCATCCCAAGTCCCACATGAAAAGAGTAAGGAGGTAAAGAGGTTCTTATAAATGAGTGCACACTCTAATAATATGAGGTTTTTTGGGAAGGTGTCCAAAAACAAAGCCGTATGGACTAGGCCCAAAGCGAACAATATCATACTAATGTGAAGCGGAGTGTGCATGCGACCCTTGGTGGGTGACCCGGGCCCAACAGACATAAAGTCATAACCCATGTCAATGACTTAACTATTCCTAAAATCTGATCATAGCATTAGTGGTGACCATATGGCCTAAGTTTGATTCCAACAAGTAATAAAAATTCCAGCCCAAAAAATGTACAATAACATGAATGCAATAATGAACATGACTACAATTGTAGCAAAAAGGTAATCAATTGTGCCTTTACATTCTATTCTGCACTCTTACATATTCATATGTTCTTGCCTAATTTAGTACGGAATAGTAGACAATTATTTAGTACGTACTTAAGTATCACATGCTCTAGCTTATTAGTTTATTTCTTATTACATTAATATATTTGGTAGTCCATATCATAATGTGACAAGTGTGATTAATCTAACAAAGAAGAAAAAAATTGAAGAAATAATTAAGCCAATAAGTGTGACTCTGGCAAGACAACTAATAAGTAATAACCTAGGCTGTAAGGCGCCAAGTGGCAGTTTTTACATTTGCACTTCTCACATAAGGTTTAATTAAAAACATTTAAATGGAAGTTTTGAGAGTAAGGGATAGCTCAAGTGGATAGAGCTAGCTTTCCTCTCGGTTTCAAGAGATGCTAAGATTGATTTGAAATGAAATTATTTTTGCTAAAATAAAATAAAATTTAATATTTTAATTTTTATTCTAAATTTAAAGTATTTCTAATGACCTTAATTTATATTTAATGATAATCAATCCAACATAATTTAGAAATTGCACATTTTCATATGGGCCAAGGATGAATTAATACTAATTTTTAAATAGAGATGACATAAGTTTAGGGTATGTTCACATTTACTGAGCTGAACTGAACTAATTGGAACTGAACTGAACTGAAATAGACTGAACTGAATATTTTATGAGAGAAGGAAATTAGGAGCTGAACTGAACTAAAATTAAGGTGAAGTGAACAGACCCTCAATTGTTCAGACCCTCAATTGTTCAAATATGATCATCAATTATTCGAGTATACAATCAAAGGACAATATAATAAAGGAATCATTTCAATTATTCTTTCATTCATTTTTAATTTTTTTTTTCAATCAATTTCAATGTAGAGAGTCTTACAATTATAGTTCTCAAAAAGAGGATTCTAATCAAAGATTATAATCAAATGATTAATATTATCTCTATAATCTTATAAATACTCCGTACTTTTTTCATATTTTATTGTAGTATGTTTATCCAAATGAGAAAAAAAAAATAAAGCAACACAAAGAATTTTGTAACGTCATAAAGAAAAGAATAAAGAAATTTTCTTTCTATGCTACCAATCGGACTTGCCTCTTGTAATACCCGAGATTTTAAAACCTGATTTATTATACTCTAATATTTATTTTATTAGCTTAATTAAGGTTTTGTCTCTATTTTAACAAGAACGAATGTTTTAATCTTGAATTTTATTTTAATATTATATTATTTCAGAAGCTAATTTTAAGGAAAGTAAATTATTATTTTACAGCTTATTTCCGGTCAGTAAAATGTTTAAAGATTTGTATCAAAATATGTATTTTTACCCGAGAAAATAAAATGACCAAAATGCCCTTACTTATCATAAGAGACAAAATCCACCTCCTAACTTCATCCCTTTTTCACCACTAAGAAAAGAATTGATAATTTCATTTCTCACTGTTTCCTTTACCATTAGTTGCCTAATTCTTGTGATAATCTTATCACTTAATAAACTTTTATAATCTTTTCTTGTAAGCTATTGATCCTTCACCGTTAAGAAACAAAAGAGCAAAGGATAAACTTTGCTTCATTCAACTAGAAAACAAAACCCACCTCTTGCTTCTCTATTCTTCTCACGGTTAAGAGCTTTATAATACAAAGTCTAATGTTGCCTTTCCATATAATTGGTCACTCAAAACCCCATGATTATCAATTTAGCAAATCTTGATCTTATCTTCTTCTTTCTTTCAAGTTCATTCTAGCAACCATACTACTCTATGTATATATAAAACGTCATCACCGTTCACTAGTGTCATTAACTCATTATATACTTTCTTTTCTCCTTTCGTAAACTTTCTTGTCAAACTAATGAAAATGGCCTTCTAAGACCCATTACCTTATTGCTTCGTATACTACTAATTAGCCCAAGGTATAAGTAGTATTGTTTCAATGTTCATATTTATTCTTTAAAGAGAAATCTTGTTATCTAGTATTGTTTTTCTTGTAATACAAAAATAATTCTTATACTTAAGTTAATGATTTAGTGGAAAAACTATGACTTCTTTGAGTCATAAAGCTACGTATGGTATTACTTGTATTTAGAAATAAGTTTGTTGATTTTATACTAAAATAATTAAAGAGTATAGTTTTAATCATTTTTCCTACTAATGCAATAATTTATATTTTCAAGAAGAATCGGACCTCGAAGCTCAGTGAGAACGATAGAATAAAGGCTAACAGGAAGGTTATCAGACTGTAAATCGAGGTAACGGCTATTGCTAGTACCCGCAATTCCCTTCGAATTGCGTTTATAAAAGGATGATGTTACGATTGAATTAAAAGTGATCTATGTTTTTGATACATTTTATGATTTGCGGGATTATACTGTGATTTGTCTGAAATCTTTCCTTGAAATATATGATTTTTCTGAGGAATCACAAGGATACTGTAATGATGAGTTTTATGATACACTGTAAATATTTTATAAAGATGTTATACTATTTTATAAAAGCATTCTGAATGATTGGAAATTTCTTGATTTCTATTAATTATAAGAAAATATAAATATAATCTGATATGATTGAGCAATAGCTCCCCTGAGGGCACTGGCCCATTCCTGTTATGGAGCACTAGCTCCCCCTGTTAGGAGCACTGGCTCCCCCTGTTAGTAGGAGACGTCCTACCCCTGTTATATGTATATTGATTATAATGATTTATTAAAAAGGTTATGAACGAAGGCTTACTGAAATGTTGTTTTATTACCTGTTTTAATATATTCTGCTCTCCCTGTTTTATTAACTAAAATGAATTAATTAAAATGATGTTACGCTGCTAGAATAGTACGTTACTGAGTCTTCGGCTCACCGTTTTGATGTTTTTCTGTTTTAGGTACTGCTGGAACAAAGGGAACACGTAGTGGCGAGGATTTTAATTATCTTAAGAAGCTCACTAGATATTTATAGTTTTAAGAGAATGATTTATTAATTTAATTAGCAAGTAAGACATTAGTAAGTTTTTATTAAAATAAGATCTTCTATTATTGAAGTAGGATTAATTCCTGTACTGAATAGATTTCTATAATTTATGAATTAAGGTTGTTATGTATGAATGTTGCCTTGTAACTCTCGTGTGGGAGTTACGGCAGTGACGTCTCGACCAAATTAGGTTAATTCCGCTGCTAATTAGATTACCTTAATACCCGAGTTAGAGGTCGGGGCGTTACACCTCTATTGCTTTTATAACAGTCAATCAAACAAATTGTTAAAAATACTTACAATCAATCAAAATCACGCAAACATTGTAAGCATAGAGGATCTACTCCATAGTTTTTTTTTTTTTTTTTTTTTTTTTTTTTTTTTTTTTTTACAAGAAGAGCTAACAAGGAGAAAAACAAACCAACTAGACAAAAAAACCTAAAAAGACCAAAACAAAAACCGACGCCGACGAGTCCGAGTTGCCAACCAATGAGCTGGAGCTACCCATTGACGAGGAACCTTCCGAAGGTCACAAACTGGGAACCTAAGAATGATATCCTTAATGTCCTGAAGTAACCAAAGACAAGAAATATCACGAGCATCTTTGTCTCGAAGAGAGGTAAACAAGGTCGAGCAGTCGGTGTAGATCAACAGGCGCTTGTAGCCGCGACGATCTGCAGCCTTAAGCGCCCAGAGACAAGCCTGTAACTCTGAATGTAGAGCAGAGGATGAGAGAAAAGCTCTACAGCCTCCGCCAAAAACCATATCTGAATCAAAATCTCGAAGAATCCAACCTGCTCCTGCAGAATGATCTCGAGCATTATAAGCACCATTAAACACAATGTAAATATCGTATGAAGACAAGGAAGGGCCTTGAAGGCAACAGGACTAAGTGGAGGATCTAAGCCTAGTACAAGGACCTGTACTAGACCTGCAAAGTGAATTCTTAAAATCTTGAACCTCAGAACTCCGAGAGACCCAGTCTTGCATATAGTGAATAACAAGTGCAGGAGATAGTACAGCATGTCGAAAACACTTTATGATTCCGAGCGATCCAAACGGCCCATAAGAAAGAGACCAAACTTACCAAAATCTCCCAAGACTTAGATTGGCGCAAAGATACAACCAAGTCGACAAACCAATCAGAGAAAGTCTTATCCCGACGCACAACAAGCGACGAGAAGGTCGGAACAATAGACCAAAGAGCAGAAACAAAGGAACAATCACGGAACAGGTGATCGATCGTTTCTTGACTACCAAGGCACAAGACACAAGTTGGATCCACTAGGATCCCTTGAATCTGCAAAACCCCATTGAGAGGTAAAGCATTATGAAGAAGCTTCCAACAAAAGCACTTCAGTTTCGATAAGAGCGGTAGACCCCAAAACAACTTCCACCATGAAGAGGGGAAGGAGATTGCTCCGCCAAAAGTAGCCGGTTGGCGAAGCAACATAGCATAGGCTGATTTGGTGGTGAAGTTACCGTCTTTTGAAAACTTCCAGTATATAAAATCATCCATCGGCCTACTAGGGCATTATAGAGCCAAAATCCGAGTGGCTGAAGAAGAGGTAAACAGCTGATGAACCAAAGTCGAGTCCCACGCGTAGGAACGCGGATTAATGATAGAGGAAACATGAGACGGGATAGGCGTCTCACTGTTATTGCGAAGAAAATGAGGATCACCAGGAACCCAGGAGTCCTCGAGGATGCGAACCTGAGACCTAGAACCGACTTTCCAAGCTATACTAGTGGATAAAACAGACAAACCTTGCAATAGACCACAACAGCCCCAAGAAGAACCAGGAATTTTCCTTGATTGAAATTGACGAAAAGCGGGATACTTTGCTATAAGCAACTTAGAGACCGGAAGCTGAGGGTGTTGATGAAGACGCCAACATTGACGAGCTAAAAGAGCAGAATTAAAGGAGCTAATACGACGAATGCCAAGACCTTCGATCCCAGACCTTTGGGTAAATGCAGAAGGATTTTTGATCGTAAAGCTAGACCCCGAGATTGAGGACCCGACTTCCACCAGAAGCGAGCTAAAAGGTTATCCACCTTTGAACAAATCGAAGAAGGAACCTTAAACACAGAGAGGATATGATTGAAAGATGCCACCAGAACTGAGTTTATTATAACCAACTTTGCCGCAGAAGAAAGTCCTAGTGAAGCAAAAGTTGACAGACGCTAAACCACTTTATCAATAAGGAAACTAAAATCAGAAACTTTACTGTGGCCCAACTCCACCGGCAAGCCTAAATAAGACCCCAAGGAGGATTTACAATGAAGCTTCAAGCTCTTGGCAAGAAAGTCACAATAATCCGTCGGAGTGTTGGGGCTAAACTTCACAAAAGATTTCTGAAGATTAATCACTTGTCCTGACAAGGAACAAAACTCTGATAATAGGACCGTAAGATTCTCACAAGTTTCAGGAGTAACATGCAGGAATAATAAGGAATCATCGGCAGAAAACAAGTGAGAAATCGCAGGAGCCCCACGAGAAATGCTAATTCCCTTAAAGAGAGAAGCATCAAGCCTTCTTGGTATAGGGATTTTGAAGTGGAGATTTTCTTACCCTTTCCCTTCCACCTCTTTTAAAGGACTTATCTCATTAACTCGAACCAGATTGACTTATAAAATGGTTCGGCTCTTTCTTTCCTTACCTAACAAATTTCTTATTTTTGTAAATATAAATATAGCTGTATAGGTAATAAATTTTTTATAATTAAAAAGTATGAATCGGTTGTGATTTTATTGCACAAAATATAACATATTTGTCCAATTATTATCCCATTTATATTCATTCGGTAATTGCAAAATCTTTTCAGCTCGTACGTAGTACAAATTAAAGCTAATTTGTATAAGTAATATCGTTGTATAATGTGTTAGATTGATATTAACGTCAATGACTCAACTTCTCTGAAATTTTGTACCAAAAAAAAAAAAAAAAAAAAACCTTCCAAAAGTTCCAATTTCTCTAACATTCTTTCGAAACTACACGAAACGAATCTCCCAACTTAGCCATCTTCTTTAGGCAAACGGCGCAACAAAGAATTCACCAATTTCGTCACATTCATTTACATTTTACGTTTCTCTCTTTCTCTCTCCTACTCTAAATTTAACAGTTGTCTGAGTGCTGTCAGTTGGCTTCCGTTAATGACTGATTTCGAAGACTCAGAGGAAACCACCAATTGGGTTTTCTTACTATTCAAATCTAAACCTGGGTTTCTGAAATTTTCCCCAATTTAAGCTATTTTCATTTGGTGGGTCATCAATTTAGGGTTCATTCAATTGTTATTTTTCTGGGGTTTTGTCAATTATTGATTGTTTCTTCACATGGGTTTTGGTTGGAATTCAGTTTACAACATGGGATTTCAATTTTGGAGGTAATGAAGCTAAGTTGGGGTTTGATGATTTTGTTATTTGCTGAAATTTTTATACTGTTATTTCGTTAAAAAGAAAGGGGGCAATTAACTTATTTTATGTGATTTCCCCGTGGTTCCGGAGGATCCGGCTACAGTTTTTTTTTTTATTTTTTATTTTTTATTTGATTCAATTCATTGTTTTTGTTAGTCTTACCTAAAAACTTATAATTAGGTGGAGAATTGTTCTTGAAAGTAGTAGTTGAGCAGTAAGTAGGATTTATACTGAAAGTTGGTTCTATTGGAGAAAGATTGATTCTTGTATAATTCATCAGAGGATTGAATTTTTGTTGGGTGGAGTTGAATTTGAGCTGTTAATTTAGCTGTGTGAATTATGTCTGGTGGGAGTGGTACCCCTGTTGGGGCTAATTTCATGAGGCAGAGGCATAGTTGGGGTTATAACTCCGGTGGGGAAGATCTAGAAGATGATGCATGTTCGAAACCAATGCCTTCGACACCTTCGATTCCGAGAGCTAAGACATGGATTGAGATCATGGAGAATGTTCTTTGGATTGGTTCAGCAGTATTTATCATATATTTTGGCGATTGGCATTCAAATCTTGTATATCTCCTGTGGCACGATGATCGAATTAGGAGGTAATTCATCTGCCTCAGATCTCAGGCTACAATTATTTGATTCTTGCTAGTGATTCTCGATTTTCGATGTTCTGTACTTTGCTTTTGGCTTTTGATGTGCTTATACTCTTGATTGACTTTACTTTAGTTGCTTATATTTTGATTCACTTTACTTTTGAGCTTTTGGGCTCACAAACATGATTGTAGATTTGGCATTTATGTGTGGAACTGTGGATAGAAAAGCTCTAAATTTGATTTGTCTCTAGCTGTCATGTGATCAAGGTTCTTGGAGTTGCTTTAATCGCTTCTAATACAAAAGATGCCTTGAGTGACTTTATGAACATTGACTAGGATCTTTTGGTGTGCCAAATAAAAAAAAATCCATGGACAAATAGTATTTTTCCTGTGTAGATGTAAAAAAAAGGAGAATTAGAAAATATTACCAGGTTTACAGTTTCAGAGCTTCTTGCCCTGTTATTTCATTTAGTGTATGCATTGCTTTGGTATTTTCTCTACACTTTGAACGTAGATCGAACTTGGTATTTTTGTTAGATTTCAGTATATCTGTATTTTCTACCCTGTATGCGTGGATGGCATGCAAACAGTCTTTCAGCGGTTTTACCTACCAGCCAGTTTTTGGGGTGAGCTTAATAAAAGTCATTCTAGCAGACTTAATCAGGCCTGATTTCACCCTTAAGTGTTGATAAAGTGTATATTATCACATTGCCTTGAAAAATATGACCATAATTGCAATATAGGGAGCTGAGCCTACCATCTTGCTAAAAGAGAAAGACCAATGGGGTACATGTGTGTTGTTGATGTAAGTTAGATGTATGTGAAGGTGAATTACATGAAGGTCAGAGATGTGTTCCTCTGCATGGATATTGACTTTCTTTTTCTCTTTGCCCTTTTAAAGGCTGTTATTGTGCCTGAGTTACTTCATACAGAAATAGAATTACTGTCTATGCTTGGTCTTTTGCTCTGAAACATATAACCTCTGTCTAGACCAACAATTTTTTAGCTTGTATTACTAATTTGAGGTGATATGCTGCGTATATCCAACTGAAAAATGGTGGAAAACTAATTTATGTAGAGAGAATTCAGGGATCAAGGCTGTTCTCACTCTTGAATATATACTGTTGACAGTCTCTTTGTTTAGGAAAAACAGCTGAGGATGGATTTTTTAGCAGTTTCAGTTACAGTTGTATTGCTGGAGTTTTGTCTTTTGTTACCTGTCAAAGAGTTGTGAACTTCAGGTGCTTCTTCCAACAAAACTAATCTTCTTTCAGTTTGAGATTTGGCATGGGCACATGGACTATCCAGCCCCTTTGTGGACGAACAATTAGTACATTTAGATATGTGCAGGCAGTAGCCTTTATGTGGGAACTCAAGTTTGCAGATTGCCATGTTGAAGTAACTTTATGCACTTCTATGTATTGTCTATTTATTAATCACAGTGATCCAAAAGCATTCTTGTTGCCACTCTCAATTTGCATTTCTGTTTTACATTGAGGACACCTATCCAAAAGCCAACTTGCACTCAGTTTCTCCAGGGCATACAAACCTGATGCTGGAAACAACTGTGCTTAATAGTGCCAAGTCCTGGATCTATTTCTTTACTGCTTCTTGACTTTTTCCTTTTCTTCCTTGATCCTTATGTAAGTAATTTGCCTACTGGTTGCATCCCTGCTCTTGTAATGATCCTCTAAGATTTCTTTTGAAAATTCTTTCATTCCACAAGTATATTATCATAAGCGATGATTTCCTTGTAGCGGTTCATACTGCTGATGAAGGATACCATTGTAATACAATTACTTGTTATCCTGAAGTGATCCATCCTTGGCTAGAGTTCCATGCATGCTGAATTTTAGACCCAAGTTTTCAGTTAAGGCTTCATTTGATTGAGTTGCAACTATGAATTCCCTTTTCGAATTGCCATTTTTTCTCTGCTACACTTGCTATGTTGGCAAAGATGATAGAATAAAAGTGAACCTTCAATTATTGATCTTGACTTTGTTTGAAAAGAGGGGGGAGGGTTTCCATGCTCGTCTGGTGGATGGAGTTTGGATGAATGTGAATATTCTAAGGAAGCTCATTTGACCGATTCCAAACATGTTTGGGCATATAGAATTTCTTTTCAAAATTCATTGATCTTTTTTTTTTTTTTTTTCCATAGCTCCCAAATTAGGAAGGCAATTTTGATACCTGGACAGATAAAATTAATTTGTTTCTTATGCAGTGATTTGATTTAAACCAAAGATGGGGAGATGATAAAAAAAAAAAAGAAATTGTCTGATAGAGGCATGAGTACTCATACTTCCTTAACTCTGGGGTGCTCCCTCACTGAAGGCTTTTTAAAATTTTTTTTTAAAAAAAATATCATTGGGCAATCCTTAGATGACTCAGTAGTGGGTAATCTTCCTTGACTATCAAAACTAGGATGTGAAGATTTTGATTATGGGAAGGCAGTTCATCTCTTAGATACTATCGTCAGTATCGTGACTATCAAAGAACAAGACATGTAGGCTTTCCCAGGATGGTTATTGGAATTACAGATACAAGAGATTAGGGGAAAGGAAATGGATCGATTATCAAAGAGCCATTTTCCTTGTTGAATGCTATGTTTCAATTTGAGACTCATTTGTGTCTTTTTCTGTTTACCTTTTCTTGACAGCTTAGTAGAGTTTCATTCTTCTTATTTTAGTTACTCTTGGAGTTTCCCATATCCATGACCTCCGCATCTAAGATAATCTTATCCCTCATATATTTTGAATTAAGTATTTTTTTTTTCCATCAGTAATCATTTTCTTGCGTATAAGTGTGAGTCGTTATTAGACACACCCCCCCTTCCTCTGCATTTTTCCCTGACCCAAGTGGAAATTATGTCGAGGAAGAATGTAGTTTTATCCAACTTTGTGCCTGCAGCCTACCACCCTAGCCTTGTTAATTAGTTTTCTAATCAGATACTTATGTTCCCTTCTCTAACATTCTCCAGTGTTGTCAAAAAGAAAAATCCACCTAAACACTTTAGACATGGAATTATTGACATATTTGATTTTTTATATTTTGTATGGATGTCATTATTGAACAAGTAGGAACCTGGAGTAGAAATTTCACTTCCTTTCAAAGCATTAGTCTTTTTTATTCCTTTTTTTCTATGTTAATATTCACTTCGTCCTATTATTAACTCTTGAATATAACACAGATATTAGAAGTGGATGAAGAGTTAGTGAGAGAAAGTGTTGGACTCACTTGTGAGGGAGAGAGAAAAGGGGTTGGTGGATGTTGAGAAAAGGGGATATTGTTATTTCAATTAAGACTTTAACTTGAAGAAAAAGTGAATTTCATTTTGGGATTACCTAATCTAATAAGTGTGAATTTTGTTTGAATTGTGAGTTGTGACAAGTACATGACTAATTGACTAGTGATCATTGATGTAACTCTTCAACTGTCCCGTTATGGGGCACCATGGGGTACTTCATTCGATTGTGGTTTCTGGATTATATTAACCTTTTAGAGAGATGCAAATTACTAGAAAGTACTTAGCTGAAGCAAATCTAATGACAATGTCATGACTAGAAAAATCGCATTTATCTTCTCCTTGCATCATGACTGGGAGATACTTGGTGCATCTGCCTTGCCATTGGTTATTTTCTATGCTATTCGTTTATTTAATATCACCATGTTTATGCTCTAACATGAGCACCTTCATGTGTTCTAATACCAGCTTCACATGCACTTAGGGTTAAGTTGAGTCCCGCAAAGAGCTTTTCCTTTGTGTTTAGTTGCCTTCTTTGCTCTAGGTTAATCCAGAGTTTCCATTCTGTTGTTATGAGTACTTCATCCATTGTCATGTCTTGTATTGACAACAATTTATAGCCAGTATTGATGTTCTGTAGAAGGTAGATATGTTTCAGCGATTCCTGTATTGCATTAGTTTCTCTAAGCAGTTAAATACTTTGTATAATATTATGACAGTTTCTGAGACCTCTTTTATAATGTATTAAGTTGGTTATATGAAATATTCTTTTTCAACTGTTTTGGTATTAATTTTTGTTATGCATATGTTTTTTCGTTTGATTGAGTCATCTTTTTCTGTATTCCAATGGCCTTAAATTATTCTGGATCTTAATACCAGTTTATTAATCTTATGTTGACTTGTATGGTACCGTGGTAGTGCAATACCTGTTGCACACAACGCCTATATCTTGTCCAACTTGACAACCTTTTTGCTTCTTAACCTGCAGGATACCATTATACCTAGGATTTGGAGGTGTTCTTTTGAGTGCTGCTTATTTCGTTTATACAAGCATGTCAATATCAGGTGTTAGAAAATCGAATGAGAACTGGGAGATACTTGGTGCATCTGCCTTGCCATTGGTTACCCTTCTGGGCCTAACTTCCTTTTGCCTGTGAGTGCCAACCATAATTCTGACATATTTGTGAAATCACTCTTGAATATGTGTGTGCTTAAACTTGAAATTTTGCAGATTCACCTGGGCTTTGTGGCCGATTTGGAGCTTCTTGACCCTGCCTCTTGTGGTATGTCTCCATTCCTTTCCTCATCTTAATGAATACCCCTTATTTGAACACCCCTCAGCCCCATGCCGAAAAAATGAAAAACTCACTTCTCATGGTCATTTTGCAGTTCACGCTCTTCATGGCCTGTATGGTTATATCGCCTTATTTGATTAGCGGGACAGTAAAATCACAACCCGAAGTGCTCCGTCTTGATTGATATGCACATGGTGAAATCGACTTAAAAAAACCATTCTATCTCGGGGAAAAAGGATAATAGCAAAATTGTGATTCATGTAAGTTTCTTTTTCTATGATGCAATCCTTCCCATGTTGGTGCTAACCGCTACATGGAATCAGCTCTGATCTTCACATGTTTGCGTTGTATTCTTTTTACTTGCCCAACCAATTGAATGAAGTAATTAGCTTAAAATAGGCCTACATTGTGTCTTTGCCAGATCTCACAGTGAAGTATGTTTTTTTGTGTATGGTCTAGCACCATCTGTAAAGAATTATCAAATATAGTGTGGTTTTTGAGTTTCTCCACATTTTGGGGAGGTTATAGTTTGCGCTATTGGATTTAATTTGCAACATATTAAACTTGGGTCAAGCGTTGATGCGCCAATTACAGCAATTTGCGCTATGGATCCAACTGCAGCAGCATATTTTAATTCTCAATTTTTGTCCAAATGTACCTTGTCCAAGTTTACATACACTGCATTTCTTTCACAGATTTCCTTATGCTTTTACATGAAACATTGTTCTTTTTTATACCAGCAATTCGGTTTTCTTTGTAACCCTGTTACTGCTACCCCGTAATGTCTTAGAATTTTCGTATATGCTTGCTTGTTTAGTAGATCAAAATGTCACAATGGTAATATGGTATTGAGTCTGTATGTAAGTTTGCAAAAATTGCCGAAATACTTATGATCTTGAGACTATCACGGAGTACAACATGAGGATCTAGGAGATCTCTCTCTTTCCGCCCCCCCCCCCCCCCCCCCCCCCGGCCCAAGTGATGGGGGTTCGATTCCTCATCCCCCATTCTTGTGATAGATGGGGGGCCTCTCTCGTATCTTACAGTCTTCTGTTTATTTTTTTAAAAAAAACATGGAGTACAACATTCATGAGATCATAAATGCAACTTCATTATGTTTACGTGAATTGTATTAAGAATACTTTTCAAAAAATAATCATTATGTTTACGTGGAATGAAAATGCACACTTTTCTTTAAAATTGAAAGTGGTGCCATAAACGAACTGCCAACTATATTTGAGTTTTCACTATTTTCATTCACCAAAGAAAATAGGTGTGGGGTGGTTTGCCCATCTCGTGTCACATCTACCCTAAAGTTGACCTCATATCTTGGAGACTTCTACTCTTCTAGTTTCTTCTCTCTCTCTCTCATTTTTTTTTTTTTTTTTTTTTTTTTTTTTTTTTTTTTTTTTTTTTTTTTTTTAATCATGTTTTGTAATTTAGAAATATCTAAAATGATAGCTACACCTTACATTAAAAAAAAAAAAATCCTTTTCAAAAATAAATAAATAAAATATAAATTTTTTTAGTGTGTTTTTTACCATCAATATATGTCTAGTTGATACGGATTACTTAAATTGATATATATGGAGTACTTAAGAATTTAAGATGCGTAAATGAATTTTAAATATCACATGATGACTTCAGGGAAAGTTATCTCAATAAATTAATACTCGGTTAATAGAGAGTAAATTATACTCCGAAAGATAAACTTATTTTACCCTAATTTTCTCATTAGATTTGCCTCAAAAAAAAAAAAAAAAAAAAAATCCTCATTAGATTAATCAACAAATAATTTTAATAATTTATTACTCCGTATACAATTATCATTTGTTTCCTTCTAAGGGATTTACTTGGGAATTGGGACCTGTTCACATTTACTAAACTAAGTTGGAGCTGAACTGAACTGAATAGAGTTGAAATGAATAATTTATGAGAGAAGGAAATTAGGAGCTGAATTGAACTGAACTGAACTGAATAGAGTTGAATGAATATTTTATGAGAGAAGGAAATTAGGAGCTGAATTGAACTGAACTGAACTGGTTGGAACTGAAATTAACTGAGTTGAACTGAACTGCATGAAGTGAAATTAAGCTGAAGTGAACAGGATCTTGGTTAGGGCCTATTCAAAGGCACACGCACACCATAACATGCACACTCTTTCTTCTTTATTTATTTATTCATGGTAAATATTACTCCATATTATAGTAGTCCATATACTAAGCTTGTTTTTTCAATACAACAATACATATGTTTAATCAACAAAATTACAAAATTAAATTGCTCAACAGAAAATTACATTTAGTTAAACTAGCTCCTATAAAAACACAAATACAAACATGGGCCCTAAAAATTTCAGCCTCGGCCCTCGGGAGAACTCGACTACTTGAAACACGCTCCTTTTGCCTTGAACCCTAATACCCTATCGTGTTATATACTCTTTCACGTAATGAAATTGAATAAGAAATGGAGTAGCAAATGCCTTGAACCCTAATACCCTATCGTGTTATATACACTTTTATGTAACGAAATTTAATAAGAAATAGAGTAACAAATAAATCATACATACTCGTAGCTAGTATTCTAATCAGATAATGAAGGAGAATCTTGCACGTAAGGAGCGTTACGTAAGTACACTAGGATTACATTTAAATTTTTGATATTCATATTATTAATCCAGCAGACCACGCAACCTACTAGTTATAAACTTATAATAAATAATATATTTTTAAAAAAAAATTATCAATTAATTTAATGTTGCTCAAGACAAAACGTCATAGTAGTATTAAACTACTAATTTCTACTCTTTTACAAATAATATCAATTTTATTAATATTTGTTTGTAGATCGGAATCCAATTGAACTCACATGTTTTGGATTATTCTACACTATTTGTCTCGTTTGATTGGAAAAGAATTTAGCAAAATAATGGACATGTAGAAAAATCAAAATTTTACTATTGGAAAAATAAGGGGCGAAAAATTAAAATATATAAATAAATAAATAAAAATACAAAAAAAAAATGTGGTATGGAAAATGAAAATTAATTTTTGGGATTAGAGATGACTAACTTATGTAAATTGACTACATCAAGTTTGGCATCAACATGAGAATATAGAGTAACTTGTAATATCAAGCTTTTTACGTAGTTTTTTGGCATTGAATGACGTGTTGTTTAAAAAGGTGTGATTTATTAACTTAATTAAGCAAAGTAGTGTTATCAAGAAATTGCTAAGCTTTTTATAAAGTATTTTGCTACGTGTGCATAAGAATGTTTGCTGCTTTGTACTATTATTGATTAAATCAATTAAATTAGATGTTCAATCGTCTTAGTTACTTTATGATTAGGTTTGGGTATTAGATAGGACATATGATTGAATTATATTTACATTACATAATCAGAGTGCCCAACTAAATATGATACGTTCAAAATTTTATGATTAATTTTTGGAGTGATAGATAGGACATATGATTAAATTACGTTTATATTACATATTTAAAGTGCCAAACTTAATATGATGCTTTCAATTTTTTGTTCAAGAACTAACATCTATATTATGATCTATGAGCCTAATTATTATGAACAACACGACAATATTTCTAGCTATTTTTTTTCATCATTGGCCAAGGATTGCTCCCTTGGATTATTTTCCTTTAATTTGTTTATAACCCTAGAGTAGAAAGTCTCTATTGAGCTTCTATCAAAGACTATTTAACCTCAAAAA
This sequence comes from Chenopodium album, assembly GCF_948465745.1. NCBI lineage: Eukaryota > Viridiplantae > Streptophyta > Magnoliopsida > Caryophyllales > Amaranthaceae > Chenopodium > Chenopodium album. The sequence goes on along the minus strand of NC_137847.1, from coordinate 2,021,999 downwards.
AAATTAATAAAGTTATAACGTAAACAATAAGAATTGACAATACATATATTAGGTTTACTTGGGTGATTTTGAATTCAATAAAATGGCTTATTAAGTTTATATCTTAAGTCGAGTTTTGACCAAATCGAGCTCCAGTAATATCCGAGTTGTATCTTATCTATCTAAGCTAATCTTTGCCTCCTTGTTCCTCCCTTTGCCCTAACATTGTATCAACAGGTTTTTTCCCCCTTATCAACAAGTTTATCAAAAGTAAATTACCACAACAACAACAAAAAATCAAACTCCCTGAAATGTTGGCTTTTATTTTTAATTTGATTGTCAATTTTGTGTACTTCATATATACTTTCTATCTTAAAAATAAAAAGTGAAAAATGTTGATGTGAAGCTTGTGAACCCCACTAAAGATGAGCAGTCTATATCAAACTATAATCTCAACCATCTTTGGTTCCCCCAACTTGCAAGTTGCTAGGAAACAATTAACCTCATCCGAATAAAGCAACATACTTTTTGTTGAAAATGTTAGCAATCACAAAATCAAGTGCTTTTAAATACGGAGTAATTTTCTAAGTTTAATTTTTAATAGAGAGTAACTCTAGTAGAGAAGTCTACGTTATATGAGTTGGGTGTATATTTATCCGTTTAAAGCTAAGTATTACTCTAATAATAGGAAGATTTTTTGTGAACATTGTAAAAACATATAAGAAGTACATGATCGAAGATTATATGTGATTGGATGGAATTTGTAAAGAAGCTAGTCATTGAAGCTAAATTTAGCTAGTAAATGTTGTAGCTTGAGCGTATGATGTGGCAATACAAGCTACTATAAAGTTTCATCAATTACAAATACCCTAAAAAAAATATCATATGTATGAAACTAGGGGTAGTTTTATCCTAAGGTCGTAGCTTCAATCGTGAAACATCAAGTATGTAGGAAACAAGAATGAAAAAAAAAGGAGAATATTAAAGTAGTTTTTATATGTAATAAGAAATTAAAAATAATTAAGGACCAATTATAACAACATACATGAAAGTAAAATTAAACTTTAAAATTATTGGCCCCACTTAATCACATTTGATCATCATTAATTAGGGGACCCATTTGATCATTACAAGTTACAACCCATGATTATAGATTTATAGTGAAATTGGAGTTATTGGACTAGCTTTTTCAATGTAAATAGAAATTACTTCATTCGTTTCAAATTAATTTCAAATTTTATCTATTTTAATCTGTCTCAAATAAATTATTAGTTACAGCACTGTTATTTTTAATGATTTTTCTCCCTATCTTTTGTCATTGTTTTAAATGATTTTTCTTCCTATCTTTTGTCATAAGATAAATAATTCTCACTTGTTTTTACACTCTACTTTTTTTTGCTTGAATTTTTTGATAAATAATTTGTATCAATTAAAATAAAATAGAGCATATTTTTAGGACTAATGCATTAAGAATGATGAATGGTGGGTTCTTTCTTTCTCATGTGTTACTTTGTACTAAAGTCTAAAACCTTAAATAGGAAAGATTCTTACCTCTTTAATTTTAAAACAGGGGAAAAAAGGAAGAATAAAAGGCAAACAAATCCCACTTTCTAATTTACTATAGTTCTATAGTGGATAAGTGTTAAAAATCTGTAAAGAATTGAATTAGATTGCAATGAAAACTTGTTTGCATTTTTTATTACTTCGTATTTTTTACTACGTATATTGTATGGATTTCTTCACAAATTATAATGGAGTTGTATATAAAGTAATTGATGCAATTTTCATTGTACACCCAAATGTAATATTACACTCAAACTTGTATAAGACTGTAGGAGAGTGTAAGATTACACTAGAGAGAATTATAAATAATAGAATAATGGGACGATTACAATTTCGATCATCTACATTTCACGATTAAAAACTTGACTCTAACAATTCAACGTATGTTTACTCATATGGTATTAATTCAGGGTCGTCTCTGAATTACTGAACGGATTTGGAGCTGAACTGAACTGAATATTTTATGAGAGAAGGAAATTAAGAACTGAACTGATTGGAGTTGAACTGAAAATAAGCTGAAGAGAACAGGCCCCTAGTGAGAGTGTGGGATGACTAAGTGGTTAGAGCTTCCTCCTGATTTCAGGTGATCTTGGGATCGATTCTTATCACCCGCCCTTATGGGTCTTTAAACACAAAAAAATATGGTATTAATTCAAATATACATGACAAAACTGCGTACTTTTTACGTTTTTTTTATAATTGCAACATACACCTTATCATGGTATTTAAGAAAAGTGGACCTCACGCTATATAATACACTTAAAATAGAATAAGGTGTTGTTAGAAGTATAATAAAGTGGGCCATTAACTTTAAATAAAAGCAATAGTATAATTTTTCCATAGAAACCTTCTATAGTGTGTTGGCGTGTTGCAACTATTATGATATTTTGATTTAGTTGCAACTAAAAAACAAAGTATTAACTAGTGTCATGTAATCACGTATCATTTTCCTTTTGGATGCACAATTAAGATTTTTTTAATTGAAATTGTGTTATTAAGATTGTGCAAAAAGTAATTTTGACAACCAATTTAGGATTATACTTGTAGATTATTACTCATACATTGATACATACTCCTCAAATTTAAAATTTGGAACCACAAGTTGCCAAAGATCTAAATTGCTCATATGCCAACATACCATTTGTAAAATAGGCAAGTCAAACATAATGGGATGGCCCACACTAACAATCAAAAGCATCTTGTTGGATTTGAAGTTATGTGAAATCTCAACTTTTTCACCTTTTTCTTGAAATCTTCATCCATTCTTGGTGCATGTAATTTGTAAGCAAGTAATTACATAAATTAAATATTTTTATCAAAAAAATACATTTAAATATAAATATACTTCATTATAAATTTATACTCTCTCCCATTTGACCTTCTTTTTTTTTTTTTTTTTTTTTTTTTAACTCTCCCAATTTTTTTTTCTTTGTTTTTTTGGGAGTAGAGTTCATTTTCTCTCTCCTCAATTTCAAACAAACAGCAAACTTCCAAAGCTTACATAAATTATTCCACCGAGTAGTTCTTGGGGTTTTGCTCTGATAAACTTACCCACCCAAAAAATTTGGCATCATACCCATTAAAAACAACCTTTAATACTTCATAGTGGTTTAGGTTTAGCCGATTTGGGGCCTCATTTCATCATCTTTTTTATCAGTTTCTAATTCCCAGACATTGTTTTTCTTGTTTAATTGCATCTTTTTTCTGGGTTTCTTCTCACTCCCTGGTTAAATTTCACAAAAAAAAGCCCTTTTTTTTCACCTTGGTTGCTTGCATTTTAAAGAATTTTTTTAAAAAATCAAACTTTTTTTGGGGGGAAATTTATAATTTCTATATAATTGAAGCTATTAAAGTGGAAATTTGATGCTTTTTGTGATGTGGGTTTTTTATTTTGGAAATGGGTTTTATAGATTATGAGCTGATTATACTTAGTTTGTTGCCAATTTTGGTAAAAACTTAGGGGGGATTTTGTTTATATGGGTTTTTTGCCTTGCCATTGAATTTCAAGAAGTGAAGTATTATCAGCTTCAATGACCTAATTGGTGGGTAATTTAAACCTTTTACTTTTGATTTTAATGCTGTTTTTAGTAGATAGATTGCATATTAAATTTTATCTGTTGAACGTTTGATTTTAAAAAGCTATGAACATTGTTATATGCTAATATCATTTTAATATGTAATTTGGTGTAATTGTTTTCTGCAGGGGTTGGAAAAATTTGAACAATTGAGGAGGTTTGGTGATGAATGAGAAATGGATAATAAATTTATTCAACCTCCTTTGGTAAGTTGTTTTGTCCTGCATATTTCAGTCAATTTTATGATTGGTAATGTTTTGGTAAATTTTTTGTTTGTATGAATTTTGTTGTTTAGTTATAAGTTGCAGTGCTTGTTCAAATGCTAAAAAGTTTCAATCTTTCATATTGTAGATCTGCATTATAAATTTGATCCTAATTATTTATTTTAATTAATTTGTTTATTTATTTATTTACTTAATTGGTGAAGGGGTAACTGGGTGGGAAAATGAGAGTTAGCAGTTTAATTGTTCATGTGTGTGAAACTATTCTTTATCGGAAATTAATGTATACTTTACGCGAGGTGGTGAGGAAAGGAGTGTTAGCAATTTACGCGGGGTGTGGTAGGGAAAGGAGAGTTGCAGTTTTGTTGTACATGTGTGTGAGACTAATCAATATCAAACGTTACCGTGTACTTTACGCGGGGTAAGAGGAGAGGGGGGGGGGGGGGGGGGGGGGCTGAACATTCTTAGTTAACTCTTGGCAAGTCAACAAGTCAAAAACTGATCATTATGGAAAGATATTCAAGCTGGGGATTCATACCAAGTCGAGTAGTCAATACTGGATGCCGGTTGAGTGAGGGAAAGGAAATTTTGGAATTAATTGTTGAGTAAGATTGTCAATCATATTGTCAGTCAATAGCAGTACTGATTCGGACATAGCATTTCAGTTTGAATCTCGGTTTAGAAGATTCAACCATAGAGTAATTGAAATGGTCATGCTGTGTTTATCATTCAATGATTAGATAAAGGGAAGTGTTTTTTGGTTGATTTTTTTTTTTTTTTTTTTTTTTTTTTTTTTTTTGAGGGGGTAAACACATCATGGGGGTCTGAATAAGTGATATACAAGCGAGCACTTTATTTTACGCAGTATGCTCAGTTCTTTTGCTAAACTCTCAAGATGCCACAAGAACCAAAATCAGGAAAACTTCTTGCTCAGGTTGGCATGATGGATTACTTAATTACTTTCATCTTGAGTCTCTGATCTTTGACTCGTATATTATATTTGCATTCAGTAAGATGATTAGCATTAAGCAGAACAAGTATTGCTGAAATTTCTCCTTTATATAAATCTGTAGTTGATTATTGTGATGATAAGTAAAGTCTTGAAGTTTATCATGATAGGTAGATCATTTTCTCTTTCTTGCCGGATATTGTGAAGAATTGCTTAAGAAATGCTAGGGAATTTATGTATGTTGAATGGTAAGAATGAACAAGGAAAAATGATCTTAATTTATAACTATCAGAATAATTCTCTTCTTGCAGGTTGATACAACAGCATGCTTGTGTAGAGTTGATGCTGGTTTAAAATCTGTAGCTGGAGCAAAGAAATATGTCCCTGGGACAAGGTTGTGTCTTCAACCTGACATCAAGCCTTCCATTCATCCTACACGGCAGAAGCCTTCACGTGGTGACAGAAGTCGCAGTCAGTCTCCTCTCCTTCCAGGTCTCCCTGATGATCTGGCCATTGCTTGCTTAATTAGGGTTCCAAGAGTAGAGCACCGAAACCTCCGATTAGTCAGCAAAAGATGGTACCGTCTTCTTGCTGGCAACTTCTTTTATTCATTAAGGAAGAGTCTAGGAATTGCAGAAGAATGGGTATATGTCATTAAGAGAGATCGAGATGGTAAAATATCATGGCATGCATTTGACCCTGCCTACCAACTCTGGCAACCCCTTCCACCTGTTCCCAAAGAGTTCTCTGAAGCTTTAGGATTTGGATGCGCAGTTCTTAGTGGCTGTCATTTATACCTCTTTGGAGGCAGGCACCCCCTTAAGGGCTCAATGAGACGTGTTGTATTTTATAGTGCCCGAACAAATAAATGGCATCGGGCTCCAGATATGTTACGCCGTAGACATTTCTTTGGTGCATGTGTCATTAACAACTGTCTGTATGTAGCAGGTGGGGAGAATGAGGGTATACACCGTTCCTTGAGATCAGCTGAAGTTTATGACCCTAACAAGAATAGGTGGTCCATAATCTCTGATATGAGTACAGCAATGGTGCCTTTCATCGGAGTTGTTTATGAAGGAAAGTGGTTCTTAAAAGGGCTTGGGTCACATCGTCAGGTTTTAAGTGAAGTATATCACCCAGAATCTAACAGCTGGTATCCAATTTATGATGGAATGGTTGCAGGTTGGAGGAATCCCAGTGCCTCTTTGAACGGGAAGCTCTATGCCTTGGACTGCAAAGATGGATGTAAACTTAGGGTATATGATGAGGCGAGTGATTCCTGGAGTAAACATATCGATAGTAGAGTTCATCTGGGAAACTCCAAGGGTTTGGAGGCAGCAGCCCTTGTTCCTCTTAATGGAAAGTTAAGTATAGTACGTAATAACATGAGCATTTCTTTGGTAGATGTCTCAAGATCTGAGCATGCAGGAAGTGCAGCAACTACTGATGATCTGTGGGAAACAATCACAGGGAAAGGTCAGTTCAAGACCATGATGTCGAATATTTGGTCAAGTATTGCAGGTAGGAAACGCCTAAAAAGCCATATTGTCCATTGTCAGGTTCTTCAAGCTTGAAACTAGGGTATACAACAAAGAATCAGAAATAGGAATTTTGTGTTGTGTTTATGGCGTCTCTTGATGTAGCAATCTTTAGGCACATGATGTGCCTAAATTTTGCTATATTAGAGCGAGTAATGTACAAGCCTATTAGCGTTGTGTTTTTATATTATGTTGTAGCTCATGCACCAAATATATCTTCTATCTATTGCACATAGCTTATATAGTGAATCATGCTCTTCATGGTTTATGCCTTGTAGAAGATGTTATAATGAAAGTAATTGATAACAACCTTAACATTTTGATGCAAATGAATTGGTGCGTTTACAATTGAATGATCTTGATTAGCATTGAAATTTTGAAATAAGGTGAAATAAACATAGCTTAAATAATCCAATATGAAAATAGTTTAATCAAATGCTGGAGAGATGACTTTCAACTATTATACTTGACTGATTTGTAAGATCACGTCATATCCCGTACAAGGTAACTTTCTAATATTCAATACTGGATGGACCATTATCTTCGAAACAAACTTCCAATTAGTAAATGCAACGATTGAATTGACGTATACAGATGAATAATTACGATAATCACCGTACTGCATCAGGCTAGAAAGGAACAACAGCATCCCAGGATTACAACTATATGAAAGATTTTGTAAACAAAATAGCAGCTGTAGTTTAATTTGTTACTGAAACACCCTCAAATTTCTGCTTGCAGGTAGTCTGTCAGAAGATTCAACCTTGAATGCTTAAAAATATAAGGATGTTTAAACCACATCTTCAACTCGTTAATGCAGACATTTTATGTAAATAGTTAAATACTAGCAGTGGTTAGCCACAAAAATCAATCTAGTAAACTGATTTGCTGCAACATAGTCTAAAGTATAGATTTTCGGGAATCAATTCCAGAAAGATCTCAGTTTCTGGGCACCTTATCGAAAGTGGTGCAAAGATTATAGAAACCAGACTCCAGGCACCAGGAGCATTTCAAGGGGGAGAAATGAATCAGCCTTATTTATTTATTATGATGATAAACCAATGTTACAACAAAACCAAAGACACATACATTTATTCATCTTTGTATATATTGTTCTACAACATAGTACAAGACCAAAGCATACAACCCCATATACCCCCTAGGTGCTTGAAAAGTACCTTCAGCACTTCGTTACCTGTCTAGAAAGAACATCTTCAAACAGGGTGAGAGATGCAGGAGGGGGGAAATTGTGAAAAGACGACTTTGGAGAAGAATAGCCAAAAAACACATTAACAGCTGAGAATTCAAGGCTTCTGTTGCTGCACTACATTAATATTGAGTGACCTGCAAACGGAACTCTCAGGAACTTCTCCCTGAAGCACACATTGAGCTGACCATATCAACTCAGAACATAAAAAAAAATACAGCACCTGCATTCTAGGACTGAGACTTGCTGAGGTAAGATTTTGCTGAAGAGAAGACATCTTCTTTCTGCTTTTTGTATTCGTTGTACCGCAGGAAGAAGTAACTGAGATAATCAAAGTCGATGGGAGACATCTTTGCCTGTTCATTAATTAACAAGAAGAATTAATAAAAGATACAAAAGTTCCAATGATTTCTTCTATTAGGTGCCTATACATTAAAATACCTGAATCAGAGCCCATAATGCCCAACACAAATGCGAAGCTAACATGAAAGCATTTGCCTCAACATAAAGTGCTTCTAGATCACAGTCAGGTACCTATTGCAATAAAAGAACCAGATAAAAATGTTTATCATGTTCGAATTGTAGTTCTTTCTGTAGAAAGATCAAGATTGAATTACATTTAACTAGGAAATTCTCCTTTAAATAAACAAAGAAACGGAAATGGTTTCAAAAAAGAAAAAAAAAAACGAACACACAAAGAAACGGGAATGGTGGGTGATACTGGATCAATGAAATGCTCTTTCTGTTTCCTTTAGTTCTTCCCTGTTACTATAGCAACTAAAACCAACGAAATGAGGAAGTACACGGAAAATGAGTCACTTTTTCTTTTTTTTTTTGGTAGGACAATGAAAGTTGTTTAGAGATGTAGGTATTATTCAAAAATATAATAAGTGGAACCATGTAATGGAGTAAAGGACGGTAAAAGAAATATTTTCTCATGCCACAAAAAGACAAAGTGAAATATGAAAGAATTCAAAGGGGGGATTTAAAAATGGGTACAGGCAATAACTCAAAGGAACGGAAAGAGTAGACAAATTTATGTCCGAAACAAAGGACGTTATTTATTTGTGGGTTTGTTCTGAAAATTGTGGCACAGCATGTTCAGCATATTTTTTAATAAATAGGTTTCACAAAAGCCATCTGATAATTTCAATATCACAAAAGCCATCTGATAATTTCAATACCATTTCAGTAGTTTAATCAGAGAACCTATACTCCTAACAAAGAGAACATGGGAGCACTACTGTTCAAGATCCTCAAGAATTTTCCTTTCCTGACATTAAAGCCCTAAGCACTTCCCACAACCACCATGAAAAAGCCTGTTTTTAAAACAAATGTCTGTTTCCTGTGCTGCAACGAGACAGGACAGATTAAATTTCAGACCTACTAAGCGGACTGCATAGAACATTGGACCGAAAAAATGACTCCTATTGGAGCAACATGGAACGCCTAAAATAATGATTATCTCCACTATTAGTTTCTAGTCTGGTCCTTCATACTACACGCAGCAGAGAATCTTCTTTTGAAGTCTCTTGGAAGATAGAGGCTGAATTTCACTAACATCACTAAAGTTGAAAAAAAAGCATCACTATTTACCTTGTCTACATTATGTATGATAGATATCTTCATCTTCTAAATTTCAAGTCAAGTGGTACAGCACACATACAAAATATTTCACACAACTCTCAAAAAGTCAAAATCCTTGAAATCATGAAGGCTACCCCTATGCGTGCTCAAAAAGAGCAATATTTGCTAAAAGCCAAGATTAAGGAAATTTAGAATTGGGGGAGGAGGGGGGGGGGGGGGGGTGGGAAGGAAAGATGTAAAAATGAGGGTAATACTGTTATTGCATTAGGACATGGACAAAGATGAGGAGAAGTGCACACAGGACACCATACAGCACATTTGATTTTATGACAACCTGCCAAAAATTCCACCAAAAAAAGGACAAACACCAAAAATACCAATTATCATGGAGGAGATGATCAAGATGTATGGAAGCACAAAACATCTTAGGATAATGGCATCTTGCCATCTGTACTTACCTCTTCTGGTGCATTAGGACACAAGTAATGCCTGAAGAAATGGTACTGCTCATCCTTGCTAGGGTATCTACAGGAACACAAAATTCCAATATTAGCTGTCCACACAGAAAGGCATCAAAATGATAGTCACTACATAACTTAATGCTAGTTTACAAAAATAGATATGTTACGTACAGGGTATAATCGCAGTCATAGCCTGCATATTCATTGAAATGATTTCCAATATCAAAACCTCTGTAGTTATATGAGCCATACTCAAAGTCTATTATGTACAGCTTCCCTGCCAATCAGTAATAAAATATTACAACAAAAACAAGTAAATAGGGAGCAAATAATATAATATAATTTGGGCGATTTTATTCAATACAGAGCATATTACTAAAAGTACCTTCCTCTTCGTTCAACATTAAGTTTCCAGAAAGCAGGTCATTATGAGAAAATACCACCGGAGCATCAAGACAGTCTGTTAGTGCCTGACATAAAGCTAGAAAGTATTACTAGCAAAATTTTGCACATTCAAAGAAGACGAATAAATAATGAAATAGGTTACATCCTAAGATTGGTAAAGAATCCTCAAAAAAGGAAGAATACATTGTAAACTAGCCCATAATTTTAAATCCCAAATAGAAAATGTATGTGAAAACAAATTTAATCACATCTTTAAAGGAAGCTAGCCAGCAACACACAATCCCAAAGTCAGTCAATTGAAAGAGGGACCCCCTTGGAATGTTTAGCTTTCTATAACTACACCTTTTCAAGCAGCCAAGAATGGAATTAAGCCGAATAATATATAGGAGGTAGAAGAAGAAGTGAATAGGGTTTAAATTTTGTTCTAATTTGGCTTCATCTGTATCTACTAAATCAGATACTTAAGGCTTTTGACAGCACAGAAATTTAAGTTTCATAGAACTGCACAAATGCTTTTGTTTAAAACAGGAAGGCCTATAAACCTCAGTGAGAACAAGATTTAACACCTAGAGCCAGTAAAGATTGTCAGAGAAAGTGGGGAGCCACTCTGACCAATTCCATGAATAATATAGAGAAACAAGCATATCTACTACTGGGCTGCCAAAATTTTTATGAAGGTACTTATTTTACGGGCTTCACCCATTCAACCAGGAGAGAAAATTAGAGGATGTTGGAAAAAAAAAGGTTTTGGTAAATTTGGCAATATCTGTAAGATCATATGTGCACAAAGTCGTTCCAAAAAAAGTAGTGTACCATTAGTGATTAATCCAAATTACCGGATGCAAAAAATAAAAGCAAAAACTCCATAAGGGCCTTGAGCTGAGGGAAGGAGCATATCCCATTTCCTAATTATGATACAGTGTTGAGACTGTCAACCTTCACAATGAAGAACAGCATTTTGATAGGCATGTTGCATTTCAAGAACATCTTATTACATCTAAATCTTTTTCACTTCAGCAACTCAAAAGTAGGTTAATAGACATCTATATCCTAAGAATGAAGAAGATAATCTGCAAAATAATATATGTGGATGACCATATACTGTACAAAGTTTTAGGAGCATATATTGTTCTGTATGAAATTCAGCAGGTTGTAATAAAGTATCAAGTTAATGAATGGAACACGGAGAGATTAGGTTACCTTAAGCTCATTAACCTCATTCTGAACTTCTTCAAATGAGATGGTTTGATATTTCTCCTGCTTCTCATTGTCATCAAATTTGAGTTTAGATGCTGCAACAAACAGCTGAAGATTAGATATGGGGCTTAAAAGCTAACTTCACAAACATTAAAAAGAAAAAAAAAAAAAAAAAAAAAAAGAGAGAGAGAGAGAGAGAGAGAGAAGCCAAGTGCACCAGAATTGGCAAGCAGTCCATTATGAAATCTATACACTAGTAATTCAGCTTCAAACAAGGGACTTTAAGATCTCTCTGTCACTTTCTAATGTGTGTTGAGAGAGAGAGAGAGAGAAGTGGGGGGGGGGGGTGGTTCAGGGAATAAACAGAGCAGTTCAAACTTCAGGTGCAGAGAAGGTTACTTATACAAAATGAAAGGAAAAGAGGGGCAAGAAAAGCATATGTCCAAATGATTCTCTGCAAATCATCCAAGAACTTTTGGGGAATATGACATGAACCCTTCAAACCCCACACATAGTCAGTTTAACATAGTCATATTCGAAAGTGGAGTAAATGAAAGCAATTTAGATGTGGATTAGCACAAAGATTAAGTGCCAACGAATTATATAGAGAACCAAGACGTCTAATGAAATAAGTGGCTGGGTTCTCTAAATGAGTAATTGGGAAATTAAAACAACATAGGAAAAAACTGCTCCGCTCGCTATCTTTTTGCAAATTGGAGCACCAGCAGACAAGCCGGGATAACAGCTAATCAAGTATAAAACAAGTTTTAGTAGTGAACCAGTCAAGAACAAACCTTTCTCAAAGAACTTCGACAAGTCAATCCACAGCTGGGACTCTTTAGAACCAGGGATTTCCACTTCATGAAACTTCCTAAGCTCTCTAGCTATCATAGCTGCCAGCTTTGGATCCCTCATGTCTGCCCAATATTTGAACAGGAAAAAAAAAAAAGGAAGAGAGAAAAAGTTAGAAACTACACAAGCATAAACATTATGCATTTCCAGTCTCCCCATACCCAAGGGAAGGAGCAATAGCCAGTACAGATACACCACTGCCTGTTTTCAAAAAGACCCACCAAAACCCAGAATCTCTACAATAAACTTGGTATGGTACCCAGATAGTGACAAGACCTAACATTCAGAACCACAATCTACCATTTGTTTCCTACAAAAGTACAAAGAATTCTTTAAGGAAAAATACACCCAGCAACATGTTAGGATTTGAAGCAGAAGAGCATATATTCAACAAAGTACAAAACCTATGTCACCATCACAGTTCTTTCCCTGTTCTTCAACAAACTAGTAAAATCTTTGTAGAAAGGATGATGGAAAAATCAGTAAGCTATGGTTGAGGGCCTTTCTAAGCTTTCAAGCCACTTATGTTCTTAGATGTTGGGGTGCAAGAAACTATAATTGTAGAGAACCCCAAAAATTGGATCATACAGATGAAGCAATAGAATTAGAGAGAATTAGGGAGTCTATACATACCTGGTGGAGTAAGTGTTCTTGCATTGATAAAAGATTGAACCATGCCATTCTCAAAAAGCGCAAGCAATTTGGCCCCAAATCCTGCAGCTGAGAGGTATCTAATAGACTATAACCAATATGCATTAATGAATCAATTATCGAACATGCAATGCGACACAGCAAAAAGAACTTAAGATAAAGTAACCATATCAGCGCAAAATAGCTATTCTAGAGAAGAAGAGATGTAAGATAATGCACAAAAGAAAATTGTATCAGCTCAAAAATAACTCAAAATTCCCACCGAAAAAATGAATAAATAAATAACTCAAAATAGATGTTGCACTCAAATCAAACTGTCCCTAAAATTCTTTTCAAAATTGGACAAAAACTATGCATTTTACAACCCATAAAATTCGATGTTTTTTGCCATGAAAACCAAGTAAGATAATACTTCCCAAAAATAATACATGACCTGCAGAAAATGTTGATCCTTCAGTGCACAGAAAAGACACTAAGGACACAGTTATAAAGAGAGGGTTATAATACACCTATGATACCCATAATCCAAGTAGTGAAACCTGCCTCTAAAAGCACCTTATAACACTGAAAAGTGTGAAATTCTTCCCAAAAATCACTTAGAAAATATTTATTTGTCAACTGTTAACCCATGTTTATTTACAGCTACCTTCACCCAACTGTTAACCCATGTTTATTTACAGCTACCATCACCCAAGTAATAGATTCATCTAACATCATGCTTCACAATACACAAATAATCCATCAGGAAAGACATTTATGTAAAAAAAATGTGAATTCAGATAAGGCAGCTTATTCTCTCTGCACTCTGCAGTTCATATTTTCATGTTTTGCATCACTATAAGTGATCTGCTCAACAATCAAAGCTTTACTAAAATTAAATTTCACTAGAAGCAGTAAGGGAAAATAGTACAAGACCTACCAGTAGTTCCCTCTCCCGATTGACAACATAGTCGGTGTTTGGCCCATACAACCTAACCGTAATTGACACCTCATTGCCGTCCTCCTCCTTGACAGTAACCTTCAGCACTAAAACAAATGTCAGACAAAAGAATATCTTTCACTGCATCAACCCAAAATCTACTCCAACAAATGAGCCAATCTAGTGTGATACTCCCCTCTTATAACCTTGTTCCAAACTCCTTATAATTAAAGATATGCCACGATATAACTAAAATAAACCCTCGATAATTGTTGTGTCATTGTCAAATTGTCATATTCTCCCATCCATAATATAATTATCGATATCTTGAGAGATTCGATCAAAAGTCATTACTATTTCACAACTTTTTCTTGTTTTCCAGAATAATAAGCTTCTTTTTACAGAACATGAAGCCTATGTCATTAGCAAAGGTGAAACTCCAAGTGTTGCAATAATAACACATACATAAATAGGATCAAAGTTACTATTTCATTGGCAAGGGTGAAACTCCAAGTGTTGCAATAATAAAGTCCAATATTAGCAGTATATTCTAATTCAGCAGCTAAAAAGTAAACTAAAATAAGATAAGTTCTGTCACTTACAAAGATTGGTGATGCCTCCAGCAACAGTATCTACTGCAAAGCATGAATCATCCAAATTCGACCATTTCTCAAATATATCCTTACACAATTCTCTGTATCAAATCAATTTTTTTCAAATCAAACCACAATTCATCAGTAAAATCAAATCAAACCAAACTCAATCAGTCATACAACAAACTAAATTTCATCTTCCAGATTCCAGAAATCACATCACATTATTCAAAAACAGCAGCAACATTCAATTATTAAGCACTCGAAAAAGAAAATCAAAGATTTCTCAATAAAAAAAACCCTAATTTAACAGGTAAAAAAATGAAATTAAAAGAAGAGGAAGAAGAGTTACACGATGCGAGGTTTCATGGCGGGAAGAGGAAGAGAAGTATCAACGGAGAGAGAAGAAGAGAGAACATCAGAGGTTCCATTAACTGGAGCTTGAGAAGCTACTTCCATGGCGTCGGAGATAGTCGCAGCTCCCATGTGATGGTATTCCAAAGGTTTAGGAGAGAGAAAATAGAGAAGATTTAACAATGGCGGAAAATTTGTTAAGGGCGTGTTTGGATACCGGGAAATAATTGTATATAAAGATTTTTAGTGTGGGGGTTTTTGTGGACGAATAGACGGTTGTGGGCCTTGTTTTTATTTGGAATGCCAAACGTGTCCTTTGAATGGAAATTGATATTGACTTATTTTGTTTTGTTGTATTATAAAGTACATGAAAATTAAGATTTACAACATTTTTTGTGTAATTGAGAGGAAAAATATGTGATTTTGGTTGGTTGGTTAAGGATTTATGGCTTGTAATGAAAAAGGGCCCTTATAAAAAGAAATATAAAAGGTGACAATTTGTTATTTGTTGCTATTTTAGCACTACTGTGATTTATTATTGGTTGGGTTGTTGATTTGTTACTTGAATTTTGAGATTGTTCATAATTAATTAGAGTGAAAATGTTATTAGAAGAATAATATATTTATTTTTATTTATGTTAAAGATATTATTTAATGAATATATCTTTAAGATTTATAGTTATGATGTTTAGAAAGATTGGTGGTTTTTTTTTTTTTTTTTTGGTTACGAAAAAAGCTTGAAATATTATTAAGCAAGAGCAATATCAGCTGCTCTAGTTTACTTCTTCAAGCCACACATGCAAATCAACATAATTTTTACTTAGTTTAGCTAAAGTATGAGCAGCAAAATTCCCTTTCCTGCCAACATGTGAAGATTGTTTTTTTTTTTTTTTTTTTTTTTTTTTTTTTTTTTAATGTTAGAAGCGTAGGTTCTGTAAATACTCGATCTATTATTTTATTATCTCTTTTATCCTAATTTGTCAATAACTAATAAGTAACATATCACATAGTAGTAGACTACTCCCATTGTCTATAAAAGATTATTGAATATATTCATAAAAAGTTGCACCATGCCTTAACTTATAAATTCCCATTTACATTTTCACTTGCTCTTCTCTCTCTTCTCGAGTTCTTAAATGCTCACTCATAGGCACAAAATTGTACCGTACTTGCTTCTTACATAAGTGAAGCGAAAATTTTAGATAATTTTTTAAAAATGGATGGAGTAGTACTTTAATTTATTCACGTCAAGACGAAATACTCCGGTAGTATTTGGCCAATGTAGAGGCTGAAAGTGATATATACGTCAATATTTGTTCATCTTTCATATTTTCTTCTTATTAATTTATTATCCATTGAATAATAAACCTGCTTATTTATCTTGCCCAATTATAATCAACTTACTCCGTATTAATTAGTTGCTTGTACAAGTATAAAATAATAGACCACCTTGTCTCTGACGTAATTAAGCTTCTTGGTCACCCTATATCTTGTGTAATACTACAAACTAGGGGTGAGCAAACCGGGTACCCGGTCAAAATTTTAGGACCCGGACTTGGAATTGGTTGGAACCGGGTCCTAAAATTAAGAACCGGAATTGGAATTGGTTTAAGCGGGTCCTAAATTTTAGGAATTGGAATTGGAACCACCGGGTACCGGTTCCGATTCCGGGTACCCACTTATGTATGTAATTGTTAAAAGATAATACAAATTATAATTCTTATTTTAGTTAGTATCATTATTAGTGTTTAATACTTATATTTATATATGCATTAAGCTATTTGTATTCATATTAGGTATTAATAATACTTTTTTTATTGTACAAATTAGATACATTTAACATATTTTTATTATTTAAAATTTATTTAGTTTAGGATATATTGGATAACCGGGTACCCAACCGGTTCCGGGTCCAAAAAGTTGAGAATTGGAATTGGAATTGGTTATAACCGGGTCCTTAATTTATTACCCGGAATTGGAACCACCGGGTCCAATCTCGGTTCCGGACCCGCCGGTTCCGGTTCCAATTCCGGGTACCCGGAATTTTTGCTCACCCCTACTACAAACTTCATCATATTCAAAGGTTTTTTAATAAAATTAATGTGAACATCAATTTTTCTATGGATTATTTAAAATACCTTGAGAACACATGACTTTGGACTACCTGCAAAGCTTTCTAAAACGACCTACATTATTCCTCATGCACAAAGATACATGAGAAATTCAAAAAGAACATTGAGAATTGAGATTAGTAATTAAGGCATGCATCGTCCTGGACAAACCACTTTTACAAAGGCAAAAGTACCCGTAAAAAAAAAATAAAAAAATAAATGCAAATGTATAAGATTACAATTCATTATAATTACCCCGTACACTACCGTTATTCATTTTATTTTAAAAGAACGAATAAAATAAGACATACTTTCTTTGTTTTAAGATAAATGTCTACAGAATTTTGACCAATAATATCATTAATTATCAATAAGTATAAATTATAAAAATTAGATGTTTGAAAACTTTATATTGAGAAAGTTCTAATAAATATTTACAATGACTTTGTTTAATCTTATATATATATATATATATATATATATATATATATATATATATATATATATATATAATAAATATGTGTAGTGCTCCACAGTCCAAGTTTATTTAAGTTTTAATCAAACAAAGCCTAAAATTAAAGAATGTACAAATAAGTGTGGACGATACAACAAATTCAAGTGACAAAACTAATCGAGATTAAAAGCAAGGGCATACATCTTCCCTTTTAAGACAACTCTAAAGAAAATGTAAATTTATAATATATGGAGTAAGTCAATAAGACATAACTAAATAAGCCAACATCCACTCAATCTAGGTACCATTACCAACTTACCATCCATGCCTCTATAAAATGTTCAACAAATCATTAGATCAATAGATAGATAAAGGAAAAAAAAGTGCAATTGTGAGATTTGTGACTTGTAGTAGTCCAAGTTAAGTCCCAAATAACCAAGCCCAAAATTCAGGGGTGTGTACAAATACAACCAATTCACAAAACTAATTCTCAGACACAACAGTTTTTGTCATTTTCCTATTTTTGTGCTCTGCTTCTCACTAAACCCACAACAATGGCGTCTCTTCCAATGGAGTTAATCACCTCCATTCTTACCCGATTACCTGCAAAATCACTAGCTCGCTTCAAATGCGTTTCCAAAGATTGGAATTCCCTTCTCAGAACCTCCCATTTCCTCAAACTTCACCTCGCTCAATCTCTCTCCTCCAACAATCGTCTCCTTATTCTCAACTATGGCAGTCACTTGGAAACGACGCCATTAAAGCTGAACTCCGAGTTCGACCCTTCACCTAATGCTACTACTCACTCCAGGTCTGATCTACCCACTTCATTTTCTGGTTACGAGTTTTCGATTTCTGGGTCTTGTAATGGATTAGTAGCTTTGAGTTGTAGAAATGTTGATGATCCTCAATTGTTTGAGATTATGTTATGGAACCCATCTACTAATACCCATATCATACTTCCTCATCCCCCTCATAGACATGAATTGGCTCCTGATTTTATAAATATTAATTTTGGTTTTGGGTATGTTTTTGATAGAGATGATTATAGGATTGTGAATATTGCTGACTATTTTCATCCTGATAATTCTGATTGTGAGGATGGTTGTGGTTGTGGTGGTGGTATCGATAGCGGTGATGACGACGGTGGTGGTGATAATGGTGATGTCGATGGTGATGGTAGTGGTGGTGATGATAATAGTGGTGGCGGCGACGATGATGATAATGGTGGTAGTGATAGTGATGGTACTAATGGTGATGGGAGTGGTCATAGGTGCAAGTTTGGTTATATATTCAGGGAAGTTAGGATTTACAGCTTGAGAGCGAATGAATGGTATATACGTCATGTTTTAGGTGGTATTGATGATAAGATGATGTGGTATAGCCCTGGTACAGTGATTAACAACAATGTAGTTCATTGGATGTTTTGGCAATGTGCTGAGAGAAAGCCTCGGGTAAGAGGGTTTAATCTCTCGTCCACTGAATGGACTGATTTTTTGGCATTGCCTGATTTCACAGGATCAGGGGAAAAGGGTTATAACTCTGATGATGATTCGCGGTCTAGTTATGGCTTTACACCTGATGATTTTGTTGTTTTAGGGGTTGTAGACGAATGCTTATGCCTAGTGACTCGAATTTGCCCTGAGTTCGATAATGTCTATGTTTGGGTCATGAAAGAGTATGGTGTTGAAGAGTCTTGGACTAAGTTGTTTAATATTACCGAGGCCAGCATTGTCGGACCTTTGTTGAGTGCTCCACTTGCTTGTTCTGAAGGAGGAGAACAAGTTCTGTTGAGAAGAGAAAATGAGGGTGGCCTTTGCTGCTATAATCTTAGGGAAAAAACTATCAAAGCTGCTCCTACTATTCCTAACAGCCTTAAGCTTCATGATGTCAGCCTCTGTGTCGAAAGCCTTGTTCCTATTGCAAATTGCGATGAGGATAACGATGAAACCTCTTCAGCGGATGAGACAAAAGATGAAAAGAGCGAGTGGTATCTTCTTATTTCATCGGGTGCTAATCTAGTAGTTTGGTATTTTTGGAGGATAATCAAGTTTCTGTCATAGCTAGCCGAGTTGGTTCTAAGATTAGATGGATCCTAATGCATGAGATCTTGTTTGATTGCCTGTTTTTAATTATCTTTTATGCTTTCTTTTGCTCTGAATTGAATCTTCACTATATAGTCTTCTGTAGTTTGGTTGAGAACTCGTGGTTGTGTTGTGTAGTAGCACTCCTAACCCTTCTCTTAAGTTTGAGGAGCTTCTCTCTTGGAATGATATAGTATAAAATTTTAATTGTTTTACCTCAGATCAGTGTGAATTTTTATTCTTAGATATGTTTGTTGTCAAGTGTCAACTTATGTATATTACCTTTGTTCCTTATGGTACGAGTCAATATACTCTCGTGTGCACAATGATGCAGGGGAAGTTTTTCTTGGTATGAGTCTATATACACTCAATATGATAGATACGACACTGTCACATTCATAGTTAGTACTCTGTGTTAGTATGGTTCCATGTCGCGTATATTGTTTTCTGTGAAAATTTTGAAGCAGCAGGACATATTAGGAGCTATTAGATACTTCTTCATATTTCATCCTTACTCCTATATCTTACTTGTATACGTTGAGGCTGCCTTCCGAAGTTTTCATAGTTTCATACTGTCCTAACTGAGACTGTAACATAGCTTCATATCATCTAGTCTGACTTATAGCAGAATCCGCAATTTCTAGAGTCAAATTTATAACTATTTTATGGCTATCATGCCTTTTATAGACCGGTGGGTAGATTCAGAAGAGTTTCCATATGCATAAGGAAGCCTTATACGAAGTATATGTTTTTGATGTGAGCTGAAACTCTTGGACGCACTATAGATCTTTCTTTTCAGTATAAATGTGGTTCTGTATATGCTTAGAGCCTTATATTAAATCATGCATTAGGTGCATGACGGTAATAAAGTAGGTTCCCTGGTGCCTGCTGGTGGTTACCATGGCCATCTTGCTGGGTTGAAAAACACTTCATGTGTTCCCTTATTCCTAAATCTTGTGAACATAATACAAATAAGCTGAAAGAAGAGGGGGGAGGAAAATGTATGTGTTACTCCGGACTAGATAATACAGTATTTATTAATGTTTTTCGCAGTACACAGTCACGTTTTAAATTTTGTTTTTCAGCTTTGTTGCTTGAGCATGCTCTTCGTATAATTCCGGTGTATCTCCAAGAATTGGCATTCAAGCTGTAAACGTATATTTGCCAGTACCAGTAACCAGTATCGAAAACTGGTTTGAACGTGACAAGCTTGTAATCATCTTTTACATCGTCGTAACCAAATCCAGATATTATTATCGATTCCCAGCCTCGGCCAGTAATATCAGGAATGGATATTTCATTGTAACTTCCAGTAAATGGATTGAACACTACATAAACTGATGTCTTGATCTTTGCAAAACAATGTAAGCCGTTACAGCATCCTACCTCGCCGATGATTATACCGTTAGATATTTCGACATAACAAGGGAGTTTGACGGTAGAATAGTCAGAAGATGTAAAGTCCAATGCGTAGAGACCTTGTTTGCCATAGAGTTGAATGAAGATATAGTTTGATTTGAGTGAATGACGGAGATGAAGGGTTATGAATTTGTGACTTGAAATTCGGGTTTTGAAAGATTTTGAAACACTCTTAAATCGACAAAGGGATTTAATTGGTAATCTAATGAGTATTTCTGATTCTAATATGTCTATGGGAATGTTTGCCATTGATCAATTGTTTTTCAGAGTATTTCTGCTAAGGAAATAGGTTTTTTTTTTTTTTTTTTTTTTTTTTTTTTTTTTTGAAGAACAGCTACTAAGGAATTGATGATGTGATTAGGGTTTATATTTTTTTTTTTTTTTTTTTTTTTTGCCGTATACAGTAATAATTAAAAAAAAAAAAAATCAATAAGGTGCAATTTATAGAAGTCACACACTCACACCTACACGTAGAAAGACGGCTAAAGTTCCTATGTGACTTTTGGACGCTCTATAGAATTCTTTCTTTTCAATTTCAATATTGTGGTTTTGTTTGTGTTGAGACCCTTATATTATATCCTGCACTAGGTGCATTGGGTATACCGGTATAGCATTGCTAGCATAAAAAATCAATTTGATACGAGTATGAAATTAGAATTGAGACTATTATGTTCCATTATTTGAGTAGTCAAGTTCAAATTATGTTCGAGCTACATCTGTTCTTGATTTTGTCTTTGTGATTAGGGTAAGCCAATGGCAAACCTGGAGTGGCTTACTCAAAGCTTGACAATAGTCAATAGACATACATGGTAACATGAACCAGCAAGAAAAAATGAATTCAGTTTACAGCTTAAGCAAATAAATAATCAAATATGTAACCAGTAATCTCTATTAGAAAGCAAATAATTCTTTCTTACTCGTATACCCCTAGATCTGCCCTTATAGCTTGCTTAAGACCGGGAACGCTAACAAGGGTTTTGTTACATAAGTATGCTAATGATTGACCAGTAATTCCATCAATATTAGTTATTTTTGTTGTTTTATATCTAACATCGTATGAGATAAGGTTAGATTTATCCATGTTCCAAAGTAACATCTCCTCTCTCGATCCTCTAGAATAGCCAAGTGGTGTATAGTCTTCGAGTTGAAAAGAACTACAATTGTCGGGAATCTTTGTCCATGACTCTTTCACTCCGTACTCTCTCAATATCCTCAATTCACACCCACTTGGATAAACCCAGGTGAGTAAATACAAGCAACCATCGAAAACTCCAAACTTTCGATTAACATCAAGTTTGATGGAGTCAGGTACCTCAAGTACACTCCATCGTTCAGTCCGAATATCAAAACAACCAATCTCGATCTTGTCTTGATGATAGAGATCCAGGTGTAATAGATGGCTGTCAATAACAACAGCCGGATCAGGATACATAATTATTTTTCTTAGTTTAATGCCGGTGTTTCTCCAGGAATTGGCTTTCAAACTATAAACATATATTTTCCAGTAGCAGGAAGTATGATTATTTTTGTAACTAAATTTGAACATGACAATCTTGTAATCGTTACTTACATCATCGAACCCAAATTTAGATATAATTGTTAATTTGCCGGTCAAGGTCATTGGTATTTCTTGAAAGCAAAAGGATGTTTCATTGTAACTTCCAGTAGATGGATTGAACACTACATAATCTACTGATACATTGTCGCTTTTTGTAACACAATGTAGGCCGTTACAGCATCCTACCCAACTGTATTCGTCGCCCATGGTCCAACTACTAGCAGTTATTTTTATATGAAAAGGGAGTTTGACGGTAGAAGATGTCAAGTCCAATGCGTAGAGACCTTTTTTGCCATAGACTTGATTGAATAGATTGTTGAATTGTAGTGAACAATGGTGGAGGTATAGGATTATGAATTCATGACTTGAAATTCGGGTTTTAAACGATTTTGAAACACACTTAAATCGACAAAGTGATTTGATTGGTAACCTAATGAGTATTTCTGATTCTAATATATCTATGGGAATGGTGGCCGTCGATCAAACGATGATGGATGATTAGAGTTTATATCTTTAGGTTAATATATGAAATTTTTTTAAGGGAAAGTATGAAAGAAAATTTCTTCGGAAAAAAAAGTATGAGGGAAAATTAATTAACATGTTTAATAAAAAAAATCA
Source organism: Chenopodium album (assembly GCF_948465745.1). NCBI lineage: Eukaryota > Viridiplantae > Streptophyta > Magnoliopsida > Caryophyllales > Amaranthaceae > Chenopodium > Chenopodium album. Next base: position 1,999,204 of record NC_137847.1, on the reverse strand, counting down.
AAGTGCAATTTATAGGAGTCACATACTCACACATATAATTGTTTTTTTTTGGTGATTTACCCGGTTCACCCTTTAAACTAATCCGGATTCAAGGATCAGTTATGGGTGGTTAGATTCTACTTCCCTCCCAATTGTTGTTGCGGGGGATCGAATACGAGTCCTCCCTATCAAGTGTAGTCACAATCACCACTACACCAACAGTCAATTGGTACTCACACGTACAATTGTAGAAAGGCGGCTAATTAAGGTTCCTATGTGATATAAAATTGTTACTTTTTTGACATGCAAATTGTTACTTATATTATTCTTTGTTTTCATTAAAAAATATATCTTTTTTAAAAAAATTATTAAAACTTAATTTATTCAAAATAAAATTAAAAAATTCATCAAAGTGAATAAATTGAAAACAAAGTTTATTAAAATTAATTAAAATAAAATTTTATTGATACCAATATAATGATCAATCATGCTTCCTAAACAAAGTAGTACTTACATAATACATCCACATAATATTTTATTTATGATTAAAATAAAATAGTAATAATTAATTGGTTATTGGTGCAGTGGTGATTGAGACTGTATTTGATAAGGATAACCCGTATTCGATCCCCCGCAACAACAATTGGGAGGGGATTAAAACCTAGCCATCTTTAATTGATTCCTAAATCCGATTTAATTTAAAGAGTGAACCAGGTGAAAAATAAAAATTAAAAATAATAAATAATAAATAATAGTACTCTGTAATATATTACGTGTTGGTACGAGTACGATGGTCAACCAATCAACCATACTGCCTAAGCGAGGTAGCATTACGGGACTACAGACTACATCCATCCGACCATCTCTCACCATTTTTTTTTATTTTTTTTTACAAAAAAAAGGCCCAAATTACCCAATTTCCCTACATTTTAGGGGTTTTGCAATTTTGAGGGGTAGTTAAGCCGTGATACCCAAGGCAAACTAAACTTAACCCATTTCAATCTTTCTCCATAAAAATACCTCCTTTTTCTGTCCATTTTCCACCATTTTTATTTATTTTTGCTCTGTTTTCTCGAAATCAACAACAATGGCGTCTCTTCCAATGGAGTTAATCACCTCCATTCTTACCCGATTACCCACTAAATCACTACTTCGCTTCAAATGCGTTTCCAAAGCTTGGAATTCCTTAATCAGCAGCACCCATTTAATCGGACTTCACCTCGCACATTCTCTCTCCTCTGACCGTCGTCTTCTTATCCTCAACTATGGAAGTCACCTGGAATCGACGCCATTGAAGTGGGGTTCTGAGCTTGATGCTAAAAACGATTTGACAAGGTTTGATTTACCCAGTTCTTTTTCTGGTTTCGAGGTTTCGATTTGTGGGTGTTGTAATGGATTAATTGCTTTGGTTTGTAGAAATGTTGATGATCCTCGATTGTTTAAGTTTATTTTATGGAACCCTTCTATGAATTCGTATTTTGTACTGCCTTGTATTCCTGTTGTTGGTGATTTGTCTTCTGAGTTTTTGGGTGTTAGTTTTGGTTTTGGGTATGATTGTGGAAAGGATGATTATAAGATTGTTAGAATTGTTGATTATTTTCATCACAGGGATGATAGTAGTAGTGGTGGTGGCAGTGGCAGCAATGTCGATGTCGATGTCGATGTCGATTTCGATGTAGAAGATGAGGATGGTAGTGATGGTGATAATGAGGATGGCGGTTTCGATGTCGATGTCGATGGTGATAATGATGGTGATGGAAGTGATGGTGATAGCAGTGATGAATGTAGTGTTGGTTTCATATATAGGGAAGTTATGGTTTATAGTTTGAAAGAGAATTGTTGGAAAATGATTCATGTTGCATATTTTGGTGATGAGATGAAATGGTTTTGCTCTGGTGCAGTGATTAATAACTGCATTGTTCATTGGATTTTCTGGAAGTATAGGAAAAGAGAGCCTCGGCTTCGCGGGTTTGATCTGTCTTCCTTTAAGTGGACTAAATTGGCCTTGCCGGATTTCAGAGGAACTGAGAAAATAGACCCTCTTGATGATGATGATGATACTTTGTCTAAGGCTGAGTTCGAAAGTAGTGATATCGTTGCCTTAGGTGTTTTGGACGAATGTTTGTGTATAGTGAATCGAATTTGCCCTGAGTTTGACAATGCTTATGTTTGGGTTATGAAAGAGTATGGTGTCGAAGATTCTTGGACTAAACTGTTTAATGTCACTGAGGCTAGCTTAGTTGGTCCGTTGTTGAGTTCTCCACTAGCTTCTTCCAAAGGAGGAGATGAAGTTCTGTTGAGAAAAGCTGATGAAGATGGCCTTTGCTGTTATGATTTGAGGAGGAAAAGTGTAAAGGCTGAAAGAAAGATTCCGAGCAGCCTCAAGCTTCGCAATGTTAAGCTTTGTGTCGAAAGCCTTGTTCCTGTTCCGGGGGTGATTGATGGAATCATGGAAGTGATGAAGGATCTTAGGTGGGATAGTGGATGAGCAAATGGTTCAGTGTTAATCTTACAGTCTGGTGAATTTTGCAGGATAATCATGTTTTTGGTGTAATTACTAGAGTAGCTTCTTAGATTAAATGGTTCCTAATGCGTTGTCCCTTGTTTGGTTACCACTGATTTTAATCAATTATTGCTATCTCATGCTAATGAATCTTATACATTCATTCTCTAGTTTTGTTAGGCACTGCTGGTTGTAAATCTTGTGAATTGTGATGCTATCATGCACAATTGCATATATGAAGCTTTACTTGGGAATATTTTATCTTTGATTATGTTATCAGGCATAATTGCATATATGAAGCTTTACTTTGGAATATGGTATCTTTGTATGTGTTATCATGCATAATTGCATATTTGAAACTTTACTTTGGAATAAAATCTTCGTATATGATAAAAATTACGAGTATAAGTTCGCTGTCAACACAATATGAGTGTAGAGTTTATCAGTACATGTTATTCAGGGATTTTTGCAGAAAAATAAAAGAAAGATATATAACTTTGAAGTTTGAATGTAGTGTGCACAATGAAGGCATGAAACAGGGTAATAGTTCATTGCGTGCATATGTATTCCTCGTCGTGCCAATATCATGTTCACCTCCCTCATTATATCTTCCTAAACCAAATTAATGACCCACATTGAAATTTGCTATCAATGATCCACATGTGTTACGAAGCTCTAAACCTTTCCCGGCCTACCATACAATACATAAGGTTGAACCACTAGGTAGTCCACAAACCTAAACAACTTTGTAAATTACATCAAATGACACTTAGGCACGCACTTAGCTAACACATTATCTCGATCTAAAATAACGACATTCAAGCCAACCACATATGAGCAAAATAGTGTAAATGATGCAGATTGTCACAATCTCAAGAAATAAGAAACTTTCTGATGGTGAAGCTACAAATTAAATAACAAATCAAAATCAAATGAAAAACCTTTCTTGCTTGTTTTGGTAAAGAATTAGCACACATTTGTTCATCAATATCATTTGTACTGTGAACGTAGATTAGCTTCCCTTCTTCCTTGTTTCGCAACAGCATCAGGGCTTCCATTTGTTCATCAATCTTTTCTTTTGTCGTCCAAGAAGATTAAAATCCCTTTGTTGTTGTTGTTTGGCCAAAGCATTATTAGGGCGACCCTTAGTACCCCTTCGGCGACTACCGAATCCAAATACATCTTTTAATTGGAATCCCTGGATGAAAAATATATAATCCGTGTTAGTTAGCTAGACTTATATATTATAAGTGTATTACTGAGATCATCAATCAAGTAATTTCCTTTTCATCTTCTCTATTTGTTATTAGAATCAATAGGTATTTTACCAATAAACAGATCAATCTAGCTTAGCTCTTTTTCTATGATATTACGAAAGAAATGAGGCATACATACCTTGTTGATGGGTAGTGGTCGACCACCACGAATGTTAACAAGGGTTCCGTTGCATACATAACCCATGATCGAACTTCTAGGAAACCCGTCTATCATTAGATTCATCACCCTTTTCACATTGTTAGTTTTTTAAGTCAAGCCAAACAAGACGAAATTCGTCGTCATCATCCCAAATCAAAATCTCTTCTTTTGATTTATTGGTGTAACCAAGAACCCTCAAATGATAACTGTTAATTACCAAAACACGAAAGTCAATTTCAAACAACTTCACCCATGATTCTTTCACTCCGTACTCTTTCATCACCCATATATTGAATTTGTTTGTACATAAAATCTCAAAAAACAAGTACAAATTCCCGTCTAAAACTCCTAATTGTGGACCTGAACGAGATCCAGTTACTAAAGAGTTAGGCCACACGACGTCTTCCCTCCAATGTCTCATTACATATATCGAAACAAGCAATCTCCACTTGACCTAGGGGTGAACTTATAAGCCAATGAAGTAAATGGTTGTCTATTACGGCTGCCCCATCAGTACTAGGGTACACGTACCGTTTCAATGATCTAGGACAATTCTGAGCTCGTCTCCAAGAATTTGTCTTTAAACTATAAACCATAACTTTCGAACCTACTAGATCATTTAAATAATTGCGTGTAACTTTTACAACTTTGTAATCATCATTAACATCATCAAATCCAAACCCAAAATTTGTAAAATGTCTATCTTCTGTTATTGGTATGCTTGCTCCATGGAAGGCCAAATCCGTGACTTCAACACGCTTATAAATTCCTGTCGATGGATTAAATATAATGATATCTAAATAAATCGACGACATTCTTACCGTGCAATGCAAGCCATTGCACGAGCCAGCAAAAAAGAATCGATGATCAAATTTCGGATATTTTAATCCTAAGGGAATAGGTAGTTTTTTGCTCGAAATTTTACAAGAGTCATCGTCTAAATTGAAAGTGTAGAGACTTCTTTTATAAATACATTCCTCCTCATCAAAGTCATAGCCAAAGACGAAGACGTGATTGACGTCTAAGGCGAGGTTGAGGTGAAAATTGAAGAATTCGGGACTTGAAATTAGAGTGTTCAAATGTTTACAAACTCACTTAAATCGGCAAAGTGATTTTGCAGGTAATCTGTGAAGTATTTCGTTGATTAGTATATGGTATTGATCGTTTGAACGTATAGTAGTCATTGAAGCCACTTTCGAGTTTTCTCTAATGCTTGCCATGGAGGAAAAAATTGAGGGAATATTTCCTCCGTTTAATTAATTAATTAATATTGCACCACTTGCCAAGGTTTTTTTTCACAATTCCTCAAAAAAAAGGTTGTTATTCTTAAGTACAAAGGAAAGTGTTGTTGTATAAGAGTGCATTCCTTAATTTAATTTGAAATCGATGATATACAGAATATTGCGAGTAATATGAGACAAAAAGATGGAAATTTTCAATCAATGATCCACATGTGTTAATTACGAAGCTCTAAACCTTGTCTTACCGGCCTACTATACAAATACTCGAGTCGAACACTTGAACCACTTGGGTAGTCACAAGACCACAATCCTAATTACCTTTGTAAACTACACTTAAATGACACTTGAGTAACATTATATCTCGATATAATTTTAAATCAGATATGATATCATCAATATTGGAAAATATATGTGTAATATTGGAAAATATATGTGTGATATATTTTCCGTATTATCTTATTAGGAGAATGTATATCTTTTAGGAATATTATTTCCTATCTTATGATCCTAAGTATTGTATAAATACTCAACCTATAATGAATAATAATAGGAAACAATATTCCTAAAAGATATACTACTATAACCATATATCCTAAATATATTACTCTCCTAATAAGATAATATGGAAAATATATCACACATATATTTTTCGATATTGAGGATATCATATCTCTAACACAACCAAATATGAGCAAAATAGTGAGGGAGGGATTAACTCAAGTGGTTAGAGTTTCCCTTTTGGGATTGATTCATAAGAAACTTTATGATGGTTTTTAATTAATTAAGCTACAAATAACAAAACAAAATCAAAACTAAAATTTCTTGCTTGTTTTGATAAAGAAGCAGCACACATTTGTTCATCAATATCATTTGTGCATGTAGATTAGCTTCCTTTCTCCCTAATTTGCAATAGCATCAGCACGTCCATTTGTTCATCAATCTTTTCCCATGTCGTCCATGAAGATTAGTTTCCCTTTGTTGTTACGTCAAAGCATTATGAAGTCAAACCTTAGTACACTTTCGACTAGCTAATCTAAATACCTCTTTCAAAGTAAAAAGGAGTCCCTGAATAAAAAAAATTATAATTTGTGTTAGCTAGAATTTTTACAGCTGAACCTCAATAGATCAATCCAACTTCATCAAATATGAAAAAATTTCTTATAAATTACTATAGCAACGAGCCAACAAACATCTATTACATGGATATATTACTTTCGACCGAGTGCTTACAATCTGTTATAATGAACATCTATCGTTACACTTGGTCGAATTTCGAGTTTCTACGTACTGTTGATGAGAACAATTGTTTCAACACACTCCACAAACTCAACCAAGTGTTAGTTTACAATCAGCTTCAACCCATTTATTCGCTTAATGCTAAAAGTACACATTGATTATCATGCTTCAGTGCTTCTACAGTTAATACTTATAGAATATGTACATAAACTACCAAGTATTTTGGTATATATATGTTCCTAATTGCATTCAATTTATTCCTAGCTAAATGTACCAAATTACTGGATCTGTTAATCTGTTCTGTTTATGGAGATTTAATTATTGGATATGTACTACTTCCTAAAACATATCCTATGATTTTTCAATAATTATGCGGAACTAAATAACAATCTCTTCAAAATAAAAATAAAAATAAATTGTAGCAAATCTCTCTCTTCCATGTATATATGAAGGCTTTGAAGCATACGTACTGTTGAGCAATTAGGTTTTGATGATTATAAACTAATGATGATTATCTATCTAACGTGTATGTTAAGTTGTGCATAGAAAGAGCAAGTTATGTTTGGAACAGGATACAAGGAACCTGAGCAATGACAAGTATATATACAAGGAACTTGAGCAATATAGGATAAGCAATAGAGGAACAAGAACAATGATAAGTGTTACGGTTGTTAAGCATGATGATGGCTAAGGAACCATGAAGGTAACTATGTAAATAGGTGTTTACATATGTTAGCTTCACGAGGTAAGTATCCTATACATATATATGTCATGTATGTGTAGAAGTCTTTTAATTTAGTTTAGTTTTCTTTACTGTTTTTATAAATGAAAAAACTAACCTTCTGAGTTGCTTTGTTATCCTCAGAAGTTTGCTCAGTTTGTCATCATTAAAAAGGGGCAACTTGTTGACCCTTATGAGGTTTTGATGATGATGTTAAGAATTGAGCAAACTTCCATTTAATAAGGATTTTCTAGTGTTGTGATGTTTGCAGGTTCAGTAAGCGTTGAGGGCTGAAGTAGGAACTGAAACAGAGGAACTTTAGAAGATCCATGAGGATACAAGTAAAGTTAGAAGAAGAGTTCCAGAAATGGAACTTCCCGAAGTTTCTCAACAGGAACTTCAAACGGGTGTAACGACCTGGTTCTGGTGTAATGCTGGGGCAAACCCTAAGATCCAGAATATATCAAGACTACAGGATTCTAGAACAAGAGTTTCAGAGAAGCAACATGAAGACAGAGAAATAGAAGTATATTGCTCTAGGATTCATGTAAGTATGTTGGACATAAAAGTCGGTCTGGAACAAGTCTATATAGAACCTAGGTGAACTCCAAACAGTCAATGAAATTAGAGTAACTGACTTGTCAGGAACTCGGAGACTGTCAGAGTTCAGGAACCTAATAGGAACTTAAGTGTGCACGTTGTTAAAAGTCGGTTTTAATGATATATATATTTACCTTATATGTGCATATCTTTTAGGGATTTGGTTTTACTGAATAAAGATATTTATCTTCTAATAAATCCCTTTTGGAAAAAGATAAATTTTGTTTAAAAAGTATTTTTAAACTAAAAGATAAGATTGGAATTAAATCTGATTTTATGTTAAGTTTATCTTATTATTATTGACAGATTTTATTCTTAACAAAAAGATATATTTTCGGAAAACTTGTTTTTAGAAAATATCTTTTAAACTTATCTTTTCAGAAAATCTATCTTTTTCAAGATGAAATGAATAATTCGAGTGTACTATAAATATGCTCATATGTATTCATTCAAAGTTGAGGCTGACGAAGTGTAGTGGTCGTGCTTAATGGTTTTAGCCTTCACCACGAAGCTAAGTCAGTTCTCCTGGTCAAAGTTCCTATCAGGTTTTGGTTACAGTATGTCCAGTGAGTTCCAGACAGGTCTCGAGTGTTCAACATATTAGTTTTATCTCTTTATTCATAGATATGTATTTAGGGATATTCAATGAGATCTTGTAATGGGAAAAAGGGTTTTGAGTGTTTTGTATTTTGGGGTGAGATTGTGAATTCTCTTAAATTCACACAAGTGATGAGTTTGAATTCTCTAAAATTCGAGTGGTAGTCAGTCACCCCGAGTCTGTCTTGGGTTGCAAGTGGGAAAAAGGAACCTGAGTGTGTCTTAGGTCGAGAAAGGAACCTGAGTGTGTCTTGGGTCGAAAAAGGTGCCTGAGTTTGTCTTAGGTCTGATAGGATAGGTTCTTATCAATTAGCAAGTGTCTTAAGAGGAACTTGCGAAGCAAAGGTCTGTGTAATAGGTTGTACTAGGAGAGTTGCCTATTATAGTGGAATTTGTTTATAAGTCCCAATGGGCCGAGGTTTTACTTCCAGTTAGGCACTGGATGGTTTCCTCGTAAAACTTGCTGTGTGCTTTAAGTTCCTTTACGTTTTAATTGTTTATTTCCGCATAAGTTCCGCGATTGGAACCTACTACCATTCACCCCCCCTCTTGTAGTAGTTCATCTAAACTAACAATTGGTATCAGAGCCGATGCTCTTGATAAACCGGGCAACCCCGAGGAGCAAGTTCCAGGCTAGGATGGATATCTACAAGGAATGCAGCGAATGGAACTCAACCCTAGAACATTCCCAATACCACGTGAAGACCAAAGTCTGCTTGTGAAGCAGAAGTGATTCAAAGATGAACATCTTTGAGGTAAGTGTCTCGTCTTTGAAATCTTGATTATATGCATGATATTATGTGCAAAAGTTTCTTGCAGTATTTCTAGTTAAATTTTGGATTTTGTTTTGGAAGTTTGTAAATCAATTTTGTGTAACCTCAAATCTGATTTATAGTGTGAAAAGTATTTGTCAGATTTACAAATTGATTTATTTTTAAAGAATCGGTTTACTAGAAATAGTTCAAGGAACATATTGTGTAGAATTATGCATATTTGGTCTCTTGGAACCTGGATTACTGCTGTATGGAAACTTAATTCTTTGGGCAAGGTAATGAACGTATATTTTGAATATTTGCCAAAGAATGACCTTATCATGTGTATGTGTTATTCTGAATATTTATTATGTAGACACATGATGCTTATTGTTAGTAAAGATAGTTGGTTTAACCGTAGTTGTTTTAATTATGGATTATTGACGTCAATTACTAACATGAAGGTACCCAATATATATTGGGTAACCAAAGCCAAAAGATGACTGATTTTGCAGGCTATATGAGTGGAGACAACTTATTAATAACGATGATCTTTGGTTGTTTGTATATAAGGAATTATGTGCAAGTTCCTCTCACTAGAAAGCCTTTATAAGAGGGTTATAGTAGGTGAAGCGACAATATGGATAAGTGTGTAAGTCACCTATACATCTCTCTGTAAATATTGGTCATGTGCTTTTGGTATGTATTAATCCTTCACAAATTCCTATTGAAATTCAATTCCCTATTCTTATGAAGGTTATTTGTGAATGGATGAAAAGAGAAGTTGTTTTGATGTTTATAATGTATATCATGACAAACTAACTTCTCTTCTAGTTTTGTGCAAGTTATTAATGATTGTTTTGTAGGTTTGTCCATTGAGACAAATTGGTGCATAAAAGTTTGTTCCATTAGGAGCTCAGTGCTTAAATTGGTTGGAACTTGGTGAACTTGAAATGATAGAACGAATTAGGGATACAGGAACAACAAAGCTTCTATATCAAGGTGCTATAGGAGATAGTGTATACGTTCCTGTAAAGATTCTGGTTCAAGTTCCAGTTAAGTTCTTATTATTCAAAGTTCCTTGGAACAAAGCATGAATTCCTGTAGCAGACTCTTATGAAGGATGATGAGTAAAGATGATTATCTTTGACTGCGTGTTGGAGATTCATCATTTCGTTGATGGAACGACATCTAAAAGGGAGTATTCTTACAGGAACTTTATGTTTCAACACTTTTATGCTTTAGGTTTTATCTATCTCTTTTGACTAACCTACTGACATTTTAAAGGCACAAAGGAATCTCTTGGGTTGTGAACTTTCAGGTTATATCTTTTGAATGATAATATGAGGGACTTTGACAAGGTGTTGAAGAATTTGAGATTAAATCAACACGTTCCTCTACCCAAGATACAATGGTCTAAAGGACCAGAAGGACATGTTCCAACTTTATGTCAAAAGGAACATGGAAGAGTTGAAGGTTTATAATAGGAGGGAACTCGCAATATCTCGACAGCGAGGTTCCAAAAGAGATGATGATAGCCAAATCAAGGTATCTCTTACTATAAACCTACAATGGAAGAACTTTGACTTATAATACTAACACAAAAGGTAAAATTTCTACATAACAAGAAGTTAGTAAGTCAAGTTCCTATCCCATTGTGAATATTTTTCTCGTCGAGTTTTTAATGCACATTCTGGTTTTAAATTGCTTGTAACTCTAGTTGTTTCATGGCTTCAAGATGACATCATCAATAAAGAGTGGAAATGTCACATGTGAAGGGAATCAAAAAGGGAACACATCATTTGTGGATCTCAAGGTGATTCCTAACAACAACCTGACATTTCTAGGTTTTATTGAAGATTAGATACTTCTATGCTTCAAACTGTGAACATGTAAATCTTTTCATGCTTGATAAACCTAGTAGGAACTCGATAATAGGTATATGTATATGTAAGTTCCAAACAGGTTAAGATCGAGAAGCATGAGAATCAAACACATGTTACATTCTCTTTCAACATCAGGTAGTTGGTAAGCAACACTAATCCATTTGATCTTAGTGATATGGATATGTTTACCATGTGATATGTAGAGACTAATTGAAAGAGATGTCTTGTTTATAAGTAATGAAAGCAAATGTGCACTTGGTTACTTTTCTTAATAGAAGAGACGATGAATTGTTTGTTGAAAGTCTTTTCTATCACAGGGTAAGTGGCTAAGTGTTCATCATCTATGAGGTTATAGATCTAACAACGGAACCTAGTTCCAGTCATGTTTAGTGTTTGTTGCAGGAACACAGATTGATAACAAGTTTCCAATTTTGAATCATGAAAGACAAGAAGAGAACAAAGTTATATACTAATGGTCTTTGCAGGTTCTTTGGAATAGTTTTCAATGCCTCTTGCTACATCATCAACACTAAAGCAACAGATCTTTGATTAACAAGACACCCTATGTTCCACTTAGGGATGTTTGATGATAGAAGTGCCAAGGCGATTTATCCATAAACGCCGAGAACAGCAAAACATAAAGAGTTTACCCTATCTTGTTTAATGTGCAATAAGTGAACATATTTTGAGACTAACATGTTTGTTCCCATCAGACAGGTGATAAAAGGTGAACTCGCAAGTTCTTGAAGAACTATATGAGTTCCTAGTAAAGAAATATGTCACTAAGAATAACAGCAAGGGATAGCTACATATGTTGAGGAACTTCGAGATGTTAAGTTCCAACTGATGCAGCAAAGTTCAAAGAACTCAATACAAGAAAGCAAGTTCCAACGAAGTTCCAGAGCTGAGATAATATTTGTTCCGACCAGCAATATCTCAACAAACTATGGAACTAAAGTGTCTTTCATGCATATGTAACCAAAGGGAAAACCTCAACAACCAAGGATCAGAGAAGAGCTCAAGATATCAACCGAAAAAGATGGACTTCATAACTCATAGTTGTATAAAAGATAAGTTTGTTTTTAAGGTTGATGTAAACATATAATTGGTTGTTATCAGGTTAGATGTGCAGCAGGAACTTAATAAGCTTAAAAGGAAGAGGATGCATGTCACATCCTGAACCTATTCTAGAACACCTAAAAAGGGTCGGAGATTAAAAAGGGTGTTCTGGAAAATGCTTATTGAGTAAGGCACGTGGATGGAACAAGGCCAGGTTGGATCTTAAAAGAAACAACCAATACAAAGGTATGTAGTGTCTTTAAGGAACTTGTTGCGTGTGTAGCTAGACTTGAAGCAAATTGAATAATATTTGTTCTTGCTGTTTATATGGGATTAGAGTTGTACCACATGGATGTCCTGATATGAATTTTTGTAGACGTCTATGTGGAACATACTCTAGGATAGAATGCTATCCAAGTTCCTTCTTGAAAATTGAGTTTTAAAAGTATCAATTTTTGTTTTCAAGATGAGCTGAGTTATTAGTAGTACTTGTTTAAATTGATATATCTCTAGTACTACTAACAAGCCATTGTGCAGTGGTTTTTGCTAATTTATGATAAGAAAATATATTTGTGAGCATTAACCACTGACAATGGAACTTGAGTTAGAAGTGGAAGTTCATATTAGATTCGAAGATCATCAAGGAACATAACAGCCACTTCAAGAACTCCAAGGTAAGCCATCATATTCAACCAATGCTTTAAAGTTATATTTTTATTGGTAAGAGACTACATAAGATATAAGTTCCTTTTCACATGTCGGCATTAGATGAATTGAATTGATATATTTTTGGTATGAATGCAATATGTGAATTTTTGAATTGATTCTCTTATGGTTTTGTCTTGACTTGTCATATTCTTGTTTATTGCTTAATGGAACAAGACTTGATGAAACATAACATGAGTATAAAGTATTTTTTCCATAAGTTATGTCAAGCTGGGGGTTCCTATGCATGTTATACTTAAAGTAAAGAATATGCGCTTATTGTTTATGTGTCACACTTAGTTCTTGTGTTGTAAAAGACATACTCACTTGCCTAAGAGTATTAGAGGTCTCATAATAGAACTATGGGTGCTGTCAAACACGAAGTTCCTAAGTTGCCAAAGGAACAATGGAAGAAACTTTGATGGAACAAGACAGGTAAGTTCCCAGACCGTTTGTAACTCACTTGTTTAAATTTCAGAGGGAACTAACCTATCTTTTAGCCAACTTTCAAGCATCCACGCCATATATCTTCGATCGCAACATTATTCTACAACTCTAAGTTGTGTGTCCGTGTTGCATATACTTTAATTGTCCCATATTCAGAAAATCGAAGATTCTTATTCACCCAATTCAATTTCCTCTTTCCGTTCACACACTTTTACTTCTTATTCTTGATTCCCATGTGCTCTAAGTTTGTTGATCATCTTTTTATGATTCGATGAAACATGAAAAATGGTGATTATATGTTGAGGGGGAAGTTGAAGAAAAACAAATAAGTAAGTACTTGAAAAGGAAGAAGAATGGTGAGGGACTTAGGGGGAATAAGGTAGGAACCAAGAAATCAAAATGGTTCATGTCTGGTTGTGGAAATCAAGTGTATGATTACGTAATATCTTCATTGATTTAACATGTGTTGTTCCGGGAAAGCATGCAAAATTTGTATAATGACACCCTTTGAAAAAAAAAAAACAAAAAAAAAGGAAAAAGAAAAAGAAAAGGGTGATCAAATATTTAATTTCCTGGATATCTAAAGATGAAGAATATTGACTATGACGATGTAGTGTACTCGTATACTTGGTGAGCTAGTGAAGGAACAATAAAAAACGATGAAGGAACTTGACTATGATGAAACTGAAATCTATTTAAGTTCCAGTGTGCAGAATGTTCCTCAAAGTAGTTGGTGGTTGAAGTAAGGGAACTTGGTTATTAATTAGCAAGATGAATATGTGTTGTGTTTAGCAGGAGGTTCAAGAGTATGAAATGAAGAACAAATGTGATGAACCTCGTCATTTCAAAAGGTCTAAACGAAGAGCACAAATTCCACTTCATGTTCCCTCTACTTATTTTGTTCCATATGCTTCTTTATTTATCCTTTGAGCTTGCGCTTTCATTTGTTTATTCATGCAATCCATTTCTAACTTTTTAGCTCTGATCTTTACTTGATTCTTAACTTCTTATTTGTCAAGTTCAATTAAGGGTTTTGAAGTTGGGCCTTTGGATTGTGAGTTGGAAATTAGTGTGGAAATGGTATCCTTGTTTGAAAAGTGAGTACCTTGAGACTTTTAGGAACATCAAGTGTTTAACCATTATATATTTACTTATTATATGGTGGTAGGTGTGACATATAACTTTACGTGTGTATAATTTACGAAAAAAAAACAAACGTGTGGAACTTTACCCTTTTTGATAATGACAAAAGGGGGAAGAATATGTATGATGCTTATGGTATGCAGTAATTAAGTCTAAAGTTCTTACATCATGATTGTTGAAAGTATTTATATATTGATAAATGATGTGTATTGCTAAGTTCCTAACTATTAAGTTCTTGTGTATGTTCTTAACTTGTTCAAATGTTATTTCCTTGAAAAACTAAGGGGGAATAAATGTACAATGGTTATCCTTTAATATGTGATAAGCATCATTAGTTTGTCATCATCAAAAAGGGGGAAATTGTTGAGCAATTAGGTTTTGATGATTATAAACTAATGATGATTATCTATCTAACGTGTATGTTAAGTTGTGCATAGAAAGAGCAAGTTATGTTTGGAACAGGATACAAGGAACCTGAGCAATGACAAGTATATATACAAGGAACTTGAGCAATATAGGATAAGCAATAGAGGAACAAGAACAATGATAAGTGTTACGGTTGTTAAGCATGATGATGGCTAAGGAACCATGAAGGTAACTATGTAAATAGGTGTTTACATATGTTAGCTTCACGAGGTAAGTATCCTATACATATATATGTCATGTATGTGTAGAAGTCTTTTAATTTAGTTTAGTTTTCTTTACTGTTTTTGTAAATGAAAAAACTAACCTTCTGAGTTGCTTTGTTATCCTCAGAAGTTTGCTCAGTTTGTCATCATTAAAAAGGGGCAACTTGTTGACCCTTATGAGGTTTTGATGATGATGTTAAGAATTGAGCAAACTTCCATTTAATAAGGATTTTCTAGTGTTGTGATGTTTGCAGGTTCAGTAAGCGTTGAGGGCTGAAGTAGGAACTGAAACAGAGGAACTTTAGAAGATCCATGAGGATACAAGTAAAGTTAGAAGAAGAGTTCCAGAAATGGAACTTCCCGAAGTTTCTCAACAGGAACTTCAAACGGGTGTAACGACTTGGTTCTGGTGTAATGCTGGGGCAAACCCTAAGATCCAGAATATATCAAGACTACAGGATTCTAGAACAAGAGTTTCAGAGAAGCAACATGAAGACAGAGAAATAGAAGTATATTGCTCTAGGATTCATGTAAGTATGTTGGACATAAAAGTCGGTCTGGAACAAGTCTATATAGAACCTAGGTGAACTCCAAACAGTCAATGAAATTAGAGTAACTGACTTGTCAGGAACTCGGAGACTGTCAGAGTTCAGGAACCTAATAGGAACTTAAGTGTGCACGTTGTTAAAAGTCGGTTTTAATGATATATATATTTACCTTATATGTGCATATCTTTTAGGGATTTGGTTTTACTGAATAAAGATATTTATCTTCTAATAAATCCCTTTTGGAAAAAGATAAATTTTGTTTAAAAAGTATTTTTAAACTAAAAGATAAGATTGGAATTAAATCTGATTTTATGTTAAGTTTATCTTATTATTATTGACAGATTTTATTCTTAACAAAAAGATATATTTTCGGAAAACTTGTTTTTAGAAAATATCTTTTAAACTTATCTTTTCAGAAAATCTATCTTTTTCAAGATGAAATGAATAATTCGAGTGTACTATAAATATGCTCATATGTATTCATTCAAAGTTGAGGCTGACGAAGTGTAGTGGTCGTGCTTAATGGTTTTAGCCTTCACCACGAAGCTAAGTCAGTTCTCCTGGTCAAAGTTCCTACCAGGTTTTGGTTACAGTATGTCCAGTGAGTTCCAGACAGGTCTCGAGTGTTCAACATATTAGTTTTATCTCTTTATTCATAGATATGTATTTAGGGATATTCAATGAGATCTTGTAATGGGAAAAAGGGTTTTGAGTGTTTTGTATTTTGGGGTGAGATTGTGAATTCTCTTAAATTCACACAAGTGATGAGTTTGAATTCTCTAAAATTCGAGTGGTAGTCAGTCACCCCGAGTCTATCTTGGGTTGCAAGTGGGAAAAAGGAACCTGAGTGTGTCTTAGGTCAAGAAAGGAACCTGAGTGTGTCTTAGGTCGAAAAAGGTGCCTGAGTTTGTCTTAGGTCTGATAGGATAGGTTCTTATCAATTAGCAAGTGTCTTAAGAGGAACTTGCGAAGCAAAGGTCTGTGTAATAGGTTGTACTAGGAGAGTTGCCTATTATAGTGGAATTTGTTTATAAGTCCCAATGGGCCGAGGTTTTACTTCCAGTTAGGCACTGGATGGTTTCCTCATAAAACTTACTGTGTGCTTTAAGTTCCTTTACGTTTTAATTGTTTATTTCCGCATAAGTTCCGCGATTGGAACCTACTACCATTCACCCCCCCTCTTGTAGTAGTTCATCTAAACTAACACGTACCTTGTTGATTTGTAGTGGTCGACCACCAGGAATGTTAACAAGGCTTCCATTAAATAAATTAACCGCGGTGATATCTCTAGGAACCCCATTTATCACCCTTTCACTTTTCACTTTTCACTTTTCACTTTTTTATTTTTTAAATCAAACCAGATAAGATTAGATAATTCATCATCCCAAATCAATATCTCGTCCTTTGATTTATTGATGTAACCAAGAAGCCTCAAACGCCAAGGATTATTGTAGATGGTATCCCTAATCAAACATTGATTTGATATTTCCAACAACTTCACCCATGATTTATTCACTCTGTACTCTTTCATCACCCATATATCGAATTTATTTTCACTTGGAATCTTAAAAATCACGTACAAACACCCGTCTAAAACTCCTAATTGTGGATTTAAACGCGATCCAATTACTAAAGAGTAAGGCCACACGATATCTTCCCTCCATACCTCATTACAAATATCGAAACAAGCAATCTCCAATTGACCCGGGGGTGTCCTTATAATCCAGTGAAGTAAATGGTTGCCTATTACGCTAGCCTCATTAGGACGGTACCCCTTCAATGATGCACTCGTACAACTACTTTGAGCTAGTCTCCAAGAATTTGTCTTTAAACTATAAATCATAACATTCATTGTTATATGATTTAAATACACATCGCGTCTAACCATTACAACCTTGTAATCATCATTAACAGCATCAAACCCGAACCCAAAATTTGTTGAACTCGGTCCATGGAAGGCCAAATATGTGGATTCAACATGCTTGTAAATCCTTGTAGATGGATTAAATACTACGATACCTAAACAATTTGACGGCATCCTTACAATACAATGCAAGCCATTGCACAAGCCAACAAAAATGAATATATTTTCCCGATTTTTTCTTATAGGAAGATGTACTTTCTTCAGTTTTTATTGAATGTACGTGTAAAACAGTCGTATAAGCTCAAGGTGTAGAGACGACACAATTAGGTGAAAGTTGATGAATTCGGGACTTGAAATTAAGGTGTTCAAATGTTTACAAACACACTTAAATCGGCAAAGTGATTTTATGGGTAATCTGTGGAGTATTTCGGAGATTAGTATATGATATCTATTGGTTCGATGTGTAGTATTCATCGAAAAAAATTTAGTTTTCTCTTCTGCTTACCTAGAAGAAAAGATAAATTAGGGTTTTGATGGAGAATATTATCTGCTTGTATAGTCAAAAACTCAAGATTTAATTACTTCATTAATCTTATTTGGGTTTGGATTTGGATTATTTTACAACTTATTAAGATAAAATCTGGTATAACTATCAAGAGTTTTAGGGTTTTTTTTTTTTAAGGAAATTAAGTAACTATAAGATATGTACAGATATCAAAGATAATCTTATACAAAATATATCCTAAACCTAGCATGAGAATATTCTATAGTAACAAAACTCGAGACACATAGCAATAATCGTAACAAAGTTGCATTACTATACATTAATGAAGCAAAAATAAAGATGACCAATTAAATACTCCATAATTTGCAAAACTAAAGGCCAGAATCTTCAGGTTACAATGAGGATACTAATGTATGCATGTTTTTCATAATAATAAGATGCTTATCTTTCTAATGGTTTTTGTTTAAGCTACATATAATTAAAAAAATAATTATCATAATCATAATCAAAAATAAAAAAATTTATTGCTTGTTTTGATAAAGAATTAGCACACATTTGCTCATCAATATCAATCTTTCCCTTGTCGTCCATTAAGATTAGTTTCCCTTTGTTATTGTTTGGCTAAAGCATTGGGGCAACCAACCCTTAGTGAACCTTCGACTAGCTATTCTAAATGCCTCTTTCAAAGAAAAACTGAATCCCTGAATGAAAAAAATATATAATCCGTGTTAGCTAAATATTTGCATATGAAGTTCAACAGATCAATCCAACTTCATAAAATATGAAGAAAAAAATCTTATTAATTATTATAGCAAGAAGCTAACAAACATCTGTTACATGAAAATAAATGTATAATTGCAAATCATAAATTCCAATTTAATAATAATAAAAAAAAAAAAAAAAAAACCCTATAAATATCAAATAGGGATAATGTACTAAATTATTGGATCTACTCTGTTTATGTAGATTTAATGAATCACTTACTAAAAATTATTGCATTGTACTAAAACATATCCTATGATGATTTAAAAAAAAAAAAAAAAATCGCACAAGATTACTTCTTAAATATTAGAAACCAGCCACTAAATAACAACCAGGATATAATGATATATACAAGAGTAAAAATAAATTGTACGTAGCAAACCGATCTCACTCTCTTGCGTGAGAGATCATTATATACATCCAAATGCTGTACACCTATGGTTATTCTATTCTCATTTTAAAGATGGTTTTTCATTTAATCATCAATGAATTAGGGTTTGAAGCATACCTTGTTGATTTGTAGTGGTCGACCACCAGGAACGTTAACAAGGCTTCCATTGCATAAATAAACCGCAGTTATAAGTTTAGGAAATTCAAATCCATGATTCATCTTTATTGTTTTTACCTTGTTATTTTTTAGATCAAACCAGATCAGACTAGATTTGCCATCATCCCAAATCAAAATCTCGTCCTTTGATTTATTGGTGTAACAAAGAAGCTTTAAATGCCAAGGACTATCATAGATGATATCTACCGGAAGTTCCAAACATTGATTTGATATTTCAAACAACTTCACCCATGATTCATTCACTCTGTACTCTTTCATCACCCATATATCCAATTTATTTTCACTTGGAATCTTAAAAATCACATACAAACACCCATCTAAAACTCCTAATTGTGGTTTTATACGCGATCCAATTACTAAAGAGTAAGGCCACACGATATCTTCCCTCCATACCTCATTGCATATATCGAAACAAGCAATCTCCAAATGACCCGGGGGTGTCTCTATAGTCCAATGAAGTAAATGGTTGTCTATTACGCTAGCCTCCTTACGTTGGTGATAAGGAAATGATACAATCGTACGACTATTCTTAGCTTGTCTCCAAGAATTCGTCTTTAAACTATAAATCAAAACATCCATTTTGTTTATATGATTCAAACTATCATGTATAACTCTTACTACCTTGTAATCATCATTAACAGCATCAAACCCGAACCCAAAAGTATTTGAAGTCATCGATGAGGCCAAATCCGCGACTTCAACATGCTTGTAAATCCCTGTCGATGGATTACATACTATGATATCTAAACAATTCGACGGCATCCTTACAAAACAATGCAAGCCATTGCACGAGCCAACAAAAGAGACGAAAGAATAATCCTTATATGATCTTATGGGAAGAGGTACTTTATTCATTTTAGTGTATGGACGTGCCAAACAGTCGTGTAAATTCGAGGTGTAGAGACATAATTTGCGTGTTATGTCGAGGTCAATGGAAAAAATAAAGAGGTGATCAACGTGTCTAAGGCATGAAGGGGGTGATTCAAGTGAAAATAGATGAATTCGGGACTCGAAATTAAGGAGTTCAAATGTTTAGAAACACACTTAAATCGGCAAAGTGATTTTACGGGTAATCTGTGGAGTATTTCGTTAATTAGTATATGATATCGATTGGTTCGATGTGTAGTAATCATCGAAGAGTTTTCTCTTCTGCTTACCTAGAAGAAAATAAAAATTTAGGGCTTTGATGGAGAATATAAAAATATGGAAGAATTTAGGGTTTTGATGCGTTTTGAAGTTTTAAGTTTTTGCTATCCACAATATCCTCTGCTTGTATAGTCACAAACTCAAGATTTAATTACTTCATTAGTCTTATTTGGGTTTGGATTATTTTACAACTTAAGATAAAAACTGGTATAAATACCAAGAGTTTTAGTTTTTTTTTTTTTAGGAAATCAAGAGTTTTATTTAGATTGGGATCGATTATTTAGAGCTTTAGATTATCTAAATTTATTTGTTAGATATAACTTACGAATTACTCCAAGCGTGTTAAGATATTTTATATCTTATTATTGTGAATTTGTGATCTATATATGTCATGAATAAGAATAGGAACAGTTAGTTTGTTATCCTTATTTTTTTTAACATATATTGTTTTAGGAATATTCTAAGCTTAATAAATTCGTCATATAAATACATTATGTTGTACTTTTTTTGTTATCAAGTGTTTTGTTATAAGGTTTGGGTAACAATTACCATTATCTAATGGTACTGGTTTCTACCTATTTGTTAGATCTCTAAAAGTTGAGGTAATAATTACTCTTACCCTTCTCAAACAAAATTAAAGAGGGTCAGGTTTAAATGAATCATTTCCATGTTTAAACCAAACAAATGAACATGTAATGGTTAAATAATTCATTTTCTAGCTTCTCCTAATCTATTTCCTTTCCACTCCATTTTTAATACTCATACAAAACACCCTTTAACTCTTTAAGGGGGCGTTTGGTTCACGAAATATAGGTATAAACTATAAGTTTAGAATGACTAAAATCATACCATATGTTAGGTTGTCAAAAATTTAAATTTTAAACCCATACCTCAAACCTTTGAGGTATGGGGTTTAGAAACCTTGGGGGGAGGTGAGTTTGGTTGTTGTTTAGCCAAAGCGTTATTAGTACGACCTTTAGTACACTTTCGACTAGCTAATCTAAATACCTCTTTAAAAGTAGTTAAACGGAATCCCTGAATGAAAAATAGAATCCATGTTAGCTAGAATTATCACACAAAAGCTCAATAGATCAATCCAACTTCATAAAATATATACAAAATTCTCTCAAATAAAGTAAATGGTTGTCTATTACGGCTGCCTCAATAAGAGAGTCCGTGTCCCAATTCAATGATCTAGGAAAATTCTGAGCTCGTCTCCAAGAATTTGTCTTTAAACTATAAACCATAACTTTCGAATCTACTACTCGTAGATCATGAAAATGATTGCTTGTAACTTTCACAACTTTGTAATCATCATTAACATCATCAAACCCAAACCCGAACCCAAAATTTGTAAAATGTCTATCTTCTGATATTAGTATGCTACTAGTCCCATGGAAGGCCAAATCCGTGACCTCAACACGCTTATAAATTCCTGTCGATGGATTAAATATAATGATATCTAAATAAATCGACGACATTCTTACCGTGCAATGCAAGCCATTACACGAGCCAGCAAAAAAGAATTGATGATCAAAATTCGTATATCTTTCTAAGGGAATAGGTATTTTCTTGCACGAAATTTTAGAAGAGTCGTCTAAGTTGAAGGTGTAGAGACTTCTTTTGGTATGTCCCTCGTTAAAGTCGTATGCAAAGATGAAGACGTGATTGACGTCTAAGGCAAGGTTGAGGTGAAAATTGATGAATTCGGGACTTGAAATTAGAGTGTTCAAATGTTTACAAACACACTTAAATCGGCAAAGTGATTTTGCGGGTAATCTATGGAGTATTTCGTTGATTAGTATATGGTATCGATCGTTTGGACGCATAGTAGTCAACGAATCCACTTTTGAGTTTTCTCTAATGCTTGCCATGGAGGGGAAAAAAAGAAACAAAACTAGGGTTTTGATGGAAATTAAAGAACCATGGAATAGTTATCAGAGGCAATGTATGAAATATGACACTATGTTTTTGCTACCTATGAATTCTCTTCTTTTATCACAAATTCTATCTTCTTCTTATTCTTTTTTAGGCAATAACAAATTCTATCTTTTATACAGTCACAACTCAAATTTAGGGGTTTTTTTTTTTCTTTTTCTTATAGAAATAACTTTATTAAGAAAATTGATTAAAAATTTATTTCCTTTCTATACTATATACTAGAGTATTCACCAGAGTTATCCTTAATGTACACGTTGTCGCATTCACATTAAAAAATTTCCCGCTAATTATTTTTTCTTATTTTTTTTCCCTTAAAAAATAACATAATGATAGAAAGTTATAATAATCTAATATATATATATATATATATAAAGTAGGCATTTTTGGAGAGCATTCAGAACGCCACATAAGAAATATAATTATTTCGACCAATTAAAAATTAGATTTGTATTTTATTTTAGAATTAAAAAATTCACTCGTCACGTAAGGAAAAGTGACGAATAAGATTTGAGAAATTTGCCACGTAGGCAAAAACGACGAAGAATGATTTAATAAGATTTAAATTATTTTAAAACTAAAAAATTATCTTTTTTATTTTTAAAGATGATCTTTTGATATTAGAATTTAAATTAAAAAAAAAAACCTATTAATTATACAAGTATTATATACAAACACTTTAAAAAAATATTTGAAAATAGATAAAACATGTGGCAGATAAAAAAACGATTTGTATAAACTTGTTTGGCTGATAAGTTAATTTTTTTTTAATTATTTGGGGGTTCATAAATTGATTTCACTTGAATTGGGATTGAATGAATGAGTGAATTTATATGATTGAATGTCACAGGACATGGAATTTGATTGGAGAATTGTAGTGGGGTCATTGATTGGATTCTTTGGAGCTTCATTTGGGAGTGTTGGAGTAAAATGAGCAATATGAACAAAAAAAAAACATTTTAAAAGAAAAATAAAATTATTAATAATTAACCAATATTCTTACAAAAATAAAAATAAAAAATTAAAACAGTAATGTTCAATTTTTATCTTGATTGATTCCTCAAAAAAAAAAAAAAAAAAAAAAAATATCTTGATTAGATAAAAATAAAAAATAAAAAAATTATAAGAGATTTATTTGCTACTCCACACATATATAAGACAGGATGATATTAAAGATTTGTATACATCATTTCAAAAAATATACTTCCTCCGTTTTTTTTAGTTTACACCGTTTGACTTTTACACTATTCACACAACACGCTTTGACTCGCTTTTGTGGTTTATAGATACGATAATACATATTCATGTGGGATCTTGTTTGAATCACTTCAATGTATATTTAATTCGTTGATTAACAACAAAATATTGGAAAAATAAATGTAAGTATATCAAGACTTATTGATGGTAAACAAAATAAATTGATTGTTATTCATTATTTTCTAAGATGTGCGTTTTGTTTTATTTTACCTAATCTAATTGTGTTACTACTTATGGCATTAAATTTTGTTAAACAACTTAATTATAATTTAATATTATTTAATTTAAGAGATGTCTATGTATTATCATGGTAAATATATTGTAGTAGTGTATACATATACGATATACCTCTATTATTTAGGACATATATATGAAATTTTCATTGTAAAGATTTAATTTTATTCAATTAGATTAATTTCAGTAATGCAACACTCTTTGTATATATTTTTCATTTAACTATTTATAAGTAAGAAGAGGATTTATGATTTAAATTATTTTAAAAAAACAAATTAATATCTTTTCATATTTAAAATTTTATTATCCTAATATCTGATGAATGAAGATACTTTTAAATGTAATTTCAAGTGTCAAACAAAAATCTACGAATAGTTATTTAGAATTAAATTTATAATAAAAACATCTTTTAACATTATATTAAATATTTTATTCTAATATCTATCATACTAATAATTTTTTTATAATTATATAAAGTATTAAATTTTCATAAATATCAGTGAACTAAGGTTGCATTATAAGTTGCATAAAATTATAGGGGGTTATATTAAAAAAATAATCTTTTCTGATTTATGTATAAGAGACCGTGCATCGCACGGGCTTCCATCTAGTAAAAAAATATATTAAGTTATATATCTGACAAAAAGAGTTTTAATCCCGTCAAAAAAAAAAAAAAAAAAAAAAAAAAAAAACCCAAAAGAGTTTTTAGGGTAGACATTAAATGAATTCAAATTTCAACTAACTTTATTTTAATTGACTTTACTTTTATGATTTACAAGTCTTATTATTATATAACCATGCATGGCACGAGGCAAAAACTAGTACGTATATTAAAAGGCATTCCAACGTATCTCATTATATAATTAAATTTAATCAATTTTAACAAGATTCAAACGTCTTACCACTAGGGACGTCAATGGGGCGGGGCGGATGTTGGCCTTCCCAGCCCCATCCCCACCTAATATTTTCATCCCCATCCCCATCCCCATCCCCGCGGCGTGTCCAATTTTCATCCCCATCCCCGCCCCACCGGGTACAACTCCAAAACCATCCCCGCCCCACCCCCCACTTGGATATCCATCCCTACCTTATCCCCACCAAAGACCCGCCTAATCCCCATCCAAGATCCACCTAATCTCTGTATCTCAAATAAACAATCTTACATAATTAATACGAATTATAAAATAAAACATTCTACACACATTTTTGTGTTATAATATAAGTGTCATACAAAGTATTATAATTAATATTGTATTTCACGTAATTATTTTATAAATAGTATAAAAGTATGTAATTTTGCTTTAAAAGATATATAGATGTGGGTATGAGGTGGGGATGGGGCGGGTATGAAGTGGGGCGGGTGGGGCGGGGATGGGGCGGGTACAACTTAAAATCCACCCCCGCCCCATCACCCATGGCGGGTATGGTTTTTATCCCCATCCCCGCCCCACCACCCGCCAAACCGAGACCCATCCCCGCCCCACTGGGGCGGGGATGGGGCGGGTCTCCTACTTGACCCGCCCCACTGACATCCCTACTTACCACTAAGCTATGCCACATTCAATGTTCTTTATTAATATAAAATATTAATATGTAGTGGATGAAATATGAAAAAACAATTTTAATTACAAAAAAATTTGAATCATTCATTAATTTAAACATATATTAATTATCACCCAAGCCGAAACATTACCCGGACCACAACCCAGGACATTACCGGACCAAAATACTAGTTAAAAATCAAAAGTTGGCCCAATGGAATGAGACTATAAGCACATGAGGCCTTTCATCTACCCATCTGAGAGACTATAAGCACATGATTTATTCCCTTAACCAATATAACTTTGATCCTTTCACCTTTTTCATGATCTTATTACTTGTTTAAAACCAAGTCAAAAAAGTAAGCCTAAACATATCAAATCATAAAAAAAAAATATATTTTATGAGCGCAGTTTTGATTTATGTCCGATTTTTATCATCACTATAAATCTTTAATTTTGTAATTAAACATTATGAAAATTACATAATAAAATATATTCCCTCCGTTCCCTTTTGTTTGTCACTTATGAAGAAAAATCACGGGAATTAAGGTGGAGAATGTGAAGTAATGAAAGTATATGAGAAAGTAAAATTTTCAATTACTCCCTCCGTCCCTTTTTTACATTCTTGCTTTCCTTTTTGGATATTTCAAAATTACATTCCTAATTTTCTTTTTTAGTAAGTAAATTTTTACCAAATATCCCAAATTATTCCTATTTTTCTGTTTTGTAATTAATGCTTTCTCTATTTTCTCACTCTTATTTTCTAATTCTCACTTTTTCAGAATCTATGTGCATCATTTAGATGAATATGATTGGTCCTTTTTTTTCCACCAAAAATTGTTATTGGTCCTTTTTCTTTTCAAAGGATTGATGACATGTGCAGTATTAAATATTATTCTGTCTTTGTTTTACTCAAAGACATTAATTAATGTCTTTGTAATTTCCATGGTACTTTGTTTTATTCCAAATTCCTTAATTCCCGTGTAATTTTACAAATAGGAATGTAAAAAAGGGACGGAGAGAGTAATAAAGTAATAAAAGTGTATGGAAAAGAGATATTTCCAATTAAAAAAATAATTAAAGTACATGGGAATGATAAATTGATAAATTCAAGAGTGTAAAACATTAAATAATCAAAAGTTGACACAATTTTTATGACAAATGTTAGGGTAAAATAATAAGAGCACTTTATAAGGACAAAAAAAAAATAAAGGTATAAAAGTCCTTTTTATGTATCTTAATAATTATGAAAATGTGACAAATATTTAAGGGCACCCAAAATGCCAAAAGTGACAATCAAATGGGGACGGAGGGACTACGGGCTTGTTCACATTTAGTCATTGAACTGAACTAATTGGAGCTGAACTGAATTGAACTGAACTGAACTGATTGGAGCTGAACTGAATAGAACTGAATATTTTATGAGAGAGGGAAATTAAGAGCTGAAGTGAACTGAACTAAATTGAACTGAACTGAAGTGATTGAAACTGAACTGAACTGAAATTAAGTAAATGTAAACAGGCCCTACATTAATACAAATCTAATAAGATTTCCGCTGTATTTTTTGTCTTAATAAATAAGCGTACATATGGACACTAAGGTGAACTAAACATAGCCTTAATAGCCCTTACATAACAAATTAAAAGGCACTAATGAAGAATGCCTACAAAATAAAGCCACTTGATGTTAACTTAGTTTAAATTAATTTAAGCTTATGTTCTTTTCTTATTATTTTAGGTTTATATTTGATAGATAGCTTATATATATATATATATTTTAATTCGAATTGATCTACTTTTATTTAAGCTTTGTTTTGTTCATCTTACTTTTACTTATTTCAAGATTCATAAATTTAGAAAATATAAGTTTATGAAAATAAGCCTTGATAATGGTTACCCAAGCTTAAATTACATCCTGGAAAAAAAAAAAAAAAAGTTTTTAATAAGGTTTAATAAGTTCAAACTTCAAATAAGAGAAAGCTCAAAAGTCATGTGATTATAAATTTAGAACACGCCTTTAATATGATTTCTTGATTTATCTACTTTTTGACCTTGTACTAACTTATGCCAGGTTAATTATTTTATTTTAATTAATTATATACTATTTGCTAAAGTGTAATTTAAAAAAAGTTCAACAAAGATGTTTAAAACTGACTTGACCCAAAAGTAACCAATTCAGATTATTACTATGTATAATGATTTAGCATAACTCAAACCTTAAGTATACTCAATAGGCCAAACCTAACCAATCATGACCCAATTACTCGAATTAAGACCTTAGACCATATCTTATTATTATTATTATTATTATTATTATTATTATTATTATTATTATTATTATTATATCTCAAAAACAAAAGTCATACAACCTACAATAAATTAGTGGGAAGCCGAGATGCAATCTGGGCCCCCACTCCTCTAGCTATAGTAAAGTCTACCCTAGTAAAGATATGAGCTGCAGCACGAGCTCCAATGTCTTGCGTCGTCGAGAACCTCTGAATCCGCTTCAGCAACGCAACATCTTCCTTCTCAAATTCCCCAAGCAAAGAAAAAGGAGAAGGGAATGAAACCATAGCCAATCGCCTGACAACGAGCTTCATACTTAACCCGCTTCCGATGAGCCGCATCAGCCACAACTCGTCCAGGAAAAAAGTCAGATAGCCCTGTCCGTGACAAAGGAGAAGACCCAGTGAAGTCGATACATACATCACGACCACGATCCCATGAATAAAGTAACACATCAGCAGGTCTGAGGGCCCCGTCATTCCCTCCAGACAACCCTATGTCAACCTCCTTTCTTGCTGAAATCCCAGATCTGTAGCAAATATCAACAAGTTATTATTATTATTATTTACAAATTTACGTTTACTTATCACTAAATTGTAAATACCCTTAATTTTGCAATAAAATAATTTATGAAAATATCATAGTAGAAAAATCATATTAGTATAGACTATCGAATATTATTGGATGGACCGACACATAGCTTAAAATGTTTTTTGGCAGAAAAAGGAATATCATTATTAATATTCAGTTATACAACATCTACAGAGATTATCAAGATCCATAATCACACATATTTAAAGTACTACGTACAAATGAGTAAGGCCTTGTTTAGTTCACCTTATTTTTACTTATTTCAGAAAAAATAAGTTCAGATCAGATCAGAAAAAATAAGTTCAGATCAGATCATCGCTTTATGTGCGGTTTTTTATCGCTAAATATCTTTAATTTCGTAATGAAAGAAATTCTGAAAATCATATATTAATAAAGTACACATTATTATAATCTAACAAGACCTCACTTGATATATTTTTTCCGTATAGATTATTCGTATATTTAAGGTCAAAGTTTGGTCAAATTTGACATTCAGATCAGATCAGACCACATCAGATAAGATAAGATCAGACCTGATCAGACAAGTTAAGATAAGCAAATATAAGGCGAACTAAACAGGGCCTAAGTCTTGTATGTGGCCACATTGATTTATAAGGATTATCTTTATTTATGTACACGAGTAACCCCTTTTTTCATAAGAGTAACTCCATTTTGTCCAATAAAGTAACTCCAATTCATTATATGAGTAATATCAACTATTTTAGAAACAAGTAATCCTATTTGTTCATTCGAGTAACTTGTAAAAAGAAAAAAAAAATCAAGTAATCCTTTTTGTTCATTCAAGTAACTCCAATTTTTTTTTTCTTTTAAAAAATCAAAGAATGATTCCATTTATGTAAGAGACTAAGAGAGTAACCCCTTTTTTCTCATTTAATAAGTACCTACATACGTCAAGGTAGCCCCATTTATACGTCATCGTGAGGTTCGTGACTTCCTAATTTTCAATTAATTGTCTTACATGTGAAGTGGTCACACCATGTGGCTAGCTACATATAAGAATTTGTGATTACAGTAACATTTTTTTTTTGACATAGATTACAGTAACATAATTTTCATAATAAAAACAATTTAATTTAAAGCATACTTATGAGCAACTCTATCTCCACCCTTTCAAGCTTGGCGCGAACAACGTTCTTTGTTGTATATATTTACATCTTTCCGATCCAAGTGTAGGCTTCACATTCTAATCTCGTGTTATAATGGTTCAAATTTTAAAAATGATGAAAGATTTAAAATCCTTTTGAGTCCAATTCACCTTCTCCATAAATAACAAGAAGAAAAAAATATACAAATGTATATTTATTATTTTTTTTTTTTGACAGGAAGCAGAAGCTTTTATTTATTAAATATGGCTAGAATCAGCCAACACATACTCCATTACAACACTTGGGAAATCTTCCATCCAAACTCTAAGACTAGGATAAAACAAACATGCTTTTGCTAAACCATGGGCAACAAAATTACCAGTTCTTTTCACAAAGGAGAAGGAGCATTCTTGGCACGAACGAGAAAGTGTAAGGATATCATTAACAATTTTTCCAAAGGTTGTAGGAGTAACGCACCCCTTTGTGAGATGGCTGTGAAGCTTCAGACAGTCAGTTTCAAGGCAGATTCTCGTGAAGCCCGACTCCAGTGTAATACACAGAGCATGTCTCATTGCTAACGCTTCACCAATGTCAGCTTCATAGCAGCCATCTATCTTTAAGCATGTAGACACAACAACATCACCCACGAAATCCCGCATCACTCCTCCTAATCCCACTCCATGAGGCTCAAAAATAGCAGCATCTGAGTTTACTTTTATCACACCCTCAGCAGGGGGTTTCCATTGGGACTCAAGTACCATATGAGTAGAGTTATTGCTACCAATATCCTTCGCCAATTCGAATTCACCCACGATATTCACAGCTCTGCAAATAACTTCATTTACCTCCTTCCTCTTCTTCTCAAAAACCCATCCATTCCGCCTCAACCACACGCCCCAAGCTATACTCCAAAATAAGCTCCACCATTTTAAATCTTTGAAAGATTCACGAATTGAGCAGCACCACTCACGAAAATTAGTCCCTGGGAACTTATCTACTTCAATTCTCAACGGAGAGAAATACCATATCTGCTTAGCTTCCCTGCACATAACTAGCATATGAAGAGAACTTTCAATTAGATCCCCACACATTGGGCAAATTGTTTCAGCATCCATACCCCTTCTAGCAAGGTTATCTCTAGATGTCAGGGCCTCTCTTAACCCACGCCACGCAAACATTTTGATTTTTTGAGGAACCTCGGCATTCCAGACTAAATTCCAGTCAAAGGAAACAACCCCATCAGATGGAGATGCTACATTGTTCATTTGCTCCACAGTAATCAGATTATATGCACTTTTAACCGAGAAATTTCCATCTTTTGTGAAGTGCCACATCCAACAATCCTTGCTGTCAAACATAGGAATAGGGATACTTCGAATCATACTAACCCCTGCCTCAGAGAAAAGGGCGTTGAGGACACTCACATCCCAGGACCTATGACTCCAGAGCTGACGTACATACATAGGGCTGGTGGCATCATCACTTTGGCTCGAGACAACAGAAAACTCAGGGAGTTTAGGAACCCAGGGGTCCCTCCATATGTGTATAGAACTGCCATCTCCAATGTTTTTTCTCACACCCTTCTTCAAAACATCACGTGCTCCAAGGATCGACCTCCATGTGTAACTTGAGTTCGGATTAAGTTTAGCCTCCATAAAAGTCGAGTGAGGGAAGTATTTTCCTTTTAGCACCTTAGCCACAAGTGAATCTTCTTGTGACAGAATTCTCCAGGCTTGCTTGGCTAATAGTGCCTTGTTAAAATTCTTCATATTCCTAAAACCAAGCCCACCTTGGCTCTTAGGAACATATAGTTTCTCCCACGCAACCCAGCAAATTTTCTTCTCCTCCTTTTTTTGCCCCCAAAAAAATTGTCTACAAAGTCTTTCCACCACATCCAAAATGCTAGCCGGGATTAAAAAGCATTGCATTGCATATGTCGGGATAGCTTGAGCGATAGACTTGATTAGGATTTCTTTTCCGGCTTGAGATAAGAATTTTTCTTTCCACCCCTTGAGTTTTTTCCAAATCCTGTCTTGAATATTTTGAAAAATCTGTTTCTTTGATCCCCCAATGTACGTTGGAAGACCAAGATACTTGTCGTGTCCTTCGACAGCCTTAAAGGATAACTTCATCTGAAGCGTATTTTTCCGTTCTTGCTCAATGTTTCGGCTAAAGGACATCTCCGATTTATCCATATTCAATTTCTGACCCGAAGCGATCTCATAGGTAGAAAGAATCCCAAGAACACTATCAATTTCTTCTTCCGTCGCTCTCACAAAAAGAAGACTATCATCCGCAAAGAAAAGATGCGAAATCGGATTAACATGTCTACCAATCTTCACCCCGTGAATGAGATTATGATTTTCCGCATCCCTCAGAAGCGTCGATAAGCCCTCCACACACATGATAAAAAGAAAAGGGGAAATAGGGTCCCCTTGTCTAATCCCTCGAGTCGGCTTAAAAATTCTCGATGGTTGTCCATTGACTAGGACATCAAAAGAAGCCGAACTCACACATTTCATCACCAAACTCACAAACGAACCCGGGATACCCAACTTCAACATCATCTCTTGCAAGAATTTCCATTCAACTCTGTCATAAGCCTTGCTCATATCTAGCTTGAGGCCTAGATATCCTTTCTTTCCTTTCTTCTTCTTTCTAAGATAATGAAAGCACTCATAGGCCACCAATACATTATCAGTGATCAACCGGCCCGGAACAAAGCCACTCTGCGACTCATGAATAATGTGAGGAAGAACAACTTTCAATCTGTTTGCTAGCACTTTTGTAACAATTTTATACAACACATTACACAAACTAATAGGCCTAAAATCAACAGGAGACTCACACTCTTTCTTTTTCGGGATTAATACAATGTGAGTCTGATTTATAGAACCTATGTCCCCATTGTTATTCAAAATATCTAACACTTTATCAACTACATCTACCCCTACAGTATCCCAAAATTTTTGAAAAAATATTGCAGACATACCATCGGGCCCGGGGGCCTTTGTGGGGTGCATTTGGAAAAGTGCTTTGTGGACCTCCTCGGCAATGAAAGGGGCTGCTAACATCGTGTGTTGTCTCTCATCAACAAGCGGCTTCACCTTATCAATCACAGGGGCAGTCTCAATATTACTGTTCATAGCAAACAACTCCTCAAAGTATTTGACAAAGGTTTCTGAAATTTGCTCTTCTTCAACATACACGTTCCCTGCCGCATCTCTAATTTGAGAGATGTTGTTTCTTGCCTCACGTTGCTTTGCCTTATGGTGAAAAAACTTGGTGTTTTTGTCTCCATTTTTTAACCAATCTTGCCTACTCCGCTGCTTCCAATACATCTCTTCTCTCTTCTCCAATTCATCCATGCGATCATCCAGGGCCCTCATATGAGCTATCACCTCATCAGTTTGAGTTTCAGCCATAAGAACCTTCATTTGAGCTTTACAGTCATTAAGCTCCTTAATAAAGTCACCAAACTTCTCTCTACTCCACGCACTAAGACTTGTAGAAGTGAAAGCAATCTTAGAGCATAAGTCTCCTCCTCTTTCCCAAGCATCTGAAATAATATCGGCACAACTTTCATCCCGTAGCCACATTTCCTCAAACCGATATAATTTTTTCTTCTTTTTTTTTCTTTTGTTTTGGAATAGCATCTTTGATACAAAGAAGAATAGGGAGATGATCTGATTTTCTTTTCGTGAGGTGAGTTACAAAAGACCCCTTGAATGACTCCCTCCAAGCACGATTGGCTAGAAATCTATCCAACCTCTCTTGAATATTTTCCACTCCACCCCTATTATTGGACCATGTAAAATCATGTCCAATAAATCCTAGGTCCTCCAGCTGACAATGACTCACAGCAGCTCTAAGAATCTCTGCTTCCTCTACATTAAAGCCCCTGCCCCCTTGCTTCTCTCCCGAGTGTAGCATCAAATTGAAGTCGCCTCCGCAAAGCCATGGCTTCTCATCATTCTCCATTAAAGTCACCAAAAGAGCACCTGTCTTATATTTATTTTCTTCATCAGGGTGACCATACACACCCGTGAATCGCCATTCCCCTTGCAACCTTGACTTCATCCAAGCATCAACATGATTTTGAGAGAACGAACGCACTGTCACTTCCACACTATTATTCCATAAGAGAGCTAAACCTCCACGTCGCCTCCTCCCCTCACCCTCGCAATCAACAATGAAGCATGAGGCAAACTTAATTTTTTGTTTGATTTTCTCCATTTCAAAAGCCTTGAGCTTCGTCTCCGACAAGAAAACAATTTGGGGATTTTCAAGAAATACTATGCGTTTCAACGCATTCATTGTAGCGGTACTCCCCAAACCCCTGCAATTCCATGAGAGGATGTAACTCATTTATTACCGAGAGCCCTATTGGTGGGGCTCGCCACTCTTTCCGCATCGACATTCATCATTCGCATTTTTTTCTCCTTCTCTGTCTCCAAACCAGTACTCTCCCCTGCCTTCATCTTATCATCATGCTCCTTTCGTTTCCCTCCAAGGAGAAAATCCCTGTCTATCCAAGGAGAAAATCCTTGGTAAAGGACAAAATGCATACAGCTTAGAACTTGTACCACCAAAGTAAAATCAAAACAAATAAGATCAGATCATATATCAGGTTTCAAATTCTCAATGAAACCATATTCGATTTCCAAAAAATATCAGAAGGGTAATACGGTCATTTCAACGAGATTTAGCCAATACATCGCACTAGAGTCTAGACGGGGGTATAGGGGGGAATAGTAGTGGAGTAGTAGCAGTACTGTCCTTTCCAGTTCCAACTTCACACTCTTTCTCTCTCCTTTTTTTCTCAACAACAACCAAAGCTCTTCCTTTCATGGCGGATTTTTCTCTTCCCCATTTTTCCATTTTTACCCCTCCATTTATTTCCCTCAAATCATCTTACTAGGTGGGTTCTTCATATTCCATTTTCCCTATTTTTCTTTAAAAAAAAAAAAAAAAAAAAAAATCCGAAAAGTTTGCTTTTAGTACAATCTCTCTTCTCATTTTCACTGAAATTAACTGATCTTTTCACTACATTTTCCCAGAAAATTAATCGCTCTCTTTTTCCCAAAAATCCTTCGTTAAATGAACCGCCAAAATCCTTCCAATTCTTCACTTTTCTGTTGATTCATCGCTCGAAAAGTGTTGGATTTTCTACAGTATAAAAATTTCTAGTTTTTTTTAGGGTTCTTCATTGTAGTTGGGGGTTTTTGGGGTTTTTTTTGTTTGATGTTCTGGGTTTTTGATTTTATTGCCACTTTTAGTAGGTAAGAAAGGTGTTTGCGTTGTATACAAGTTTCCTAAAAAGGTAAAAAAACAAACCCAGGAACTATGGCACCTTGGACCAGCTCTGATTTCCCTTCACTCAATTCCCAAACTCGCTCTTCATCCGGGTCAACTCGCCCTCTATTCGGGTCGACCCGACCTCCTATGGGGTCGTCGGGTCGGACCCCACATGGATTTGGTGGGTCCCACCACCGTGGCAGAGGTGGGTCTGGTGGACCCTACCGTGGTGGTGGTGGTCGAATTAACGACGACCTGAATTCATCATCCGGGTTCGGTGGGTCCCACCGCCGTGGAAGAGGTGGTGGTGCACCCTTTCGCCGCGGCACTGGGTACCGTGGCGGCCGAGGTGATGAGAAGATTCATGAGAATGCTGATTATCCAAACCCATTTGATGATGATGATGTTAATGAGAAATTTGATGAGCTTGAGGTTATTGAAGAAAGCAATGATTTAGTTAAGAATCTTGGTAATCTTAACATTAATAATCCCAATATGATTAACTTTGATGCATACGAGGATATCCCAGTTGAAGTTAGTGGTGAAAATGTGCCAAATCCAGTGACTACATTTGCTGAGATTGATTTAGGGAAAGCCTTAAATGAGAATATTAGGAGGTGTAAGTATGTTAAGCCAACCCCAATTCAACGCCATGCTATTCCTATTGCTGTGAATGGCAGGGATTTGATGGCTTGTGCTCAAACCGGGTCCGGTAAAACCGCCGCCTTTTGTTTTCCTATCATTGCCGGTATTCTGAAGCGGGTTCCGCCTTATCGGCCCCCGTTGTCTCGTGGTGGTGGTGGTAATGGTAGGATGGCTTGTCCTGTTGCTCTTATTATGTCTCCTACTAGGGAGCTTTCTTCTCAGGTGATAATTTTGGTTGATTATGTGTTTTTGTATTGGGTTTTGAATTTGTGTTTTTGTTTAAGATTGTGTAATTTGTGTGCTTATTTTTATAGATACACGATGAGGCTACAAAGTTTGCTTATCAGACAGGAGTTAAGGTGGCTGTAGCATATGGAGGCACACCCATGGCTGAGCAGGTATATTAATCCCAACATCTTGATTTGTTTAATATTCTTGAATAAAGTATTTATTGGAAATTGCATCTTCTGTTTTCATGTTCTTCCAAGAAGATCATAGTTTATTGCTTGTTAATGTGGGGTCTACATAATTGTTTTATATGTGTTTGCTGCTTTAGATTTGGGACATTTTCAGTTGTCGTTTGTCATCCATTTAAAAATTTGTTAAAAGTACATGCTCTACTTTTCCCCCTGTTTCTATTGTGCTTTGTTGAGTGAGTAATGTTATTGTGCTTTGTTGAGTGAGTAATGTTATTGTGCTTTGTTGAGTGAGTAATGTTATGTTACTAGTATATGTTTCCCTGGCCATGGAAAGAGGGATCTTTTTTGTGCTTCTATACTTGTAAAGGATTGCATTTCCCTAGTTCACTTTCCTTTTTCTTCTTGTTTTTACGAGTTCCTTCCTCGCAGTTTGTTTTAATAATAAGCATTTGCTTTTGATCTACGAAGCAATTAATTAATCTCTTTGCCTTACTAGACATCATGGCCTCATGGGTCATGGGGTAGTAGAAAGTGTCAATAATGTCACAACCATGTCTACATAAGCATGTATCTTGAGCATTCCTATTTTTAATATGGAAGATTATGCTCTTTTTCCCCCTAGTTTCCCTTTTGCTTTATTGAGTGAACTATGGGATGGATTTGTTTCCTTGGGTGTGAAAATGACGATCTTATTGTTAAAAGCGATTTATTTCGTTGCCTCCTTTGTTGTAACACTTGTTTTTCCAAGTTCCTTTTTCACATGTTTACATATTTGCATTTGAGCTATAAGAATTTTGTGACGTAACTTGCATTTAAAGAAACATTATAATAGTAGATATCATTGACTAGTAGAATAGTGCAAACTGTTCACGAAACCATGTCTAAATTATACAGTATCATAAGCGTGCCAAAAAAGAGCTCCATTAATTTATATGTTGCCTATTATCATTATGTAACTACTGCTGGAGCCTGTTATTTCCATTTTAAAGTGCCATTGAATGTCATACTATGCTCATTTATTTGTGATTCAGATTTAAACTTGCTGTAAGATAATGCTAGTCATTAGTTCTTGTTGTTTGTTTCCCCTTGTGGGCAGTTAAGATTGCATGCTCTTTGCTGTTTGGTAAATTCTTTTTTGAAGCTTGATCTGGTTTAAGATATTTTTGAAGTCAATTTGTACAAATTTGTCACTAATAAAGTTAATATGTTATATTCCATAAACAGCTTCGCAGGTTGGCAAAGGGCGTTGATATTCTTGTGGCCACACCTGGTCGCCTGGTTGATATGGTTGAGAGAGGCAAAGTGTCTCTTCATATGATCAGGTATTTGGCTTTAGATGAGGCGGATAGAATGCTGGATATGGGTTTTGAGCCTCAGATACGTAAGATTGTCCAGCAGATGGATATGCCTCCGCCAGGTTCAAGACAGACTATGCTTTTCAGTGCCACATTTCCTACTGAAATACAGGTTAACTCTTATAAAATTCCCTTTACCTCCCCACACACCCCCCCCCCCCAAAAAAAAAAAAAAAAAACCTCCCTTTTTAATTTTAATGTTCTGGTAAGCCACATTACCCTGCTGACAGTTGCAGTAGATTGTTTTTGTTTATTTATTTAAATGTTTGAGTAACTAATTACATGCTAATATTAAAACAAAGTACTATGTATCAAGTACCAAGAAGTATCACATAACACATTGTTTGACCAAAAAGTTCACGTGTTTGTATGAAGTAAAAGTAGATTTCCAACAGAATGCTGCTTAGTTAATTAGATCTTGCCTATGTGACTGAATAGCTGAGAGCCCAAGAGTGTTCAAAGTGAATTTTTTTCTCATATACATCTTATTCTTTTTATTGTTTAATGTGTAAGGTTAATATTTGGCATGTATCATGCATACAACCTGTATAGACTTGACCATATTATTTTCTTCCCACATATATGGTCTAGAATGTACTAATATTGATTGGAATGTTGTGCAGAAGCTTGCGGCTGATTTCCTTACAAATTACATATTTCTTACTGTTGGAAAAGTTGGTTCAAGCACTGATCTCATCAAACAAAACATAGAGTTTGTTAGGGATTTCGACAAGAGACAGCATCTGAAGAATCTTCTCATGTCTCAGAAACTGAATGGAACTAATGGAAAGGTTAGCGTTTATGCTTACAGAGATAGTCAATTCAAAAATTTCTTTTTGTTTGTAGTTATTGAGAAATATGATTTACATTATCTGTTGCAGCATGCTTTGACAATTGTTTTTGCTGAAACAAAGAGGGGAGTTGATGATCTTGAGTACTGGTTGTCTGGCAATGGCTTCCCAGCAACAGCAATACACGGTGACAAAGCACAATGGGTCAGTATTTAATCTTATCTGTGTTATACTGATTCTTCTTTTTAATTGTTCTGTTGTTGCCCACTTGTACTAGTATTAACAGAACACTACTGAAATTTGGTTTTTTTGTTCCTTAACATGTCAATGACCATGAATCCTGATAGCTTACTAGCTTGTCTGTTGTAGTTTCACTTGATAAATTTGATAAATTGTGTTCAACTGCTATTATATCTTTGAAGTGTGTAAAAAATTTCACTAATATTTATTTTGCAGCTTTATAATAGTTCTTTTGTGTCTTATATTTTATTGAAATTTGCTGCTAAATGGTCTTTAGTTTTTTATGATTGTGTAATGTCCATGGCTTTTTTCGCCATTGTTGGTTCTATTTAGCTGTCTTTTCAGTCATTATCTAATTATTCTAATATCTATTAAGACCATACTGTCTGCATGCCTTTGCTGTTCTTAAAGCGTAGCTTTAATTTTGGAAGTTTCTTATATATCTTGATTTGTTTCTTCAATGTGGCGCTGTTCATTTCCTTTAATCTATTGTCTCATAAAGGAAAGAGAAAAGGCCTTGCGATCTTTCAGGAGCGGAACCACACCAATTATTGTCGCAACTGATGTTGCAGCACGAGGGTTGGACATTCCATGCGTGGCTCACGTCATCAACTTCGACCTGCCTCGTGATATTGATGACTATGTTCATCGCATAGGTCGAACAGGACGTGCTGGTAATTCGGGTCTTGCAACTGCCTTCTTCAATGACAAGAACATGTCAATCTCCAAGGCACTCATTGAGGTTATGGAGGACAGTAACCAAGAAGTACCTTCTTGGCTTGCTGAGTATGCTGAGACACCCTCGTCTTATGGATATGGAGGTGGCAGCAGTAGTCGCCGTTCCAGAAGTGGCAAGTTCGGTGGTCATGATTACCGAAGCTTTAATCAAGCTTCTAATGGCTACTCTGGTTATTCTGATTACTCCAACAATTACTCTGACCATGTTCCAAGTGCTGAACCTTTTGTTGATGCTACATCTGCTGCTGCTGATCCTTACAACTCTCCAGAATATGGATTTACTCATGGTTACAACAATATTGTACCCAGTGGCTGGGATTGATCCAGTAATCTGCTTAGCTAATCTATCTTTTGGCAGACCTCTTAAGACTGTTACTGCGTAGCATCGTTACATGCTCTCTGATATGCATAGCTAATGATAAATAGATGTAAATGCAACTTTGGCATGGAGCTTTGTTCGAACCAACCACGGTTGTGAGGCAAAGTTATGGTTAACTTTCTTGAGGATTTGGGTGGGGTGGACTACTAATTGGAGCTTTTTGTACAGGTGGTTGGTATATCTATGTTTTTGACTATTGCTCAGTGACCTTGAACAATATATTTGAGATATATGAAAGCTTTGTTGGATCATCTAATTTGTCTGCTGACTGCTTATTTTCTAGGAATACTATCAAATTCGAGTGCATGCTTATAAAACATCCAGGGTAGTGTGCATCCCCTTTAACTGAGCCAATGTTTGGTAGTTATCCGTGTCCTTGAATGATATGCAGAATTTTTTGACTGTCTCAGTTTTAAGGAATTAGCTATATGATTTATATATCCAAGAATGTGAATAAAAATGGTAAAGCTTACTCCCTTTTTTATCAACTATATAATATCTGTTAGCTGGTAAATTTTGTGATAGAAAGAAAACGCCAGAATCCCAACAAATGATTAGGAGAAATTAATACTACGTATTATGCAAACGAAATTACAAGGTTTTTCTTTGAAGCGTCTTCTGCTGGCTAATATAAAACAAG
Organism: Chenopodium album; assembly: GCF_948465745.1. Classification (NCBI taxonomy): domain Eukaryota; kingdom Viridiplantae; phylum Streptophyta; class Magnoliopsida; order Caryophyllales; family Amaranthaceae; genus Chenopodium; species Chenopodium album. The sequence continues at coordinate 1,959,440 of NC_137847.1, read as the reverse complement.
TAAATTCAAACTTGGATAAATTTCGTCAATTTTCGTATCTTTCTAATGTGTTGTATTTATAACATTCCTTGTAACTAATTCACCTACAATGCTCCTTCCCATAAGCATGATTCATTACATACAAGTATAATGTATATTGCGCATAAAGTAATTTATTTTCTTCTATGAACTCAACTTTGAAAGGTGAAATGCTCTACATATTCTTAGAGATACTCCATAGTTCCGTCTGCCATGAACTGCAGGGAAAAGCATCAATACAGCACAGCCTGTCCACGCTGCCTCCATAATAGATGATGAAAAAGAAAGGTGAAATGACCAACATTTCCTATATATATCACAAAAGCCCGATCTCTCAGAGTCTACTGTTCACTCAACAAGTTCTTTTCTTCCTCCTCAATTCTACTTAGCCACCTGAAGCCAAGATCACATCCTGCGTTAGCAGCAATCTGGAACTGTTCTTTTGCAAGTTCTATTGGGTTAGCCTTTGAGTTCACAGAACTTGTTTTTCCAGCCTTTCGTTTCTTCAAGTTGAATTTAGTTATGGACTCTGGAACTGTGTGACCTGCAGTATCATAATAAGAGGTTCTATCAAACTTTATGCTGCATTTACAGGCCGGCAATGGCAGAAAAACTCTAAAAATAATAAACAACCCAGCCCATCATCTAGCATTTACAGGAGTAGAACATAGGAAGACAGGCTGACGAAGACACAAAATGCTGTTCATTTGGCAAAGGTATTGGCAGGAGAAGCCAAGGAGTTTAATCATCCTAATACTCGTATTAAAAGATCACAATCAAGATTGGTTCACAAAGAGCCAAGTAATTTTGGCAGAGGTAATAGGAAACCCAAGAAGTTACATTCCTCCCAACACTGAAGGGGTCACACACTCACACATAAATAATAAACATATGCTACCCCTGGTTTCTACACAAAAGTTGATTTTTTTAGGTTGACCTTTGACTGTTTCTAATTTTATCATTATATTTATAGGCACAGTTCAACTTTTTTTATAAAAAAAAGAAAAAGAAAAAAAAGCACACAATTAATATCGAGAAAGTATATGCCATGAGAAGAAGAAACTTAATCATCAAGAGGAGACCTCTAAGGAGAAGAGATCCGTATGCTACAGCAGCACCAGCATGTCCCTGCAAATACAGAAGCAAGGTGATTTGAACTCTGTTAAAAATACTAAAGAGAATATCCCTTTCTCATTTAGTGTCCCCTTATTTCTATCCGCTGTTGCTTTTATTGGACTTAAGAAAAACTACCAGGCAGACAATAAAGCATAAGCATGGGTATATTTGACCTAAAGTGGAGCATCAGCAAAGGATCATGATCATGGAGAATCTTTGGTGCTAGTAAAAGTTGTCAAAGAAACTTAACGAGCCAAAGTTGATGGAGCTATTATACCATATATGAAGCAAACAAAGTACAGTCAGACTCCTTGCATTTAATCATAACATTACAGTTCATTGTATGAACCAACTCTTGTTTCAGAAAGTTAGTACAGACAAGTCGTAACCCACTATAGGCCTTTTCAACACATCTAACATTCAACATTCACTAATCACTACGCCACTAGGGAGCTAGCATGCAGAAACATTAAGGAAGCTCCTATGAGATCAACTTTGAGGTCTTTGACTGTTGGCAGGAATGAAGCAAGACCATCTTTTTAATTCACAAACTGAAACAACAGACATCTATGCACAAATATTTACATAAGAAACTGCTACCAAGTACCAACACATATTCTTACCACCAACTTCTCAAATTAGACTCAATAAATTGTATAACATATACTTCTCTGCTATGCCTAGCAGATTTACTAATATACTTACTGCAGCAACTCTTACTCTCTAAGCACCATATATCCACTTCCAAATAGAAATGAGCAACAAAGTCAGCTTCACTTACCTTCTCTGCTGCTCTGTGAAAACACCACATTGCAGATCCCATGTCATGCCTCACACAGTCCCCTGATAGGTACACAGCACCTAAAAGATAAAGAGCGCCTGGATGCAACTGAGACACAGCATACTGCCATAAGACCTTTGAATAAATTTAGCCCATTGACCCAAATAAATGAATAAAAATACCTGTTCGGCAGCCTTTTCCAGATAATAAAATGCTTGCTGAGATGATTGAACATAGTCATTCTGCCAAAAATGAAAGATGCTTCAACATCAGGATATATATGTATTATCATTTTAAATCTTTTTTTTATCAACTCATTTTTGAACTAAGATGTTAAAATGAACGGGAAAACTTGACAATAGCACAGCAATTGTAACATCAAAAGCCACAATAGGATACGAAAACTTGATGAGCCAACCTCAATTCTTAAGCGGCCACCTAGTTCATACAGTGCATCAGGATTTCCCATATCAGCAGCTTCCACCAGCAAAGCAGCTCCTCTGATAATGAAAAAATTTCAAAACTGATCACTCATTGTAAAACCATCATTTCTATCTTATACAATTCAATAATTCATATCGTATCTAACAAGGACTGGAGTTTAGGACAATTGTAAAGGTTGACTATAAGGTCTTCAAACTATATTAAGGAATGATGAGCTAACTCATCAAGAAATGAGAAAGCAACAACATCAAGCAAAATGCGAGTCTTTTGCTTACTTACTATAGTCTATACTCACACACTAGTCAGACTCTCTTGTTATCAGAGATAAAGCTAAGTACTCCAAAAGAATTTTATTTTTTATTTTCTATATATATATATATATATATATATATATATATACATCTTTCTTTTTTGCAATAACACTTCAAAGCAATCAGATTCAGAAATCTGCTGGCTCAACATCATGATAAAACTCACACTGCTTTACATGCCCCTGGAACGTGATATTTAAGGTGTAGCTTGGATAACCAATAGCGCGCATTGGTATTGGAATTATCAACTTCTAAAGCCAACTCAAAATTCTCCTTAGCACCCTGGTAAACATTAATGAGCAGCAACAATTAGATCAAATTGAGCATTAGCATAACAAATCACTACAATTCATTACAATGCAAGCCTAATAAAAAATGAGTATTATCAATGCAAACTAATACGAGTATATTAGCAAGAGCTCATAGAGCAATTGAGACACGAAAAAGGTATAGGGATTAAATTTAAGTTTCGGAACTCATTTAAGTGAGTTGCCAATAAACACAATCATATACAAGCATCAATATATGCAATAGTAAACAGAAGATCGAATGGGGTATGCGAAACTGAAAAAACAAGCACTCACCCTAAGAAGAGGAATGAGACGCTTGTCATTAAGTTCACAATAATCAATAACTCTATCAACTTCCTTCAAAGCACTCCACCCTTTGGCTATAAATTCCATGGCTTTCTTGTTTCTGCTGTGCAATCCTCTCTGTTCATTCAATCATACCATATGTTAGGACAAAGATAAACTGAAAGCACATTGCAACTTAGCAAAGAACTCACCAATTGATTAAACCCAGAAAGCCTGGAATTTAATCTAACAGTCTCCTTCAGCAAAATTGATCTCAGCATCTTCTCTAAAAGGGGACAAAAACCAGGAAAGCAAATCAAAACAGCACAACCCAGAAACCAAAAACATAAAATTGAGAATTCAATAACACTGCCAACAATTTCTCGTTTATAAAGAAAAAGGGTATTCGTGCAATCACGAAATGAAAGACGAGCAAGTATAAAAGACTAAGACTTTGGTTCAGGACTTTTATCAAACACCTAGTAGGCAATTGTTTAATGATTAGAAGCACACTTTCAATGTCAATTCAGCAACTCAAATCTTCCAAGTTAAATTATTTCTAGATTATAAGAAAGGCAATTCCAATTTGAAGATTATAATAGCAGAACAGTTAACTTTTTCACAGGAAAAAAAAAAAAAAAAAAAAAAAAAAAAAAAAAAAAAAAAAAAAAAAAAACTAGGAACAAACAGCGTAGAGCTAGAAGAAAGGTACCTTGAGAAATGCTGATGGCTGATAATAATATGCGGAAGTTTTAGGAGGATAAATCAATTATGTCAAACACATTAGCTGAGAAGAGCAAAGGATAGAGGGGGATCAAGTCAATCAACTATAGATTAACTGAGAAATTATTTTTTAGAAAAATTGTCCAAGTCTTTAAGTTAGGGGAAAAATACATTAAGAAAAATTTGGGTCTGTTCACGTTTACTGAATTGAACTGATTGGAGCTGAAGTAAACTGAGCTGAAATGAATATTTTATGAGAGAGGGAAATTAGGAGTTGAACTGAATTGAACTGAACTGAATTGAATTGAAATTAAGTAAATGTGAACAGGCCTTTAAGCTAAAAAAAAAATTTGATACATGTTTTGGCTTAATTTTTGCCATTTGAGGAAATTCTTTCATCCTCAAAAAAATAAATAAATAAAACCATCTTATGCAATACAAAATTGTAAGCCAATTAATCATTTTAATATAGGTTATAGAGTTATTAATTATAGACTTATAGTTAAGGAAAGTTGAGAGTGAGAGATAGCTTAAGTGGTTAGAGCTTCCCTCCAGATTTCAGGAGATCCTGGGATCGATTCTCACCCCTACCTTGTGGCTCTTTAAACACCAAAAAAAAAAAAGTTAAGGAAAGTTTATTGCATAAAAATAGATTTATAAACTTTAACTACATATTATATTTTTAAAGAAAATTTGTTAAGAACTACCCGCCTAATAAGTCATTTTGTCAACAACTATTTGCTTAACATTTTTATAAAAAAAAACTACCCACTAAATTTAAAAAGTTTAACTAGCACTACCCATTTTGGTTTTTCGGCAACAAAATCCGGCGAGTGAGGCTCACTTTTGTTTATTCTTCCAAAATGTAGACACGAAAAGATGAATCACACAATTAAGAAGCCAAAACAAGTAAATTTAACATCAATTTAGAAGCATTACATATCTCTTAATTAAAATCACAATTAACTTCTTCCTCTTTAATTGGCGAAATATTGAAAAAAAAAATTTTAGGATGAGTCGTTGTAATGGGATTAGGTTGGTTGTTATATACGAGGTTTATGCTTAAGTTTTGGAGAAAAAAATAAAATTCGGCCACACTTGCCGGATTTTGTTGCCGAAAAACTAAAATAGGTAGTGCTATTCGAACGTTTTAAATTTTGAAGTAGTTTTTTTGATAAAAATTTTAAGTGAAAAGTTGTTGACAAAATGACTTATTAGGTGGGTAGTTCTAGACAATTTTTTCCATATTTTTAAGTAATCTTTTGGATGAAGAAAAGTGAACAAGCCCTAACATGAGATAAGAAACTAGAAAGATTAGGAAAAACATGCAATTATTGGAAATAAATGAAAAAACAAAAATTAGCATATTAAATTCCAAAAACCATATGAAAATTAGCTACACCAATGATTTCCTCCGACAAAATAACTTGAATTTGTTTGGTGACTACCTCAAATTAGACATCATTATTTTTCGATTTCATGTAGAAAATCAACTAATTTAGTTGTTTAAAGTATTAAAAGGTGGTACTCAAGATTTGAGATCAAATTCTGTCTACATCATTTGTCATTGTGGTTTTCTCTTAAAAACAACAAAAGAACACAATAACAAAATCGATATCAATGAACATAGTAACAATGACTAAAAATGATTATCAAAAGACACCCGATTTCTAGTGTAAATCTAATAAATGTTCCATTAGACATATCTACCACAAACCTAAGAGTTTCACATTAAAACCCCAATATATATAGGCCACCTATAATAAGTCGTGACATTTGCTATAAAAATTATACTCCATACATAGTCAAATAATTAAGTTACTATAATGTGGTTCAATTGAATACCTTTTTATCGACGAGAATCATGAGATCACTAATTTTTTTAAGGAAAGATAGTGATCAATAATTAAGTAGCTAAATGTCCAAGAGTAAAAAAAGATACATTTTCTCAAAATTTTTTAATTTTCGAAAGGCACTAGTCTAGATAAGTGGTGAGCAACAAAATTACTTTTCCTTTTAACATGGGAACTCAACACAAAATTAAAACACCATATAAGGTCGAAGAAGAAAGTTCAAGCTTTGTCGAAACGATAATCACTTTACTATCCAATTAACTCTACTCTCACTTATTTGTAGACATTGTCGTAGCCATACATATCTTCTTCCAAGCTTGGCATCAAATAATATCACATCCATACACTCAAAATATTAGGACTTAGGAGTTACGGGTAGGAGTTTACTAATTTTATTGATGACTAATCCAATAAAAATCTTAATTTTGTTTGTACTAAAAATATTCCATATTTGTTTGAATAATTTTTTTAAAATAAATATTTGTTTGAATAATTGATTAATTTTTTGATAATTACTTAATTAGTGTTAAAAAATGATTGTCAAAGTTTTTCAAAAAAAAAAAAAAAAAAAAAAAAAAAAAAAAAAAAAAACCCGATTTGTACTCAATGAAAATTGAAAAATCCAGTAACCCGTACCCGACTAAAAGAAAAGGTCTTAAGAATGAACGAAGCCTCCCTATATAAGCTCCCAATATAGAGGTTTCGAAACTTCCTCCATTAAATTAAAGCTTCAATTTTTCAATCTTTAATCTCCTCTTCTCTCTCCTCCAATTTCAGTTAAGCTATACTTCGAGAAAATTTGATTGGTATTTTCGGGTTTCCCCAAATTCATTGATTTAACTAGGGTTAGGGTTTGGGAGAAATTAAACAATGGCTGCCGTCGAACAAATTACTGAGGGCGTAAACAACTTGAGCGTTGTCGATTCTGGAAAGAAGAATCGAATTCAAGTTTCCAACACCAAAAAACCCCTTTTTTTCTACGTTAATCTCGCCAAGGTAATTTATTTCGCCTTCACAATTTGTTCTATATTTAAATAATTATATTTTGGGTATTTTTGTTGATTTTTGATGATGTTTTGCAGAGGTATATGCAGCAACACAATGAGGTTGAGCTTTCTGCTCTGGGAATGGGTAATTTTCCCTCTTTCTATAAATTTTGATTTTTTTCCTGGCAAATGTAATGTAGCTCAGATGTTTATGTTGTGTTTGTTTTAATTTGTAATACATTGCATTTTGTGATTGATTGTGATTTGTACTTAATGATTTATTTGGTGGGTTGGTTTAAAATTGTGTTAAAATGATATAATTAGGGCTTAATTCATCTGTAAATTGCGTTCTGTTGTGTGAAAATGAAAGAAATTAGCTCAAGATACCTACTTTAGATTTGGTGCCAATTTTTTTTTGGCAATCCTTTAAAATTTATAATTAAGTGTTTAAAATTCAAGTGATGGGAGCTTGAGTTATGGAATTTCCTCTCCTCGTCCCCCTATCTACAAGGTGCACTGAATGATGTTTGCTTGTGGATATAACTTCAATGTGAAATGTAATTTCATTAATTGTAATATATTTCAGATATAATTTTTGGTATGAATTCTTCTTAATTAGATTGGGTTCTTTGCAAATATGTATGATGTTCTTCTTCACGTCTCTTCATTCATGCAGAAGTGTTATACTATGTTGTTATTAATCTATGTCCTGTACGAGTCAAGTGCTATTTTTGTGTTTATTGTACCAAATCTCTTTCAGAAATTGCAAATTCTATTGGTATGGAGATTTGAATGAATTAAATTTTCAGTCTTTTGTTGGAATTGTTGTCAATAAAAATTTACTAGTATGTTTTTGAAGGCACTTGGCTGATTTGATACGTTAAGTTTTTTACTCCTGGATGTCCTCATTTATAAAGTGAGTGGCCTTCATGGTCCATTGTTTGTCTTGAGAGTTGGGATATTGTTTTGATTGGTAGCGAATGGAGCGAATATGATGGTTATATAGTTCAGGCTAGTGAGCTTGCCTTATAATTGGCTATCAAGTTCTCTATTCTAGGGTGCTAGTCTTACAAAACTGTTTTGATTGAATTTTTATAACTGCTTTTCGTGTTTCCTTGTTGGTGTTTGTTGCTTTGACTTATATTTCCTTTTTTTTTGAATAAATTGCAGCTATTGCTACAGTTGTAAGTGTTGCAGAAATTCTCAAAAATGGTGGGCTGGCTGTTGAGAAGAGTAAGAACTTTCTTTTATTGAGAGCTGATGTATAATACACATATTTGAGCTCATGATAATCTAGATTGGTTTAATTTTGCAGAGATCATGACATCTACTGTTGATATAAAGGATGATTCAAGAGGTCGGCCAGTCCAGAAGGCAAAGGTATATGCCTGTTTTTTGCTAGCTCTCTTTTCTATGAACTATTTTACTTTAATATGCATTGTTGTGCATGAACTCAATTTTTTTGTGAACTAAGGGCCTGTTTCACCTAACTCCTTTCGTCTGCTTAGTGCCCCCTTCTAAATTTTAATTTATCTAAACATAATTGGCTCCTATTATTATTTATTTTTCGCTTAAAACTGAATATGATAGCCATTATTTGAACTTATAATTCTTGAAACTCATTTTGTTGAAACGTAAAGAAAAAGGCCTAATCGTAGCTTGTACTCTGATTTTCTGATGATTGTGGGTCTCTATTTTTCAGATAGAGATTTTACTGGAGAAGTCAGCGGACTTCGACGAAATCATGGCAGCTGCTGCTGAGGAAGCTGAGGTTGCTGCTGTTGAAGAGCAGAGCTGAGGTTTTTCTTGTTTTGATAGGGATTTGTTTTGGTAGTAACCAAGATTTTAAGTAGTTGTGTTCTTTCATTATATATGTTTAGGAATTTATTTTTCAAATGAGCATGTTGTCAAGTATTTTCCCCCCATTAGGGTAGGTTCTTAGAAAGTTGTGATCCTGAAATCAGTTGGTCATGTCAGAATACTCTAAATTCAGTTGCCTGGATGTAATCTTTTTTCTTGGGTCAATGAGATTGTGGGACATAATTTGTGCTTCTATATTTCAAATGTTGTTGCCTGGCATCTTATTATAGTGATATGGATGGAGCTTGTTGATCTGTTTTTCTGATTACTAAAATCTTTTTGCTATCATCAAACAGAAAGACAGACAAGACAACTGAACTGGTGCAGCTTCGAATCATACATTCAGGTCATTAGATACCGAATATTGATATGCTTTACCGTCAAACATTAGCTGAATGGCTCACCCCAGCTGCCATTGTTGCATGTATTAATGTATAGACCGTTGTAGTTTCTGCACACTTCAGTAACATATCATTATATCAAACACTTCATCAAAATGTTTCAACATATTGTTCAAATTCCTGTCCTACTTCAAAATTTTCAATAGAATGTTGTAGATTCATACAAATTGGCACACATGTTGTGCAATTAGTTGTCTTGGTTCACAATAAAACAGTGAAGAGTGCCATAAAACCCTTATCCTTGAGTGTGTATAATAACGAGACTAGTTTTGAATCAAAACCAACACTCTTTTATTATCTCAAAAGCCAGAGGATTTTCGAAAGTCAAAATTGCTGGCCCTTGCAGATTGAAGATTAGCAGAAATATACAGCAAATCCGGTGTTGATCAAGCTCTAATACTCCCATGAGTCCCATCATATACTCAAACAACCTCAATATTAGAGTTTCTTTAACAAGCTGAATTAACGCTTGATTATCCGTTGGCAATCTTCATTCCTGAAACTGCGACCCGTGACAAACAGCCTGCCTTTTTCGTAGCTTCTCATCATCTCATGGCATTAGCTACATCCTTTACAAATACTTTTTTTTTTTATTTCCAATTTTAGTTCGATTTGTCCCCTTTACATGGCATTAAAAACCACAGGAATCCATTTTCACTTTGCAGGACAACGTATTATTTGCTATCTGTTTTTTCTCCCACTCACCACCCCCCCCCCCCCCCCTCTCGCTCCCTCTAATTTATGCTTGGTATGAGAGCACAATCCATTCTGCAATTCAAAAACGTCGAAGACAAAGATGATTGTAAATTGGATCGAATTGCTTGATTTAATCCCTCTACGTTAGAATGAGAGGTTGAGTTCCATCTTCCAAAGCATATGATTTCAAGGTTCAAAGACCACTCTATAATCTATATCTGTAAGACTTTTGGATGGATGTCAATGCCTAGATAATTTTCATAGGGGGTTTAAGTATTGGAGATGTCTGGATATTTAAAAGGCAACCAGAAATTGTACGGCTCAATTTACTCAATAATACACGCCTCTCTTCATTTTTAATTGGAGTTCTAATGTGTTTGACTAGTTGTTATACATGGTTTTAATCACCCAAATGGCCTCATGGGGTCTTTGGAGGTTCATGGAAACATCTTGTACTCTTTCCTTTTCGAGTTTGGAATAATTGAAAATTATCCAACATTAAAGGCTATAACCACACTGTTGAGCCAATTTCAGGAATTTTTTCCAAAATCGTGGATATGAGGGGCGTTTTCCGAGTTATAAAAGTTGGTTTGAAAAATCGTGGATATGAGGGGCGTTTTCCGAGTTATAAAAGTTGGTTTGAAACCATAACAAGCCTACTTGTAAGTTTATAAAGTAACAAGCCTACTTGTAAGTTTATAAAGTAACAAGCCTACTTATAAGTTTATAAAGTCCCGAAAATGAATTTGGATGATATAAATTTTAAGTTTGGTCCAGGAGTTTCAAGCGATGCTACCAACGTCCAACAGTGATACTTTAATAGCATTAGTGCATTACCTATCTTGTCCGCGAGATGATTTCCAAAATTTGGAGTATTGGCTCCTTACAATTAGAAGATTCCACATTTTGCTGTATAATGTTGCAGTTTCCCAATTTGCCAGTATCTCAAGCTTGATAGGAGAAACTAGAGAAGAGAGCAAGAACAAACTTAAGTTGTAATTGCCCAAGTTGCCAAAATTTTGATGTCTCATACTACAAAATATGTATGAAATTACACTCATACGAACCTAATGAGATAACTTTGTGGCTAGAAAAGATCAATCAGCTCTAAGATGATTTTGACTTTGATTTTGATTTGGACGAGAACGATGATCCCTTCTTTGACGCTCCTTTGTACGGTGATTTCTTGAAAGATTTTTTCTTTGCGTCCAACTTGCTCGAGGATGATCCCTTGTCTCGTTTATTCTTCTGTTGCTTCTTCTCATTCTGCAAATTAATGTTTCTAACAGCCTGTACATGTATCAACAAACCATGTCAACAAAAATTCTTAGTTAAATGACGTATCCTACCAATTTAGCATTGATTGTGAATTCATAACATACCTTGTTGACATTAAGTGAGTCATGAGAATGCTTTGACATAAGCTTGTTCAAAATCTTATCAGTTTGTTCTCTTTCCTGTGAGCCCATACCCTTTCCTTGCGCGACAGGTAGAAACTAAAAGAACAGGAAATTAAAGGGCAATGAGCCAATGACATAATGAAGATATGAGTTTAAAGAATTTGAAGAGTACTAACAAAGAGTACGGAGAGACAAACCTTCCTATGTTTCCCTTTGCTTTTTAAAGGCTTTTCTCCAGGTAACTTCTTGTCAAATTTCCCGATACTAGCTGTGGAAGTTGCTGCAGCACCAGCAATCTCCTCGAGCTCATTCTTGGTCAGTTTCTTTGGAGCAGCTTGACTTCCACTAATGGGCAATGATGTAGCAGCTAGTTGAACATGGCTGGGAAAATATTCACTATTAAATCTTCTTTCTAAAGGTAAAGATAAGACGCACCTTGCAAATTGTGTCAAGCAAAAACCAAAATTCGAAAGGTGATGTAGGAGGTAAAGATTTCACTTAAAGATAAAAATTGCCAAGGGCTCTTCTACTATAGAAAGTCCCTACACTTAACAAATAAACCCATTGTATTCTCTACAAAGCAACAATGTAATAAAATGTAAATACTGAGTTAAGCTCAGCAATGAGAATTCCAAGTCTGCATATGTTGCAATCTGTTCAAGACTCAAGAAAAAAAGACATGATTTTTTTTTTTTTTTTTTTTAAACACACGGAGTTTTGAATTATGGCTAGAGGACGTTTAACATGAACTAAGATGTCTGATCAATCACAAAGTTCAAGCAGAAACTTTTTATATACTCTCAGACCATAAACCCTGCTCTGCAAAAGTGAGTAGGAACTGAGTTGGCCAATGTTGAGGGTTTGAACAATTAAAACTTTCAAAGTCCTACCAGGTAACATTAATTGACGGAAAACACACAAACCAACTTAAAAAATGGAGGAAAAGAAAAAAAAAAAAAGATCAACTGTAATACTTGGACTCATTCCAGCAAACTTGTCCTTTTTAAAAAAACTTTAAGAAACAAAACATGACAAGTGAGCTGTATATCATATAACAAGGTAAACATATGTAATTAATGAATGGAATTAAACAAGCAGAAAACCTCAAAGCAATGACTGGAATTAAACAAGCAGAAAAGCAATAATTGACTGGAATTAAACAAGCAGAAAAGCAATAACTGAAATCAACACAATGTAATGAAAAATATGTTTTAAATCAAGAAGATACATTAAAAGCAACCCAAAAGGTAGTTGAGAGGGCACTTTTAATTGAACACCTCAAAGAGGCATATCAAGATGTAAGAATCACACTGCATATCAAAACAAATGAGTAAAAATCGATTGCGACTGAAACCAAATGGGATAAAAATCAAACGAGTCATCTTAATAATTAGATACTTAAAGCTGGTGAAAGATGGAAATATGAAAACGTACACCATTCCAAGACCCACCCTACAGTCCTACACAGGAGTGACAGGACTGAACTGAGAAAAATAGACTAACTCATTCTCCAAATAAGAAAAGGAAAAAGTAGTCCACTATCCACATTAACAGCAAAGCATAGTTCTTTTATAAGCTCATAAATTTTTTTTGGTGGATTATTAAGGAGTATCAACATAAATAACTTGCAGCACTGAGATGAATTAGACTCTGTGTCTTTTATTCAGTGAATTAAATAGGTTGGCATTACTCATCATTGGCAAAGAATCAAGGATTATAGAAGTCTCCTAAGAAGTCATTAAGTTCGCAGGCTTTTGCATGTGTTGTAACTAAATGTCTAAATTAAAGGGTTAATGCTCTTATTAATACAGGTGCTTGACAGAATGACAGGAATAGCATATGATTATGGCCAAAAATCATATCTTCATACGTGGAAGTAGACCTCAGAAGGATACTTTTGAATAACTGTCTATCAAATGAGTAACTTCCACAACCCCCAACACTCACATCCAAACTGATCTTGTTTCTTAAGAATTTAGGATGGAAACAGACACAGGAAGTATAACATCAAAGGAATGTACCTCGGCAGGGCACCACTCTTTGCTGCTTCTTTTAGATTCTTCACGCGATTCTTCTGGTTATTATCTACTCGCTGCTTCTTCTCAGCTTTTCGCTTTGCAAAAGGATCTACTCCAGGCTCTGCAATTAGACAAGACACATCAATGGTCACAAAACACGCATATTTTCAAGAAATCCAAAAAAAATTGCATATTTCACAACAGTTATCACAGACTATAATGAATAAAGTAAAAGTATATTCAGAAAAAATACAACATCAGTAGGCTTGCAATATACCATCATTTGGCTTGGCATCAATGATGGGCACATCATCTGCATCATTTGCACGATCATACCCATAAGTGCGCTTCCAATCACCAGTCCTTTCATCGTATGCAATTTTGTCTTTCTTGCGCTTCTTTATGCCTAAAAACATTGTTGCAGATCAAGGTAAATTAAGTGATGCTAAGTCATGAAAGAATCCAAATGACTTAATTGTAAAGAAACTCTTTTAGTTTACCCTTCTTCTGTGCAAACGCCTCCCACTTTGTTGGAGGCTTTGGTCTCGGGAGCTGTATAAGAAAATGATATATCCTTCAGTCAAGAGTATAATAAAGGAGTTATGTTATTGTGAGCACTACCCACTGAAACAGTTGACCATCATCAATTAAAAACAAAAATACGCAACAACCAAGTTCATCAACATGTAATTCGTAATGCTAAAAGCTGCATCCTCATGGCCTAATGAACAAACCGTCTCTGCCAGTGGCCACACACAACTAAGTCTTTCAAAAAGGGATACTCATTTCAGAGAGGTTTAAATAAACTAAATCAATACTTTTGGTAGCTTAACTTTTTTTTTTAAAAAAAAGAGAAGCCAGTTTTTAGGAATCAAGGACAGACATACCACATCTCTTGATAAATCCAGGTATCACTATACACATGATTTCAGATTTCCAAGGGCTAGGTGTTTGATACTTATGGTTGCAGCCATGTTATATTCCTCAGGTTTTTTTTTATTAAAATATAGCTCTTGAAGGATGATAACATTAATTTGATATCTTGTAGTTCATAGATAAACAGAAAAGTTAATTACAAGATATAGCACTCAGTACTAATTATATAAGCTCATACACAAGCAATGAGTCCATAATCAATATTCAAAAAACTCGATATAGAATAGACACCAAATAAGACCTATGCCCAAATAAGCTATGGCCTATAATCGACACCAAATAAGACCAGGAACATTAAAAATCCCTCAAAATATCCCAAATCACAAGACTAAGATAGAGCATTTACATGTTTCTGCCTGGGAAGTCTAGTAGTTGGTGGTGGCAAAGTGACAATGGGACCATCCACATCTTCATTAGCAGGCAAGGTGAAAAGGGCATCTGCAATTGCTTGTGCTAACTCTGTTCCCTTCTCCAGGCATTGTTTGACCAATTCCTCCCTTCATTTTACAGCAAACTATTAGTTTTTCTGTCCAACATTTTCAACAAATACCTTATAAACTTAAAAAGGGGCGAGTTTTGATTTTTCACACTTTCAAAATCAACAAATTCACAACTTTATTTCAAACAAATTGAACCCAAAAACAGAATCACAATTAATCTCAATATAAGACAAACTAAAAATTTTATACATGGGCGTACTAAATGATACAGATTTCTCAGGATTGCAGTATGAATATCAGCAAAACCCGACAAGTTTAATTCAAAAAAATTGATCAAAAACTGAATAATAAACAACTCCAATAGATAGAAGTTAATAAATTTGAACATGGGTTCATACAAAAATGCAAATTTCTAACAATAATTAAAAACAATTTCTGAAAATAATAGATAAAAATCTTACCTTGAAGAAGGGATAGAAGGGAAATGGTGATTAGGGTTAAATGCCAAAAGATTTCCCAAATCAATTTGAAATCCGTTCTGGGTTTCAATCTCCGACATACTTTCTCTCTCTTCTAAAACTTGGAAGCTCAAAAAATGGCGGAAGAGAGCTTCTACTTTACTCTTTCTTGACTTCAAAAAAACCAAGCCCTAAAAACGAAAACAGAGGAAGGGTATAAGGGCCAAATAAACGGCGTCGTATGAAAGAAATAAGACCTAAAACGTTGTCGTATTAACCCACCAAACAAATGACCTCCTATAAATTCCAACTCATGTTTTCTTTTTCTTAAACCCTTACCCCATTTGCGCATTTGGAGAAAAACCCTAGCCCCCAATTTTCTCTCTCCTCTTCCTTCGGTCATTCTTCAGCCACCATGGTAATTTTCTCTCTCTTCCAATTTCTGGGTTTTTTTAGGGTTTTGGGTTTTGATTATTAGTGGTTAATTATATGATTATGTTCATGATTAAAGAATTAATCTTTTGTTTTTTTTCTGGGTTTTTGTGATTTTTTGCAGACAGGGGAAATTGTTAACCCAAAAGCATACCCTTTGGCTGATTCCCAATTGACAATTACAATCATGGACCTTGTTCAGCAAGCTGCTAATTACAAGCAGCTTAAGAAGGGTGCTAATGAAGGTTTAATTTTTTTTTTCTTAAGCTTTAATTGATTGGGTTTTAGGGTTTTTGATTAATCATGATTTTTATAGGGTTTTCTGTTTGTGGGTTTTTCTGATTTAGTTGAATATTTGGAATTGCAGCGACAAAAACTTTGAACAGAGGTATTGCTGAATTTGTAGTCATGGCTGCTGATACTGAGCCCTTGGAGATTCTTCTCCATCTCCCTTTGTTGGCTGAGGATAAGGTATGATTAACATTATCATTTTGTATAAGCTTGAATGTTTTTATTTGTTTATTTTGTGAAAATGTGAAATGGGTTTTTGAGAAATGAACATGATATGGTTTTCTTAATTATGTTATGTGGGGAAGGTTCAAAAATGGTGTTGCGGCGGCTGTTTGTTTAGTGGCACTTAAGATGTTGAATTTGTTGGCTACAATGGGGTGGGGATTGGTTGTTTGATTGGATTTGTTTCGATTAATGCTAGCTAAAATTGTGTTGTGGGTTGAGTGGTCTTGTAATTATATCAGAACTTGACATATATGTAATGCATAAAGGTTTACCATTGTTGATGCGGCATTGTGAGACCATCAACAGGAATATAGTTTCTTTTTGCTATAGTGTTTGTAGTGACCTGTATTTCTTAACGTTGGAGTGAAGGAGATTACTCCATTTGCATATTCAATACTGGATTGATGCGATTATGCAATTGGGTAGATTGTTGTGGGCGATTGAAGGAGTTTAAAAAGCAGAACACCTAAACCAGAACATACTAATTATGTAGTATGTAAACACTTCAGGAGCATGAGCATGTTAGAAGTAAGCAAAGTTGTTAAATTTTGTTACTTTGAAAATTTACCTGTGGAGTTACCCTGTGAATGATGTCTTGCTCTTGGTAGCTTCCGTGTTTTTGTGTACTTTTTCTGTAATTAATGACTTTATCTAGGTATCATCTCTTCAATGTAGTGTACACTTTCAACTGTATAGCTTACTGTAGCAAGTTTTTCGGGATCATATATAAAGATCTACGTTGTAACAGAATTTCTTCGTGAATCTGCAATTCTCCTGGCCTTTTGTTACTTGCTGCAGTTTGCTATTTACTATGTTGAATATCTGGAATCTGCTATGTTGAATTTAGCTTTGCAAAATGATTTATATTCTTTTTGATTAATTCTTTAACTTGCTTCTTATTCGCAGAATGTTCCCTACGTGTTTGTGCCCTCAAAATCAGCCCTTGGCCGTGCATGTGGTGTTACAAGACCAGTTATTGCTTGCTCAGTAACCTCCAACGAAGGAAGCCAATTGAAATCACAAATCCAACAACTCAAGGTTAGCTCTTCATTCGATAACCATCTGCTACTAATGCTGATAGCTTACAGTCAATTTGAATGTGTTTCTGATTTCTGCTGTTGTATACTAATGCAGGATGCAATTGAGAAGCTTTTGATTTGAGAAGTAGTAGCTAAATGCCTGTTCGGAGTGATAGGCCTCTTGGATTGTAAACGAGTGCTCCTTGGAGGCTTTGACTGATGAAGTTGTGCCACTAGGGGAAGAGTATTTTTTTTTTCTTTCTTTTTTGGTAATTTTCGTAATGGATCACTGTTTTTGAGAGTTGAATTAGAACTTTGAATTCTGATGTGAGCTAAATCAAATTAATAGTTGGTAATCTATAAAAACTTGGTGACTTTACTTACTGGTTTATTCATTTTGTTGGATCACTTTTTTGTTAGTGTGTTTTCTAGATCAAGGTTTTATTGAATCAAGGCATTCTTGTCTAATTTACTTCCTAAGCTCAATGTAGTCCCTATAACCAGTGATCTTATTTCTTCTGCAACTTTGCAATTTAAATCTAATCGAGTTGGAAAAAGACATTGGAAGGAGATTCAACCTCAAATTTGTTTTTCATGTAGCAGATATCTCACTCTTTTGTAGGCATATAACATCATCAATGCGTTTAAATAAGACTTGCACACATGGTTGCATAAATATGTTTTCCTTTGTTCTGGATTCAACTAAAGCTTTTAATGAATGAACCGTTACGCGACATGTCTTTGTGGTGTCAAATTTCTTGTGCATCATATATGTACCACTGAATAATCACTGATTGGTAATGGAGTCAAATTTCTTGTCCACTGAATAAACACTGATTGGTAACGGAATATGCTTGTCATGTCATTGGTGACTACGTATAAGAGTATTTTTAGAAGGCTAATTAGGATAAAATGCTATACAATGTCCTATGAATTAGGAACAAGATTACAAGACATCAATTGTCTATTTGTCTATGATGTATCATTTATCTTAACTTGAAGCCACAGAGACATCGATTGCAAGCACAAGCTAGTAAGAAAATTCCAACAGCCTAGAAGCAAACCTTGCCTCGTTTTCATCCTCGTGGTCATCATGTTGGCTCACACAACATCATCTCTAGTAATACCAGTATATACTCTGCTATTCATCAACACATCAAATAAAAGGGGAAAAAAGTTCAGAATATGAACAATTGGGCCATCAAGCTATATGCCTATTGCCTATATACAATGAACACAAGTTGTAACTAGTATTATGGTCAGTAGGCGTTAAAAATGTGGCTCAAGTTACTTGTTTTTGCCTGTTGGTGTTGAGAGTTATGTATGATTGATTTTACATGAATATGACAATATGAGTACAACTTAACAAGTAGTGTTGTTGATCAATACATAGTCGGGTAAAATGAAGCATTTTTCCATTTAATCAATCTTAATTATTGATTTGTGTGGGATTAGTTATACAAAAGAAGATAAATATAATTATTATGGTAGCTAATCTAATGTAATTCATCAACAAAGTGAGCGTGCCGGAGTGGTTATCGGGCATGACTAGAAATCATGTGGGCTTTGCCCGCGCAGGTTCGAATCCTGCCGCTCACGCTTTTTTCGATACATTTTGCCCCCTTTTGTTCCTGATAATCTGATATCAATATACTATGCAGTAGTAACTGATATAAGTTCTTTCCTGTATTTCTGACAGAGGAATGTTAATATCTGGATACTAAAATTCTCTTAGACTTCAAGGCATTCGTGCCATTCTTTCAGCTTTGCCGATAAATACCTGTATATCAAAGGATTAACTCGATGTTACAGCAGCTTGGTAGCAAACTGTTGAAACTACATGTGATGAGTTTCAGGCACTTATGTACGAAACTTCTCATGTGTAGAGAATTCAGAGACAGAAGTGTGTAATAGACTAATAGCTATCTTAACATCCTGCAAAATTTTATGTTTTAAGCTTCAGTTGAAATCAAAGAAGCTCTTCATCTTTCTCAAACACTTTCATTTCGAGTCCTAACCATCCTGCCATATAGCAGATCTCCTCGGACCTTGGATGAGATGTATCATCCGAGGAGAAACCATGCATACTCAATGAACCATCAGTATTACCTACATCAACCCAGCTAAATCCAACTTCTTTTTTAACTCTGCTATCTCTCATCTTCCTCCTCAGTATAGCCACCTTCTCCCAGTCTCCGTTTACAGCATACAGATTTGACATTAGAACATAAGAACCCGATTCTGTAGGCTCCATTTCTATCAAAGCATTGGCCATTCTCTGACCCATCTCCATATCCCCATGAGTTCTGCATGACCCTAACAAGCTCTGCAAGGCCGAAAATGATGGCCCTTCAGGAATTTGATGAAGCAATTCCTCTGCCTCTTTTAATCTTCCTGAACGGCCCAACATATCCACCATACAAGAATAATGCTCGGCTGATGGTTCAACCAGATTGTCTTTGATCATTGAGTCCCAAATCTGGCGACCCATATCAACCATGCCCTTCCTCCCACATGCTGTCAACATCGAAAGGAAAGTTATAGAGTCAGGTTTTAGACCTTGATTTCCCATCTCATTGAATATTTGCATAACAGAATCATAGTCCCCATGTCTTGCATGGGCTGATATTATTGCTGTCCAAGCGAATTGTGTTCTTTGAAAGGTGTCTCTAAAAATCCTCTTGGATTCATATAGGCTGCCTCGCTTTCCATACATATCAAGGAGAGCAGCTGACACAACTGCATCGGAATTCAGTCCTAGTTTCAACAAGTGAGAGTGGCATGCTTGTCCATGACTGAGCGAAATTGCTTCAGCAGATCCAATTGCACTCAAAACACTGCCAAATGTATACTCATTTGGCACGGTCTCAGATAATGCTGAGCAGAACACCTCAAGTGCTTCTTGGTACATCTTGTTTTGGTCATATCCAGATATCAAAGTATTCCAGGACACAGTATCCCGGTTCTGAAGTTCCTCAAAAACCTTCTGTGAATCCCCCATTGCCTCAAACTTTGCATACATGGTGATCAGACTGTTAGACACATTCAATTTTGACACAAAACCAGTCTTTAGACAAAACCCATGGATCATTCGACCTTCATTGAACAAATCTTTATGTGTAATGGCATGCAGTAATCCAATAAAGGTCACTTCATTCGGGTAGACTTCATCTATCCTCATATCATGAAAAAGGGAAAGTGCATGCTCTTGAAAAACAGAAATCATTGTAGTCCAAGAAACCACATTTCTTTCAGACATGGTTTGAAATACTAGCTTGGCATCTTCATTTTCCTCGCACTTTGCGTAAGTTGACATTAAAAGGTTACAAACAGCACAATGTGCTCCATATCCAGCCTTTATACTCAAACCATGTAGCAGCCTACCCATCTCCAAAAGCCTATCATATCCACAAACAGAAATTGCAGCAGTTATTGAGACATTATCTGGTTTTACATTATGTCTCAACATTGCACAAAATGTACTGATCGTTTCCAAACCATATCTTCCATCTTGGCTATACCCACATAGTATCGCATTCCAAGATACTGAATCCTTGGTGGGCATCTCATGAAACACTCTTTCTGCTTCGATTATTCGACCCCATCTTGAGTACAATGTGATAAGTGCATTGCCAATGAAAACCTCACATTTTAACCCCGATTTCACTATGTTTGAGTGTAATTGGTATCCAAATAAAAACCCTTTATCATCCAAACAGAATGACAGCACGGTAGTGTAAGTAACAGGGTCAAAAACTACGCCTTTTGCATTCATATCAGCCGCAAAACACAAAGCATCATCTGTATTCTGAAACCCCAACAGAACTGTGTTATAAGAGACAGTATCAGGGTCATTCATGCTGCTAAATATACAAAGAGCGCGATCAAATTTCCCTGATTTGCAATAAAAACTCATTAAAGAATTTGACACTGATCGATATTGAATAAACCCAGATGACACAGCAAAGCTGTGAAGCATTGCACCCGCTTTTGGATCCCCACGACAAGCTTTAAAGGCGATAGCAACCGCGTCTTCATCAATCCCATTAAGATAATTATTCTGCAGTTCTGCCTTGAACACATTTAGAGCTCTGTAACCAAGGTTTTGACGTATGTAAGTAAGCATGTTGTAGCTGATAGAAGGAAAAATTCGTTGAGGACTTTTGTCAAACACATGGTGTGCATGATGGTTGATTGAATAATATTTGCCAACGCACAATAGCCATTGAGGGGTTGATGTAAGGTGGGTTTTGAAAAATATTTGGCGGGCTAGCATTAGATTCTACGGTCAGGGTTACCTGACTCGGTACGAGGTTTTTATATAGGTAAAGGGTACGGTAACACATTCGCTACCTAATTTTGTTATATTAGTTGATGTATGTATCACGATATCTACTCGACTATTCGCACGTATACAATCAATTTGCTAATTTCATTCTGTTTTTGAAGACTAAGTTTATGATTTTGAGATGAATTTCGCTAGGATCAAATTTCATGTGAAAAACAAGAAAGTGATTTACAAGGACCACAGTCTTTATCTAATTATCTATTTAGGTTGGTACGATCAATCGACAACAATTGTAAGTTTGTAACATGTTTAGTGAATGAGCTACTAGGCCAACAACCACAATGCTAATGCTAAACTTATTCATGTGGACACGGCTAAATTTGGGGCATATGGTCCATATGATCGCACAATTTCCGGGAAATTTAGGGCCTTATATTTGAAAATACGAGCAATGAATTAAAAATGATTAGATACACCGAATAAAGTAATGTAAGTTATGTAGCCAATTTAGATAAGATGTCAATGTAAAAACCAAGATATTCGACAATACTATCTGATTCATGATACGCATGATAAATAGTAAAAAATGAGAAGATTTCTATCTTGACTTTCTGGATTAAGAACAAAATTACATGAAGGTTAAATTTATTTCATTAGATTGTCACACTCAACTTCTATCCTTAAACAGCATGAATTATCTTGATGTAGAATAAGTAAATCAGATCATATACTTTAAAGGACAAACTTAGACTACACTTTGGACTGAACTAAAAAATGTTTAAAAAATATGAAAAAATATAGCATGAGATGATTTAAAGGTCAAATACACAGATACACCCATATGTATTGTAAATGTACATAGACCTCAACCCTAATTGGAATTGAGTCAATCGTCTCAAAATGCCATCTAGGACTAATCAAGATACATGTTTAGTGATGATTGATTCATTTAGAGGTCAAAGTGTTACAATGATACATATTAATCTATAATATACCACATCATATATATATATATATATATATATATATTTCGGATTATATGTGAACAATTGTATAATATGTGAACGATTGTATAATTGTATGTATATTAGTCATATCGTAGTTAAGTTAGTCACAAAGACTACGAGTTATATACAAGTATACAATTTATTCAATTATATTCACATTATAACAGCATGGCTACTGTCTCGTGAATAAAATTAATTAGAGACCTTTATATCACAAAAAATGATAACAGTATAACATTAAAATCATGCATCCTCGAATTCATGTATCAAATCGAATTAAGTTAGTTGTACATCAACATCATTTTTTCTAAGAGTTTAAGAAATATTTGTAATTAACAATGGTTAAGGGGATAACTATAGGGCATATGACTCATATATATCGTTTATCCAATTAACCAGCTGGGCACCACAATCTTAGAACACCAAATCTTAATTAATCAAATTGTTAATGTAAGAGGTTTAGCCACTATTTATTTACACGAACTTTGGTAACTTATGTCATGCAATTATGCAAATATGCAATGTTATTATTATATCTTATCTAAAGCCTAAGGATCAATATCAATAGATTAGAACCTAGCTTTAGGATGATTTGACACGATTGATTAATTATTTTATAATTTGAGCTAAACATGCATTACAAATAGCTAATAATATGAGATCCACTTTGCAGAATCTAACTATATATCCAATGGAATTGTCGTCTAAGTAAACAAACAAAAATAGTATCTCATTTATAAGTTTCCCCAAATTATGAGGAGATCAATAATTAATAGGAAAAACTTTTGATCATGAGCTCCATTATGTATAATTAAAGCTTTTGGAATCCCTTTTTATGGTTAGGATAAGAAATTAGGAACTTAAGTGCGGTACTTTTAAGATGTTGCTATTGTACATGGGTGACTCCCTTGTGAAATCACTCTAGCCGACTAACCTCTACCTGTCATACTCCCTCCGTTTCACATGAAGATTGCAAGGGATTTTTAATCAAAATGATTTCAATAACAACATACTTAAATATGTAATCACTACATACTTGTATATTATAGAGTATAGATCAGACAATTTGAATCTTTAACATCCTTAATTTCAATCACAGTCACACATTATACACAAATAAAATAAACATGCTCTAATTGCCTCTAAGACTTCTTCAGCACATTGCCTTTGTGAGAGCGAGGGAGCCGAGAAAAGGACATCTTAGGATTTAGACATGGACAAATGAATTATTGCACCAAAATTGACATATTTACATAATAAAATTGTCGTTATCTTGAATTCAGTGATAAATAAAGTAGAGAATTTAAAGAAATAGTGATATAATATAATCAACAATGAAAGGAAGAAGTATGTGTTGCACGGATTATTGATCTTAAATTATAAAATATTAGACGTATAGTATTTGAATTCTCCCCAATATCCATTAGGAAGACATTATTGTGTCTCATCTAGTATTGTACTGTTAATCTCATCTACTCTTTTAGCTTGGATTAATTTTGTATTAGTAGAAAGTTTTATTATTGAATCTAAAACTTGTTGTTTGTCGTTTTCTTGTAATAACTTTGTAAGGATTCACTTTTTTTGAGGAATCACTTTTATAATCGCTACTGTAGAATTCTTAGATTTAGTGAAAGTGCGTGGTAATACAAATACAGCCTATAAGGTCAGAATCATCCTAGGAATAATAATTAGGTAACTTTATAATTTGTGGATTGGATTGAAAGTACTTCAATTCCGATGCTAGAGTATTTTTGCTGAGTAACGAATATTCATATTCTCTATAAATAACCAACTCGCATTATATCTTTTTTCAAAAAAAACCCCAACTCGCATTATATAAATCTCTTGTAAATAATATTTTCATTAGATTAACTCTATTTGAAACAACTATTTTCAAAAGCAAAAACATAAACTTTAACAAAATTTTGAACTTTGATGTTGGTTTGTCCATACCTGTCAAATTATGTAAGGATTATATGCATATGACAAATAAATTGTTATATGCATATGACAAATTGTTATGTGATTAATATTTTCGACACAAATAATTCTATTCTCCTTTATAATTTCTTTACTTCAATATCTAGATATCCAACCCAACTACAATAGTTGGGTAGTTTCAAAGCCATGAAAAAACATCTAGATATCCAAGGAACTTTAGAGCAAAATTCAAGAGATCATACACAAATTGCTACTAGTGAATTCGTTTAAATGCAATTGTGGAATATTGAATTATTGCCAATTTAATTTCAAGAAACATCATATCAATTGTACATTAGTACTATTGCAATTTGCCACTCAGCCACAACAACTACATTCAAAAAAATTGGGTTAGTTCATGAAGTAGTACCATTTGACATTTGTCCACGCACCATAATAATAAGGACTACATGCTACAGTAAATAAAATAGGAGTCCATGCAAAGTGGTCGTGGTTTAATATCCAAATTAATTAAATGATTATTGCATACTTCGTAGTACTTTTTAATTTAATATTTCATAGTTATTACTTATTAGCTGGCACTAATATGAGAAAGTAAGTTCATCAATAATCCGATAACTCAAATAATTTGCTTGCACTTTTCTACTAATAATGCAATTTTCCAGATTATTACATACGTGGAGCTTTGAGGACTGATCATGTATCAAATCGTTTTAAATTATTACTAAAAAAAGGATATTCCGATCCATTCATAACATCTTCAAAAGTCTAGCTTAGCTATTGATAGACAATTGAAATATATTAATTCTTAATTAAAAAATATACTTCTTCCATTCTACTTTAGTTAACACTTTTTTTATCACGTTTGTCAATTCACAAATTCAGCAATATGTTATACATCTAATATCAGTAAGTAAAAATTATAAAAAGTTAAAATTTTATATAAAAAAAATACATTGAGATGATTGTAACAAACTCTCAAATGACAGTGTATATCTGATTATCATAACTATAATAAACTACAAAAGTTAGTCAAAATAGAACTTGTAAATAGTGAAATAACATAGGAACTTAGGTAGTATGTTGAGAGTGAGGGATAGCTTAAGTGGTTAGAGCTTCTCTTCCGGTTTCAAAAGATCCTGAAATCGATTCTCACCCTACTCTTGTGGCTCTTTAAACACCAAAAAAACATAGGAAGTACGTTGAAAATCATGCTCGTCAATGTGAGATAAATATTGCAATTGTAATATGACTATATGAGGTGTCTTAATTTACTTGCCTATTACCTTTACAAGAATACTTTTCTCTTCCTTTTCTTTTGGGTTGGGTCGTCTAGAGTATATATTTTCGAACAGTTAATTAGAATGTTACTTGGTATGTAATTGTTATAAAACGTTTAGAATTTGGGTGTGTAAGAATGATGAGAACCTAGTAAATGGGTTGCCTAGTTATGGGCATAGACAAAAAAAAAAAAAAAAAAAAAAAAAAAAAAAAAAAAAAAAAAAAATTGAATAGGAGAACATCTTTTTGATATACGATCTACTCCATAAATTTGAGTGGAGCACTTTCATTTGATCAATTCAAGTTATTTGTTATGCTGTCTGTTTCTCTTATTATAGTATGGTCGGTGCACATAATAATAATCTTGGTACTTCGTATCATTCTCAATCTTCATCAGATTTTTCCTGCGCCGATTGATAGATCGATCAAACTTTATTCCTTTTTGAAATTTACAATCATGTCATTATAAATCTATCGTGGCACATCCCGGATGCAAGAAGGTGATGTTCATATATGATTGTTATCCACATTACGATAAATACAACAAATGTCAACTAGCTCAGTTGATCAAACGTACCAATGAAAATTCACTTGAGAACTATCCTGAATCCAATTACATATAACAACGACTCGTCATATTGTATTTTTGTAACTCGGATTTTGTAATTATGTAAAAACTTTATCAATTAAGCTAGCTCTAATTCCTACGTCTATTCAAACGGTTGCCTAAACAAGTACAAATTTATGATGAAGAACAAATATAATACAAGCAGAACCTTATCCTAATAAAAATATGGACAAATAAAGTTGCCAACAATGTGTAATGCATTAAATTGCTCTCCATACTGCTATCCACAACCAAAAAAAATTTGCATATCCTTAAAAAGGTTAATGGATATAATTATATCAGTCGATATACTATATAGGTTGTTACATTCTTCGTATATAAGTAATAATTTATTATTACTATACCAAGTAGACTTTATTGCATTTTGTAGTGATTTCAATCAATTATGAAATTTATAATATAAACAAAAACACATAGTATCAATTATAGTACTATACATGCATCTCAATCTATCTTATCTTAAACAGTAGGAAATTATTTTCCCAACAATTTGTAATGCGTTGAACTGTTGTTGCTCCTGTTTTTATTATTAAGTAGGCACTTTCCAATTCGATTGGGGATAAAAGTAGTCACTTTCTTCTCTCCTTCAATGAATTAATTTAATTAATCATAGTCACTTTGACCTTGCTTCTAGCACGTGCAGGACACATGGATAGAGTTCCTTTACACAAACACAAAATTTATTTTGGTAAGTCATGTTGATGCTATATTAAAGAATATAATCTAAAAAAGTTGCTTGGTTCTTTCAAAAAAAAAAAAAAAAAAAAAAAAAAAAAAAAAAAAAAAATTGGCTTGGTCAGGGAGTCTATTGACCTGTTATAAACATGAAGAAAATTCTCATCTAATTCATAAATATGATCGTAATCGAAGGATTAAACTCTTTTTGACCCCGCATAAAACTTTACCCATAAAAAAAAAATTATACTCCCTTCGTTTCATAATCAGAAACCTATTTTTAACATTTATTACTCACATAATAAAGAGAAATAGGCTTTTAATTATAAAACGGAGGGAGTAGTATTCTATACTTAGAAGAATTAACATGAACAAAACCCGCCATAAAGACGCATGCATACTACACTCAAAGAATATACTTCTAGATTAATTTAAACTAATACTATGTAACAAAATAGGAAAATAAATAAATAAATAAATAAAGAGAAAGGGTAAAATAACCAAATTTCCAAAAAAAAATTAAGCTATTTCTAGCCTAGAAGGTTACTCTCTATAGTTAAGCTAAAAGTATCATTTACCTAATTTGTACAAATAGGAATTTTTTTTTTTTTTTTCAAAAACATAAAAATCGGTTAATATAAATCAACAAAAAGCCATCTATAGTTTAACATGCCTCAATTTGTCCTGATTGATTACAAAAAATATTCTCTATATATAAAATAATCATACAAAAATTGAAATTTATTTGAGAAAAGTCAAGACTCAAGAGTAGATGAAGATTTATGTGGGCAAGAAATCTTCAAATACATGTCAACTACTCCAACTTTCAAGTTCTTGCAATAATTCCATGCAATTGACCCCACCCCACTATATTTGACCTATCATCGTTCATGATTTTTGTTGAAATCTTTTTCAATTCTCCTCATCCCATCAATTGCTAAACAAATAGAAAAAAATAAAAGTATAAGTTCATAAATCTCTTTCAATTCTCTCTCTCTAAGATCTCGATCATAATATTCTTTATTTGCTTTAATTTGGGCTCCACTAATAGTGCCTGAGTAGTGAGTGTTTGTAGATATGAATGTTGCTAAGCTCTAAATCTTTTCTACGAAATAAGACACCAAAATCATGCTTGTGGCTCCAAGGGTTTCCTAGCCACTTTCGGTATTGATTTTGATTTGATTGGGTTCAATTCAATCTCTTGCAATGCTTACCTGTTTGCGTCGAGTAAGCTAATGGATGAGATTGTCTCGCAGTAATTCATTATAGGATAGTGGAAATAAATAAAGCTATCTGACCTCTCTCTCAAGGATATAAAACCATCTTTGATATAGAAATAGTTATTACAATTTCATTACAAATTGATGTGAAATCATATCATACACATATAATATACACATACAATAGTTATACATATTGTAATATTGAAATATTATTTGATTACTTCACTTATATATACTCTTTGTCGCGTATCACATCACTCTTGTATTTTTTGTTATCGTTGTAATATTATTACCCAATTTATCATATAAGTACATATGATATATACGTCTTGTATGAGTTGTACCTAGTAAGGCCCTGTTTTCATCAGATTATTTTCAGTTCAATTCAGCTCTAATAAGTTTAGTTTAGTTCAGTTCAGCTCCTAATTTCCTTCTCTCATAAAATATTCATTTCAGTTCAGTTCAATTTAGTTCAACTCAGTTCAGTCAATGAGAACAGGCCCTAAGGGCCTTATCTCTTTAGCTTATTTTCAGTTCATTTCAGTTCGGCTCCAATCAGTTCATTTCAGTTCAGTTCAGTTTCTAATTTCCTTCTCTCATAAAATATTCAGTTTAGTTCAGTTCAGTTCAGCTCCAATCAGTCCAGTTCAATTAAGCTCATTTCAGTAAATCAGAACAGGCCCTAAGATTGAGTACTAGTTTTAAATTACATACCAACTACTAATGATTGACTAGCTAGCTGCATAATCTATATAAGTATAGAGAGATTATAAACAAATTTAGTACTCAGTACTAAAGAAAGAAGATAAGAAATAACCGAGAAAAAAAGGAGGCACCGATTATATAAGACAATGTGAACACACGACGTATGATTGGAGAAAGAAGATAATGAATCTAGATCAAGAAATTAATAAATTAACCCTTTGCTTTAATAAAATCACTTAGCTTTACGATCTAATAAGAATGAACCTCTAATCTCATGGTTATTAGGAGGTTAAGATGTATGACTTTAGTACTAAATTAATAATCAATTCCAGATGTTATGTTCTAACATTGCAAATTGTAATGTAATTCTGTATGTAGGTACATGAGTGGAATAAAATAAACTCATAGGAGTATATCTGAGTTATAACTATGATTAAAGATTGCTCTAAGCTTTGATAAATTTCTTAATAATTTTGCATGCATGTACTTACGCGTTCCATGCATCCCATCAAAGTGTACGGTGCTACTATTATATGTTATTGATATCCAAGATTAATTTTTGTCTTTAATATTATTCTTTAATTTCGGTTTTTAAAAAAAAAAAAAAAAAAAGAAAGAATGAAACTCTATTCATTTGGCATCATTGTAGTTTTCTGTTTTTTTTTTATTTTTTTGTTTTTTAAAATCATATATATATATATATATATATATATATATATATATATATATATATATATATATATATATATATATATATATATATATATATATATATATATATATATATATATCATATAATGAATAAAAAATTAGTCAAATTTTATTAAAATCATGATAAATTTGAAAACTGACAACCAAAAAGTGAAAACACCTTTTTCTTGTTTTCTGTTTTTGTTTTTTAATTTTCAAAAAAATAGAAAACTGTAAATAAAAAACAATGTCAAAACAATATACTTGTTGAAAATCCTTAGTGTGATTTGTCCTGCGTTCAAACAGATCAGAGATGGGATTGAAAAGTTATTCCTTTTTACTCCGTATTACGAATTGATTCTAATATACTACGTACAACATTATTTACGATTGTTAGTGAAATTACTCTTTCTTAGACTCCGATCCCTGAGTTAAACATGAAGATACTGAAATATAAATATTTAAACGGATGAAAACGGAAAATAAGAAGAGTACATATTATAGGACGGATGAAACTTTAAAATGTTGCTAGTTGCATATATGGAAGAGAAGACCGGTGTACAGATGATTCGATGCCTAGCTTAGCAAGTTAAAACTAGGATCAACCATAGCCTTTTGTATTAAAGTCCAAAAGGTAATGATTAGCGTACCTACTAGATAGTCAATTGTTCTACGTAAATACACGACAATAATTCACTAATACTTAATTAATGTACGATATTAATTTGGTAGTTCATTCTAATGGTCAATGGTGCTTGTCCATTTCGTAAATCTTATCAAACTAATAAGGGTTCTTACGTTTTGACCTAAGATACTGATTAATTTTGCCAATACTTTAATTTGGTACACATTTGATATCTACAAATGAATCATAGAAGCGTATTAATTGTCTCTTTGTTTAGGAATCTCTTAATTAGGATAAATTAATTGCAAAACAAAGGAATTTATCAGGGAATTTTCTTGTATAGCTATCCTATCTTCCAATAGAATGAGAAGATTCAATTCTCCTCTCCCTTTCACAAAATTCATTTACAAAAGAAATTAGATGTTTAGAAATAACAACAAACAGAACTTTAAAATGACTAGTTAGCATTGATGAAATTAAAGATGATTGGATGATCAGGGGATAAGAGAAAATCAAGGTGGCACGAATAGATGTATAAGTGAGATAGTATTGAGTGATGAGTGGTAACCGGTAATAGAGGAGATAAGAAATTGTAGGTAGCTCTACTCTATTTTTTTTTTAAAAAAAAAAAAAAAAACAAAAAATTAAATTATGCACACTCGTAATGACTCTACACTTGTTAAATGTCAACTTTACCTGTTTAAAATAAGTGTGACACTTTACCCTTGTAAGACTATGAGGAGTTGAGGACCCCAATTCATTAGAGGAGCAAACAGTAGTAACAAGAGTACAAGACTAACAACAATAATAGGCTCAACAATCCAATCAAAAAAACGTGTGGCTGCCTTGTCCAAATACAATGCCTACCCTATATATGCCATTCAAGAATCATCAATAATATTCATTGAAGATTCTTTGGGACGATTTAGTTAATAATGGACACTAAAATTTTAGCTTTCTTAGCTATATATATATATATATATATATATATATATATATATATATATATATATATATATATATATATATATATAT
Organism: Chenopodium album; assembly: GCF_948465745.1. Lineage (NCBI taxonomy): Eukaryota > Viridiplantae > Streptophyta > Magnoliopsida > Caryophyllales > Amaranthaceae > Chenopodium > Chenopodium album. The sequence goes on along the minus strand of NC_137847.1, from coordinate 1,928,359 downwards.
ATATATTTGGTAAATAGTAGACGAAATATGACTAGTATATATTTCCAATTTAATTTTCTGTAGTTTATATTTCAGTATTGGAATCTAATTGTATGGTTTGTATGTAACGAATCTAACCCTAACTAGAATAGACGAATAGTTAGATCGTAGTCAGTCGATAGAGTTCAAACACATGATTAAAATTATGATCCTCCTTTTTCTTGTTAGGTCATTTTTCAACCTAGAGAGTAAGGGGTTGTAAGTTGTATCACTCTTTGTGCATTGACTTTTGTAGCATTATTATAAACCCTAAATTGAGTGAACTTTTGAATAGTTGTAAACCTAAAATATAACAAAGTTAATAGGGTAGTTGTTTGTCAAGTTATAGGTCCTTTTATGGAATATATCCTCTAGCTCATTTTGGATCACCACTTCCAATGTTTTTTTTTTTTTGTTTACTTTATTTATAGTATTGATGTAATGAGATAGTATAAAAATTAAACGTTTTTTCTAAAATTGTAGATACAGAATATTTCAGGTTAAAAATAAGTACTCCATAGTAGTTATTATAAAATAACACACGAACCCTCGATACCTTTCTTCTTGTGTTATGCTTTCTTCTTAAAGATCAAGGTGGCTTGGTATATATGTACTTGCATACGAGAAAAGATAGAATGGCATGCTTAAGTAATTGACTAATTGATATACTAAATATTTGATTGTATAGTATTCACACAATTTTATGCATGTATTATGAATTTTGTTAATCTTATAAATAAGTTATGAATAGTATAATGTGTAAAATAGGATAAGGGTTCCAAACTTAAAGTATTTCAAGTGTCATATTAGATTCATATATATAGTAAACTAGGTTAGATCCCGTGCCATACACGGTAATTTCAATATTTATCATTAGTTTAATATAATTATTTTACTATAAAAAATAATATCAAATTGCAAAATAGGATGAAAATTCTATAATTACAATTTTTTTGAATCTTTAAAGAAAACAGAGGAAGAAATACATGATGCACGACTAATAAAAATAACTATGGATTACATTACAAAGTTATAGATAATATTACATTATTGTATTATATGACTTTGTCCCCGTCATAAAATAAATAAATATATATATATATACATATAAAAATCTTTGTTGAATGTGTAAAAATGAATATATTTGCCAAATAGAAAAGAAATATTATTGTAAAGTAAGTATTAAATTAAATACTTCTCTAAGAAGCTTTGAAAAAAAAAAAAAAAAAAAAAACCTTTTGGAGGGAAAATTTTTAACCAGGTTATGACAAGTGTCATTTCTAGTTTCGCCTTTAGTATAGGTATATTGATAATTAAACCAATTAAAAGAGACATGATGACCTTATTTTTAAAATCAATAACTTAATACTAAAATAGATATCGGGAGTGACACGTGTCACATGCTGGTGCTGTTTTTTCCCTTCAAAATTCCCCTTTCCTTTTTATCCTTTTTTTTTTTAACATTTGATTCTATAATAATATCATTTCAAATATTTTATGTTATTTTTATGACAATTTTTATTTTTATTTTTTTTTTGTTAATATTTGACTTTGATTCTATAATAATACCATTCCAAACCTTTTATATTGTCTTAATGACAAATATATTCCTTTATTTTACTTGGTGTTCATAATTTTTCTATACACAATCCTTTTTAATTGTCTTTCAAATGGTGTATTATTAAATTTTGCAAAAAATTAATAATAAATTGATTCATATAAGATGTTAAAGAAATTACTTTAAAAAATACTTAATTTTTTTTCCAATTCCTCTAGCTAATATTTTATTTCAATTTCAATATGACTATAAATTCAAATTAATTATAATTTTGTTTTTGAGATTTTACTACTACGTATATATTATTACAAATTAAGGAATTATAGAGTATAGTATAACTATAAAATAAATGTTGTGTTTGACAATTATATCATATGTCTAATTCTAGGAAAAAGGTAAAATATCAATTAATTTTTGTCTAATTCTAGGAAAAGGTAAAATATGATATGTTGTTTGATTAATTTTTGATGTTTATTAAAAATTTATTTACAAATAAGTATTTATTAATATGGCCACTAGCTAGACTAGATCAAACCAAGCCCCTCCTGAAAAAATTCTCGGGTTTAGGCAGTAAAAAAATCCATTTTTGTTTAATTTTTTGCTTGCCTATTAATATAGATTATGACATTTTCTCAAAAAAAAATAATTATATATATATATGGATAGATATGACATTATAATTTCTATATTTGATGTGTATGTTTTATCAAATTTTATTTGTTGGATATTCTTACAAAAATTAGACTTATTGTGCATGGCACAGGCCTTAAGCTAGTAATAATAATAATCTTCACTAAATAATAATAATAATAATAATAATAATAATAATATGGATATGGCTTCCTTCCTTTCTCTTTCTCTTCTCTTGGGGAGTTAGAAAAGGAGGCGGTTGCATTGCCGAAGTGGATCCAGAAGTTCTCGAAAACTCAGGACATTGGGGCACGTGCTGCAGCTCATATCTTTAGTAGGATCGGCTTTTCTATAGCTAAAGGAGTGGGGGCTCAGATTATATTTCGGCTTCCCACTAATTTTCTATAGGTCGTATAACTTTATCTGTTTTTAAGATATAATAATAATAATAATAATAATAATAATAATAATAATAATAATAATAATAATAATAATTCTTATTAGTTAGAGGGAGATCGAGAGGGGAAATGCAAAAGTATCCCCATTCGATTCAATCCTCTAATGAGTTTATTTATATACTTTTAGTTTTCATGCTAATATCAAATGTGAGGAACATTTAATTGCATGTGGAAAAACTAGGTAGTAGGCTAGGACGCATGCGTGCATGTCCGATTATTTTTAATGAAATATTTAGAAAATACATCATCAATTTTAATTTTTTTTTATTCTTTTTTTTTATTATTGTTTTTCAAGAGCACATCATCAAAATTAATGAAAAAATAAAATTTACAAACGAAAGACAAGTATAATGGACAACTAACCAACAACAAATTAAAGAGAATTGAACATTTAAATGCACTTCATGTGAAGAGCTCAATCAACCTCCTATTCCTACTTTACACCTATGTATAATCCAACACTATACACTTTTAACAAATGGCAATCTAACCTTACTGATAGAAACTAATTTCTTCCTAACTTATTAACATGTGAATGACATTTTTTCCACCCATTTTTTCTTCTAAATTTCTAAAATTAGAGTCTAACTTTTTTTTATCATGATTTCTAAAAACCAATTTATTTATTTTTATTGTATTTTTACAAAAAATTACAACTTCTAAAAAACCAATTAAAGCTCTTTGAAGTTTGAATGGTGGGGTATCAAAAGCACTTAGTTAATGAGAAGAGGAGATGCGATGTGTGTATATACTGGGGTTCACAATCTTCTTGTCCAGTAACTATCCTTCACCTTTAAATCAACATCAATAATTGACCATTAATTTGGTATTGGAATTTGTATGCTAAAGATTCTCTCTCTTTTTTTTTTTTCCATTTATTTCCTTTTTTCATAATTTTTACCAATTTAATTTTCAACCTAATTTACCTTCCTTGACAAACAACATCAAGATCTACTTTATAAAAACCTTGTCATTTATATATATATATATATATATATACATTTTTTTATTTTTTTTTTTTTTACTTTTGAGATTTTTTTTCTATAATAATTAACATTGCTAATGTAGTGTTACCTACACTGAATCAATAGTCACAACATAAATTATTACACTTTCACTCCTACAGCTGAAGATGCGAGAGGGTACCTGATAGATTATTCTTGTTAGGTGGTGTTACTACAACACCCAAAAAAGATGTCAAAATAATTCATAAAATACATTTTTGTAACCCTAGAACATTCCCATGAGAAGGTGCAAAAATGGGATTGGCCTAATCTCTCCCTGCCAAATACTAGCTGTTATTTGTGTCAACCACTAGTGTAGGGCCACTTCATTAATATTATTTAATTTTCCTTTTCTTTTATTTCCTTATTACAACATAAATTACCTAGAAAACTTTGCCTATATAAGAGAAACTTCACAAGCTATCTTTATTGTGAGTCCAAACATATTCAAGCAATCATCTAATATTGTCTCATACAAACAATATTAGCTTCCATCTTCAACTTCAACTCCTTTTTGGCTGCTTCTTCTAAGGCTTCTAAAAATGGTTAGCATTTTTGTCATGCTAAAGTATTATTTTGCAATTGTTCCAATTTCATCAATTTTGTGAAAATCCCCTAGGGTATGTACACTAATTTCCTTATTAATTGCGGTATCATATTTGTTTGTTCATGGCTCAGGATGGAAAGATGAGTTGGACTGTTGCTGATGCCCTTGACTATAAGGGTGCCCCTGCAGACCGCTCGAAAACCGGTGGCTGGGTGCCTGCTGCTCTTATTCTAGGTATGTCTTACCATTGTTTTGGCCTAGAGTTTATGCATATTTTGAGCAATGAGCTTCATTAGGCATCATGTAGTAGCTTAGGTTATTCATGCAAAATAAAAGTTCATTAGAATATTCAGAATAACAAAAAAGAATGGCTTACAATGTTATTGCAAAGTGTTAAACCTTGAAAATATTGTTCCAAAATATTCTCATATCCACAGACTTTTTATTTACTCCCTCAAAGATTGGAACATTGGTTTCCACCCAACCCACCCCATTCGAGCATTTTGATCACTTTTAAACATCATATCGATAAATTATATACTAGGACCGGGATTCTCTCCAGTAATTAGACGGTCTAAGGGGTTTTGAGAAAGTTGCACGGTAACTTATTATGAGGATCACCTTAATTACACTTATACTAATAATAGTGTCGTCTCTAATTATGTTGCAATCATTAAAAACAGGCATCGAAATGTGTGAAAGGCTATCAACAATGGGGATAGCAGTGAACCTTGTGACTTACCTTGTTGGAACTATGCACTTACCAAGTTCAACCTCGGCGAATGTTGTCACTGATTTCATGGGCACTTCCTTCCTCCTCTGCTTGCTCGGCGGCTTTTTGGCTGATTCCTTCCTAGGAAGATTCAAGACTGTTGCAATTTTTGCAGTGGTACAAGTATTGGTATGTACTAATAAACTAACACGCCTTACAATAATTTTACGAGTGCATGACAAAATCATAATTTTAACGACTTCTAAAGTCTAACCCGTGTCTTATACATGATTCAGGGGACAGCAATGCTAGCAATCTCAACAAAACTACCCGAGCTAAGGCCACCACCATGTGACTCTAACGAACCTTGCCAAAAAGCAACAGAATTCCAAATGGGAATTCTATACTTAGCCTTATACTTGATCGCCCTAGGCACGGGTGGTCTAAAATCGAGTGTATCCGGTTTTGGAAGTGATCAATTCGATGAGAAAGACGAAAAGGAGAAGGCTCAAATGACCGCGTTTTTTAGTAGATTTTTCTTCTTCATAAGCCTAGGGACTCTAATGGCCGTGACCGTGCTCGTGTGGATACAAGATGAGGTAGGGAGAAGCTGGGCATATGGAATTTGCTCTGTTTCAATGGGTGTTGCAATAGTTATATTTTTGGCTGGTATTAAAAGATATAGGTACAAAAAGAGTATGGGAAGCCCTATTGTTCATATTTTCCAAGTTATTTCAGCTGCTGTTAAAAAGGCTAAGTTGCAATTGCCTTATGATGTCAATTACTTGTATGAGGATGCTCCTGAAGGTCAAAGGGTTCCACACACTCAACAATTTGGGTAAGTCCCTTAATTAAAAACAAAATTTACTCATTGTTTTTCTACTTTATGTAGGTAATACGAAGTATTAGGTCCAAAAAAGATGTAACGATTTTTGCTTTAAGATGTTCTTATGTGGTCAACTTCTAAAATCCGAGCTTTATTTCCTTGCGACTTTATAAATATATACGGATAAGGGCCGAACAATGATAAAACACTCTTACTGGTCGGACTTTATCATAACTAAGTAGAAAGAAGGTTTAATTTACAATAAAAGTCTTAATGATGAGACTTTTCACTTAAATCTTTATTAAAGGATTAACTATGATGATCTTTATATATAGTGGAGTATATCCATCAAAAAAAAAGTTGACAACATTTTGCCTTAGAATTTTTTTAATAATAAAAGTGGTTTTATGCTAATTAACAATTTCCTTTTTCTTAAATAGCTGAAGTTCAATTTAGGATTATCCTATCTACTTGTACATGCACACAACATTTCATTTAAATAGAATATATATCTATTCAACATAAATATTATTATATGCAAGTTACCAAGTAAAATGAAAAAAAAAAAAAAAAAAAAGTTTTTAACTTTTGTGTCTTCCTTAAGGTAAAAATTTAATGTATGTATAACGTTTTCATCATGCATATTTACAGGTGCTTGGACAAGGCAGCCATAGTAGCCGAGGGGGACTTTGAGAACATTCCCGGTGGTTCGGCCCCCATGCCCCCGAACCCATGGAAGCTATGCTCGGTGACCAAAGTTGAAGAAGTAAAGATGATGGCACGGTTGCTACCCGTGTGGGCAACAACCATCATATTTTGGACAACATACGCACAAATGATCACATTCTCGGTCGAGCAAGCCTTCACCATGGAAAGATCCCTAGGGAGCTTCCAAATCCCAGCAGGCTCACTCACTGTCTTCTTTGTAGCAGCCATTCTACTCAGTTTAGCAGTGTATGACCGTGTCATCGTGCCATTTTGGAAAAAATGGAAAGGCAAAGCAGGTACATACATTGCACCATATACTTTTTCCTTCTTTATTTAATAATTACAACTTATGAAGTTTCACACTTGCTAAATCACAACTCATATCAAAGTTGACCAGTATTCATTGAAACGAATTATTCAACAAAATCTCACTTGATTGATCATGTTTTTTTTACCTATCACTCACAAAATATGTTTAAAATTTGATTAGTATCATGTGTTTGGATTGAATTTTGATATTAATTACTTGCATGTTTTTACCATGATCTTATTATACATTATGTTGGTACGTGGTCCAAAAAGAGGGTACCACTCCTAATGTTTTTATGTGGCCTTGCTAGGGTGTAAAGGAAGATAGTGTATAGTACTTTGGGACAACCCCCTTTAAAATTATACCAGTACTTTTTTTATTTTGGAGGGTTGGTACCATCTTGTTTCGGTATCTTGTGACAACACACTAAGGTCTCTAACCATGATCTCGAGTCTGAAATCATATTCCGTGTTTTGTATTTACCCTAGATTAACCTATATGCATGGCAAGCTAACCAAAACAGTTTTGATCAATAAAAATAAGTTCATTATCTAGTTGTTGCATATAATAACGAATTTGATTAGCAGATATGAGTTTAAATCATAGAAATTGATTTTGATCGGCAAGCAATTTAATAACCTAGTAAAGAGAAAAATTTTATAAAGTTTTTTTAGTATGAGGTTGTATGTTCCACTCCTTTAAAAAGAGTTTTAGATCAGAGTACACTTGATTTATTTTAGTATTTAGTGAGTATAATATTAGATTGAAAATGACAACAGAAAATTATTAAATTATATGATACTAATATTCTAAAGACAAGATACTAGCTTATTGAAATACTTAATATAATGAAAAAGGCAGCATTGCATTATCATAAAAACACTATGTATCTACAGTAGATCCCAATATAATGTTTATGTCTCTATATCTCACAATAGATCACATGCATCTCACTATCTTAGGTTATCTATAAATATCATGAGATGCAAGGTACCGAAAATTAGTTGGCTAATATATGCAATAATAATTATCACAAAAATAATTCATACATAATTGATACAAGCAATAAATTTTCTTTCACACCGAATCTTTAAAGAAAATAAAAGATACGATTAAAGAATCAGTCCAAAATACTTATGGATTATAGAAAAGTTGTTTAGGTGACAAATACAATTTCCCAATAAAAAATATTGCATGTAAGCAACGTTATTGCAACATGAACACTAACTATATATATTCATATGATTTTGTATGTACAGGTTTCAGCAGTTTGCAAAGAATATCAATAGGGCTAGTCCTCTCAACACTAGGAATGGCAGCCGCGGCATTGGCAGAAAGAAAGAGATTATCAGTAGCAATAGCAGTAGGAAGAGATGCACAATCACTTCCTATAAGTGTTTACTTCTTAATCCCACAATTCTTCCTAGTTGGTGCAGGGGAAGCCTTCATCTACACCGGACAACTCGATTTCTTCATCACTCAAGCACCTAAAAGCATGAAAACTATGAGCACTGGCCTGTTCCTTACCACTCTCTCCCTCGGGTTCTTCCTTAGCAGCTTCCTAGTGTCGGTCATTAAGGGTGTAACCACTACGCGCACTAGTGAAGGATGGCTAGCCGATGACATTAACTTTGGAAGGCTTGATTACTTCTATTGGTTGTTGACTCTACTAAGTTTGGTCAACTTTGGTGCATTTATGATTTGTGCTATATGGTTTAAGCCTCCATCTAAAAAGAATAACTCGATTAGGGTATCGAATGCTAATGGATCATATGGTTCTGAGGAAAGATGCTAGGAGAACAAGGGGGAAAAAATATATATATGCAAGTTTTAATTTAAGGGGAATTTGGTGAAAATTTGCATTGGGTGTATTTTTATGTGATACTTTGGAGTTAAATTTTTTGAAAGCTTATGCTTTACCTCCAAATTTAATTATCCTTGATGTATAGTTTAATGTAAAATTAATGAATTAAATGGTGTGTTTTAAGCTTGGTTCTTACCTTTCTAAATCATACTTGTGGCTTTCTTCTCCCACTAATACAAAGTAACAAAGGTATCTATCCATTTCAATCATTCTTTCTTTTTTACCAAAAAGACTTGTGTGATTAGTAAAGGTGAGTCAATATGGACCTTACACTAGCACTATGTAATTATAGGCCCATGAATGGTGAACCATATGTTACGTGAAGTAGATGATAAAGGCAGTCTTGAAGGTAAAAAAAATTGACTCGATCATATATAAATGACTTTTATCTGATGGATTACCAAGTAAAAAGTAATCCAACTATTCCCACATAGTTTCAAATAGCCACGTATACATGTTAAATAAATGAATCTAACTTTTTTATAAACTAAAAGTACTTGAAGAAGTTCTTTTCGCCAAACCAAAGGAAATAATTACAAATAAAACAAAAATCCGAAAGATGTGGAACTAACCCTAAAACGTCCTCTCCTAGAACACGTAATTATTTAGCTTATAATTGAATTGGTCCACCTTTAATTTATTCATAATAGTAAGGTGAATGATCCAATTAACCTAACATTTCAACCTCTCATGTATCCATGTCCCAGGTCAATTCAACTTTTTTCAGGTCGGATTTTAAAAGTAAGAGGAAAGAATAAGGAAATCTCTACTCACCCGATAAGCTTCCAAGTGGGCTTGATCCCAAACCATATAATTCGCAATTAATTGCAAATCATTTTATTTTCTTCAGACAGATACATATGGCTTTTGGCCTGACCCATCTTTCTCAAGCATTAAACTCAGCTGCAGCAAATAATCAAGAAATATGCTGAGTAACTACTATAATGTACACACTAGGCCACATCAGGAATTCGAAATCAGGATTACAATAATGTAGCTCAAGTGTTTCCTTAATTAGTAGAGGTAATTGGCTTTGCCTCATCAGAATCAAAAAAAAAATTAGTAGAGCGATGCTTCTAATTTAATTAGCAGTTCAAATACAATTCATATGTCATTTTAATTAATTTCTATCATATAAGCTAGTGCATGTTTCCTTGATTTGAAACAACTTTTGAAAGAGGGCATGAACACTTATAAAATATTTCCTTAAACCATATAGTTCCTTATGAACAATTTTCACGGGAATTAATAAACATAAATAAGATGTAATAAAAGTATATTAGAAAGATAAATTTACATTGGGTATACAAAAAAGTAGAGAAAGAAAATAATAAAAGTATATGGATAAACAAAATTTACATGGAAAAGTTAAATTTGCACAAATATTGTTGCAAATTGGAGGGAATTTTAGTAAAAAAAATTAATATTATGGTTGTTGAAAAATGCAAATGGGGTGAATATTTGGGAAATGATACACATACAATTGTTGTATGTGGGTCCCACATACAACAACAATTATGTTACCAAATAAATCTACAAGGTTACTAAAAAAATATATTAGGTCATCAATAAATATAAGTTTAAGTCTAGAAATAATAAGGCCCTAGTCAACGTCATTATTTAGTGAGGACATCTGTTTTTTTATACAAATTGAATAATATATAATTTCACGATATCTCATAGTATAATAATGTATATTTGTATAATAAAAGCTTTTCATTAGCAAATTATACATTATTCAATTTGTATACAAAATAACATTTCTCTTCATTAATTAGTATCGTTGAATAGGGCGTTATTATCTCTAGTAATAAACTTATATTTATTGATGACCTAATATACTTTTTTTAGTAACGTTGTAGATTTTTTTATTAACATAATTGTTGTTGTATGTGAAGGAGTATATAGGTACTACGCAGCGGAAATAACATATATGAATCATATTCAATAAAGTACCTAATCCCAAGAATCGCATGCATAACACACAAGACACATAATCATACCTTTGAAGCGTGAATTCCACGAAGCTATTCGACAGGCAAATCAGGGAGAGAATAGAGCCCCAAGTGTTGCTCCTCTACTTAGTCCACGAGATTCGAACGAGCCGTCCACCAATACTAGATTGGTCGAGTGATTGAGGAAAACCGCGATCACCACCTTTATGGACAACCGACCACCGCACGAACCACCACCACCACGAGACACCACCGTGCGCCGGGAGGAGGAGAGAGCCGTGAGAGAGGGAGTATGAGAGGGGTTGGTTTCGTGTTTGCTAATTAGGGTTTGATCTAATGATCAGTTAATTCCTTGTCATGCAAACCTAGGCACCTAGTCTATTTATAATCTCATTATAATTAGACTAGGGCACGAAGCCCAATAGCCTCTCAAAGCCCCATATGGCCGGCCACCTAGAGTGATGAGGCCCATGATGGGCCTCGTCCTCTAATGCTCGATCTAGCCCCTTTGTGTGACCTTATAGGATCCGTCCAATTGGGCTTTGGCCTATTTTACTAGTCCAAAGATCGTAAGTACCTCTAGCTATGGCAAAACGACGACCCAAATGTCCGGACTTAATTATCTCCATAATTTGATCCAATTATATATCTAGTAATTGCACACGACGAAGACATAACTCCTTCAATCTCCCACTTGTCTGAGACAAGGGTGCAATGTTCAAATTCCTTAAGTCAATGTATATGTCGATTTGATAATATGATTGCATCACATGTCGAGATCATATTAATCTACAAATCGTTTCTTGAAATCTGAGTTAGAATTACAAAACCAAATGATTACTGAGTAATGCATTTGAACGCGGCCACGTATTTTCTGAATTCTCCCTCTTCAAGCGGCCATGACACATTTCCTAATTTAATAGGTAGACTCTATCCAATCTTGTGGCAACAAGCCTCCCACTCAACTTCTGAAATAACCGGGAAACATCCTTTATAATCTCCAGTTACGGGTAGACGTTTGAATGTACCACAGTTATAACATCCATTGAATGAAATCAATGTTCCACTCATGTCAAAGGAATCCACTAATATATACGGAAGCTCTATACTTGAACTTCAAAGTAGGTCAATAGTTCAATCATGCATCATTCATGCATATCCAAGTGATTGATCGAGCATCACTATGCCCCTATAGCCCATGAAACCGAGCTATCCAATCAATCTTACATGCTAGTCCATTTATTGAAATCATTTATGTCCACTTTAATGATTTCGAACTAGGAACTTAAATAATATGTGGATTTTGTTCACCTGTGGGGTTTCATACACCAGGTCTCTATCTGATAGATAACCTGATGAGCCCATCAATCCATAATTATTTTGGACATTTAATTTATTTAATTTCAAAACCATAATTAAATAAGAGAAATAGTAATTTCTATTTTAAACATAATTCTGCAAATTGATGTATTTTCTTATGTAATATGTTTCCACAAACATACACAACTTAAAATTTCATAATTTGCTTCAATCCAAGACTTTAATGTGACTTTCATACCTTTGTCTATGGAAGGGGTTTAGTGATTTCTCACTCATAATAAAACTTCGCAGAACGTGACCTTCCGCCGGTCAATGATCTCATAACTGAGGCGATATTTTATATCCATTTGTTTGGATTTGTAATGTGACCCTGGCTCCTTTGTTCTTGGGCAAAAGTAACCCTTTAGTCATATGACATTTTAATCCGAACTTCCTCTAAAACTATCCGACTATAGTTTAATACACATATTCTAACATTGAGCATGCGATAGTGCTCTGCTTTGAACTCTTCAAGCTCACTGTACTTCTCCATACTGACAAAATTGTGCGTCTAGATCAAAATCTAGAGTCATCTTGCCTGTTTGGAGAGAACTTGCATTCGTAAAGCTCTTGACAACTTGTTTACCTTTAACACCATAAACTAGAAAAATTCCTTTAGCGCTTCTCAAGTACTCAAGGATTTGTTCTTGGTAACTTTCCGTATGCTTATTCTGTATTTGCTTGAAACTTGCTACACATGCACAAGTCATATGTAACAAATTGTTTTGTACATTTCATGGCATATGTAATGGTCCCTTTTGCAAAAGCATTAGGTCCACTGCCTTTACAACTCAACTCAACTCAACTAGCTTTTAAGGCACTGAGTTTTACTGAGTGTAAAACCATGAGACATGGGAAGAGATCCTCTCTTAGAATCTTGCATCTTGAACTCGTCAAGAACCTTATCAATATAAGTCTCTTGATTAGGCCCAGTCATCCTTCAAGATTCACTTTGTGGATTTTGATTCCCAATATGTACTCAACATCTCCTAAGTCTCCCATATAGAAACAATCTTTCTAACCATTGCTTGACTTATTCAAGCATTGATATATCGTTTCATATGAACTGTATGTCAACTACATACTAGACTAAGAAGACCAATTGCTCCCACTAAACTTCTTGTTTCTACAAGATTTCTTTTCATTCTTCCAAGGTAATCAAACTGTTTGATTTCCTAATGAATATTTCAACTCCTTAATGCTTACTTCAATCCATAAATGAATTTCTGAAGTTTGCAAAACTTTCTAGGAATTTCTGGAATTCAAAAACTTAAGTTGTATCATATACATCCCATCCATCCAGAACATTTCATGAAGGTGATTTTGATTTCCATAACTAGAAATAATCCGAATAGGCTTACATGACTAATAGGTTTGACCCTATTTGTAAGACTATCATGGACTAGCACATCTTTACAGACATGGAGTCCATTCTTGATTTCTTGGCCTTAAGCCATTTCCTGAGTTGGCACTTGTCCAAAGCTTGCTTGTAGGTATGGATTCCAACCATTCCAATAGGAAAATTTTAGAATCCACCTTTTACTAGATTCCAACAAACTGTTTGTTTTAATCTTAAGTAACCTACGATAGGTATGAGCGACAATAGAATTATTCTCTTCAACTCATTGAAGCCTTTCATTCTAGTAGGACGATAGAAGTCTCGCTAGTTGAATTAGCTTGCTTCGACACATGTTTTATCAAATTAGCTGATTTCATGCGCATTCGTCTCTAATGTAGTGTTATCTACATCCCTTTGTTGCTCGTCTCGAATCTCATCGAGATCTAACTTTACTCCCACTTGGCTTTGTAGGAAGACATTTCTTGCTATAAAGACACTATCGCGAGCAACAAACATTTTGTTTTACGCGATTGTAGGAATAATACCTCTGATTTAGGGTTTATTATGTCATCTTTGTAAACATTTTACATAAATTTCATATTCCCTCAATCCTGTTTAGAAAAGATTATTTTGGAACATTTCCATCCTTTCTATTTCTTTGGTTAAGTTTCTATTTAGTATATTCGCAATTGTTGTTGTTCTAATGCATATCCTCAAAACGATATTTGTAAATCATTAAATCTTGGATCGAACCATGGCAAGCAAAGTTTGATTCCTACTCTATACATACATTTTAATTGTAATGTTCCTGGATTGTGAACTAATTCAACAATTCCTTTAGATGATCATTTGTTTTGAGTTAAATATTTATTACAACAATCATATTGTGGTGCTAAATTGTTTATCTCAAACTTGATTTTACATTTCATTTTTGGAATTTTGAACATTTCAATGATTCCAACTTTTATTTCATTAAGTAATTATCGACATATTTACTTAAATCGTTAATAAGAGCAATGAAATAGTTAAATCCTTTTGCTATATCTTGAACTTATGGTACACACACATCATATGTTTGTGTTCCAAAAGGTCATTTTAGCTCTTTTACCCTTTCAACTAAAAGGTAACTTGGTCATTATACCTTATCAAGCATGACTTCTAATTCTTAAGTGATTCATAATCATATAAGAGTAAGAGTCCATCCATAACTTTGGATGTGCAAATGGTTTATGTGACCTAACTTTACTTTGTTATAAGTATGTTTGCTTTGAATCATCTAAATTTACTTTTGTGATCTACATATATCAATGTCATAAATAAAATTAACTCATATCTAGCAAAATGAAAACAATTTATTACCTTGGTCATGGATCAACATTTGTCCAAGCCAATTAAAACAAATCAGTATTCAAAACAAGAAAACTGAAATATTGTCTCATCAAACACTGGAAATAGTTCTAAATGTCATGATAAACTAATCAGAAATTAAAACTATGAAGCTATCTCTGGCCACTCAAATACTTCTAGTGCACCTTCAAGCTCCATCTCCATGCTAGCTTCACTTGTTTGCAGTTCCTGTGCAACATCATAATGTTAAGCACTGCAACTTGGTATCACATACCTTAGTGAAAGTTAAAATGATTATAACTTAATACCTGAGGTTGATGCTCCATTCTTCTTCTTGAGGAAATCAAGGTATTTCTGGCAATTGCGTTTCCAATGCCCCTTCTTCTTGCAGTAAAAGCATTCACTCTCACTTGCAACTTTGGGTTTTGGATTCGCCTTAGGCTTTTCAGGAGCCTTGGCAACTTGCTTGCCCTTGCTCTTGGCATTAGCCTTTTGCCCCTTCTTCTTGAACCCCTTTCCCTTTTGGATCATAAGAACTTCCTTCTTAGGTTCCTTAGGGATTTGTTTCTCAGCACTAACCAGCATTGCATGCAATTGACTCATAGTCTTTGCATTCGCAGTCATGTTAAAGTTCATGATAAACTGGTTGAAACTTTCTGGAAGTGAATGGAGAATGATGTCTGTTGCCAAATCATCACTAATTGGGTACACCAGTTTCTCCATACTTTGAATTAGGCCGATCATTTTGAAAACATGATCATGAACTGTGGCACCCTTCTCCATTCTACAATCCATAATCTCACGATGAAGCTCATACCTTTCAACTCTAGCTTGTTTCTTAAACAAAACTTTGAGCTCTTCCATGATTGAATAGGCATCCAGGTCCTCAAAACGCTTTTGAAGACTAGGTTCCATAGTAGCAATCATTAAGCAAGTGATAGGCATAGCTCTATCATGAGCTTCCTTGTGCTTCTTGATATCTGCCGCAGTTGGATTTTCTGGCAGAGGTCCTGGTAATGGGGTATCAATGATATCCTCCTTGCCCTCAGATTTCAGAACAAGTCTTAGCATTCTTTCCCAGTTGGAAAAGTTTTCCCCTGTCAACCTATCCTTTTCAAGGAATGGTCGCAAATTGTAAACGTTGTTGTCATTGTTATTACGGCTACCCATCTATGTCAAAATAAGGCAAAGTTTAAAATTATGTTTAATAAATTAAAGTACCATAAAAAACATTCATTTGGTAACTTTAAAACACTTTATTCAATAATTAAATGATCCCAATTGAATTTTAAGTGATTCCAAGATCCTTTATTTGTGCAATAATTAACCAGAGTGATTCCCCGCATCAACCATTACATTTTCAAGGTGAGTAAACTCTTTACTGATTACAACTCTTGTAATTCTTGGTTGAATAATTAACCATCGCATGTTTAATTATTACTCTTAGCTTCAAGGTTCTAAACGATTTAGGTTATGCAGTTCTACCCCCACTTCCCCAAGATATATTATGATGCTCTGCTGAGAGCTGACCCATCACAAACGATCAAGGTTTTCGTCGGGTTTTTAATTGGAAAAGCTGCATCAATATTGCTGGGATCTAGATTTATTATGCTGTGATTATATAGTGAACTCTAGCGCATCATCAAACAACATAAATAAACCTAAAACATGCATAATCTACTAATGCAATAAAACATGACATAGTATGGCCCCTTAGTCCTAAGAAAAACTAGAAATGAAAAAATGCTCCCACTTGAACCATCATGGATCTTCATCCACCTTGCTCCTTTGGGCCTTCACTTCATGGGCTTCTTTTGGGCTAACACCATTTAAATAACTATTCTATTTACATTAAATAAAAGTTATGAAAATACTCAACGGTACGCAGACCGTATTTAGATTACAAAAATACATCACGATACGCAGATCGTATTTAAGAATCTATGGGCCATACTAGTCTATATATAGCAACATAATATCATATATTAGAAAAGTGCCATATAATAAATCACTCAACATGCTTGTCTAAATTACAACATCGAATGTTTATAATAAAGTCAACGCATTTCCTAAAATATCTTATATTTTAATCATAATTAGATAATATCATATATTATTCATGACTGTTTATAAAATATCATATATTTAATTTAGTCATGAGATAGAATCAAATCATATTTTAATCTAGAAAGATAAAATCATATTTAATCTTCCATGATTATCCTAACTAATTTAGGAGATTCTATCCTAATTACTAGCCAATCAAATAATTTTAAAATCAATTACATCCTAATCTAATTATGGGATAATCACATTATTTAAATCAATTATTATCCTTTTGGAATATGCTCAGAATATCCTCATCAATCTTATCCTTAATTAACCACTTTAATTTAGGATAATTATCAAAATAACAAACTAAATATGGATAATATCAAATATAACAACTTTTGAATATTTGATTTTATCCTAAAACAAAAAGATTTTATCCTAATAAAACCAACTTTATCTTTTAAATTAAAAGATCATATTTTGAAAATATTTGAACTTATCCAAAATAAAACCAATTTTATCCCAAAATAATTCGTAATTATCCTGAAATAAATTTTTAAAACAGAATTTTTTTTTTTTTTAAAATTCCGCAACCACCAAACGCCGGCCACCGTGGTTGGCTAGCCGAAGCTAGCCACGGTGGCTGGCTGCCGTGACAGCAGCCACTGCCGCAAAGGGCAGCAGCGTGGAGCTGCTTTGCTGGGGCTGCAGGCCACCGTGTGTGGCCAGCCGAGGCTAGCCACGGTGGCTGGCTGCCTTGCAGCAGCCACTGCCGCGCAAGGCAGCAGCAGCACCCAGTCGGCAGCCGCGGCAGCAGCCGTGCAACGGTTGCACGCTGCTGCCCACAGCCACCCTAGACCGCCGCCCTCCCTTCCCTCCCTCTTGGACGCCACCTGGTCGGCAGCCGCCGTGGCTGCGCCACCCAGCCGCGGTTGCCGGCCAAAATAAATTAAATTTTTTTTTTTTTTTTGTGTTTTAATTTAATTAAAATAACATTTATCCTAATTAAATTAAGTTAGTCCATAAGATTAAAATTAAATCACATTCAACTTTAAAATTAGGGTTCATCATAAAATTAATCCCAATTTAATTTTAACATTTAAAATTAAATCTATGATCATACATAAAACATTTTTATGCATAAATCAACCCAATTAAAATTATGAAACATAAAACATATCGAATAAAACCAAAGTCAAGCACAAAAATCATATTTTTGGGCTTGAAATTTTCGAAATATAGGGTTAGGGTTTTCGAAATTTTCGAAAATATTAGGGCATAATTCGGTCCTCTTTATGGCTATTTGAGCATAATTAAATCATATTTAATCGATTCCAAAAGTTTAATCACATTAAAATAATAATCGAACCATAATTAAATTAATTTCTCCCTCTTAATTGATTATAAAATTAACGTGGACATCAAATAATCGTATTATTATGATCTAGCGCGTTAATGCAAGAGGCTAACTAATACCACTGTAGGAGTATATAGGTACTACGCAGCGGAAATAACATATATGAATCATATTCAATAAAGTACCTAATCCCAAGAATCGCATGCATAACACACAAGACACATAATCATACCTTTGAAGCGTGAATTCCACGAAGCTATTCGACAGGCAAATCAGGGAGAGAATAGAGCCCCAAGTGTTGCTCCTCTACTTAGTCCACGAGATTCGAACGAGCCGTCCACCAATACTAGATTGGTCGAGTGATTGAGGAAAACCGCGATCACCACCTTTATGGACAACCGACCACCGCACGAACCACCACCACCACGAGACACCACCGTGCGCCGGGAGGAGGAGAGAGCCGTGAGAGAGGGAGTATGAGAGGGGTTGGTTTCGTGTTTGCTAATTAGGGTTTGATCTAATGATCAGTTAATTCCTTGTCATGCAAACCTAGGCACCTAGTCTATTTATAATCTCATTATAATTAGACTAGGGCACGAAGCCCAATAGCCTCTCAAAGCCCCATATGGCCGGCCACCTAGAGTGATGAGGCCCATGATGGGCCTCGTCCTCTAATGCTCGATCTAGCCCCTTTGTGTGACCTTATAGGATCCGTCCAATTGGGCTTTGGCCTATTTTACTAGTCCAAAGATCGTAAGTACCTCTAGCTATGGCAAAACGACGACCCAAATGTCCGGACTTAATTATCTCCATAATTTGATCCAATTATATATCTAGTAATTGCACACGACGAAGACATAACTCCTTCAGTATGTAGGACCCACATACAACAATTGTATGTGTAGCCTTTACCTGAATATTTTGGGACTAAATTTAGCCAAAGGGGACTATCAATAAGGGACGGAGGGAGTATGATACACAGTGATTTTTTTTTTTTTTTTGAACGGATACACAATGATTATTTGATCACAAAGTCTTATATGTGACTACACATGGTGTGGCCATTTCACATAATCACATATAAGACTATTAATTAAGTAATAGGAGGTTACGGTGATGAGCAAA
The DNA here is from genome assembly GCF_948465745.1 of Chenopodium album. Taxonomy (NCBI): domain Eukaryota; kingdom Viridiplantae; phylum Streptophyta; class Magnoliopsida; order Caryophyllales; family Amaranthaceae; genus Chenopodium; species Chenopodium album. The sequence goes on along the minus strand of NC_137847.1, from coordinate 1,909,190 downwards.
TGAGGTTACCTTAACGTATGTATGTTACTTAAATGCGAAAAAAGAGTTACTCTCTTAAATAAGTGGAATTATTCTTTTATTTTTTAAAACAAAAGAATAGGGGTTACTCAAATGAACAATTAGGGTTACTTATTTCTAAATTACTTGATTTCACTCGTATAATGAATTTTGGTTACTTTTATGGACAACATGGGGTTACTCTTCAAAAAAAAAAAAAAAAAAGAGGTTACTCATACATATAAATAAAGATTATTCTTATAAAACAATGTGGCCACACCGTGTGGCTGGCAACATACAAGATTTGCCCTTATTTGATACAATTTGATATGATTGATATGATATATGTCGGATTTGGATTAAATAGATAGATTTAGTAGATATTGTATCGTTTTCAATCTAATATCTCCTTACCAATTTACTTCTTTTTTTTTTTTTTTGAGACAAAGCAAAAGGTGCGTTATTTTGATAACTAATCCATCAAAATATAAGGAGAAACCTCACATAGATAATGGTTCTCCCATACTTGCTCTACGCTGAAAGGAATTAGACGAGCTAAAGTAAATTATGGGCAACATCATTCCCATCCCGTCTAACATGACACCAAACAACAGAATTAAAGCAAATACAATAAAGATAAAAATGCACAATTCATCAAGAATTGCATTCATATATATGTTCATATAAAGATTACTACTAGACAAGGTTTTTTTTTTTTTTTTTAAAAAGAAAAAAAAAAAAAAAAAAAAAAAAAAAAAAAAAAAAAAAAAACTACGGAGTACCAGTCAAGTATATATAAGCTTTGGTGAATAATTTGTCGACGACTGGAATTCACACATAAAATTACTAAAGAATTCTTGTTAAAAAAAAAGAGTAATACATTATTACAAGATTCTATTAGGTCAATGAATGGATACCATGATATCCACAATAGCAAATAAAATCACGTGGTCTTTATTCATTGTAAAACTCTATTAAAATTGATTCTTCATCAAAAGTCCAACATTATTGGCTCCATAAAATCAAAAGAATATCTTATCACATATTATTCGACCAATCCAAACAAACTATCTATCAATTATACAAAAACAATAAAATTGACACATCAAAATTTTGGAAGTTGAAAATTAAAGGGACTCTAGCACATTATTGAAATATTTCTGCAAGATAATTAATATTGTAGGACGTACACCATGATTTTAAGGTGGGTGTGACTTGTGAGGCTGATTTTGAAGGAAATTTAGTCATTTTAGGCCTAACAATTCCGGCGGCTTTCAAGGTGAGGTGGTGCATATATAAAGGGCTCCATCTATATTTGGCAATGAGCTATTAGCTTTTTTCATCGAATTGGATTGATCAATAATTTGAGCTTTTTAATTCCATTGTAATTTACTTGACACGTTTTTCAGTTTAGATGTGTCAATTTACTTATCTAAATTCTTTATAAGATAATTTGATCATCCATACACTCTTTTTTTTCATTTTACTATTTCATTTGTGTAAGTTATTCTGTAAATGATTATGAGACATATATTGGAACAGAGGGAATATCAACTATGACATTAGAGTTGAACCTAAAGCTAATTATTAGGCCTTTAAAAGACCCAAATATCTTCACATATCACCAAAATTTATTGTATTTTGTATTTTTGAATACAAGTAATCGTGTAAATTACAAATATTTATAAATCTTTTGTTTTTATGGGATATTGTTTTCTTGCGAATGATTAATGATATATATGTGAACATCACCTTTTCTTTCAGATTGACACATACAAATAAACAATGACTTCATATGTGGTTTAGCTTAGGCTGATATTATTCATTTCATGATCTTTGGATCTACTAGTTATGATAACTTAATTATACAATCCAGTTATATTAAGCAGCTAACTTCAAACAAGTTACACCAACAAAGTACATGGAAGTTTTTCATAACAAAAAGCATCATTCATGCACAATCTAATAAAAATTGGTTTTACGTTTAATATCACAAATTCGATGAATGAATAATTTCTCTCATTTCAATACATAATGCAAAACAACTCTAATCATATGTGATATGTCCTAACAAAATTATGTACTCATCATCCATCGTTATATTATTTTCTATGTAAAAGACTCTGTATGTAAAACCACGAGTTTTTTTTTTTTTTTTTTTTAATTACACATTCTTTTCACCAAGTTTCGCAAACAAGCTCCCCATATTCATACTCTTCACTAATGCAAGAAACATTTACTAGAGCACAAATCATGCGTGCCCATCTCCACAAATGGCATACTAGAGCCAAGTTTCTTCACGACATATTCACACACTCACACAGAAAATGCAGTCTTAAATTGAAAAAAGTAATAATAACAATAATTTTTAAAATAAAAAATACTGTAGAAATTTAGCAATGATAACGAGGGTCACGTGACAGCTCATAAAGTCAGGCCCCACCTCCCAACTATTGGGAGTATACAATATTTTAGCTACCAAACTAATGGTCTAAGTGGGCTTTAGCTTTAAGCCCAATTTGCAACTTTTGGGGTTGAAATATATTGGGCTATCATGATGCTCCAAACTCTACTTAGGCCCAACAAGGACAGTCCATTAATTAAGTGACTATATAATTAGACTTTTAGGTTTGGAAAAGGAACGATAATAAAGGGAATTTAAGATTAGGTGAAGGTTAAGGCTGATAGGTAGATCTCTAACCTACTCACTTGGACAGTGTTAGGTAGTTTATGACATGGAAGAACATAATATCACACTTTTAGACAAATAGAAGACTCTTAATTCCAATCTCAACAATCCAATCTAAATGATGAATGTACACTTACCCTAAAGAGATCGCCAACCATGATAAACTCGTCAAATCATTCAGCATCGAAGTAATCGGCCCAATAATGTTCTGTATTCAAAAAACTGAGCTTTCATATATTGTTATATCGTCTATCTCAATTTACTTACTATATAAACCAGTGTCAATTCAACGCATTGGTCTTGAGACAAATTTAGAAAATATAACATATAAAGAAACTCGAAGAAACGTATTCAATATATAATGAATCATTAAAATGGAATAAGTTGAGATGTGCAACCTATTCATTATAAACGTTATTGTACATTTTATTTTATCACGAAAATAAATTCTTTTATTGTGGTACCACCCACTCGATGAAAGAATTACTTCCACTTTAGAATCCAATAGTTAGGGACTTATAGTCTTTATGAGACTCTAATGTCATTACTCATTTGTCAGTTTAAGGAGTGGAAAGTGAAGTAACTAAGCACAAGCAAGTCAACTACACCAAACATAAAAATCAATCGAGAGTTAGCAATAACTCCACTTCTTCATTAGTGTGAATATGACATCTTTAAAAATGCCAAAGAAACCAACTCATTTTGACTGCGATTTTTCCTAACACTAAAAGAATATCACGGGTATTATCTAAGACTTCCAAGAACGTGGCCTTTAGTTAAGTAGTACTAGTCTTCACTTAATCACTTATATAGAACATTCAAATTTCGTTAAATTTCTTGGATTATCACTATCAAGAGTATCAACATTGCCCAATTTTCCTGCAAATAGCTCGAGTTCGAGAACGACTAATGTTTAAACAAATTTAAAACTACATTTAGAAGATGAGGTTGAACATTATGGGTAATGCTCAATTAGATATGATCATGAACTCAAAGCGACGTGTCTATTTTATTTTATATACTAGTAAAAAAACATTGTATAATTGGTATGGATGTTAAATTTAAAATGTTAGATAAATTGTTAATAAGTTATTACCAACTTGACATATTGTAATATTTTGGACTAAATGAGCTTAGACAAATTAAATCTCAAAGCCACAAAAGGTGAGAAAAAATAATTTTAATAACTTAAGCTCAATCACTTAGCAAGTCAAGTAGTCAACCTTGGACAATTATTCCTAAATAAATGATCTTAAACAGATTCTGTGAGTTCAACTTAAGGCTTGTGCTCAAACTGGATTTCAATCAATCCGAATGAGCTTGAAGCCTTGAACATGAACATGAACATTAACTGAGCCATATTAATTTCAACTCGGCTTATTTAAACCCACACATGCAAGTATGCAACCAATCCTAAGTTCACAACAACCCTAATACTTCATAGTAAATGAGAATTATTGGGAATCAATCCTAATTAATTTTGCTTCCAAAAAAAGAATGAGACCTTAAATCACCCTAACTCATAAACAGAGTATAGTGATCCTAGCACTAGCTCTTTAATGACTTTTAGAAAGCAGCATTTACTGAAACTCTACTCGTTCATACCTGATTCAGCATTTTATAGGCAGAGAATCACTCAAAAATCACTTAACAATTCTAGCAGAGTACCACTAACTAAATGAAGAAAAACTTGTAAATGTTAACAAAGCGTCAAACACTCAACAATCTTTCAATGATTTGTATAATAAAATCGATTATTTCTTGAGAACCAATCATAACAAGACTGAGAAAATGTAATTAGAAAGGGATAGATTAGAAAGGCAATAACTGCGGCAAAATGAATGTCATGAGAAGTGTGATTGAGAATGCAAGGCATGCGGTCTAACAAGCAAAGCATGTGAAGACAACGTCATTATGAGCAAATTCCGTGCTTTTAGTTCAAAATGAAGTGTCGAGTGTCCATGATCCAACACGAGTATAGTTAAGTTAAAACGAAAAATGCAAGCAACATGGTCGTAAAACTACAGACTACAGCTGGTTTAGTTAAGACAGTCACTAGCTTCTCATGGAAGAGAAGATTCAAAAACAAAGGACAAATCTAAGCTTACCAAACACATTCCACATGCATCTTGCCAAAATCATAAACGATACAAAGATATTATATAAGTGGAAACGAGGCGATTGCGTGCTTATTACAGCTAAGCTATCAATGAAATGCACGCAAAAGAACCAACATAGAGGAGATGAAGAAACAACAATCCAATTAAGTATTACAATAGAAAGATCTGAATAGAATAGATATAATTTAAACTCCCTCCAACAATAATAAGAGTACTGAAACATAAACAAAAGTTACAAAAAGATGAAAATGGCTAAAGGAAGCTCGTACAATGGCTCTCTAGCAACTAAGAACCTCGAAACTGAGCCTCGAGCCTCCTACATTACCATTCCATAAAAATGTAAATGAGATAATAAGTAAACCTAGTAAGAACTAACACCACATAGAATGACTACTAACCAATAACAATATTCATAACTAAGACTACATACGCGATTCCAATCAAGAACTCGCATTATCCGGATCATACTACTACCTAAAACCCTCCTCATTGAATCCTCACACTAAACCCTTGAAGCTCAAACTCCTCAAATCATAAGAATCATTATCATCATCATAAACGAAACGAGCATTGCATTGCATAACCAAGAATTGGATTGGATTCGACGAATGAATCAATCAGATTGATTGTCATTCCTCCTACCAATTCCATCACCATCCCTCTCCTCAAGCAACCTACCCTGCTCATCATCAGCCTGAACCGTCTTCTTCTGCGCGTCTTTCGCCTTCAATGCCTGCAACTTAGAGTGATTGTAGTACCCAACACCCACAAATGCCAACCCATACCCAAACAAATTGATAGGGGTAACAGTATCCTTAATCACAGACCACGAAAACGCAATCAACAACCAATCTTTAACAACCCCAGCAACATTCATAGTCAAAGCAGATGTCTTCCCAACAAGCAAGAACACAGCAAGATTCAAAGCAAAAGCACAAACAGAATTCGTCCCAAATATAAACCAGTCAAGATGAAAACTCGAAGAATCCCTAAGAATTGGATACTCCACAATCATCCAAGGAATTGATAGAAACACTAAACAACAAGGAGCAACATAATAAAGCGATGTTATCGGATTAAAACTAATACCCTTTGAAGTTAACAAGATCTGAATCATTACCAATCTAGTAGCTTCAAATGCAACTGCCCCCAATTGTAGGGTTACACCCCAAGCATCAAATTTAGCCTCACCATAAGCAGCAATTGCAACCCCAAATGAAATCGACATCATATTCGCCATCGTTTCGCCTCGAAAGCTCTCCTTCTTAAACATGACGCCAATCGAGTACACAGCAACAGGCATCAAAGCCTTCAACATTTGAATGAATGAAACACTCAAATAGATGTAAGCCGAATTTGAAAGCCACAATGAAAATGCATATAAAGCACCAATTGGAACAACAGAAGAGAGGTAAACCTCTCGAGACATCGAAACAGGCTCAACTAATTTCAACACTTTGACAAGAATAAAAGCAAGAGATGAACAAAATGTCATGTGAATCATGGTAAGAGAAATTGGGAATGGCCAATTATACATCTTTCGATCTAAGATGTATTTGTTGTAAACAATTACAGTGAAACTCAAGAAGATCCAAATTGCTACATAGGTGTAAGATAATACTATCTTCTTAATCACACCATCACTCAAAGATCCGTTTCCACTTGACATGATTGGGATTTTTTCTGGGTTTGATTGAAATTCCCCTGTTTTTTTCTGGGTTTTCTGGGTGAAAAAGATTGAATTTTTGGGAAAAAGAGATGATTTTGAGGAATACCCAGATTATATTTTGGGATCTGAAGGGAAGAGAATGTGATGTGAGGATGAAATCTGAGGGATGAAGTAGAGGGAGGAGAGAGAAAATGGAGGAGAGCGTTACAACGGGGGGAGAGAGTTTATTGGGCTTTTTTGGGCCTTTTGAGTTTATTAAAAAAAAAAGTAAAAATTCTAAACTCAGCTTTCTTTTAATTGAATTTTTTAATTGTATTTTGTCTTTTTTTGTTATAATTTGACATTGAGATTAGGAAATTTTTTTGTAGAAATAAAAAAAAATAAAATAAGGTGGGTAATTAAATAAATTTTTTTAAATCCTTCAAAAAAAAATAAAAAAAATAAAAAATTATTTTCGGGATGGTTGACTGAAAAAGGGTGGGTAACGTGAGAAATGGGCTGCGTTTAATTAGAGAAATAAATTTTATAGGGGTTAGAAATTTTTATTGAACAAAGGAAAGATGTAATGGAGCTTCTTGATTGTAGCTTTAATTCTTTATGGGACACTCAAAGTTGCAACTTTGAGAACCAATGGAGATTATGTCCATGTCCCTCCCCCAAGTTCCCAACAATAATGGACGTTTATGTGGTAAAATTAAGGGTACGTTGTAAAAAATTGAAGTTGGTGCTATAGAAAAAACGATTATGGTATAAGCAACTCTACACACAGTCACGTATAAACTAAATTATTTTTAAAGAAAATTGATAAATATAGAGCTTGTTCATATTTACTGAGCTGAACTGAATTAAACTGATTGGAGCTGAACTGAATTGAAGTGGGCTGAAATGAATATTTTATGAGATAAGAAAATTAGGAGGTGAACTAAATTAAATTGATTGGAGCTGAACTGAATTGCAATTAAGCTGAAGTCAACAGGCCCATAACCCTATGAATAAGAAACCAAGATGGTAAATATTTGATAAAATCAAGCATTTATTACATTGATTTACGCGTGATTTTGTCATGAATTTACAAATTATTTCCATTTTAAAAAGTATAATAAAGTCTTAAACAAGTGCTATGTATAACAATAGAACATTGCCCATTTTTGTATTGTGGTTGCAATACAAATATATAATGATCATATCTTAGTTAACCCTAATTTAACTTTTTTGAAACCAACCCTAATTTAACTTGATGGTAGCATATGATACCAAAATAGCTTCCAAATAACCTAATGTTTCTCTTTTATTGATACTTAAGTTATTTTAATAAATTTGTCTATTTTGTTTCTTAGTTGAAGTGCGTGTTGCAATAATAAACAAATAAAGGTAGAAAACCAAACCACGTAAAGTCTTTATTTGAGAAATTCTCAACCTACGTTAACTTATTAATCAATGACTCGAGTGTTATTCTCTGATAGTAATAAATTGTAGTTAGTTGATACTGCAAAATAACAAAGAAGTCTCAATACCAAATTACCAACAAAACTTAAATTTAAAGTTTGCATTTGTTAGTGGTATTTAGTACTCCATATTACTATTCAAAAAAAATAGTACGAGTACACCATATTAATGAAGAAGTGTTTTGATGGTAGGATGGTACCAATTAAGCGTGACTTAGTATCAAAATGGCATCATTAAAGCCATGAATGACTCAAGCTTATAAATGCTGATTAAAAGACCTTCTATTTATCATTAAAAAAAATTCGCACTATAATATGGAGTAATTTTTTTTTTTTTAACAAAAAAAAAAAAAAAAATCATGTTTTCCTACGTAGTACTGTACAAAAGTATAAAGTATAAAGCAATACATACGTCCTGCGAAATAAATGGTGGGTCAAACGCCATTTTGCGGTTTGCTGTGCACACGTGTCAAACGAAGACACTTGTCATAAAGGAATTAAAAGGAAAAATCAGGAAAAATGATTAATTTATGGTCCTTAGATTTTTTTTGGTTCTTGATTTTGCCATAAACATAATGATGTATTCGTACTATTCGATTTAACTATACGAGTTTGACGTGAAATTATAGAAAAATATAACATGGAAAATTAATTAATGAAATAAAATTCCAATAATCTTGCCGACTCTGTCGGTGAAGAAATTTCAAAGTCATTTGGTCAACTATGAGAATATTGTAAGCTAACTACCAAAATTTTTTTGCTTTATAATTCACCTATTTTTCTATTCTTTTGGACTGGATCTCATTCTCTTCACTTTTTAGTTCTAGGCAAGAACTTTTAATAACACTTAAAAGTATTTTATATTTTCAAAGAAGAATATTTACTTTCGTAGATTTGTTAATCATCCACTCTGTCGTTCAAAAATAGTAGTCACGTATATGGAGAGTTATTAAAAATTACTCAAGACCATACATTTTATGGTATTATTATGCGATTATATACAATTGAATTTGGGGTTGTTAAATATCGCCCTTAAATATCTAACTAACGTCTGTAAAATAAAATAAAATTACGTATTTATCCTTATAATAACGATTATAAAAATAATTAATTTTATTTCAATTTCACACTTTTACCGTACACAAAAATTTTAACCGTTCTCTCTAGTGGTCAATGGCCACCAACACTCATCGGTCAACCACCCCAACCACCGCGATTTTCAAAATCGAACAAACTTTTTAAATTTTGCAAAATCAAATTTGTTCAAATCTAAACTATAATAAAGTAACGAAGATGTGATTTTTTTTTAAAAAAAAAAAACAAAAACAAACAATAATAATAAACAACAACAACGAAATATCAAAAAAACAAATTTTAAAAAAAAATTTAAAACGAAGGCAACTGCCCGGTTTTTTAGAACAACCTGGGCTCAAACGCCTAGTTAGTCCGAACAACCGAACGATTGTTCGAAAAATCTGGGCGTTTGAGGTGAAACGCCCAAATTTTCGAACAACTGACCGGTTGTTTGGACGAACTAGGCGTTCGCGCCAATGTTGTTCGAAAAAAAAGGGCGGTTGTCTTCGATTTCAGAAAATTAAAAAAAAAAAAAAAACCTAACCTTATCTCCGACGACCGACTTCCCCTTGTCATTACCACGACTGTGGAGATCCAGAAACCGGAGGTAAAAGGAGTGGTGGTTGGTGAATAAAAGAGGAGGTGGTGGTGGTTTGGAGAAAGAGAGAGAATTATTTTTAAGAGAGAGAAGAGGGAGTGAGGGTTTGGGGGGTAATTTTTTTTTTTATACAAAGGGTAAGTGCGTAATTTTATTTTAATTTGCGGGCATTAGTTAGATATTCGAGGGCGATATTTAGCTTTTCACTTGAGGTTTCCAAGTCACACCTCAAAGTAGTTGAATTGTACAAAGTATATTGTACACACTACTCATACTAGGGGATAAAGGGTAATTTAGTAGTATTAAAAACTAAGCAAAGCTTAATTTAGTGGTAGGGTTTATCATTTCACAACAAATCAAACCTCACTTGAGACACTTTAGAGTGGGGATTTTTTTACCCTCCCCTCACCCCCAAAAAATTTAGCCTGTTAACTTGAATCAGGTAGACTTATGAGAGGTTTCACTAGTATAAAGCTATAAACAAGTGAAACAATTTGATTCCCCTTACTTCAAGAAATTGTTTATGGGAAACAAATTCTGAAGATTTCTAATTCATTTGATAGGAGAAATAGATAGCTTAATGTTTAATGTTTTCAATATTTCATATATTCCTCTTAAGAGGAAGTCCTAATACATCATCGTTAGAAATAAAATTGCATAACAATGTTTTATACTACTGAAAGTATGTTACTGAGATTTTTTTTTAAAATACTAAGAGTATCTTTTATATTACTGGAAGCATATATAGTAATACTGAAAATGTTTAGTAGTACTCTATACTATATTACCTCTCAATAGTACTCTCAAAATGTCATTATTTACAAAATTGTCATTGTTATGCATTTGCTTGTGTCTAATTGTGGTATATTAGGACTTCCTCTTAGACACAAATGATATATCTACTTTGACAAAACTAGACTTGTCTTGATAATATACGGCCTTTGCTATATTTTCCTTTAAAAAATTAAAAATTAAAACACTAATAAAGGTCAATATAAATGACAAAAATAATAAGTTTTGATAAGTTCAAATAAGTAATGATTAATTAATTCTACAAATGATGAGTTCAAACAAATTATGATAAGTAAAAATTACTGGAATAAAATACAATCTTAATTAGAAGTGGATAAACTCATAAACACAGGTTCAATTCGTTTGAAGAGATGGGATAGATAAACTTGGGCTCCATGGAAAACAATTAAAACACGGACCTAGCTTAATCTGTGCTTTGTGGTGTTTGTGGACTGTGGCCCAAGCCCAACGAATTATAATGCCAAAGTTTAAACAATATTTGCCTTATTTTCCTCTTAAATCATCTCAAAAAATTTAACAATCTACATCAAAATATTAAGAGTCCAAGACATTTACCAAGATTATGTATCAACATTCAAATCCTACTTCCTTCATCCAAGTGCTTAAAGATCCTTCCCTATAATTTCCAGAATCAGAGCTACTAAAGTTAATTCCAAATATTAGTAGTATTTGAGTACAGCATAACATATGTATGAAGCAAATACATCCTTCAATCTCACAATAAATTTTATCATCCAATAGCTAATGAAAAATACAAGTAGGGAAAGCAAACTAACCAATGTATTTTACTCACCATTATTTCTAGCTGTAGGCTTGGTAGACGAGGGTTGATTTGGTAAATGAGAGATGAAACAATGTACACAAATCAAGTATATTGAAGAATATGGCCTAGGCGAATAAAGGAGTATGTGAACCACTAAAACCATGCACCTTGCTAGGCTAAACCTTCATATTCAATAGATAGGTAATGGGAGCATGGGATGTACTACTGGGGAGTTGAAGCATACAGAGTACTTCATATCATATGAATGAAACAGAGATTTGGAGAAAGACTATACCATTGGTCGAATATACAAAAACCAATATCCATGTAATCCATCTATATGTTGCAACTAATTTCACATCTCAAAAAGTAAACTGACCTGAAAGATGAAGCAGGGACAGTAAACTAGCCAGTATAAATACATATCTATCAGTTCTTATTTTCTGTTGGTGCTCAGCATTCATTTGAACCAAGAAAAAGCCGTGTGAAGTGGGAGATTCAGAGACTGAAAATCATAATGGAATTGAGGTGCATTGCCTTGGATAAAAAATTTCCTTCGATAATAGTTTTTTAATGAGGCGTTTGAGCCTATCAGCACCAGGACCTGGCCTAAGTTCAATCGTGCCATTTACCACTGAGTAAGACAGAGAACCATCTGTACTGTTTTCATTTTCTCTGACCAACCATTTTCCGGGCACAAACCCATTGTCATCACTTCCCAAAAGCTCAGCGTCGATCTTATCCATCACAGCTTCTTTCCTACCGAATTTCCTGGCAAAGGGGGCATTGCTTTCCACCATTTTCTCATAGTCATCAACTGTCAGAAAATGTGGATGTTGCTTAGGAGGGTTATCCCATGATATGAAGTGAAGGTCGTGGTTCACTGTCGTGTTCTTAAAGTCCTCAACATTGCAGATGACAGTGTGAAAATACCCCTCAGGCGAGGAAAGAAAGTTGGCATAATACATTAAAACTGTCCTCGGGAGGTTGTCCCAACCCCATAGGCAATACTCAACAAAAGGCCGAGAAAGCATCATCCAAGCAGAACCTGAAAGTGAAATTGATATATGTCAAAATACAAGACCAGATCCAATCTAGTTCTCTTAAACATCATATTTTCCTAGACTTTTAAGTTTGAACTCTTTACTTTTGGATTTTCCAACCAAAGTATACCTGTGTATAATTTAAATGCTGTAGGAATGCCTCTTTTTTCAGGGACCCAATAGACATCAGATTTTTGAGTGCTGTATAGCCCAGGGTCGATTATAACAGGTCTCGCTCTCTGGTATCTGTTGATAAATAAGAGAATGTTCACTCAGGTTCAAGAACTGTTGGATTAAAAACACCTAGAAGAAAAGATGAGTCACATACTCTTTCCACCCAATGTCACTAGTATGCTCAATAAAATTAAGTTCTCTTGGTATGGTTGATAATACATGCAGCAAATCTGTTGCACAAAATTAGAAAGAAAGTAGGAAAAAATAACCGTCAAGAAACTGAAGATTGACTAAAATATCCATTTAGAACAATATGAGTAGGTAACAAGCAGGAAGTCGTAGATTAGTGCATGCACCGTCAAACTCAAACATTGCCAAATCTAAACAGCGACTACACTACTTGAGTAAGAATGTGACAATTTAGCACAATTTTGACAGATTATGCCTTCATACAATTAGGTTGGAGACGGTTATTCCTAGACATTTCTGTATATATTATCATGCTAAAATCGAAAAGTCTAGGTACCACTCTTGCTAGCATGTAACCAAATGCATCCTTCCTAAAATGAACATTTTGAACAAAAAATCCAGAGTCCAAATATTATAACTTTTCAGTTTCTAGCTAAACAATAGTAACTTGCTACGAGTGCAATACACCTTATCTTCAATGGAAACTTGTCGTTCATGTAGACAAATCTATCCATGGATCACCTTGTATTCTACCTTGTTTTTCTGGCTACACAACAAATCAATTATTCATTCTAATTTAACATTTTACTAATTTTATAACATGAGAAGATATGATGCCTATCCACGTGAGGCCATACATTCCCTGACAGACAGCTTCACTAATCTTAAACTAACATTAAACTATAGCCAACAAGAATAATATCAGTTACATTAGTATAAAAAAATGCTAAAAGTAATCACCAAAAGCTTACATTAATTTTCTATACCTCAGGACACCAGAGATAGATATACTAAAAGAGAATATATGCCATTACATGCCCACCCAAAAAAGGAGCTAAAGATAAGATCTTTACTTTAATTGTATATCAGCCAAATTACCAGATTCTAGCATCAACTTTTGCAACTATAGAGAATAAATAAATGCAATGTAAAATCAAGCTCAAGCAATTAAAATTGTCATTAAACCTCAAATTTAGCATTTGTTCATGTACTCCACAAATTAACTACATAATAATTACCAATTCCATAGACTAATCAGTCTATTACTTTTATTTTCAAGTAGGAAAGAAAACACAACCTGAATTATTCTCGAGAAGAATAATAAGACAAACCTACCAATACATATATAGATTACAAACATAACAAAAACTATATTCAATACCAACAAACAAACCAAGAAACACAACAAATTCCAACAACATGAAATTCCCAAGAAATTTCAACTGTTTTTAATTTACTTAAAAGTGACAACTTACCATCCTGAGTTACTAGAGGATAATCAGAAGCACTCAAATTGATGAACCAATCCCAAGTACCACCTTCCTTCAACAAAATAGCCATAGCATGAAGTGTATTGCTCACCATAGTGGGGCCCCTATAGGTAACCAAATTACTCTTTGCCACAACTCTAACGTTTCCCATCTCTCTAAAAACACTTTCTCTCTCTACAAAATCCATTAAATCCAATCTTTCATCAGGTGGAGCTTCTAAATCAAGATGAACAGCATACTGATTTAAGGGATGATACAGAGCTTTTAATGTTCTTTTCAAACTTTCACCATCACCCCTTGAACCAGAGATCAAATAAGCAATTTTTGGAATAGGGTTTTTGGAAATTGGTGAAATTTTCAACTTTGATTCAACAAATTCTGGGGTTTGAGGGTTTTTTTGATGGAATTGATGGGTTTTGTAAAATGGGGTTTTTGAGTTAAATGAAGTGAAAATAGAGAGTAGGATTAAGAAAGGAAGTAATAATAGAAAGAACCATTTCTTCCTTTTTTGGATTTGGGTTAATTTGTTGCTCAAATCCATGTTGATTTTGTTGTTGCTAATTCTGTAAATTGCATTGGAATTTGGGGAACAAAAAATTAATTAAAATTTTTGGTTGATTTTGTATAATTTTGGGAAGTTTGTTGTTGTTGGGTATTAATTTGTTGATTCAGGTGAAAAGTATGAGGAATTTAATTTGGTGAAGTGGGTGAGTGGTGGTGCGATAAAATATGGTGGTTGAAAGGTGTGATTATAAATCAAAAAAATGATGGAAAAAAAAAAAATCAAGATGTTCTTTACTACTACTGTTGGTGATGATGCTGAATTTTAGAGTCAATTCATTGTTTAATTGGAGAAAGAGAGAAAAGGCTTGAAAAAGGAAGACTTTGTGCAAGACTTTGTATGGGAATATATAAGTAGGGTTGTACAAAAAGTAGGGAGAGGACTCACTCGAGTTACTTTATTATTCGGCAATTGTAAAGTGGTGGGGACTACTAATCAAAATGGCAAAGAGGATCATTGTTTTGGGACTCCGGATGGTACAAATTCAATTATGTACTCGAGTGTAATTAAAAGGAGTTAGAAGTCTTAAAACTCTTAGAAGAAGCATGTAGGTGCACCGTTGCCACTATGACATAGGTCAATAAAGTAATTGGATGATTGGATCAAACCATAAATAAAATCAACCATCTTTAGATCATAGGATAGAGGTGTTTGTTTAGGGGTAAGGGGAAAGGAATAGGGATAAAGAAATGAAGATATGATAAGTCTTAGAGTTACGGATATGGATTAGAGGGGGGGATAATAAGGATAAAAGTGTATAGAGTTACGGATATGGAAAAGGGGAGATGAAAAGATAATCTTACCAATGATAAAAGAAAGATATGTACTCAAGTAGTAATTTTAATTTGTTGGGCTTTAATCTCTTCACCTTGTTCTTGTTACTCACACCATATTAAGAGTTTGTTCTGATTTATTGAGCCGATCTGAATTGTTTATGAGAGAAGAAAATTAGGAGTTGAACTGAAGTGAAATGAAATTAAGCTGAAGAGAACATGTCCTAAATTTTATATTTTTCGTTTACATATTATTATTAAAAATTAGAAAAAATATACATTTAAATAATATACATTGAGACGAATCTCACAACCACTCACTTGATAATGTTTTTTCTTATAGATGTACATTCATTGACAAAACGCTCTATTTCAAGCGAAGAGTACAAAACTTAATACTATTCTCATTACCACCTTCCAAATAAGGATAAACACTTAGAATCAACTAGGAATGGATGGAGTAAACAAAACTCGAATAAATTAATCATCCGCGATTTTAACAATAGTCTTGCCAATGTTACGGCCACAAAAGAGACCTACAAAAGCTGAAGGGATGTTCTCTATACCAACATGTATATCTTCAAGCACCTGCATTTGACCTGCTTTGAGGTAGCTTGATGTTGTGGATACAAATTCTGCGAAATTATGTTCATCACTGTAATCGTTACCAAGATATCCTTGGATGGTGATCCGCTTATAAATGATGTCGATCATGTCGGGACCGGCTTTTCTCTTAGTAGGATCGGTGTACTGAGACATAACACCACACACAACCACTCTACCAAAGGGGTTCATGTTTGCAACAACAGCTTCTAGCATCTCACCACCCACATTGTCAAAATAGACGTCAATTCCTTCTTGGAAGTACCTGCATTTGGTTTATACACCCAATTCGACATTAATTAAATTGTGTGTTAATTATTTTTTATGTTCACGTTTAAATTATCATTAATTATTTTCGATTTTACTTTTTGTCATACTTTTACCTTTTGGTGATTCTTTGAGATTAAAATTACTCAAAAAACCACAAAATATCTCTTAAATATTGCTAAGCAAGTAAGCATGCACATGCTCATTTGTTATTCTACGTGTCACTAGGTGAAAAAAAAGGATGTTGTTACAATTAAGGATTAGATACGAGTATGACCTTTGAAGAGCCAATTTCAAATCACTCTCTTCTTTATAATTGAATGCACCATCAAAGCCAAGTTTTTCCTTTAAAATAGCAACCTACATAATAATACAATGGTAGTAGATATAATTAGTAATAAAAAAAAATGAAGATAATAATAAGAATCAAATTTTGAACAAACTAAAGGCATGTTCTGATTTACTGAGTTGAAACTGAGGTGAATTGAATTGTTTATGAGAGAAGGAAATTAGGAACTGAACTGAACTGAAATTAAGCTGAAAAGAACGGGTCCTGATAAATCAAAAGCTATGTATGTAAAAAATGAATCACTAGCTAACCTTTTCAGTGGAACCTGCGCAGCCAACAACATAGCAACCAAATAATTTAGCGTATTGTCCTACTAAACTTCCAATAGATCCTAAAGCAGTTGATACAAATATCCTCTCTCCCTTCTTTGGTTTGCCTATTTTAAATAGCCCAGCATATGCTGTGAGTCCATTAACTCCTACAAACACATTATAATATATATACGTGTATTACTTTCATCAAAACCAGAGAAAATCTCCTACTTCCAACCATTTGTAGACGGTGGAGCTCAAATTTATTACCTCAAATTCAAAAGTTAAGTTTCTCACCATTCATCTCCACCGAGTAATATTTTATAATTACTGGCATCAACTTTAAAGTACGGTGCAAACATTTTACTGAACATTAATACTCCGTAGAGTACATGTGATATCATAAAATTTAGCTAGCATGTAAAATATGAAAAGGAATAAAGAGAGTACGTACCAAGTATTCCAAGGTGATACGATAAGGGAAATTCCGTAGGATCTAATAATTTCTGTAACAAATTGACATCCTCCACCACGACATATTGCGCCCAATTCAACAGTCCAGTAACTAAGTCATCCTTTTGGAATTTAGGATTCCCTGAAGCCACAACTTTTCCAACTCCATATCCATCAATTAACTAAAACATTACAAAATTAATTAAAACATCCATTCCACTTTCAAATAAAAGTAACAAAATACTCTGTTTATAATAATTGAATCCTCTCCCTTTCTTGTGGCTCAAAAACTTTTAGTAGTCTAATTTATTAAAAAATATATACTACTATATATATATATATATCAATTGAATTTTATTTTTTTATTTTTTTATTTTTTATTATTTTTTTTGACGGGAAAATCAATTGAATTGTATGCAAAATGTAAATTTCTAAAGGTTTAGACTTTAGAGCAAAAGAATAGCCTAAACTTAAATTTATTTTTATCTATAAACAAAGATTAAATACTCAAAAAAAAAAAAAAAAAAAAAAAATTAAAAAAAAAAAGATATTCATTGAGAATAGCCTGTGCAAGCTACCTCAAGTATTATTTACACTGAGAATGGATATTCACTTGAACAAAGTCATCCTCATTACCGTCATTTATACTAGTAATAGTTAAATAGACCGTAAAAATGTAAAATATATAAGTCGTATACTAGCTTTCGAGCGGTTAAAAAGACATTACCTTGCCAGGAACCAATTTGAAAGCCACAGCTACTGAATTTTGAGAAGTACTAAAACTCTTCATGCGGTTAAGTTGGTAAGGATCCATTGAAAGTTGAAGACATTTGACAAGGACACTGTTGGAGCCTGGTTTAATTAATGATGTGCTAATATTTGTAGTTAAAAGCTCAAAATCATCTTCGTTTGGTGCTCCTTCTATGCTATGCTTTATTGTCATAATCTGATTGCTTAAGATTTCTTCCATTTTGTTTGAGCTAATCATGTTTTTATTAGCAATCTTAGTCTAGATATATATTACCAAAATACGAAGTGCTACAAGTCTACAACCACACGTTGTGTGGTCCTTAGTGCAAAAATGATGTATGGCTATTATCTAAAATTACATCGAAGATATGATTGATTGAGGTTGAAAGTTCAATCCTCGGAGACCTACAAACACACAAGTCAATGTTGTTTGATTAGAAAGAATGTTAGTAACAATGCTTGAACTCATGACCTCAATTTTATTAATGTAAAGCTTTAACCATCACTTCAAGTTTTCCTTCCAATGATAAAACTAATGATATTAGGTTAAATCATACCAGACTATATTAAATCTTCTAATTTTCGTTTACATATCAATGTCTATATTTGATTTTGTATTTTTGTAATAATTGTGAAAATTAGATATATGAAAATAAAATACACATTGAGACAAATCTAACAAGATATCACTTGATAATGTTTTTTCATATACATTTACGTACAATAAGATCAAAGTTTAATCAAATTAAACAATTGGTTTGAACAGGCCAAGCCAAAAAAAATAATAATAATAATAATAATAATAATAATAATAATTTAGACGAAATAAGACAGTAGAAAATTAACATTAGAACACCTTATTTCAACACTAGCAAAGAGTACAAAACTTTATTCTATTCTCAACACCAACTCAAACCAGATAAAGGCAAACACTTAGAATCAAGTTCGTTTATTTAACAATTGTTTTGCTGATTGGGAATGTAAGGAATACATGAAACTTGAATAAGTTAATTAATCATCCGCAATTTTAACAATAGTCTTGCCAATATTACGGCCACAAAAGAGACCTACAAAAGCTGAAGGGATGCTCTCTAAGCCAACATGGATATCTTCAAGCACTTGCATTTGACCTGCTTTGAGGTAGCTTGATGTTGCTGATATAAACTCGGCGAAACCATGTTCATCTTGTTGAAAGTCGTAATTAGTACTTATATATCCTTGGATGGTAATTCGTTTATAAACGACGTGTATCATGTCCGGACCGGCTCTTCTCTTAGAAGGATTGGTGTATTGAGACATTACACCGCATACAACCACTCTACCAAAGGGGTTCATGTTTTCAATTGCAGCTTCTAACATCTCACCACCCACATTGTCAAAATAGATGTCAATTCCTTCCGGGAAGTGTCTGCATTATTTGGTTTTAAAACCCGATAAATTGTGTGTTACTTTCACATTTATATGTCTCAAACCCTCAAAAAATTTAAATTCAAATATAATACCACATATATGACCAGACTATAAAATGTCCCTTAAATATTGTTAAGCATGCATGCTAACATACGCTCATTTAAATTATATGTTTCGCTAGGTAAAAAAGAAAAAGGGTTTTGTTGTAGTTATGAAATAGATATGACCTTTGAAGAGCCAACTTTAAATCACTCTCTTCTTTATAATTGAATGCATCATCAAAGCCAAGCTTTTCCTTTAACATAGCAACCTACATATTATAGCAATGGTAGATACTATTAATAAAGATTGAAACGAAGATAATAAACATCAATTCCTGAACAAGAAAATTAGGAAAAAAAAAAAACTCTTGCTAACCTTTTGGGTTGAACCTGCGCAACCAACAACATAGCAACCAAATAACTTAGCATATTGGCCTACTAAATTTCCAACAGAACCTGAAGCAGTTGATACAAATATCCTCTCTCCCTTCTTTGGTTTGCCCACTTTGAAAAAACCGGCATATGCGGTAAGTCCACTGACTCCTACAAACACATGATAATATATGCTATGCGGATTACTTTCATCAAAAGTAAGTCCACTGTATCATAATTTTTCAATACTCCTTCCTCCCAAAATAATTGAATTGTTGGAATTTTTTTCACTGTTTATGCATTTGCTTTGACCATAATTTTTTATTAACGTAATAAAAACATATATTATCTTAAATTATGTCCGTCAGTCCGTCTTATGTGTGGTTGGTCACACCATGTGGCCACATATAGAAAAACAAAGTAACCCCTATAACACCGACCAAATAACCCTAATAATACTGATCGAGTAACCCTTATACGGAGTAACACTGACTGAGTAACCCTATAACACTGACGAAGTAACCCCTTTAACACTGATCAAGTAACCCCTATTACGCTAACAAAGTAACACCTAGGGGTGATAATGAGACTGAGCTATTCGTGAACTGTTCGAGCTCGGTTCGGTCAAAGCTCGGTTTGACGAGGCTCGACTCGAGTTCGAGTTCGGCTCGAAACCTTAACAAACTGAGCCGAGCAAGTTAAAGCTCGGCTCGAAAGCTCGTGAACAGGCTCGATTAAATATAAACATATAGTGTATTTTTAGAAAAATATAAACTTTTTTATTTTAGTTAAAAATTTAATTATGAATATTAAAAAATCTGATTAAGATCTAAAAATCAAACTATAAACCAAATCTAATAACATGCATTTGTTTATTTCAGCCCAAAAATAAAAGCCCAGCGTCACATACCTTTAGGCCTTTCATATATAAACTAAAAAAAAAAACCTAACTCCTTTAGTTTCTCTCTCCTGCACTCCCTGCCTCCCCAAGTCCCCAGCTTGCTTCTAACATGAGAAGCTTTTTACTCTCTCCTCTAATCCTCTATTAATCTACTTCCATCAGAAAAAACATTACATCTCCATCTCAATACCAACCCAACACCGCTCCACCAACATCCTCATCGTCACCACTAGCCAAGACGCTCAATCATTACACCTCGTCATCGTCTCCTATATCAATCTCCTTAGCTTGTATGTAAAAGTAAATTGTAATCAATTAATCGGATTTTGTGTGTATGTAATCTGGTTTGATAAATTGAATTTATGAGTAGAAATTAATAACATTAGAGTCTACAACATTTTTATTTGATTAAATGGTTTAGAAAAAAAAAATCAGGCTTTAACCGGGCTGTATGGAGTCACGAACTCGAGCCGAGCTTCGAACCTGCGTATGGAGTCACGAGCTCGAACCGAGCTTAGATTTCTAAAGCTCGTCGAGCTTCGAGCTCGAGCCGAGCCTGCTGTGAGACAAACGAGCTCGAGCCGAGCCTACCACTATTCGGGCTCGGCTCGAAGGTTTAGCACCCCTAGTAACACCTATAAATCTATAATGGATGGCCACACATTGTAGTCAGCCACATATAAGAATTTGTGAAAAATAAAGTCAAATTAGTGCATCAGCATGTGTGCAAAGTTAATTGTGTTAGTTATTCTGGAACAAATGAAGTATCTATGATCTTGAGGGAATCTGATCCCAGAAATCGAACTTGTAACCTCAAAATCAAAAGGTAAGCTTCTCACTAGACCATTTCCACCTAGCATGTTTACATGAACTATGGAGTATATGGTTGGTTGAAGCTCGTGATTTCAAGTGAGATGACAATAGTTTGAGGACAACCTTTTAGGCCCTTATATTCATGTTGGGATTCTTCCTTTGTTTCTTTTTACTTGCAACAGTACAAAGTATCATTTATTCATTTTACATTAGTCAAAATACTATTGTAATCACTAATATCTTAAAGTATTAGTTAATATAAATTATTAAATCTTTGTATTTAATTTGTTTGTATATATTTAAGTATATATAAATGAGGTAAATCTTAAAAAATCTCACAGTGCAGACGAAGTAACACGAATATCTCCGGGCTGGTAGCCAGTTTCATAGGGGCTGCATGTGCATGTTCTTCTGTCATGCGACCCGGCGGCTTATGTGCGACCTGTGGCCCACGCCTCCTGCGGAATCAATGTGTTCCAATTTCTGGCCTTGCACCGACCATCCAATGGACCATGGACTAAACGGCCACTGCCTAAAAGGACTATGTCCAGGGGACCGCCGCCCCCCCCCCCCCCCCACAAGGTACATCTCGCGCCTATGGGCCGCTAGCGTAATGGTATAAGCCTGCCTGACTGTGAGACCGACTGGTCGAACAGAGACGAAAGTCGGCCATAGTGA
The DNA here is from genome assembly GCF_948465745.1 of Chenopodium album. Lineage (NCBI taxonomy): Eukaryota > Viridiplantae > Streptophyta > Magnoliopsida > Caryophyllales > Amaranthaceae > Chenopodium > Chenopodium album. The sequence continues at coordinate 1,887,122 of NC_137847.1, read as the reverse complement.
TCCGGGAGTCCCGTGTGGAAGGGCTCTCGCTCAACGGATCGAAAATGCGAGCTTTCTATCTCACTTCTTTGCTAGCTTGCAACTGCTCTTCTTACTAGCACTGAAACTCACTCGGCTGTCTAGCGCCCTGCCTCGATTCAAGCCTCGTTCTTCCTATCACACCCCCTTTCACCCCGAAAATCATCAAATAGCTTTGTCAAATGCGATCTGATAACGGGACGGACACGCACTTCTCCGCGTTGAACCTTTTCTCGAACAATAATTATATTTTTTCTAAACTAATACATGTATATCAATTAAGTCAGTCGGATTAGAGGATACATATTATTGATCTAGTTATATTTGTTTCACTTTTTCTAACTGTGCTTCCTATTTTGACCAAATGTCGTCTAAAAACTTTTCTGAATAAAGCACTCGTATAAAACTAATTAATCCTCGGACTATTCTAAAAACTTTTCTGAATAAAGCACTCGTATACTGCATGTTTTACGCTTAATGATATACGTAGTATTATACAACATAATAAGTAGCAATGATCATTGAATACATAAAGATTAAAACAAACATACGAAAAGAAAGAATTGTTAATAGATATACCAAGAATTCCAAGGTTGTATGACAAGGGAAATTCCGTAGGATCTAATTTTCTCAACAAATTGACATTCTCCACCACGGCATACTGTGCCCAAATCAATATTCCAGCAACTAAGTCACCCTTTCGGAATTTTGGATGCCCTGAAGCCACAACTTGTCCAACTGCATTTCCATTAATTGGCTGCAATTTTCAAATTACACACTAAAAATTTAGAACATCAATTCCGCCACTTTCAATAATATGTACATAAAATACTCCATATTAAACATAAAGTGAAATTCTATTAATTATAACACAATACAAAGTCAATTAAATTGTTGCAAGTATTAATTTGAATTTTACCTTACTCTTATAGATCAATTCATCAATAAAAGTTTTGCAATTTTTTTTTTTTTTTTTTTTTTGGAAGACTTGTAAATTTTTAAGGTTTTAGACCTGAAATTAGTCTTTTCTTCAAACTGTGTGGCTGACCACTTACTCGTATAAAAAACACAAAGTAATCAGTAACCCTTATTACACTAAATAAAAAAGTAACCCCTATAATGATTAGCTACATATAAGAATTTGTGTTCTTCAAAACAAAGAAAAACCTAAAAATAGCTTAACTTTAATTTTATATATATATATATATATATATATATATATATATATATATATATATATATATATATATATATATATATATATATATATATATATATATATATAAAAATCATTGTCAGTAGATCGATATATTAGTCAAGCCAATCAATCTAAACATCAACACATAAAATTAACCTAAAAAGGGTATATTAAAGGCAACAAAACAAATAACCTTGATCCTTGTTAGACCGTAGTAATGCAATCTCATATCGTAACTCGCATTTTTACTCGTATATATATACGGAATTACGGAGTGTATACTATATAGGATGAGCTATTATTATCATGAGAATGGACATTCACTTCTCATATAAATTCATTGTACAACTTTATTATCCTTATCATCATTTATACTATTCCCTCCATCCCTAAATTACATTCTTACCTCTAGCATTTATTCCTCACATAATAAAGAGAAATAGGAATATAATTTAGGGACGAAGGGAGTACATATCAAATTAAACAGACCGTAAAATATGATTTGTTAAACGCTTTTGAGCGATCAAGAAGCCAAAACAACATTACCTTGCCAGGCACTAATTTGAAAGCCGCAGCTACTGAATTCTGAGAAGGACTAAAACTCTTCATGCGGTTAAGTTGGTAAGGATCAATGGAAAATTGAAGGCATTTTATAAGGACATTGTTGGAGCCTTGTTTAATGGATGATGTGCTAATATTTGTAGTTAAAACCTCAAAATCATCCTCATTTGGTGCTCTTTCTATGGTGTGCTTTATTGTTACAAACTTGTTGTCTATAATTTCATCCATTTTGATTTGTTTGAGCTAATTCTCTCAATTGTTAGTTACACTACATGTTTATGTTTTTATTATTTAGTTTGCTTTATACTTCGTACTACTACAAGTCTACAATCACAACTTGTGGTCCTTAAAGGATTTTCGTTTCGATAGATCCAATGATGTATGGCTAATTGGCTATTAATCTACTATACTAGTTAAATGGACAGAAAGATGTTACTATGTAACGTAGCAGTATGTAGCACCAATCAAATTTGGTACCAACTACCAACTACTATACCTAGTGTATTACTCGTATCATACAAGTATCATGCCAATATACCAAGTTAAGGTTGGCTAATAGTAAGAATTGCATCTTTCAACACCTTGATGTTGAGGCACAATTATCATTTGAGACACTTTAAGGGAGAATTTCACTTATCATTTCTTCTCACTCTCAAAGTATTTAGTAGGATGTCGTGAGATATTTTACAAGTAATACTCATACATTATTATAATTACTAATTTAGAAATATTAAATACTACATTAAAACCTCATAATTTTTGAAGTCAATCGATCTAACCTTTTCACCAGCAATATTAAATACTGATAGAGTATAAACATATTCTTGAGCCTGGCAGGCTAAAGTCGTAGTCACCCAATCAAAAATAATACCTAAATCCACTAACTATGCAGATAGGGAAGAAGGGTCGAAGCACAGGGAAACGAGTCTTTCTCTTCCTAATTAATTATTATAATCTAAATTATTAAGTAACCAAAAGTTGTTATTTAAAGGAACTATACTACGAAGAATATGAGTAGGGAGAAATAAAAAATACGGAGAAATCAAATAATAAAAAAAACCTAGGGCATAGGTTCACCAATAAATAATATTACAGGGCAAAACATAACAATCAATCATCAATGCATCAATTAATCAGATCATAAAGGGCTTTCGCTACGTATTACAATCACAGAGTTAATTTATCGGTATTAAATCTCATCTCTCGAATCTCGACCTAACCATTTATAAATTAGTCTGCCTATTGAAACTAAGCCTAAACATCAATTCTCATCTCTCGAATCTCGAATCAATATTGCTAAACTCATACGAATTAAATCTGGCCAAATCTAACCGCATAGCATTAAATCAATCAATAGGAAATTAATCAAGCATTGACAGTTAACAATAATAAATTACCCCTTCATATTATTTATGGATCCCCACAACCCTAGAAAGAAAACTACTCACACATAATTAAATATAAACAAAACAAAGCAATTAAACAAGTCATAATGAAAGAGAGAGAATAAATAACTGAGATTAAAGGAGAAGAAATCGTTACCAAAGTTGAAGGAAACAAGAGATGGAATTAAACAAAGAGTTGTAGAGAGAGAAAATAATACTAGAGTTTAAGAGGAGAGAGAGAAAAAGTTAGAGAGAGAGAGAGAAAGAGAGTAAGGGAAGGGAGAAAAGAATACTAAACTCGCTTAACAAAAGCGTATATAAACTAAGCTCGAAAATCCTAAGTTAAAACAACTTAAACAACGCTTAAACTTCTCCTCGGAAACACGCGCCCGATCGGGCGAGGCACCGCCCGATCGGGCCCGCCTTTTTTTCTTCGTGAGCTTCTCTTCTCGCGCCCGATCGGGCGCGCCTTCGGGCGGAGACCCTTGCACCGGGCGGTGACACTTCGGGCTACTTGGACTCCTTGTTTAGGCTTGTAACTCGGCCCAAACCAAATATCCTCCTTGGGGCTTTAATCATTCGGTCCAATGCCTCATCTTCTCATAAGTCGAGCCCTTAATCACCGGTTCGATGACTCTAACCGATCTTGGGCTACGAAAGATGGTCGTGCTCCTCCAATGCTCGTAGTCGCTTCATAAAATCCCGGGAAAATGCTCCAAGAGTGAAATTTCCTATAAAACTCAACCAAAACTACGAAAACACTAGAAAACACATATTAGTAATAAAAGTGGCTCTAAAGAGCCAAAAGCACTACTAATTAAGACCAAGGGACGGGGGTAAAATACTATATAAAATAAACATATCAGAGCCTCAACTATAAGTTTAAGCTTTTGGTTAAATTGGTCCACTAATATGGTATCAGAGCCAACGTGACATAGAGATCACGAGTTCGATTCTCATCCACCCCTCACTCCTTCAAAGAGTATACATATTTCTGCTTATGGTTGAGTTGATCCACTAACAAATATTTCGTACTAAATTAAAGCACTCTATTGAAAATCATGTGCTGCTCCTCCCATCTATTTTGCTCTGTTTATTTTGCTTGATGTGTGCTGTAAATATTTGTTACTGTATTTGTAACATGTGATTTGTTCACATGATTTTTTCTTCTTTTTTGTCTCTTTGTACAGCTATGTAGGTTTTCTTAGAATACATGTATATAAGCCTTTTGGGCCTTGTTGCCGCCAGGGGTTTTTTGATGTATTCAATTTTCAATAGCAGAGCATATCAATGAAAACTCTCTGGTTCCAAATTGGAAAACCAGATAAACAAGCTTGAGTCTTTGAAAACTTCTTTATGGTATCAGAGCGGGGTTGTAAGATCCTCGGTGATTAAGAGTTTACAGAGGCTTTTGAATTGTTTTTTTTAAAAAAAATAAGTAAATAAATTAGTCTTTCAACAAAATGGGTGAACCAAACACAACCAGCAATTTGAATCCATACAAGGATCCTCTTTTCATTGCTGTAAATGAAAGCGCTTCAACACCACTTGGGAACATTATGCTTGATGGCAATAACTTCTTAAAGTGGAGTAGAAGTGTGAGAATTGCTCTGGGAGCTAAGAAAAAACTGGCCTTTCTTGATGGTAAGCACCCCAAGCCTTCACAGGGACCAGATGAAATCCAGAAATGGACGAGATGTGATTGCATGGTAAGGTCATGGTTGTTGGCTACAATGAAACCTGAAATTACGAGTAGCCTAGTGACGATGCAGTCCACCAAGAAGCTGTGGGAAGAAATAGTTGAGAGATATGGGCAAACAAACTCTCCTTAGCTATTTCAACTCAAAAAGGAACTCTGGGAACTCGAACAAAACAATCTTCTAGTGGGAGATTATTATTGCAAACTGAAATATCTATGGGACCAGATTGAGGAACTGGAGGAATTACCAGAGTGTGCATGTGGTGCAATGAGCAAATGCACATGTAATGTAGTGAAGAAAGTATTCGAAATGCAGTAGAACAATAAACTCATGAAGTTTCTTATGGGACTCAATTCTGGATATGACCAGATGAAGAGAAATTTCTTGAGCGTTGAACTTCTCATCCCAGTGAACAAAGCCTACAATTTGGTACTTCAGGTGGAAAGGCAAAAGCAGCTTACTGGGGAGATGAACAATGTAGGCTCTGAAATCAATGCATTTGCTGCAAACAGACAGAACCAAAGCTTTGGGGCCATTGAGAACTTCCAAAAGATGGATTACAAGAAAATGAGGCTTGAGAAGCAAGCCAAGAAATGTGAGCATTGTGGAATGAGAGGACATGTGAAGGATGAATGTTTTAAATTGTTGGGATATCCGGAATGGTTCAAGAATGACAAGGGAAAATCGACTCAAAGGATAGCATCAAATATCCTTACAGACGTAAATGCTGCTATGAATGATAATCCACTTGAATCCAGAGAGTCAAGTGGAATGAAGTCAGACAATACCTTCATTGCTAACGTGGTTCAAGAAGTGATGAAAGCATTGGAAGAGAAGCAGAAAGGAGGTATGAGGAGCCAGAGCAATTTTGCTGGTAAGATTACAGTTATTAATGAATTAAATAATGAAAAAAATTCATCTGAGAATACTTGGTTGATAGATTCAGGTGCTAGTGACCACATGACAAGGAACAAGAATATTTTGCACAATTTAAGAACTCTAGATAAAAGAATTAGGGTAGGCCTTCCTGATGGCACCATTAAAGTTGTCTCTGAAATTGGAAGTGTGAGGATAACTCATAATGTGGTCTTGAATGATGTGTTGTATACTTGTATGTCGATGACTTTAAACATAACTTGTTGTCTGTCGGGAAATTGGTCGAAAAGACAGATGTAAGACTATTATTTGATAGATATGGATGCTTGTTACAAGACCCTTCCACTGATGAGAATGTAAAGTTTGGGTAGAATGAGAATGACCTGTATAAGGTAGTAATGAATGAAGAGAAGGCAGGAATGCAAGAAGTTAGCATGAAGAAAGAATAGATGAAGAATTAGACTTGATGCATGCTAGACTTGGACATGTCTCTGCGTCTAAGATGCAACATTTGAGTTTTTGCAAATGTAATGATTTAAAAGAGTACTTTTGTGACACTTGTTCTGTAGCGAAGCATCATAAGCTTCCTTTTGCTCTTAGCAAATCAATAGCTGCAAGCATATTTGATTTAATACATGTTGATTTGTGGGGTCCTTATAGGACTAAATCTATTACAGGAGCAAGTTATTTTCTAACGATTGTAGATGATTACAGCAGGGCAACATGGACACATTTGCTGTCAAATAAAGAACGGGTTAAATCTGTCATTTGCAATTTCCTAGCTCATGTAGAGAATTAATTTAAAACCTCAGTTAAGATATTGAGGAGCGATAATGGAACCGAAATTTTTCAGAATGAATGTGGGAAGATTCTAGCTGATAAAGGAATCATACATCAAAGAAATGTTGAAGGAGTGCCTCAAAAGAACGCAAGGGTTGAGAAAAAGCACAGATTCTTGCTTGAAACAGCTAGAGCATTAAAATTACATGCAGGCCTACCTACATATTTATGGGGTGAATGCATTCTGGCAGCTACTCACCTAATTAATTTACTGACAAGTGCAGTGATTAAATGGGAAACGCCATATTACAGGCTCATGAAGAAAGAACCAGAGTATGCCCATTTGAGAGTCATTGGAAGTTTGTGCTATGCAAGCCCGCATAGGAAGTCGGGAGACAAGTTTGCTCCAAGAGGATTAAGGTGTATTATGTTGGGATACCCTTAAAATCAAAAGGGGTATAAGTTAATGGAACTTGAAAGCAGAAAAATGTTCGTGAGCAGAGATGTTGTTTTTAAAGAAAAAATATTTCCTTTTTTGGTTACGAATGAAGATAATGGTGTTATGAGAGGTCTTAGAAAATATTTATCAGAGATTGAAGATGAGATCGATATTTTGGAGCAGGAGGAGATTGACAATAATTTAAATGCTGATAATGATGATGATCGAGAGCTTACAGCAGAGCTAACAGAAGAAGTTCCCATGGAGCAAGTAAATCAAGAAGAAGCAGAAGGAGGTGAGAGAAGGTCAAGTAGAAATTCCTTTTTACCAAGGAAATTCATTGATTATATAACATACATACCAGGGAAAAGAAATGGTGATCTGTCAGCAAACTTGATCTCAGCAAAGTTAACAGACTCGAAAATGTATTCACAAGATTACATTGCTTCTTTAAACAATGTTCTCTTGGTGAAGGAACCAGCGCACTATGGTGAAGCAGCCAAGGATCCAGAATGGGTAAAGGTAATGGAACAAGAACTAAAGGCAATGGAGAACATTCATACGTGGGATTTGGAAAAATTACCACCGGGAAAAACAACAATCGATTCAAAATGGGTATACAAAATCAAATTTAAACCAAATAGTGAAATTGAAAGGTTGAAAGCTAGATTAGTAGCTAGAGGAGATAAGCACCATTTTTAGGGTTTCTCCAAGCTTCAACAATGGTGTCTCCTAAGCAACTCCTTTCCACAATCGAATCCACACTTCTAAGCTCTTCTCCTCCTTCTCCTTCCGATCGTATTGAGCTTATGCATGTCGTTCGTAGTTCTCTTTCCTCTCTCCACAACCTCCTCTCGTATCCTGTAATGTTTCTATTGCCTTTTGATTTTGAATTTGTTTTTGTATTTTTTGATCAATTTTGATGTTTCATTTGTTGAATTTAATTGTTTTTATGGTTTAATTTAATTTGTTAGCCTCCTCAACCGGTAGATCGAACTGAGGTGCAATCGAAGGAAGTAAGGTTGCCGACGTCCCCGCCAATATCGTTGGACGATCAGGATGTTCATCTTGTAAGCTTTTCAGTGAAAATAATTTCAGTTCAGTAAAATTAATTTCAGTTCAGTAAAAATAATTTAAGTTCAGCAAAAAATAATTTCAGTTTAGTAGAAATAATTTAAGTTCAGCAAAAATAAGGTGAAGAGAGCAAGGCCTAAATCTTCTAATTTCCGTTTACATATCAATGTCTATATTTAATTTTGTATTTTTTAATAATTATGATAATTAGATATATGAAAATAAAATACACATTGAGATCAATCTAATAAGATATCACTTGATAATGTTTTTTCATATACATTTACGTACAATAAGATCAAAGTTTAATCAAATTAAACAATTGGTCTGAACAGGCCAAGCCAAAAAAATAAATAAATTAATTTAGACGAAATAAGACCATATTAGAACACCTTATTTCAACACTAGCAAAGAGTACAAAACTTTATTTTATTCTCATTACCAACTCAAACCAGGTAAAGGCAAACACTTAGAATCAAGTTCGTTTATTTATGAACAATTGTTTTGTTGATTGGGAATGTAAGGAATACATGAAACTCGAATAAGTTAATTAATCATCCACAATTTTAACAATAGTCTTGCCAATATTACGGCCACAAAAGAGGCCTACAAAAGCAGAAGGGATGCTCTCCAAGCCAACATGGATATCTTCAAGCACTTGCATTTGACCTGCTTTGAGGTAGCTTGATGTTGCTGATATAAACTCCGCGAAACCATGTTCATCCTGTTGAAAGTCGTAATTAGTACATAAATATCCTTGGATGGTGATTCGTTTATAAACGACGTTGATCATGTCCGGACCGGCTCTTCTCTTAGTAGGATCGGTGTATTGAGACATAACACCACATGCAGCCACTCTACCAAAGGGGTTCATGTTTTCAATTGCAGCTTCTAACATCTCACCACCCACATTGTCAAAATAGATGTCAATTCCTTCCGGGAAATGTCTGCATTATTTGGTTTAAAAACCCGATAAATTATGTGTTACTTTCACATTTATATGTCTTAAACTCTCAAAAAATTTAAATTATCGACATAATCATTTAAATATAATACCACATATATGACCAGACTACAAGATGTCCCTAAAATAATATTGTTAAGCATGCATACTAACTTGCGCTCATTTAAATTATATGTTTCGCTAGGTAAAAAAAAAGATATTTGTTATAGTTATGAAATAGATATGACCTTTGAAGAGCCAACTTTAAATCACTCTCTTCTTTATAATTGAATGCATCATCAAAGCCAAGCTTTTCCTTTAACATAGCAATCTACATATTATAGCAATGGTATTAGATACTATTAATAAAGATTGAAACGAAGATAATAAACATCAATTCCTAAACAAGAAAATTAGGAAAAAACTCTTGCTAACCTTTTGGGTTGAACCTGCGCAACCAACAACATAGCAACCAAATCACTTAGCATATTGGCCTACTAAATTTCCAACAGAACCTGAAGCAGTTGATACAAATATCCTCTCTCCATTCTTTGGTTTGCCCACTTTGAAAAAACCGGCATATGCTGTGAGTCCACTAACTCATGCAAACACATACGTTGTACATAAAAATATATGCAAATTACTTTTTTTCTTTTTTTTAGGTGCAAGAGAGGGGCAAGCCCCGAAACAAACTAAACAAAGATTAAAAGAAAATAAAACATAGAAACAAAAGGAAAGGAAAATAAACACCTAAACTATGTTAAAGCTCTTCCACGAGGAAGCAGCCTAGTCATAGCCGTGCCACTTAAATCCTCCAATAAAACGGTTCGAAAATCCCCCGAGATCGCTTCAAAAAGCACCATCTTTTGCGGATAGTTGACACCAAAATTGGCTAACCAATCAACTGCTCGGTTAGCCTCTCTATACCAGTGACTAATAGTCACCTCCCAACCCTACTTAAAGATCATAGCTTTGCATTTTTCTAAAGCATCTACAAATGGTTATAATTCTTAGTAGCTTCTATATCTACTACTTATATATGATCTTGAGGGAATCCGATCCCCTACTTCTAACCATTTGTAGTTGGTGGAGATTTAACTTGTAACCTCAAAGTTAAAAGGTAAAATTTTCACCATCTCCACCTGGTATGTTTTTTTTTTAAATATACAGAGAGAGAGTTTATGGTCGATTACAGCAAATACATGTTTTCAAGTGAGATGACGACATCTAAGGACACCCTTTTGTATCCATCTTTATAGGATATCTTTACTCTTTTTACTTGCAACTCCTCTCACATCATTTCACCTTTATCAATGCAATATTTTATTACTAATATATCTTCAATTATTATTAAATATATATTATTAATATTGAAAGAATATACAATTAAATAAGGTGAATATAACAGTACAAGATTTTACATGACTATACATTTTCTGAGCTACTATGTATGTATTAATAAAGTCGGTTAAATACTTAAAATAGAACACATGAATAGTACACTAATTAAAGTGTTGCAGTTTTTAAAAATAAAAGTAATGGAAAAGGTATATATGTTATTAATCCAACTAGCTAGGTTTCATCCCTTTCTAATTGTTTTTCCCTATTTTGACTATGACACTATGTCTATAAACATTTTTTTTTCAATTGAACTTTAAAACTAATACTCGGACTATCTTCATTCATGTTTTATGCTTAATGGTAAGTTGTATGATCATTGAATACAAAAGGATTTAAGCAAACATATAAAAAGAAAAGAATGAATTGCAAGTAGATATATATACCAAGAATTCCAAGGTGGTATGATAAGGGAAATTCCATGAGATCTAATTTCCTCAACAAATTGACATTCTCCACCACGACATATTGTGCCCAAATCAATAATCCAGTAACTAAGTCATCCTTTTGAAATTTTGGATGCCCTGAAGCCACAACTTTTCCAACTCCGTTTCCATTAATTGGCTGCCATTTTCAAATAAACAATATAAATTTAACACATCTATTCCATCCTTTACTTTCAAAAATTAATATTGCACGTATAAACATAAAGTGAATTTCCCTTGGAAGGTCAAGACTTTTATAGCTTGCAATTCACCAACTATAATGTACATAATAAGAAGTCAGATAAATTGTTATAAGTATTTATTTAAGGGCCTATTCCAATTTACTAAAAACAACTAAACTGAATTGAACTGATCTTGGAGCTAAATTGAACGTAACTGATTGAAGTTGAATTGAACTTAACTGAACTGAGTTGTTTATGAGAGAAGGAAATTAGGAACTGAACTGATTAGAGCTAAACTGAACTGAAATTAAGCTGAATAGAACATGCCCTAAACCTTTTCTTATTCTTATTATACTTGTAGATTAAATGCAAAATTTTGCAAATTTCTGGATTTAGGCCTAAAGATATCTTAAACTTAATTTTGTTTTTATCTACTAGAGTAAATTAACCTTTTTTTTTTACAAGAGTAGATTAACCTTAAATTACTATAACTAGATATATTAGTCAAGCCAATCAATCTAAATATCAACCATAAAATCAACAAAAAAAAAAAAGGTAAACTAAAGCCAACATAACAAATTCTATTAAGACTCTGCACTCCTATGTTCAATTTTCATGGAATTGCATTTTTATTGTCCTTTACGTTGTTTTATATTTTAGTAATTCTTACAACATCTTAATGTGTGCAAGGTATGTTGTTTCTGCTATTATGTTTGCTATATTGCCCCACTGTTTGAGTATCTTGGTTTGTTGGATCCTTTTAGGCTTTTTCATTTTCATTCTATATCTGTTTCTTCTTAACTTGCAACTTACCTCATGCTGCTTGATCATTTGTTATTTATTAGATACTCAAGGACTTTGATCATATACTTTAAACAACATGCCGTTATACTCGACTATTTTTAATAGCTCTCTTTCTCCTTGTCAATTCGGTCTTCCTGTGTGGCTGATATTTCTTCTTATAGCATTTTTTCTAGTCTTTATTTTATTGGTCTTGTTCTTTGTTGAATACTCTTTTTCTTGTTTTGTCCTTATTTCTGTAAATTTTAATCTGTATAACTTTCTTGTGGCATGTAATCTTATTTTGTCAAAGTTTCCTTGTACATTTGTTTATAGTGGATCCTTTTATTTTGTAATATCATACATTCTACTATGGATGTTTGCTTTTCTTCTCTTGATCAGCCTTCTTAGGCCCCTGCCCTATATCATAGATACATTATTGACATTTTTTCAGATTATTTCCAGGTTCATTAATTTACAGAAAGTTTTTTATGATTAGTCCAAAGTTTATGAGTTGGAATGTTTGTGGGGCAAAGAAATCCCAAGCAATTAGTGTACTTCTTTTCATTCGAAAAAAGTTTAATCCGGACATTTTATTTGTTAATGAAACTATGGTGTCGATGAATACAAGTCAACGTTTATCTAGAGCTTTGGGTTTCGATGAAGTTCGTGTTATTAATCCGAATGGTCATTGTGGTGGAATGTGGATTTGTTGGAAATTTGGAATACTCTTAATATTGAAGTTCAAATTATAAGTTTGGATCACCATCTAGCCCACTTGTTAGTCACTGATAAAAAATCTAATTTAGTTTTTAATATTTTTGGAATATATGCTCTGGCACAATACCATCAGAAATTGGATTTTTGGAATCCATTTTGTCAACTTATTCAATCTTGTCAACTTTCCTGGTGTATTATAGGTGATTATAACGAATTATTGTGTTTGGCTGATAAAAAAATGGGGCTCTATTCCTTTGCCTCGACGGTGCCTAAAACTCCATCGCTTCGCTCAACTTACTCAGGCTGTCAATATACCTCCTATTGGAATGGATTTCTCTTGGAAAAAACAAATTCATACTCATCTTGCTAGTGTACGAACGACTAGATAGGTGTCTTTCAAGCCTAATTGGCTAGTCCAATATCAAAATGCAGCCCTTTCATACGAATATTTCTCATGCTCAGACCATAGTCCTATTTGTTTATATTTAGACAATTCGGGTCCTAAGCAAATTTCTAAATTTCAATTTCAAAACGCTTGGACTTTAGATATTGAAGCTCATGCTATAATTGCTAAGAATTGGGCACATAAAATCTCAGGCTCTAGATTTTTTTGCATATCTCAAAAGCTTACTCGTATAAAGACAGACCTCAAACATTGGAATTTCAAAAAATATGGTAATATTCAATCAAAATTGACAAATAATCAAGACAAACTTACAAGCTATTCCAACTAATAGACATATCAATCAACATTTGCTACATCTATTATAGCAACGAGAAAAATTGTTGTTATTTGGTAAAAAGTTTTGGGGAAAGTTAGCCAGGAAAAAATGGCTAACACAAGGGGACAAGAACTCCCGATATTTTCATGAAACTATGAAGTACCGAAAGCAACGTTCACAAATTTTCAAGTTACAAGATGATACAGATAATTGGGTTAATTCCCCAGAAGATATTACTCGGCACTTTTTTTATGAATTCTCCAAACGTTTTAAATCAGATTATAACTATTCTAGAAATATTTCTATCCCATGGATTAACCCAGTTATCTCTACTTCAGATAATAATATATTAACTAGCCCTTTTTCGGATGAGGAAATAAGAGAGGCATTTTTTGACATGTGCCCTTATAAAGCACCTAGTTCTGATGGTTTCAGTCCAAAATTTTTCAGCATTATCGGCCAATAATAGGTTCGGACGTCTGTAATGCAGTTCGTGGTTTCTTTTTTAATGGAGTCTTACTACGCCAACTAAATCATACGCTCATTTCTCTTATTCCGAAGGTTGAAAATCCAAATAAGGCAAGTCAATACCGCCCTATTAGTATTTGTACGACCCTTTATAAAGGCATCTCCAAAATATTGGTAAACCGTCTAAAACCGTTCTTGAAGAAAATTATAGGTCCTTATCAAAATGCTTTTGCCCCTGATACTTCTATCCAAGATAACATCCTTTTGGTTCAAGAAGTGTTGAATATCTTTAATAAATCGAAAAACGAAACAGGATGGTTAGCTCTAAAGTTAGATATGGAAAAAGCTTATGATAGAGTTGAATGGGATTTTTTATGGGCAACTCTTTCTGCTTTTGGTTTTAATGACATGTGGGTTAGCTGGATTAAAACTTGTGTTACCACAGTATCTTACTCTCTAGTGGTCAATCGAAATTCGTCTAATATGATTATTCCTTCTGGAGGACTTCGGCAAGGTAATCCTTTAATTTATCCCCAGTTTTATTTGTTATTTGTATGGAAGTTCTTTCAAAGAAACTTCTTTTGGATTCTATGAATAGAAAGAATGGTATACGAATTAAATTAGCTCCATATGCTCCAATTATTCCTTGCCTTCTTTTTGCTGATGATAGTTTGCTATTTTGTAAAGCTACTTCGGCATTCTGTACCCATATTCAAAATATTTTAGGGGAATTTTCTGCCATCTTGGGTCAATTGATAAATTTTCGCAAGTCTTCAATTGTCTTCTCAAAAATGGTCCCTTATTCTAAAAAGAGGAATTTAGCTAGTTATTTTAATATGACTTCTAAGTCTTTCTTAGGGAGATATTTGGGAGTTTTATTTAACTTTCGATCTTTTTCAAAACATAATTTTCAACATCTGGTAATCAAAGCTGAATAAACAATGAACTGTTGGTCTTTAAACACAGTGTGTAAATCTGGTAAGACTGTCCTTATCCAGAGTAATTTGGAGGCGCTACCTTCTTTTGCTATGTCCACAGCTCGCTTACCGAAAACTATTACTAATTCTCTTGTCAAATTAATAAAGTTTTTCTAGAAACAATCGCCAAACAAATCAGCTATACCTATGATCTCATGGGATAAATTCTGTCAACATAGGCCTCCGTAAAACCGAGGCAGTTAACTCCGCCGTTTTAGCTAAACTAGGTTGGAAAATAATCTCTAACCCAAATAATCTTTGGGTTCGTTCTATCATTGCTAAATATCTAGCTCACAAATCCTTTTTTAAATATAGTCCTCAACCAAATTAAAGGACTCTTGGATTTGGAAAAAGATTCTTCAAATTCGTCCCCTCTCCGTGGCCTTCGATAGAAAATTAGTAATGGTATTAGGCTTGATAATTGGTGCTCTTCTGAAAATTTATTCACTATGCTTAATTTAGATATTTCGAATATCTAAAACCTAGATCTTACTATTAATCATTTCATTTTGGACAATAATGAATGGGATGTTTCTACTTTGTCTCTTTATGTCCCATCTAATATTGTCCATCTTATTAAAGGAATCCCACTTCCCTCTTCAGTTATTCAAGATGAGCCTTGCTGGGGTTTTTCTAACACTGGTGATTTTACTATCAAATCAGCTACTCGGATTGCTCATAATATCTCTTCTCATACTAAATGGGAATTTTCTTGGATTTGGAAACTTGATATATCTCCAAAACTGAAATTTTTTGTTTGGCAACTTCTTCATAATGCTCTACCTACTAGGGCTAATCTTGCTCGTCGTCAGTTGGATATTCCTTCTATGTGCCCCCTTTGTAATTGTCATGATGAAACTCAGGATCATCTTTTTCTATCTTGTTCCTACACTTCTCAATTTTGGCATGTTGATGCTACTATTCGTTGGATTGGTCGGGTCCCTTTAACTATTGGTATTTATTTGCTTTTTAAAGTTTTAAAGGGTAATTTCTCTATATCTCTAAAAAAGGTTATAACTTCTTTATAGAGTATCTGGAAAACTAGGAATTCAATGATTTTTTATGGAATTGATTTTTCTCATATGACTATTTTTTCTCGTGCCCAAAAAATTTATCATGAATGACATTTTCGTTCTTGTCTCGACTCTTTGGATACTCCTGCTCTCGCTCTTTCTTCTCATCCTACCCCAAGGAGTATACATGTCTCTTGTCTCCCCCTCCCTCTGGTGTTAGTAAAATAAATTTTGATGGTTCTGTTCGAGATGGTTCAGGGGCTATAGGCATTGTTCTAAGAGATCATTTAAGAAATAATGTTTATAGTCGTTCTTTTAATATTGGTATGAGTACTCCTCTTATAACGGAAGCTAGTCAAGCTACAACCCTTCGTAATGGTCTTCTTTTGGCGCAGGCTCATAATATACATTTCAAAATTACTTATTGAAGGGGATAATTTGCTTATTATTAATATTTTGCAGGGAAAAGCTCAGTGCCCGTGGAAAATTTAGCTATTAATGGAGGATGTTAAGGAGCTGATTCGAAATTACACCTATGTTGATTCGCGCCACATTTATAGAGAGGGTAATAAAGCAGTAGACTATGTTGCTTCTTTGGGCCATTTTATGCAAGCTCACCAAGATATCAATCCGTTTATAGATAGTAAATTTTTATTTTTTTTAAAATTTATTTATTGTGATAAGTTAGGGTGTAGTCTTGAGAGAAGATTATCTTAACTTCTTGGTCACCTTTCCATTTTAAAAAAAATAAAATAAATATAAGTCTATAGTATTTTTTTTTTTTTTTTGGGATAAGGAGAAGGTCCATTGTAGAAGGGGGGATTATAAGGGAAATTCCTCTTGAAATGCGCTTGGTGAGATTCGACCCCTGGCCTCAGACGTGAAAGTAAGAGAACTGGCCAACTATTCTAACCTCCTATCTCATAAGACCATAGTATATATTATTACCTATTTACTTTTCCATCATTTATATTACTATCATTTCTCATATAAACTGATGTACAAATTTATTATCACTACCATCATTTATACTGCTTATCAAACAAGCCGTAAAGTATATTTGTATTTGTTAAACGCTTTCGAGCAATCAAGAAGCCAAAACAACGTACCTTGCCGGGCACCAATTTGAAAGCCGCAACTACCGAATTCTGAGAAGGACTAAAACTCTTCATGCGGTTAAGTTGGGAAGGATCCATTGAAAGTTGAAGACATTCAACAATGACAAGGTTAGAGCCTAGCTTAATGGATGATATGCTAATATTTGTAGTCAAAACCTCAAAATCATCCTCCTTTGGTGCTCCTTCTATGGTGTGCTTTATTGTCACAAACTTATTGCCTATAATTTCTTCCATTTTTGTTTGAGCTAATTCTCTCAATTGTTGCATATGTTTTTATTGTTTGTTTGAGACTAAAAATTGCTTTTTTTTTTTTTTTTTTTTTTTTTTTGAAAAGGACTAAAAATTGCTTTATATTTCGTATTACTATAAATCTACAACCACAAGTTGTGGCCCTTGAAGCATTATATTTTCTTTCCGATATATCTAGTGATGTATGGCTATTATCAAAGTGGTACCAACTTCCAACTACTATACCTAGTACATTACTCCGTATCATACAAGTATCTATCATGACAATCTTTAATGTTTTTTTTTTCTTACCATTGTGAAAAAAAAATGTACTTTCTCCGTTTTTTTAAATACATCACTTTGACTTTTACAGTATTCACATATCATGGTTGACTTAATTTTTTCACTTATATAAAATAAATAAATGTTATTATGTAATATATCATTAGATGAGTTATAATGTCTAGTTTTATAACATAACTTTGTTATAATTTTTACAATAAGGATATTAATGGTCAAAGTTACATCTCGACAAATGTATTGCTCAAAATGATGCAGTTGAAAAAAAAAAAAACAGAGGCAATATCATATGCTAATCTACCAAAGTAAGGTTGGGCTAATAGTAAGAACTACATCTTCCAATACCTAGCCTTGAGGTTGAGTATAGATTAATCCCCTTTTGAGACACTTTATGGGATGACGGAGATCTCTTACCATTTTCCCTCACTCTCAAAGTGTTTAGTAGAATGCCGTGAGATCTTTTACGAGTAATACTCATACAATATTATTATTAATTCAGTAACATTAAATACTATGTATTTTAAAAACTCATAATTTTTAAAGCGAATTATCTATATATTAACATTTTTCTGCTATTATTTTTACTTGCAGCGCTTCTGATTTCACGTTTGTCAATGCATTATTTTGTAAAAAATTAGAATATTTGATATTGTACAAGTATAAATCAAGATGAATTTACCAAGGTTTCAAGTGATTATATTTTTCCTTATCTAATCATACTGATCATATGAATAGTGCATAAGTCAAAATATTACAAGTAATTAAAAAAAGGGAGAAAATAAAATATAGTCCCTTCGGCACTAAATGTTCATCCCATTTTGAATGTATACGTTTGACAATCCATTACTTTGGTCACAAATATCTATAGTTGCACATTTAATATAAAAAAATTTAGTAACTGAATATCAATAAACTACTTATTAATTTTTTTTAAATGAATAAAAAAAGAACTCAACATCCAAAAAGATAATAATAAAGAAAATGTACGTACACATTAAATGTAATTTAGAAGATTTTCTTAACTAAAAAAAAAGATAGTAATAAAAACTCAACATGACTATGTTATTGCATTTTTTTTACTTGTTTGTACACATTGAATGTTTGCCTCAAAAAAAAAAAAAAAAAAAAAAGTACACATAACACATCTATTATATAATTTAAGAGACATTTTTCCAACCTTTAAACATAGCACTCTAAACTCTTAATCCTCAATTTCGGTTAACTTTACCTTTATTTTATTTTATTTATTATTATTATTATTTTTTAATAACCTATCAATTTCCATTATAACTTCCTATTCTATAACTCCCACTAAACAAATTCAATAACTCCCATAATAACATTGATATATACGATTAATATATTCCGTGCTTTTGCATGGCTGCACTCTACTTGAATGTAATTTAGAAGAATTTCTTAACTCATGAACAGTGCCAATATTTCAAATGAAAAGTAGCAAAAAAAATAGGAGTAGTAAAAAAAGAAAATGTGGGCCAAACCTTCATGATGTTGGGCCCATTGTTAGGGCAAAAAATGTTGTCCCAAACCCACTTTTTTGGGCCAATATTGTGCCCAAAATTTGAATTTTCCCCAAAAAAAAAAAAAAAAAAAAAAAAAAAAAAAATCAACTTTATGCTCTGCTTGTTAAACTCCTCCGACCAAATTCCAGAACGAAGGAAGGGCTTTAACGGGGTTTTACAAACCTCTAAACTCCACTCCACTCTCTCAAAAATTCCCAATAACACACCTTTCGCCTTCTTCCTCCATTTTCTCTCTCCTCCTAAAACTCTCCCCAATTTTCCCGCCCTAAATCCCTTTCTTCCTCAAACCACCATTTCTAGGGTTTCTCCAAGCTTCAACAATGGTGTCTCCTAAGCAACTCCTTTCCACAATCGAATCCACACTTCTAAGCTCTTCTCCTCCTTCTCCTTCCGATCGTATTGAGCTTATGCACGCCGTTCGCACTTCTCTCTCCTCTCTCCAAAACCTCCTCTCTTATCCTGTAATGTTTCTATTGCCTTTTCAATTTGATTTTGTTTTTCTATTTTTTGCTCAATTTTGATGTTTACTGATTGTTTTTGTGGTTTAATTTGTTAGCCTCCTCGACCGGCGGATCGAACTGAGGTGCAATCGAAGGAAGTACGGTTGCCGACTTCCCTGCCGATATCGTTGGACGATCAGGATGTTCATCTTGTAAGCTTTTTGCTGTTTTGCTACATTTTTGTTTGCTGAATTACTTGCCTTTTGGTGTTAAAATGTGAGGGTTTGGTGTTAGTAATTTTATGCAGTAGAATAATGAGCTGTTCTATTAGAGAATAATTAGTTGAATTTTTCTATTGGAGCAATGTGAAAGTGAGCAAGTTCAAGATAATTACAATTTTCAATGGAGCCTTGTCAATTACTCTTACACGAACACCTAATTGACCTAAGACTTTACATGTGTCTACTCCTTTGGTGCAGAAATAATAATCGTATTAAACTATTCTGAAATGTTCGGGATCAAGTCGTCACCTTTATTTAATTAGTGATGGTTTATGATTAGGTATTCTAATACGCCTCTTAGTGAGATTGAGTAATGAGGAGAGTCTATGAGTAGGTTAACAAGTATCAACAATCTCCTTGGAAAACCGTATTTATGAGGAGTTCGGACAATTTGAATACATAATCTGGACAGAGGAGTAGTTTTTTTTTGGACATTGTCAGGGGATTTTAGCTGCTTTAACACCAACTATTTGAGAAATTCTGTTTGAAAGGAGGCTTTTTGATGTAATGGAAGGATTCATCTTTTATTTAAGTGGTTGATATCGAATTTCTTTAATCTGTATCCTGTAACTTTATCGTATTTTGTTTCTTCCCTATTCTTAAATGCTACTGTTTTTTGATGGATGGTTAGGCTCTGAAACTGAGTGATGATCTTCACCTCAATGAAATTGATTGTGTGCGGTTGCTTGTTTCTGCAAACCAAGAGGTATAGATGTGCCCCCTTCTCTTATTGTTTTTTATCTCTTGGTGCATAATTATGTCTTACACTAGCAAATTGACATCAGGTGCACTTATTGGTTTTAATGTGCACTCTTCTTTCTCTCAGTGGGGCTTGTTAGGACGAGAACCTTTGGAAATTTTACGTCTAGCGACTGGACTCTGGTATACAGAAAGAAGAGATCTAATCACAGCCTTGTACACTCTATTAAGGGTATAACATTTCCTATCATCATCATAATGTCGTTTGCCTATGGTGGATTTTTTTTTAAATTTTTTTTGTTTTTCCGTTTACTGATCATCATTTTACTTTTTGTTTCCGCAGGCTGTTGTGCTTGACCAGGATCTCGAAGGGGATCTGGTGGCTGATATTCAGAAATATTTAGAGGATCTTTTAAATGCTGGGCTCAGACAACGATTGATAACTTTAATAAAGGTTGGCCACGTGTTATTCACTCTTCACTGTACCACTATTCAGGTCCCTTTTATAGAGTTTGATATCATCTCAGTACTCGGTTCTTGAAACTAAGATTATGAAAGTGTATGAGTGGCTGTGTTGTTGAGTAGGAGGCACATTCTGATAACATATACCCTATGTAAATGACCTTAAGTAACAGTAGGAATGAGTAGTATGGTTGCATATCTGTATTTAATTTTATGAGAATGTTTGCATGCAATAATGCAAGCTTCCTTCTTTTTAAGATCTTCTTGTTACTTCCTGTTGTATTATTGGTATCTAGGAACTCAATTGGGAAGAACCAGCTGGTTTAGGGGGTCCTAATGCAGAGCGTTATATCATTGATGCTCGTGGTGCTATTGTGGAGCGACGAGCAGTTGTTTGCCGGGAAAGACTTATCCTCTCTCACTGCCTTGTGCTGTCTGCTCTGGTTGTGCGCACAAGTAAGTGTCTTGAGAGTTGTTGATTACTTGTACTTATGATTATTGAACTTTAGGAATTCTTCAACCATCTGATATGTGCGGTAGCACAAATGTATTCAGTCTCTTATTTTCTAGTTTGTTTTGCTGATTTGGTGCATTATGGTAAAGTTGACATAATCATGGACTCTAACACAGGCCAGGTTTCTGCTATCAGCCTGTCATAGAATATGCAGATCCCCCTCATTTTCAGCTATTTTACCATATAATAAGGACCCAATAATGACCTGTTCAAATTTTAGTGCCTCTAGATCTTTTGAATATATGTGCTTTTCTTCCCTTTCTAGCCTTGGTCTTGTGGGTAAACAGTAAACTGATTGTATTATTGGTCTAAAGAGAAGGAGAGGGGGTGGTGGTGATTATTGGGTTCATGGAGGAAGATGGTGCTGGGAATTTGATATCAGTGGAGAAGTCAGGTGATACATGGTTTATTCATGGAGGATTTTGACTGAGATTTTACAAGATTTTATTTATGATTAGTGCATGAATCACACTCCATCTCCAACATGCTAGTGAGCAACTTTGACAGATAAGGTGGGTCCATCTCCACTAGACTCTGGTGTCCGTGTCAATTTTTGGTGGGTGGTAATGGTTTTTAAGGATGGGGATAGGAATTGCTTGTGACAAAGGTTTTGTCATTTTTTTCCCCCATAAATTTTGATATCTCAATATTAGAGAGAGAGAGAGAGAGAGAGAGAGAGAGAGGATGGTGGGCAGTGGCGTAGCCAGGATTTTAGTAATGGTATAGCACCATCAATCGTGTATTATTCAACAACTAATATTAATGCTTTAACTATATTAAAATAGCTTATCCCTCCTAGTCCGAAATTTGTTTCACAAGTTTAATTAGATAGCATAAATATAGTTAATATATCAAAATAGATATCCTTCGTATAAGCCGAATTTGTCACACAAACCAACAATTCTACACACGTAGTACTAAAATCTTACCGTAACCAAAAAAAAAAAAAAACACCCAATCATAGCAACCAAAAGAGCATATACAATTGGCTCAGAGCAATCTTAAAAATTAAATTAATTAAAATAGAAATTACAATGTAATTTTACATTTTTTTCACAAAGCAAAAAAAAAAAAAAAAGCTGAATTTTTAATAAAGTGGTAGGTCACGTGCCTTACCAGGTCATACACTAGTTCCGCCAATGGTGGTGGGGAAGTGAGTGAATGAAAGCAAAGTGTAAAAGGGGAATGAATATATTAGAGAAAGGGAAGTCTTAAAATCCCTTTCCCTATCTTTAATACCATTTATCAAATTGCACCCAACTTTCTCAGTTTTTTTCAAGAATTTTCAGTGTCTAGGGATTGAAGAATGAGTGTATGATGAAGTTATTAGCTCGCTCATTTTGGTGTGGTTTAATATGTGTTTTCGAGTGCATATGTTTAAACTATTTGGATTATTTTTTGTTAAGTGTCCTAGAGACTTAGAGTGAAGTAAAACGACCCTCATTTCTTGAAGATTCTCAAATTAATTCTCTAGTGGGAAAAGTTGACAAATAACTTTACTAATGCAGGGTTGACAAATTCATGTAATGGCAGCTTAGCAAAAATTATGACCCTTTGTTTTCTTTCATCTTTTTCACCATTGGTCCTTGTCACCATCACTTTCTTTGTATGTCATTAATTCCATTCCACCACCAAAACAATGGTAGCTTTCAAAAATCTAATTGTTGTGAAAGTATTTAAGGTAGATAAGGGCATTAGGGAAAAGCACCCAACATCTTCGTTTGAAGAAAACAGGTTTGCTGCAAGCTAGAGTAAAAGTCCAAACACAGAGATCAATTGAGCCAGCTACATCAAGCACAAAGCTCTTTAGCCTTTTATCACATCATGAAAAAACTTTTTTTCTGAAAATTTTGGATGCAACTTTTCCTTGTAATTTTTTGTTGGATACCGTTTCTTCTTTGCTGCATTATTGCTATCATACTGGCTTTCAATGTAAACAAACAATTTTCATCTATCAGTAGTGTTTTTCCTTACTATAGCAGGCTATATTGCAGTTCCCAACCCACATCTCTCTACTAAATATAATATTTGAAATAATGTATAAACGGTAGGTGCTGGGGATATGCACTTTTTTTTTTGGGCTAGACGAGGCAATTTCAGTGAGGCACCCGAGGCATTCAGCTTTTTTTTTCCTCATTTTTTATTTTTAGTAAGTATGCTATACTTTGAAGGATCGCTTTTTTTAATTTTAGTAGGTGCGCTATACTTTCTAGTTGTTTCATACATTGATCAAAAACAAGGGTTTAGTTGCCAGATCAATGGAAAATCTGAGTTTCTGCCCTATATTCCCTGTTCTCATCCGCAGTGAACTGCAGCAAATATATTCCTTGGTTTCCAACCACAAAAACTCTTTTACAACCATTGCCTTTATATCCATGGTGGTAGAAAAAATTGACTCTATGGAGCCGGCTCTGGTCTTTTTGGTTTTTGATTGATAACATGTGGCCAATTAAAATCACCGAAGTCTTAAATCTAGCCATCTTTTTTTCCATGCTGGGAACAGGTATTTATAAGATACTGCTGGTTGCCGTAAAAGATGATGGTGATGGTCCAAAATGGTGGCTGTGACTCTTGTTGAAGAGGATTAGGTGTAGAACTATGTCGAGGATGGTAATGGAAGATGTTTGGTGATGGGAGTGAGTGGGGGTGATGAGGAATAAAGGGAGGATGTATGGAGGGGTTTTCAGGGATAAGGTAGAAAGTGTGAGAGAGAAGAAAGTGGGTGGTGTTATGACTACAGATCTATAATCCTCTTTAAAAGTTTGGCTTAAGTGCTGTTAACTCCCTGTCTGAATATGATCCTTTGGGGATAGATATTTTTTCTCGGCCAATATCTTGATAATTTTGAAACTCGATTATGTGAGCGTTGTTTGAGAATATTGCTATAACTTGGGATCATTCCTTTATTTTTATAAAATTGTTATTAATTTTGGAAATGTTTTTCATTTGATAGGCTGTTAGATACTGCATTCCTAAACTGTGATTTTTTTTCTTGTTTAGGCCCCAAAGATATAAAGGATATATTCTCAGGTCTGAAAGACAGTGCTGCTGAACTCAACGGCTGCACTGACACCTCAAAATATCAGGTATGTATTTGTAGTCTCTTTTCTTTTAATTTTTTTTCCCCTGTGTTTCTGGAATCTAATTAATTTATTTTGTCTATTTTCTAATAATTTTGTTGCAGTCCCTCCTTGCTCTATAGTGCTGCATTTAATATGGTTCTTGATTTGCCCGTGCAGATCACATATGGCATCCTTTTTTCTCTTGTAATTGCATTCACTTCTGATGCTCTAAGCACTGTTCCAGAGAAAGCGTCTGTCCTTTCTCGTGACGTTTCCTTCAGACAAGAGTTTCAAGATATTGTAAGAACCACTGGTTAGATAGGTGCCTTTTGGTTTAAGTAATATAAAATGTTATAATCTTCTGTTTAATGATTTGAAATATATTTAGGTGATGGCTCCTGTTAACGATCCAAATATAAGCGGATTTGTTGACTGCGTAAGACTGGCATGGTCAGTGCATCTGATGTTAGTACAAGAGGGAGTCGCAACAAGGGATACAATCTCCAGTGCTTCGTCCAAAGACTTGCAGAATATTAGCTCTTGCTTGGAAGTCATTTTCTCAAACAACGTGTTCCAGTTTTTCATGGAAAAAGTTCTCCGAACTGCTGCTTATCAGGTAAGTCTTAAGATGACTGTAAGTTTTGGGCTAATTTTTGAGGGCGTAATTGTGTTTTTCTGTCTGCAGAATGATGATGAAGACATGACTTATATGTACAATGCTTATCTTCATAAGCTTATGACTATCTTCTTGTCTGAACCACTTGCTAGAGACAAGGTCTGTCCAACTCATTATTTAACATTTGAGGCTGATATGTTTGCCTGTACTGAGAATTTTGATCTTAAACCCATTTGTGAGCATACATTACAAGATTTTCTCTCCTCTTCACATTCTTTTGTTTTTAAATAATTTATTTAATTTATTCTAGTACTTTTTTTTTTTGTGTAGTAGTATGTGGTTGAAAATTGAAGTGAATGAGTTACACTATGTTTGGATAGAGAGAGATGGAGGGAAAGGAAGAGAAAAGAAAAGTAGAGATGCATCATCCTTTGTTTGGATGTCTTATACAAGGAGGGAAGGGGAGGGAATTGGAAGGATCCATTTTCCTCCCTCATTAAAAACCAAGTTCCTTTGGAAAGATTTGGAAGGGAATTGGAAGTCCACCTCTCTTACCCCTCACCTCCCTTTCCCTTCCCTCTTTTTCCTTCCACTCCCTTTCCCTTCACTATTGTTATCCAAATATAGTGTAAGGATTCCCTGGCCTCATTAAATTGTTTTTGTGTTCTTCACTGGTTTGCATGACCTAATGAAGAGTCAAAGTAAAAGAATTTCTATCTCTGATTTTTATAGGTAAAAGAGGTCAAAGAGAAGGTTATGACTACACTAAGCCCTTATCGCATTGGAGGACCTCATGGCTTTTCTCACTTGGACAACATAAATGCTGATCATGCTGCTGAAGTTGATCGTCAACCATTTATTTCCTTGTTGGAGTTTATCAGTGAGATTTATCAGGTATGCCCCTTCACTTTTTTGGTAGCCAAGTAAAGGCAGATTATGTCTGATTACTAGTGTGGTAATATTGTGAGATACATAATCCATCACCTCTGGCTGTGAATGCATGAGACATTACTGATGCACTGCAGATGGTTTCCTTTTCTTTTTCTAATTTTTAAATTTTTGTTGTTGTTGTCTAATGTGGTTTGTTCAGACCAGCTTGGCCTAAGTCTTTTCATTGCTGAGAGGATTAAATCTGGGTAAAATGTGATTTAGAGGATGAAGTCCGGGTGGCTTAAATTGAGTGCAGCAACAGAGGGTTATTGGGTGAGAGTAGTATATCTGTAAGGTTTAAGGGAAATTTCTACGGTGAGACTGTTAGAGCAAAGTTATTATATGATTCATCGTTTACAAAGGATCATATTAGAAAGATGGGAGTAAAAAAATGCGTGAGTAGAGATTGATGTGTGGGAGCACCTTTGAAGAATGATATTACGAATACCAAATGAGGATATTTAGTGAAAAGTTGGAGTTATGGGTTATAAGTATGAGATAAGGGGAGAATCGATTATGTTGGTTTGGGCGTGTAAGATGAAGACTAGAAGATGCATTTGAAGGAAAGTAGGGAGGCCAAAGATGACTTCGATGGATTTAGGAATGATATGAAGGAAGTGGGCTTACTGGGGCATTGATCACTGTGATAAATGGGCCTGGAGGGAATGGTTTTGGTTGACTACTATAGGAAAGAAATTCTTGGTTCATGTGGCTGATCCCCTCGAGGATTAAGTCTTTGATTTTGCTGTTGCTGTAGTATTAGATTTGGCCAAAACCAATCTAGTATCAATGTTGATTCGTAAGCTTTGCACTATGTTGAGTTAATGGGTTGGCTTTGGTATATGCCTAGCTGTTGAAAGGCTAGAGTAATAACACTAAAATTATCATGCATTTTATTTTCTGTGGTAGTTAGTAGTCTTAGTACTTAGTAGTTAGGTTTACGGCAGGCTAATGATGTTCTGTTTGACTCATTCTGAAGATGGTTAAAAACATCACACATTCCTTTTTTTTTTTTTTTGCACCATTATATAATTATTGGAAACTGATTTCATCGGATGGTGCTTGCTTAGTATTCCTACAATTGTTTGATATTTTTCAGAAAGAACCGGAATTGCTGTCCGGAAATGATGTTCTGTGGACCTTTGTTAACTTCGCTGGGGAAGATCACAGTAATTTTCATACGCTGGTTGCTTTTTTAAAAATGCTTGGCGCCTTGGTACGTGAAATGACTGCTATTTTCTGTCGCACAATCCTTTCTTTTTTTTTGTTTTATTTTCATGTCTTGGTTTTTTTACCCCTTTTTGCAGGCTTGCAGTCAAGAGGGTTCGTCAAAAGTTTTTGAGCTGCTTCAGGGGAAAACTTTCCGTTCTGTTTCTTGGAGCACTTTGTTTGATTGCTTGTCAATTTATGCGGATAAGTTTAAGCAGACTCTTCAGAGCACTGGTTCCTTGCTGCCAGAATTTCCAGAAGGGGATGCTAAAGCACTTGTTGCATATTTGACTGTTCTTCGAAAGGTTTGTTGTCATTTATCCAAACAATTCTTCTCATGGTTACAAAGTTGAACTTTTTTAATTATCATTCCATGTTAATCTCTGTAGTGGAAGCATAAAAGAAATTGTATTGTACTTCTTGATTACCCTTTTTGCAAGATAGTTCATTTCTTTTTGAATTAAATGTTCTTTTCTTATTGGAGAAGTGTTTTTACGCAGTCTCTCTTAACTCTGGACCAAGAAATATTATACTCTGACTCTAAAGACTTGATATATGGTAACTGCAGGTTGTGGAAAATGGAAATCCCATTGACAGGAAAAACTGGTTTACTGATATCGAGCCATTATTTAAGCTCCTTAGTTATGAAAATGTGCCTCCTTTTCTCAAGGTGGGTTTACTTCACCATTTATTGTTTGAATTATGGAGCAAAATTTTGATATTTCTGCAATTTATAGTTGACATCTCTTTGTCTTTCCAGGGTGCCTTGAGGGATGCTATAGCTGTGTTTATCCGAGTTTCTCCATTGATGAAAGACACTATTTGGGGCTATCTTGAGCAGTATGATCTGCCAGTTGTAGTTGGACCCCAAGTTGTAAATACTGCACAGCCAATGTCTACCCAGGTTATCTTTTTTATAAGTGATTTACTTATTGCCAAGTTATCAATGCATTATGCATAATTCATTTTATAGTAACTGGCCTCAATCTAGTGTTGCTTGAAATTCATTGAACATTTACTAGTTAGCAAATTTGCCAGTGTTGCATACATTATTGCTTACTCTGGGCACATTTTCTCTTTGTGGCGGGGGTGGGGGCTATGATGCCTGAAAATTCTGGTAAGACCAAATCCCCTTGAATGCACAAACAAACAAAAATTGGGAATTTTTTTTTCGGCTCCTATACATTTTGCACATTTCGTATATTGGATATGAAAAAGGACTGATATTTTTGATGGGGTAGCCGAGTTAAAGCCAATAATGCGAAAAAGCTTGTCACAGCCTCATATAAATTGTCCTATCACAATGCAATTATGCAAGGACGAGTGGTACCTTGTCAATCCACTAGCAAAACACATGATAAATCCAGATTTCTTTGTCTTCTGATCTGTTGCGGCATAAAGTCACCTATATAGCGGTGTTATGGACTAAAGAGCACGGGGCGTTCAATAGCTACTTGGTTGTGTAGGTTAAAAGATATTGGGGTCGCCTTTAATTTTAGGGTTCCCCCCCCCCCCCCCCCCCCGGTAAAGAAGACACCTTGTTGCTTGTTTTCCTTTCAGCTGTTAGCCTGCTCTTATGATCCACTTTTTTAACAAAAAGATACACACATTCTTAGACAAAGCCCTTTTTTGTGTGTGTCTAGGTTCTGATCAGCATTAAGATTATCCAAATGAAACTGATACAACCACTTTTACCCACTTCAGATCTTAGCTATTAAAAATATGTGGAAATAGAGGTTTGGTGCGATTTGGGTTTTTGGCAAGTGAAAACCACAAGTTAAAAATCCGGCAGTTCAAACATTCAAATTTTTTGTGTTCTTGGAGTCTGACAAAGAAATGTACTAAACTATTCAAGATTTTTTCTAAAGTAAGAAATCAAAGGAAAAATTTGGAATTATCCCATAACCCCTAGGAAAAGTAACATACAGTGACCATGATTCCCCCGTGAGTGACAATTAAACCATTCTAGTAGCCAGCAACCAGAGCATCTTCTTGACAGTTGGACATGTATTACTGTCAGAAGTGGTGAGGAGATCTCTGTAACCGACTTCTAGGTGAGACGAATGTGAGAACAACTGGCTATTTGTCTGTAAAAGGTTGATCATGGAAATTTATAAGATTTTGGTGTCTCTAGGAGCCAGCAACATTATTACAACTACCTCTAGCTGTGTACAGAAGTGTCAGGGCCCTTGAGTGTAGCATTGTGAATGTTGCCAATGTGATTGTGTTCTCTGTTGGTCACTTTGCTATTACCTTGCTGAAACATTTGATATGGAGATGTCTATAATTTGGGGTGTGAGAATATATATTTTTTCTAGCCCTCCTTTTTGTTTAGGGTTGACCACCCCTCTGGTGTTCCTTTATAATCTACCTACCTATTAAAGCATCAAACTTACTGAAGGGAAAAATGCAGTAACTTACTGAAGGAAAAATGCAGTATCCCTTCAAGTGATCAAATACACGTCTATTCGCGGTGATTAATATTATGAAAGACTAACTAAATGGATGAAACAATCTAAAGAAACAGACTTTTCTAAGTACAACCCCCACTGTGTTTTTCTTTCATGTTTTTTGACTACCACATGTAGGACATCTTTCCCTTCACATGTTTTCTTTAAGAGTAAGAATTTTACTACATGAAAATTACAAAGGTGGGCTAGATGACACATAATAGGTCCAATTGGAAATAAAATAATATCATAAAGAGTCAAGGTCTTTTGCGATATTTTTTTCAGGTCACAAATGTCACTTAAAACCCCTTATTTCAGTTTTCCTTCCCAAAACCAGTCTGTATATCAGGCCTAAAAAATATGCACAAAAGTGAATTGCATGTATTCTGTAGTGGCCATTGATTAAAAAATGAATGGATATGATTCCTTCCCATTTCAATTTCTTGTGTGAAGCATTTTGATCAATTTGTCTATTTCTTTTGACTGGATTTTGGTAAGACTGACAGCGTCTATTATTATAGAATTGATTAAAAATGTAATTGTCATTTGCAGGTGTATGATATGCAGTTTGAGTTAAATGAAATTGAGGCAAGGAGAGAATATTACCCCTCCACAATTTCATTTATTAATCTATTGAATGCTCTGATTGCTGAAGAAAAAGATTTTAGTGATGGAGGTCGTAGGTAATTGCGTTTCTACCCTTGTTTGGCAAATAGTGTGTTGCTCTTAACCTGGAATGGTCAAGTCAATATATCTTTTTAGATTTACGCATTGGTTGATTGTTACTGTCTGCAGGTTCGTTGGTATATTCAGATTCATTTATGATCAGGTCTTTGGGCCTTTTCCACAAAGGGCCTATGCCGATCTATCTGAAAAGTGGCAGTTGGTAGTTGCTTGTCTTCATCATTTTCGAATGTGAGTTTCGTATACTAAATATTCCTTTTAAATCCTCACTTATAAGACCTTTATTTATGCATGTTTAATTCATTCATACTGCCCCGGTTTCATAATAGATGCACTCTTTTGACCTTTTTACTTTCCAGCACAATTCTTTGACCATTAAATTTTGTATACACGTCAGTTAATAATTAATTTTTAAAAGTTTTATATGATAATATATATTTAGACCAATCTAACAATATTTTACATATATATATGTATATTTTAAACTTTATATATACATGAAAGTGTAGTCAAAGTTAATTAATGAGTAGAGCAAAAAGTCAAAGTGTTGACTAGGGAAAAAAGTCAAAGTGTTTGTATCTATTGTGTAACAGAGGTGATATTGTTCTGTGAGAACACTTTGTAGCTATGTTTTTGATTTTTTAAAATAATTTTTTTTATTACTTCATCCACTCTCATAATATTGCACCATTTGTCTTTGAAGGAAGTTTGACAACTAATTTTAGGATAACAAATATGAAATCTCTTTTTACTCACAAATACCCGATATGACCTTACATCTTAATGCTTGTTGCTTTAGTTTATGCTTGCAATCACATGGGCAGGTTTATTTTTCTTTTTTCTCTTCCTTTCTTTTCCCACTACCTAAAATTTTATTCACTTCCCCTGTGGTGCATTGTTTGAGGAACAGAGGAAGTATCAAATTTCTTTAGATTTTTGATGGGTAATATATACACAGTATTAAGTAATGGTTTCTTTCTGCAGGATATTAACTACATATGAGATAACAATTGAGGATATCGAGAGTGTTGCTGACCGATCTCAGCTCTCTACAGTTCAGCAGCCTGCTCAACACCAACTGCATCTTCCTGTGGTTGAGCTAATGAAGGTGTGCAAACTGTTTTGATTTCATGTTTTTTCATTATTTCGATGTTAAGGTTTATTTCTATGGTGGACGGCCAGCATTGTTTTGATTTACTTTAATTTGAAAAGTTATTTTACTTAAGTTGATCATAATGTTGAAACGATGGAAGTTTTGCTGCTCTATACTAAATTAAGGCCAGGAACCCCAATTTCCTAATAAATACTTGACATGTTCAATATTTTTTGTCAAGTGATAATATTTGTTAAGATTATGTGACATGTTGAAACTCCTGAATGATTAATATATGTAAGGCTATTTTGACTTGTTAGTAGGCATAGTTTGTTATTACTGTTCTAGATATGGATGAAAAATCCTATTGGCGATTTCTTGTACTGTGAAATACCCAGTGAATCACAAGTTACTTGCTACCTTGTCAGTTGAGAGTGATGATGTTTAGTGCGCACATTTTAATGGTATCTCTGACTGATATATCTTCTCTGTGTTATTTTTGTAGGACTTCATGAGTGGCAAGACAGTATTTAGAAACATCATGGGTATTCTCTCACCTGGGGTTAATGCTATCATCACTGAACGCACTAGCCAAATATATGGGGACCTTTTGGAGAAAGCAGTTAATTTGTCTCTGGAGATTATAATCCTTATTTTAGGCAAGGATATACAGCTTGCCGATTATTGGCGCCCTCTTTATCAGGTGATCAATATGATTTGTCTACTCAAGGAGCCGTGCTACCTCATAATTTGTCTTCTTATTCTATTTTTTTTTTTTGTTTGTTATTTAATTTCTTACTTTCTTTCCTTCCATAATTATTTTAGACAGTAAGATATTTCACCTTTTGTATCATGGTTTTCCATAGCAAACTCTCTATTAAGCCCCCATTACTAGTTACAGGTGAGGCTGCGTCCTTGTAAATCTCTCTTCGCCCTAAACCCTAACAATGATGGTAACCTTGCCTTTGTGTGTGTGTGTGTGTGTGTGCGTGTGCCCAAAAAATTGCAAATAATGGGCTTGGTCATGATAGTTATTGTATTCTTTTGTAGGGAAAATAATCTACTAGTAACCTTTATTTTAATGCAAAGTATTTTTTCTTATTTCATTTAACGAAATAAATGGGCTGTCTAAGCTGGCTACTTTTCCAGTTATCCAGGGTTCAGTATCTTTGTTTGCATGTCTCTTTTCCCTCGTGCCTCATTCTTCTTTTATTATGTCTGTGACGTTAGGAAATGTATATTTGGTAGAAAGCTGATTACTTTCCAATAAGTGCTCTGGCTTTAAAATATTTGTATTTCTGTGAGAAGTGTGCATTGTTTGGGCTTGTTGCATGTAGGAATTGCCTAAAATATTCCCGTCTTTACTGATCTAAAGCACCTTGTCTCTCTGTTGACAGCCTTTGGATGTGATTCTTTCACAAGATCATAATCAAATTGTAGCTTTGTTAGAGTATGTGAGATATGATCTACAGCCACTTATTCAACAATGCTCAATCAAAATCATGAGCTCTTTGAGGTATCCATTTTATGTATCATTCTGCCTCGATATTTTTTAATCTGTAAAAGTTTTGAATTTTGTTTTTGAGCCTGTTTACGGCTATAACTGATAAATGTTCTTAAACATTAGTGAATGCTGCTAGTGGATTATTTTATTATATAATCAATGTACTTAAAGTGGAAACTAAGTCATGTCTACTGTCCTTATCTTTGCCAGCTCTCGTATGGTTGGGCTTGTTCAGTTACTGCTGAAATCTAATGCCGCAAGCTCTTTGGTAGAGGATTATGCTTCGTGCCTGGAGATACGTGCACAAGAAAGCCAGATTGTGGATAATAGCAGTGATGATCTGGGTGTGCTTATACTCCAGGTGCTAGAGTATTGTTAGTGAGTTGCTTATATTATTGTAAAAATTTGTTATGTGGCTTTCTATTGATATCATCTCATTTTTTTTACAGCTTTTAATTGACAATATCAGCAGGCCAGCGCCAAATGTGACTCATTTGCTACTTAAATTTGATCTAGATACCCCAATTGAGCGTACAGTCTTACAGCCAAGATTTAATTACAGGTATGGTGACTTTAGGTTTATGTGAATCCATTGTATTGATTGTTCGGTTCTTATTAGTTTTCTCATCTCTGTACTGATTTGTGATACACAGTTGCTTAAAGGTTATTCTTGATATGTTGGATAAACTTTTGAAGCCAGATGTAAATGCATTGCTTCATGAGTTTGAATTTCAGGTTAGCTTTTAATTTAGATAGCTACAAAGTACCAATACTAGACTTGAGACATTAGCAGCATTATAGGACTAATTCATGAAATTACGCTGGTGCTTTCTCAAAAAATACTTGCTACCTTTTGAAAGTGGTATATTTTACCATGATAATGAGTTCTTGAGTGCATTGCTTAAATCCCTGACCTATTTTTTTCCTTGTTTGATTTATTTTTAACTTAAATAAATTATTTTCTGCAGCTTCTTTATGAGTTATGTGTTGATGAACTTACATCAGGTCCAATGATGGATCTATTGAGTAATAAGAGATATCATTTCTTTGTCAAGGTATCCATTCAAAGTTTCTTTCCGTTTTCTTTATTCAAGGCTGCTCAGCAAAATATTACATTTTGGTATTGGTAAGCATCTTTTTAACATATGCAGCATTTGGAGACGATTGGCATTGCTCCACTGCCTAAACGGAACAGTGCCCAGGCTTTACGAACGAGCTCACTTCATCAGGTTTTAACCCTGTAAACCATATGATTGATATTTTCCTTGTGAAGTTTACCTAGTTTCCTCGTGTGCTTCTATTTTATTTAGGAACTACTGCTTTATCTGTATGGGAAGGGAAGTAGAATCTTTGAAAAAGGAAGGATAAGTCTCAGTGTCAAAGTACTTTCCAACATATGTTGGCCATTTTGTGTGTTATATGTTACTTCTATTAATAGAAATTTGTGTTGCTCTTACCTTGAAAAAAAGAAAGATAATTTCTTTGTTATTTTTAGACGTCTAACTATAGAACAACGAGTTTTAAATTTCCTGAAGAAAGTGGTAAAAAAAAAATTTGTTATTATTATTTTCCGATGAAGTTATGCACATTGTTTATAAGTCTTTGTCACCTTTTTGCAGAGAGCTTGGCTGTTGAAGGTTCTGACAGTCGAGCTGCATTCTGGCGATATGACTGATTCTAGCCATAGAGAAACATGCCGCAAGATCCTTGTCTATATGTTTGAGCAAGAAATGAACGAACTGGAGGGTGATCATGATATTGCTTCTTCCTTTGCTTTGCAAAACAGAGAAAATACTGGAACTGGAACAATCAGTAAAAGCAAGGTATGGGCATGTGCCATTTGTGTGCTTGGTGTATTGCAATTGGTATGTATTATGCTCAACTGTTTTTGTTGTCTGCTCTGTTAATTCATTATGTAGATAAAGTATGCTACTAAAAAAATAATACGAGAGTTAAGAGCTCTACTTGGTTTCTTAAGTTTAGAAAACCTTTATTTTTTTGAAATTTAAAAAGATTAATTCAAAGGAGGAAGACATTAAGATCACCAAACTGGCCGAGTATGAGCTGTGGCCCAGAAAGTATGGTGTTTATTGTCTAAGAATGTTTTAGGTGGTTGAATGCTATGGAAAAATCTTTTAATACTGGAATCCCGTTGGCATCAAGTGATCTGATGTGGTCTTCACTCTTCAGAAGGATGGGATGCTGTTACTACTGCACAAGCCTCTTGCTACTCCCTTTCCTCTTTTCAATTACAACTTCATATGTGGATACACTTGAAACTATTAATGATTTGTAGAAAGTGGGGAACCAATATCGGCAATATGTTAATTATGTGCTCTTTGCCTTGGTTGTATGCGATGTGGGAGCCATAATTTTGTGCTTTAAGCTGGCATTCTTTGTGTGGAATAGGTTATTTTCTATAATGTTGATCAGTTGGGTGTGTGTGTGTGCGTGCAAACCTTTAAGGTCTCTTTTGAAGCCTCTCTAGTCTCTAGGTTTTTTAGTTTGGTTATGGGAGGATGGGAAGCATATTGTAAATCTCTGTGGCAGGTTGTTTGCTGTATGTTCCTTGAGAGTTGAGAGTGGACAGAAATTGATCCTGTTATTTAGGAGCAGATCTTCTAGTTGGGGGGGTCTGGGTAGAGTGGTGTTTTTTGCGTCATTGTTATGCTTCCAGTGGGTATGCCGCGTGATTTCTTGTCTAAGCTTTAGTGATATCCAGTTTGATTGGCTAGCGTGGTTTTTGCATATCCAGTTTTTTAGAGGACTCTTTGTTCTCTTAATATTGCACCATTCTTTCAATCTCGTCAATGAAAAATTCCCTTATCTGAAATTGAGATTGTTTTTCCATTAGTTTATGTTGTGTACATCTAATTGTATCCTATAAATTGCCAGGCATTAGAGCTGCTTGATATCATTCAATTTAGAGCTCCTGAGGCCACTATGGACTATTCACAAGTCGTATCTAATACAAAATGTAGCATGCTAGTAAGTATTGTAACTGACAGTAGCTTTTTCATCACAACATCTGCTCATTTATTATAATATTGAGGTGTATTACTTGTAACTATTATCCTGTAGGCCGAAGAAATTCTTCGAAGTTCTGTCTCTGAGAAGGATGGTGTATACTATTACTCAGAGCGAGGTGATCGTCTAATCAATCTTGCATCATTCCGAGACAAACTTTGGCAGGTGTGTGACAGCGTGAGGGCAGACACATGGGTTTTTGTGCGTGTGTTAAATAATCATTTGAGACCTGTTTCAGCCTCTCGTTTGTTCTTTTTATGCCCTTTTCAGATATACAATATTTTTTTTTTGGTTTGCCAGATGAGTTCCTTTGGCAATGAACTAGAGCTTAATGACTTGCGAGAGATGGTTCAACAATTGCTTAGATGGGCTTGGAAGTACAACAGAAATCTGGAGGAACAGGCTGCCCAACTTCATATGCTAACTGGCTGGTCTCAGATTGTTGAGGTCACCCCCCATCCTTCTCCTATGTTATTTATATGATATTTTATTAGGAATCTGTCAATTCAACTAATATTCCTTTGTCACATAGATGTCCAATTCTATATAGCGTGTATGAAAGTATTAATACTCCATTCTACTTGGCAGTTTTCAATGACAATGCTATGACAAAACTCTCTATTTTATGTGTATACTCTTAAATGAACTTCTTAAGGAATGGAGGGAGTATGTTTTCCTTAATATGCTGACAACTGCTGTTTTATCTCCTTGAATATTGGTTTTAATGATATTTTTGTCTTGTAGATTTCTGCTTCAAGAAGATTGTCATCCCTTGAAAATAGAACTGAAGTCTTATTTCAGTAAGGAAGCCTACTTGATTTGTGTACATTTTCCTAATGGGTATATTGTATTTCTTATTGAGCTATTGGTATTGGCAGATTGCTTGATGCCTCTATCAGTGCTTCTGCTTCACCCGACTGTTCTCTGAAGATGGCACTATTGTTAACTCAGGTACTCTTAGTTTAGAGTATAATAATTAATGCTAAATGCCTAAATCCCTTAAGTTCATATGTAAATCCATGGATTTCTTAAGGAAATTTATATCATATTGATGATAATTTTTCCACTACACTGATTCTTAGGTTGCTCTTACATGTATGGCCAAGCTGCGAGATGATAGATATTTATATCCTGCTGGTTTAAATTCAGATGCTGTAACATGCCTTGATGCTATAATGTTTAAACAATTATCAAATGGGGCTTGTCTCTCTATATTATTTAAACTTACTCTGGCACTTCTGAGGCATGACTCATCAGAAGCCTTGAGAAGAAGGTATGTAATTTTTCCGGTGGGTGATGCTGTTTTTTTGGTTGCCATGCTTGCTGTGATTGTGATTATTCTTTTTTAAACATGAAATTCAGGCAGTATGCATTGCTTTTGAGCTATTTCCAGTACTGTCAACATGTGCTTGATCCAGATGTACCTAAGAGGATGCTGCAATTACTACTTGGTACCAATCAGGACAGTGAAGATATGGACCTTGAAAAGGTAACACATGATTATTATCTGAGTCATGTCTTTGAGATAGCAAATGATGATTGAATATGTTTTATATGGGTATTGTCCTGAATGTCGTGTTTTTTCAGATTGACAAAGAGCAAGAAGAACTGGCATGGTCAAATTTCTCTATATTGCGGAAAGAAGCTCAAGCTATTCTAGATTTGGTGGGTTCTTCATTATATCATAGCCAATCTTAGTCATACAGTCTTGTGGCTGATCTTTTTATTCTTGCTCTTTCAAATATAATAATGCTGAATATATACAAGTATATAAATGGACTGTTTGACTTGTTAAATTAAAACAAGGTACAAGAAATTGGGGTGTATTAAATCGTGTACTTTATGTATGTGTGGTTGTGTGTAGTACGCTTTTTTTACCCTTGAAGATATGTGCTTAAATTTACTCCCTTAGTTCTAAAGAGATTGATGTAACTTTTCTCAAAATAGTGGTTTTAAAGTGAACCAAACAAGGAGTTTATTTTAATTTTGTAAGAAGTGCAATTGAAAACAATGGGTTATGCGACAAAGTTTTTTTTTTTATTTTTTATTTTATTTTTTATTTAAAGTCACATAACTCAGTAACTCACATTTTCTTGCATTGAATCAGCCCACTGCACATCTGTCATTGTCACTTTTCACTTTCCTTACCACCGGTTTAATCTGAACTGTCATGGGAAGAGTGATGGATTTGTTTATGAAGATGTCAAGGTTCTTTATCTTTCATTTTCTCGGATAGTAAAGAAAAAGGGACCACATGTCAATTGATTAAAACTTGGCTATAGAAGATTGATGGATTCTTTTGGTGTGTCTTGAGGTTATTACTAAAGAAGGCATCAAGATGGCCAGGTTTTCCTAATAAGCTTATCTCTGGAGAGTGCCATAATCATTAATAAGTATCAAGTTAGAACAATAGTGTATCCACTGGAGAGTACTTTTGACGCAGGGTTTTAAAAGCGGTAGTTTAATAAAGGGAATACAAAAAAAGTAATTGTAGGCTGTGGGTAATTATATAATTGAGGTGGGATACAATGTCCGTGTGGTTCAAATTGAGAGCAGTGAATGGCTTATTGTGCAATCTTAGTGTGGCTTTAAGATTATAAATAAAATCAGACTGGCATTGTGTGGTGGCGGCATAGTAAGAAGATGGAGTGTAGCATATTCAAGTATCTTGAGATTGATACGAGGGATAAAGCTAGGAGTGTAAATATTCAGAGCAAAGTTGAAGCTGTTGATATTGAGGGTAATAGGAGTATTGCGTTGTTTTGGGCTTGTAAGATGTCTACTCTATATTTATAATGGTAAGGAAGGTGGAGGGTTGGGATAATAGAGATTTCAAAAGAATATGTGGGTGGCCATAGATGACTTGGATGGCAAAAGTCAACAGTGGCACTAGAAAAATAGGCAGTGGGCGTGCAGGAGCATGTAACCTTGGAAAGAAGGGAGTGGAGGAAGAAAATCTTTGTAGATGACCACAATACGTATTTACTTCATTTTTTAACACTTGCAACACACAAGTGATATTTAAGAAAAGTGGGTCTTAATGATTTAATACGCTTAAAATGGGGTTGAGAGAGTGTTAAGGGTATAATTAAGTGGGCCACGAGTTTAAATAAGGGTAATAGTACAACTTTCAGTGTTGCAAGTATAAAAAGCCGGAGGAAGTATATTTATGGCTCAAGTATCCAACCCCATCCTTATGGGAATGAAGACTTGTTTTAGGAGAGATATGAATTAGAAACAAATGAAAGTAATGAGTTTTTTTTTTTAATATTGTTTTTATACAATGGAGAGTAAAAGTAGATATTTTTGTAGATGGTGCAACGTTTATTATATGGTATTGGTACCAAATATAAAGGAACTTGTTTAGCGAATTTGTGTATTTGGTGTACTGCTGAGTTTTGATTGAGTTCATTGGATCACTAGCTGATTATGGATCTATATCTGTTAACCTCCTCTGCAGGTGATAAAAGATGCAACCCAAGGCAGTGAATCTGGGAAGACTATATCACATTTTGTTCTTGATGCACTAATATGTATTGATCATGAGAAGTTTTTCCTGAACCAACTTCAGAGTAGAGGTTTCCTGAGGTCTTGCTTGATGAGCATCAGCAACTTTTCTCATCAGGTTTGTAGTTCTATTTTTTGCTGTTTTGGCTACTATATGGCATGGACCATGAACTCACTCTGAACTTGAAAAGGGAAAATAAGAAATATTATTTGTTAGAAATATTAAAAGCAGCAAGTAAGATAATTGCTAAAGATGTATATCACTCCAAACCACTTACAAAGTATAACTTATATAGGTCTATGTTCTGCCATATCCAGCTAATGGTATTAATTTTGAGGAAAAAGCTTATAGATTTTTCTGGAGAACTTGTATAATAACAAGATAAGATTGGAAGTTTTATGTTTATCTGTATATGAAATGTTTTATCTGTGCCATGGACTTCATATCTATGATCCTGTGTTTTTTCAAAATGGTTGCCATTAAGCTTCTTACCTATGATAATGAAAATAGTATGGAGTGACCTTAGGTTCTAAGCAGATTCATACGTTACGTTTGGTGCATACTTGGCTGAATCTTGGTCCCTCTTTGGACAAATTTGTTCTTTTCCTTATTCTTATCTATAAATTTACTTGTTAGTTAAGAGTATGAGCTCTGTAACTAACTAGCTGTATATTTCATATAATTACCTTTTATGATTTTGGTTTTATGAATATATTAAGTGTGTTCCTGGCTGATATCAGCCATGTCTATACATCTGACAGAGAGCTGTTTCTTGTATGTGACGTTTTTTTATGGACATGCACGTATAATTCTTTTTGTTGCACTTTTATTATAGGATGTTCGGCGCACTATGGAGACTTTGCAGAGAGCCTGTACACTTGAGGCTGAACTTGCTTTGGTGTTAAGAATCAGTCATAAATATGGAAAGGCTGGAGCTCAGGTTTTGTCCTCCATGGGTACCTTGGAGAATTTGGCATCTTGCAAAGCACTATATATGCCCCTGAAGGTATTTTCATTTCTGATTACTGTTTGATTTTTTTTTTTTTTTGAATTTTTTTTATACCTGGAAGGCTGGAATATTTGTGTGTTAGGGAAGCTTAAGGCGGGCGGAAACTAGGTTCGGAAGAGAACTGCCTGCAAACGCTGACAAGCAGCAAGTGATTGTTGCTCCAGTATTGAGATTGGTGTTATCTCTGACTTCATTGGTTGACGCATCTGAATTCTTCGAGGTTTGTCAATATGGTCGTGTTTCTTAGAACTTCTTTTTTGAGGCATTTGGTCGATAGTCATGCTGGTATCTGATTGCTATACAATTAAAAATCCAACTAAGTATTATCCAGACTAAAGCTGTAGCACTTATATTTTTCTGATCTAGACTATAAAGTCGGTTGATGATAGTGTAAAAGTTGAAAATTTAATCTCTTACAGATATTGCTTAATGCGTGCTACAGACTCACTTATTTTGGGTTGATGGGAGTAGTTATTAACCTAATTTGCGGTTGTTTTATGCCATTGTTTAGATCTGCTTGAAGTGCCAATGATCTCATTTGGTCTAATGTAGAAATAGTACTTATTGGTTATTGAATATAATCAGACCTCATTTGGAATTTATGCTGGAGCTAATATATCGTCAATCTGTCGGCCAACACCAGGCCACATCTTGTCCTTATCATGTGTTTCCTTTAGTAAAGCTGTGTCATTTATTTTCTGCCTTGGTTAATGTATTTTTCAAGTGGTTTTTCACATCTCTGCAAAATTGTGTCTGTTGCCCTTGGTTTTTGATGAGTATTTTCTAAGTTGGTGTGTGTAGCCGTGTAGGTAATTGATAAC
Source organism: Chenopodium album (assembly GCF_948465745.1). Taxonomy (NCBI): domain Eukaryota; kingdom Viridiplantae; phylum Streptophyta; class Magnoliopsida; order Caryophyllales; family Amaranthaceae; genus Chenopodium; species Chenopodium album. Next base: position 1,845,967 of record NC_137847.1, on the reverse strand, counting down.
TGGTGAAATTTCAGAAAATATGCCAACGCATAAGATTTATCTTGTCTCTTTTTTTCCCCCTCTTCTGATAGGTGAAAAATAAAATCGTTCGTGAGGCCATCGAGTTTGTAAAAGCCCATCCTTCTCTGTTTGACCGGGCTTTGCAAGAAAACATTTTTGAAGTTGATGACTTGATGATGGAGCTTATTAATCTTTCTGTCGGCATATTAAGTAAGGTATAATTCTCTCTTTTGACTATTGTTGCTTCTCTAAAATGTCTTAGCACTACAAATCAGAACAAAGTTGCGTTCATACTTCAAGATTTTATTTGTAGTGGTGTCATGGTGTGTATAATATTCCTGTAACATTTGACAACTTTTTATTTTTTTTTGGTCTTTGCCTTGACTACTATATACTTATGTAACAAACGAAAGGTTGCACTTTTTAATTAGTGTTGCAAAATAACCAATCCTTAATTGATGCTTTTGTTTTGATTGACACTTCCTCATGTCAAAACAATTGTATCTTCTCTACTGTCATGCCCATTGTGTTATTTATTGTGCTTTTGTTCTTTGAGTGTTTTTACTTTATGTTATTGAACGCAAAATTGACTTAACGGTGCGGGTGCATTTTTTTATGTGGAGAATGGAGTCACTGGCCCACTGTTATAAAATGGAAGAAATGGCATTAAGTAGAGGATATTGCCCTTGACAATAATATCTAGTTTTGAAAGTGATTTGTCAATAAGATGAACCACTATGTCATATTTGCAATGCTGGATCCCCCCCCCACCCTCTCTTCCAACCCATTCCCCACGTCCCCCCCCCCCCCCCCCCTTCCCACCCATTCCCCACGTTTTGTTGTATATCCTTTGTCTTGTTCCTTGCGAAATTCCTGGAATTTCTGTATTTATTTATTTGAAATTTGATGTTTCTTGATTTTGCTTTGACATATGATGGAACCTCACAAATAATTTTTCTATAAATTAAACAGGTCTGGCCTTATGAGGAGAATGATGAGTTTGGATTTGTTCAAGGCCTTTTTAGGATGATGTGTGATATGTTCTCTCAGGACTCTGAATCATTTTCTTCTGTCTCTCCTGGACTGTCTCCTTTGGTATATGTTCTTTCTGACTTGATCTGAAGCTTTGGCATGGAGTAGTTTTTGCTATTTACGTAAATTTTCATGCAGTCGAGTCATTTGTTTATTTATAATTTTCTTTCAGAACCAAAGGAGGTCGGAACTAAAGAAATATCATATAGGCTTCAGACTCAGTTCATACCTTTATTTCCAAGTGACGAAGAAATCCCTTAGGTTGCAGGTAGACATAAATCTTGGTTTTATTATCATATGCTAAAAATGTAATAATCGTTGTGCAGTAGTCTGTTAATTATCTCTAACTTCTCTAAATCTTCCCCATAAACCCCCCCCCCCCCCCCCCCCCCAAAAAAAAAAAAAAAAAAAAGGTTTCAGATGATCAATCAGCATACCACAAATATGGTGGAAAGCAGCAACCAACACTAGCATTGCTTGGCCATTTTCTCAACACTGTAACCAGTGCCCTAGAAAGGGCTGCGGATGAGAAGTCTCTGTTGCTTAACAAGGTAGAAAACATATACTTTGCCTTGCTTTGATTCCTAATTCTTCTAATCTCCCCTTTGAAATTTAATTTAGCTGTTCTGTTTGACTTGTGTTGATTTTCAGATTCAAGATATAAATGAGCTATCTAGACAAGAAGTGGATGGCATAATCAATACCTATACAGAGAAGACTCGTGTTTCACCATCAGACAACACAAACACAAGGTAGCTATTGAAATGGTTGAACTTGGGACCTGCAAGATGAAATTATATGTCATCTTAGTACACTCCCTCCATTTCTAAAAGTTCAACTCACTATAGATTCTTGTAGTCTTGTTATTAGGAAAGTTGAAAATTGTAAGTGGGTGTAAGAAAACGTGGATTAACTAAACTGAGAATGATGGAGTGAAAAGAATGTGGATAAAGAGTTGGTGGAAGGGTGTAATCATGGTAATATGGGATTTCCAAGAGTAGAACTAAGTTAATTTGAGTTGAACTTTCTAAAAAAACGAGAACTGAGTCAGACTTTTTATAATCGAAGGAGTATAGAACTTTAATCTTCGGAGTGGAAAAAGTGTACTGCTTTATTCTATTCTTCCCATACCATTCTAGAGACTAGATCCACTTTTTCATGGTGGTGGTGTTGCTTCTGTTTCTAGAGTTTTATCAGACAGTCTACATGTTCTCTTTAGAATTTGTTATTTTACGTGTGCCCTATGAGTTTTCTACTTAGAGTCAACTCGTAGGTTTCCTGGAAACTATATTTTGGACCGAAAGAGCCCTGCTTTTCACACATGGACATACCTGTTGGCTTATTCTGGGTTTGCCTCTTGTTTATCAATGACGTCAAAGCTCTATTGTTCAAGCTATATGTGATGGTTCAATATGTGTGCAACCCATCTGTGTAGCAAGCAATATGAGCATTTGTGTCCGATATTCATGTAAAAAATGAATGTGTATTGAACATATCAGGAAATGGTCATCTAAATAAGGTTTTTAAAAAAAAAAATTAATAATAATAACTTTATTTGTTATTATTTTATTTTATTGTGAATATAAAGGAGCTGCACTGTCAATTGTTTTCTAGGATGCATATTGGTGACCCAGGAGGCCAGAAGTAATACAATACTAGATGTTAAATACTCCAAGATAGTATTCTATTTCTTTTCATTTCATTATGTGCTTATTTTATTCTAGGCTTGTTTTCACACATCTTTGTATCACTGACTTCAATCTTTTATTTTTGTAAAAATTCTGCATTCCCCCGTCTTCCCCCCCCCCCCCCCCACCCACCCCCAATCAAAAATCTTTCCATACTTGGTGGGAACAAGAACAGGTAATGTCCACGATTGAAGCTTTCTCACCTTACTTTCTGCTTCTGCAGACGTTATATTGCAATGGTGGAGATGTGTCAAATAGTTGGTGACCGAGATCAGCTGGTCACTCTATTGCTTCTACTGGCAGAGAATGTGCTGAATGTGATCCTTGCTCATTTCCAGGACATGTATGATTCCTCTCATATCCCTTCTTTTCTTGTATTGTCCTTTCTTGACTAAGTGATGTGTTATGGCTTTATTTATGACAGTTCTTTGATTGCTGGAACGAATGACACTACAAAGCTGATTACATATACATCAGATGTGGAGTCTAAACAGGATCTATCATCCTTATGTGGAAAGTTACTTCCCATCCTAGAAAGATTGGAATTGCTAAACGAGGTAAACTTGCTGTTATCTTTATAGTACCGTTGCCTGATCATCCAACTTATAGTCTTGCATGTGAATTATCAGAGTGTTAAGCAGTTGTGATAGTCTTGCAGCATAAAAGATTATTATTAGCATCTCACTCTGTTAAGGTATAGATGAATCTTTATTGAGCATTTTGCAAAGTATGAGCTTTGAGTTTGGATTCTTGCTTGATGCTTTTGAGCTTTGTTAATTTTGCTGGAAATCTAATTGGGAAACTGCCAAACTGTTTTGTATATAAGTAATTTATAGTTGAATTATGGTGCTGTCAAACTATGTTCAAATAATGGTGCGCCTATTGACACGTAAATTAGGGAAATAGGAAACATAAGGGACTACTACTAAAAAAATTCACCTCGCATGAATTGGTTTTTCTTCTCTTGGTGCAGGATAAGATTGGACAGAGTCTCAAGGTGTTTGGCAGATTAGTTACCTCACTTAAGGAATTGACCATCCGAAAACTGGCGTCATGATTGTTATCAAGCTCGGAATTTTGTTAGGAATTTTGGTGTTGATATAATTTTTAATCTATTGTTGTATGTAGTATATGTATCCCTTGTGACCTGCAGGCTACAGTAATGAACGTCTTTCTAATGATTATAAAGGTGGTGGTAATTTGTTTATACTTCACTTTGCACATTGCGCTCTCTTTTTTTATTTGGTGAAGAAAAATATACAAAATTAATGATAAAATCAAATCTCACTAGACATAAGTCTTATTACCGTAAATGTCTAGCTAGTAACCTTTTAAAATTAAATAACATGCATGTGGAAATGTGGTATTACTGGTATATTAACCTATCCAACCATTATAGGTCGGAAAAGCTTCTAAAACAATTTTGTGGTACCTCTTAAAAAACTAGTTTTAAATGGAAGAATGGAAATTAATAATTTCATGTTTGCCACTTTTGCTCAAAACAATCTTATTTTTTAGAAATCTGGAAAGAATTTCACCTTTATGCCCTATATTCTTAAAATGAGCCTTTTATTGTTTTATAAATTTGGTAACATATTTTAGAAAGTGATTTGCCACGTGTTACCTTTTAATTGGTTGTTTTTAATAATTTATATAAAATAATAAGAATTTTTTTTAAAAAAAAAATATCTCTTTCCCCTTCATTTCCCTACTGGAACCCCATTTCCTTCCCGGAACACCCTTTCCTTGCTAGACCTCGCTGCCATAAAACCCAGCCACCGTCGAACCTTGTCGTCGGCTCCTGCTGGACCAGCCCAGCCTAACCCACAACATAGAACACTAGCTCCTGCCATAATCTTATTCAATTATAGTAATTTGATAGTATAACTTGTGAAAATGGTGGTATAATGATTGTCTCAACTAATAGCATACATAGATCAAATCAAGTACTAAAGATTAGGCTTGTTCATGGATCGAATATCCGATCCAAAATGTGATTTCGTCGGTGGAGGAGAAATCTAGAGGGCTTGATTTGGACTGAGGTGGGTAGGGTATGGGATTCTTGATGGGTGGTGGTCAATGTGGTGTTGACAACTTGGCATATCGTCACCAGCGGTTGCGCCGGCAGTCGGAGGAGCCTGGGTAGTGTCGCCGGAAAAAGGGAGATGGTGGCTGGCCGGTGGGGGTGGCTGATTTTGGTGGTTGGGTCAGATTTTTTTAGGTTTTTTTTTTTTTTTTTAATTTTAAAAAATATAAATCTAACCATAGTTAATTTTAATCAACTATTTAATTAAATAAACTAAGGTCATTTTGTATAATTGATTTTCAAGAGAGTCACCATGTGTGCGTAGTAGAGGTTGGGGGTCACCGTTGAGAATTTCCGAACAAATAAACATAATAGCATTGGGTCGAGTGAAAACAAAAGGTTGTAGCTCCACAATGACTAGCATGTAGCTAGCAATTATTTAGAAATTGCTGACAGGTCCTTATGCAGTATGCACAACTATTGTGGATGCTTGTAAAATATAAAGGTGGTGAGGTTGGTGAATGAATAAAAAATTGTAAAAAAAAAAAGTAGTCGAGAGAATTGGAGGAGAGAGAATATGAACTTAATAAAATATTATTTATATTGGGTCAACTAGTTTAGAAAAATGAATTAAAAATTATAAAAGCTTTCTAAATAAGGAAATAATGGAGTAAGTATTTATAAAAAGACCGCAAATAAAAAATGGAATAAATATTTAAAAACAGAGAGAGTATATGTGCTATGATGTTTAAAGAGGACAAATAATTTTGCTTACGTAGAGGATAGATTGGGACTTTGTAAAAAGAGGTTGTAAGATAGGAACTTTGATTTCTTTGGGCATTTTCTATGGGAATTGCTCATTTGCCATCAACTATTATACAGCATACAACAATCATGAAATTGCAGGTGAAATGATTTTCTCAATCTAAACTTCCCATATTGAGGAAAATCATTATTGTTATATATATATCGAGTGCATACTGTAACCTAGGATTTTATCAGTACTTGAGACTATTATATACACTCGGTTATACGGTGCACTAAAGGGTATTTTGAATAAAAAAAAATTATTGTTCATTTAATCAATTACATGAAGAAAAAAAATTACTTTGAGTTGATTGAGGGCACTGTGCATCCAGATGTATAGATGTATAAAAAAATTCATCAATACCCTCACACTTGATAGAATTCAAGCCAAACTAAGGAACTGTTCACTTCAGCTTAATTTCAGTTTAGTTTAGTTCAGTTCAGCTCCAATCAATTCAGTTTAGTCTAGCTCCTAATTTCTTTCTCTCATAAAATATTCATTTTAGCTCTATTCAGTTCAGTTCAACTCCAATCAGTTCTGTTCAGCTCAGCTCAGTTCAGTAAATATGAACATGCCCTAACAATTTATTGAATTAATGCTACTGTATTACTTTATATAAGAATAATACAAGTACAAACTAATATAGTTACACATGAAAATGTTGATATCATTTAAAAAAATCACACAAACTTGTTCATATTCACATTTAGGAACAAACGTTGTTCACATTGTTAAAATAGAACAAAAATAATACGGAGCACTACGTATACTCCCTTCGTGTTTGAATAAGTGTTACACTTATCAAATCCGGCCGTGTTTTAATAAGTGTTACACTTTTATTTTTGGCAAAAAACTACGTTAAAATATTATATGTTTTTCCTCTCATGGTCCCCACCCAAACTTAGTATTATTTCTTTATTATATTTTTCCTCTCACATTCATTACTTTACTATAAATTATTAACGTCACTATATTTCTTTTACAATTTTTAAATACTCCAAGTACCCCATTTACCTCTTATTTTATTTAAGTCGATTAAATTGCCTAAAACTATATGCTGGTCAAAATGTAACACTTAAAAAAATACGGAGGGAGTAATTGTTAGATGCATGAAAGGATGTTGGTTTTGATCAAACTTGGGTCAACTAATTTTTTTTTTTTGCCTAGAGTTGTTGATTTAAGTATCTAAGTCATCTTGGTTGAGTAAAGTCAGATCGGGTCGAGTTAGGTCTATTTCAAATTTAAATCATACTAAATTATTGTGCGTATACTAAATCAATCTTTTTACTTCACAACTAACAGCTATCTTCACCTCTATATTTTGTTGAACATGCCCTCAATCAAGTCAAATTAAGTCATAATTTCGAAAATCGAGATTTACGTAAATCACAACTCACAAGCGTGCAGCCCACGCCACCCTAAAAAAAACGCGCAACAATTTACTTATTTGATGCGCAGTAGCAGTACCTTCCCTCCAACAATCACCACAAATTAACAAACAAACCCTTTCATTCACCAAAAACTTAGAGAGAAAGAAAGATGGTGAGGATGAGTGAAGATGACATTGCGGACTTTGAGAAGAAGTTCGATGTCGATACTGCCAAGCGATTCTTCAAACACATCACTAATAACGATGAAATCGCGGACCTAGATTTTCCAATATCAAATTTGTTAGTATTTTTTCTCTCCTTTTTTTATGCAAACCATAACCTTCTACAATTGTATTGTATGATTATCCTTCAATTCTTTATTTTTTTATTTATGCTTGCTGGTTGGTTGATTGCAGTTTTTAGGACATAAATGGGGATTTTTTCATTGTTCTCTGGTTACAAAATTATTCCCGTAATTTGGTTTGTTTGCTCGTTGAATGCAGTTTGTTTAGGTCAAAATTGGATTATTTTTTTTTTTTGTGTGTTACAAATTTACTCCCTTTGATTGCAGTTTTTTTAAAACTCAAATTGGTTAGGGTTTTATATCCTTTTTATAAGTGAAATATTATAATTCTTATTCTTGAATTGCATATTAAGTTTTGCTGTATAATCTTAACAATATTTAAAAAAATTACTCTGTATATCCATCGATTAAACATGCTACCTTTAATTTTGCTAGACTAGAACTGTAGCTGATTAGCACGAGTATACTAATCGTATCCATTGTTGATGTTGTTATTATTATGTTTTTGCTAATGTGAGTTGTGGAAGGATAGTGGTTTGATGTTGGAAAACTGACTCTTAAATTATACTCTATCTTTATCTATAATAGATAGAATTACATCTGATTAAGTACTAATTGAATATTCATATCTGTTGTTGATGATCTTATTATTTATTACGGAGTATGATTTTGCTAATATGAGTAGTCTAAGGATAATGGTTTAATGTTGGAAAAGTGACTCCTAAATTATTGCTCTAGCTACGAAGTTTGATTGTTAAACCGTGATGATTGCAGACGCAAAACTTTGCCAAATCTTATTAATCTCAGCTATGCCCCTGACTCTGTTAGAGACACAGATTCACCCGGCCAGGTATTGTATTTAACTATTTAATGTATACTTGCTTGTTTATTTGATGTTTTTGTTAATTATAATCTGATGTCATTTGCCACTGCTATCAGAACTATTCAGGAAGAATGGTCACACTTCTTTGATGAGGATGGATGCTTACGTTTTGATCAAACTCTACCTTTACTTGTTCATTCACCTGAATTGACTAAGCGTGAAAGGGATTATTATGAGCAAACTCTTAGTTGTTGTTGGTTGGCATTGTCATGCTACAATCAGAAGAATGAGGTACAAGTTTTTTCCTAGTTTATATTTTCTTAACTTTGACTCCTTTTTTCCTAGTCATTCCCTAATACAAAATGTATCCTTTATACTATGAGTAATTCATACACTTTAAATTGTTATTTTTTTTAACTTAATTTTAGGGTGCTGAATATGAGTTTGTTGCCCCTCTAATGAGCTCTACCGTGTTAATCCCGGAGCCAAAGCATCCCTATGTTCATCATGTTAATTTCTTTGCTAAGCGTAAGAATTTCAATTCTCTTCTGGAGCTCTTCTTTGCTGAGGTTGTGGCATTAAGTGGTAAATATGCAAACAAAGTTATCAGATGTTGTATCTTGGCACCTCGGCTCAATGGCTCTTCTCCAGGTAAGAGGGATAATGTATATTTTACACCCGTGGGATATTTTCAAATTGTCTCACTGTTTTCCATTGTCCCTTGCAGTTGCTATGTCTTCTGATTCTCTTGGGATTTTGCATCCAGAAGATGTATGTTGCACGCAATGCAACCGCAATCAAGGTGATAGTAGCGATAATGACTATGATTGGGATTAATCTAATGATCAATATATGACAGTGATCACGGCTATGATAGCGAGTCTAATGATTGATAATCGATCAAACTCTCCCACCTTGTTATTGCTTGTACAGAGTAAATGTTTATCTTACACTTTTTTTTTTTTTTTTTTAAACTGCTGGCTTTTACAGTTATGCTTTATGCCTGTTTACTACTGTAAATGGATTTTCCTTCATTGGCCTATTTTTATTTTACTTGTTTCTTTTTCATTTCTATGGAATGATAGGATTAGACTGCCATTTTTAAGTATTAAAGTTAAATCCATTCAAAATAAAAAAAAGTATTAAAGGTAAATCAACCTTCTTTTTTAACTTCTTATGTTGCAACTTATTTTTTTAAAAAAATCCGATTGCATTCCTAATTTTTATTCTTGACAAGAGTATCTGAGATCATTGTGATTGATTGCGATCAGAATTTTCAAATGAAAGGTGTGGAATGTACAAACTAATAAATGGCCTGAATCATGCTCATGATGGGCTGGGTATGCTAAGTTTCTATCATGCATTAATTTGATTCGGAGTAGGATTATTGGGAAGATAAAATTTCTTCTGTGGCCTAAAGCCTTCTTTGTACCTTGAATGACTGGCCTGGCTTAAAGCTCTAAACACTGCACTAGTTAACTAGCGCCAATAACTCCATTTTGGATTATACTTCGTCACAATTAATCTATCTATGACATCAACTAATACTCCGTGAATCCGTATATATTGTATATCAAGTACTCCAGCACTCCGCATAAGCCAAGTGTGTAGGTTTTTTTTTTTTGGTTAAAATGCATCACAGTCTTCATGTAATGCCAATTTTGGCCTCTTAGACCTCGCTATGGAGTCATGGACCAAATTTTGTGCATCTATTCGGCTATACTACCTAGTACGAGTATTTAAAAACTCTAACCTTGCCATTATTACTCACTTAGATGTTCTAAATTAATCACATGTTCTAAGGGCCTGTTTTCTTTAGCTTAATTTCAGTTCAGTTCAGTTCCTAATTTTCTTCTCTCATAAACAATTCATTTCAGCCTAGGTTAGTTCATTTTAGTTCAGCTTCAAAGCCTCCAATCAGTTCAGTTTAGAACAAACCCTAAATTTAGATCATCTCAATAAGTATGAGTTGTCACATATGACCTTATTCTCAATGGATCCCTAATTCAATACTTATACAATGCATACATAATTTTTATCCCTAATTGAATACATTTATGATTTATCTAATGCTTTTCTTTCATAACTTAATTCTTTTACGAATATAATCAATGCCAATACCCTTTTTGCTGTTCAAAAAAAAAAAAAAAAAAAAAAAAAAAAAAAAAAAAAAAAAAAAAAAAAAAAACCTTATGTGTCTTGTCACATGGTGTGACCACTTCACATAATCACATATAAGACAATTAATTAAGTAATAGGGGGTTACGGTGATGAGCAAATGAGGCTACATTATCATATGTAGGTTACTTAAATAAGAAAAAAGGGGTTACTCTCTTATATTTAAATAAGTGGATTATTCTTTCATTTTTTAAAACAAAAGAATAGGGGTTACTCGAATGAACACATAGGGTTATTTATTTCTACATTACTTGATTTCACTTGTATAATGAATTTGGATTATTTTTATAGATAACATGGGGTTACTCTTATGAAAAAATGAAGTTACTCATACATATAAATGAAAATTACTTTTATAAACCAATGTGGCCACACCGTGTGACTAGCCACATACAAGACTTACCCAGATTTTGTATTGCAGAGGTCAAACAACTAGATAACTATGTCTATAATAAATTATAGTATTATCCTCAAATGGGGGTAAAAAGTCCTTGCCTAAATATTTAATCTCATTTTAGGCATATGTTGTAACTTCATAACCATTACTTCTTTAATTTTTCACCTGCATTACCCTTATACTAGGCACAGGGCCTTATTAGGAATATCAAATGGGAAGTTTGATACAAGTAGTATGATTTTGTTAAGGTTCTTTAATTATTCTATAATACTAGTTACACCAATAACCAGGACAAGATTGATGTGAGATAAGAGGAAAGGGATATCACTAATCACCATCATTTTCCAACTTAATTACATAAACATATCACCTATATGACAATTTTATACTGTACAATTGATTATTACTTGGCTAAGGTTGAATAACCATACTCTGTTATAAAACATGAACATATCACCTACATGATATCTCTATAGTTATAGACTTGTATACCTACTTTCATTCATTTGACCTACTTGCAAAGCCAAATTTTTAAAAATAAAAGAGGTTTTTTTTAAAAAATATAATAAAATAAAATTGAACATCATCATTTAATTTGAGTGACATTAATTCAGTTTTATTATATCTTGCCACTTTCAATATAATCTTAAACATAAAAAATAAAAAATAAAATAAAATAAAAAAATAATTAAGCAAATGTTATCATGTAAAAATTGTTAGATTATTGTTAATCTAATTTTAATACCATCAACTTAAATAAATTTTAATAAAATATAAAATTGTAATAGATATTGATTATTAACTTTAATTTATGTATTATCTAAACTTTATTTTAGTATGGTAAATTTAAACTCATATTACCGACTAAGCTAAGCTAGGCATATATATATATATGTATATGATGCATGCATACATTAAGGTCTCAATTTTGCTAGCTTAAACTATATAGGCATGATGTAACTACAACAATTTATACATTGACACTATATAGACATGATCTAATTACCATCTCAAACACAAATAGATTGAGGTTTTTCCTCATATATGTTGTTGAAACAAGAGAAACTTATTTCAAATTTTATTTGAGCTTCTAATTATCTTGAGTAATTATTTAACGATTTAATAATAGCGACGTATCAGATGTTCTGATAATGCAATCTTGGAGGTTGATAAGGAGGTTGCATTTCAATCTTCTAAAATTAAAAGATTGGTCGAAAATGGAACCGAGTATCTCACGATGAAGAAACTATGTCTAAAGTTCTCACATTTTGTGAAATGAGGAGGAACAAGGTAGAAAAATCAAAACAATGGGAGTTCATTAAAGCTAACAAATGCATTCAGCTTATGACAGTAAGTATATATGTTTTTATTTTACAAAATTATTTTACTATTAACTTGCTAACCTTATTGTTATAATGGTCACTCATCAAGTTTAATTCAAATACACTTCAAAACCATATGGCAATGGGGGCTAGCCCGTTAACTTTATAAAGGGGACATAACTTTCTCTATTGTTCAATTAGATTAGATCTCATGTCACGCACGGTAACTTTCAATAACTATTCTATAATTAACATTATATTTAATTATAAATAAAATTAAATCTGGCTAAATTATTAATTTGTAAAATGAATTTATTATTAAAGTCTATTATTAGAAAAATAAATATTTTAAAATGCATATATTATATATATATTTCACCAACAAATTTATATCGTTTTCTTCTTGTTTATCAAATGAAAATTTTAACAATATGTATTTAAATCGTAAATAGATTTCTATTTAATTTACACACTCGTGGGATACTTACGAATAGTTTATTTGTTAATTTACGAATAGTATTACATTATTTGTTAATTTACGAATAGCTTTACGTAATTTGTCTCACTATTTATTTTCCATTGCCCCTTGTAATTGTTATGCCTTCTGTTTTACTTGTTTCTTCTTCCAAATCTATGAAATATTTCTTTCACATAAGTATATTTATTGCTCATTTATTACGAAATATTCTCGTACAATAAAAGAGGCGGCAAATAGACCTTAGTTGAACAAGTATTGCAGCATTTTTTATACATCTCCAAATCTATCCAGAGGTCCAACACCTCAAACTAATCCAAATCAAATACATACGTTATCAAATGCTTAAAAAAAAATTAATCTCAATAATGCATGCATATTTTTTTTACTATTAATTATTTAACACCTATTATTCAAAAGCTATTATAATCCAGAAATTTAGAGCTTTCATAATTTATATTCCTAAGTAATAAGTATAATATGTACTTGTAGCTAATGAATTTAGCATGATCCCACTATACTATCATACATTCATAAAAAAATTATAAAAAAATAACTATGAGTAAATTAGTCGTTGGAAATAACTCCAAAAATATATATGTTTTTTAAATTTTATACCTGATTTTCTGTGTGGGCTTTCCCTCATTTTCTTATAAAAATCTAAAACTTGATTGCAGACAATGGCAGTATTAGGCCCCCAAAATTTAAATATATATAATTTAGTTTGGTTTAATATCAATAAATTGTAGTTGGAGAAATGGTTAGAGCTAATATGCTTTGTACAATGAGATCGGAGTTCGAGCAAACCGGAGAGCCGCACTGGTGGCATGATGTGCACAAGTATCTAAAAGTATATATATAAAAAAAATTAAAATTCGATTAATTGTATAAAAATTAAATAAAAATGCTAACTTGCCCCAATTAAAAACTGATTTCGAACCGGCGAAAGAATATTAAAGTCGTTCACTTCATTCTCTCTCCAGCTATAATAAAATTTGTCCTTCTTCTCAGTTATATTCTCGATCGTACTGCAATATCACATAAATCAGCAAACAAACAAAGATTCGGAGTCAACAAGAAACAGGAGTGATAATAAAAGTATTCGAAATCGAAAACATGAAACAATAGATTATTTATTTAATTTGACGAGTAATTAATTACGTAGAAAAAACACATACACCAAACCAAAAATGACAAAAATACTATACGGTAGAATCGAAGTATAAGATTGGCGTATTTTTAAAAAAGGTGAGAGAGAAAATCAAAATATGCATAGATCGATTTAGATATAAACATATTAACAAAAAACAACTAACACGTAACCCTAGAAGAGAGATATTTATGATTTCAACTAGATTTTATACGAAAACACTCAGCAAAAATATGCATGGAAGCATTTTTAAGCACATAAATTTGATTCTACCATGTCTAAACTCAGCAAAAGCTTCAGAAAATGTAGATTTAGATGGAGAAATTTACCTAACGTAGACAATGAAATAGAAAGTGTTCGTTGATACAGAAGAAAATGGTCCCAAAAATTATTACGAAAGCGCTCCTTGCACTACCACCAGCCAACTCCGTTACTCTGGCGTCCGTGAAAGGGTCACGGTGTCCGAAGTACTCAATATCGTTTCGAGTTTCGACGAGAAACAACGAGCACTGAAGTAGACGAGAAATGAACGCTTATATTTTTAATATCGGGTATAACATAAGCAATAATGAATTATGTTGATTTTTATTGATCAGCTAGAGACGAATTGAACCAAGTAGACGAGATCTCTAGGAATACCACATCCGGATTGGATTTACATACTTAAGAAAGCCAATATCCATAAATCATAACTTTGGAAAAGAATACAATACTCAGTTGATCAGCTCGGTCATTTTTAGATTGCAAATTGGTAAGCATGTTAGTTTTTTTTTTTTTGACAATAGCAGCATGTTAGTTATTGTATACACAATAAAGTCTATATATGTACAGAATTCATACTTATTTATACTTCTTATGTCATGTCTTAACTTTAGTCTTTTATGACATATTAGAGGAGTTCTTCATTGAAATACTCGAATTCGTTTTGGTCTAGTTTCATAGGAAATCTTCTTGAAAATCTAACATATGTTTTTTTTTTTTTTTTGGACAAGAACGTATAAATTCTATTGTAATGTGATACTCTGTTTTTCTTTAGGAAAATTTGTTAATTACTACCTCAAAAAGGAGGCCTTTGTGAATTACTACCCCTAAAAAAAAGTTGTTAATTACTACCCCTAAAACAGATTAATTCTAGTAACTACTACCTTTTTTCTTAATCAGCCTACTTAAACTCTTAATGACATTATTATTCGTCTAAATTGTAATTAATAGCTTTTAAACCTAAATTAATCAGATAAACCCTTGCACCACCTACCCACCACCTCCAGCAGCCCTCCTTTACCACCTCCGCCAGATCCTCCACCACGAAATCCACCCCCTCTTGGTCATCCACCATGAAACTCACTTCCACCGCAAAACCCACCGCAATTACCGCCCTACCTTTGTCCCAACCTTTAAAACCCATCCCCTTACCTCTCCTCAACCTCGATTACCGCCCCTTCCCTTCTTCTAGCCCCCGAAAACAGCCCAGCCACGTGATAGGGTTTTGTTTCATTGTGAGGAATAGGAGGAGGATAGGTTTTGTGGTGATGGAAAATAAGGGGGTGAGAATTATGTGTCGAAGAAGCGGAATAGAGGTGGAAATTAAATCGTGGTGGGGGAAACAAGAAGAGGGTGGATCTTGTGGTGGGGGAACGGGAGGGTGGGTTCCGTGGTGGGGGATTGAGCGAGGGAGTGGATTTCATGGTGGAGGTGCCGTCGGAGGTGTTAAGGGGCCAAAGGGGGACCGCCGGAGATGGTGCTAGGGTTTATTTAATTAATTAATGTTTAAGAGCTACTAATTAAAATTTAGATGAATAATGATATCATTAAGAGCTTAAGTAGGCTGATTAGTTAAAAAGGTAGTAGTTGCTAGAATTAATCAGTTTTAGGGGTAGTAATTAACAACTTTTTTTTAGGGGTAGTAATTCACAAAGACCCCTTTTCTGAGGTAGTAATTAACAAATTTTCCTTTTTTATAAAATAACATTTTTGGAATTAAAACATGAGATTGGATTCGAAAGTTTAATTCAAGTCCTATTTGTCTAATTTAAATGCTTAATAAATAGCACTAAGCTAAAACATTTATTTTTTAAAAAAGGTTAAAACGTCCCTTTGAAATAAGCATTTAAAGTATATTTGGTTTCAATTTAACCATATTTATGTATTTCCTTTCACTGCTTCAAAAAAAATGTATTTCCTTTCATAGTCAAACCAAGAATTCGATTAAAAATAATAATTTAATACTCACCCTCCTACTAGAGAGTAAAGAGTAGAAAAAGTAGAGATGAGAAACTGAATTAGGCTTGCCAAAATTGATTTCGGCACACATAATGTGAGAGCAAAGTTTTCAATGTGCTTTTCACATAGAGTTGTAGAGGTGTATAAAACTTAATTTTTAAGGCACTAAAATCATTTTTTATAGTGATCATTACTACGAGAAATTGATAACGGAAAATAAAATCCATAAACACATATGAAAAATAAAAATTTTGGAGTACAAAAATTCGAGCCACCCTTCCCTTGAATATACAAAGTATAAAAACCGAAGTATTCTACTATATATTTTTCGGGTATATCTTTTTTTTTGTGCAAATAAGGGCAAACCCCGTTTATTAATAATAAAAAAAACGATTACATAACAAAGCGAGATGAAGTTACGCCTATAGCATCCTTCCAAAGAAGATCTTTTATTTCGATCAGAGGATCATCGAAATAAACTATCTTCTCTTCAATAAGAACCCCCATATTAGCTAACTTATCGGCTACTTTGTTACCCGCCCTAAAACAATGAACTAAATTAATATTACCAAAAGAATTAATAAGGTTGCCACAAGTATTTAGAATATGAATGCATTCTCCACCTCTCTGACTTTTTCTTAGGATAACTTCGATGTAAGCCTTATTGTCCATTTGGACCATGATTTTGATAGTACCCATCTGCTTAGCCATATTGAGACCAATTTCCAGTGCAAGAATTTCAGCCCTATAAGCATTGTAGACCCCAAAGTTTACAGCATATGCCTTTACAAATTTCCCATAGTAGTCACGAAGCACGCTTCCACCCCCAGCCGCACCAGGTGTGCCCTTAGCCGCACCATCCGTATTCAAAGCCAACTCGAAAACAGGTGGAGCAAGCCACCTAATAAGAATTTCTTCTCTTGGCTTATTGTTGCTTCTTGAGTTCAGATTGTTTCCAGTGGCTCCTAATGAGAAAGTCCTCCATGTATCTTCAATTTGTGAACGAAGAAAGGTACCTGTATCAGTGGGGATGTCATCACTCCTGCCAAAAACAGAGTTGTTTCTCCATTTCCAGATCCACCACAAATTAAAGTAATAGCAAAACAATTAGGCCATTTTCTGAGAAAATTAATCCCTCGGCTTCAAGATTTCTGGCTACCCATTGCTTAAGATCCCCAACGTAAAAAAAAAGGGTACAATGCTGAACCGCCCACACTCTTCCAAATTGTTCTTGCAATTGGACAGTTTCGAAAGAGATGGAGCAAATTCTCATCCGTATTTTGCAAGCATCGATGGTAGCGTGGATCATCAGTGAGGTGTCTCTTCAACCGATTTTCATTACAAAGAATTCTATCATGGAGAACAAGCCATAAAAATGTGCGAATTCTATGTTGCACTGGGGTATGCCAAGCCAGTTCCCACCGATGGTCAGTTGGGGTCTGCTTGTCTTCCTTCATAATCCTCAAAGCATACTTAATTGAAAACTGACCTTTATTAGGTCCTTTCCAGTATCGAAGGTCACCAACTTCAGGGTCTTCAATTAATTTGTGTGAGGCTATGTGTTTGATACACTATGAAGGCAGTAAGTGAGCAAAACGATCCCAGCGCCATCCATCACCAATATTCCACATCTTCTCCACTGTTGCTCCATCAATTGAATCAGGAATAGTAGCCACACAAGAGTTACGAAGAGGTTCATCTATCACCCAACAATGATCCCAAAACAAAGTTTTTTTTGCCATTACCAATTAGCAACTCGGGATCCCTTCTTTAAGAGAGAGGCATTATCAGTAATGCCGCACCACACATTCGACATATTGGATGAGGATTGAAACATGTCAATGTCGCAACGACCCTTGCAGTATTTATATCGTAGCACTCTTGACCAAAGAGATTCCGGTCCCGAGAGCACTCTCCATCCCAATTTGGTGAGAAAATCAGAGTTTACTTGTCTTGCCGATCTTATGCCAAGGCCACCTTTCTCATGAGGTAGCTGTAGAGTATCCCACGAGAGTAAATGGATGCGGTGGTGTTCATCAGTCCCCACCCCCCCAAATAAATTGTCGTGCTTTTCTATCAATTTCATCACAAATAGTTCTTGGCAATGTTGTTGTTTGCATTGAATAATTTGCCATGGTAGTAAGAGTGGATTTTGTGAGAGTTATGCAGCCAGCAAGCGACAAATATTTTGTCTTCCACCCCGTAAGGCGGCGATCTATCTTCTTACAGAGATGCGCATAAGTCTCCCTCGTTACTCTGCTTGTTAATGTTGGCATCCCAAGATATAAACCTAAGTCCTCAGTGACTTCCATTCCAAGTTCCTGACTTATAGCTTGCTGCTCCGAGGGACTAACATTATGAGAAAAATAAACCCTTGACTTGGGTAAACTGACTTTCTAACCTGAGGCCGAACAAAACTGGGTAAGACAGTCTCTTATCACAACAGCTTGCTCGGTAAAGGCTTCAGCAAAAAGAATCAGGTCGTCTGCAAAAAAGAGGTTCGAAAGTAAAGGTCCACCTCGGCTTGCATAGACCGGTTTCCACCTTCCCTCAAGAATAGCTTCCTCAATAACTTGATTGAGTCTTTCCATACAAAGTACGAAAAGATATGGTGAGAGCAGATCGCCTTGCCTAATGCCACGAGAAGGGAAAAAGGACTCCGATTTTTCTCCATTCCAAAGCACCTTCATTGATGGAGTGGTAACACATTCCATGATCACCTTAATCATCACCATAGGCAATCTCATCTCCATGAGTGTATCTCGAATGAAAGCCCACTTAAGCCTATATCATAGGCCTTCTCAAAGTCGATCTTAATAGTCATGTATCCCTTTCCCCCTTTCTTGCGCTTCATAGTATGGAGAACCTCTTGCACAATCACAATATTATCCGTGATTTGACGCCCCGGCACAAAGTTTGATTGTGAGTCAGCAATGATTTCTGGCAACACTAATTTAATTCTATTCACAATTGCCTTTGTGATGATCTTGTATGCAACAATGCATAAACAATTAGTCTAAATTGGGAAGGCTTTTTAGGGTTGTCGAGCTTTGGTATGAGGACTATAAAGGTCTCATTCAAGTGATTGGGTAGGCCTTTTCCCTCTAATACTTGCATCACCATAGAATAGACATTCGGCGCAACATGATTATCCTAATTTTTTTGAAAAAAATAGGGCTTGAAAACCATCGGGTCCCGGGGCTTTGAGTGACCCCATATTATTGATGACAAAATCAATGTCACTTTTGGTATAAGGTCGTGAAAGCATGCTCAAATCCAAGTCAGAGAGTTCTGTGCAAATTCCCTTAGGAATCTTATAAGCAGTATCGTTCCCCTCATCAGTGAATAAAGTAGCAAAATAGTTTACTACAATATTTTTGACTTCGTTTTTATCATACACCCACGTACTGATCGTTGCTATTCTTGATAGCCACGATTTTGTTCCTCCATCTTCGTATAATGGTGCTTAAGTGAAAGAAGGTAGTGTTTCGGTCTCCATATTGTAGCCAATATACCCTTGCTTTTTGATACCAAAGAATTTCTTCTTGATGGAGAACCACATCAAGATCCCTTCGCAAAGTTGCTTCAAGCTTGATCAAACTCGAATTTCTCTGTTGCGCAAGCTTAGTTTGGATACCTTGAATTCGAGCCATAAGGTGCCTTTTTTCATGGAAAATGTTGTGGAAGACATTCTTATTCCAATCTTGCAATTCATTCGAGAAAGAGTATAGCAATGGAACAAGCGGAGCATTTTTATCCCACTTACTACACAAGAATTCTTCAAATTTCTCGTGGGACATCCAAGCAGCTTGGAAGCGAAAAGGTCTATTTAAGGTTTGGAGAGGAGCAAATCCGTTGGGGGGGAAATAAGAAGGGGACAGTGACCAGATTGAAGGGCCGAGAGATGCTTGACTCGAGCCTTGTCAAACCGCAACCCCCACTCCCTTGTACACAACACTCTGTCCAGCCTAGCACTTCTATGAGTATCAATTGTATTTCCACGGGCCCAAGTGTAAGAAGGCCTCGAGAATTCAACCTCTAATAATTGATTATCATGAACCTAATGATTAAAATTTTGACTCCTACGCGAAGTCTCTGAGCATCTTGAACTACGTTCCCAATCAAACCGGGTTTCGTTAAAGTCCCCTGCCAAGAGCCACGATTTATTATTCCTTTGAGCAAAATCTGAAAGTTCCCTCCATAATTCTTGTCTCTTAGAAGGGTCCGGACTGGCATATATTGCAGAAAAATACCATGGCTCCTCACCTGTTTTGGTCACGGTCATAGTGATGTATTGGTTGGATTGAGTAATAGGATCGATGGTAACAAGCTCCGATTTCCAATAAACCCAAATACCACCACTAAAGCCTTGGGCATCCACCCAGGTAAGGCCGTTGTAACCAAGTAAATCAGCAATTCTTTGCGCATGATTCCCCCCCCCCCATGTGGGTTTCAACCAAGGCAAGAACAATAGGCTTGTTAGTTCTGACTACTTCACGAAGCACGGCAAGAAAATCGCGGTTTCCTGCCCCTTGAACATTCCATACCATACACGTTATGGGATAGGAATCTACATTGATGTGATGATAATTATCCATAAGATTCGATGAGTTTGGAAATTTGGCCGAATAAGCACTGGAAAGGAATCGGAATGCTCGATTAACATCCCATGGTAACTTCAATGTTATCATCAATTCCGGCATCATTTGACTCGATGCCGACCATGAGTGTATCTCCACCTCCATCTTGTGAATCAGGGGGTCTAGAATGCCCAGGTAAGGTTCCATTATTGGTTCGGTCATGCATAGGATCTTCTCCGGTGGGATTCGAAGGACAACTGGGGTTGGGAGTGGCTGAGACATGGGTTATTTCAAGTGAGGGTTCAGAGAATAAGGTTGGCTCTGAATTAGCTTTCGAAAGGTCAGTGGTAGAGGCTTCTTTGTTGGCTTGAAAGGTGAGTGGTGAGTTTTCTTTGCCTGGAAGATTGGCTTCGAAGGGAGTGTTATGGGTCAATGGAGTTGGAAAATTGGAGCTATCTTTGAGAATATTTTTTGGATTATTTTTGGGGATATTTTTTGGGATATTTTATTTGGTTTCCTTTTTTCTTGCCACTGTTTCGAACCACCTAGGAGTTGTCCACCAAGTTTAGGATTTGGAGTATCTTTTCCTAAGATAAAAGAGTTATCTTTAGTAAAAAGATTATCTTGCTTAGGGGATCTTGCCAAGTCAACCGTATCAATTGAGGGATCAACATTATCATCAATATTGGCAAAGATTTGGCCTTGCTTTTCTCTCACAGAATCAAAACCTTCCTTATCGATCATGATTATTTAAAATTGAAAATCTGGACCCTCCTTGATAATCGCCTGAGTTAGTGCTATTCTGCTGAACATTCGGAGTCAACGGCTTGGGTTAACCACCACCATTAGCTGCAGCCTGAGCTTTGTCAGGCTTAGTCGGTCTCTTCCTCGGTGGTGGTTTTTTTACCAACATCCAGGCACCATAGTCTTGTTTTTCAATTGTGGGAATGCACTCCGAGTGATGTTGTTTGCCATGACCAGTGCTCTCAAGTTTTTTTTCATTAACCACTTCATTGTTACTGCATTGCGCATTATGTCCTATTTTGCCACACTTAAAACATATCATGCGCAGACCTTCATATTGAACTTGCCATACCCTGCCTTTCAGCCAGAACTTGGACAGTAGAGGTTTAGATAGATCAAGTTCCACACTTAATCTAGTAAATTGTCCTCGTTAAGCCATTACAGTATTGTTATCAATTCGAACAACTTTGCCAATTTTCCCACTATCTTATGCAGAAACTCTGTATCAAAGTACTCCACCGAGAGATGAGGGATGCGAACCCATGCTGTTAGGAAGCGCATTGGAGCATCATCCGGAATAAAATCTGGCACCCATTTACGGATGGTTAGATAATTATCATCTAGCATCCATGGGCCTTGAGTAAGCACATGATTATAATCTCCAATACTAGAGAATCTGGCAATGAAATAATCATGGCCAATATCAGTGAGGACAAGGCCTCCTTTTAGCTCCCATTTCCTCTTTAATCTCTTCATAAGGGACATGTAGCCAATTTGCCATTGAACATTTTGATGATTAGAGTATGTTTCCATGGTTTACGCAATCTGATTTTTTCCTCTTTGGAGAGTAAAATGACTGGGCACTTTGGATCATCAATTATACCTTCCGGGGGTTCATCATCATCAGATACATATTCATCATCAATTGGTTGGATAACATCTCCATTAGTCACAGTACCCCTGTTCAATTCCTCATTTGCAACCATATCTCTAAAGGATATAGAATTAGGTACAGGAGGAGGGAACGGAGATTGCACATTAGCATTAGGGGTAGGCGGATTATCATTGGTAAAAATGAGATGATTGATTTTTCTTTTTGGTTTCTTTGTGGAACGAGAAATCAAACCTTGTTCTTCAGTGGTGGATTTTTGGGGGAGAGGGTTTTCAGCCATTAGAGAGAGATTTTTGATAGATGATGATAAAGGTGCATATAACCTCGTGGGTAATGTTTATTATATTTCGAGTATATCTAGAGCTAGGTGTATTGTAATAGTAAATTTGTAATCGAACGGTCAAACCAGATAACAACCCAAGCATAAAAAAAGTTGTACTAGTAATTTGGATACGATGAACTAGCAATTTCTATCGGTCATCAGACTTACATCACTCTCCCTCCTCTTCTGCTCATCAAATACACAGTCACACACGGACACACCTTTTCGTGTTTATTCCTCAAATCAATCCCTCCCAGAAATCCTCATAAATTCATTCCTCAAATCAACCCAGAAAAAATTCCCAGAAATCCTCATAAATTCATTCTTCTTTATCAATTTTATCCATGGCAAACGCCTGGAAAAGAGAAAGATCTCTTAAACTTCTATCCCCAAATTCATTCCTCCTTCTCCTTTCTCTCTCGTTCCTGCTTCTTCTCCTCTTCTTCCTCGCTTCTAAACCCTCAAATCTCACTACCAATCCAACCCCAGATGTCAAACTATTTATTTCTTCGTTCACCTCGAAAATCCCACCTTATGATTGCTTCAAATCTCCGCAATCTCACCCTGTAATTGCAAACATTGTTGAAGGTGTGAAATAACTTTTCTTTACTCACTCTCTGATCTTGGAAATCGCCTGAAAAACAGGGGCGATGCTGAGGGGGTGCAACTTGGGCGATCGCACAGGGCCCCCAAAAAACAGGGGCCCCAAAATTAGATATATAATTATTAAGTTGAGTGCTGTTACGTATGAATGCTTGTGGCTCAGTGGTATCTGGTATGATGCAGATGTTTTATGGTGAATGTGCGGAGTTCGAAATCTGACCAAAGCAATTTTCTTTTTGTTTGTTTGCTTTTCAAGACTCCAACTTTCTTCCTTATTTTCTTTCTCCTTTTATCAGTATATGGATCTTTGTATACAATAATAATCATAAAATCCTAATTCTCTCTTTTAGTTAAAAAAAAAAGGTAATCCTACATTCCTAATTCTTAAATTTCTACTCCATAGATTTAAATTTTTGCAAATTCAAGAACTCCAAAAAAGTAATGTAGATTAGTTTTAATTTATAGGTGTGTAACTTTAAGTGTTATATATAAGCATTGAATTTCAACAATAGTACTCCGCTCTTCGTATAAATTTAAGAATTCTTGACAAAAATTTGTTGATTGATATAATTAAAGTATGTTTATTCAAGTAATTTTTTTAGCTTCTTGCCTTCTTAAATATAATCCTAATAGCCAATAGGGCTATAGTTATCAATTTCTTATTTTTTTGTAAGTCTTTATTGTTGTTAAGACATTATTTGAACACGATTATATTATTTATTTTTTTCCCATATGATTAATCATAAAAGGGCCCAATTTTATAAAATCGCACAGGGCCCTAAATTTCTTTGCCCCCCTAAATTTCTTTGCCACGCCCCTGCTGAAAAAACCATAAAAATATTCAGAAAATTCTTAAGAATAAACCCTTTAAAAAGCCTGGTATTTCTGCTACTGTTCAAGGGGTTTTGGGTAAGTTTCAGGCTGAGGATAAAAATGGGATTTTCGTTGATGTTGGTGCTAATGTGGGTATGGTTAGTTTTGCTGCTGCTGTGATGGGTTTTCGGGTTTTGGCGTTTGAGCCCGTTTTTGAGAATTTACAGAGGATTTGTGATGGGATTTATTTTAATCGAGTTGGGGATTTAGTTACTGTTTTTGAAGCTGCTGCATCTGATCATTTCGGAAGCATTACTTTCCATTAGGTAATTTTTTATTTATTCAATTTTGTTTAAAGGTTTCGTGATTTAATTTGTGGGTTTTATGAATTTGGGATTTTATACATGTTAAATTTGAAGAATTTGGTGTATGTTTGTTCAAATTGATGGTATATAGTTGCGGGTTTTTCAATATGATGTTAAGAATTCATTAGAAATTGGACATTGTGGTGCATTGGATTGTCTTTGGTGATTTAAAACTTCAATGATCATCACATGTTGAAAATTAATGTAGTGTATGATTTTGGTGTATGGTGATTGAAATTGACATGACAGTCTGTGACTTAGCTTTATCTAAATTTGGTGGCGCTTCATTTTTTGATGACATGAAAGAGGTGATTGATGAGTCAAAATTTCGATGATGCTTGGATTTTTTGATGTACATGGAACTGTAGAATTAATGTTCTTGCCTTGTAGAATGTTACATTCGAGCAAGAGCAATTTGCTACATCCTGTGAGTGATTGATTAAACATGAAGGTGCACATTTTTGGATTCTAATTTGTGTTATAGACTGTTAGAGTGTAATTTTGTTGTGTAATGTAGAATTGATTCCTCTGAGAATGCTCGAAAATTTTCAACTCGGGTAGGACAAGATGGTTGCTGAGTTAGATATCTGATTAATAGGAAGGACTGAAGGAGTTACCAGATATGTCAAAAGACTAGAGTACATGCCTTTAAATTGACAGGGATTGAAACATCAGGTCTTCATTTGTTTGGAACAGCTTCATTACACAGCTTCCTATATATACAGTACATGTATATGTTGTCATTTCGAGTTAAAGAGAAAGTGAGAAACAATAGTTGGACAATATTGGATCGCCTTGCGAAGTATGAGTAATATCCTAATAGGACGTATTTTTAAGGTATTTGCTCCTTGTAGTCTTGCACTAGGCACTACTAGCTCTCTCAGAAACAGGCTTGACCATGTTGAGAAAATAGGGGACGTGCATACCCCATAAGGATTTTACCCTGAAGGCATGCACCATGGTTTAATTTGCTATTGAACTTACAAGGATTGAAACTTCAGGTCCTCGTTTGTTCGGGATAGCTTCATTTACCCAGCCTCCTATACATACACTACACGTATATGCAGTCATTTTGAGTTCAAGAGAGTGAGAAACGATAGTTGGACAAAATTGGATTGCCTTGTGAAGTATGAGTAATACCTAATAGAACATCTTTTGAGGTATTTGCTCCTTGTAGTCTCGCACTTCTACACTCTGTAACAGGCCTGACCTTCTGAAAATAGAGGGGTGTGCATTTTTCATAAGGATTTTGCCCTGCAGGCCTGCACCATGGTTTAACCTCTAATATATGTTTATCTCTAATGTTTCTCTCCTGGTAAACCAAATAATGGTTGAGTTTTAGTGTGATCGTGAATTCCTCCTATAAGTTGTATGTGATCTTGTAGATATGTAAATCCTCTCCCAACACTTTCTACTGTGCTGTGAATTAATATATTGCCCTCAATGCCCTGAATTTTTTGCTGCACCAACCAAACACACTGTAAATCAAAATCCAAGAGCTTGTTCAGTTTCACTGTTATACATTATGTTGCTTGACCCTCTGGGTTATGAAAGATAACGAAGCCACAAGTATTTATAGCAATTTTCCAATGTTTCCTTATCACTGTATACAATTATTATTCTTGATCCTTATATTGATATTCCTTGTGATTGACAGTTAGTTGGCCGGTTAGATAATAGTGCGGTTTCTGCTGCTGGTGCAAATTAAAGTTGGCATTCAAATCAAATGAAGAGATAGCGGTTGAAGTAAAGACCATTCCTCTTGATGAAATTATCCCAGACTCTGAGCCTGTGCTGCTGCTAAAAATTGATGTACAGGGCTGGGAATATCATGTCTTGAAGGGTGCCAAAAAGCTGCTCTCAAGAAAAGGAGCTGAAGCCCCTTATCTGATATATGAGGAAGATGAACGCTTGTTGCAAGCAAGCAACACAATGGCCAAAGAAATTCGGGCCTTCCTTGAGACTGTTGGTTATGATGAGTGCACAATGCATGGTACTGATGCTCACTGTACCAAGAAGTGAGGTATTACTGAAATTTCTTGGCAGATATATTGGAGTCTAGTCTACTCTAGTGAGAAACTTGTAACACTGTAACGGAATCACTATGGTAGACTGTCAAAGACCGAATTTCTCACAGCAAGATTATGATAATAATTAACACAAATTAAGGGGAAAGCTTGATTACTTGATTGATTAATTGAAACTAACGATTACAATGATAGTCAATGGCTTGAGGCCATCAATCTCAAGGTAGCTTTAGGCTACTACTCTCAAGGATTTCTTTACTCAATTTCTGGATACCTCCCTTACTACACTACTTCCTTACTTATACTAAGCTTCACCAATGCTAAGAAATTACATGTGACTGTTAAACAATAAAATAGCAAAACCAAATAAAGACGCAGAGAAACTAGCTACTTGCTTTCCCTAATGAACTCTTAATGAGTTTTGTTCCTTCTTCTTGTTGAGGTTGACTTAGCTTGCTGTCCCCATCGTTGGTCCTCCTAGCTGACTGTTGGTGTGTTGCTTGCTCTTGTGGACCGTTGGTTTAGGCTTCCGTGTGTACACCTTAATGGGCTGGTGTGTGCCCTCAATTGGGTTCATAACATCTATGTTACTTGGACTCGGATGAAGTGTCAAATTAGACATGGGTGTCCAAGCATCGGACTCGCCCATTTTCTTGAAAAAAGTTGTGTTTTTAGTTAAAAATGAAGTGTCCAAGTGTCGGTGTCAGTGTTCGACACTTGTTGTATCGACACGGACACGTGAAGTAAATGAAAGAGTCCGAGTAACATAGCATAACATAAACTCAGAACAAACACATTAAGTGAAAGCTGTGACTTTGTGAGACAGCAAGGGAATTTTTTGTTGATGACCAGATAAGTAGATGACTGATCAGCTGACTGATATTGTGGCGGTTTCTCTGTTAAGGGTCAGCCAAGGCGGGATTATTTATAGTTGTGGGAAATTGTTGTCTGCAATTTACACGATCAGCTACGTGATCTGAGAAGCGCTGGAGGTTGAAACTTGAAAGCGGACCTGGGTAGCTCCTGGTGGACTTGTAATTGATTCTTTAATGTCCTAATGATTATTCTTTGATCCACGTCCTGTAGTGTGTGTTTACATTTTGTGTAATGGTATTTATACATCATATATGACCAGAAGCAGGTTCTTGAATTTGGATCCATTATAATTTATGGGTTATACTAGTTCAAAACTTTTGTTTCTGAAGTTCTTTTTGGCAGGAATTCTTGTACATTAAGCATCATGAGTAGAAAGATTCAAATATACCTAACATGGATCGAGCTTTGAAAGTGATAGAATTGTGTAATTAGATTATTCTTAAGAATTGAGATTAGGCAGGAAGTACTGGAATATGTTTGAAGGCAATCAAAAGAGATATAAATGACACTTCCTAGAGAGAGAAAGGTCCTACTATTAACTGGCTTGAAGGGTTTCTGGATGGGTAAAAGAAAACGATAAGAATCTGGAGGTAAACACTGACCATAATTTCCTAAAGAAACTTAGATAGTATACATGCAAAAGCGATCAATTGATACATTAAGACCTCATTTAAACACTGCATTGGTAAGCAGCTAGGACAATACATTCCCATTTCAGCTAGGACAATACTGTTATTTTTAATCAGCAACTTCCTTCCTCTGGTTATGCAAAACCTTATTTGTTTGCATCAGTGCTTTGCACAGGCAATCCTTGTTAGCATTCAGCATTACTTTCTTTAAAAGAAACAGGCACTGTGTTAATATCTGCTTAGGCTCTTAGTTATAGTCCGGCTTTATTTGTATAACTGATGCTTCAGCAGCTGCACAGCAAACAACTAAGAAAGCTGTCTTTTACTTGTTAGCCAGTACAATCTAGAGATTGTAGATGTGAACTATGCAGACGCAATAAGTTTGGATATAAAATGTGCTCGAGTGAATGTAGGTTATTTAGCATTCAAATCCAAGCTAGCAAAAGAAAAGGCTGCATCAAGATCTACAACCTGCTCAATTCATCAAGGGAAGGCACCACAGGACTAATGTGCACAAAAAGGCTCTTTAACAGCTGCCATCTTCTCACATTAAGAGACGCAGAGGGCGTTTCTCTTCTAGCAGACCAGGTCCTTCTGCTGCAAATATGTCAACCCCTTTGGTGACCGGGCTGCCTGAATTGGAAACCGTTGTGAAACGCATAAAGCATGGTTAATGTTCATACTTAGAAGGATAAAACACAACTTCCTCTTATGGTAAATGGCTTCTCATTTTGTCAAGCTTTAGACTTTAGAGGAACTAATTATCTTTTGATGTTGGCTGCATTTATTATTAGCATTTCAAATCATTCCAGGAGCATTTCAATCTACCTATTTGTACTTTATTATATGTTCCCTTTTGTACTGCTTTTGCTACCACAGAACCTTAATCTACTATGCCATTAAACATTATTGGTAGATGAACAATGTCTTTCTGTTTCAGAAGTCTTCTTAAATTTCTTATATCAATATCTGTTTTTATGCAGTCTCTTCGCAGCTTTTTAATACACACCAACATAATATGATTAACCCTTTAACTAGATATTTGCTTGTTTTAAAGCAATCCTTAAAACATGGTTTAACCAACAGCTACACGCCTACACTACACTGATATAGACATTAGATTAGCAGAACAAAACACATCCTTTGTTTAACACTGCAAAACCTATTTCATTCAGCATACATCATCAACAAACTGAATACAGCAAAATTCTAGAGCACTACAATTAAAACCAGAAATCTGATACAGCAGAATCCTAAACACCTTACCTTATAATCCTTCACAATTGAATAAACTATACCTACATAATAGCTTAGCTGATATAAAGCAATAAAGGCACCTACTGATGAAAAAAGCTAAATGTGATATTTAATATCTAAATATACAGATAAAATCCAAAACCTGAAAGTCAAAAGTTTTGCTTATGACCATAACACAGAGTCAAAGATTAAAATATTATATTCTCTTGCTCTCCACAAAAAAAAAAAAAAAAATAAATAAAAAAAAAATAAAAAATCTTTTTTCTTTAAAGCTATGCGTTGACCTAATTAACTTGCACTGATCACCAATCCAAACTACAGGTTAATTAAATATATAACCTGCAACAATGCAAACTAATGAAATAAATTCAATAAGATTTTCAACAGCCACTTCAGTTCCTTACACATGAGAACACATCAAATAGCTTAAGAAATTGAAAAATTAACAACTATATTTGTAGGTCATGAGTATCACCTACTAATTACAATTATCAAGTTTTCAAAGATCACTGACTATATTCATACATAGTTACATTTAGTCAACTACCTGCTAATGAAATTTCAAATTAGAACACTCTCAAATTTAAACAAATGTAACTGCTCTTTCTGTAAAACTAATTGAATACATCTAAAAACATACGATGATATATTAAACTTTAATTTGAAACTTGCATTTGCAGATATGTATATAGATTAGCACCCAACTCATCAATACTTGCACAATCTTTCAATCTATATGCACCTTAGCATATTTTCAGATTAAATTGATATTATGCCTGACAAAACCTCATCATTGTCCTTGCCATGCTTACAAGTTTAAGCCGATTTAAATGCATTGATGAGTTCCCTTTGTACAATTATGTATCTTTTTACATTATGTGTCTTTTTACAGTTATTTATAACATCATAATGTAATTGGAAGAGCTTATAGAATTTATAATATCTAAATTGGACTACAGTTCTATTTATGCAAAAAAGTAGCACCACAAAATCCACCAAAATTGATGACAGCATATTATTAGCCAAATACTGATATTAAATCCAAAATAATATATTTCATAAAAAGTTCACTTTTCATTCCCTACTCAAACTCAAAGATCTAAAGCTTCCACTGTTAACTAATCAAAACAAAATAGGATATTGAGCAAAAGTGAAAATAGATTTATTATTATGAACATTAACAACATCTTTTTACAATATGTATCTCTTAACATTATGTGTCGTTTTACAATGAAGAATTTGTCAAATAACACCTTTTATAACCCCCTTTTGTTGTGAAAAAACACCTTATAATTTTATTTTTTTAAAAAATACACCTAAAACCAGAATCTTTTTTGTGAGAACACACCTTAGGGCGGTTTTAGAGAGATTGACTCGGTTTCTCGGCGTTGACCATCACGTGAAGGTCACGTGCCGACACCCTTCCTTTCTTTTTTCCCCTTTTTTCTCCAATTACTTTCTCTCTCCTCAAAACCACCAAACCACAACCTAGCCAACCCAGCCGCCGACACCGACACCACCGCCTAGCCAACCCAACCGCCGACACCACCACCCACCAACCTAGCCGCCATCACCAGCCACCCAAATCATTCTAAACCCACCACGTACACCATACATCACTCTCCAAAACCACTAGACCCACCACGAAAACTACCCAAAAAAACCCTAAGCATCTCCATAAACGCCCCTAACCACCTCATAAACAACCCCAAACATCTTGACAAAGACCCTTAACACCCTAAAGCAAACCCATAGAGAGAGAAGTGGGTTGGTAGTGGGTTTTTCCCCCTTTCATACCTCCAATTAAAAACCCTAAACTAAGGTAAATCAAAAACGACGAAATTAACAATCAATTTCATAAATTTTAGGAAAATTTGACTTTTACCACCTTCAAAAAACGACTTAATTGATTTTATCACCTCCATAAAAAAAAAGATTTATTTTACCACCACATAAAAAAATAAAAGTTGGCTTTTACCACCAATCACCTCCAACTAACGGATTCCGTCCATCAATCCGTTAGTGAGGCCTACCTTGCACACGTGTCACTATATTATTGGGTAAATTTTTTTAAAAAAATAAAAATAAAAAAATCCCCATCCATCGGTGGTTGTTGCCACCGTCAGGACCCCCACCGTTGGACCGGCTACGACCAACCCCCACCACCTAACCGCTACAACCAGCCCCACCACCTATTCGCCACACAACGACCACCGCACCGAATTTCGACCCCTTTTCCACCAATTTCCGACCTCAAAACCCTAGCCACCAAATTCCGACCACCCATAAAGCCCTCCTAATTCCGACCACTCTTAAAACCCTAGCCATCACCAAATTCCGCACTCCTAAAACCCTAGCCACCACCTAATTCCGACCACCTCCCTAACCCACACAACAAATTTCGGCCCCTCCTTAGCCCCACACGAAATTCTGACCAACCAAGGTAGTTGATTTCGTTGCTGGTTGGTTGACATGGAAGATCGGGGAAGATGAAGAAGAAACGTCAAAAAGGTGAGCCCTAATAACGGATTCATGGACAAAATCCGTTAGTTGGAGGTAAAATAGAATTTTTGGAAATTTTGTTGATGGTAAAATAAATCTTTTTTTATAGATGTGGTAAAATCAATTAAGTTGTTTTTTAGAGGTGGTAAAAGTCAAAATTTTAGGTTAATTAAGGTTCTTTGCAGCAATTTCAGCAAAATTATGGAGTAAATCCCTTCAATTGATACAATTTCAAGGTTCGTTGCTAGGAAGAATAGAGGAGAGAGAAAGTTTAATTAGAGGGGAAAGGGGAAAAAAGAAAGAAATGGGTTTTTTCAAATGGATGGTGATGGCGGCTAGATTGGTGGGTGGTGGTGTCAGCGGTTGGGTTGGCTAGGCGGTGGTGTCGTTGTCGACGACTGGGTTGGCTAGGTTGTGGTTTGGTGGTTTTGAGGAGAGAGAAAGTAATTAGAGAAACAAAAAAGAAATGAAGGGTGTCGGGCTGTCGGCACGTGACCTTCGCGTGATGGTCAATGCCGGGAAACCGAGTCAATCCCCCTAAAACCGCCCTAAGGTGTGTTCTAAAAAAAAAAAAAAAAATCTGATTTTAAATGTGTTTTAACAAAAAAAAAAAAATTATAAGGTATTTTTTCACAACAAAAGGGTTATAAAAAAAATTTATAAGATGTTTTAGGTGTGTTTTGACAAATTTTCCTTTTACAATTTAGCATTAAATAAAGCTTTCAAGAACATTATGCTCACAAAAGGGCGCACCAACAACTAGTTCCAAAAAAAAAATACCGCATAAAACAAAAGCTCTGTATTAATCACCTGCATCCACATCTTTGACGCTTCTACATAAGCTTTTACGCTTTCATCATAGTCCTCCAAAGAACCTCCGACGACTTCAGCAATTGGCTGAATCAACACCTTGAGGGGCATATACGGAAAGTCACTGTAGATAAGCTACAGTAACTTATTATTCATTTTATAGGGGTTAAGGAAATACTACCTCTGCTTCAAATTACTCGCAACAAAGTACAAGTTTGCGGAGGCCGAGGCAAAAGATTGAAAGCATGATTATGGAAAAATAAGGGTATATGTTTAACTATTAATCCAAGCAAAAAAAAAGGAAAAACAAATTCAACCTTAATTAAATTAAATACCCCACCACCACCCGCACCACCAACCAGCAACCGAAACCAACCACCACCACCACCCAGCATCACTGAAACCACCCACCACCACCACCCAGCATCACCGAAACCACCCAGCACCACCCACGAACCCTCTATAGCACCGACCACCCAACACAACCACCCAGCACTACCACCCAACACCGACGCATCCAACACCACCCATGAACCCTCTAATCAAAACCCCAAAACCACTGTACCCCGCAGCAACCGAACCAAAACCCCAATCCAATCCACGATGCCCACAAACCGAAACCCACGACGCCGACGCACCCACGAACCTAGCAACCACGAACAAACCTTCGACAAACCCATAAACCCTTCTCTATCATCTTGAATTGGTTAAATTAAACCATCAAAATTCTTCAAAACTCTAGATCTAAAGTTTTTATGGTTAAATTTGACAAAAACAACCTTCGAATTTGGGTAATGAGGAAACAAAAAGCAAAGGAAGAGAGAGAAAACGAGGCGGCGATGTAGGTGGTGGTCGGTGGTAGTGGTTGTGGTGATGGTGGTGGTTGCCATTGAAGGTGGTGGATTATGAAGGAAGAGAGAGAGAAAACTTATGGAGGAAGATGTTGAATGTAGATGGAGGAGGGGAATGAATTAGGATGGATGTGGTGGTAAGGTAAAATTAATTATCCATAGGGATTAATGTAATAAGAATAGATTTATAATTTAATTAGGATGTTTAAAAAAAAAAGTAAGGGTAAAATTGTCATTTCGTAACCAAAAACTTACTAAAAAAGGAATGAAAATAATTTATTGCAAGTAATGTGAAGCAGCCATTTAAGAAAACTGTTGCGAGTAATCCGAAGCGGAGGTAGTATGTATTTATTATCTTTGTAAAACATTATAGTCAAAATAAATAAATAGTGAGAGAAAGTCCAACGTCCCACTTACTCTAGAACGGAATGACGGATATCCACAACAATACCAAACGGACCATAAACCGTTTAAAAAAAATAATCAATACTTTTTTTTGAAAGGAAATAATCAATACTTAAACCAACAACAATTAAGTTTTTTTTTTTTTTAAAAAAAAAAAAAACAATTTACTATAGTTCCATACCTAGTCAATTACATTTAATACCATAAAGTTTTTCAATATCTTAATATTTTCTCTGTTTTTTAATAGTCGCAACACACATTTTTTCACGCTACTTAAGAAAAGTGGGGTTCACATCATGTAATACACTTTAAAATGGGGTGAGAGGTTTTTTGGAGTATAAATTAGTAGGCCATGTGCTTTAAATAAGAAAAATAGTACAACTTTTTTCCAAAAGACTTTCCATTTATAGTGTATTACAAGTATTGTGACATTTTCACTTTAGGAAAATGTTGCAAGTATTAAAAAAACGGAGAAAGTATAAGCAATAGGACAATATTAATGAAGGATGTTCATTAAAAACTCATATGACGTACTTCGTATTAGGTAAGAAACAAAATTGACAATGTTCCTCATTTCACTCCAGAAGTCCAAGTACTCAAATAGCTTTGCATCTAACATTCTAACTTTCCATCAGCATGTTGAACGTCACCATCTCCGTCTGCAAAATCTGCGAACAAGACTAAGGTCCAAAAATATTTAGAGGTATCAAAAACTAACATGACCCATAACCAACAAAAAAAAAAATCAAATTCAAATTATAACCAATACGAACATAGTAATTTAGCAAGACTCAAATTTAAAATAGACCCAACTCACACAACCCAAATTGACACCGCGGTGTAGACCTGGCAAATGGGTCATTCGGGACGGGTATGGATCGGGTCATTCGGGTCGGGTCAAGTTCGGATCAAAAAGTTTATCGGGTCAAGTTCAGGTCGGGTCGGGTCGGGTCATTTCGAGTTTCTAGTTGATTTCGGGTCAACTAACAATCGGGTCGGGTTTGGGGTCAACATTTCGGGTCGAGTTCGGGTTGGGTCAAGTTTGGGTCAGGTCGGGTCGGGTCAATTTTCGGGTCGAGTCAGTTCGAATCGGGTAAATCTCCGGGTCCAATTTTCGGGTCAACTTCGTGTCGGGTCGTATTCGGGTCGATGCATTGGGTTAAATTCAACTCTATATACTACCTCCGTTTCATATTATTTGCAACGATTTGACATAAAGTGAAGAGAAAAAATGTCTAATCGTTCAAAATAATATGAAACGGAGGTAGTATACATTTATATATTTTTTGACGAGAAACTCACTATATTTATTAAGGCTACTTTTTTCATGGAATACAGTAATTGTTTGACTTTAGATTATTTTGTAATTTCATTGGTATTGAACATTATGTTATGTACGCATTATTATTGTACTATTTTTTTTCTAGATTTGTGAGAATTGTAACTTTTATTTCGAGCTTTAATCAATTTTATTAATCTTATGGACAAACTCCGTAGAATAGTCGTTAAATTTCAATCTTTTTATGATTTTTTAATAACTTATAGAGATAAAAGGCCGAAGAAATCGAGAAAAGTAATGCTCAAAATATGTAAATTACTTACACTGTTACACATTACAAATTAATAAAAACAGTTAAGTCAGTTTGATTGCGATTTTTTTCTATTTCAGTTTGCTCAAGTCAAGTCTTTAGCTTAAATAGATTCTGGTCATTTAAGGTATAAGATAATTTTGATTCGAGTCACTTTGGGTTTCGAGTCTATTTGGGTAAATTAATTCAAGTTAAAGGTCTGGTCACTTTGGGTATCGGGTCAAATTCGGGTCATTTCGGGTCTCAGGTCAACTTCGAATCGGGTCATCTCGGGTCGGGTCGTTTCGGGTTAAGGTCGGGTCAATTCCACTTCAGGTCGGGTATGGGTTGGGTCGGGTTGATTTGGGTTTTGGGTCAATTTCGAGTCACTATTTTCAGGTTGATTTTGTGTCATGGGTCAGATCATTCGGGTCGGTTCATCGGATCTGAGTCAGAATTGCCAGGTCTACCGCGGTGTATCACACAACTTTACATTATACGAAAGCCTATCAACAAGACATCAAAGCGAGACACAAGTGAACAAAGAGGTTCTACGCAAAAGCTCAACGATAACTTCTCACTTATAAAAAGAAAAAAATAAATAAAAAAAAAAATTATAAAAAAAAAAAGGAAAAAAAAATGTAGAAATTAGCGGGAAAACATTTACACTACTTCTCAGTTCTGACAATAATCAAAAGTTCCCAACTCCATGTTTTAACAACACCAGTAGTTAAAGAATAGTAACGACAATAGATGATAAAGCATTAAAGCTCACGATTGTCAACTACCCCTATTTCAGCTAACAATCCATGGAATAGTAACAAAGTTAGCTGCAATTCCCGAGTTTATTACCATATCACAGCAGTGTTGCAGACTTGGTGGCTCTTTTACATTATCATTAACAAGTATAGTCATTATACTCCTTTCATTTCATACATATACTTTAGAAACCAAATTATGCGATTCTGAAACACCATGTTCATCATGAACAAAATAAAGTTAATTACGAAATTAAATTTCTATTCTAATCCATTGAAATGCATCAATTAATAAAAAATCAATTCCACTATCCTGACTTAAACAGCAAAAATATCGATCCATCATAATAAAGTTGCAAATTAAACAATCAATTCCATTATCCTGACTTAAACTGTTAAACAGCAACATGAATCAAGGAAATAAAATTAAATCCAAGCAAACAAAATTCGAATTCCATCATGACTATCACAAAAATCAATTCACCTATCATACTCCCTAAAATCATATTAAAGCTGCAAGGGCAAAAATTTAGATTGAAGAGCATAAAATTAATTTATAACCAAGAATAAGATTATTTAAAGGTAACTCTCACTTTACCAGGAATAAGATTATTCAACGGTAACTCTGGCACTAGTTGATGATGCCTTTCCAATCAACGAATTCAAAATAAATCTACGTTCTTTAAGATTGAACTCTCTCCTAGTGATATTCCAATTCCAAGATTCCGAGCCAAAATAAACTTTTGAAGATTTGGTAATCATCATACAATCTAACATGAAAACACTTTGCAACAAGTAGATAGCAACTGGTATCCACTCTAATTGGAAATTAGCCAGTTTAACCTCCTTCAGATTCTTGTGGACATATGGAATCGGAAGTTCACAGCTCTGAAGGACAGGAGAATTTGGAAACTAGAAAAAAAAAAAAAAAAACTAAATGTCAAAATATAACAAAAAGATTACCAGTCAAAATTACACCACATGAATAGTTCAAAACTAAATTTGTCAATCTATTTTATAAAATCATAAATTTAAATAAATGTAATATAAAGGGAGTTTGCCATATTTACCCTCATCTCAAGCTTTTCCAAAAGCGGCAAGGATTTAAGAAGGCACGGGAGAGCCGACACTATACTGCCATCATCATTCACACTGGAGATGTATAGTTTCAAAACTGAGTGAAATGTTTTGTGTGGGCTGGACGGTAATTTATTAACCTGAAAAAGAAGAAATTCTAGTAAATCAGACAACTATAAAACTAGATATTACTAGAATATACAACAAGATGAATCCAACAAAATCCCACTTAACCATATAATCTCTTATAGATTAACGGGAAATAATGGTCAAAGTTTGACTCAAATATTAGCAATGGGGCAAACAAATAGGAACGGAAGGAGTACATATTAGCCAACACAAGCATATATTCATAGATTCCACCACGCACCAGAGGTTCCTCTCCTCGGAGGATCAGATATTTAATTTTGGCCTCAGCTGCAAGACATTTTAACATATCTTCTGCTCCAGCAGATTACAGACACATATACACACTTTCCAAATTTGATACATTTTTATAAGAGCACTTCAAAGGTTCTTCTTGATAAATCTCTAATTTCTTCAGATTCTTGGCACTAAGTTCAAATTCTTGCAAACTTGGACATTCTCCAATTGAGAGAGAGCGCAAGCGAGGGAAATTATTGCCGATCCCCAACTTATCTGGAAGATTACACATTCTCAACCGTAAACATTCAAGGGTTGAACAACTAGATAAGATGTCCAGCCACTGAATGCCCATCCCCTCTAGAGTAACGTTAGTTAGATGAAGTGTAGTTAAGTTTGTTGATAGAATAAAATCATTCTCAAGCTTCAGGATGCAGGAATCTAAACGCAGATCTCGTAAATAAGAAAATTGGGAAAGAAAGGAACCGCTGATAAGATGCAACCCTTTACAATGGGACTGGAAATAAATTCTCCACATATCTACACAAATGAATTGTAGGGTGAGACTCTGTAAACCCTTATTTGCAGCAGCAAAGTTGATCCAGCGCTCAACATCATCGGCATAATTGTAATCGAGGCAACACGCAAGACTAAAAGATAAGATCTTCTGACCCCTGTACTTATGTAGCACCTGATCCACACTTTTCACGTATGTCTGCGTATAACAAAATTGATCACACTTACTGCCATGACACTTCCATGGACGACCAGACAATACAAACCAATCCAAGTCAAGGGATGGAATGGTCAAGCACAAGTTTCTCCATCTTCTTGATAGCATAGCCATTCTTGTAACATCACGCAATGACATATATGAGAGAATATCTAACAAAACCACATCAGGAAGCTCACTGAGACCATCTTTGACATTCACATTCAGATTGTCGACCTTGGAATTATCATCATCGACAACAACCTGCATTGGATGTACATATGTAGCATCTCAATTAGAATGGTGAATGTAAAAACACATTCACCTGATTATCATGGAAATAACTTGTATGCTTGCATTTGCTTTTATGGCTTTAAATTATGGAGGTCTCATAGAATGTAACAAAATAAATTACCTTGCAAGAGTGTATTCGATTGCTAGCATGATAAATCCTCCATATTCCATAGAGTGCAGCAACAGTAGCTACAAGGAAGGTGATATCCACATTCATATCCTAAAAGCAAAACATCAACATTAAATAGTAACCCCTATAATACTTATAATACTGATTGAGTAACCCTAAATTATCGACCGAATAACCTTTATAATAGTATTGAGTAACCCCTATACCATTGATCAAGTAACAACATCGTACCTATAATTTAAAAGTAGGTGATTTGTTTGGTGAAATCGCTTAAATTGGGTTTAGAAATTACAGTTCAATTAAATTCATGGAACATTTGAAATTAAGGCATTATCATCTTCTCTCTCCCTATGCAAAGTTTTCTTAAAAAAAATCAAAACTTAAATAAGCAAAATCAAAACTTTAATAAGAAAATCAAAATTCTGCGAGAAATTATACAGTATCGATTAATACGGTAAAACTACATGAGATTTTAAAATAAGAAATTCGGATAACAATAAATCTCAAAATCCAATTGTAAAATAATCATACAAAAAAAGAAAAAAAAAAAAAAAATCAAAGCTTCAGACAAAAAATTGAAAGAAAAACTATAAAAATAAAACCCTAACTTTTATTTAATTTTTTTCTTTCAAAATAAAAAATTGAAATAGAAATTGCAATTGTAAATAACAACTCTCACCTGAGAATAAATCATCGGCTGAAAGAGAATTCTTGTACTAATGTACCTTGTTTAGATAGAACTTAACTTGTCTGTCAAAAACAAAAACAAAAACAAAAAACAAAGGGTTCGTTTGGCATTACTATGGTTTTCTGTTTTTTGGTTTTTTGTTTTTTAAAAGTATATTATATATGTCATATAATGAATCAAAAATTATTTAGACTTATTAAAATTATAATAATTTTGAAAACTGACAACAGAAAAGTGAAAACACCTTTTTCTTGTTTCCTGTTTTTGGTTTTTAGTTTAAAAAAAAAAACAGGAAACTGAAAACCAAAAATGATGTCAAACAAGCCCAAAAAGTTCAGTTTAGTTTCGGAAACTGCCTAATGTACCTTGTTTAGATAGAACTTAACTTGTCTGTCAAAAACAAAAAACAAAAAGTTCAGTTTAGTTTCGGAGTACCTTTTTTTTTTCCGAATAAAACAGCCCAAAGGCTTTCGGAGTATTTTCTATTTTTTTTTTTAGTACTTTCTAGTTTAACTTTTTTTTTTTTATTATTTTTTTTTTTACTTTTACCACTTAAAAAAGTTTTTTGTCACCTACCGTCAAAAAACCGGTAAACTTAACGGAATTTTTTAAATTGTATGATTTTCGTGCCAAACACATGGTCTTTAAGGATTTTGGGAGCATTTGGCTCTTTGGTTCCAATTCGAGGTCGAAATTAAAAAAAAAATTATCATAAATGGCCCGTTTTTCCTACTTGAAAATAACTCAAATAGCGTGAAACACGTAAAACGAATCATTTTTTATCACTTATTTTATCAATTCTGACCTCAAATTGGGGCCATAGGGCCAAAATGCTCCCCTAAAATTATGAGGAACATGTTTTGCGCACGAAATAGCTCAAAAAAAAAAATATTGGGCCACGTGGCTTATTCAAGTCCGTCCTTAAACTATTTCTTAGCATACCATTTGCCACATTAGATTGGAAGATTCATTTTTAATTAAAACTAGTTGTTAATTCGGGCGACGCCTCGAATCATTATAAATTTACGATCATGTGAGTTTGATCAAATTTAAATTTAAAGGGGTTGATTTTCAACGATATTAATAAGTGAATGAAAAAAATGACATTTTTTCTTCAATTTGTATCAATAGAATGAATCACATCTTTGTTATTTTGATATCCATACTACTAATATTATATCTCGTACTCTATAACCACATTTTTATCATTAAATGCAAATGTTTCTTTTTGAAAAGGGACTGGAATTTTTTAATACAACATCATGAGTGATATTATGTAACTTGTAATGAAATTTCAATTGAATAATCAATGCTATAAAATGACAGAGTTGTTTTCATATAATAGATAGTTGTTTAAATTGAAAGGTTAAATATATGAAGAGTTTTTCCTATAGAATAAATTATATTAATGCTTATTGTTAATTATTGCTAAATAGTAAGTGTAAGGAACAATTTCAAGCATCCCAAACTTGAACCCCACTGTGATCATGCACCTAAGCATGGTAGCGTCCAAAGGGAAAGAAGCTAGAGCAAAAGAGTCGCCAACAAGTTTTAGGAACTTGTAAACCATTCACAGGGTGAAGGTTACACCCCTTCACGATCCTAGAGATCACAAACTCCATAGTGGTCTGGAACCATGACTGGATATTCAGGGATGAAGGTACGAATCCAACCTAAAAAGACTAAACCCGCCCTAAAATAGGCCTCTACTTTATTCTCCTCATATTCATGTGCGCTTTCTGACTGACATACAATCATTAGGTTAACCCTAAACTTATTTAATCTATATTGGTTGAATATTAATGCTCAAACACATCTATTATTGGCGATCACTTGAATTAAAATCATATTAGCCTAAACCAAATTATTAATTATCTTATTAAGCGTGATTTCAAGTACAAATTCCCTTTAAACCTGCAGAAAAGGGCGTGATCAAGCAATAACAACAAAATATATCAAGCAACATAAACACAACAAATCATCATCATCATAATAATCTCATCAAAGTATATTAATATTAATAGCAAGATCATGGCATGATACTAACATGATTAATAACAAATCCTAGCATGTCACTAAACAATAAAGATCAAAA
Source organism: Chenopodium album (assembly GCF_948465745.1). NCBI lineage: Eukaryota > Viridiplantae > Streptophyta > Magnoliopsida > Caryophyllales > Amaranthaceae > Chenopodium > Chenopodium album. Next base: position 1,804,813 of record NC_137847.1, on the reverse strand, counting down.
CCTTAGCCCTAACGTGATATTAGCATGATATTAGAAATAGGAAGCACCCTAAACATGATATTAGGAACCAATTAAAATAATCTAAACATGCTTTCTACATTGAAAGAGTAACTAAGCTACTTACTTTGATGCCTCGTGCCTCTTTCTAATAACAAAATACACACGTTAGTAAACTTCAATATAAATATAAATCAAACAATTAAATTAAAGAATTGAAATAGGGATTTGGGACCAAACCCTCAAAAAGTATCAACTTTTCACGTTGAGAGCAAAGGCAACTTCGAAATTTGGCTAGGTGTGTCTAGAACTCGTGAATGCGGAATTGTGTTTGTAAAAAGGCAAGGCTAGAAAGCAAGAGAGAAAGAGAATAAGCTATTGCTTAAGTGAGAGAAGAGAGAAAGATGGTGATTGTCAATGATTGTGGATCATTAAAAACGGAGAATAAAGACCCTATTTATAGAGAAAATAGTCCGAAAACGATAGAAAAGTGATCGAATTCGACTCGGAATAAAACTGCTTCTATCGCGGCACGACTGCGACAAAGCTGTCGTTTCGCGATGGTGTTAAAAGATAAAATCGTTTGTACGGAGTCTTTTTCCTAATATAATTAAGTAATTAGATTCCGTAATTATCATAATTAAAACCAGATTTATCATTAAAATCACTTGTTTTATTCCAAATAAAATTCTTTATTTTTTAAAAATATAATTATTAATCCTAATTCCACTAGAATTTAAGGGAACCTTCTAGATTATTCTAGAAGATTAAAGTCAATCCTAATGATTCTAGGAATAATAATTAATGGGCCCTCCACTAGATCATTGGGCCGTATATAAAACTCATTTCGAGCCCAACTCAGTATTTTGGCCATAACTTCCTCATTATTCATCAGATTTGGGCTTATAATATATTGTTGGAAAGCTCTTTTCGAGCCCAATCCAACTACACTATTATTGGACCCTTATCATGGACCAAACTACACTGAACTAGACATTTTCATAAAGTTCATTTTTGAAAATAGAAAGGAAGTATTTTATTAAAACAACCGTATCACAAGACATTTCAAACTTTCACTTTGTTCAATAATCAATGACGTGAAAGGTATTTATCATTGGGTTTGGTTTTTGGGGAGACACAATCAGGTGTCTACAGTAAGGTATGGAGTATTTATTATTATAGAGTGATTGATTAGACACAATATAGCTTATATGAAAGGTTTTATGTGGCTTTCCTTGTCATTACATATATGGGGCCAAAGGTGACATATCTCAATACTAGTTTTAATAATATTATAGATTCTGACAAAGAAAAGAAGTATTAACTAGTTTTGACATTAATAAAGTATGATTTACTAATAATAATAGTTAATTGAAATAAAGTTAATTGAAATTAAATGACTTTTGTAACACTTTTTTTTTTTTGAAATTTGAATTAATTAATGTCTATCCTTTAATAGAATTTATTAATAAAAGAATTTTAATTTTTTTAATAGAATTTTTATTTTAAAAAAAAAAAGTAGAGCATTTTGGCATGATTTTGTGCACAAAATCATGCCAAGTGTCCCTCCGATGATTACTTTAGTATATAGTATAGATGAGTCATGGTACTTAAACTTTTGCTGACTAGGCTAGGTCACTCAACTTTTTAATTAGAACACCAAAAGTGGTGGTTGAGGAACTAAAAGTGTACAAATGAGTTTTTGATGACTAAAAGTACACACATACAAAAGTACAGGGCAGAACTGTATTTGTGCTTTACCCCTTTAAAACATTTCTCATCCCAAAGAGTCAAAGACCCAAAATATGCATTTGAATTGGAACTCTCTTTGGGAGGAGGGTTTCTTAATATTTTCTTTTTCTAATCTTTACACAGACAAAAAAAATAAATAAAAAAAAAACTTGAAAAAATTTTAAAAAATTAAAATACCAAAAATCTAAAACTAATAACCCTGTAAAACCCAACCGTAATTTTAAAATTACATTGACTCGTAAGTAACTTACAGTGATTAACTAGTCTAAGCTCTTGTACGTTATAATCCAAGTACAACAAAACCCTAATTTCAAATAACTATATAAACTACCTACAAACTAAGGGGTTGTTTGTTTGTCTAATTGGAATGGATTGGTATGCAATCACATGCTTGAGAGGAATAGATTTTAAATCCCATGTAATTTGAAGTTGTTTGATTGGTTCATAAGTTGGAATGGATTTTACATTTCATTATAGAATGGAATGTAAATCTTGGGATAGAGGTGGGTATGAGTAGGGGTGTGCATAAATGGACCTGGACCAGAAACCGACCGGGACCGGACCGGCCCGAACCAGTTGATTCCGGTCCGGTCTTTGGTCCTCACAAATTGGGGATTCCGGGTTTCCGGTCCGGTCCGGGTAAAAATCGGAAGATTCTGGTCCGGACTAGAATGGACCGGAATGTGTATTTTTGTAATTTTTTGGGTGACAATTTTAAATTTTATGTTTAAATTTCTAAAAAATTTAGGTACAAAACTTGTAATTTATATATTCTAGGTGCAAAATAGGAAAGCACGCAAACAAAAACAAGACGTTAAAAATGTATGTATATATTTAAGATACTAAAATGAAAAAAAAAATTAAAAAATAATGTAACCGGTCCAAAACCGGACCGGACCAGAATAAACAGGTCTGGACTGGAACCCGGACCGGTTGATTACGGTCCGGTCCCAGTCCCCAAAAAAATTCGATTCCGGGTTCCGATCCGATTTTGGACCGGTGCATAGCCCTAGGTATGAGTGACTAAGGGGATGAGGTGGAGTTAGAACCCTCTTAGTATGAGATTCCATACTTAAAAGATTTAACCAAACAATAAATTGGGTGGAATGAATTTAAACTCCATTCCAAAAGGTCCAACCAAATGACCCCTCAACCTATACCATCAACAAATATATTGTTTCTCCCTTACTCCCATAACTATTATTTACTGTTTCTGGAAACAGAATACTCCTCGGAGTGAATAATATCAAGATGTCCTAAGACTAAGTCCAATGAATGTCTGAATTTCCTTCCGCTCCGCCTTGCTATCCGAATGGTAGGCCTGCAAAAGAAAGAAGGTTAACTGCCCCGGGGGTGTGACCCGGGAAAGCATCTCCGATGCTTAAGTCAGCTAATGTACTTTCTAGAGAGAGAAAGTATAGAGAGAGAGAAAGTAGAGAGAGAAGGAGAGAGAATTAGAAAAAAGTTACCATCATTAATGATTGGAGGGCTATTTATAGAAGTAATTTCAGGTGGCAGAAGTTGTACTTAATTGGACATATTAGGGGTAAATCCATACTTTGCTCTGACTAATGATGGGCTGGATCATGGAGGGGTATTTTCGTAATTCCAGGTCAATGGGCTTAAAACAATGGACTTGGCCCAAACATTTACAATAATCCTTTGTTTAATACAAACATAAAGATTAGTATTGATGTTGCAATACACAAATTACATGAAGAGTTTAACTACAAGGACAATAGTAAACTCCATGTTTGTTTGAGGGTGCCAAAGGTTTATATGCTTAATATAAAGACAATGTTATATGCTTCTATCCCTATTAGTGGTGTTAAAAAATATCCGATCTGAAAATCCGACGATCCGATCCGAAATTTTGGATATCCGATCCGGTTTTTAAGGTTTCAGATATTTCGGAATCAGATATCCAAAAAGATATTCGGCTTTCCGGATCGGATTTAGTTCAAAAATTTTAACTACGTACTCGATCTGAAAATCCGGTGATCCGATCCGAAAACCCGACTATCCGATCCAAATATTCGGATATCCGAAACTTTCAGATCGCAATTTCTCCGCTCCGAAAATTTCGAATATCCGAATTTTCGGATCGGACCGAAAATCCGAAATTGCACAACCCTAATTCCTATAGTATTTGTGTATAAAGACAATATTATATGCTTCTTTCTTTTGTACAATATGCTACAAGTAATTAGTATACTAACAAAGCTTAGTCCAATGACAAATTTTGCATTTCACAATCGAAAGGTTCTGGAATCAAATCCCATTAGAGACACTTTGAAGTGAGAATTTCCTTACATACTCCTATAATACTTGATTATAAACTGTGCATTAACTTCAGACCGATTGAAATAATTTTATTTTTTGGCGATTTAATTGAACAACTTGTTAAACTTAGATGTAGTTATAATAATACCCCAAGCAATTTTATTTTTTAAAATTTTAGTGCAAAGGAGTAGCTATAGACTCCCAAGACAAAATATAAAACAATAACTAGTAATAATGTGGCCAAACCACTCCACTAATCTTATCTAAGATGTTTCTAAGTTTTGATATTGGCACTAGTATAAATTTGGCAAAAAATGACTCAATACTCTATTACTGAACTAGAAACATTCGTTGCGCAACGCGAACATTACCCAAAATCACTACATGATATTGATTATTTGACCTTATACCCGAACTGGTTCGATGATAAATGCTTCTAATAAGTTAATAACTAGTTTATCTAGAACTTCAAACCCAACCCAAAATCCATTAGAATGACTCGAATGCCACTTAAAGATTTATGCTTACCTATTCAACCTATGTCACTCAATTTGCCACACGATTTCTCTTACAATATGACGATACTAGTACAATATTATTATTTCTCAATCCGACTACTCGACCAATAATCCACGACGGCCGACATCAATCTAATGTAGAGTTTAGTACTCATAATAAATCCCACGACACATAACAGCACACTAAAGTATCATTATAAAAAAGATCAAGTAGAATAATTATTAAATTAGATGAACTAATAATCAATAACTATATATTAAAAGTGAAACCATGAGTAACACATGTCATCTCCTGGTTAAATTTTTTTTTATCCATTTTACGCAGATTCATTAAGGAAATGATTTTATAATAATTTATAAGAAATTTTGTCAGAAAAAACCATTTATAACAACTTTTTTGTTGGAAAAAACCTTATAATTTTTTTTTTTTTGCAAGGACCAAGTTGTAAAATATTTTTGTTGAAAACAACCAAAAACTCTAATTACCCTATTTATCCTTTAATTTTCCCTAATTAGCCTTTAACTCTCAATTAATTAATTATATTAATTAAAAAAACATAAAACACTCTACCCCCACCTTAGCCACCCCCTCCCATGCAGCAGCCGCGACGGCTAGAATCGACGCCGCCCCTACCACCTGCCGTCTACCTCCCCTTCCCCACGCCGGCGCCGATGCCGCCCCTACCCTGGTTCTCCGGAAAGTTTGACCTTTCAAAAGAAATCGCACAAACAAATCGCAAATTTCATTGGCAAGTTATCAAAACAAATCGCACAAACTTTGGACCCTTTGAATCTCAATTTCGGAAGAGCTTTAAGCAATTTTAATGAATGCCCAAAATCCTAGATGACGAATCCCCATTCCTAAAATGGGTCATTGTTGATTGCGGCGGTGATGATGGCCACTCTATTGGGTGAAATTTTTAGGCTACGGTTTAGGAGGGTAGTCGCGGCGAGGGTAAAGGGGAAAAGGAGGGGGTCGGTTCGCCGGTGGAGGTTAGTCGGCGGGGGTGGGGGTTCTAGACGGAGGCCGAGGATGGGAGAGGGGGTTGCTGCCATGGGAGTAGAGGTGTCTAGGGGTGTCCATAATTAGAATTAAAAGTAAAATCCAGTCCAATCCAAACCAAATTATCATTTCGGATCAGACCAGAACTGTAAATCGGTTCAGATCGGATTGAATTGATTTTTTTAAAAATTCGGATTTTCGAATTGTATCGGATATAACCTAATTGGATCCAATCCAAACGAAAACCGAATTGTAAAATTAAGCTTGTATAAATATGCAAAACTTTTTATTTTTATTTTTATTTTTATAAAGTTCATTCAAATACACAGTCACACACCTTTTCGTGTTAATTCCTCTAATCAATCCAAAAAAAATTCCCAGAAATCCTCATAAATTCATTCTTCAAATCAGCCCAGAAAAAATTCCCAGAAATCCTCTTAAATTCATTCTTCTCTATCAATTCTATATATGGCAAACGCCTGGAAAAGAGAAAGATCTGTTAAACTTCTATCCCCAAATTCATTTCTCTTACTCCTTTCTCTCTCCTTCGTCCTTCTTCTCCTCTTCTTCCTCGCTTCTAAACCTTCAAATCTCACTACCAATCCAACCCCAGATGTCAAACTATCTCTTTCTTCTTTCACCTCGAAAATCCCACCTTATGATTGCTTCAAATCTCCGCAATCTCACCCTGTAATTGCAAACATTGTTGAAGGTGTTAAATACCCTTTTCTTTACTCACTCTCTGATCTTGGAAATTTGCCTGAAAAACCCCATAAAAATATCCAGAGAATTCTTAAGAATAAACCCTTTAAAAAGCCTGATATTTCTGCTACTGTTCAAGAGGTTTTGGGTAAGTTTCAGGCTGAGGGTAAAAATGGGATTTTTGTTGATGTTGGTGCTAATGTGGGTATGGCTAGTTTTGCTGCTGCTGTGATGGGTTTTCGGGTTTTGGCGTTTGAGCCTGTTTTTGAGAATTTACAGAGGATTTGTGATGGGATTCATTTTAATCGAGTTGGGGATTTTGTTACTGTTTTTGAAGCTGCTGCATCTGATCATTTCGGTAGCATTACTTTCCATAAGGTAATTTTTTATTTATTCAATTTTGTTTAAAGGTTTCGTGATTTAATTTGTGGGGTTTATGAATTTGGGATTTATGCATGTTAAATTTGAAGAATTTGGTGTATGTTTGTTCAAATTGATGGTGTAGTTGCGGTTTTTTAATTTGATGTTAGGAATTCATTAGAAATTGGACAATGTGGTGAATTGGATTGTCTTTTGTGATTGAGAACTTTCTTTAATCATCACATGTTGGAAGTTCATGCAGTGTATGATTTTGGTGTATGGTGATTGAAATCGACATGACAGTCTGTGACTTAGCTTTATCAAATTTGGTGCCACTTCAAATTTTTACTACATGAAAGAGGTGATTGATGAGTTAGAATTTTGATGATGCTCGGGTTTTTGCTGTACATGGAACTGTAGAATGAATGTTCTTGTCTTGTAGGATGTTATATTCTAGCAGGATTAATTTGCTATATCTTGTGAGTGACTAAGCTAGAAGAAGGTGCACATTTTTGGATTCTGATCTGTGTTATAGACTTTTAGTGTGTAATTTTGTCATGTAATGTAGAATTGATTCCTCTAAGAATGCTTGGAAAATTTCAACTCAGGTAGGACATAGGATGGTTGCTGAGTTAGGTATTTAATTAATAGGAAGGAGTTGCCAGATATGTAAAAGGATTAGAGTACATGCCTTTAAACTTAGAAGGATTGAAACTTCAGGTCCTCGTTTGTTTGGGACAGCTTCATTACACAGTTTCCTATATATACAGTACATGTATTATGTATATATTGCCATTTCGAGTTTAAGAGAAAGTGAGAAACAATAGTTGGACAAATATTGGATTGCCTTGTGAAGTATGGGTAATATTCTAATAGGACGTATTTTTTAAGGTATTTCCTCCTTGTAGTCTTGCACTAGGCACTACTAGCTCTCTCTGAAATAGGCTCGACCATGTTGAGAAAGTAGAGGGACGTGCATATCCCATAAGGATTTCATCCTGCAGACCTGCACCATGGTTTAATTTGCTATTGAACTTACAAGGATTGAAACTTCAGGTCCCCGTTTGTTCGGGATAGCTTCATTTACCCAGCCTCCTATACATACAGTACACGTAAATGAAGTCATTTTGAGTTCAAGAGAGTGAGAAACGATAGTTGGACAAATATTGAATTGTTTTTTGAAGTATGAGTAATACATAATAGGGCATCTTTTGAGGTATTTGCTCCTTGTAGTCTCGCACTCCTACACTCTGTAACAGGCCTGACCTTGTTGTGAAAATAGAGGGGTGTGCATTTTTCATTAGGATTTTGCCCTGCAGGCCTGCACCATGGTTTAACTTGTAATTTTTGTTTATCTCTAATGTTTCTCTCCAGGTAAACCAAATTATGGTTATTGATATGTAATTCCTCTCCCAACACTTTCAACTGTGCTGTGAATTAATATATTGCCCTTGATGCCCTGAATTTTTTGCTGCACCAACCAAACATACTGTAAATCAAATCCAAGAGCTTGTTCAGTTTCACTGTTATACATTATGTTGCTTGACCCTCTGGGTTATGAAAGATAACGAAGCCACAAGTATTTATAGCAATTTTCCAATTTTTCCTAATCACTGTTTACAACTATGTATACTTGATCCTTATATTGATATTCCTTGTGATTGACAGTTAGTTGGCCGGTTAGATAATAGTGCTGTTTCTGCTGCTGGTGCGAAGTTGGCATTCAAATCAAATGAAGAGATAGCGGTTGAAGTGAAGACCATTCCTCTTGATGAAATTATCCCAGACTCTGAGCCTGTGCTGCTGCTAAAAATTGATGTACAGGGCTGGGAATATCATGTTTTGAAGGGTGCCAAAAAGCTGCTCTCAAGAAAAGGAGCAGAAGCCCCTTATCTGATATATGAGGAAGATGAACGCTTGTTGCAAGCAAGCAACACAACGGCCAAAGAAATCCGGGCCTACCTTGAGACTGTTGGTTATGATCAGTGCACAATGCATGGTACTGATGCTCACTGTACCAAGAAGAAATGAGGTATTACTGAAATTTCTTGCCAGAAGAAAGGCTGAAATATTGGAGTCCAGTCTACTCTAGTGAGAAACTTGTAACACTGTAACAGAATCACTATGGTAGACTCAGAACAACACATGAAGTGAGAGCTGTGAGACAGCAGGGGAACTTTTGTTGATGACCAGATAACTGATTAGCTGACTGATATTGTGGCGGTTTCTCTGTTGAGGGTCAGCCAAGGCGGGATTATTTGTAGTTGTGAGAATTTGTTGTCTGCACTTTACACGATCAACTACGTAATCTGAGAAGAGCTGGAGGTTGAAACTTGAAAGCTTACCTAGGTAGCTCCTTATGGACTTGTAATTTAAATTTTTAATGTCCTAACGAATATTCTTTGATCCATGCCCTGTAGTGTGGTTTTACATTTTGTGTAATGTCAATTTATACATCATATATGACCAGAAGCAGGTTCTTGAGTTTAGATCCATTTTAATGTATGAAGTTATTCCCGAAATATTCTTTGTACATTAAGCATCATGAGCAGAAAGATTTAAATATTCTTAACATTAACCGAGTTTTGAAGAATGATGGAATCATTTAATAAGATTATTCTTGAGTTTAGGCAAGCGAGTACTGGAATATGTTTGAAGGCAATCCAAAGAGATATAAATGACACTTCTTAGAGAGAGGTCCTAATATTAACTGGCTTGAAGAGTTTCGGAATGGGTAAAAGAAAACGATAAGAATCTTGAGGTAAATACCGACCAGAATTTCCTAAAGAAACCAAATAGTATCCATGCAAAAGAGATCAATTGATACATTCAGACTTCATTTAAACACTGCATTGGTAAGCAGCTAGGACAATACGTTCCATTTCAGATATGATGCATGCAGCATGCCAAAACTCCATATACTGGAACATGGGAGGCTAGGATAGCTTTCACTGCTCGGGCTACCTGAAGAAGGTTCCATTATACTTAATCTAGAGTAAGGTCTGTTTCATCATTTCTAACCTCCCCCCTTCCCCCAAACTCTAAATATCCGTTCTTTCGTATCAGCCATAGTCTTTTGTGTGAAGGAGCTGCTCTGTATAACAATCAGTAAACAGCAGCAGCAGCAGCAATTCAGCAAAATTAAGACAATGCAGAATGCTTATCAGCAAATAAATTGTAAGAATCATACATTTCATTTACGCCAAAAAATAACTTAAATCGCAACTGAATCATCGTATTTAAAAGGGAGCAGTATGTCAGTTCTGCCTTGTGGGACGTATGGGAACAATAGATACATAGTTATTATATGCAAAGCTTTCAGATGCTCTCAAGTGAGATTCAGAAATTGAATTACAGTATAAGTGAATAAATTTGGATTATCATTTTATCAGCACTCGATTTCTGTGGTCATGCCTCATGCCATTCTACTCATAACCTTAACTCACAAACTGAACTCGATTCTTCACGTTCATTTTGGGCCACTGGTTTTTGAGGGACCTGCTCGCTCTACCATGACATCATAGAGTTGTTTTCCGTTCTGTTTATCAGGGGGAAAAAAAAATCATATCAACATTTACATCTAAATTTGTTCTGCACAAAGGAGAATTTCTCATTTATTATGACTCGGACAAAAGGGCTTCCTGGGATAAAAATGCAAACACAACATATGAAGTAAGAACAACTGAAAACAAGATCTTCCTGTCACTTTTCTTCAGCATACTTTTTTCTACTCATTCAAAAGAAAGACAAAACTAAGTGAAATTAGAGATTGTTACATACAAATATTATAGGGAAGAAGTGAATTTGCCCTTCAGGCTTGGTTTGTGTTTCTTTGAAATACACCAAGATAGGGAAACTAGGCCACCAGAACTCCCAATTTACGAATGTGGAGTACCTACAACATGTCTCAGTGGTTAACTTGCTAGCTATGGATTTCATCGATTGTTAGTGTAGATGTACTTACTTCCAACGATTCTTGCCGCCCACAAACACATTTTCTCCAGATTCTTGAAGCTCAGAACCCACTTTCACCTCCTACAATCATGCATTCATACAATCAGGAAAAAGTAGAATATCAATGTTTTATTGCAATGTAACAGATGAAATAGAGAACCACATTATATTGGGGAGCTTATTGCAGACTAACCAGAGCTTCATCATCAAAGACAAATCTAACCCTTGTAGCCTGGAATTTGAGGAATTGAACACAGTTAACTGCTTAAGTCAATGTTATACATTGCAACACAATCTTTCAGAAGAAGAAAAAGATTCGATATACTAGGCTTCCGAAATAAACTGACACATTAGGAAGAAATCAATGATCAACAGTGCCTTCATATTCACCTATGAAATGTGATAATCCTTATGATACCTGAACAAGGAGAAGTAAACCAAGAAGACCAACTGGTACTGCTGCTACTAGATTGTCAGTATAAACTAAAGCACCTGTTGCACCTGTTACCATAGAAAAATCAAAAGAAAAGAAATTCAAAAACAAATGATGGCAGGCAGAAAATACATGTATAACATGAAATTCTAATGCTCAAGATATGATATGCTTCAAAATGTACCAAGGGAAAAGTTATAATGCTACTAAAACAGTATCAAATGTACAAGCACTTATTAGTACATAGGAGCACAGACAAAGCAATACATCAATGAAATGCAAGGAAAAGGCAGAATAACCCACCAAGTAGAACTATAGGTATCCGATAATCTGGTTCCGGTACCACAGTTTCCCTCTTGGTCTTAGCTTTCACTTTCCTTCCAAACTGCAAAAATGTCACCTCACTTTCATTACTTGGCTGATTTTTGTATAAGCACAAATTCTTCTATATACCAATCAAGCTATCCTGAAGCAACTCTCATATTTCATTCCTATAAGGCTAGAAATTGATGCTATTAGTATGGCCTAAATGAAGCACCCCTCAACTTCCATCGTAAAACCAATTGGCAATAGGAGGAGTTGCCCACTATACTTTTACAGGTCGAGTTGAATAAAATAATGCATCACAATAATACATCAACATGAAAAGACAATATATTCTGTACCAATGAAGTAATGGAGATACTCTTATTTTTGTAGCTCTGATTAATTCCTTTGTGAACAAGTCTTGGTTGCCTAACCAATTCCCCAAAAATTGAGCTATTGAATTTACATATAGCTTTTCCACTTACTTCTCTATCTGCATAAAACAACACATAATCAAACCCCCATTTTCAACTGTCAAAATGTTGTCAAAAGATTTCAAATTTTGTTGTCATTCCAAATCGTCAATTGGGACATGAAATTAAGCAAAAGATAATGTTTTTTTACCCATAATTCCAAATTTTGATTACATAAAAACATGTACAGAGTTAAACAAAGATGACATTTTTAAAGCTGTAATCACAAAAGGATGGGGTCGACCACATAAACAATATAATACAACTATATTACAGAAATTAAAATTATAAAAATAATAACAAAAAAGAAATTCTGTATTATAAACAGAAAAAAGGGGAAAATGACATACTCTGAGAAGGTTGGAAAAGTGGAGTGGCCAAGAAGAGAGCACTGGCCATTTTCTCTCTTCTTTGGCTTGTGATGAAACTGAGGTTTACACTCTTTGATTTTTGTGCCCAAAATATAAATGGAAGGTTGTTGTTTTCCTGATAAAAAACAGTTAGCTTGAGGGATAGGAATTTACAAATTTGCCCTCAGTTTTACTTCATAATATCAACAAAGCAAGCTTAAATCTTGCAGATTACTGAAGTTTGATGAACACTACTATGGTAAAACTCCATAAACACCCAGGTAACTTACCTCATTACCTGAGGTAAGGTTCTTTCTTTGTCTGTAAAATAAATTGAATTTTCTGGTAATTTGTCTTAAAGTTGAGCTGTCCATTTCTTGACCAATTGTCTATGTTCAGAATACACTGTGTTCCATTTTGTGAATAATAATCTTCTAATATTACCCTCGGAGAACCGTTTCAGACTTAACGAGCTGAGATTAGGCAATTACAAAACCTTGGGATGCTAAGTTGGTGATTGAAATTACCTCTTGATGAGGTTAGACCTTAGACATTGAGGTGCTTCTCGTTCTCTTAAATTACTATAGAACCTCGATATGCCAAGTTTATAATTGGAATTGAACCACACCTTATTCTTATAGTCTTGACTACTAATGTAACATAATTGTAAATAATCACGTATTTTCACCAGACTCATTCTTGAGACTTTATATCTATTGAAAGGTCTATTATGATTTTAAACAAATTTGCATGACCTTAGAAGATACCCATCACGTTTACTTCATCTTCGGCAAAAATATTCTTGAAATTGGTATGAAAGCGTGAAATTTAGACTTACAATTTTTTACTTATTTGAGTTTGAGCAAGGAATAAAAGATGTCGTGGTATTTTCCACGGGTCCATAAGACCTCGAAGGGCTGGAGGACCTCTTATGTGATTAGAACCATCCACACCTAAAAAATATTAATTTAGTTATTTATATACACACTTTCTTTCATTAACTCAAGCCCACCATGGGCTTTTATGTGATTGATTGTGGTCATAATCGGTTCCAAAATCATTATATGACCTAGATGCCTCACTTACTACCCTACCAATGTTACCATGTATTACTTGAGTTTTTGATTAATAGTCCAATTTTATGAATTGTAGCTTTTTAATTTTGCCTTCAGAGAACATTTTCGAACCCAATGAGGCTAAGCATCAAGGTGCTTCCCTAATCCCAACACCTTATTATAGAACCTCAGGATACTAAATTAGTGAGTGCAACCACCCCCTCTTGCAACTTTCGACTATCATGAGAACATAATTTCGAAACAGCCACGTATTCGAACCAATCTCATTCATGAGACTTTATAGAGTTATTAATAGGCCTATTGTGGTTCAAACACAAAAATGTATGCCCTTGGGAGACCCTCCATACATTCACTGTATTCTATTTTTTTTTAAATTCCAAAATCGGTCCAAAAGCATAGATTATAACCTTCAAATTTCAGATAATTTTATACTATTTCAGGCCTAATAAGGAAAGAGGTTGGGGTGCTTTCCATAGTCCCCAAGAGGCCTTGATAGATTATTTGGGTGGTTGGAATTATCCCATTTGCCTTTAAACTATCACTTTAATCGATTATGTATGCGCCTATATTATATGATTCTGTGATGTCTCCCTGCCATCATCTGAGATTTCTACACAAGGTTTCAAAATCCTTAAAAATGGTCTAATTTCGTACTCCAAACATTTTTAGAGTTAACAAAATGATAAGGTTAGGCATATCGAGGTACTTTCTTTGGAAACTTATTATAGAATCCCAATGTGACAAGTTGATGATTGGAACCATCTCTTACAACTTTTGACTACCAAAATAACAAAAATTTAGAAACAACCACATTTTTTTCACCAACCTTATTTTGGAGACTTTGTACAATTGTACATCAATTGAAAGGCTTGGGGGACACTGGGCACCTAAGACTACATTCGATCACTAGTCTCTTACCATTGATGAAGGATTTTCACTACCACTCAAGTATGAAATGATAATTTCACAGTTTATCGAAAAAGTACAAGTTTGAAGATGGAGTTAACATAAACCTATACCATCATTTATTATCCATAACTATAAGTCTTACTACATAATAATATCTAACTATTTTTTTTTTTTTTTTTAGAAAATACTACAAGTATCTAAGCATCTATTATTCCCTTGAAAAGGAAATTTGAGAAAGGCAAGTAGGCAACAAAAAAATAAAATAAAAAGGTGAATATCTAGATATTTGAGGTGATCTTGAAATTCAGATACCACCTTACCTTATCTTAGCTCCTTTATTTTCCCTTGCAACCACCAAACTACTCTACACTCAACACACTCTCTTTCTCTTTCTCTTCCTCTTCCTCTTCCTCTTCCTCTTTTTATTTCTCTCTCTTTCTCTCTCTACAATTCAATGGCGCAATCTCTATGTTTCACTCCCTTAACTGCAGTTAGCAGCACCCCATCAAAACCAGGTTCATAATTCATCAATCAAAGTTATTAAAATTGCTGAATTTTGTCATAAAGTTGACTACTTTTTATTAACATTTCTTTTTGTTTTATCACTGTTGTTGTAGGGGTTTTGATTGGTAATTCTAATATTGTAACGTTTGTTAAAGGACAACCCCAATTGGGTTCTGAGAGATTTCAGTCTCTTGAGGTTAAGGTGAGATACCCTCCTCAATAATTTTGGAAGTTCACTTCATTTTCAGTCATGGGTCAATTTGAGTACTAGGCATATGGCAAAATCTGTGTATATACGAGTTTATCGTATACAACATGTTCTATTACGCGTGTCACTTAAAAGTTAGTGTTGCAACGGATTGACTTATGTGCGATTAATTAGATATAACTGGTGTATTGTATACAATATGTTTTGTTGCCAAATTGATTAAATGTTAATTTCACATAGGATTGAATTGTATGTGACTTGGAGTGACATAAGACACATAACTTGTATGCAATATACTAGCTCGTTAATGGAGATAGTTGTGTACTGTGGAGTTGCCTAAGATAATTCTTTGACATATGATGTCTTTTAATGTTAAATTAATTTGTATAGTATGTTAGTTGTTTGATTAAGACCTTCATGATGTAAATTTTTGCTAATTGTGGAAATGGTAATCAAATTAGCACTAAATTGGATGAAGAGAATGCCAACAGGAAATTCAATGAACAAGGAAGCTTCAATTTTGTTTAAAGATTATCTTTTTCCTTAATTTGGGAATTTGAAGCAGCCTTTATCTAATCCTATCCAAAAATCTTGGTATAATGTGTTAATTATTGCACAATACTCTAAGATGAAGCCATTTATAATGAAAGTCACTTTATGAAATTAATCTACTAATATTTCACTTTTGCCTTATGTTTTGTTCTTTCATTCATCCAAATGAATGTCTTTACTCCTAGGATCAACCAAAATTTTTCTAATGATTTGAACAGCTGTCAAATTTATTTATTTTTTTTTATTTAAGGATGGCATTTTGTCTAGGAATAATAGAAAAGCTAGGTAGTCTTGACTATTGAGAATCATATGTATGTTGAGCTTGTAAAGATTGGTAGATCTTGGTTTCTTTTTCGCTTCATAAATACTCAGTATGTAATTATATGCTTAGTTTTTCACAGTATTAACCATATTTTCTGGGTTGAACAGGCAGCAGATCAAAAGTCTTACAGAGGCAGTGCAGGTACCAAGGTGAATAGCATAGTGTGTGCTGCATGTGATGGAAATGGTATGTTGAATATATTATTACAAACCACACTTATTTTGCTCTTTTGTAATCATACCTTCAAATTTCGGCAGTGTGTAGCATCCACTCCTTAGTGATTATCATTTGACAACTCTTAGTTCCCATATTATTTGCTAAAAATTAGGAGCTAAAATCTCTGAATTCTTACCCATCTCGAAATTCATTCTTTTTGTTTTTTGGCCGGAGATAAGATAGAAACAAGGCTTAGACTGCTTCCTGGCAATAGTAGCACCTACACTAGGAAGTCTTTTACAGGAACACAAGACTTGTATTATCCACCCATTGTTTTAAGTTCTGTTCTAAAAATTGTCTATGACCTGTTTGCTACGAGGGAATGTTAAATATGATCCCTTAGGAACGGAGACATTATAGGCAGTCAAATCCGGAAATCTGTTTTGCTCTAGTCCTGAACTGATAGGGGATATAAAGTATAGGCTCATTTGGGGGGGGGAAAGGCTGATAAACCATTGTTCATTGTGATGTTTAATATTTTTGGACAGATATCAAAACTACAGCTTTTTTGTTCCCTGCTTCTATTCAATGCATGTCCTTTGAAAATGCGATGAAATGATGGGACTAATAATCTTCTAAGTTCTAACATCAACCATTTTCTTTAAACTGCTAGGTGCTAAGGTATGTTCACAGTGTGAAGGAGCTGGTGTGAACTCCCAAGATCATTTTAATGGACAGTTTAAGGCCGGTGCATTATGCTGGCTTTGCAGGTATGCTATCAACCAATATTACTATGTGTAGACGTGTTTATGCATGGAAGTACTTACCAATACTTTTCACCCAAAAACTTAAGCAAATATTTTCTCGTTTTCAGAGGTAAAAAGGAGATTCTGTGTGGAGACTGCAATGGAGCTGGCTTTATCGGTGGATTCATGAGTACCTTCGATGAAGGAGGTCTTTGAAAGGATTAAGCCTACACATTTGAAGCAGGGGTATAGAATCACTACAGATCCCTAGATAGTATTTTCATCGTATCATTTGATAGTTGCTTGATGTCTTTCTTTACTAAGCTAGTATTCCGTTGTAACTCTGTATGTTGTAGCAATGTACAACAGTTTTGCAAATTGTTATCGTGTTATTGATTAGTGTTTTTTCACTAAGCTAGTATCGCGCTTTAATGCAAAGTACAAATGTTTAGCTTGTTAATGCAAAGTACAAATGTTTAGCTTGTTAATGCAAGAACATTAAAGTTCATTTGATCATTGATCATAAACGTTAAACAAGTGGCAAAAAAATAATAAAACTTATACGCGTCAGGTAGGGGTCGAACCTACGACCTTCTGCTTAGGAAACAGACGCTCTATCCACTGAGCTACAGACGCTAATGATATTAGTAAATAGCAACTAAAAAATTGAATACCAAAGAATGGAAATCTATGGATATCATTTAATCCAATGAAGGTAATCCTCAATGTTAACTAACCTTTAGAATTGTACAATCATTAAAGGGCCATTTTTCATGAGTTTTGAGGAAGGTCACAAGTCACCATGTTATTTTAGCGAAGTACATACATATGATACATTAGACAGTACTGCTACTGAACTTACCAGTACCTCATTCTTTATAGTCGGTTGTGATATTTACAACCTTCAAATTTGCATCAACATTGTTAATGTGTAAATTAAGATTGCGGATCAAGTTTTCATTTTGAGCTATGATTTGTCGTGAAATAGTAGCATCCTTGTGTTTAGTTTGGTATCCGAAAGGTTTGAATTTGCTAGATGTTTGAGTCTAGTTTTTATAGTCCACTCATTGTTTGGTTCTGTGAGGATTATTTGGGCAAATTTTGCTACACTTGGTAGATATTAACATATAGAGTACCTATTATACATGTCCGATAAGTACAAAATACATGAGCTCCAAAAACAACCTTCTCCAAGACACATCTTAGAATTATTTACAAAGTTTACCCGAATGTAACTATAGCAGCAAAGTAGACATACAGAAAGAACAAGGTGTCAAAATCTAGAGTAGAACCACTTGTAACCTAGTAAAACACAAAGCACACACCACATTATCCTATTTTGTGGTTTAATATCTAGCAGCATAAGGCAATAAAAGAACGCCTTCTGCTCTAATAAGTAATAACCAATTCTAAAGTTTCAAAACAAGCACCATTCGAGCACAAAAAACAGCAGAGCTACAATGATCATGATAAGGGTGCTTAACTGAGGTTTATTATACCCTCGAGAGGATGATCCTGCAGTCACCAAGAATAATAGTGGGTCAGATCATGTATAAACTATAGCTGAAATTATGGTGACTTTAAGCTAAGCTGAATGTGGGATTACTGGATTCATAGAGGACATAGAAACGAGCATAACCAAACCTCCTTGGCTTGGCTCATGTTATCTGAGTGCCTTGATTTTCAGATCATCAAATGTTAAAGCGCTCAGCCAAGAGGTTTGGCTGGACCCTCTTCTGAAGACCTCTACTCAGATGTTATCAAATCAGAACATATATATTCCAACATGGTAAATATAGGAAAATGACTAAAATAAGATGCTAATGTGCTTCATTATGAGGTAATCCAGAATCCAGTAACTGAAATTTGTTGGATGTGTCATGGGGTGGGATCATAACCAATGTTCCACTTACTTTATACAGTAATTTACTTATCTATCTAACAAGCTAAGAGAGGAAAGGGTGAAGAGGATTCTCTTTCCTCTTGCTATTCAATAATTTGCCCCGAAGTTTACTTGAAAAGGAACTTAAGGAAGGTGAGAGCATGAAAACAATTGAGAAAAAAATGACAAGATGCTTTCTTTCTTAAACCCTTCCATTTCAATGAGGTAGTAGGGACAAGAGAGTAGGGAAGGAAAAGGCAAGGTACTCTCTTTCTTGCTCCTATTTAGATAATTTGGCCATTTCAAGACAAATGAAACCTATATCTCACGTGATAACATGATACAAGGGATCAGCTAGCAACACGGGCCACTGTGTTTGTCGACTCTTTACTCTCCTCTTGCTTAATGCTCACTATACTCTATATACAAACAAAACAGTAGCTTCTTGAGGAATGAATTTGAAGTTTGGATCTTTCTGCAGAGACCAGCCATGCCAATTCAAAGGTTTTCTTTGTCGGGCATCATAGTTCATTCTAACAATGAATCGTTCTATCCACTCATTGCTATGAAGGTTATCATTGTAGGTTGAACCTCAAGAGACCAGTCTTTACAACCCTACCTCTCACAAACTAGAAACAGATTTTTGAAACCTTAGCAAATTGATGAGACAATATTTCCTTCTTTTTTCGCACTCCAAAAGAAAAGAGATCATAACACCATAACACTAGGGGGAAGAATAATTTCTCATGCAATTCCTACACAAGATCTTATGTCCAAATGCCTCACAACTTACAAAAATATGACCAATAATGGATCCAGAATCCCTATAACAGCACGTCAGCACAGATAAATATAGATGCTTATTGCAATACTAAAAGATATGGTCTTACGAAGTTATCAATTACTAACAAAGATCAGATAAGAAGCTTAAAAAAGAAGCTAAGTAGGACATCACGTGCCACATGAAAAGTAATCCGAATAGATTTAGCATGAACTAACACCAGGCCACTTAGCACAGGTATTGAGATATAAGTCATCTAACAAAGTCTAATTTTACCACAAGTATTAGCTTTGTGTGGTAGAGTCAACATAGAGATAAGAAGTCCATGGCATCAGTACTTCAAATTATTCTACTCCGTAGCTAAAAAACATGGAGGTAACAATTTACAGGCATAAAAATAGAAGAGGCACAGAGCAATGTGTAAACAGACAAATCATCAACAAAACACAAATATCCAAGATGAAATCTCAATCTGAGCATATCACAATATAAAATCTTAAGAGCAGCATTATGTTAACTGATCAAAGGTGCAGAATGATCTCAAATACACAACTGTCAAAAAACATAATAGTACTAGAAAGATAATTAAGCAAGAATTTGGTTTTATAGTATATCATGACAGCTCAATTACGCATCATCTCTTGATCTACATTAACGAAGAGGCAGACGCACCATTGCAATAGTTGAACCCGAACCAAACATCGTTTGGTATCCATGTGTTGTATTTGAAAGTCACAGTCCTTATATAAGGGCTGGAAATTTGCACATTCTGTACCTTCCAGCCATCACGTCCCCTCCGGTATAAGTACACATAGCATACATCATATGTACATGGTCCGTTTACATCATATGTATCCGTGGAGCACGCCTCGAAAGCACGAGCCGATGGATTATCAATCCTCGGCACATACACCTATTATTTTACCAGAATGTACCAATCATTAATACATATAACATACCCTCTAACCACATTTCAATGTTTCTTTATGGGTTTTGTTAGAGATATGATATCATTAGTATCGGAAAATATATATCTGATTTCCTCAGTTTTCATCTTATTCTACTTATCTGCTCCAAATTTTCTGCAATTTAAGGTATTCCTTATTCATTCATCATTAATCAATCATACTAAAATCTGCAAAATACTCACTAAACAAAATCTGATTTTCTCCTCTTTCCAATTGCAGGGTATCAATCTGATTATTACCAAATAACAATCACTAATTAAGTCAACAACTAAAAGGGCAAAACCCCATCATCCCAAATTTGACTTTGCAATTTTGCATAATTAGGTGGGCATTTAATCCAGAAAACAAATAAAAATCAACAATTTATCATAAAAATTGAACAAATGTAACATCAAAAATTAGAGTAAAATACCTGATTTCCATAAGCATCACCAAAAGAAAGACTAATTTGATCTCTAGTGTATGATACAGAACTGCAGCTTGTTGTAATTCGAACTCTAAATGTGCATGTTGAAGCAGTAGTCTAAAATTTAGATAATAAAGAACAATCAAATAATTAATCACAAAATTAATGCACAAAAAAGCTAGAATCTTGTAAAAGTGATTAGATCATACTTTAATCAAAAAAATTAAAATTAAAAAATAAATATAATCAAAGATAGTAATCAATCACCTGATTGGGCTTAATCCTGAGAGAAAAAAGAGGGAGTGTTGATTCAGTAGCAGGAATGGGTGAGGATGATGAAGCGTGGATGAAAATGATGGAAAAAATGGCCAAGAAAATGTGAAGTCTGACCATTTTTTCAAAGAAAAAAAAAAGGAATATACTTTTTTTGGTAAAATTTTTCAGGAAATTTGTGGGAGAAAACTGGGGATTTTAATGTGAATTAAAAGCAGGAAGACAGTTCTTATTTATACATAAACATAACAGATGTTAGCAGTCAGCTTCAGCTACACGTTTTTGTAATAAATCCCACATAAATCCTGAGTCAAGTACCATTTTTTTTTTTTTTTTTTTTTTTTTTTTTAATCAAGGTTTCAAGGGGTGAATTAATTATATAAGTACAAAAAATTTCAAAAAAAAATAAAAAAAAAAATGGCATATACTTGTATTCTTTGTAAGATCTTTTAAAATGACTAAATGTCTAATGAGCAAACTTTTCATAAGTCATAGGGAGTTGGTTGTAATCATTGATATAATAGACAATTTTATTCATTATAATTCGAAGTAATCACATGAATTTTACGGAATATTATTTTTAGTTAAACAGAATACCATCTTAACATGTTAAGAGATATGAGATTTAATCAATATCGAAATTATATATACTACATAATAATATGGTTCATATATTAAAATAAAATAATGATCATAATTTATTACAAGTATGATTTTAAACTTTGGAGAACTTGAATATTATTACGAGTTATTCATAAGCGTATCGACTCATTGACATCCTAACCACAATAACCGGTACTCGGGTAAAACTTTTGTTCGAGCTGGTTTGTTTACTCTATTGGGCTACAGCCTACAGGGTAGTCACTTGTTAACACATCATAAAAGCTCGTGTTGCGCGTGGCACTCCAGGGATTTCACGTGAGGTTACTTAAAATAACATTTTTATTCCTCTTTTACACGAGGAACAATGTTGTCTTCATCAATCCCAAAGATTTATCACCAACTACAGTACTATTTTTTACGAGTACTATGGTAGGAATAGAATTTTTAAACTTCAGTAATTTTGTAAAATACTTAAATTTGTTTGTGATTTCATATTATTATTATTACAATATTACTTATTACTGTATCTATTAATGAGTTATGAATTATATTAATACATTGTCAGAATGGTATAGAGATTAATGAATTGCATCTTATTTGTTTATACATCCAAAGTTTCATTAAAACTGCAATACTACAGCTAAAACACAAGTTTATAGCTTGGACAAAAGGATTATATTTGCGGCTGATATTTGAGCATGCTTGTGTGCGAAGCCGTTGTTACACCAATGGTAGCTTAGCTTTAGTAGCTTTCAAAGTGGAACTTAATGTCGAGACTCGAGAGTATAGGCAAAATTCTCAACCAGACCAAAGCAACTAAACATATTGAAACAGCTTCCTGAAACTTGAATTTTGATATATGCACATTTGTGAACCTGAGTTTTCATACAGAATATTGGAAAAACAAATTCAACAAAGAAAACATATGTTGAGTGATATAAACAAGTGATTGAAGGACCTACGAGAAAACCCAGAGATGAGGCAGCTTCACATTTCATGTGAATATAAGACGCAGGATTTGCCCTGAGTACATGAATGACTTCTCAGTTTCTTCTAAACAATGATTCTTTTCTTCTCTTGTCCAGCTCTGCAAAACCAATTAACATGAATTTAATAGAGCTTTCTATATTCGAGTTGTTGAACTTTCATATCAACTCTTTTTCTCCAAAAGGGAGTTAATTACGAGTAATACACTAAACATCTGGGGTTAGCTAGATTAATACTCAACTAACTAGCAAGATAGGATTATCCCAAAAGTTGCCCAAATCGTTGTACAAGTTATTTGAAGAAAGGGAAAATACTGAAATAATTGAAAACAAAGTTTTCCAAATATGGAAGGTAAGAAAACGAGACATACTTCAGCAACTTTATTTAGCTTCACCCTCACACTCTGGAGCAACTGAGAAAGGTCACCATCCCACTTGTAGAATTCCAAGTCCTTTTTGTTCAGTATCTTCTCCGAAACCTAATACAGAAGGGATGATAAATTAATGGAGCTGCGATCCTCAAAAGTAGACAAGTCTACCTCATCTTATGATATCTTGTCCAGAATTTTTTATGACGACTACCAGTCTACCACCATTAAATTAGGTAGCAAAATGATTTACCTAGTTAGAAATCCATTATTTGAATAAAAAAACAGTAAAATGAAAACCCATATGCTTATTTACTTATTAGTCTCACTATTACAACCCATGGGTGCAACAGCATTCAGACGACAACTTTTACATTTTACAGATCAAACAAACAATTAACATAAAGCATGAGAGATGTATCCCATGAGAAGTAGAAAAGCAACGAATATCCAAAGACAGTTGCATTAGTAATGACCCTAGTCATAAGTCACAGTTGATTGATGATCATAAATTGGTGCATGAATAAAATTTTCTAGTACAAAAGAACCACAGGCAAGGATTTCGGACGACCTAGAACAGAAACTATGACACCTGGTCCATGTTGGAGGAGGTATCTTTTTTGCAGATCAGGGTATGAGCAATGAAAGAGGATTCCAAACCACAAGTGCACTATAATCTTTAAACATTAGGCACAAAGATATCAGGCTGCTGACATTTAAACAAGAGCAACAAAAGCCTATGCTACTAAGAGTCTTCATGTCACCTCAGATCAAGCATAGGATCATGTAAACAAAAACAGGAAAACTGACACATGCAGAGGAGCTATCAGGCCCCAAAATAATATCTAGCAGCACATAATCTTAAGTTCTTAACAGATTCAAGAATCAGTATTTGAAAGTTATATACAACTGCATGATAGATATGTAATGCAAAGCTAGGACTACTAAACACGTAATAACATACCTTCCTTCCGATCATGCGGCCCCCAGCAGAGTGGGCAAAATATACATTATAGAAATGGCAAATGAATGCCTGAGGATCCTTCTTAGCTAATTCTTCGAGATAATTAGCATATGTAACACCCGGCTCGGAAGGCTCAGGAATAGAATGGCCTTGCTCTTTGAACCACTCCAGATCTTTAGCCAAACACTGTGATCGTTCCAATCCTGTGTTCTTAAACTCAGCATCTGAAATTAGAAGTTTCGGGTCAAAAATAACAGGCAAGTTCAGCATCCAGGGACCAGTGACAAAGTTACAACTAGACTGCAATTCTAATTATCACCAGCCTCCAAAGACATGAAATGCGGCAGGCTTGTCCAGAAGACTAGAGCATCATGTAAGAAATTCCAAAGAATTATACAATCTCAATTGTCGAACTAGAGGAAAACAGAATGCATCTGAGCGTGCATTCAGAGCAAAACCAATCGAAAAGCACATCTTTTTCCCTAATTGTTGGCAACAGTAGCACATAACTTATAACTTATAGCTGACTTTTACGGAGTACAAGACAATTCTCTGATGATGACATGGTCCATGAGAAGAGAGGATCTTTGCAATAATGAAAATTAACAATCTCAAAGTGTCTTAAGGCCAGTCTTGACAAGTGAAAAGCTGATATTTAGATTCGTGCCCCAGGCACAGCAATCAAAACAGCTATTCTAATGTGCTAAAGATAAATTTCTAGAGACCAACTGTAAAATATATCTTTAATGACGGCCAAAGGAGCTTAATTTCCTATTTATGCAACCCCGCAATTATGCCAATATAGTGCTGGTAGGGTGATACCTTCACAGAATTGTCAGGATGGGCATCAAGGTCCATACTCTAAAGCCTTAGAAGCCAATGAGATAATAAAAACAATGGATGTGGATCATCATAAACAAGTTACATGACTGCTCAACATGACTTCACTTCACACAGAGACGTGACGAAAAACTGAATATTGCAGCTCTTAACTTTCTGATGCCAAATAAGATCAAATGGCAACTAACGAATAAGATAATTACATCGATATGGCTACAATATGAATGAAACTATAATTTGAAGGAGTTGAGACGATCAACCTAAAAATTTGAAAGAGTTGAAGATACATGCCAGAGGTAAAATATATTAACTGGAAAAACCTACTTAGCATTTAGCAACCTATAATATAAAGTTTAGATCATCCAGAAAATTAGCCCCAATCTAACAGCTAACAAGTGACCAGTCTCAAAATCACAAAACACAATTCACTGAAAGGCAATTCAACCTAGACCAAACTCCATAGACTTATCTCAAACACCTGATCTACTCTACAAGTATTTCCACACAACATCAGGAATATTCAATGAATGTAATCCTACAAGACTCAGAGAACCGGTAACACTAAAAGTATGAATCGGGTACTGATCTCAAATTAGTGATCTATTCTATAAGTGATCTTACACACAACAGCAGGTATATTCAATAATTTTAACCCTACATAGCATTCTTAGCATATTATTCTAAGACTAGATAACATGATAGATACGGAACAGGTACCGATACAAGGGCCTTAACCAGCTACACCTAAAAAGAGTTGCAACAGATTGGAATCATTGAATATAAGCACTTTGGTTAAGCATGATTACTTCAAAGAATACTCATTCATCAAGTAAGCACACCTCCTCACACCTTGATAGAGTATAAAACATATTCCTGGACCTCAACCATTAGCTTAAGCCATTCTATTCACTCTTCTCTCTAATTTGACACACCTCCTCAAGTCCTCATATAAGTACACAATAGGCTTATTATACTTTAACCAAAATTAAAAAGTATCTCATCATTAAACTTGTCAATCAAATTCCACAATCAACAAATAAAAGAAAATGATTAATAAAACTAAAAACGGAAAGATTATGAATAATTAAGCATTGATTACACCGATCAACACGTGTATTTCTCATGAATCCCAAACTTATACCAATACTCCAATTCCACAAAAGCAAATCAAGTCATCATGAAAATTCAATAATAATCAACAATTTGTATTCTAAACAAAAGAGAGATAATCTTACAATAAGAAACAGGAGCCTCATCAACAATCCTCTCCAAGGTGTCATAAACCAATTTACTATCAACAAGAAACTTCAGATACCCTTCAACAGTTGGGTCCCACTTAGCAGGAGACCTTTCTTCAGGACCCTTTGCCACCTTCTCCCCTTCTCTAGGAGCCTGCTCTTTAGTATGCAACTTCATTGCCACAGTTCTCATTTCATCCACAAAACTCTTCTTCACCTCAGCATCAGCTGCAGTTACAGCAACAGCTCTCAGGGGCATTTTGGTAATTTTTTCCAATGATCCAAAGTTATGATTTGGGGTTCTTCTGATGAAGGAAATTGATGAAAATTTATGAATAGGGTTGATTTTCTTGAGATTAAAATTGGGTTTTTTGGAAAATAATTGGGTTTGAGGAATTGATGCTAAGGAAGCCATTGAAACTCAGAATTTATAAGAAAATAGTATTTGGATTATGAAAATGAAAGTTGACTAGGAAAGATTAAAGAAATTTTTTTTAAAAAAATGAGGTTGCTTGCAAGGAACTACAAAAGAGGGCTAAGTATTTTTATTGAAAAGATTATTTTTTTTCTGATTTTCTTAATAAATTGGAATAGGGTTTCTAGATTAAAGAATTATTATAAACCCTTAGTCTATTATAAAGCAAATTGTAAAAGGGATTTAGGATTAAAGGAGAATAATTTAGGAGACTAAAAGAATTAGTCTCAAATATTAAAACAATTATTAGTGGAAAGAAGAGTTGGATTAAAGATGGAAAGTTTTGATTTTGGGTATAAAGATGGAAGCTTTAATTAGTGGGAAGAAGAGATGAATAATTGGTGTGAATATGGAGGTGTGAAAAATGTTTGGAAGGTATAAAAGTATGGTGTTGTTCAGTTCTATGTTTCTGCTTTTAATTTAAATGGGATTTTTATTTGTTTTTCTTTTTCTGTGCTAATGGATGAAGATGATGGGTGAATACGGCGAAAAGTTGGGAAAATGAACACGGTGTCTCTTCGACCCAAAATCTAGTGGCTTGGATCCGGTGTTTTTTCTTTCAATAAGTTTGCGTGGGGCGGACTTTAACTTTTATAGTAACATTAACTCTTTAAAATCTTTTAATTTGTTGTTAGTTTGAATTTTATTTTAATGCATATTTTCTTATAGATTCATGATTACATAGATTCATAACTACATAGTATAAGGACTAATATGATTAATCTAATACGAATACATTATAAGTTTATTGTAAGATAAAATTCATTGTTAGAAAAAAATAGTACTCCCTCCATTTCATAATGTTAGTCCCATATAGAATCAATCACATAAAATAAGAAAAGAAATATATTTGGAATCTAACATTAAAGTACAACATATTTCATAATTAGTTTACCTTATTTAACTTTTTTGATTTTTTATTAGGAGAACACAAGTCATAATTGCATAATTTAAGGTAAATATTTCCTTACTTAGAGTCATGTCATCAATCCACAACCAATTAATTCAAAAAAAAAAATCAAGTTATAAACGAAATATATTCAATATGGGTAGATCTTTTTGAAACGCCCAAAATAGTATATGGGACTAACATTATGAAACGGAGGGAGTAGTAATTTTTTTTAGTATAAATGGTAACTTTAAATACTTTTAAGATAACTTTAACTCGTCTAGTCGTCTTGCAATAAATTAACGTATAATTGCTTTTTTTTTTGGAGAAATTTTTTTTTCTCGTTATGAGAGTATTTTTAGTTTTTTTTTTTTTTGACAAGACGAACTAAGAAAAAACAACACGGCTAGAAAAAAAGAATAAAATTCTAGAAGGACCAAAAAAGAAAACGGCACTGACGAGCCTGAACTGCCAACCAATGAGCCGGAGACACCCATTGACAAGGGACCTTCCGAAGTTCACAAGCTAAGAACTGGAGGATAATATCCCTGATATCCTGAAGTAACCAGAGACATGAAATATCTCGACCACTTTTATGATGAAGAAGAGTACACAAGTTCGAGCAGTCGATGTAAATCAACAAGCGCCTATACCCACGACGATCAGTTGCCTTAAGAGCCCAGAGACAAGCTTGTAATTCCGAGTGTAGAGGAGAAGATGAAATAAAAGCTCTTGAGGCACCACCCAAAACCAAATTTGAATCAGGATCTCGAAAAATCCAACCAGCACCAACAATATGATCTTGAGCACCATAAGCACCATCAAAGACAATGCAAATATCAAATGAAGAGGAGGAGGGACCCTGAAGATAGCAAGATGGAATTGAGGATCTAGGCCTATTACAAGACCCAACATTTGACGAACGAATCATAGCCCTGAAATCCTGAAGTGCAAAACTCCTAGAAACCTAGTCCTACATGTGATGAAGAACTAATCCAGGAGAAATCACAGCCTGTCGAAACACCTTATGATTTCGAGCAATCCAGACAGCTGAAAAGAAGGAAACCAAACTTACTAAAACCTCCCAAGACTTGGAATGCCTCAGAGATAACACCACAGCTGTAAACCAATCAGTGAAAGACTTGTCTCGACGTGCTTCAATGACGAAAGAGTTGGAGCAGAATTCCAAATGGTGGAAACAAAGGAGCAGTTGCAAAAAAGATGTTCTATGGTTTCCTGACCACCAAGACAGAGACACAAGTTGGATCCACTGGAATTCCTCGAAACTGCAGAATTCCTTTGAGAGGAAGAGCGTTGTGAAGAAGTTTCCAACAAAAACACTGCATCTTCGGTAAAAGAGGCAGACCCCAAAAAGACTTCCACCATGAAGAGGGAAAGGAGTGCGCTTCATCTGAAATAGCGGATTAACAAAGCAACATAGCATAAGCCGACTTAGTAGTGAAATTACCATCCCTTGAAAATTTCCAGTAGACAAAATCATCCATCAACCTACTGGGACGTCCAAAGCCAAATGCGACTGTCTGTCGAAGAATCGAACAGCCTATGGACCAAAGTCGATCCCACGCATAAGAACGCGGATTAATGATAGAAGAAACATGAGACGGAAGAGGTGTCTCACCATTATCACGAAAAGTCAGAGGTTTTCTTGTTCGGGATAATATTTTTTGGTTTCTTTTAGGTTTTCTTGTTCGGGATAATATTTTTTGGTTTCCTTTATGATTTCCTCTTAGAAGAATTTTTCTGGTTCCCTCTATAATTTCTCGTTTGGAAGGGTTTTTTCTAGCCTATATTGTTAGGTTTATTTTTACTGTTTTTGAAAAGTTTTCCTTTACTTTTCTAGATTTTCTCTCATTCTCTTTCATCTATTTTCTTCTTGGTCTCAAGAGTGAATCTTTGTAGGGACTTTCATTGGTATAGTGGTTATTTTAATGTGCTAAATTTCTTTGTAAATGATTTTATTTATATAATTATTGGAAGGTTAGTGAGGGTAAATTGTTATTGAGGAGTTTAGTGGGTAATTTAGCATTTGAGTTTTTGAGCAACATGATTAATACTAGAGTTGAAGTTGAACCCAATCGCTGGCCTGAATATAAATAAATTCTTGTTCTAATTATTGCCAACATGCCATGTTTCCTATTCTGACTTCACATACTTCTCCCCTTCCTCTTCTTCTTCCTCTTTATTACTCAATTCAATCAGCATTTCTATAACATTTTTTTAAGTATATAAAAGAGACTAATAGAGTAATAATAAACTCTTCAATATTAAATACTTAACATTGTTTGTACTTCATACTATGGTCCAAATTTTAGATATTTTCTACTTGGTATTAATTTAATACCAAATGGCATAGAGCCATGGACATAGTTGGGTCATAAACTTTGAAAGTAACAATAGTTGTGTAAAACAATACTAATATATGGCCCGTTTTTTATATGGGCTCGTTCATATTACGAGGTGAGGTGGTCCTGAACTTGGGCTTGCGTAGCAATTTTTGAGCATATCTTGGAATGGTCCAAGAATCTATACACATGGACCTCATCTTTATGTGAACTTCCACGATCCGCATCAACTTGTTGCTTACTTTTAAAGACTTAAACCATCCAAAGGCTCATATCACAGGAAGTCTGGCTAGCAATGTCCGGATAGGGTAAGCCGGTAAGAGGATGGAATTTGAGCCAAATGAGAATCGAAACTTGCACCTCAAGGATGCAAGGCGACCTCTGGACCACTGCTCCGAGAGGCCTTTCTCCCGAGGTTTGTCTAGAATTATCGAAATGGTAAAGGATGTATTCAGAGGTCATATAATGTTGTTTAGAACCAACCATATCTGACCAATAACCCGTCAGATAGAAATATGTGTGTGGTGGACTTGAGTTTTTCTATTTAAGAGAGGTGTGTAAGTAAACAACTAAACTAACGGTTTAAAAGCGGATTGGATGTTTCAACCGCCCAATTTATCTTTCGAGATGTCATGGGGTTCATGGAAAGAACATCGACCTCTTTCGCTATAATAATATACTAGTTGAGTATATAGTCGATGTGTAAAGTCTTAAGGCTGAGATTGATTCATATATGTGACTATTTCGCTATTATATATGTTACATAATAAAGATGGATAGGTTAAAGATTAACATGATATTGTAATTACTTAGTTTTTGTTGGTATATAGTCGATGGGTAATGACTTTAGAAGGTCAAAGAAGAAAAAAGACAATTTTGGGACAGGCCAAAACTTTGAAACTTCATCATCTTTTATGAACGAAGGGAGTAACATATACATGGTTGAGAGAATATCCCGAGTTGTTTAGAGCCACTCAAAACGAGAATCAGAATGACATGTGAACACAGTAGCTAGATAAGATAACCATTCCCCGTCTTGGCTGCAAATCCATCTCTCTATGTAAGCTAATAGAGCTTCCAATGAAGTATCGTGGCAACATCTTTAACCTATCAATAATTAAGGAAAAAAAAAAAGAGCAAATGCAATGAAGTGAATGAAGTTATCTAGCTAATCACTTAATTACTTCAATTCAAACAACAATTGATGACATTATAAACATTTATGTTGAGATTGAACCAAAGAAGCCGTTTAATTATCTCCATATATATATTCATTAACATTCACAAACTTATTATTTGCTCGAACAAGGTGAGTAGTACATACAACATGATACAAAGAAAATAGAAAGATCATGAAGAAAAGATCAGATGAAGGTAAAGGGATGGGTGCATTAGCATGCAGTCAAATGGTTGGTTGTTCATACAGATTGGGAGGGAGAGATGCCGTATTCGAGCCCCCATAGCTCGAACGATCCTTTGATAAAGTCATAGTAACCACCCTTCAAAGCTAGAGTCTTCTTCACCAAACCATCTCTTACAAAGGGGTATGTCAACAAGTTTCCTAGTGATACATTCACAGCTTCCTGAAAATGGTACATATAATAGGTCAAGTAAGCATAACGTACATACAAAGCACGATTAGTTTATTTAAGACTTGTGATAATTTAATTAAGCTAAGGATAGAAACTAGTTATCTCACAAACATAATGTACAATATGTAATTGTGTTACTTCTCGATCAATTTACTATTATGTTTGAATTGATTGGATTAAAAATGTACGTGTTACATACTTATTCAAAATGTGTATGTGGTACATATATAAAGTAATAATGTTCACTCCAACTAGATACGAGTTCACCATTTAGAGCTACACGTGTGTGGTGGTTTATGACATATATAAATATTCGAGAATGAAGGGAGTATAATATATATGGTGAAGGAGGCTTAACCTTTTCACAATGGTAGCATTGTTCAGCGAAAGGTGCGGAAGCATTCTCAGCTAACACCTTGTGCTTGGCAGGCAAGCAGATTTTGACCCAATCCTCAATGAAGTCACTAGCCAATCAAAGTGATAAACATCATTAGTCCAATATTAATATGTACATGCTCATTAATTACTTTAATCAATTATTTATGTAAGCTTCAAAAATTAGATAAAATTGACAAAATTAATTAGTAGTATAATCAACTTACGTTGAGGTTGGTCCTTCATCAGGGAAAGACATAAGCCCCTTGATTCCACCACAAGCACTGTGTCCAATCACAACAATGTTCTCAACCTTAAGGTGCAAAACTGCGTATTCAATGGCCGCGCCAACTCCAGCATATTTGCTCTGCACAAAATAAATTAAATACATCAACAAAATATCTTTGATAGAGTATATGAAATGTATCCTGATCTTCAACCATCTGAGGGGACGTAATAGAGTATATAATTTAATTCAATCATCAATTTTTGATTGAGTACAATTATCATTTAAATCATAGTTAACTTAACTATTTTTGTAGAAAAGATCGAAGTTTTTTAATATTTATCTTTTGCTATCATTATGGCATAATTAAAATTAACCATAAAAATTTTATCATAAAAAAGTCTTAAAATTTGATCATTACCTTGTCAAATGCTGGGACCATGTTGGCGATGTTGCGAACCATGAAAGCCTCACCAGGCTGGAAATCAAGAACGTGCGAGGGACACACACGGGAGTCTGAGCATGCAAACACCATAAACTACACACCATTTTCGCAATAAAAAATTAGATGATTTGTCTAGCTGATTAGTTACGTTATAAGAATAATTAATTGAAAGTGAAAATTACCTTGGGGCTTTGGCCCTTAGCTAGTTCACCATAGAGTGCTGGATTTGTCCTACAATAAATAGGTGCAAAATTTTCTCAATTAATTAATTTTAACGAATCTGTCTTTTACTTAAATTTTAGACTTGAGAATAAACCATAACTTACTCGTATTTCTCCTTCTTGAATTTGATAAAACCTTCCTTAATTCTCTCGACCGGGTAATCCGATGATGGTTTTCCATCAACGGTTTTTAACTCAGCTGTTATCTGCGCAACCTTTGATGCGGCTTCATTTTCAAGCTCGCCGTTCTCACTACAGTCAATTAACATGTCACATCAAATCAATTGCATCCAAAACCCCCTTTCATACAAAATTTATTAGATGGTCCATGACCACCAAATCATCATCCATAATCTAACCATTCATAAACCGACATGCACAATACTTTAAAATTTTTAACCATATGAATCACAAATCGACATATGTTATAGCTCCTTTAACACTTTTTACTACATTTTCCATGGATCGATTCAACCCTTTATCATACTTTAATCTATTACGATGTAGATTATACATAGCCTTTTTATTCCCTCATGTATGTCCAATAAAATGGGAAGTTTTGGATATCTTATCCAATAAAATTTGAATAGAAATTTCTAGGTCAATTCAATATAATATACAACTTATGTTTTTGGTGCAAATCTAATGTACAATATGTGGTAGACCTTGTCTTTATTTGCTTGAATTTAGACCACCCCTTTTCAAAATTTATTAATTTCGTCCCTACCCATGCACAACCTAAACACCGCAACTTTATTACAAGTTCGTTGAAGAAAATGGCATGCTCCTTCAAAAATTCCAACTTTATTAGATTAATACATCAAAATATTAACATATAAATCAATACATAATCATGATTAATTTAAATTAGTGCAAAAATAAGAAGATTTACATACATTAGGAGCTTCTTAAGGGCGGCAATGGCTTCTTCGTATGCCATATCTTCCTTCTGCTTGAACAAATTTTAGAAACGTTATAAAATTTTGAGATGATCATGAAAATGATTGTAAAATGTAATATTTGTTAAATTTGTATTAATAGGAGTTTATCTCATATGACGAAGAAAATGGCCTACTTTTTCTGTTAGCTTTGCAAACATATTGTTTGTCCTAAAGAAGTAAAGAAAATGAATGTACAAAAATGAAGTATATTATGGAAACAAACTATGCTAAAAGTTTCTAAAATGTAGTTCTCTTACTCATATCACTTTAATTAGCTAAGTATTTTAGTTTTACTACTAATAGTACATTCTAGAGGTTTTAGTTGTACACATTTCATTCCCAAATAATGTAACATCTCTTATCTTTTGAACAACATGTAAAATACCACCCCAAAAATTGTATTACTTGTAGACAATACAAGTTAGTGATGAATGTTGACAAACTATATATTTGATAAAATGTCACATGATCTAGCTTACTTATCCATACATGACTGTCTAACACGAGAACTACAATACTGAAAGGAAAAAAAATATGATAAAACATAATGTACGTACCAAAGTAGGGGTGATGATAGGGACGGGGGCAGCAAAAACGGGTTGGTTCCGAATAAGGGCAGGGGGGACAGAAGAAGAAGGGTTGAGCCTATTGTTAGCAAAGAAAGTAGGCCTTATAGTGGGTGTGTTCTTCAATTGAGAACGAGCGGGGGAGGTGAGGCACCACCCGGATATAGAAGAAGCAGCGGTCGACATTTACGTGTGTTAATTAAGAGAGAATAGAAGAGCTCTCTATGTAAGTAAGCTAAAACTTTAATACAATATAATGTATGTTATAAATATTTAGTACATTTATTTTGTAAGGGGTGCAAGATTATATTGGTTTATAAATGTAAGAGAACCTACATTTCCACGCCCTTCAATTTAAGGGATTTTATCTAAAATTTATCAATTTTTAACAATCACCACTAAAATGGGTCCTAGGGTAGATAATATAATGAAAAAGACATCTAGCTAAATGAGAACTTCTTATAATTTTTAGAGGCTATGCCTTAAAATTTTATTGGTATACATTCTCATCTTGATAATGTTGGACCTTAATTTTTGTGTTGGTTATATTTGAAACAAACAAACAATTCAAATATTGTATTGGCATGTTATACATATATTCATGGATTCATCAACCTCATATATTGGATAATTAGATAATTGGTGTATGCATGGAGTTAATGCTTAAATTTAGAGTTATGGAAGGTCGTGTGCTTTCTATGGATTTTGAAATTTAAATCTTTTTGGTAAATTTCAAATAAAAAAAAATGTGTTTTGTTTTTGTCTTTTTGTTTTCTGTGATCATGGTCATGGATGAAGATGATGGATAATACATGAAGAAGCTAAGGTGTACGTATGGTCTATGGACGATGTCTTTTCGCCCCCAAATCTAGTGGCATGAGAATGTAGATTGAGTTGAGGCCAACAAATGACACGTATACTTGAAACATAGGACATCATATGGTTTACATCTACTTCCTCCGCTCTTCTCTACTTGACTCAGTCTGACTTTTACACTATTCATATCTTCTCTTTTGACAGTATTTTGTGAATTATATATAAGAAAAAATATATTTATGTGCGATCTTATTAGAATCGTCTCAATAAATACTATTATAATATTTTAACTTTATACTCCGCAATTTTTACTTGTCGAGGATTAAAGCTATTGATAATTAAAGTTATGTGTTGGAAAACATGACGATAAAAAAATAGGTCTAGTAAAAAGAATGGATGAAGTATTTTTATTTTAGGATTTTTTTTGTGAAAAACTACCTTTTATATACAACTTTTTGTGAAAAACTACCTTTTAAAAAATATATTGTAAAAGATTACCTATTTTGAAAAAAAATGTTGTAAAGGACTACCCCTTGTCGAAATCTGGCCGTTGACTCACTTTTCCGGCGTTGACCACCCACGTGCCGGTCACATGACCTTTAATTTTTTTTCTTTTTTTTCTATGCATGCACCACCAGCAATGCCGCCATCTTCACCACCGCCCCACCACCACAACACCTCAAAACACCCTTACAACGGCCCTCACGCATCCCAAAACCAACCCAACCCCACTTGAAACCGCCTCCACCCCGTCGAATCCAACACAAGCCCTCAATCGCTCCGTAATTCCGCGACCTTCAAACAACAGCATTATTAACTTCGTTCCCCTGCCATCACTGCACCACCACACTCCATCTTTACAATAATAACACCACCACCCCACCAAGCTGCAAGTAGCAGCCATACTAACCACCATCCCAACCACGGTACACTAACAACAATAGCGCAGCAGTCAAATTTAAAAATTAATTATTGCAAATACCAAACAATTGAGAAAAGGAAGGGAAGGGTTCTGGTTTTCGAGGGGGTCGAAGGAAGGTGGGCGGGATTTCAACGGTGAGAAATGCATGGGTGGGATGAAATTTGACCGGAAATTGATAATTTATTTGAGGGGTGGCCGAAAATCAAGAATCGAGGGAAAGGGGTAAAGAGGGCTAGGGATCAGAAAAGGAGCGCTGCAGGGGGTGGGGATGGTCGGAAATTGGAAAAGGGAGGCGGAGGGGCAACAAGCGCGGTAGTCGGCAGGTGTGTAAGGGTAGTCGGAAACTGGACAAGGGAGGGGGAGGTGACGGCGAGGGGGTAAGGATGGTCGAAAACTAGAAAACGGAGGAGGAGGGGGTGGGGATGGTCTAAACGGGAAAAAGCCGCCAAGTGGTCTAGTCAACGCCGGAAAAGTGAGTCAACAGCGAGATTTCGGCAAGTGGTAATCATTTACAACATTTTTTAAAAAAGAGGTAGTCATTTACAACAAATTTTTTAAAAGGTAGTTTTTCACAAAAGGTTGTATATAAAAGGTAGTTTTTCACAAAAAATCCTTTATTTTATGATAAATATAATTGTGATCTGATCGAATTGAATTGTTATTCTGTAAAATGTATTAAATACTCGTTTGTTGTAAATAATAGGAAACGGATGTAGTAATTATTTTTTATGATTCTTTTGTTTCGACTGTATTTGTTTTTAGGGTGTTTCATTGAGATTGCTTTGTTATTTCATTTGGTAAACTCCCTTTCTCTCTTTTCTGCCTCATGACCTCATCATTCTCACTTACATCTTTATCTACACAATTTTGCCTTGTTTGTAAGAAAAAAGTAAACTATTTACATCAAGACAAATAAAAAGGGACAAAGTGAAATACAATGATACATTTGATACTATATGGTTTCAAAAAAAAAAAAAATACATTTGATACTATATCCACTGCACATTAATTCGAAAATTAATTGATATACAAAATTATAGTTTGTATTATCTTGTTCTAGATTAATCATAACAAAAACCTTGTCGCCCACCCCCAAAAACCCCCTTAAAAACCAAAATATTTGGGGGCTGCCATCGATGGAAAATTCCATGGTAAGCCCCAAATCTCCTTGTTAGGGTTTGTTCTGATTGACTGAACTGAATATTTTACGAGAGAAGAAAATTAAGAACTGAACTGAAAATAATGTAAAGAGAATAGGCCCTTAGTTTATTGTTTATGCAGTTTTTGTGAAAATAATGTGAAGAGAATAGGCCCTTAGTTTATTGTTTATGGAGAAGTATGTTGGTCAATAATTATGTCTCTCGTTATGAGAGTTAAAAGTCCTCTTTTTTGGGTAATCAGTTCTCTTCTAAGGGCTTGTTGTGTTTTTAGTCTTTATGACAATTTTGTGGTACTGTCTCTTTTTAGGGAAAATGATGATGGTTTAAGAAGGTATAATTTATGGTATCGTACAATTTCTCCGTTCAAGACAGTTATAGCACAGGTTGTGAAAATTTCCGCCCGTAAAGATGCACAGACATCGATGTTAACGAGGATTTTCATCTTTGAATCCATCCTCCAGGAGTTGCCCTCGAGTATGCTTTCATTTAGTTGTATTGGATGTGAATCTTGTTTCTGTATTTTAGATCTTATTGATTTATGTACTCATATTCAATGTAGATGTCGTATGGCTACTTATTAATGAAATTCATCCTCCCTTGTAAAAAAAAAAAAAAAAAAAAAAAAAAAAAAAAAGATTAATCATAACAATTTGACTTTTGTAATATTCATAATTGTATATTCTTCTCACTATACATATTTTTTTTTTTTCAAAAGAAGAAGGGAAAAAAAAAAAAAAATGCCGTAGACTCGTAGTAGATCAACTAATTAGATGTCCTTAACGTTTTGGGCTGATTGGTCTTTTACTTGGGCTTGAGCTCCACTTGGATATCTTGAAAGTGTTGAAACTAATATCATGGACTAGGTTCATCTGCCATTATGGCCAATCAGCAAAATACCCCACTACGTTGCTACAAAGTCTACCATGCTACCTCTCTCTTTTAAGCTACCAAAAATTTAATCTATGAAATGTTATACTTCCTCCGCTTTTTAATGTTTATAATATTTTACGATTTCATGTAAGCATACAGAAGTTGGGGGAGAGGGAATTAACGGTAAAATTACAATAAATAAGTTCAGATAAATTTAAATAATATAAGTACAAATTAAATAAGTTAATGAATCAAAAAAAAACCTATGTTTAAGTAAAATAAAACACACCGTGACATTACAATAAATCGGCAGAACTTGTGCAACATTACAATTTATCATTTGATAAAAGACACAATTGATTTATTGAGAATAACCAAACTTACATTTAGTTAAACTTAGAACACACCTTTCTAATCTCACCATTAGAACCAGTTTTAACATCAATAGTACTCATCTTAATCATAGCTTTAGGGAAATCAAAATTGAACCTAACACCAAACAATCCTCTAATATTTCCTGCATAATTTTGCACAATTGCACGAGTTGCATCATCGCCCCATAATCGTTGATCGGATTCGAGCACAGCATTGCCATCCCTAATGTTCTTGAAGAAATTAACATCAAATCTAGTCCAACTATCTTTGTCCAATGCTACCTTGGTTAAACCATTGCCATTTTTGGGGCACAAGGCTTGTAGTTGGGCTAGATTTGGTGAGCTGATTGAAGGGTCAGAGTTGCCTGTTGGTGTGAAATTGTAGAGCCTATATTGAAAGAATCTGCAATCGGTTTGTCCAATGGTATGTGCACCTAGAGAGGACACAAATTTGAGATCATATGTTAAATTATGTTACAAGGAAATTGAGTTGTTTCAAATAAAATAAAGGAAAATAGTTATATGCATAGTTTTTTTTTAGG
Source organism: Chenopodium album (assembly GCF_948465745.1). NCBI lineage: Eukaryota > Viridiplantae > Streptophyta > Magnoliopsida > Caryophyllales > Amaranthaceae > Chenopodium > Chenopodium album. The sequence goes on along the minus strand of NC_137847.1, from coordinate 1,766,123 downwards.
AAAACTTAATACTCAAGTCTAAATGATCTTAGATTTTCTATGAATGAAGCTTGAACACAGTATTTTGAAATGATAATTTAAGGTGTTATTTCCACAACCACATATAAGGTTGTGCGTGCATAAGGTGCGCTACATATAAAAGGAGGCGTGAGAGCCCTAAGAGGGGCTCATGTGGTTAGGAGCATTCCTCGGACCCAAGGTCATACAATTGTATATTAATAATATGTCTTGGAAGGACCCAATCCTATACCTTCCAAATATTAGTGTCGATAATCCTATAAATAAATAAAATTAAAGTTGTCACATTCAAAGTATTAGGTAGATCCATTGTAAATCTAATGTGAAAATCTACTTCAGCTCCCTATTTATAAAGGGTTGTGAAAGAGTTAAACCAATATGTGATGCATCCGTTACACTAGAAAAAGAGTCAAAGGCGAGGGCATACCAACAAGTGTAACTAGATCGTGATCATTGAGACCTTTATCAGCAAATTTTTGTCTATGAACAGCAATAGATTCCAGAGGAGATGGCAAGTTTAAGGCATCGGATGCTGAAGATCTCTTGCCATCCAATCTCCCAAGTGGAACTCCCCAATTTGGACCTCCAGTCTGTCCATTAAAATTCATGTCAAACAAAAATACTAAGGAAGAAACGTGCATAGATATATAACATGAGACGTATATCTACATGTACATGTATAATAAAGCATGTTAGCATTTGAACAATTACCAAAGCAACGGAATCACGAGCAGCTAAAGCTAAGATATCAGCACAAGAAACAACTCCTGGACACAATGACTCGAGTTGTGATTTTGCATCATCAATCACATCAAAGCCATTCAATCCGATGTTTGTAAAAGCAGTTCTTTCTGATGAAGGCCCCGAAATCAACACTGAAGCATCACATCCCTATATTATCACCACATATAACACTTATTACATAAACAAATCAAACAAAAGTGAAACATAATAAACTATTGTGGTATGCATAATCGTCAACAAGCTCTCCTTAGACCTTAGTTAGGAGTAAAACAAGAGTTGACTATTGTGTAATTATCTCCAGGTAGTCAACTCATGTATAAAAATTTCTAGTTTCGCCACTGATCCTAATTACCCACTAATTACTAAAACAAGACAAGCAAAACAAATACACAACAAACCTGAACAAAACAATCGTGAAAATGCATTCGTAGCAAGCCAGGAGCAATAGTAGAATCAGAATTGAAGTGAGATTGCACAGTTGATCTTACTACACCTTCTACTTGTGGACAACTTGAAGCATAATAGTTAGTACTTAACTGAGATTTAGCAGAATTAACCAACTTACTTAGGACTAATAACAAGCATAAAACTCTAAAACCTTCCATTTTTGTTGATATGTTAACAAATGAACAAAAAAACTAAGAGATTTATAGTCTCAATTCAAGCAAGTTGGGTACCAAAATTTGTAAAACGTGGTGTGTTTCACTAGCTACTCAGCTTCCACTACAAATTATGCACTATAGCTGGTGTTTACTTATAAATATGGTGCATGGATATGATATGGTTTGTTATTGATGTGACTGCTTTCATATAATTCATCAATAATTTTTTTAATTATGGTTTAAAAATTAGACAATAAAAGTGTCTAGTCGTACTGATTATGGAATGAGAATGATCATTTTTAAATGAACAAATATTACATTTTTAGCTACTACATGGGTTTAACTCGTAATTTAAGAGTGTCTCTAATTTGTATTTTTATTTTATAAAATACCTCTAGATAATCATCACCGAAACACTTAAAAGACTGAGTCATTACATTTTATTTCTTCAAAGGGCGCCACACATAGTCCCTCGTACCCAGTGCAAAAACTTCCACTTGAAATAAGGGGTGAATGAGATTTGAATCAATGACCTTTTTATGTCATGTTGCCTTTAGATACCATATGCATGTTAAAGAACCAGCTAATTCAATCAAAAACTTAAAGTGGTGATTAAAGCTCATGATTGGTTTATATAATCTAACAGAAACCATACACTAATACAATGATACTATATCTAAGATAAATAAAGTGTCGGCCGACATTCTTGATAGAGTATAAAACATATTCTTAGGCATCAACCATCAGCTTAAGTTTTTGGTTGAGTTGGTCCTCTAGCATGGTATCGGAGCTAGCGTGACATAAGTCACGGTTTCGAATCTCATTCACCCTCCATTTTCAAGTGGAATATTAAGCGATGGGTATGAGATGAGCCCATTCTGCATCCACACTTCTAGTTCAAACGGGCTCTCGTTAAGCGCTGGGTATGAAGAGGGCTCATGCTGCATCCACACTTCTAATCCAAACGGGCTCTTGTGTGAGGGGGCATGATAGAGTATAAAATATATTCCTGGGCCTCAACCATCAGTTTAAGCTTTTGGTTAAGTTGGTCCCCTAACAATTCTATCAAAATATATACTTATTTTTTATTATTATATATCTTTAAGGTGTAAGGTGTTTTTAAAATCCTGCATCCGTCACTTATACCTTTAATTATTTATGTTTTATCATTTGTATATTAGAAGTACAACATTATGGAATTAATCATGCTCTAAACTATTAGGAATAGAAGACGCGTAGGGCCATTCATATAGTAGTGGTGGATTATGTCTTTTATTGACTTTTTTTATTTTTATTTTTTAATTTTAAGTTTGCTTAAAAACAGCAAATGGATATATGGGTGCAATGCAAGCTTTTAGCTGGCCTAATGTGACTGATATTGTGCATGTAATGCGTAATTGAAAAGGGAGAATATAAATATATAGTGATTAGTGAGTGGCCGAGTGGGAGACGTAATATACTATAGACAATTAGGCAAGCCATCTTCTTTCTTTTCTTTGATTCTTTTTAAACTCTTTGTATGTAACGCGTTTACGAAAATATCACATCATTTCATCCTTTTGATCTTCCCTTTGTTCTTTTTGTGCCTTTATGTACCATATTTATGTTCACATGACTTCTAACACCTCTTAGTTTTATCGCCTTTACTTCTTATTTGCGACTTCATGACAACTATAATGTATAAGGTTTCGACCTAGAGATTATGACTACTATTGATTGATAACTTATGATTACTAATGACAGATTTAGGATTTTGAACATGAAGTGTTAATTTATACTCCGTACAAGTATATGTTTAAGAGAAAGAAAAGAAATATATCAAAAATTTTAATTCTCTTTTAACTAAGTGTCAACTGACACCCCATGCACCTTCGTGGCTTCTTAATGATAACACAACTTTAAATGTTATGCGGGAATAGTTTCATTATTTTTTCTATTCCTTCTTGAAAGTATACTCTATAAAGAATATATTTTTTACCCTTCATTCACTATAACCTTTAACCCTTTTTAATCACATCTATTAATTTTCATTAAACGTTATAATTAGTAATATAATTTCCCTTTTGTCTTTCCTTCTCTCTCCTTTTTTTTTTCTAATTTCTATCCATCCAATTGTCTTTCTTCTCTTTATCAGTTACTTTCCTATAGTATTTCATTTAAATTGTTTTGCTAGTGGATGTGTTTTCCCATTGATCGAAATGACTCACAATGTTTATAGATAATAGGCAGCGACTATATCATATGAACATATGTTGTCTTTCTCTTACAGCTTATACATTTGTAAATGATCATTTTGATTATCTACCACTGAAGTATCGTAAAACATCTCGAAATTTAATTAAAAATTTGAGAGATTGTTATATATACTCAGGTGTACAATACACCCATGAGTATTTTGTACTTATTTTGATGATCATTTTTCATTTAATCATTAAATGAAAAACATAAACTAACCTTGAGGTAGTTGGGTGTATGGCGTACCCGAGTGTATATAACAAATTTTAAAAAAAAATTACCACGACTAGGCTATGTGGTGTTTCCTATCTCCTACAACAGCTTACTGTATCTTTCGAACACGTCTAACAGGCGTTTCGAGTTTTGACTTGTTAGATATTGACATGTTTGGTGTAAGAAGCCTTGAGTTACTTATAAATAATACAGCTAGCTGGATGAACAAGTTATCAACAAGTGATTTCTTCTGAAACTTGTACATTGTGCGTAACATAATCTTTATCATACAGCGCATAATTCATGCTCTTAGTATACTTGATAGACAAACCTTATCATACAGTGCATAATTCATGCTCTTAGTATACCTGCTAGTGGTAGTTGAAGTAAGTTGTAGTATTACATTTTGTGTTAGTATTCTATGAAGACATAAGAGATCGAGGGACAAAAAAATACAGTAAAAAAAAATACACTAAGGAGACGAGAGTAGCGTCTCTTCCCTAGTCCCCTCTAGAAGCAAGTGCTGCCTACTTGGCTACTTGTTCAAGAATAGGTATCTTCTTCCATGTCTCCTCTGCACCAGCGAGTTGCAGGGGAGGCAGTGAGAACATGCTCACAGTCGAGCTTTTGCTTCTGATTTCTTTTAAGGCTCTCAGTGCCGAGATAGTGCTCTTCATATAGAGGCTCTCCATGTACTCGATCTCTGCAAGTTCCTTCGGACATTTGAGCAGACCATTACTATCGCTGGTGGAACTGATTGTAGGGTCGCACCTCTCATCACCATCGGCTGAATAGGCTGTGGTTGGCTCATTATCAGTGGGAAAGAGAAGGTCGAGCATTCTTTCACATTCTTTGACTAGCTTGTATATTAAGTCGGTTGTGAAGAAAGGCTGCTGCAAGACCCTCTGAATAAATGGTAAGCGAATGAGTGCGCCAGTTCTTTTGTCGTACTTCTTGAGAATTTTCACCAAACCTGCAATTAAAAGTCCGGATTTGATTGAGAAAAATGCTAAATAAGAAATTAAAAGGGGGTTTGTACAGCTTAAGAAGCTAGAAGCAAGTTTATATCCTGTTATTGACAAACATATTAAGCCAGAAGGCAGAGGCCACCCACACATAAAGTCACAACAGGACTTTGTTAGAAATAACATTTTAAGGGATCAATTTGCTCATCTTCCTTTTAATTGGAGCATCTAGAGTCAAGGCAATCTACAGTCACACAGAAACAAGCAAGAAGACAGACCATTTACGTATTTATATGTTAGCTATGAAATTATGGAACACACCGTGATTTGCAATATGGACATGAAACATTGCTCAGAAATCTCACCAAAAACTTGGTGAGTAATAAGAAATTTCATAAACTCATGTCACAGAAAAATGTCCCTCGGAAGTATTCAGCAGCAAACTAGGTAAATTGTCCTGTGCCAAGAACAGCTCAACGTACTTGAAAATATATAGAAAACAGTGAACTCATAAGGCCAATAACTTCAAATAAGGTCACTAGAAAAGGCATTTGTTCTAGAATTTCTAGTCTTCCTGAAACTCTTGATCTCCAATATTTCTGTTAGGGAAGCAGAAGTGCAGATTCATGACTTTACACTAACCCGGCTATGAAAGTATGAAACATCCACCAGTCCAACTCATACATAAAGGCAAGGCACATGCTTCAATGTATGTATCTCGATATCAAAAATAAAATGGTCCAAGCTCAAATCAGTAGAAATCTAATTTTTCTAAACAATATTAAGCTACATGCTTTTAAAAGGGAAAAAAGAATAATATTTGGAACCTTTATTTTCTTGAAGATTTTGTAAAGAAAAGAGTAATTTTTGTACATTATTTTATTTATTCCTTAAGATTCCCTTCTTTTATTCAATCATTTGAATTGCACATCAAGACAGGTTGTGATGCAGCTGAGAAGTCTGATCATGATCTAGTCCAACAATACCTGCAATTTAGCAACCACAAGTCTTGTATATCCTTAAATAATGTCTTGTATATGTGGCTGTTATTGAACATTGTAGATTTATCTTATTCACATCAGTTGTGCATAGTGATATTACTTCAAATTTTTCAAATATGTTGTATAGGCATGATCATCAAAACTATTGTTATAAGTAAATGCTACACTCCATTCCATGTTCACCCTCTCACTATTCCCATCATTTTTGCTTTAAGATATACTATTAACCTAGTCTACAAGAATTGTAACTAGGAATTTAAATAATAAATCATACACACAGCACTACATCAGGGACCACAATATCCTATTAAGTGCCTAGTCTGAATAGCATCAATTTTAAACACAATATCAGTGAATTGTCATATTGCTTTTATTTTTTTTCAAATACTTGTATGTTGTATAGGCATGAATGCATGATCATCAAACCTAATGTTATAAGTAGAGGCTACACTCCATTCCATCTTCACTCTCTCGCTATTCCCATCATTTTTGCTTAAAAGATATACTATTAACCTAGTCTACAAGAATAGTAACTAGAAATTTTATAATAAAATTCATACATACAGCAGGGACCACCATATCCTATTGAGTGCCTGGTCTGACCAGCATCAATTTTAAACACAACACCAGTTAATAGGCAATTTTAAATAAAATTGAAATTCGAATCACAAAATATTAAAACGATCCTTATCTACTCGGTACACACGTGTTTTTATATTAATTTTAAAACACAAATAAGATACATATGTAAATTATGATTGCACTATATTATGAAGGTCAGTTAATTAAAACGATTATAATATTCATGATTCAATAATAACACTTGCTTAGGTTTTTCTATTTATATTTTATATTGAAAGACTCGTCAACAAGATAAACATAGTCAACAGACAGCAGCACACCTGAAAACATAATCAGTTTTTCTATTCTATTGTTGACTCATTGACAAGTGATAGTGTCACACTATTTAACCCATGACGAAATATTCACAATCTAAAAACAATACTAGTATTATTTTCCTTCAATCATCATTGATCTCCATTTAGTGTTTACTTAGTACAAATATTTACCTAGTAAAATGCAAGGGAAATCCTATTGTGAGACCCGATAAAGGTCTCCTTTGAGTCAACCCATAGAGAACATATTCAAAGGACTATATTCCATGTGCTAATGGAATATCCAACTTAGAAAGCGACAACCTCAAGGTCATCAACTATCATTTCACATCTACAATTAAGCAACCTTACCAATTATGTTCATTAATAGCTTCTAGAGTGGAATATTATCCCAAAATAAAGCATCTATTAACTATCATGCACCTTTCTAAACTAGTATTACACTACTTCCGTGCAATCTAGTACTCTATCCATTTCAAATTAATTGCAACATTAAAGATTAAGTAAAAATCACAACATCATTAGCATAAAAGTCTGACATGGCAACTACCTGTATAATTGAGGGCACTGTAATTTTCCAACAAAACCATCTCCCCATGAAAATCAACAATCTCTTTCCTAACTTTGAGCATCTCTTCATAATTAAAAACCTTTGCCTTTGCAACTCTGTCTTGCAATTCCTACACTCAAACCAACACAAACAAAAACCAATCAACATCCAAGTATCAACTTCAATATTATTAACACTAATTATGACTAAATCCTAATTAAGCAATTTCAGTCATAATTAATCAAACTAACCAAGATTAGCTACAGAACACCAATAATAAACAGATGGCAAGTTTTGAAGCCATTAAAGTATGGATATTGATAGCATAACTGGCATAACCGTCCACTAACAGTGGGACCTACTATTTGGCATCAACTAAGAGTCACTAAATTTGCAAAACGACATACATATTGCATGAAAAAAATTAACTACTCAACTAAATTTAACACAATTAGATCTTCATATTAAGCAAAGAGTCAGATTATAGTAGGTTTATCCAAAATCAAACAGTAAAACGACGTAGTTTAAAGCCAAATTTCCAGCTAAACGCTTCGTTTTCCTCCATTTTTACAGCTCAACAGAGCACCTAATCACAAAATAAACAACTCAAACCTTAAAATTCATCTGAATTTCACTCAATTCATCAAAACATAACCAAAAACTTCAAAGAATTCGAAATATAATCAAAATTATTGATTTATACCTTTAATCTGATGATATATTCTTCCTCTTTCTCAACGAAAAAAGTATTGAATTTCTCAAGTTCATCTTCCAACAATCTGAGAAAATCAACCTCTTCCTTCGTCATACTTTCCTCACCGTCGATCCTCTGCTTCTTCATCGGACGGTCATTACAGCTCTCATCACCGCCGCCGCCACCTCCGCCGCCATTGTTACCACCATTATTCTTCGGAACAATCAACTTCAACCGTTTTTTCAAATCTTTATACGACAAAAACTTATCTCGCCATTCTGGCAACGTTTCTTCGATCTGATTGCTCAAACTCTTCCCAAACTTCATCTGATCAAGAATCAATCAATCGTAAAATCACAAAATCGTCGCCGAAAAACGTCAGAAAATCACGAATTTGAAAAATTAGGGTTTATTGGAGGAGAGAGAAAATGGAAAGTGAAGATGAAGGTAGTAGAGGAGAGAGAAAAAAATGGAGGAGGTAAGAGGCGTAAGAGTCATATAAACGGTATGAAGAGAAAAGAAAGGAGGGAAGAAAGAGTAGAATATTCGAAATTGTTACGTGCGAATATCCTTTATTTTTTTTATTTCATGCTTTTGTGTTAAAGTATATTTCTTGGTTTTATTCCTTTCTATTTTCAATATAAATTAAAATATAAATTGGTTGGCATTAGATTAATATTAAAATTTTATAATTATAATAAAGAGATAAGAAGAGTGGCTTTTGTGAGGTGGCTTAAGGTAAGGTGTAGTTTGGCTTGAATTTTTGAGGAGGGGTTAGTTTAGTTAGTTGGAATAGTGGTGTGATATAATTTTTGTGTGTTACAAGAAGTTTCCATGTGGAATATGCTTTTGGTGTTTATGGTATCTTCTTCTCTTCATGATTTTAAAAAATGTTATGATTTGCTTAAATTGGGGGTGCTTGTCTTTCAAATCTTAGCAAAGATGTATTATAATGTAAAAGTAATGCGAGAATATGAATTTGTGATCTGTAGTTGTTTCAGTGTAAGCAGTATGTATGAACGTTTCAGTATTATGATGAGAATATCCTTTGAAATGTGTAATGTTTAATATTAATTTAATAAGAGGACGTAACGTATATTCACGCTGTATACATGCAATTGTTCTCATAACATATACTTTTTTTTTAAGCTAGGACTATTAAAATATGCAATTCTTAGTGTTCTTTTGTGGACTTCTTTTGAAAAAGCAAACATCTCATCGATGGATGGGCACTTTCTTTGTGTCCTTAGTTTATGGATAGCTTCACTAGTAAATAGGGCTATAATTTAATATAATTATTCTAGCTATATGTATGTTCCATGTTATAATACTCTGTATGTTGTTGGCATATTGATAGAATATTCTATCTATCTTTGAAAAAAGTTATATAGGTATGACTTTAAAAGACTTGTACTTTTAGTAAGACTTGTACTTTTCATACGATGACAATATATTATAGATACCTTTAAATTAAATATATAATATATATCATATGGGTACATGTTAAATCACACGATAAAGCATATTTAAAGTCATGTTTATATAAAAAATTATTAATTTATTATATACGAAAATAAAAGGGTCTTACATGGATTTAAATGACGTTATTTATAAAAAGAGGAACGTACGTACTTAATTCGAATGTCGTCTACTTCATATTATATTTATTTACAGTGCAATAAATACAGTTAATTTCTTATATAATCATTTATTACATTTAATCATTTTGAGCTATTGATAATAAGAGTTTAACAAAGAACTTACTCCAAAACCTACATACTGCTGTTTTGAGCCCTTTCTAATTTAACTAATAACTATAATCACGTACAATATTTTCAAAAAGAAGAACTCGATGGTCCACACTTTGGATGAGGTTTAAATGTTTAATAATAGGTAAAATTGAAAATACAAAAATGATGCCCCGTTCTATTCTCCTTATTTCCACTTATTTCATGGTTAATAAGTTCAGATAAGGGTTAATAAGTTCATAAAAAATAAGTTCATATAAGTTGTGATAAGAGTTAATCAAGGCTATTCAATTTAATTTATAGCTAAAATAAGTTCTAATAAGGGCTAACAAGTTCAGATAAGATACAATAAGTTAAGATAAGTTCAGATAAGTTAAAATCAGGTGAATAGAACGCACCCTTAAGTGTTAATAAAAATTATAACAAATTAATATCTTAAAAGGTGTACATTAAGGCTAATCTAACAAAATCCTACATCACTATACTTTTACTTAAATATAAATCATTAAAGATAAAGATAATGTGTAATAGTAAGTGAAGAATTGTTGCAACTAAAATAAAGTCAAGAAATTATAAATTATGTCTTTTTTTTTTTGAGAACCATCGGAAAGTGCCTTATATTGATAATTTATCCATCAATACATAGGGAGAAACCTCACAAGGGATATGGTTTTCCCATCTTTGTTCATGACCAAATGGCACTATACGGGCTAAATTATGAGCAACCGTGTTGCCATCCCGTTTTACATGACACCAAAAAACCGAACATAAGAAAGAACTAGAATAAAGAATATCATCAAGGATAGCATCAAGATCTGTGAAGTAAGTCGTGGCCTTGCATAATCTGTTAGCAAGCACTTGCTAGTCGGTCTCAATAATCACCTTGCTTAGACCATAATGCCGAGCTAATCTTACTGCCATAGCCACGGCTTTTGTTTCAGCAATTAAAGGAGGCCAAAAAGCCTTGACACGCCTGGTAGCAGCAAAAAGAACTTCACCCCTGCAATCTCGAGCCACGACTCCAAGACCCACCCATCCTTCGTCACATAGGGAAGCATCACAATTAATTTTGTGGTAGTCTTGGGGAGGTGCCAGCCATTTCTTCGAGCTGCTGCTTACTTTTGTTCTAACCCCTCCACAAATCTTTTCCGAATAGGTGATAACATCTGATGCAAGACGATATACTCGCTCAATTATTACGGGGTGATAAGTATCTGAGCCATTGAAGATCATTTCATTTCTCCTACCCCAAATGTTCCACAGCAATATTGCTCCCCTGCATTTCTTCTTCTGCTCAATATTTCTCCAAGAGTCAAACAGCTCCAAAAAGTTCATATCTTGCGCCCAAAAAGACATCTCAGTGCACTCACAATCGATCCATAAATTTCTGACAGTGTGACAATCAAATAAAGCGTGGCGGACAGTTTCAGGGCAACCAACACACCAAGGGCAATCATCAATCTCTGTCATATGGCGATATTTCAAATAAGCACGCACGGGGAGAGTTCCTGTGCAAATTCGCCATAGGAAGTGACGGATTTTTGGGATTACATCAAGCTTCCAGATTTCTGTCCATGTCTTATGATAATCATCAAAATTACATGATTTACCAATCATATTTAACAGAATAATCCCCATCCATAGAGAAAGCCCAGGAAATGCTGTCAGGAATTGGTCTTGAGCTGAGTGGAATAGCCAGAATGCTACGAGCATCATCATCATTAAAATTGCTAGTAACCCGATCCACATCCCATTCTCTAGTCTCGTGATTTATAAGGTCACTTACATTCTCTATCCCATCAACTCGTGGGGAAGAAATGAATCGGCTGTCACCATTAACAACCCACGGGTCCTCCCAAACTGTCACTGAGCTGCCATTTCCGATTCTCCAAAGCACACCCTCCTAGATAAGTGATTTGGACGACCAAATGCTGCGCCAAGGGTAGCTCCCACCATACCCCAAGCTAGACTCTAGAAAAGATTTATTTGCGTAGTATTTAGCACAAAAAACCTTGCCAAGAAGAGAGTCCGGTCTAGTCAATAGTCTCCAAGCTTGCCGACCCAACAAAGCATCATTGAACACGCCAAGATCTCTGAAGCCCATTCCCCCCAGGCATTTAGGGGTACACAGATCACGCCAACTCTTCCAATGAACTCGTTTTTTTTCTTCTCCTTGTCCCCAAAAAAAACGAGCCATCATTGCATGAATGTCATCGATAACACCCAAAGGGAGCTTATACACTCCCATAAGATATGTTGGGATTGATTGAATCACCGACTTAAGGAGAGTCTCTTTGCCGGCCCGAGATAAGAGCTTTTCCTTCCAACCCATTAGCTTCTTCCATATTCGATCCTTGAGCGCCCAGAAAATCATTTTCTTTGACATGCCAACTATAGTCGGAATTCCCAAGTACTTCGAATGTCTATCAACTCGTCGCATAGAAAGAATACTCAAAAACTCCTCCTGCACAGTATTATTAACCCCTTTGCTAAAAGAAACCTCCGACTTGTCATAATTAATTTTCTGCCCGGAAGCCGCTTCATATGTGTTGAGAATATCAACAATTTTTGTGCATTCCCTTCGGTTGGCTCTTGCAAAGAGTAAACTGTCATCCGCAAAAAGGAGATGAGAAATTTCCGGGCCTCTACGGCTAGCCTTAGCTCCATGTAAAGAACCTTCGGACCTAGCCTTCCGCATTAGCCCTGAAAAAGCATCAGCAACAAGGATAAACAAATAAGGGGATAAGGGATCCCCTTGTCGAAGTCCTCTAGTGGGGGTAACCGAACCACACACCCCTCCGTTGACAATGAATGAATATTTGACCGATGAGACACAATCCATAATGATTGCCACCCATCTCTCCGCAAACCCCATCTTCAAGAGCAGTTTTTCCAAGAAATTCCACTCAACTCTGTCATAAGCTTTGCTCATATCCAGCTTCAAAGAAACCAACCCTTTCTTCCCAGTACACCTGTTCTTCATAGAATGAAATAATTCCAGTGCAGTGAGAGCATTATCAGTGATCAGACGACCCGGAACAAAAGCGCTCTGATTTTCCGAGACAATTCCCGGTAAAATAGATTTCAACCTCATAACAATAGCTTTTGAGGCTATTTTATACAGCACATTACAGAGAGCAATCGGTCTGAATTCAGACATCAAAGTGGGAGATTTCACTTTCGGGATAAGAACAATATTAGTATTATTAACAGAGTCAAAGGATTGATGGCCCTGTAAAATATTACTAACAAGCAAATAGACATCGTCACCAACAATATGCCAAAATTTCTGATAAAAGATAGCATGCATACCATCAGGGCCCGGGGCTTTGCAGGGATGCATTTGTTTGAGAGCAGCATAAATTTCATCCTTAGAGAAAGGGCGGAGGAGATCTCTATTAATATCTGGAGTAATCACTTCCTCAATGGATCCAAGAACAGTGTCACAAGCTTCATTAGAGGGAGTACCAGTCGAAAAGAGAGTTTGATAGAAATCTTGAACAATATTTTCCAAGTCTGACTCATCATCACGCCAAATCCCAAATTTGTCAAACAGCCCAACAATTTCATTTTTACTCTTCCGCTGAGAAGCTTTGTGATGAAAGTACTTTGTATTCCTATCTCCATCTTTGATTTCGGAGGCACGCGAGCGGAGGTACCAATAGGCTTCTTGTTTATCTAGCAAGTCTTCATGTTGTTTTTCAAGCTCTGCACAAGTAGCCAAGGAAGCGGTAGAAACATTATCACTTCGAGCCTCCTTAAGAGCAGTTTCAATATCTTCAATTTGCTTCCCCAAATCCCGAAATTTCCTACCACTCCAAGCCTTCAAAGTATTTGCCACTTTATTAACACGGAGCTCCACACCACCCACCATTCCCTGCCATGCACACCGCACCACCTCCTCACACTCCTCATCTAATAGCCAACAAGTCTCGAACCTAAACCCCTTCTTCTTTTTTCTCTTTTTCTTCCTATGCTCTCCAAAATTCAGAAAAATTGGAGAGTGGTCAGATTTTACTTGAGATAGATTCTCTACCACCGGACGTAACCCGAGATTAAGCCACTGATCATTTGCCACAAAACGATCCAATCGTTCACGAATATGAGTTTGCACAGTTAATCCCTTTTCCCAGGTGAACCATTGTCCCTTAAACCCCAAATCTCGTAAGTTACAGTCCTGTAACACTTCACGGAAATCATTCATGGCATGTCTCACATTGTCCACTCCACCAAACTTCTCGTCGTAACTTAATATTTCATTGAAGTCACCCCCTATTACAATCGGACCATCAACATTATCACATAAACTGTGAATTAAAGACCATGTCTTACATTTGTTTTGAGTTTCAGGCCAACCGTATATCCCCACAAACCTCCAAGATACCCCCGAGACAAGTTTAACATCGCCACAAATATGATTATGAGAAAAGGAGATAAGATTAAAATCAATATCATTATTCCAGAATAAACATAAACCTCCTGCTCTACCTACACTATCAACACCAAAAGCATTCGAATAACCAAATCTGAATTTATTATTTTCAACAACAGATTTTTTAACTTTAGTTTCAGATAAAAATAATAAATCAGGGGCAAGAGAAGTGCACCATTTTCGAAGTGCCCTAGCTGCACGAGGGTTGCCCACCCCTCTGCAGTTCCAACAAAGGGTACTCATTGCATAGGGCGGGGTTGGACATCACCAACCTCCGCCGGAACAGTAGAGTGAGGAGCAATCTCAGAGTGGTTTTTAATCCGCTTCCCAAGTGATCCCTCCACATTATCTACTTCAATAGAGTCCAAAATCTTCCTTTTGCCAGAAACCAATGTTGCCTCTTCCATTGACAAATCAATATCCCTATCGTATCTCTTCCACTTCCTCTGCTTCTGATTATGTTTGTCATAGTTTGTTACTTCCTGAGAAAAAGCTGCTGACTGCAAAGAGGCTGCCAAAAGGGGAAATGGTTGTGGGACTTGGGGAGAGTCCACAACCAAGTTAAGCACGGATGCCATGTTGGGAGAGGGTTCACACTACTAAAAATTAAGGTTTTTACGACCGCCTCTAACGGTCGCAGAAAATAGAAAAAACGGTCGCAATTACTAATTGCGACCGTCAACGGTCGTAAAGGGGTGGTCGTTATTTACCTGGTCGCAAAAAAAAATTATTACGACTGTTTGACGGTCGCAGATTTATTGCGACCGTTTTTATTATTTTCAACGACCGTAATAGAAACGGTCGTAAAAATTAATAATTGCGACCGGTAAAAGAAGCGGTCGCAATTTTGGAAATTAGCGACCGCTTTTGGCCGTCGCTAAAATTTAAAAAAAAAACAAAAAAAAAAAGAAAATACACACCACCCCTACTGTTCACAACCACGCCCCCAGCCAACTCCATCCACTTCCAGACTTCCTGTACGTCACAGCCTACCCCACCACCACTGCCCACCCTAAAACACCACCAGTCACCACCCTCGCCAGCTTTACCCACCACCACCATTCTTTAACCCAAAAAAAAACATTTAGATTTATGAAAAAATTAAACTCACAAAAAAAAAACAAAAATTACCCACAAAGTTTCGAACAAAAATTACACAAAACGAACCAGAAATTGAACAAAAATTAAATCAAAATCAACAAAAAATTCGAACATAATCAAACGCACAAAAACTAACAAAAATTTGAACAAAAATCGAACAAAAACAAACCCACAAAAACTAACAAAAATAAAAATAAACCCACAACAAACAAAAATCACACAAATTTCGAACAAAAATCGAACCAACACGAACAAAATCAACAAAAACCAAGGAATACAAAATCAACGAAAACCCTCAAAGAATATTAACAAGTAAATTCGAAAGCAAAATCAACAACACCTTAACCCATCCTAAAAAATCGAACAAAACTAACGAAAACTCAAAATCAAAATCATACCCAAAATAAACGAAATTCGAACAATTTAAAAACTCAAACAAATTTGGAACAAAAACGAAAATAAATACAAACAAACACAATTTTCAGAAAAAGAAACATACCTTTCCTAATACTTCTTCCACTTCTTCCTCTTTGGGGTTATATGATCAAATTTGACCATAAAAACTCCAGATCTGGAATTTTTATGGTCGAATTTGACCATGAACACCACTTGTTGCTCAAACCCTTAGACCAAAAGCCGAAAAGAAAGAGGGAGGAAAATAAGGAGAAAGGAAGCGTGAAGGTGAGCGCTGAGCTCGGCCTTCATAGAACAGAGGGAGGAGAGGCGTTGAGAAAAGAAAGCTAAGAGAAAAAAAATGAAATTGGAGTTTGAGAAAGGAAAGAGAAAGGAGGAAGAAGTAAGATGAGCAGCGTGAGAACTGAGAAAGGAGGAGAGAGAAAGAGGGAGGAAGTAAGGAGGAGAGAGAAAGGGGGAGGAAGTAAGGAAAGAGGAGCGGCGTGATGAGAAAATAGGGTTTAGGTGAGTAAGGTATGCTTTTATACCGTATTTTTTTAATTAAAAAAAAGGATCTTTTACGACCGTCTCTTTGACATTTACGACCGTCTCAGAGACGGTCGCAGATTTTGACATTTACGACCGTCTCTTTGACGGTCGCAGATTATGACGTTTACGACCGTCAGAGACGGTCGCAGATTTTGACATTTACGACCGTCTCTTTGACGGTCGCAGATTATGACGTTTACGACCGTCAGAGACGGTCGCAGATTTTGACATTTACGACCGTCTCTTTGACGGTCGCAGATTATGACGTTTACGACCGTCAGAGACGGTCGCAGATTTTGACATTTACGACCGTCTCTTTGACGGTCGCAGATTATGACGTTTACGACCGTCAGAGACGGTCGCAGATTTTGACATTTACGACCGTCTATTTGACGGTCGCAGATTATGACATTTTACGACCGTCTTTGACGGTCGCAAACGATTTATTTTAATTTGGAATTATTTTTAATTGTTCAAACATCCTAGCGACCGTCTAAAAGGCTAAAAACGGTCGCAAATTTGCGACCGTTGTCAAAGCAGTCGTAATATTGCGACCGCATAAAAAACGGTCGCAAAATATGAATTTTGCGACCGTTTTTCGGACGGTCGTAAAAAAACGGTCGCAATTTAGCCGAATTTTAGTAGTGTCAGTTGACACTGATTCAGTTAGAGGGGAGCTTGTGATCAAAATTTCTGGCTGTTTAATCGGAATATCCTCCCTCCCCTTGCTAGTAGCCTCCTTTTCCTGCTTACTATTTCCTGCTGCAACCTCTGTCGAGGTAGGAGAGAAATACAGTTTACGAGCCACTCCCGGGGGACCCTTCCTCACAGCATGTGGGTCAAAGTATCCTGGGAGTTTTGGAGCACTAGCCTTCTTAAGGTTTGCCAGCCAAAACCTCTCCTTTTCTCTGTCAATGACTGTTAATCGCATTTGTTTTTTAGGAGAAGCACCAAGCCAAGGACCATACTCGTAAACAACTTCCTTGCTGATTTCCGAAGCATCAAAAAATTGACACTCATTATCAGTATGATCCATCCTTCCACAGTAATAGCAGAATTCAGCCAAGCGCTCATACTGTATGCCACACCATTTTGATGTTGAGGGACTTGTAGCAATTTTGACTCCTCGGCGCAAAGGTCTGTTAATGTCAATATTCACCTTAATTCGAAGAAATTCATTCCAGCCTAGAGGGTCTGAGTCATCATATTCAATGAAGCCTCCCAAATGCTCGCCAATTTCGTAAGCAAAATCAGCATTTCTTCTATTAAAAGGGGTATCTTTGATGCGTAGCCAGAAAGGGGTATGGGTGAATCTGACCTCGGAAGGTTGTTCATCACCATTAATGTCCTTTAACAGAAGCAATTTTTTGTCGAAAAACCAGGGGCTCCCCTCTAACACCCTAGTCTTGTCTTCGACATCGAAAAATTGGAAAACGAACAGATTTGTTTCCACCATGCGAATTGCAATGTTGTGCCTTCCTTTCCACACATTCAACAAAGTCCTCTTCATCGCTTCTACATTGAAAGGCCTCACTGTCAACAATTTACCCACCAGCGTAAGAGAGATGCGGGTTTTTGTGTCTTCATCTTCTCCTATACAAAGGTTGTTTCCAAATACAGAGTTTTCATCCTCTGTCAAACGTAGTTTCTCCCATTCATCAATCAATTCGTCAGCCATGGGAAAGAGAATCAGGAAAATCCAATCAGAAATCAAGAATTCAAGAAAAATTGCTCGGGAAATCACAGGACAATTAACAACGAAAACAAACGAACGAGAAACCCTAATCAGGGACGAGAGAGACTTTAACCCTAAACAGGGACTATTAAATAAATTGTAGAACTGCCCTTATGTATTTACTACAATTGTGTTTATAAATTATGTCTTAAAAAGAGCATTTTATATGTTCTAGATAGACAATAGTTAAAATTTGTAAAAATTAGCTCATAAAATAGAGGTATCATTTTAAGTGGGTATTAATTTCAAACAGAAAAAGTGTTGCTTCGATTAAAGTCAGCTTATGCTGAAGCTGACTTGAGTCAAAAGATGACTTTTAATATCATATATAAAATGCAATTTCCATCGAATACTCATATTACTCATTCGTAAAGATAAACATAAATATTGAACGTAATCGCACTCACTAAATATTTCTGTACACATAATATTATACTAATTTTGAATCAATATCACTATCATAAAACATTACAAGCCCTCATAAAACATATATAAAGTTTTTATTTTATTTTTATTTTTTTATCATCAAAATACTCGAGTAATTGTAACTAGTATTCAACAAACTAAATTTTAATTATTCAAATATTTGCCAAAAAAAAATTAAAATCCATTATTCGTGTAATGGCGCCAACACGCTATGTTAATCTTTCGCTTAGCTTGAAGCCGAAGCTAACTGAAAATAAATAAGCCTCATACAATAACACTAAGAATAATAATAACGTGAATAAAATTCATAACCAAGAACAAAATATGCATAAATTTTTTGAGCAACTCATTTGTACAGAACTCCAGGCCAGCTTATAGCTGATATAAGCTCAGTTTTAAGAACTCAACATTGAATACAAAGAACTTGTAAAGGTATTTAAGTTCTACAAACAATAACTTTGAAATTATATATTTTTGTCATTTTTTGCGAGGAAAATATGTTTAGGTTACTTGAACTATAGAATAAAATCAATACACGCCAAGAAATTCAGCTTAGCTTGGACAAACCGGCTCGAGCCAAGCCGAGTCGAGCCAATTACACCGTCCTTTGCTCATTAAATAAGTATGGTATAATTCTAAGGGCATAAGAATATGCTGACTTTCGTCCCCACCAACTAATAAAAAGAATTTTATTTAATTAATAAAATAAAAAACGAAAATCGGCATTTATTATTCAAAGGAAGTGACATCTTCAACGAAGAAAAAAAATGATTAAAATAAAAAGAAAAAGAAAAAGAAAATTTCAAATGTTGAAAGTTTGAAGAGCAT
This sequence comes from Chenopodium album, assembly GCF_948465745.1. Taxonomy (NCBI): domain Eukaryota; kingdom Viridiplantae; phylum Streptophyta; class Magnoliopsida; order Caryophyllales; family Amaranthaceae; genus Chenopodium; species Chenopodium album. The sequence continues at coordinate 1,746,993 of NC_137847.1, read as the reverse complement.
ATTATTTAGGCACGAAAGTTTATACTTTACTCAATGAGCATATTATTAAGGGACATTTTTACTTTACCCAAGAAGGTCCGGATTTTTGCTTGGTATATTCTTGGATCAACTAAGGAATCTTTTATTATTGAGCTCTTAACCCACTTTTTTTTTTTTGTTCAAAATTTGGCTTTTTGGCCCTTTTTATTTTTCTAGATCTAAGTTTGAACTTTAGTTGTCTCTATGATTAAGGAAGAGAAGGTTTTGAGAGGGGTTGAATGATAAGATTTGTTCAAAATTCGATTTGATATGTTTTGGTTGCGGATGTTGACTTTATGAGAGAGTGTTCAGCTCAAGTTCAGCTTAAGCATGAGTATAAGACTGCTATTATCATAATTTTATAATGTTTTAAGGATATTTTTTTCCCAAGATCTGGTATGTGACATCAATAATTGAAAGTGGAGGGTTATTTATTTTAAAGTATGAATGTGTTCTGTACGAGGATTCTCTGTGTCATGCAGATCTACGTTCTGAATTGAATTTATATTTGTTTATTTGACGAGGAATATGCTTTAATATTTAGCTTTTTTTATAAGAATGTTTCAATGTTTTTCAGTATAATGAAACGAATTCTTCTACTAGTTGATGAAATCAATGTTTCACTATCATTAGATTACATGACTATATATAAGATGGATTATTTAAGTTGGAATAAATCACACCATATGCTTAAGATATTGATTTATGATACTTAAATTGTTTTGTTAGAACAATACGGTGCAGGTATTGTGTTCCACTAGCAAAATTATTATAGCATATATGGAGGCATTATTACTTTGAATTACATAATATTTTCCAACTTGTAATTCAAGATTGTGCCATGAAATTTATTTGAAACAGGTGGGGATGAACTACTCTCAGTATAATATCTATCTATATATATATATATATATATATATATATATATATATAATTCACACCAGATATAACATTAACATGAAAAAAAAAAAAATATTGGCCCAATAGTAAACTAGCTTATGTGGTTCTTAGGGGAAAGATTTAAATAGATAGTGTTATTAAAATTCAGGGTTAAGTCTTTTTATTGTTTTTGAAGTTAATTTAGTTTAATGCTATGCTAGTATATGTTACTTTTTTTTTGTTTTATTTGAATTGTGCTTACAATCAATACTATATGTTAGATGTTAATTGGTATTGATTTGGAATGTGCCTAGTATTAATTTTATCAACAAAATTTGGATCTAGATTGTTTTGAGTAATTTTATAAAAAAAATAAATTCTCTTCGGAAAAAAAGTGGAATACATTGTTATGATGCAATGTCAATGATTCCATGAAATAGATATAGTTATTGTATGTCATGAACTGTACACCATTAATATATCGATCCAATTAAATTACTTATGTTATAAAGGACGCATCTTTTCTTTTGACTTCTTGAGCACTATTATATGTTTGAAGGGGTAGGGATTTTTTTTTTTCATAGATTTTATTTATTATTTAGCAAGTACTCTACTCGACTATTCAATTAAGTATTAATAAACTAAACTAATTATAATTTAACGTACCATAATATTTAACTCATCTTCTATGCACGATGAATTCGTAATTATCCCACTATGATTAGTAGGTTTTATTTGTTATAAATTAGTAACACCATCATCTATCAACCTATCATTGTAGTTATAAAAGTTGGAGTTGTGACTCAAACTCTAAATTCTTATCGCTAATATAAGAATTGAATTTTTGTTTTTCACACTACGTTTAACTTATTTTAATTATTTCTTGGAAAGTTAACTATTTGAATGTTATGACATACTCGCACACATTTTTCTACATGCGGGTATCAAGTTTTATCTTCTATACAATGAATATGTATTTCAATATTATATCAATCATATAATATTGAAATACATATTCATTTTAACCATTAAAAAAAAAAAAAGTAATTATATCCAAATCCAAATTATCCCTTTTTTTTGTGTGTAAGATGTAGGTAAGTAGGTTGCCATGTCACAATATTAAACCTTATTACACCTCCCCAATAAAGATAAAATAAACTAAATAATTTGGACATCAAAGCTCCAATTAAAGAACCACTGAACCAGATAAGACCAAAGGATAAAATAAAGTAAAAAAAAAAAAAAGATTAAATAAAAAAGAGAACACATTATTTCTTTTTGAGCATATACGGAAGCATATCCAAATATCCAATATTTCCAACCCTACATGGGCCAGGCCCCACAGTCCACAAGCCCACAGCTTGGGAAAATACTGGTGATTTGTTAATAAAAAATAATAAAGCGGGTATAAAGTAAAAGTTTGTTAATTACAGAGTAAATTTTTAACTAGACTTTTGACCCATGAAATACAATGGACTGTTAAAAGTTAAATTCAAATACTCGTAAAAATATACTCCATAATGAGTTTTTTTTTTTTTTTTTTTTTTTTTTTTTTTAAAAAAAAAAAATCATACGGGCTACGGAGTATCATATACTGAAAGAGTGAACATTATACTATACTCATAAAAGATATTAATCACGAGGAATGTGGAAAAATAAAATTAACATTATTAGATTTATATAAAAGGGTGAAGGATATATCTATTGCGTGAAAAAAATAAAAGATAAATGAAAGATAAAAGGTAGATGAGACAAGTGGCACTAATGGTTTGAGTTTTAATACAATTTTCCATGCATTTCATTATTAGGTATTGGGTACCTACTACGTGATAGAAAATCAATATTTCTAATGTTATAACAAGACATAACAAAATTATAAGTCAAATACGGAGTATAATAAAACCCATCAACTTTAGCCTAACTCTGTTTATAAAACACATAGAGATAATTAGATAAATGAGGACATAATGTAAATCAGAATAGTGGAATACTTTATACTTCTTTTATTCCAAAATACGAGTAATTAATTACAATTTCTTTTTAAATTTCAAAATTAAGTTTGGTCGGTACTCCGTATAAGTTATTATTTTTTCATTATTATATTTAATTTATCAACACAATTACTTAAGAAAAAAATATAATTTGTCAACACTTCACACTATAACCTATACTTTGGAAGCAAAAACAATAAACATTGGCCTATACTTGGACTCTGATATATTTATTTAGTAGTGTATATTTTGGGCCTGATGAGCCTTTTGTAACATATGCCCAAGCAAGCATTATTTTAATTTTTAACTTGAGCCTGGTTTAATGAAGTTTCATACCTCATAATACGAAGTAAGCATAATATTGATCTAGTCATCTAAAAATATATGACAAAATTATATGTCGATTGATAAAATGTTTAGATATCTTATATACTATTCCTATTTTAACTCTTACGGTGTGTTTGGATTGAAGGAAATAGAGGGAAAGGAAGGGAAGGAAAATGGAGAGATGGAATACCTTTCATTTGGATAACAAATGAGGAAGGAAGGGAATTGAAGGAGAGAGAAATGAAGGGATTAAATTGTTGGAAATTAATCCCTCCGACAATGGAGAGATTTGAAAGGAAAATTCAACATACTTCCCTCCCCTCCTCTTCTCCTCCCTCCCCTTCTTTTCCTTCCTCCTTTTTTATCCAAACACGGTGTAAGAGTACAATCCAATTATAATCTCACTGAAATAGAAATTATAAGATCCAAATGCACGTCATCCTATCAAATCCGTTGAAATAATAGCAAAATTACTAACTCGTACATTATATTACTTAACATGAGCACATATAATTTTAATTATTATTCACATAAGATGAAGACACAATAATAGATTTTTCCTTAAATGAAAACTATATATAAGCTTAATTAAATTGGACATGATAAAATTAAAATGGAGTAACGACATACATAAGAATTTGAAACTTTTCATTACAATATGATATGAATCCAAATTGTCATTTCATTAGCTTATGATTCGCAAATCATACATGTTAAACCTTTAATCACACAAAAAGTGTAATCTTTTTTTTTTGACAAAAAGTGTAATCATAACCGGCTCTTAGCCTCTTAATATGGTTGAAGGGGTATCCTTATTTCGAAAGTATGTATACTTGAAATAAAATTGCACCCCCAAAAAAAAAAAAAAAAAAGAAGATATTTCATTATCAAGCCAATTAAATGACATTGGTGTTTTGCGGTGCATGATGTTATATTTCATGTTTGGACGGTCATGTAATTGTTTACAACAATATTTTGATTAATCAAGGATTGTTATAAAAATGCAATATGGTTCACTTTCATGAAACGATGATTTTGGTGGTCATAAGTTTATATTTTATCCTATGTATGTGTTTTATATATGTATCATAACATTGATTAATGAAAAAAGATATTTAATAAATGTGTATGAGACTTAATCACTTAAGGTAAAAGTTTTTGAGGTAAAAGCATGTAAGGTACGTCCAATGTTCGAGTATATTTAGTTTATGTATTAGGTTTACTCATGGTTAAAACCTATACTTTGTAATTAATTACCAATATATATATATATATATATATATATATATATATATATATATATATATATATATATATATAAAATAAGTTGTTTGTAACATTGAGGTCATAAATTCGAATCTACCTAACTCAAATTATTGGGAAAGAAGATTCCTTTTCCCTCCTAAATACAAGGCCGTAAAATCTATCTGTAACGGTGGAAGACTAGTCCATGGCTTGCATTGTAGATTTTTGGTCATTTTTGTGTTTCTAAGGCTAAATTATATAGGGTCTTGAGTTTTATACAAGTCCTATAATTAGATTTGGATTCAATCGTGTTTCTACAAACCCAGCAGCACAATTTTATTAACTGGATCCATATATATCTCACATTTTATGCATGTTTGTAGACTTGGTACTATACAATATAAGTACATTTCTTGTGTAGGAATTAGCTAGCTAGGTAGTAACCTATTGTAGGGGTTGTGATGAACTAGTTTGCACCAATTACTTCCCCCAAAGTTTAACCACTTTGACGGATCTTAGAACTTTCTTAATAAATTCCCCAAAAGAATAAACATTTCAGTACACGGTCCAAAAATATGAGAATATTCACGGCCAGATACCATGATCCACATATTCTACTGCACAACTACTGATTGTACAATAAAATTGTCAAAGATACTCTTATAGCAATCTTGGGGTGATGCTATAAGATAAATTCATATATGAGTCAATAACTTTGATGATCATTGCATTATTAACGATGTGATATAATTCATATAACCAATTAGCATAAATTCTTCAAATCTCATGACATCCAAACAACACACCCAAATTAAAGGCATGCTAATCATATACTCGTATTCATATTCCTTTTAACGAATACAACTTTTTACGTAAATGTTGTGAAGTCGAGGGACTGGTAAAATAATATTCATTCATAAAAATAAGTTAAAAAAAATATCTATCAATCAATAGTCCACAAAATCATGTAAAATTGTACTCCATAATAATTCATTACTCTGTGTATGAATGTATGTTACTTCCTAGTACATACCATTTTGATAAATACCAATCGATCTTAAACTTGCCTTATCTATGCAAGTAAATACAATAATTGTACCCTCCATTTATTTAATTTATTTGTTTTATTTTAATTTTTTTGGTAATATTGCATCCCTAGTCCTTCAATTTATAGTCATGTAGAAGATGTTCACACTTAGTAAGTACTTTCTTACATAATATACTATCTTAGCATCATATATTACTATGACATATATCTTGAATTATAACAGGCTAAACAACAACCAAGAGGCCCAAATTAAACCTAATTACATAAAGGCTAGCTTAGTTAGAGCAATAATTTCTACTAAGAAGTTCCTCTATCATTTGCAATGCAACCTTTTCCTCTTCATCCAACACATGATGAACATGATCATGATCATGAATTATACCAAATGTACCAATACTAGGAGAAGCTCCTCTTTCTTCTTGACCCTCTTGTTCTTTGTTACACTCTTCATGATCAATATCACCAACCTTGATATTTTTATTATCCTCGAATGTAACTGTTTTGACCCATTTCGAATTAGGGCTTGGACCAGCTTGCTTTTGCCAAACACCAATGTGGGAGTTCTCAGTGTCGAGCCTTAGGCAAGTTAGAGACGAGGATGGCACCTTGTTGGACTTGCAAAGCTTGGCATGAAGTGCTTGGGATAACTTCTCATGTGTGTTAGAGTAAGATGATTTTAGGGAGTTAGGGTTACTACCCTTGTAATTGAGCTTATTATTATTATTGTAATTAAGCTCTTCTAGTTCATTTATATTTTGAGAAAGTGGAAAATTGGTCTTGGCATTTCTTCCACACATTAAAATTGCTGCTTGATCATAAGCTTTTGCTGCTGCTTCTGCTGTGTCAAATGTGCCTAGCCACACCCTCTTCTTACTTTATCATTATATATTGAGACACATGCAAGAAAAAAAAAATGATTATTTGACAACTAGCTTATAATAATGTAACAAAATTCAATAAAGATGAATTAAACTACATATCGACTGATTAACAAATCGTATTAATTGCATATTAATTTACATTGAAAAGGTTCAACCATAATAATAGACATGTATACCTAGCTACCTACCTACCTAAAGACCGTCAACAATAACACTTATTTTCTTCTTCTAATAAGTTTAAGATACAATCTTACGAGAAAACAATCCTAACTTTATTTGTATACTTATGTCACTCTAAAAGATATAACCTACCTAATTAAAGGAAACATGTCCATAACAAAGGAAATAATATTAGAGAGGACCATCAACTAGCATTTTAGCAATATTGCACAAATTAAGAATGTATGTGCATGCGATAATTACATATTTCATGATGAATGAGCAACGTTAATTACAGTGTATATATATATATAGCTTATACTCCGTATGTATTAAATATATTATGATAGATATAATCACGTGAGGTGGATATCCTAATATTTTACGAGTATATATACTTAAAACAAAAATTAGGCTTACAGTAAAGGATGACGAATTTCAGATACCCAAGATCCCCATTGTCGTTGCCTAACGCCTCGAAATTTCTTGGAATGTACCATTATTGCTTTCGATTGTTACTTCTTTTCTATACTTTGATGGAGAAAATTCATAGAGAAATACATATAGAAGAGAGAGTGAAAAAGAAATGTAAAGATAATGTATGTTATAGACATGTTTTAATTTTCGTGCTTTATATATATAAAATATGAGGCGTATAAAGTGTGCAAAGAGTCACTATGGACTGTCCCATTGTGACTTGGAGAGGGCCTAAACGTATTAAGTTGTATAGTACGAAGTTTATTTCCAGCTCAAAATTCATTATGATGAACAATTGTTGTAGTGGTAGCACAGTTGTAATTAAAAAGGGAGATACTCAAATAAATTAAACATCCTTAAATGAAATCTTATGTACTTAGCTAGCTACATACATACATATACGACAAAATAATACGTGTACATACATATTTCAGTCTTTAAATAATCGCAGCACGTGTTTTTGTGATCAGTGTTAGGATATTAAGACCATTATAAGATTTGCAACAAATTCAATAATGCTGATATTAAGACGATTATAAGATTTGCAACAAACTCAATAATGCTAGTAATTAACTTTATTTCGCCAGTAAGGCTTGAAAAACGTTTTATTTAGATGATATTGTGCACGATCAGCCGAGTGTTTAGTATTATACTGTGTACATCATGCTTAATAGAATCCCTTTAAAACCTTGTACCTTTAATTTGTGCAGTACGAGCTCTTGTCCTTTTTACTTCCATTTACACTACTTTACATCTTAATCACTGATATTAAAAAGCGTACATGTCAAACAACAACTACGAATACATTGCAAATATTTAGGATTAAGAGAGTAACAATCATGAATTAGAAATAATATATACACCCATATTACTTCATCCAAGTATTATATATACTCTCAATAATTATGAAATATATATAGTGCCAATTAATTTGTTGTCGTTGGCAATACTTATACCGTAGAGAATTTATAGAATTTTTTAATTCAATTTGTTACATTACAAACCAGACATATTATAGGTGCAAACTTTATGGATGAATTTGAGCAAATGTCCCATCTTGGTACTTATTAGCATTGTTAGGGCAAATGGTCCTCTATCTAAAGCATTAATGTCAGTGTACAATTCCATGAAACAAATTTATTGTTAATGAAAAAGATAGTTTTATGTTAGAATATATAGTGATTGGATCATACTTGTTCATATGGCAGTATATATCAATCGTTTTTCAATTTAAGCCATATATTCTTGTCTCACCGCAAAAAGATGGTTGAAAAAATTTCATATGTACGTGTCGTGTCCATCAATAATATTTTATGTAAATCTCATGTGAATGCCAAAATATGAAATGAATTTCGCAATCAAGTTGGATATAACATATATCTCTTCTGATTTATATCCACATCTTATACAGATGGTGGAGTAAGAATCAGCAATAACTGAAGATGTCCAAGATGATGAATATTCATATGTACATTATTCAATTCAATCTTCATGAATTGGTACATGATATTTCTTGTAAAAATTACGTAAAAAGTAAGTAAATCATTGAAAATCTCAGTAATATTCGTTCCTTAAGTTATTCACTAGCAGTAGCTTAATAACATATGTCACCAAGTACAATTAATTGATACATGTAGTCAGAAAGTGGCCAATCTGCACAAAATCACTTCAAGAATGGCAAAAGCATGCAAATTTTATACTCGTATTCTCTATTAGATTTCGGGAAAACTCCTTGGCCCGGAGTGTGTACCATTGAATAATATATATAGTGTTACAATACTAGTCCTAATCATGTTAGGAAACCTAGTACGATAAGAATACAAACTATATCACAAATATATACAAATATATCCTACTCTGCGACAAATATTATAATAATCCTATAATATCTATCACACCCCCGCAGTTGTAGCGGGAGGAGGGCGTACGCTAAGACTGGATCTAAAATCCAAAAATAAATCTCGTGGTAGGCCTTTAATGAAAATGTCTGCAAACTGATATCTTGAAGGGACATGCAGAACCCGAACTTCACCCAAAGCAACCTTTTCTCGAACAAAATGTATATCCTTTTATACTCGTATTCTCCTTAAATCACAAATTGAATGTGGCGTATTATAGTAATTTCATTGGTTATTATTTCTTCCATGCATATAGAATTATACTCGTATTTTATACGAACTACTTTGTATTCTTTATAAAGGGCTCTTTGTAGTAGATGGATGTTTGAATATTCTGTATAAACTATAAAGAGGTCTTTGTAATAGATGGATATTTGAAATAATAATAGATGGTTTTATAGTTTTAATTTATCCATAAACATTAAAAGATCTAACTTTAACTGATACTCGTATAAAATACAAAGAATGTTATACAGGTGACAACATTTTCAGATTTCATAGAGACAACATAACATAGAGTAATTATATGGAGTTAATTAATGCTCTTTGAGAAAACTTGCTTGTCTAAGAGGTCGTATTATAAGCCTTGAACTTGTAGCTAGCTTTAAATTTTAATATGTAGTAGAAATTACGTACATTGCTCTCTTCAAACACCGATGATGATATAAGAAGTGAAATTAATTATAAAGAAAAATACTCCCTTCGTTTTTAAATACTTGCTTCATTTTTACTTTTTGCACTATTTATTTGTTATACTTTAACTATGTTTGTGATTTATACGTAAGAAAAAATGTAGTTTTGTGGGAACTTGTTGAAATCGTTTAATGAATAGATTATATTATTAATTTTCAATTGTTAGAATTTATACTTATTGATAATTAAAGATATTATTAATCAAAGATTAGCATCGGCATACGTGCCCAAGAAAAATAAAACAAGTATTTAAAAACGAATAGTGTATATCAATAATTATCAAGTTCGCATATTATATATGCATAAGAATAATAGGATTACAACAAGTATCATATAATGAGTTATCGTTACAATGTTACATGTTTATTGTAAAGTGAAGCATATATCTTATACATTTAAATCTAATTATCCATAATACAATATGAGGAGTGGGTGATCAACTAACTTAATTAGTTAAAGTAAAAGGTACTCAAATAATATTTAAAACTTTAGATCAAATTCTGTCTATATCATCATCCTTGTATATCTCACTCTACCCAAATCATTGGATGAAAGACCTCAACTTCGGATGATGACTAGCTAGGATTAGATCAATACAAAATATTTGTGATTTAAATTAACTAAATTACCCTTATATTGAAATTTGGAAGATTCCTCTTTGGGACACATTTCCATTAAGAGTGTTAGAGCCTGTTCTCATTGACTGAAATGAGCTGAACTGAAATGAAGTAAAATGAATATTTTATGATAGAAGAAAATTAGGAGATGAACTAAACTTATTAGAGCTAAATTGAACTGAATTGAAAATAATATGATGAGAACAGGTCTTAGCCTTGACGGCTTGAGTGCTTGACCTTTCCTAGGCTCCTACCATTCAACCATACATATAACAGAAAAACCTACCTTTCTTCAGAGAACCACTGAGTCAACAACCGAGTCATGGATTGCAAAAAAGCCCAAGAACCCATTTTTCTCTCTCCTCTTTCATACCCACAAACTCCATTTTCGTGGACTCGCTCACCAACTCAGTCCCACCACTGAGTCGTGCACCGAGTCACCAAACCCATGCTTAGAAAAAAGTTTAATCTCTCCGAGTCACCTCGTAAGGTGTCATCAGACCATCCCGGAACCTCGGGGTCCGAACCCGGGTTAGATTTGGGCGAGGAGCTCGAAATATTGCACCCTCTTGGGGTCGGATGGTCCAATGGGGGTGCAATTGAACCGATTGAGGAGGAATGGGAAGTGGTTAGGGTTCCAACCCGGGTCCCTAAAGATGGGTTTTGTCCTAATTCGAGGAATTTTTTGGAGGATGATGAAAAAAGGTCTGATCTTGAGTATGAGGTAAAGAAATGACAATTAGGGTTTTCTGTTTTTTTTTTTTTTTTTTGTTGGTTTGTGTTGAATTTTTATAATATTGAAGGAACTTGCTTAATTTGTTGTTTAAATTGTTATGAAGGGTTGATTTAGTTTTTCTATGAGTAATTTTTATCATTTTTTTTTTTTTTTCCCTTCATAATAAGCACAAGGGTTAATTGTGAATTTATGATCTTATTGGTTTTGTAACATTTGAGTAATGTTGAAGGCTTACTTAAATTTGTAATTGGAATCTCTAATGGGTTGGTTTTGGTTTTTGCTTGAAGTATTTTGTTTTTCTTAATTGATTTGGTTGATTGATTGAGGTTTTCGTTGTGTTTGATGGATAGTTGATTCAAAAGGAGATTAATTTGGAAAAATTGCAAAGGATTGCTAGTACTGGGATACCAGATGGTGGAAGTCTTCGTGCAACTACTTGGAAGGTTTGTGTTTTAGAAATGCTGATTGTTTTTTGTTTGTTATTGTTGACTACTGAGAGTGCTCACACAGTCACACTATAGGCTAATCTAATCGAGCTTAAAGCAAACAAGATCTTATTTTAATGGTTAATATAACTTCTAAGTATGTTGTTTGCTGCTTGAGCAGTTCCATATTTTGGTTGTTCTTGTTTGAGCGATAAGCATTGGCAGTTTGAACTTACTTACCTCTCTATCATATAGTGTCATGGAAGATGAGAATGCATTTAGTAAGAGAAAATCACGGGATGTGATTTTGCTAATAATTGTTCTGAAGACATTGATACGTACTTGTCAATCACGAGACATAACTCGAATTTACCTTCTCCTGTTACTTATGAGTTATGACTTCATGATAGGCAGATTAAGGGGTTTGGCTGTCTACATGTAACATTTTTACTCCTTAGGCAGTTAGGCCTACGTCAAGGGCATCATACTTGGTGGACTGCTGTTGTAATGAAATTTAGTTTTGGCACTGTACTGGATAGTTTAAACTATTTTAAAGTATGTTCATGTAAACGCTTCACATCTGCAACAAGCCAACAAGGATATTTCTGAATAGTGTTTTTTGGTGTCGATTGGTTGGGTCTTTAATAAGGTTGAATAAGTTATTACTGACAAAATGTGTAGTTTCTCGTTAAAGCTTCTTTACCTTGGCCTAAACCGAGCTCTAATATTGTAAATATTATGTAATGAGCTGGCTTTTTTATGTTTGGTGGTTCTAGTGATGTAAGTTTCAATAGTTCTCATACTGTTATCTGTTGCTAGCAGCTTCTCTTGGGTTATCTACCTCCCTCCAGAGATTCGTGGCAGAAAGTGTTGAGTGAGAATCGTGTAAAATATTCAAAGCTCAAAGAAGAATATTTGTTCAGTCCTGTAAGATTAGAATTTTAACTTTGTTGAAAATTAAATATTGCAAGTTATATCAAGAAGCTTAATTTTGCGGCATTGTTGTAATAACCTAACAATTTTGTTTTATGTAGACAGTTACAAGTTTCAAGTAGAGAAGAAACTTCAAGTTCAGGTGAGCATGGTGACGGGCCACTTATACGGCATGATGTATCTGATGAAGATCATCCACTAAGCCTGGGTGAAACTAGTGCCTGGCAAAAATATTTTGAGGTATATCTCCTTCTTAAATTAGAGACTGTTATACTTATTCTTGGCCGTATTACTTTATGATTTCAACAACTTGTATGCTTTTAGTTCACAGAGATTGCAGAGCAAATTGACCGTGATCTGCAACGTACACACCCAGATTTAAAGTTTTTTACATCACTTAGCCAAAAAAAGAAGGTATGAGCCACACCCTCCTCATTTTCTTTTGATTTTAGAAAACCATGCAACAATGATTGCAAGTACCACATACGTTTGGTTGTATTTGTGCCAATAATACTTCTTTTATGCTAATTTGTTTATCTTAACTCAGGAGTCAATGAGGAATATACTTCTTTTATTCGCTAAGCTCAATCCTACAACTCTCTATGTCCAAGGGATGAATGAGATTTTGGCACCAATATACTATGTGTTCTGTACTGATCCTGTCGAGGAAAATGCTGTAAGAACGTGTTTACTTTTCTTTACATATACATGTATTGTTAACATTTTTGACGCAACTGCCCTCCTCATTAGCTTTCCTTTTTAAGCATTGAGCTTGTATTTAGCTTCTCTCGATGACTATTCTAGATTTCAAGGCCTGGTGAAGGTTCCCAGTGTCATAAGTCATTAAGTCCTTGTATGACACCAACTTTTTGGTCTACCGCCTTGGACAAACTCCTCAAGTTATTGTTAAGAGACTCATCCTGCAAATTTCCCAACAAAGTAGAGCCGCAGAGAGAAATCTCCTCTACTACTGAGCCGCTTCCAGGCTCTGACATATCAAGTTTAATGTAATACCCATGAAAGCGTCCATAATTAAACATTGGGATCAGGGATGCAACATTTGTGTGCCATCAATAGATATTAGGATAGTATTGGCCGACGAGTGATAGCTAGCTTTATGGGGTTGACAGTAAAATGTGGACAGTTCAGGTGGGAACATATATATATGTGGTTTTTGGTATTGGGATTTGTTGACTAGGATCTGTTATTGTTTAATTCTTGATATAAGTGTGACAATCATTTTGTAGCCCCATAGTACTGGGATTAGTCGACTAGGATCTGTTATTGTCTAGGTTTTGCTGCTATTTTTTGATATGAGTGTGACAATTATTTTGTAGCCCCATCCTTACAATCTCCGCCTTGTTAGTGATATGCATTTCTACCTTTCTAAGTTGACTTAAGTCGACTACTATTTGTCGAAACTTGAAATGTCATAAGGGTGAGACACTAGACTGGTATCAATTAGAAGGGGTTTGGCTAAAGTCTCTACTCTGTTAAAATTAGATAGGATAGGGCTAAAACACTCTTTGCCATAATAGGTAAAAAAGACCTTATAAGTATAAAGGTTTTAGGACAGATATACATCTATTAGGGACATTTTGAGTTCTTTATATGAATGAATATCTGTTTTTTCCTTTTACCTCTTCATTGCCTTCTCTGATTTTCCAGTGAAGCTCACATTTTTTTGAGTTGATATCATGTTTTGCAGGCCAATGCAGAAGCTGATAGTTTTGGTTGCTTTGTTCGACTTTTGAGTGATTCAGTGGATCACTTTTGCCAACAGCTGGACAATAATAGCTCTGTGGGAATCCACTCGACCCTATCAAGACTCCAAGAGATGCTAAAAGTCAATGATGAAGGGCTCTGGCAGCATCTTGAATTTACGACCAAGGTATGTCATTATGATGGAGATAACAAGTAATACAGAAGTAAGAATTTGTTTTCTGTGAGGAAATCCTGAGCTATATTTTCCTATTTTGTGTGTGTATTTGTGTAGAGTAACCAATATGACATTTTAGAGTGAATTTTAGCTTTTGATTGTGCAGGTTAATCCACAATTTTATGCATTCAGATGGATCACATTGCTATTGACTCAGGAATTTCAATTTAATACCATTTTGAGAATATGGGACTCACTTTTAAGTCATCCTTCCGGTGTTCAGGTGTGTAGTCTCTCTTTCTAACTACATTTTCAAGGACTGTGGTATACATGCCAAATCTTAATTTTCATCCCAGTATCCCTTGGTTGGAGATATTTTCTCTTCCTTTAAACGTCAAAATTACCTAAAATATTTGGATTGTTCGCCTCGATGCCTTAGTTTCCTTACTCTGGCAAAAAAGTAGGGGAAAATTGTTCATAAAAATCATTGTATCTGCACTAGGTGTTAGCGCTGCCACTGAAGTGTGACAAACCAAAATTTGGTGAAAAGTTTTGGAGGCATATTTGAGAGACCAATTCATCGAAAGGGGAGGTGGGGGTTGATATGGGTTTGTACTTTATACTTCCTCTCCCAAGACCACTCGCAACCCTACTCACTAAAATGCTGCTTCCTTTTCACCCAGGACATGCTTCTGCGCATATGTTGTGCAATGCTAATACACGTGAAGAATATATTGCTAAAGGGCGATTTTGCAACCAACTTGTATCTTCTACAACACTATCCCAAAGTTGACATCGAACAACTTCTTCAGGAAGCGCGAGATATCATTCCTGATACCTCTACACACCGTGTTTCTGTAGATTAATTACCTTGTACACATGGTAAACAGCTTCAGCTGCTGCTTGAAATCCTATTTTGATCAGACAGATATCAGCTGAGCACCATTTTCCAAAAGACAGCACTGATTTCTCCTGCATGATAAACTTTCATTTTCTTATATGTTGTGGATTGTATGTAAATATATGTAATAGGTGCAGACCTAATTTAGCTTGAGCCCACTTCTTACTTTCTTAGACTGGTTAGAGGCAATTCAAGGTGGCCATTGGCCTGAGGTAGCTTGAGCTCATTTCTTTCGGCCTGCCACCTATTAACCCAATCTTCCCAAGTTCGTTCATAAAGAAATAGGTGGACCATTATAGTGGCCTGTTTAATGCTCACACGAGTCACATCGATCCATAACCTGCCAGCCTAGCTGCATCGTGGTTTGGTCCCCAATCTCAAACCACCATCCTCACCTGCCTTGTGACCTGGCTCAACCCATCTAGACCAGCCTAGTGGCCTTTGCAACTTGTCTTTCTGTATGTTAAAATGCACTAGTCAGTGAGTCCAATAATGAAATTTTCTCAACCAATTCTTCCTAATTCTCTGCATAGGTGTAAGGTAATACATCCAAATGCAAAGTATTGCAAGTTTGCAACTGCCCTAGTGACATATACCAAAAAAAGACAAACATTATTATTTTTGTATCCAAGCATCCAATTGTGTACGTGTGAGAATCTTAAGTGATGGGATTAATTTTATTTTTTCTTAGTGGTTACTTGATGCAATGCTCACTCGTTGATTGATTGATTCATCACCTTTCATGACGGTCAAATATATGATTAGTTGAATGATACGGAGTACTCCCTCCGTCCCATAATATAGTTTCTATTTTTTCTTATTTTTGAGATCCAAAATGTTGTTCCTGTTTCTATTTTTGGATAGTATGTAAAGTCTATCATAACCTTACTTTTTTTAACTTTATTCTTTGTACAACCTAAGTTACCCTTGAATTTTGCACATATCTTACATTTTTTTTCCACTTTCTCTCTCTCTAACTTTTATCTATAATTTGTACTTTTCACTTTTATTAATATACTTTATCCACTTTTTCCTCCTATTTTTTAAATACCGTAAAAAAACACAAATAAGAACTATATTACAGGACGAATGGAGTATTAAAAATTGAAACAATAATTCAAATCAACATACAAAGTAATTAATTAAACTAATGAACGCATAATTTTGTCATGTATTTCTAAATTGATATGTCATACTTTATTCAAGTAATACTTCGTATAGAATATGCTCCAAATGATTCATATGTTACTTGGTATTTTGTATGGAATGAAGGTGTTACAAGTAACTTAATTGACACAAAAATTCAGTGCCATAGGATTCCTAAACCTCCCTTGTTTTCTCCAAGAAACTCTTTTTGTCTTCCTAAAAATCTGTTTCGTCTTAATTGTATGGTTGAAAATCCAGATTGAGTGAACATACTCTTTCACTTTGAGCACGTTTGCTTTGTTTATTCCTAAAGTGTGGATTGGTGGGTCCCATTCATTTTATTTATGTCACTTTGTTGGACGTAATTACTGCGAGTACTTTCAATAGATAAATGCTTACTTCATTACCATCCTATTAATGTACGAGTACCAATTAATAGGGGTGAGCATGGGACGGGTACCCGTACCGTTAGTACTAACGGTTCGGGTACCCGATAACCAAAATCACTAAAAGTGATACCCATAACCGGAACCGATAAGTTCGGGTACCCGGACTTCGGGTACCCGGATTTTCGGATCGGTTATCGGGTACCCAATAAGATATCCAATAATGATAATTATACTTAATTACGTAGTTATTATGATATAATTTACAACTAATTAACAACAATACCATATGATCTTGACTAAATTATTAATAATATTACTAATCATTGATATAATAAAGTGATTATGAAGTAAAGTAAAAATTTAGATTTATATTAATAGATTTAAGTAGGGAAAAAAAGCAAAAAAAATGCTTATCGGATCGGATCGGGTAACCGTTAATTTTAAAATGATACCCATAACCATACCCGATAACAAATTATCGGAACGGGTACCCGAACCGTTATGGTTATTGGATCGGGTACCCTAATTTTCGGAACGGTTACGGATCGGTTTTTCGGGTTTTCGGTTTTTCGGGTAGTTTTGCTCAGCCCTACCAATTAATACAGTAAATAGTACACTAATCAATATGATCATCGCCTATTCATAATTTATTTTGCTGTACATAATCTATTAAGAGTATATTTCAATGTTTGACTGAGTTCTATTCACCTACCATCTAATATAAGGCTAAACAAAGTATAATAAGAGAAAAATTTAATAATGTCGCATCATCAACTTTTATATGTGGTTAGCCATACAATGTGGTCAATCATTATAGGTTACTTTTTTAGTGTTATAGTGGGTCAGTGTTAAATAAAACATTAGAACCTACATTCTCTTTTGTGTTCCTTTTTCTTCATTCTTCATTTCTTTCATACTTGTATAAAGAATAATATGCTTTTCTTCTAGAATTAATCTTGTAATCTTTATACCTTTTCATCTTTCAAACTCATCTAGAATATCAACATGAACTTTATTCAAAGTAGTGTAACTATAATTTCCCAAATAATGTCATTAAAGAGCTAATTATCATTACATCAAAGAAAAAAAAAAAACCTAAAAAAAGAGGTTAAATATCTTTTTCACGAATGGTGGGTCCAAAGTGTTCCCACGCGTTTAACGTTGATTGGCCAATTTTCATCCACGAGCATATCCCATAAACTATACAGTCAATCCGCCAATCAAATCATTACATATTTCAATGCCAATAATATAATTCAATCAATTAATTCAATCCCAATTTTGAAAAAACCAAAAACAAAAAACATAAATAATCCAAGTTGATATTATTTAATCTTCTTCTATACTCCCTAATCTTCAATTATCCTGCAATACTTTTTCTTCATTTATCAAAAAAAATGCATACTTTATAAATTATATAATCAACTTTCATCTTTTATTAATCTCTTAATATATAAATAGTATTATTTTGGTTTATATTCAGTCTTTTTCATTAACATTCTGAAGTTCAGAAATCTTTCTTGTAATTCTGTTCATTTTCCAGAAGTTCAGAGATTACTATTGGTTTGTTTCAGGTAAAAATTAAAATATTATAGTATAATATAAATTTGATAAATTTGTACATAATGTTGTTATTATTGCTTAATTATTATGATGTTTTCTTATTTCATACAATTAATTATGGTTTAGGTTGATTGAGATAATATGGCAAAGATACTATTACATGGTAATCTTCATGTTACCATTTACGAGGCGACTCGATTGTTTGGTGGTGGTGGTGGCAGATTTCTCCACAAGGTATGTGCATACCTTGAATCTGCATATATTTCATAATTTGAGATATTAGTGCTAATCATGTTTAATTAAGCTATGAAATGTTTAATTATAAAAGTAGTTTTGGAACTTGGAATTTTTTTTATCAGATTAAACTCAGCTGATTTGTAGCAGTTGTGTTATTATTTTGTGGCTCATATTTGGACTGTTGCTGTCTTTTCTTTGCTTGATCTAAAAGATTTGTCGGTGACATATTCATATTCTGAATGCATATTTTGATGATGTAAACATATACAGTCAAAGTTATGTACAGTTTATGTTATTTTCTGAGGATCATTCATGTGATTATGATTGATATTCTGTTAAGTGTATGAAATTCGAATCAGGTTCATCTGATCTGAATTGTGGAAGAGAAATTAAAAGAGTTCATTTGTTACATAAATGTGGATTTTTATAAATGAAGAGGGATATGATCAGATTAATAATTTCATAATTTAATTTGTGAATTCTGGATTATCTGATTGATCATAGCTTGTTGCATAGATATAATAAAGCAAATGAAGTAGAAACTGATTTTTAGTGTTGCTTCACTTATCCAAGATAATCTACCCTTGGAATGTTGTAGTTTGCATCATTCATGTGAGGTGATCAAACAACTTCCTAGCAAAAGGCAATGGCATTTCGCCACTAGAATTATACAGTTGTATGATGAGATCAGTCTCACAACTTTTTTGCTGCGATAAGCTGGTCTTAAGGCGACTTGTTTTATTGTTGAGGGCTGACTCATGAGATAGAGATGCTCCATATTTATTTGTTGAGACTTATTATGTCATATACTGTTAGCGTGACTTGAGTTGACTTGTTGCGCGTCTCACCCATAGACTCAATCAAGATTAGTTAATCTGGAAACTGTAATGTCTTAAATGGCTCAGAAGTCACATCTTAGCTCTTAAAACAGAACTTTTTTCCTGTATAATCTTAGTATCTTATATGTGACTGCTCCTTTTCTGTTCTATTAATTCTAAACAATGTTGTGTGTAAATTGTTTGTTGCAGGTGGTAGAAGGCCTTGAAAATGTGATAGGAAAAGGTTCAGGGAGACTTTATGCCTCAGTCGATATAGAAGGAGCAAGGGTTGGCCGAACAAGGCTTATAGAAAATGATCCAAACCCCCGATGGTATGAACAATTCCACATCTACTGTGGGCATATGGCTTCTGATGTTGTCTTTACTCTGAAAGAAGACGAAGCCATAGGAGCAACCCTTCTTGGAAGAGCTTATCTCCCTGTTACCGACATCCTAGGTGGAGATGAGGTTGACGTATGGCTTGATATCCTTGACAAGAATCGCAAACCCATACACAAAGGGGCTAAAGTCCATGTCAAGGTTCAATTCTTTGATGTCACTAGAGATTTGAATTGGGATAAAGGGATTAAAACACCCAAATTCCCTGGGGTACCCTACACTTATTTTACTCAAAGGAACCAATGCAAGATTACCCTGTATCAGGATGCCCATGTTCCTGACAATTTTGTCCCTAGGATCCCTCTCGCGGGTGGGAACTACTATGAACCACACCGTTGTTGGGAAGACATCTTTGATGCTATTACTAATGCCAGGCATTTGATTTACATAGCAGGGTGGTCAGTTTACACTTCGATCACCTTAATAAGGGATACTAGGAGGCCAAAACCTGGTGGAGATATGACCTTAGGCGATCTCCTTAAGAAGAAAGCAATGGAAGGGGTGAGAGTTTTGATGCTCGTTTGGGATGATAGGACTTCAGTAAAAGGGTTGAATGAAGACGGACTGATGGCCACCCACGATCAAGAGACAGCAAACTTTTTCTCAGGTACTGAAGTGCACTGTGTATTATGCCCTCGGAACCCTGATAATGGGAGGAGTTTCATTCAGAACATAGAGATTGGCACGATGTTCACCCACCACCAAAAGATTGTTGCTGTTGATACTGCATTGCCTACTGGAAACCCTGATAAGAGGAGAATCATGAGCTTTGTTGGAGGTATAGATCTTTGTGATGGGCGCTATGACACTCAATTTCACTCCCTCTTTAGGACTCTTGCAACTGCACACCATGATGATTTCCATCAGGCCAACTTCAATGGTGCCTCGATCAATAAAGGTGGGCCTCGAGAGCCATGGCATGACATTCACTGCAAGCTAGAGGGGCCTGCTGCTTGGGATGTCCTCTATAATTTTGAGCAAAGATGGAGGAAGCAAGGTACTAAGGATCTTCTACTTGACCTCCGAGGAATGGACTCAATATTCATTCCTCCATCTCCTGTAACATACCCTAATGATCCGGAAACTTGGAATGTTCAAGTCTTTCGTTCCATAGATGGTGGGGCTGCCTTTGGCTTCCCTGATAAACCCGAAGATGCTGCAAAAGCAGGGCTTATAAGTGGAAAAGACAACATCATTGATCGAAGCATTCAGGATGCTTATATCAATGCTATCCGAAGGGCAAAGAGGTTTATATACATCGAAAATCAGTACTTCCTAGGTAGTTCATTTGGTTGGAAAGCTACAGACATAACGCCTGCGGCTATTGAAGCCCTGAATCTCATCCCTAAAGAACTGTCCTTAAAGATTGTTAGTAAGATTGAAAAGGGGGAGAGATTTACTGTTTACGTCGTTTTGCCTATGTGGCCTGAAGGTTTTCCTGAGAGCGGTTCTGTTCAGGCTATACTTGACTGGCAGAGGAGAACAATGGAAATGATGTATACTGATGTGATTCAGGCACTTCGAGCTCACGGGGTCCAAGCTAACCCCAGGGAATACCTGTCATTCTTCTGTCTAGGTAATCGCGAGGTGAAGAAGCCTGGGGAATACGAGCCTTCAGAGAGTCCGGAACCTGATACTGATTATAGCCGAGCACAAGCTGCTAGAAGGTTCATGATCTATGTTCATGCTAAGATGATGATAGGTAACTCCTTACTCCAATATAACAGTCTCAAACATTTAAGTATTACACTAACCAAGCTCCTAAAAAGTCACTCTTAGACTGAAATTATTCTACATTGAAGATTATTACATGATTATAATCTTTATATATAATGCTGTAATGATGAATGTTAAGAGACCTTAGCTTTAATGTACAAGTAACTATGATGTATATCGTAACTATGATGTATATCATAACTATTGATGATGAATGTGTTCTTGTTTTAGTTGATGATGAGTACATAATCGTTGGTTCTGCCAACATAAACGAGAGGTCAATGAATGGAGCCAGGGACTCAGAGATAGCCATGGGAGCTTACCAACCATACCATATTGCCCACAGAAATCAGCCAGCAAGAGGTCAAGTTCATGGCTTCCGGATGTCATTGTGGTACGAGCATTTAGGCAAGCTTGATGATGTGTTCCTCGAGCCAGAGAGTGTAGAATGTGTAAGGAAAGTGAACCAGACTGCGGATAAGTACTGGGATCTATACACTTCTGAGACCCTGGAACATGATCTTCCTGGGCATTTGCTTAGGTATCCTATCTCAATAACCGAAGAAGGAGAGGTTGTTGAGCTTCCTGGATGGCAGTGTTTCCCTGATACAAAAGCTAAAGTTCTTGGGGCTAAAGGTGAGCTTCCTCCAATCCTCACCACTTAACCAAGAGGCTTATGAAGTTATGATAATACCAAGTATGTTTTACTTGTTTCTTACAGTATACTATTGTTGCAATGTAAAGTTTAGACGAGGGTTTATTTGTGGATATTTGGTGAGAATTTTTATTTTTGTAATAAGGTAAGAAAATGTAAAACATTAAGGATCTCTTCTCACGAGGAGAACTCCTAAATTTATTCGGATGCGAATAGTGATGTGTTGTGTTGTGTAAAATTGTATTTGCTTCTGTATCTCCTTTATATTGTTTTAAATAAATACTTTGTTTGTGGTATAGACCATAGAGGTAATTTACATTTGAGAATTTGAGGTGGTGGGATAATGTTGAGAATCTTTGAATTTTACTCTTTTCTTTGGATTAATATTTTCTTTTGGTGTATCAGAATCTAAATACAAGTATTAGGTTTGATTAGATACAAAAAAAAAAAAAAAAAAAAAAAAAAAAAAAAAAAAAAAAAACTTCTTTGATGAAATTGAGTCTAAATCTACAAATATATAAGATAAAAAGCCAAAAAATTGAATAAATAAATAACGCGTATAATAGTAAAACCAATATTAATACAAGTATATTTTTTTTTTTAATGTTCAACAAATTCTCCGATAAAATACAAGTATTATACCCATGTTCTATACGAAATCAAGATGGCAATCAAGTGAATTACCCATGTTCTATACGAAATCAAGATGGCAATCAAGTGAACAACAAGAAGATGGGCTTTGATTTGGTCTTCCTTTGATGTCTAAAATGACTAATGAGAACTGAATTTCTAGTACTTGTGATTTTGTAAATTGACTTTCAAATACTAACATCAACACAAACCAATAATAGCCTTCCATTCTTAAAAGTCAAATTTGCATAAATAAAAACATACTTGAAAGTCAAATAAACACCCACTTATAGAAGTTATACTTTTCCAGAAGTTTAAACATCTGCTCTTTTTCAGAAATGATAAATTATTTATCAATTCCAAAACTAATTTGACTTCTATCCCATCCTTTAAAAGAGATGGACGAAAGGAGGAATATAAAAAGGAGTATGAATTGGAAGGATTGCTGCCAATTATAACTTAAAGATATGGGTGGATCTTGATACAATGTGTATCTGGCGCCCCAATTACATTTGTTTAGTTACGTATTGCTTCAAAAGTCGTCTTCAATTAGTTTCGCAAGAATGAAATTTATTTACGATTACACTTTTAAGTGTACGTCTAAGGGGATTCGAACCCAAAGACTAACTCTTTAACTCTTCTATCGGAGCTAACGTGACACAAAGGTCATGAGTTCAATTCTCATCCACCCCCACACTTTTAAGTGATATTTCATGCAGGGTATTTGGAATGTTCATGTTGTATCCACATTTCAAGCCTAAAAGCTCTCATAGTCTCATCCATAACAAACATCAATAATTTAAACTTTTGATTGAGTTGATTCAATAACATAATGCATGTATATATGTGCATGCAATACAACATGAATGGAAGTATGGAACGTTGAAGCACAAGCTACTTGAGACACAACTTACAAGTAGCAATTTGATAATTCTATAAGCTACTACGTAACTACTTTTCTCGTGGAGATTTTTTGCTTAATTGAGCAAAAATTAGGTCGTGTCACTATATTGATCAATACTAAATTTAAATACTATGTATTTTGGGAATGCCAATTAAATTATTTGACTAGTGTTTTAAGAGATGATAGTGCGTGAATGATACGCAAGATTTGAGATTGAATCTCGAATACATCATCACGACTCTCCTCTGCAATACACCAAAATGAAATTTAAAACGAAGTACTTGTTTTACTTTGGACTTTCCTAATGCGTGCTAAGGTGAAAATTATTGGGAGGAAACTTGATCTACTCTAGACCACTACCAGGTTTGGGTTCGTTGGGCTTATATCGGGGGCAAAAATGTAATTTCGTCTATTACTTACCATGTTGTAAAAAAATAGTCTCTCTCCTCTTAATAACAATATTCAACACTATAATAACAGTATACAAATTAAGAATAAAAGTATACAAACCAATAATAACAGTGTACAAATTAATAATAACTAAGCACCACAAACAATTAACATCTTCAATTTTGACCAAACTCATACATTTTCCTACATAAAACTCATCGTCTTTAATGGCTAGAGCCATAATTGACAAGGAACTTGTCTATGTTTGAAAACCATGAAAATTAGGCGGAAGTACTCCATAGCATTGCTCACTCTTCTGATTTTGGGTTATGTTTTGTGGGTGGTTTCCGGTGATTTCTAACGGAGGTGGTTGTGTGTTTATGAGTTTTGACCAAGGTGGTGGCCGGTGAGGTGGGTTCCTTGCTGTCGGAGGTGGAGGTGTGGTTTGCAGAGGTTTGGCCGGTAACGGGAGCTATCCATGGAGGTGGGGAAAGGGTTTAAGGGAGGAAGAAGATGAAGAGGAAAAGTTAAAAAGGGAGGGGGGAGAAGGAAAAAAAAACTATGAGTCCATACCTGGTAGTGGGCTATAGTTACTCCTCCCACCAATCTCTTTATTCCTAAAGTTTGTAGATTGTATTATCCAACTTGTACATAAGAGTTTTCTAGGTTCATAGAGAGATTGTTATATACACCAGGATGCAGTACACCAATGAGTATTTTGTTATCATTTTAATTGTTGTTTTTCATTAATCATATATGAAGAGCAAGCACTAACCCTGGGTTAGTTGAGTTTACGGTATACCCGGGTGTATATAATAAATTTCATGTGATTAAAAAATAAAAATTTGTTTTAAGTGGGTAATGACATTGCAATTAGAACATCATTTTATATTTATCATATGATATCAGCATGAATACATGATTCATACAAAGTATTTTATTTTATTATAAGGGGTGAATACTTTATTTTATTTACAAGCATATAATTTTGGAGAGAAAAAGACGTACTATTAGGTGTATTGCAATAGTACCCTAGTATACTATTATGTCGTCTACCGTCTACATGCATAACGACAACTATTCTGAAATTTTAACGGCAATAATTATGGTTAAGATACTATGATAACCAGGCAAATAACGGAATATAACGGCAAATATATTTCAACAATACCACTTGTTTTACGGGTAGTGACTAATGACATCCTAACGACATTCATGGTCCATTACACCATCAATTATTGTTATTCAAGATCACATTTTTTTTCACTTTTGCCGCCCCCTATCTACAAGGACTACAACAATAATCAAATTATTTGTAAAAGTTATATTAAACAGCGATATGAAAGAGATTATGCTGATACATCGTTTTTCAAATACAAAATAATACTTTATAATTTTTTTGATATAATTTTTTTAGCTGATTCGACTGGATTTAATTTTGAATTTAATTATAACTGTCTTTTTATACCCTATTCACTGTTCCTAATAAATTGATTTTATTTAAAAACGTATAGTATATAGGAGTGGATAAAGGGAGAGTGTGAGAGTGTACAATAGGGCCAATAATGCCCATGTATTTGACTAGTTAAATTTGCCTAAACAATGCGGCAAAGGCCAATTGGAAACAATTAACTTTGGCTTAAAAGTTATATTTATTGGCCCTTCTATTTGAGATTTACACTCCATCATTAATATTGAAATATTTGAGGAATATTAGAGTGTTATTATACTTTTTTTTTTCAAATTTCATTATCAACGTGATTTTTCACTCTCGATAGAGATCATAAATTTAGGCTTTCCTAAGATTCCTAACGTTTAACATAGGTCTATCGGCCATTGTCACCTGAAACGTCGGATGTAGTTAAGCGTTTCTTGCCTTGCACAGCCAAAAGTTGAGAAAATACTTGCACTTTTCGCATCCAAACTCAACAAATATGCCCCTTTCACGAACAACCCACCACTTCTCACCAATCAACGTTCAATGGAGTCATCAATTACTTTGTCAATTGTCATGTGGCTTTCACATTCAATTTATCACCTAGCTAGATAGTGTAGCTGGCTATTCTCTTATTTACAAAGTAGTCCGTATTAAAGATTTTTTTTTTTAATTTTTTTTTTCCTTTTTTTTCTCTCTTTCCATTAAGAGAAATATTTAGTTGCAATTGTGATGGCGAGTTTCGAATATTCTTACTAGTACAAATTAAAGTTACTTCAACTTTTATTTCGTTTACTTTTTATAGTGCAAATATATTTCAACGGCTTTTATGACATAAGGGGTTTGTGTTCTGAAAGTGCATACAAACCTAAATTACACTGTATGACTGTACTGTATTATTCTGTAGATCAGTGAAAAGGGACATAATATACGTGCTCTATCTCTAAAAGTATCGTTTTTCAGTTTCCCTAACATACATCTCAATTATAATCATATGACACTTTTTTTCTTTTTTTTTTTTTTGGTTTTTAATGAAATAAATCATATGATACATGTCTTGTGTAGTTATGTTTTTGTGTTATGATTGAAACAAAGAAGTATTATTGTACAAAATATTATATTAATACTTGCAATTGTATACAAAAAATAAAAATAATACTACAATAAATAAACAAAACATGCAATATTAAATTTGCATGCATGCCTAGTGATGGAATTCCTCGCAAAGAGTAGTTAGCATCAAAGATATATCCATTTATGCATATCTAATTTTCTATCACTAATTAGGTAGAAATTGTTAAAATATGACCAAAAAAAGTCATGCATATTTTCATCGTCAAACTAGAATTCACATGTACATTGCATATTCTATGTATTACTCAACTGCCAGATACTATTACAACTTGTAAATTCAATACACAACTAATCAATTAATTATGTCGATTTAGCTTATTGCAAAGAAAGTAGAGGAAAGCACTCAAAACAACAAAGAAAATTGAGGTTGATTATATTTAATTTTCAATTAAATTTTTTTTGTGATTAGAAAATTTTATCTTCTCGTAGCATTCAAACTATAGGAATTGAAGTTGGGTGAGTTGACTAACAAAATTGACTTCCTAGCTGAAGGTATGAGGTCAGTTTCCACCAATAACACACCTTGAAGAGAATTTTCTCGTATTCATCTTGTATGGTTATAATAATTTCGTATGACTCTAATTTAAAAAGATCCGCTTCAATTGCATTTAAACCGAACTCGAACAATGGCTCGAATTAATACATCTATTTTATATTATGAGAAGTTTAGAATATAGTAATATGACAGTGTGACGCATAAGTAGATCATCAAAATTGGTAACAAATCAAGCTTTTTTTGACGCATTTAAAAAGTTCATATTATAATTTATAAGCTTAGAATTATATCCTGGTATTACCTAAAATATGACATAGTTTAATAACTCATAATCAGTAATCACTCATCTAATAAAGAATTAACGACATGAAAATATTTAAAATTACCAACATATATACTTTTAAAAAGGTTGACCAACACCTATCCACGTAACAACATTATTAAAATATATTCTCAATTTTATTAAATTTCTAATCATTTTTTTTAATTACATAATCCACATTAGATTAGACTAGGTCTCGAAAGAATAACAAAGCAAAGACTAGTAGCTACTCGTACCACTTACCACCCACCCCCAAAAATGCAATTCAATAATTTCTCTTTTATGACCCCCTTTTTATTTTAATCCAACAATAATAATAATTTTTTTTAAAAAAAAAAACAATATTTTTCCTCCTTTCTTCTTTCTTGTTCATATTATACACAACCTTATTATATAAATTTATTACCCTTATTTTCCAAGACTCTGTCTTTTGGAATTGGTTGAGAGTTCTTCCACCCTCTTTTTATTTTTTTTCACTTTCTCTCTCTTCCCCACATTTTCTCTCTCTAAAAAGACTTCATTTTTATCATCAATGTCTTCCATCCTCTGTTCTCAAGGTGTTTTCTTGGCTACTGCCATGGCTGCTGGTACTGTTATTCTCTTAGCTTTTCGCCTTCAAAAATCTCCTTCTTCTCAATTTCAAGTCAACTCCATCCCAATTCTTCGTCCTTGTCTTTCTTCAGGTAATTTTTAATCAATTTTTCATAATTTTTTAATACTCTGTTTTTTTCCTCTGTTTTCCCCTGTTTTTTTTTTTTTTTTTTTTTTTTTTTTTTTTTTTTGGAAATTAAATTTGTTTGAATTAGGAAAATTGAATGTGGGAATTTATGTTAACAGGTGAAAGAAAAGGTGAAAAGAAGAAAAAAAGGGTGAGATTTGCAGAAGATGTTGTGGATCCAAGAAGAGATAATGAGGAATTTAGAAGGCAACATAGTAATAATATTTTAAGAAAGATTAATAAAGTTGAAAATAATGATAAAAATAAGAGATTAATGCCTGCTAATCGAGCTGCTCTTTACCAAGGAATTATTAGAGATCGTGTGATTCATCGAGTTACATATTCATATTAATTAATTGTAATTTGATTAGACTTTTATTGTCTAATTGATTAATTAATACTCGTATTAGTTGTGAGATATTTGTACAAATTTTTATTTTTCTTGTTTGGTGGGTGGAAAAAAATGTACGAATTTACCCACTTTTAGGATTTTTACAGTGAGAAAAAGAGGGAGAGTTTGATTAACTTGCTAATCAAGTTTTGAGTTTTTAATTTGGAATTCAAATGAACATGTTAGAGGTTGATTCCCAAATTTGTAATTATTTAATTACTCTTTGTAATTGTTCATTGAGAATTATAAAAAGGGTGAATCTTTTATGAAGTTTGTATAATACATGTATTTTGTATACATGATTTTTTTTTTTTTTTTATGCAAATAAAAATATTGATCAAATAATGATGATGATGAGGTAAAATTGCATGATTTCTTTCCTTTCATTGTAAAAGTTGACGTTTTTAGTAGGTTAGTTTTGACTAGTCTAAATTGTACTCCACTCTTCAATTTTATTTTCCATTCTTTTTATAGTATTTTCCCTGGTATTTTGTTAACTGAACCTCTATATTAATGGTGGAGTGTAATTTCAATAAGTTTACAAAAACTTGAATCTAGACACTGGTTACTCCACATTTCACAAACCATGAATTACGTGTACGTAAAATTATCAACATGATTATTATTTCCTAATTTCAACTCATTAACTAGATACGAGCTATATACTCGTAACATGACAATTATTTCTTCTCATTTACTATAGAGGCGAGTTGTTTAATGTGACTATTTATTTCCAAGGTCGAATAAAATTATTGGTCAAATTTATTTCATTTATTTCCAAGGTCAAATAAAATTATTGGTCAAATTTGTTCCAAATAGATTGACATTTACACAATTCACATATACTCCCTAAATTCAAATATAACATAGTTTGTGTGAATAATGTAAAACTCTATGAAAAACTGTGTGAAGTATTGTTCAACATACAGGCTCTTGATATATTCATTTTCATTTATAAAAATTAAAAAAAATAAATAAATAGAGGAGGGGGGGGGGGGGAGATATTATTCATACAATTAGAGCTATAAGCAATATTTTAACTTTCAAATGTGAAACCATCTAATAATCCATTTTTATTTTTTTTAAATTAGCTAGGTGAGTTGGCCTTTAAAAAGTCTTAGCTGATTTGGATTATCATATAATTAGATTTAACATCATAAAAGTATTATTTAGCTTGATATAACATGGAAAGTTACATTAAAAATGCTACTCCTATGACAATTAAAATTGGAGAGGAGTAATTTTTTAATAACATAAGATACTTCTTTTAACCCTACACTTTGGTGGCATGTCTCATTATCCTAATTCTTTTGAATTATTATTTGGTGAGAATGCTAAAACACATGGTGATTGACCGATTGTTGGGCAACATAAACAATGCTCCATAGTAGGGTATGTAATGGTATTTTGATTATAAAATAATACCTATATAAATTTAATGATTTTAATCCAATTTAGTCTAGAATTATGTACTATTTCGTACATGATTTTTCAATTTTCAAAATTTTGATTTATAAATACAATAGCTTTTTTTTTACGCACTTTCTCCGTCCTAATAATACTCCGTATTACAACAATTAGACTTTTGCACTATTCATTACTCTTGTTTGACCACATTATATGATTGATATATTAAGTAAAACGGAGTATTTTATAAATAATATAGAGCATAATTGAGTTTTTATTTTTTTTTAAAAAAAAAAAAAAATAAAAATAAAAAATAAATAAAATCCAATCTAGTTTATTTGCATCTTAAGGCAATTATCGTAGATGTCGGGAAAAATCTATACCACCCTTATCCCCTACTTTATTTGAGAGTGTAGCGCGTTTGAGGTACTTTCCTTTGATTTTGTCCCTTTTTTCTTCTCTTTTTTAGGTGATGACCAATGAGATTATTGCTTTTTTATATTTTGTACTTTAATTAATATATATTTCATTCTTTTCAAATGATTTAATTTACATTGCACCTTTACACTAAGCATAATGTAACTTGGTAAATGATAATTGATGTAAACTTAATTTAATCCCACGAGTCTTTAAAAGATCATAGAGAGTACTATGTACTTGGCCAGCACAACTTTTGCATAAATGGTACAAAGATTTCACACTAGTTTTATAATTACATGCA
The DNA here is from genome assembly GCF_948465745.1 of Chenopodium album. NCBI lineage: Eukaryota > Viridiplantae > Streptophyta > Magnoliopsida > Caryophyllales > Amaranthaceae > Chenopodium > Chenopodium album. Next base: position 1,716,415 of record NC_137847.1, on the reverse strand, counting down.
GGAGATGTACGCATGCAGCACAACTCCCATTTTTCTCGTAAAATTCTTACCAGTCGCGGATACAGTAATTTAGTCATGAGGGTACAAATCGGAATAAGCCATGTCAATAAACAATTACGGAAAAATATAACACAAATTTGACATACTAAAATTTCAATTATTTATTAATTCCACACTCTTACTAGTCATTACATGTATTCTATTCCCTTAAATTTTGTCCAAAATTGAACAAAATATATAAACTAATTATATAAAATATAAATTAAAGGTTAAACTTATACAAACTTTAAATTAAAGCTTTAAAACAAATTATAAATTTAAGCTAAAGACTATACACATACACTAAAAGGTAATTGCAATATATAATTTAATTCATTATAACTAATCACATATACTTTGCACACATAAGATATGCACTACAAGAAAATTACAATGATAATACCTAAGGGTTTTTTTTTCCATTGAATTGATATAACTTTTATTTGTAGGAAGAAATTTATGAAGTATAGAAGAATGTCACGCCCAAGAAAATATACCAAAGAGACCAGTTATCAATAGCAACAGGTCTCTATCAATTTTTAAGATTGTACAAGTACATATTACCGCTAGAATGAGTTAAAACATGCAGCACTAAAGAGACCAGCTATAAGATAACCAGTCTCTTTCAATTTCACTTGTACAGCACGCTGGATTGTTATGTACTGATTATGACAGTACCTAGAGACCTGTTATTTGAAATAACAGGTCTCTTTTTTCAACAGCTTTTTTTTTTTCTTTTTTTGGAATGGGGGTACAACTGTACCTTTGTGTACCCCCTGGGTTCACCACTGATTCTTACTCTATTAACTAACATCATTGAGCTTTTGCACTTACTTCTATAGAGATTTAAAGACCTACATCTAATTTAATAGCATAAGTTTCTTCCGTCCATTAAAAATTGCCCTGGCGCTATATGCTCCATATTATTATTTTGGATTATCCTAAGGAAATTTTGACATTTGCTACCAGGGAAAACACCTCGCTTCACATTTGCTACCGGTTTAATTTTTTTTTTTTTTTTTACTTTGCTACCACCTAAATCAGAGTTTGTTAAAAAAATCACTACTACTTAACGGAATCCGTTAGGATTTCCGTTAAGTTTATTAAAAAAAAAAATAAAAACAAAAACCAGCCACCCTTAAAACACCTTAGCCACCCTCCCCATGGTCCTCCACCTCGCCGCCGGAAAACTCCACAAAAACCGCTCTTCCTCCTTCTCCTTCACCCACATTCTCCACTCTCGTTACCCACAAGCTTAATTGAATTGGGGTTTGAGATTTGCTCAATTGGGGTTTTTGGCCGGGATCGAGGCGGGTTTTCGAGGGGAGGGGGCTGCGAATGGGGCTGGGATCGCGACGTCGGCGCCGATTGTCGTTGGGGATTGCGAATTTGGGTTCGATTGCTGTGTGCCGATTGCTGGGGTTCGAACGGGGCTGGGGTTGCGAATTTGGGTTCAATTGTTGTGTGCGATGGCTGGGATTGGGTGTTGGTGCCGATTGGTGATTATGCGAGGGAACAGGGGAAAGGGGTAGCGAAAGGGTTGGTAATTGATGGTGGTTCGCTGTGGTTCTGCTGCTGATTGGCGGTTGTTGATGGTGGTTTGAGCGGCTGTGCGAAGTGGTGGTTAATTGTGGGTGGTTATGATGGTGGTTCTGTGAGTCAAGGAAGGAGCAGAGGAGTTGTTTGGATGGCTGGAGTCGCGGGCAGGGGATTGGGCAGCTGGTGGGTGGGGAAGGAGTGGTGGCTGGACGGTGGTTGGGTGGTGGTTGCAGTGGGTTTGATGTTGAACAGTGGCGGTGGATTGGGCAGCTGGTGGCTGGGAAGGAGTGGTGGCTGGACGGTGGTTGGGTGGTGGTAACGGAAACACTAACGGTGTAAGACAAGTGATAGTGATTTTTAACAAATTCTAATTTAAGTGGTAGCAAAGTAAAAAAAAAAAAAAAAAAATTAAACCGATAGCAAATGTGAAGCGAGTTGTTTTCTCTGGTAGCAAATGTCAAAATTTCCTTATCCTCATATTAAATTTGTTTCATATCACTTTTGATCGGATAAGTTTTTCTACTTAATCTCTGGCTTATTTGCTCCTCAATCATATGCACATGTTAGCCAACTCTTGTGCATGCACAACTTATCCCAGGATAAATCAATTGAATGTATTTATACATAACAACTTTTGCATAAAATGGTACGAAGAGATCACACTAGTATTATTATTACATGCAGGCCATGAGATGAAATTTGAATGTATTATTATTATTATATGCCACTATGCAGGCATGCAGCACAGCTCCCACTTTCCTCGTGAAATTTTTACTCTATTAACTAACATCATTGAGCTTTTGCACTAACATCTAGAGATTCAAAGATCTACAATCTAATTTAATAGCATATGTTTCTTCTGTTCATTATAGGCGCTATATGCTCCATATTATTTTGGATTATCCAATATTGAGTTTGTTTCATACCACTTTTGATCTGATAAGTTTTTCTACGTGATCTCTCGCTTATTTGCTCCTCAATCATATGCACATGTTAGCCAATTCATGTGCACAACTTATCCTAGGTTAAATCGAGAGCCTATCATGTACACCCAGGTGTACCATGCACCTGAGGTCATTTGCTCATTCAATCAACAAATGAGTTTAAATATTATACGATACACCCGGGTGTATATAACAAATTATAGGTTAAATCAATTGAATGTATGTAGGGTAATCTTAAAAAAAAAACGGATTTATAATATAAAGAATGACCAACGTGATTAAATTCTAACAAAATTTGCATAAAAAGCAACTAGAATTGAATACAAATTAAATTATTGTACTCCGTAGTATGAATTATAGTCAATTTAGATTGCAATCCTCTAAGAAGTTAATTTGACAATTGAAATCGATAACAGTTTAATCATACATGCGTCATCTAAAAAATCCATTATTCATTAAGTTTCATATGTTTATTGTATAGTTTTCAATAGAGTAATAATATAGATTGACTTCTTTATACTACATCCGTTTCATATTATTCGTAACGATTAAATATTTTTTCTCTTTACTTTATGTCAAATCATTACTAATAATATGAAACGAAGATAGTATATGAAGCATATATGATTGTGGTCGATTAAATACTTACATGTGAAGAAATATGTCAAGGACTCAAGGGTGACAATTATCCTATATGAGTACATTAGACCCCATGTGTATCCATGTGTTTGCACAAGTAGGTCCATGTAATTTCTAACTTTTTTGATTTTCTTGAAATCCTCGTGATACATTTTAATTGCTATATCTTTTATTATTATAGTCCAGCATTTTATTGTAGTATAATTCTTTTGATTTCAACAGTAAAAATAAAATTGATGGTTAATACTTAACATACGAGATTTGTTTTTAATTATATCTATATCATCCGTCCAAAACCCATAACCTATTAACCTACTTTATGTCATGTTGATTCTTGGTACTATATCAAAGAGCAATTTAACCAGACCAAAAGGTTAAGCTTATAGCCTAATTGAAGTCCAAGATTAACTTTTATAACTTGAACTTTTTTTTTTCCCTCTCAATTTAAGATTTTAAAAGAAGCAAAAAGAATATTCAATGAGTGAAAAAATATCCTTGGATACACCTTGAACATAGCTTAAGTCGACGCCTTAAATTGAATAGATGCGGCCCAGTTTCATTTCTCATTAAATCAACTTTACTTAATTTCATTAAAAACACCTATTTGACGTAAAATCTAATTTAGATGGAGTAGATGAATTAACATACTACGTAATATGAAATGAAGCTTCACATAGAAATAAAGTCATAATAGAGAGTAGCTTACCAAATGATTCTAAATGTGTCGCATAAAAACAACTAATCCCGTATTTTCTAAGAAAGTGTGCATTGGATCAAATCCACTAATTAAATTTATACACGTTCATTTTGGAAACAAATTATAGTACAATACAAGTCAATTAACCTATTACGTACTTTCTTATTCTTTTTTTTTTTAATTAAATTTGTCATGCTTCAAAAGCAGGACACGTGGCAAAGAGGAGTTGGACACAATCACTCAAGAGGAACATGCAACACGTAGAAGAAGACGAACTTATTTATTTATTTTTTATTGATGATCAAGCTGCAGTTACAGAAACTGAGCTGGCTGACTGTGAAGCTGAGGTGGCTGAGATTGAAGCTGAAGATTATGGCAGCAGCTAAAGATTGAGGCAGTTGTATTTTCCTAATTCTAGAGAGTTCTAGTAGCTTCTAGGATTTATAACAGAATTCTGTTATTAGATTCTAGTTGTCAGAAAAAGTTTGTTAGGAGATATTACTTAGATATTTTCGTATAAGTATCTGTAATAGAACTCAAGCTTGTAATCATCATTTTCATTCTCTCATAATCAATGAAATAGAGTTCTGATTTTCTCCTTATTTTCTCTCTATTTTTCATCATATACAAAATCTCAATATGGTATCAGAGCAGAGATTCTGCTAAATTTTTCCGCAAATTTTTCATCATTCAATCATATTTTTGATACTGAAACAGTATCAATTTATCATTCAATACAATTTTTGATCAGATTTTCTGATTTTTCTGGTTTTTAGATCAATTTTAAGAGCAAATTTGCTTTTGAAATCGATTTTTCTCTTGATAAAATGGCTGCACAAGAAGTTAATTCAGGCAATGAGAATAATGCAAGCAATCAGAATCCAACTCAAGATCCTGGATCAGTTTATTACATTCATCCGAGTGAAAATCCAACAGTTTCACTTGTTTCAGAGAAGTTTAATGGAGATAATTACCAGGATTGGAAGAGAGGAATGATTCTAGCTCTTTCCATGAAGAACAAGATGGCCTTCATTGATGGAAGTTTGCCAAAACCAGGTGATTCAGATCCTTTGTTTAATGCATGGAGTAGATGCAATAATATGATAATTTCATATATTTTGAGATCTCTGGATAATACTTTGGCTAAGAGTGTGATCTTCTTCTCTACTGCATCTGAGATCTGGAAGGATCTTGAAGATAGGTATTCAGTTGTTTCTGGACCTCAGGTTTATTCATTACAGCAAACCTTGAGTCAATTAGATCAAGGTTCAGCTACTATTGCTGAGTTTTTTACCAAGATTAAAGGAATTTGGGATCAAATTAGTGCAGCAAATCCTATTCCTAGTTGTAGTTGCACTAGATGCACCTGCAATTTGACTCAGAAATTTCTGAAGTCACAGCAAGATGAGAGGCTGATTCAGTTTCTTATGAAGCTTAATACTAAACATGCTGGAGTTAGGACAAATATCCTGACGATGAATCCATTGCCTAGTCTGTCTATTGCTTATAATTTGCTGATTCAAGATGAAAAACAAAAGCAGATCACTGATGTTACTGTTAGGCAACCTAGCATGGCCTTTGCAATAGCAGAGGAGAGAAGAGGAAGTGGCAACAGATTTTATTCACCTACTGTTCGATCACCTTTGTTTTGTGATCACTGCAAGCTGAATAATCACACTGTTGATAAGTGCTGGAAGTTGCATGGTTATCCTGCTAAACCAGGTTACAGCAAGTACAAAGGAAAGAGAGTTGCTGCAGTAGCCTGTGGTGAACAATCAGATGATGAAGATTGTGGTAACATGTTCACAAAGGAACAGTATGAGAAGCTGATGAGTCTATTACAGCAAGACAAGCAGGACAATTCTAAACAATTCACTGGAATGGCTAACATGGCAGGTAATTGTTTAATTACTTGTCTAAATTCCAAATGGATTATTGATTCTGGAGCAACTGATCATATATGCTCAAATCTGAGTTTATTTAATTCATACGAGGTGTTTAATAAGTATCCATGCTCAATAACTGCTGCTAATGGAAAAAAAGTAGAAGTGCGGCATATAGGAACAGTCACATTTGAGAATGGAATTGTGCTTAAGGATGTTCTGCATGTTCCTGAATTGCATTTCAATTTGATTTCTACACATAGAATTTGTAGAGATATGGATTGTGATATTGTGTTTACACATGACAAGTGTTTAATCCAGGATCACTCCAAGAAAACTTCTCTGGTTCTTGGTAACTTGGATTCTGGACTGTATGCAGTTTCAAAAGGAGAGTTGAAGAAAAGTGAGAGTAGTGGCTCTTCAATAAATGTAGCAGTAGCAGATGAGGCTAAGCTTTTACACTTGAGATTAGGACATTTGCCTTTTAGTAAATTGAGTCATGTAGATTTCAGATTTACTAATAAGACTTGTAATGACAGTATTTGTCAGATTTGTCCTAAAGCTAGACAAGTAAGGAAGTCTTTTCCTAAGGAGAGTGTAAAGAGTGTCAAGTGTTTTGATCTTTTACATGTAGACACTTGGGGTTCATACAAACTTCAAACACATGATAATTGTACTTATTTCTTGACTGTTGTTGATGATATGTCAAGACATACTTGGACTTTTCTAATGAAGAATAAATCTGATTGTGTTGATATTTTGGAGTTTTTGATTACTTTCATTCAGACTCAGTTTGGAGTGATTGTTAAGAATATAAGAACTGATAATGCCAAGGAGTTGTGTGAAGGAAAGATAATATCAGTTTATGAGAAGTATGGGATTTTTCATCAAAGGAGTTGTGTAGAAACTCCTCAGCAGAATGGAGTAGTGGAAAGGAAACATAGGCACTTATTGGAGACAGCAAGAGCTTTATTCTTTCAGTCTAAAGTTCCTGCAAAATATTGGGGTGAATGCTTGCTTACTGCAACACACTTGATTAACAGGATGCCATTATCCTGTCTGGATTATGTCTCACCATATGAGAAGGTCTATGGTTTTACAGCTAACATTGATCATCTAAGAGTATTTGGATGTTTATGTTATGCTGCTACCTTGAAACAAAACAGGAATAAGTTTGTTCCCAGATCAACACCTTGTGTATTGCTTGGTTATCCAACTGGACAAAAAGCATACAAACTGTTGAACATAGAAACCAATAAAATTTTTGTGTCTAGGGATGTCATCTTTCATGAAAGACATTTCCCTTTTCACATTTCTTCTCACACTCATAAACCAGACCCTATTTTTCTTCCAGCTGAAACAACCTTCACTTTTGACTTTGATCCTGATATACCAGATATTTTTGCCCTGTTCCCAGAACAGCAGATCCCTTCTCCAATAGAAACCACTCAAATTGCTCCAACTGAACTCCAAACACAATCCCAAGACCATCAACCAGTTTCACACCTATACCACATAAACAGACCCAAACACATAACCAAACACATAACCAAACACAAATAAGCCAACCTGTCAGACAATCTTCAAGACCTACCAAAAAGCCAGCCTGGACAGTTGATTATGTGTGTACAGTTAATACTGCTCCTTCTCATTGGTGCAATATCATTACATATGAGGAATTTCCTTTACCTCATAAGGTTTTTGTTGCACAAGTTTCTGGCATTACAGAACCAGCTACATATTTTGAAGCAGCACAACATCCAGAGTGGGTTCAAGCTATGAATAGGGAGTTAGAAGCTGTTTCTGCTAACAATACATGGGTTGTTACAAGCTTACCTAAAGGAAAAAAGGCTATAGGTTGTAAGTGGGTCTTTAAGGTAAAGCTAAAAAAGGATGGGACATTAGAAAGGTACAAAGCAAGGCTTGTGGCTAAGGGTTTTACACAAAAATATGGTGTGGATTATGCTGAAACTTTCTCACCAGTTGTGAAAATGGCAACAATAAGGTGTTTGCTTGCTGTTGCTGCTGGAAATCATTGGCCACTGTTCCAATTGGACATAAATAATGCCTTCTTACATGGATCACTTGATGAGGAGGTCTATATGAAGATGCCACAAGGGGTTGCAAATCCAGAAAATAAAGTGTGCAGGCTTGTTAAATCTTTGTATGGGTTGAAGCAAGCAAGTAGACAATGGTTTGCTAGGTTAACCTTAGAACTTTTGAAGAAAGGTTTCATTCAGAACAAGAATGATTATTCATTGTTCATTCTGAGAGAAGGGGGTGACATATGTGTTGCAGCAGTATATGTGGATGACATAATCTTGACTGGATCAAATAAAGATGTTTTATGTGATCTGAAAGCTCATCTACATGATGTTTTCAGCATCAAGGATTTGGGTGATTCAAGTTTTTTCCTTGGAATTGAGGTGTGCAGACTGTCTACTGGTATTATTCTGAGTCAGAGGAAATTCACTAAGGAATTGCTTGAGGTTTGTGACATGGATGTTTCAAGGACAACCAAGACACCTCTTCCTATTAGTGTGAAATTTACTGCAACTGAAGGTGATTTGTATCATGATCCAGAACATTACAGAAGTATGGTTGGAAAATTGAATTTTCTCACCCATACAAGGCCTGATATATCCTTTGCTGTTCAAACTCTTAGTCAGTTTATGCAATGTCCAAGGTTACAGCATGTTAAGGCTCTACATCATCTTCTGAGATATGTGGCTGGAACTATTGGTCAAGGCTTGTTTTTACAGGAAACAAAGCAAGTTACTTTACAGGCTTACTCAGATTCAGATTGGGCAGCATGTGTTGACAGCAGAAGGTCTGTTACTGGTTACTTGATGATGCTAGGTAACAGTCTTATTTCTTGGAAATCTAAGAAACAATCAACTGTTTCTAAGTCCTCAACAGAAGCTGAGTACAGGGCAATGGCTACTGCAGCTTCAGAAATTGTTTGGCTTGTAAGACTTTTGGTTGATCTAGGTGTTACTGGTCTTACTCCTATTAAGCTCAGCTATGATAATCAATCAGCTATACACTTGGCAAAGAATCCTGTTATGCATGAAAGGACCAAGCATATAGAAATAGACTGCCACTTCACTAGAGATAAGGTGTTAGAAGGGCTTATTGAACTGTCATACATTCCTACAGATGGTCATTTAGCTGATATTTTGACAAAGATTCTTCCTGCAGCACAATTGTCTAAGCTATTGTCCAAGCCAGGCCTGTCTTTCCCATCCACTCCTAGCTTGAGGGGGGGTATTGATGATCATGCTGATCAAGCTGCAGTTACAGAAACTGAGCTGGCTGACTGTGAAGCTGAGGTGGATGAGCTGGCTGACTGTGAAGCTGAGGTGGCTGAGATTGAAGCTGAAGATTATGGCAGCAGCTAAAGATTGAGGCAGTTGTATTTTCCTAATTCTAGAGAGTTCTAGTAGCTTCTAGGATTTATAACAGAATTCTGTTATTAGATTTTGGTTGTCAGAAAAAGTTTGTTAGGAGATATTACTTAGATATTTTCGTATAAGTATCTGTAATAGAACTCAAGCTTGTAATCATCATTTTCATTCTCTCATAATCAATGAAATAGAGTTCTGATTTTCTCCTTATTTTCTCTCTATTTTTCATCATATACAAAATCTCAATATTTTTTTTACCAACAATTAAAAAATTAGCATGGACTACAACAACTAACTAATAAAGTACTAAACTGATTATTTAATAAGAAATAAAGGAAGAGGGGGAGAAAAAAAAAAAAAGGTCACACTCTATTATGTGTACATAATAAGTACTGGTAGTATAATTATAAAAATTGCTTTCATATAATTGTCTCATATACAAAATTAAATAAATAAATTTAACTATATTTTTGTCCTTTATTCTTTCAATTTCAAACTTCATTGATTATAGGATTCTATCACTTGTTTGTACTCCCATTTTTCTCCTTGCATTTGCGTGTTTGATATTGTATATTATTACAATGTTTTATGATTCAAACTGAAAAAGACATGTTATATACAGTAGCAAATATAATTATTGGTTGTAAACTTTGTTAATAGACCACCCAATAATATTACTCCCTCCGTTTCATAATGTTAGTCCCATATGGAATAAATCACATAAAATAAGAAAAGAAATATATATTGGAATCTAACATTAAAGTGCAACATAATTCATAATTAGTTTACCTTATTTAACTTCTTAAATTTTTTATTAGGAAAGCACAAGTCATAATTGTATAATTTAAGGTAAAGATTTCCTTACTTAGAGTCATGTCATCAATCTACAACTTATTAATTCAAAAAAAAATCAAGTTATAAATGAAATATATTTAATATGGGTGTATTTTTTTAAAACGCCCAAAATATTATATAGGACTAACATTATGAAACGGAGGGATTATTTACATTTGCAACATACATGAACCTACTACATGATTCATCGACTGGACTTAATTAGCTTTTTCATTATTCATTATGTAGGTGTTAATTATGATCAAAACTTCCTAATATATAAAACACTCCTTTCCAACTCATAAAAATGAATTTAAAAAAATGGGCATTAATAGATATGAATTGAATAATGCCTTTTGTTTTTGTATTATCTATTATTATTTTGATGTATAAAGAACTATGGGATCATTTGGTTAAATCATTTGAAATGGGTTAAAGTGGAGTTAGAACCCATTCTTTTTTTTTTTTTTCTTTTCTTTTTTGTTGTTTGGTTGAAGTTTTTAGTAATGGGTAGTATGAGTTTTAGACTTATATACACCTCGCTAGTATAGGATTCCATACCAATCCATTTTAATTTGATAAACCAAACATCCCTATATAAAAAAAAAATGATAAATATAGATGAAATTCAATTATAAGTTTTAAATACCTCCAGTAATAGTTTAATAAACCAAACACACCCCCTATAAAAAAAGATAATGATAAATATAGATGAAAATCAATTATAAGCTTTAAATACCTCTTTAATAAACCAAATTAGCTGACATGCATATTATTAGACTATTAGTTCATTACTAATTAAGTTTAAATTCAATTGTTTTATTCAAAAGTACTTTGCTTAACAAACTTTTCTATAATTGAGATTTGCAAAACAATATCTTTACTCCTAAATTATTAATTATTATTTAGAGTGTGTTTGACTAAACATTCCCATAATAATTAAAGAGTAACAAGATTTAAGATGATGAAATATTGTCTTGTAATTGATCCACTTGCCCTCCCCCCCCCCCCCCCCCCCTCTAGCCTGACATAACCCATGTGATGAGGCTAATGACCACAAGAACCAACCTCAAAGTGGTTATATCTTTACACCTTTGTCACATTTCATAACAAAATCGTAACTCACATTTTTTTTCCCCTTATTGTACTTTTCATGTTTATATTTCTCTTTAATAGTTATTAATTTAATATGTAGCATTCTAAGAATAACAAATAATAATTCTTAAATTAGTAATGTTACAGCTAAGATATGAAGTATATGAGGGTCCATTTACATATTATATAGTTCAAGCTAAGGCAAGTTAATGACCCAATTCCTCTACTTGTGGAGGTTTATTGTCGGGGCATATTTTTTATGGGATACCCTACCACAAACCACTCCTTAACTAACATTGTTGAAATCTTATGACTCCTGCAGTCCTGCATAGTGGTTGCATCATTTATGTCATGGCGTACCCCTCTCGGCGCAGTGTTTAACGTTGTTGTTGAAGTATATCCAATCAAATAACACATGTAAGCGTTTTATGTTGATTAAAGTTGAGAGAGTTAAACACTTTTATTAGGCCAAATGACTAAACCTCCTATTGCCATATGGTTTTGGGATGAAACCTTATTTGGTCTTGTAAATTGGACTTTCTCTCTTGGTTTGCGGATGCGTCCCAAACTCGTAAGATTTTACATAGACGGATACAAAAATACAGTGTCTTAGGTTCAAAAACTTGATTAGGTTAAAAACAATGGTGGTTAAAGTAAAAACAAAAATCTAACCGGTTCGACCAAAATATTTTTTCCCGCCTTCTAACAAAAACTTACTGTATTAATAATCGAAATGGTAGAAAGGCAAACAGAATAAACCTTGCTAGAATATATAAAAAATAATAAGTAATTCTTCTAAGGTAATATTACAATTTATATAAGAAGTATTAAATTCAACTTTTAAATTAGTCCACATAAAAGGTTGAAAGTAACATTATATTTTGAAACATCACTCACTTAGGCCTTGTTTTATTCAACTTATTTTTACTTATTTCATAAAAAAATAAGTTCAGTTTAGATCATATCAGAAAAAATAAGTTTAGATCATATCATATTTTATTTACAATTTTTTATCGCTAAATATCTTTAATATCGTAATGAAAATAATTATAAAAATTACATATTAATAAAATACACATTATCACAAATCTAACAAGACCTCACTTGATATATTTTTTTCCTTATAAATTATCGTTCACTTAAGGTCAAAGTTTGGTCAAATCAGACAATTTGATCAGATCAGATAAATTCAGATCGACAATTTTTTTATTTTTATTTTTTTTTATTTTTTTTGAGAAAACGCTAGAAAAGTGCTTTATTAATCAAGGGACAAAGAGTCCGACAAAACATACGGGGTAATCTCACAAGGACAATGACTAACCCAAACTTGTTTGACACCAAAAGGCACTAATCTAGCAAGGTGGTGGGCAACAAAATTCCCATCCCTTTTGACATGCGACCAAAAGACGAAATCAAAGGACGAACTAAGAGAGAGTACATCTTCAAGGATAGCATCAAGGTCTGTAAAATGAATCGAAGAGCTGGTAAGACGAGAAACCAAAGAGAGACAGTCTGTTTCAAAGATCACATTTGTAACTCCAAAACGCTTAGCTAATCTTGCTGCCATAGTCATAGCCTTCCCTACTGCAATAATCGGCTGCCAGTAGCTTCGCACCCTTCTTGTAGCAGCAAACAAGACTTCACCTTTCTCATTTCTTTTGACCACCAGATTAGCAAAAATAAGGTGAACTAAACAAGTCATTAATCCTTATTGTAATTTTTTTCTTCTTCTTGAAAGGAATCCATTAAACAGAAACAACTACAGTAGATATAACAATGGATCATGTGATCATGTCTAGTCTATTTATATATTTAGGCCCATACCCTAATTGGACCACTAACATAAAAAAAGGACTCTTGCACAAACCATTAGTATTAGCCCTTTTACTCTTTTAGGCGTACAACAAGTTCAAGGCTTCAAAACGGGTCCTTTACTACCCCCCCTTTTTTTTTTTAATTGATTGGAAAAATGTCAAATTTTCTATATGTTCAATTCCCTCAAAGTAATTAACAAACTACCAAGTACCAAAATTGCAATTACAAAAAATAATTTGGGCTTGGACAACACATGAACATCCTACATCCCTACTCATATTTGCATTTTTATTCATTGTTCCCTGCAATCCTGCATGCATACCCAAGTTTAGAATAATCTAGGATACATCCAGAAAATACATATAAAAAGATAAAAATAAATAATCTATTGGGTCTGAGAGAGACATTCCCACCTTTTACGAAGGGTAAATAGTCAATCTTTGACCAACTAACCTACTTACATCAAAGAGCAATTGTAATTGCAACATTTTTAGTTTCACGTTTACATATATAATACTTGTGATCAACAAGGTAGTAAGGTACCCACATCGGAATTATGTCAATCTTATACGCTTAAAATGAATATTACTGGACCTGCTGGCCCGGATTGCCACCCCTATTACCAGTACATGAAATTTTACAAAATGCAACAAATAAAGATGACCCAAATAATATTAGAAGCATGAAATGGCCCAAAAGAATAGATGAAAGGAAAAACAGTTATGAAGCCCATATTTTTTTGTTTAGAAAGTCTAAAAACTCCATTTTAACTAATTCTGGAAAAATTGGAAAAACCCTACAATTTTCTGAGCTCGTGGAAATTAGAAGCTAAGTTCAAGGAGGTGAGCTTTGATCTTTGTAATCAATCAGGTAATATCATCTTTCATGATCTGCTTTATTATTATTATTATTATTATTATTATTATTATTATTATTATTATTATTATTATTATTATTATTATTATTATTATTATTATTATTATTTATTATTATTATTATTACTTGAATTCTTAAATTGTTAAATTTAAATTAGATAAGGGGTTCTGAATAACTTGTGCAAATTAGTGAAATAAATTTGATGGGTGTAAAAAATAAAATTGTTGAATTCGATAATAATTTTGTCGAACCCTTTTGAGAAATATACTTGGATAATAATCTGGGTATAAGGGTTATTCAAAGATTGATTAAAATATAATGAAAATGTAAAATCTGAGCGAATGTTAATTTTTCTGTTGTAAATTCTGTGATTAGAATTCAATTTTAGGGTTCTGGGATGAATTTATTAGTCCTTATTTAATTTTGGCAATTGCTGTTTTCTGTATGAGATTCTCTTCAAAGATGCATTTTTAAATTTTGATGCTTTACATGCCCATTTAAATGGATGGAATGGAATGGACTGAGGTTGGATACTAGAGATTAAGTGAATTAAGTTGCAAAGTTTCTCAATGAGCGATGCACTAACAATTTCAAAGCCTCTTTCAACCGAGGCGCTTGCTTGTCACTGATCTTGATAGGTGCAATAGTTGTGCTATTAGAGGATTTGTAGTTTATTTGGGTGGATTGATATTAGTATAACCTCATAAGCTTGAGTGTTATAGCTGCTCAAGTATGTAGTAATTCTGGTAAAGCTCCACTTGAAAGGTCTTAGTGTGGTTTGTTAGAGGTAACTGAGTGTCAATCACTAAATGCCTGCATATGGAGTATGCTCTATCTATTGATTAATGGAGGAGTGCGAGTGGGAAGTCCAAGTACTTGAACATTTAGTGTCCCATGGTACATTACTTTTTTGGAGGTTTTAGATTAGGTTGGCATGAAATATGTTGAAATATTTGCAAATGTTTTGGTTAATAGGAGTTAGGGATATAGAAACAACCACGTACATAGTCTATATTGGAAATTTGGGATTATGATGCTCACTTAAGCTCTGCTTTCATCTATCCTTTTTGAGGAATAGGAGTGTTAAATTAGTTGAAGTGGCAGAAGAGACATTGCATTTGCAATTTTCTGTAAAGATCTCACAGATTTGTTTTAGTTGTGGGATGCTTGTTTACATTGTTATTGTGTTAACTTTGGTTAATCCCATGGTGATCAATAAAGACCATAGATAAACTCCAACGCTTTAAAAAACCGTTATATGTGCACCTAACATCTCTTTGTTGTGCTTTGTGAAATGGAAGGGCTTCATACATCTGAGATTTAAGGTTGAATTTTGTAACCTAGCCCTAGTTCTTTGTCAATCACTTGAGCAGTTGAGCGTCTTTATGTCAACACAGAAGGCAGCAAAAAAATTTCTGTACATGAAAAGGCCAACTAAGATTAAAGGACTAGACGAATTCTTGCCCTGGCTATGGCAACCTGGCTGGCTGCACTGCAGCTGTGTTTCTGCTCACATTGATAAGGAATACTATGTACACTGTTGTCGAGTTTCTTAATAATCAATCTGATAATAACACTGTCTGTAACACCTTACATCTCTTCCCTATCCTCAGAAATTTATTATGGCTAAAATTGTCCTTTTTGGTTAGTGCTACCACATTTTCCAGTCTGAAAATCTTGACGTGCATTAACCTAAACATTGTTTGTCAGTCTGTTTTAGGAGTAGTTTTGTCTAGCCTCTATGGTTTTTTTTTTTTTTTTTTTTTTTTTTTTTTTTTTATACTGTAGAGTTTTGTAAAATTAAGACATTTTGCAGAGATCTTAGAACTAGCAGTCCTCTGGCTTTGGAAACAGTTGTTTGGAGTTAAGTGGCACTGGATCAGTGGATCCTATCCCTTATAAAAGAGAGGTGCCTATAATTATTAGACCAAGGCTGAGAGACAAAAGGAAGACAGGATTGAGATGAAGTCGTTATATATTCAAATATGTTAACTCAGGCCTTGATTTGAGGGTGATCACAGGGTTCAGGGATGCGAAATATTGAGTTAAGTACTGTGGAAAGGATTTATTCAACACTTACTTTACAATTGAAATTATTAGCCCTTTGGTAAATTTTGATTTTTGAAGCCTGGAGAAAATTTGTTATAGTAACACTGAAATCTTCAATTTCAATACAGATTTTCTTGATAAGATGATGTTCTAGTACCTTCATTGATTGCATCATTTGCTTGAAAAGCATAGTGCCATGTCAATTACATACTATCTCTATTACATATTATGTGCAACTTTTGAATTATTTATATCTCACAAATAATACCCAAAAGCTACACATAATATGTAGAGGTAGTAATACGAAGTATAAGTGGAATTATTGTGGACAATAGACTTGTAGTTGTGCTAAACTCATTATACTGATGAAACACCTATGTTTACTGTTCAATATATTCCTAATATGACATGTGAACACCTGTCAGGCTGCGTCCATGTGTGAGGTTCATATTAGATGTTTCTTAATGGATCTTGAAACATGTGTTATGATCTGCCTTTGGGAACCCTCCTCAAAGACCTCCCAGGGCTCTTTCGTTTGTTTATAAAATTGGGGAGGGGGATAGCACAGAATCTTTTGTAGATCAGCGTGTCAGTAAGACGTCTCCTTGGGGGAGGGGGGGGTGGTGGTGGGTTAATACTTAATACTAATCTCTTCCATTAATTTGAAGAATTTCCCTTACAAAAATTACAAATGCAGTAACCATGAAGGTGCGGTCATCAGTAAGGAAGATGTGTGAGTTTTGCAAGGTGGTCAAACGTCGTGGTCGTGTGTATGTACTTTGCAGTGCTAAACCCAAGCACAAGCAGCGACAAGGCTTCTCAACTTTTGCTCATGAAGGGCCGCTTATAAACACGTATGTAATCCACTGCATCTCCTCTCTGTTTCAGTCTATGTTTTTTGTTCAGCTGCTGAAGTTTGTATAGAGAATTGAGAATCCTGATCAGTATTTTGGACTTTGTAACTTTGGGCAACTAATCATTTGCCTCGGCATTTCATCTTAGTAAACAATATTGAGTAAGATGGAAGGTTGGCCCCCTCCATGTAGTTATACATGTCAGAGTTTCCCATCTGGTTTGTCATTCAAGGACTATCATATTTGGTGTATATACTGCAGCTTATACGTAATTAACACGTGTATCACTTGATGAATAATACTTGCAATTACTGAAAAGTGAAAAATGTGTAGCAAATGATAATGAATTTGTTTTAGAGAGAATATTAATTGGCATGAAGTCGAGACAGTATTTATGTAAGTTTAAGTAGCTGCCTTTCTCATATTGAAAGCATCAATGGTGCTCTAATAACTTGTCATATTGAACATGCAGGCCTGCTGATATAAGTTCAAAGCCATTGATTTCAAACAGTCCAAGCTTGCGCATTGGTTTGGCGTCTGCTTTGCCTAAAGTACAGCAGCCTGCTGCACTGTTTGGTTGGAGGGATGCTATTGCTTCACTTCTGTTCAAGAAAGGCAATTAAGTAATTAGCAATTTTGACAAGTACCCAAGGAATTATATACACTGAAATTTCTATTACAATTGCATAAACTTTTTTAGCTAATGACAATTTTGTACGTATCAGCCATAGCATTTCACCTTTTAGTATTTGCTTATTCTCTGTATGTCCTATGCTTTGACTTCTCTTGCTCTAAACTACTCATTTTTTCTCAAAATTGGAGCATTTTGATGTGAAATTTGTATTTTCTGCTTATTATATTCTTGCTGTTAAGTAAATACTACTACCTCAGTTCTCAATATTTTGTCAAACTTCTTTTTGTCGTCCCTCAGCATTACTAAAAATAAAAATTATATACATTCAGGTGCAAGGTGTATCCAAAGACATTTTCAGTTCATTTTAAAATATGAAAATGAGTACCAAAAAAAAAAAAAATATCAAATGAGTAAAAGCCCACCCATGGATGCCCCTATCTTTGTGCACCTCGATGTATATGAAAGGTGTTGCAAAATTATTGTACTGTTATACAAATATATAATTTTGATTATTTTTTTTTTAATTAGAAATATATAAACCTAAATGTCATTAATGTAATTATTATTGGGTTGATAATCTATTCATATTTTTGTCACTAACTTTTTATGATTTTTTTTTTATCTAATGTTATTATATTAATTCATTTTTAACATAAACGTGAAACATACAAGCCTAAAGCCTTGAGGATAGAATATTACCATCCATTATCTCAGTGCCCAACCTTTTACCTAGATTTTGATGTTAACAGCCAATTAAGCTAGCTCTAAGAGTTTCTTCTTTTATTTCTGTTAAGGAGATAAAGTAGTGTTCTTTACCTTTTGTTTACTTTTATACTTTTCTTTTTCTTCTCATTAGTGTTTAACACACAAAGACTTTGAACACCCAACTTGCTCTATAAGACTTTGAACACCCAACTCTTTCCACAAATAAAGTCAAAGATTGAAATTTCTACTTCATCTTTATCCTTTTGTCTTATAGTACAGTAATAAAGGTTAGGTTGGATTAACATTTAATCCTATTTAATTTCACGCTTAGGGTCGTCCTCTTTTCAACCTTTTCTATTTTGATAAGGATCGATTAAGATTATTGGCCTAAAATTAACTAGCTCGATGTCAACTAAACTTAGTAATCTTGGAGGTGAATACCAACAGTGAAAACCCAAATATTAAATCTCAAATACATTACCGTCTTTGTAATTCTTTATACCAAAAAAAACACACACTTAGGGGTGTAAATGAGCTGAGCCAAGCCGAGTACTATCTTGTTCACATTCAGTTCATTTAACTCAGGTGAGTCCGAGCATGATTTCAAGCTTTCAAGCGAGCTCAAAAATCTGCTCAAACTCGGTTCACTTAGTACAATATATGTCCACAAACGGTTCACGAACAACTCGTTTATTAAATGAGTTGATAAACGAGTGCTTTATGAACGAGCTTGATAATAAACGAACTTTGTACTTTTAACATTTGAAAATCTCAAAACTTGCATAATAATTAAGTCTTAATTACAAACTTAATAATTAAATTAACAAATGTGAATAAATCAATATCCGTGAACATAAATAAACGAGTAGTTCGTGAAAATAAATAGACGAGTTTTTCATGAACTTATCTGAACGAGCATATATATGTTTGTGTTCAAGCTTATTTATTAAACGAGCTTCAATTTGTTCTAGTTCGGCTGATTTATTAAATAAATAAACATGAACGAGCTTCAACCGAGTTCGGACCTGACTAGTTTATTGATCGATTCGGTTCACTTACACACTATAATAATTTCAATTACTAGCTTCGTTTCATATTAGTTGCAATTTTGAAATATTTTATATCTCACAAATAATACCCCAAAGTTGCACAGGTAGTAATTAATAAAATGGATTACTTACTATGATACTTGTTGAAGACTGGAAGAAGATAGGACAGAAAACGACAACCCAATTGAACTACTCAATAACCCAAAAGGCCAAGGGCCAATCAAAACAAAACTCAGAGAATAGTATAATCCAATTAATCTCATCCAGCTCTTCTACAATTGATTCAATAATCTCTGTCATCATCAAATATTTTGTCTTTCTGAATTCTCAATTATTTCAAAAATTCCCCCAAAAATATAATCATCTATACTAAAACAAGCTCCATCAACTATTTTTTTTCCTGGGTTTCTTAAACCCTTTATTCATTCAATTACACAGATTGGTTTCTGGGTTTGTTTCAATGACTGTTTATGACTCGTTTACTTCTTGGATCAACAGCTTCCTTGCTTGCATAGGGTATGCTACCTTCTTCTAATTTTCTTTCTGATTTCAAAGTTCACAACTTTTTTTCAATAATTCATTTTATTAAATAATTGTAATTAATTTATGCACTGTATTTCATGATTTTATACTGTTATTCCCCTCTTAGATAACTTTAGGATATGGGTCTGCTTAAATAATTTTTGTTTTTTACATGTATATGAATTTTTTTTGTGTTTTCAATTTTTTTTTTATTTTTTTTTTGGTGGGTTTACTGTTGGGACTGTAAATTTGGATTAGTTGATATTTTAGCTGAATTGGTGATGCTCAATTGCATATGTTAATAGTTGTTAATGTCTTTTAATGGTGATGGAGATAGTTTATTGACTAAGAAAACTCTGGTGGCTAATTTAAGCTGCATGTTGTGTATGAAAGGAAGCAGATTTCTGATATTAGGTCTGCCAAATGCCTACTTTCACTTGCAATTTGAACTAAACTAAGTGTGATTTACCATACACTTCCTTGAGACACTCAATTTGAAAGATTCTTTAAGCTAAAAGATTGGCCCTGCAGGCTGCAGCTAGCTAATTGCTTATGATATAGTACTGAGAGTGTCACTCTGTGATCATGTGCGATTCGTAAATTGCTGATCTCGAGAACCATTGATTTACAGCTTCCTAGACTGTTGTTGAAAGGTGTATTTGAGCTATATGAAATGAGCACAATAAAGAACTCTACTGATTATGAGGAAAAGGTCATGGTTGTTTTGGCCTAGGGGATTAACAGTTAGTTTCATGTTAGATGAAAAGCTTCCTAGGTTCATTTTTTAAACTAAATGGTGGTTTCCATTCGCGCTTTAGAGCCCTAAGAGGCAAAAACATCTATGCTAACTCATTGATAATCATATTAACATCAAACGTGTTGACTTGTGGAGTTGTGGCTGTATGCATGCTTGTATCGCTTATTAATTACTTCCTGTATGTGCTAGGTGAACATTCCTGCCTTTCACCAGGTCAGAAGTACTCTAATTCAGCTGCAGTTTTACATATGGTGCTATCTGCTTAGTTATTGTAGTCATGTTGTTCTGTATTCTCTAACAATTGCGGTGCTGTTTTTATTATTTAAATGATCTGTAAGTTCAATGTACCAATTTGATGGTTCTTAATCTTTTTGAATCCTTTTATATATCATTTTGCATTAGAGTGTAACCTATAATTTGTACTATGTTTGAATGGCATGTTATTAATCAATCTATCACATCCGTAGGGATACAATTCAAAATAAATCTATCAGGATTACAATCTTCTTTCTATTAAAAGTTGTCATCTCTTTATCTGCTTCCTGTGTGTTCAGTTGTTTCAGTATCAACTGAAGACAAATTGCCTTTAAAATCTAAGTACTCTAATCATTAGTGCAATTTGTTCATAACTACTGTTATAAGTTCATAACTACTGGTGTTACCTTCGATAAGCAACTTAGTATGACGTCGTGAAAGTCCCTTGGGAATTTCCATATATTGTGATGCTTTGGTAGTTTGGGTTTGGTGGGATCTTTTTCTAAGATAGACATGAGATTTTGGCTTCTATGATGCCAGAGATCTAGATTAGCACCCGTGTCTATTTTTCTTTTGTTAAGAGTTCTAAGGAGAATCAAACTTCTGAATACAATAGCTCCCAACTCAAGGGGAGGTAAGAACCAAATCCCCAACTCCTTGGTTGGAAGGTGGGAGCTCTACCATTGAGGTTCCGTTTGACTCTCACGTTGTTGTTCATGTTGATCGATTTGTCTTGTGTTTTTTGGTAATTCCTGAATTTCTTAAATGAATCCAGTATGATATGTTTGGCGAAAATTGAATCCAGTATGTGCTTGTACATATTCATGAATCTGTTTTGGACAGCGCAGTAGCTGTTTGGGAGGCTGTGCAAAACCAACACACACTCCTGTAGATGATTATCCGACAAAAGGACTACAATGCCAGGGACAGGTGGTGGAGAAACAAAATCTTTCGGATGACTTTTGGGGTACCAGCACCGGTGATTTGGACAACCCGATTGGTCTATCACAACGAAGCATTTCTTCACTCAGTACATCGAATGTCAGTTTTCTTTCTGATATCGGATCAGCAAGCATGCACTGCCACACTGATTTCGTAAATCCTGGCAAGTGTATTTTTTTTTTTTTTTTTTTTTTTACTGTAGTATCTCTACTGGAAGCTCCTCCCCTAAATCACTGTTGTTTTGCAAGCGGTCCACATTCACCTCTGGGTGGGCTGCAATGTCACAAGACAATCATTTCAAGGGCTGTAAATAACTACTTTCATTAATTTCTCTGGGGAATTGTTTTTTTTTTATTTTTTGATGATTTCTTGTCTGCAGGTCTTCTTCTCTGGACTCAAATCCGTCTTCAGTGGATTGGAGCCACAAAATCAAATGAAGATCATCAAAGCATAGGACCAGCAATCAGGTTATTACCTTTTCTAAAGCACATGATATCAGTCACTTACGTTACTCGTCTGCTGGATTATGTTCCTCCCCACCCCAACGCCCTTCAAATGCCGCTATTTCCTTTAATATCATCACATATACGTATCAAAACTGCAATGAAATTAATAAAAATTATCCTTTTTCCACAAATGAAAAACTGTGGCCTTAGGGGCTCGTGATTGAGAAGCAAATGTGCATGATAACTAGAAGCAGTCTGTCTTTGCATACGTTATAATTAGCCTTAGTTTGTTTTCATCTGAAATTCCATATTTGAACTTATTAATACACATTTGATCTTACTCAACCTGAAACTTTGGTGAAAAAGAACAAAACTTACACAAAGTAACTCGTGAGTAACGAATAACTGGTCATTCTTAATACATACATATGATCCTACAAAGTGTTCAGCTGCGACTTTATCAGTCGTTAGCAATATGGAATATATTTTCTTACCATCATAGAAACACGTGTTTCACAGTCTAAATGCTACGTATGACAGCTTGCTTAGCTCCAGGGAGAGATTCAGGAGGCCCATCCCTTTATCGGTAAGCTTTCTTTTACAAAGATTGGCCTTTTTTCCATGCCATGACTGTCAGTTAGTGCTTACAGTATACTGTTTTTGGAGTGGCAGGAAATGGTAGATTTTCTAGTTGATGTATGGGAGCAGGAAGGATTGTATGACTGAAAGACATGAAGTGTAGATAACAAATTTCAGTTTCTTGATACTTCGAATTGTGGATTCTTAGGAGAATTTGTAAGCAAAGAAGCCTCATAACCAATGTATAGATGTTGATTAACATAGCTAATTTATATACCCATGTATGCTTTGTTTTTCCTACTGTAGTTCACAACGTTCATTTCCAGTTCTGTTGCTAAATTGCGTTGTATTATGGACTGGTATTTCTCATTTATGCTCTTAAATACAAACAAAGATTAATTAAGCATACTGTGATGTTACTCAGAACATACATCTACATGATATATTTTGTCTTAGAACACCAAAAATCGTGTTACATAATGATTTCTCCTTTTTTGCCAATATTGAGTATATGTGTTTGTTGAAGTATATCCTACCAAATAATACATGTAAGTATCCCATATTTAGAAAAGAAGAGAGAGTTAAACACTTTATAACGCTAAGGGACTGCTTCTCCTATTGTCATATGGTTTTACGATGGAATTTTCTTTGGACTTGTGAAGTGGACCTTTCTCTTGATTTGTGGTGCGGCCCAAACTTGTATTTAACAGTGTCAACAAGCCATTTAGATAGGATTTGGTTTGATGTCATTTATATTGGCCTTTTGGGTTATATTTAGGTGATGAGTTATTCAATTCAATTTGGATCCGGTCATCTTCAAATGGAATTACCAAATTGTCTCTCCTTTCACAATTTACTAGTGAACTAGTTCTTGGAATTATTGAATGGGGAATTTTATAAGAAATGAGTTATATTATCACAACCATTATTATTGAGACATCCATTATTTAGAAAAGGCATATTTAAGCATTATATTAAAAAGAAAGTACTCAAAGTTCAGCTCACTTAACATAAAAAGTGATCAATTATTATTGAGACACCTAATAATAAGAAGGATGAGCGCCCGACGTTAAATAAGTAATTAATATATTACTTAAAATAGTACTCCGTATTAAGTTAGGAATATATGACAAAATCACGAGTCGATCGGTGTAATTAATGTTAATTTTAATTTAATATTTTCACTTTTAGGGCCTGTTCTCATTGACTGAACTGAACTTATTAAAGCTGAATTGAACTGAACTAAACTAAACTAAACTAAACTTATTAGAGCTGAACTGAACTAAACTAAACTAAACTTATTAGAGCTAAACTGAACTTATTAGAGTTGAACTGAAATGAACTGAACTGAAAATAATCTGATGAGAACAGAGCCTTAGTTCTCTTATCTAACGCCATTGAGACGCTTGTTAGTTTTTGCCTAATTAAAATACGGCCTAGTGTAGACAAATTCTTATAATCCAATTGATATATACGTAATAATATAGACTGTTACGTATAAACTTGTAAAATACTTTGTAAATGATTTTTGTTTAATCATATTTATGATTTTATTTCCAATATTTATGCTTAAATACACAAAATTTGGTTTATAACATAAAACGTTTGCTCTTAAATGTTCAATACTTATCAACATCATATGTTATATCTTTGCTCGTACATTATTACGCCCCTAATTTATCGAAAATGTAGCCGTGCAACGTACCTACATCCAAAACACCTGTCCTGTTAAACGATCTCAACAAACAAAGATCCGTATTGTGCACTACAAGTATAATATTATCAACTGATGATTTTCCTCATTTACGAGATTCTAATATAAAACCATAATAAATCAAGGTAGCTAAAATAGTAGGTGATCCATTCAAACTACACTTTATCCCAAGAAATTCCATGAATTTGGCTTCATTTTTAAGTTTTTATCTTCCTTTTTCTTGTAATTATTTATGCAAAATATTGTTTTAAACGATTTTTTTTGGTTTTAATGAAGATGTCAGTCAATAACACAGATTCTGTGATCCTGGCTAAAATTGTTTTCCTCTCTTTCTATCCTTCCAAATCACATGCCATTCTTCCTCTTTAGTCCATGCCCTACAAAAGGGCCCCACAAAATCATAGTTTTATTTTTATTTATTTTATATAATATATAATTTTATTTTATTTTTTGCATGCCATATTCATGCCAAACCTTCATTTCTTGTTCAATGTACATTGGCCATTGTTGTCTAAATAACTGACCCTATCATCATGCAGAATTTTGTGCTTTTTGCTGATGTAGATGATAACATTATGAATTTTTCTAAAAGAGGATATTAGATTAGAAGTATTCAACACATAGAATCAAGTCCAAAACTTCTTTTTTTTAAAAGGAGTTGTTTCATTTTGAAATAGGTGTCATTTGAACTCTTAGGATAAGTATGCATTATCAATTATCACGCTGTATAGTTGTATACAATCTATACGCCGATACACGACTTCACATTACGTTATAGTCCTTATATAGGTGATAACATAGAAAAACACAACCAATATTAATTTGGGGGAAAATATATGGTTAATAGCTACTCTATTTTATAATAATATTTTCAAAAAAAAAAAAACAATCTCAACTTTGCTTTATTTGCTTTATTTTGAAAAATATTTATAATTACTCCGACTAATTTTAAAAAAAATTATTTATCCATTTTAATAAACTAAAACAAATCAAAAATTGAGAAGAATATCATATCAAGTCATTTGAGTAAATAGAATGTAGCTGTATAAAATTTTACAAGATAAGTTACTTGTCAATAATCTATATGAACCCTAAAGAAACTCCTTATCTAACCATTTTTCGGATCTCTTCATAAATTTCTTACACTCAATATCACTTTCAAAGTAGTTACTTACATAACAATAAGGATTAGAATATAAAAACCAATTATTCAAATCATCAGCTTAAACTTTTGAATCAGTTAGTCCATCTTATAACATGGTATTAAGAGTTATCGTTGTGGTTGAATTGATTAAGAAAAAATTAGCATTATCATCGACATTGACATAAAGATTATTCTCATAAATTTATTATTAGCATGCAATATCTATCACTCTTTATTTATTTCCCCCAACCAAACAAATAGTAGATGCATGCTTTTCTCATCCTCCATCTCTCAATACAACTTATTGCACAAGTTTTCAAATCTAAGTTGTGGTCGTCACCAATATACTTCACTAATAATTAATTAATTAATTAAGCTCAAATAAGTGAATAACAGCTTAAAGCCTAATCCATACATTATTAGCAAGTATTACATCAAATGAGTGGCTAATTATCATTATTATAGTTAAGAGAGGCCGACATACGACCACGCATCAACAACCAATGCGGTTATGAAGCTAATCTTGTTTTTTTATTGGCTAATTACATTGTTTAATCAAGGCAAAGTACATTGAATGTTTTGCTAATCAGCCATTCATATTTATTTGTTTTTGGTTTGGTTTGATGTTGATATCAACTAATTAATTACAAAGTGAGATTAGTCCAATGAATAATGTACACGGTTATACTATATACTCATGCAATTTAATGTATTTATACATGATTATGTCATTTGATGTGATAGTCTCCCTAAGAGGGTTGAAAAATACAACAAGGTTCAAGTGCGTATTTACTTGTACCACATGCATGTCATTCTTCTAATTCAAATCCAATATAATTAGAGGCTCTCTAATGCTCCAAGTAGGAGCATTACCTATATTACAAGTATAAAATTTTGATAATTTAAAAATAGACAATGAAACAAGGCTATTTTATAAATTAGAGAGAATTTGTGGTTTATTTATACAAATACAATGAGCAGGACCGGCTTTAGACATGTTTTTTCTCAACCACAAAACAGGGCCCCCAAAAATCAGGGCCCATAATTTTTTTTAAACAAACGCTGATTTATTAAAAAAAAAAAATCATAACTTACGGTATAATTAAGGATTTTACTTTAAAGAATGACAGAAGGATGACATTTTTTAACTAAAAAGTTTTTGTTTGCGTGTTTTATTGAATTATTACTACGTATTAAACTTACTAATATGAATATTTTCCTCTATAATTTGTAGTATTGTACTAGAAAAAGCCATTTTTTTTAATGAAAAAAGTCATTTTATAATAATAATATTTTTAACCTTTTAAAAATAGACCTTTAAAAATTTAAGGGCCCAATTTTTATAGTTAGAACAGGTCCACCAAATTGTCAGAGACGACCCTGACAATGAGGGGCAATCTTTAAATAACGGAGGACTAGTTTGGTTGATCACAAATTCTTATATGTGGCTAACTATACGGTGTGGTCAGCCATCATAAGGAGTTACTTAGTCAGTGTTACAGGTGTTACTTAATCAGTGTTATAAAGGTTACTCGGTCAATATTAAAGGGGTTACCGATCAATATTAAAGGGATTATTAATTAATATTATAAAGGTTACTTTGTTCTTTTACAAGTGGTCACACGATGTGGCTAGCAGTACACAAAATTGTTGATAGATATACTTGTTTTTTTTTTTTTTTTTTTTTTTTTTGTTAGGGAATGATATATCTTTTTTCTATTTAAACAATCATTTGAAAATTGAAATATATGGTAGTTGCATAAAAGTGATAAACCCAAATAAAATAATTTTTTTTTTAAGAAAAATAAAATAGGTTGTTTTCTGACAAATAAATCAAAGCTTGATATTTTTCGATCGTTCTCTTCACCAAAATATTTTTAACTCAAGCTTGATATTTTCTGACAAGTGAATTATATGAATCGAATCATTAAAGTTCTATAACAAGTTGAGAGTATTAAATAAAAAAATAAATAAAAACAAGGATATTATCTGGGTACGTGTGGAATTAGTTGTGCAATTTCTTTTGCATATTGTAAGATTTGTAACGTAGTTGTCAATCATATTATAAAGTTAATTGATATATAATTATATATTTAAGTGTAGCTGGACCTACTTGGCTACTACTAATACGACTCGAAATTTATCACCTTATTTTTTCCAATGATTTTGTCATCAAGCTTTAGCTTCAATGAATCCAATTAATTCCCCATGCTATTAGATTATCAACTTGCGTAACTAATTGCTGGACCCTGGAGATTACAACTAAGTTTTGGTTGCTTTAATTTTGGCAAGTTTAATGATGAAATATTTGCAATTAATTAGTTTGGGATAATTAATAATAAAGTTTACTTTGTCAATAATAATAATAATAATAATAATAATAATAATAATAATAATAATAATAATAAAAATTAAAGAGATGCATGTATGGGCACATTGTACCTAGATTGATTGATGAGCTACGTGCGTAAATATAGGATTATGAGGCTATGAAATGGTGTATAGCTCTAGAATTTTCATTAGGGTATAGTCAAGTTGTTATTGTTAGCGCGAGTACAACCTATCGCTACCCAGTGAATAATATTGATTTTGAACTTGTACTGTGTACCTAAAAAATCAAGCCAACTTGTCTAGTTTTGTAAATGAGATAAATTTGAGTGTGATGTTTTAGTTTAAATTTAAATAAAGTTATTTTTTTTTAATTGCTTTCCTTTTTGTGTGTTTGTTCCGTTTTTTGGTTGTGTGTGGTTTATTTATCTTTAGGGTCAACTTGCTCTTCTATGCTTGCACCAAACAATTAGCTATCTAGAATAACAAAATAGTGTTGATTCAAGTCCCCCTAGCTCTTGGTCGTATTTTACATGATGTAATTGATGTGGCCATGCCAGGTTTAGTCCCTCCCTAATTCTTTCTTTTTGTTTATTTTTCGAGACTTGGCCTCTCTTTAGCATCAAAAAAGGTTCTTAGTCCTCCATTAAACATTTTCAAAATTCAACACATATCATATTACTTGACTCAAATCAATCTTTCTATATATATATATCCAAACTTATCTAGTGGATAATAAGTTAGCTAGCTAGATTATGCAAGTTCAAGCATAACATTTTGTTTAAGCGAGGGGCTTGCCTCCAACTCCCAAGATTAAAGCGGTTAACTAAATCAATCCATGATCACCTCTAAGGGCCTGTTCTGATTGACTGAACTGCTGAATTGAACTGAACTGAACTGAAAATAATGTGAAGAGAATAAACCCTAATTATGTTACATAGTTAAATGAACATAATTTAAAAATCTAATACACTGCAAGTATGTGTAACAACTACATTAAATATATATATATATATATATATATATATATATACATGCGTATATCTTATATCTTATGTGATTAATATGCATACAGACGATCCACTGAATAGCTCTGACATTCTTAGTTCGATCATAAGATCAACTACGTTCCCCGTATGAATAGCAAAACTCTAATGAAGGAGATGATTGAGGTGCAACAGCTAGTTAATTATCCTTTAAAATTGGCCACTAGTCCACTAGTTAATTGAAAAACAAACTTCCCAAATTTATACTAGTAAATTATTATGTCATTAACCCTACCAAATACCATTTGATCTTCTTAAAAGTTTTTAAACATTATCAACCGCATACCAAGTAGGTTTAAAGTCATAAAAGTCTATAAGGTACAAATGTCAGTACATTGATTCTAAAATTCCCAAGTGTATCTTATATCGTCCCTTTTACTACTTTTCTGTTGGCCATTACAATACATACATATGATGTCATTATTAACTTATTAATTAATTCCTCAGTCTCATATCACGGAGTATGGATTTACTTTCATTTATTTTTAGGTCGTTATTAAAATATATTACCTCATAAAATAAATGTTTGTAGAGGGATTATTATTATAACTTTACTACAGAGTACGAGGGCTTGTTTTGATTGACTGAAATGAAGTGAACTGAAGTGAATTGAATATTTTATGAGATAAGAAAATTAAGAAGTGAACTAAAAATAATCTGAAGAGAACAGGGCCTAAGTATCATAAAATAACTTAATTTAAGGGTATGTTCTGATTTACTAAAGTGAGTTGAATTGAACTGAACTAAACTAAGTTGAATTGTTTATAAGAGAAGGAAATTAGAAAATGAATTAAACTGAACTAAAATTAAGCTGAAAAGAACAGGTCCTAAATCCCATCGTTTTATTTCTATCATAAATTTCAGTCAACAAAAAAAATGTATACTCATAGTAAAGTAAAATATGATATATGAACAAACAATTAGGGACGGACAATCCCTCAAAAAACTAGGGACGGAGAAAGTTTAATTAAGGGAGTACAATCAGTACTTTAGTACGTAGTTTTTTTCAAGAATCGTAACATTCTATATACGTATGATTCTTCATATATACATGGGGCCTGTTTATATTTACTGAATTGAGCTGAACTGATTGAAGTTGAACTAAATTAAATAGAGCTGAAATGAATATTTTATGAGACAAGAAAATTAAGAGTTGAACTGAAGTGAACAGTTTGAACTGAACTGAACTGAACTGAATTGAAATTAGTTGAACTGAACAGGCCCTTGTTACATGTTATTATATATTTCACACAGCCAAATTCATTGCATTTCCTTATCATATAATATACGATTACTTTTATTTTCACAATGAAAATGACCACCGCAAGTTGAAAAGCATATGCATGTAATCTTCCCCACAGCTGTTTCTTTTCTTTTTCTTTTTTTTTTCCATAAATTAAATTAAATTGCGAGTCAATTAAGAGCTTCTTTGAAGGTTTGACAATGCTACAAGAGTCAAAGGCTCTTAAAATTAGATACACTAACACCAAGATTATGACTAATTAGTGCGTAGGATTACGATTACTCTTGTATTTGACTTGCATATAAATTGTGTTAAAAAACCAAGTCAACAAAAAGGCCGAGTTAATGGTTATATATTTATAGTCTTACTATGAGCTTTGAACACGTGACCTTATGAGCTTTGAACTTGTGACCTTCTGATTACGCTAGTCTGATCCTATCTTGATACCATATAAAATTGTGAAAGTCTATAATTATATCCGTATCGTTAATAGTCAATATAATGTTAATTAATCATATTTTTTTTTTGTGGTTCGTTATTATCAATAATTATATCCGTATCGTTAATAGTCAATATAATGTTAATTAATCATATATTTTTTTATTTTTTTTTGTGGTTCGTTATTATCAATAATTATATCCGTATCGTTAACTCAGTTGTATATATAACAACATACGATACGAAACTACTTATACCATAATCGAGATAGGATCGTTTAGTCGGACACGACTCGAAAGCAGTGAAAGCAATGCAAAGAAACCCCCTCTTCTCTCCTATTCTCCGGAACACTCTCCCCTTCCCCTAATTTATGCACGAAACAAACAACCTTCATTAAAGACAACCCAAAACTATGTACTGTAAATTAATTAATAATCAAAGAAAGAAAGAAAGAAAGAAAGAGTCACGGCATGAATCATATACATGCACACTTAAATTCAGTGGGTTCATTCTATAATTATTCTATAAGATCATCACCAATATAGACAATAATAATAATGTTGATATGATAAGTAGTCCCCAAATCTTATTATATAAAGAAATATACAAAAATAATGTGTACACGTACATTGATTCAATTCTAATCCTTCTTCTCAAAGTCTAATAAACACACTTTACCACTTTTTGGCTTTGTTGTACATTGGACTTAAAACACTCTAACCAAAGTTCATTGCATATACTATTATTATATTTGGACCGTCTAATTATTTTATTTTATTATTTGTTGTCACTAGTGTAGTAGTGAAATTGGTAAGCTTTCTCCCCAAAAAAAGGCAAGTTTATTACGTATGTACTTTTATACTTTTATTAATTAATATTTATTGATTTATTTATGTTATTTGGTTGACCAACAACTCTTTCCTCCTGTCACTATGTCGTTCTCAATGAAAATATTTATATAAAATTTGCTACATGGAACCGAGACATCCAAATAATTTAACCAATTGCTTGATACACTCAACTTCCAACATTTGCACATTCACGTCAATTGTGAGTTTAACTAATTCCATATATGAAGCTTAAGGTATATTAACGAAATGTTAATATATATTCTAATAATGCATAGCTAGTAGAATTGTATATTTGTATGTAGCAGTGGCGGTCGGTCTGGCTAGGTTGATGACTAGGACCGGTTCACTTAGCGGTTGGGTTACTACATGCAGATCACTAGATCATATTTTAATCTCGAAGGCCCTTTTTTGTTCACCTTAAGTTTAGGTAAGTTTAGTTCAGGAAAAACAAGTTTCGATTAGGATAAACTAAAGTTCAATTAAAGCTAAAACATGTTTTAATATGACTTGTATATGTTTGGATGTTTTCCCTCAAATCATTATCATTTTGTGCCCGGACAATGCCTGAATTATCCTAAATTTTTTAACTTGAATGTTAAATATACAATCATATAACTCCTTTTGATAATATAAAATAGTTAGACATACGATATCATATCATTTATTTATATAATAGTGTACGGTACTTTTTGTAGTTATATATATATATATATATATATATTAACTTGATATATTTTTATTGCTCTTAAATTAATTCTAATGAACTAAAAGTATTTTTACCAAACTAAAATTAATTTTTCTGATTAAAACTTATTTTTACAAAATTTTCTAATTTTTATTAACATATATTATAAATGGATCTTATTTTAAAGAACTTTTTAAAACAAATTTAATGATAATAGAATTGAGTTACAGAAGAATTATTAAAAGTAATGATTAATTTTGTATTTATGAAATATTAGAATTCTATCGATAATAAAACTCTATACAACATTTTTATTTTACAAAATCTATCCATCAATCGCTTACTTAGCATAATAGGTGTCATAATAATACCTGTTTATCTCCTATGTGGCGCGACACTCGGCGAAAAACTAGAATGCCAATGTTGTTGTCTCGTGGCCTGACTGCGAGACCGGCTTTATATATTATTGATATGATATGATACCCTAACTGTAACACCCCCAAATCTCCCTCTACGGAAATACTAGTATAATACGTATAATTATACCGTAGAGATAGACTTAGGCGTATTACCGCCGCGTGATTACGCAAGGCTACTCAACTTACGAACAAAACAATACTTTGCAGCGGAAGC
The DNA here is from genome assembly GCF_948465745.1 of Chenopodium album. NCBI lineage: Eukaryota > Viridiplantae > Streptophyta > Magnoliopsida > Caryophyllales > Amaranthaceae > Chenopodium > Chenopodium album. The sequence goes on along the minus strand of NC_137847.1, from coordinate 1,683,773 downwards.
TTCAAAACTCTTCTTTATTAATAATAACTATAAATAGAACCCAATGTTATGAGTACTCAAAAATAGATACAAGGACCACGATTCCTAACTTAGTGAAACCAATCCCGGGACTCCAATGCATCAATTATGGATTTCAACCTGAAAATAAGCAACACTGCTTACTATTACGGTAAACAAGGCGAAACAAAACAAATAAGAAGTACGGGTTAGCAAAATATGCTAAGTACGGTAAGTGCAAGATAATTAAACTCGATTTATTTGCAAACATGCTTTTGAAATCAATTTCAATAATTAATCCAATAATTCCAAACTCATGATTTAAAACCAATTCTCAATATTCAAATCCCAATAATCAATAAAACCAATTTCAATTATTTTAAAACCAATTAAACCAATTTAACCAATTCCTCTCCCAAGTGTGCACACCCCCCAAGCTAGTCTCCTTATGTTACAAGGCTATTCTTGAGGAAAGACCCGATCATATAAAGTCCAAGGCCTTATCAAAATACCAAATCCGCATAGTGGGATTACTAACATGTTTATAAAGCATAAATAATAAATTTAATTCAATGATTAAATAAATCCTCTTTAAATCCAATAATTCCAACTTTTAATAATAATAATAATTCAAACTCCTTTTTTTTTTATAAATCCAACAAGCTTTCAAAACCAATCCTTTTTAAACATGAATAATAAATTAATTAATCAAAACATGTTATAAAAAAAATCAATACTCCAATTTAATTATTAAAACCAATCTTTTAAACATACTTTTATTTCATAAACCATAATTCAAGTCAATTTAATTCAATCACCATAAAATCATTCAAACATGCTCATTCAAATCAATCTTTTTTTTTCAAGGTATCTAACCACCTAACGTACCTTAATCCTCGCTTAGCCAAAAACACTTCAAAAGAACTCTCAAGTAGCTTGATCGAACACACCCTACAAATAAATATAACCTTAATTAATATAAGGTTAACAAATAATCACAAATAATGAAATTAAAAACCCCCCAACTATATGTACATGAACCTTTTAAATTAATTTTCATAAACATCATTAAAAATCTAATTTTATATAATTAAAACTACTCATAATAATTTTTATAAATCCCCCATAATAATAATAATAATAATAATTGAATAAGAGAAGAGAAGAAGAAAAGATAAGAAACCAAGGAAAAGAGAAGAATTGGATTTTCGTTGGAAAGAATAGGCAGAACTTGCAGAGGCTATAACTCCTTTGATATAACTCCGAATTGGGTGATTCTTGAGCCTAACCTCAAGGATTTTTTGAGAGGAACAATCTTCTGTGAAACAGCAATACCCCAAAAACTGACCAGAAGTGCCCGAAAATTGGCTTCAAAGATAAACGGGATGATTTGTGTAAAAAGAGGAGAAGAAAAGAAGAGAATTAGTGTGAAGAATGTGAGAGGTATGGAGGGGTATTTATAGGCTATCTCATGCAAGAATTATAGCAAGAGAATGTGGGAAGAATTATGGCAAGTATGGTTTAAGGGATTACTTGGAGAAGTGAGTAAAGATTTAAGGAAAGTTTTGATATTAAAGAGATTGTGTATAATTGAATATGGAAGGTATGTTTGTCATGAAAAATATTAAGGAAATTGGAATTACTTGGGAAATAATTAAGAAGAATATGGATGGCAAGAAAATATAATGATTGGATATTAAAAAGATGGAGAATTAGATTTAAGGAAAATAGGAGATTTTAAGGGGATAATTAAAAATACAAATTACCAAAATATTTTTCCCAAAATCTACATGGGATGGCCGAAATTTTTGAGCTTTCCTAAGCTCATATTTTCGGCCCTCCTATTTAGTACTTTAGGAAATTATTTTGCTAGTTTTAAGGTATTAAAATAATTGTGTAAATAATATTTATTGTAATAAATAATTAAATAATAAAATATCAAATATTCACCAAATAATTTAACTAATAAAAATCAAATATTCACATAGGAAAATCCAAAATTTATTAGCCAAATAATTGGGATTTTCGGACTTATTAAAATAATAATTAAATATAGCTTTTGCCTTAATTAAAATATCCAAAATATATAAATAATCCGGTTTTTAAAATAGGATAAATGGATAATAAATCTTATCCAAAATAATAATTTATTTTTAAAATACTTTTGGTGCCAAAATTCAAATATCGTTTTGGCTCCAAGATTTAAATAGTAAGTTAAATTACTAAAATACCCTTTTTAGAAAATAATAATTAACTAATTAATTAATTAGAAAAATACGTATAAAAATACGGGGTATTACACTAACGTATTCCTTAAAATAAAAAAGTTTTATTATGACTTAATAAGTTTAGATAAATTTTAATAACTTAATCAAGATAAGATAAGTTCAAATAAGTGAATAAAACACACCGTCTACTGGTCAATTAAAATGGGCTAAACTAGTGTGGTCTATGTTTATTTCTTAAATTTATTATACACAAAATTAAATACATGTGTTTTGCTGATTTGGTTAGATATTGATTTTAGGTTTTATATATATATATATATATATATATATATATATATATATATATATATATATATATATATTGAAATCTGGTTTGATTTTTATTTTGAATCTTTTGTTAATCCGATCTTTGTTTTATTTTCATTTAAAAAGTGTAAGAAGATCTTCGAGGAACGTATAATTAATTAATAAAACAAAAGGTAGGTATGTTTTAGAAGAATAGAAGAAGTATCATATAACACAAAGTTTGGGAAGGATTACAACTCCTTCCTACATGAGTTTAGATTATATTAATTTTAAGTTTGTAGTAGATCGATGAATCCATCGAACTTGATTGAATCTAGAAAATTCATGATATTTTAGTTTTCAAAGGGTCATGTGTGTATATGACATAATAAGTAATGAATCCCCTAAAAAAAAATTAAAACTAATTCTAAGATATGGATGTTATTTGAAAATGCTACTGATTATATCCTAATTAACAACAATATTTTAGTTTAATATACAAATCATTGAACCTGCCTAATAAAAAAAAATCACAACTAATTTTAAGAAAATGTATGTATATGTTATTTGAAAATGCTAGATCATATACTAGTTTTTTTTAATAAATGCTTGATCATATCTTATATAATTAACTACAACAATATGTTAAATTTATCCAAAACAATTTAATACTTTTATAATTTTATTAGCATTTATTTGATAATTGAATTATTCATTGATATTATAAAAAATGATAAACCTGTATTAATAATATAAACTTTATTTTATCAAAAGTATGAAAATTAACAATAATTATTATTACTAAACTAAAGTATAATTATTGCAGTAATATATATATATATATATATATATATATATATATATATATATATATATATATATATATATATATATATATATAAAATAAAGAAACAAAATGTTTTTAATTGTATAATACGTGCATATTCATTGCGCTGTATGAATTAATTGATGATGGAAAATAATTGAAACTCTACTTTAAGTATGTAAATGAAATTATTGTGGTTTATGTTATAACGTTAATAACATTTATGACTTGAATCCTCGTCATTTTTATAAAATGACAGACAAGTCTTATGACGTGTGCATATAATTAAAAGGTAAGCAATCAATTTTTAATGTGCATAAATCAATTTATTCTATATTGTGTAAATAAAATCAACATATTAACCAATCAAATTCAGAAGCATATCACAAAAATTGTGATTGATACATTATTTCAACATTTGTAATATATATAATTCATTGTATTAGAGAACCATGCTATATGAACATGCTTTCTCTTCATTATTAAGTCACTTTTTTCATTTTTATATGGAAATTAAAATTATTTAGGTGCATGTATTATAATTATATTTTTTCAAAATAAATCTTGAATTAAGTCCTATATATATATAGAGTGTAGGTCTCTTGATAAAACACAAGTGGAGTAATCTTTCTTGTTGAAAAATACTACTTCATTCCAAGAGATTAATTTTGTAAGTATTCTTCTTATTATTTGATTTCAAGGATCAAATTACTAATTTACAAAATTAGTCCTAATTTAAGCTACTCATGTTGTTTTTTTATTTAGCACATTTTTCATGTTAAATTATTCATTTGAATCCTCTAATTCCATTTTTTTTTTATCTTGCTTTTCCCCTTTTTTTATTAATAAAATATTATTTTCTTAACATGCAGGGTTTTCATAAAATCTTACATCAATCCTTGATTATTTGAACTTGTAAGTTTATTCCTAAGCCCAAGTCTTTACCTTATTACATTGATGTAACTTTGCTTAAATCATTGCTAGCTATAATCCATGTAATCTCTGTTTGTTATTTGGTGGCTTAATGGTTATTATTGGATGGTGGTAATATTTGATAAAATGATAATTTATGGATATTTTAAAATCAAATTTCGACTAAAAATTTAATTTTTTTTAAAAAAGTAAAATTTGTTAAGTTTTTTGTTTTGTTTCTTGACCCTCAAAAGCATCAGGACACCCATCAATTGGTAAAGTATTTTCCTCCATTCTTTTTAGATGGGGAGATTGACTCCTTGGTGCATAGGTCCAAAACCGAACCAAATTAAAATTGGTTGATTCGGGCGACCAAAATTATTTATCTATCTATTTCAATTCTCTCATAAATAATTTCATATATTCGTGATTAAAGGTGTCTCTTACTTGGATAAAATCTAATTTCAATTCAAATTGAATAAATATAATCAGACTAATTTTCTTTCAAATTAAATTAATTTGGGTTGAATTTTTCTTTTTTTTAAATGAAAAAAAAAAAGATTTTTCAAATTGGATTGAGATGGCTAAAAAAGTGAATAAAGCAAGTTTTTAATTTTTTTTTTCTTTTATAACATACCCTTGTTATTTTAATTGTTAGCCACCATGCCCTTGTTATTTTAATTGTTAGCCAACTATTATAGGACTTGTTTGGCATCATTTTTGGTTTTCAGTTTCCTATTTTTTTGAAAACCAAAATCCAAAAACAGGAAACAAGAAAAATGTATTTTCACTTTTCTGTTGTCGGTTTTCAAAATTATCATGATTTTAATAAGTTAAAATAATTTTTGATTAATTGTGGGGCATATATTATACACTTTTAAAAAACAAAAAACAAAAAAAAATAGAAAACCACAGCAATGCCAAACAAACCCTTAACTTCTAAAATTATGTTTTCAAGACATATGATGTTCGTGGTAATTTTAAGGCTAATTTTGTTGATTAAATGATTTTTCACACTTTTTTTTTTTTTAATCACGAGTCAATAATAAAAGCTAAAAAAATGACGGTTTACTTTAATTTGGAATTTGGATTAAATTCAAAAAATCAATCGGATTGGATTTGGTGGATAGGTCAATATCAATAATAATTTCATTACAGGAATAATGCACTTGATAAAATGCATTCACAACACACGAGTATAATTCCTTCATAAAATCATGCCACATTCTCACACGACACATGTCCACACAAATAATTAAAGAAAATATATTGAAATTATACATGACTATTATGTATTTTATGTATAAACATTGTCATTTTAAGGCTAATTTTGTTGATTAGATAATTTTCATACTTTTTTTTGAATCACGGGCCAATAATAAAAGTCCAAAAAATGACGATTTTCTTTAATTTTGAATTTAGATTAAATTAAAAAAATCAACCGGATTGAATTTGGTGAATAAGTCCAATCAAATTGGATTCAACATATCAATAATAACTTCATTATTACAGTAATAATGCACTTAATAAAACATATGCACAACACACGAGCATAACCCCCTTCATAATATCATGCCATATTATCACTTGACACCTGTCCACCCAAGTGACCCAACTAATAATAAAAGAAAAAATACGTAGTATTAAACATAAATGTGACTAATATTTATGTATATATATTCCATAATAATCCTCAGTGTTAAAAAAAAAAAAGCCCTTTTAGTCAACAACATATTTCAAAGCTAACTCATTCAAATGGTCCATGCCTAAATTAATCCTACATTCAATTGTAATCCAACTTAATTTATTCCGACTCAAATATAAACCAAACCAAACGACCCTATTTATTCTATTAACTACTCCGTAATACTAAAACAAAACATGCTGTCATTAAGGGACACATGTCAACTTTTTATTGAAAATTTTCACGCTTAACTATTTTTGACATCAATTTTTTTTTCTCTATTTTCTCATCCTAAGTTCCGAGACTAAATTAAACAATACTTTTTGAAAATTAATTTATAAATAAGATTATGATTATACTTTTTTTTAGTAACAAAGTGACACTTATTTTAGATAAATAATAACTATTTAATTCATACAACGCACGAGACTAAACTACTTACCACCTAAATCGCAATTTCTACCCTACTCCTGGAGTACCGTGAGTATGATACTCCAGGGTCAAACGACGTAGTTCTATTATCCCTTCCTTCTTCTCTGTTTTCCCCTTTTTCTTCCGCTATACTTTGTTTCATGTATTTTCTTTCAATTTATGTGAATTTCTTCTTGCTATTCTTTTTTTTCCTCTATTTTTCTTTCAATTTCAATGAATTCAATCAATTTTTTTCTTCCAATTGCAATTTGTGAAAATTAAAAATAGCACTAATTTAAAATAGAATAATAGAAGATATGGTTTATTTGAATATCACATGTTTAAAACAAAATAACAATAGACTTTAAATAGAATAACATCAATTTGTATACAAAGTAACACAAAGTTTAACCTAAAATAACACATAACTTGATAACTGAATAACTTAAACTTCTATAGAAAATAACATAAGATATTAAACAAAATAACAACTTAACTCAAAGGTTAAGTAGAATAATAAAGGATACATTAAAATAACAAAACAACAAAAAGTTAGGATTTCATTAAAATAACACATGATAAAAATAAAATAACATTAGGCTTAAAACAAAATATCATCATTTGTGAAACAAATTAAAAAATGGTGGTTTAGAAAAACGTAAAATAATTCCGCCAAAACAAATCTAATTTCAAAGACTAAAACAACACATGATGATCAACCCAAAATAACATTAGATTTTAAGTAGAATAACAATAGATATTAAGCAAAATAACATCATTTTAAAGAATAATATTAACAAATTAAAACACATTTTAGAAATATAGATCTGACTTCACAATCAAAATAACATAATATGCAATGCTGAATAACATAAGCCTAGAAACAAAATTGATCAAAATAACAAGAACTTATCTATAATTTTTGTTTTAAATATGCAATTCTTTCATCTAGTTTTTCATTATCATTTAATTGGTTTACCATACTTGCTTGTTTTAATTGCAAATTTCATGTTATAAATGTACAATTGCGAAATAATTTATAAATAAAATTAAACAAATACTTACTTCCCTTGATATGCATTTCGGTAATTTATGTTGTTTTTGGACATGATCTTGAAGTTGAATTTGGCCTTTAATGGACAAGAAATTTGCAAGACTAGTTCAAATGGAGAGAGAAAGTAAAAGTAGTGGAGTAGAAATGAAATGATTTGATATTTTTTTCATCCACCTTTCTTTTATACAAGTATATGGAGTTAGTTTCATGTTATTTGCTTTTCCTAAGTTGTTATTTTGTCAAATTTAGCCTTGCATGCTTTAATTTCGTTAACTGAGTTTTTATCCCATTTATTAGATTGGGCCGGGCCCTGGAGTACAATACTAGGTACTCCAGGAGTACCTAATACTAATTGCACCTAAATTCATAATAACTAAACTAAATAAATTCAACGCTCACTTAATAAATCGACTTAAACAAATCTATTACTACTTCACCACAATCCCCCTGATCCCCGATACTTAAATTCTATTGATCACACTTTTTTTTTTAAAAAAAAAAAAATTAATACCAAAACTACCCATCTAATTTTTTATATTATTATTATTTTCTTTTTTTGTATTTTTGTTCAAGGGATACTAATGACTACTAACATTTTACTTTATATAATTTTCTTTCGCATATAATATATTTCGTGCAAAGTATGGGTATGCTCTAGTCTAACTAAAATGTACTTCCTCTATTTTTTAATAGTTGCAACACACCTTTTATCACGCTTTTCGAGGAGGTGATTAGACTAGGTACGAATTAATTAAGCTATGGAATTTTAACCGTAACAACTTATCCCTTTTTTCTTATCAGTGGTAAAAATTTGCGATTTAATTTATCCGTTTACCTAGTCTAATATCTCCCTTAAAATACATGTCAAAGAGGTGTGTTGCAAGTAAACAAAACCGGAGAAAGTACATCAATATCAAATAATCCAATTACCACCCGTAAAATGTAAATCAAACCAATCGACCTAATTACCACCTCGCTCGTAACCACCCAACCAGCAGTAGGTTAGTAGGAAGCGGTTTCAAGTTTCTTAGAAGGCAAAAGTGGAATGAAAGAGAGAAGTGGGGTCAGGTGGGGACGGGAGAATAACGTTAGAATCGGTAATATTTTTTATTTTTGTAGGATCACTTAGATACATTGTATTAGACCAACTATTATCATTTTATAGCAAAACATTTAGGGGGGTTCTTTCATAATGTATCTGATCATTTCATAGTTTTTTCCTCTCTTACCAACCCATATAAATCTTGTTTCAATTTCATTATTTCATTTCATATTCACATTTTTTTCATCAACCATTTTTTTCCCTATAAACTTCTTTCTATAGGGTTCTTCTTTTCACCTTGATTGATTAATTAGTAATGTGCTTTGGATTTGTTGTTAATCTTGTTCAGCTCTTCTGGGTTTTGTTTATAATTTCTGGGTTTCTGTTCAATTTGGATTCTTTTGTAGATTTTCAACTTCAATTTCAGTCATGCCGACTCTTGTTAACTACAGTGGTATGCTCTCTCACCTTGTTCTTGATTAATTAGTTGTTTTTATTTATTTTTGATTAATAGACTAGTTAATTTCTTATTTTGGAATTTCAATTGGGTTTTAGTTTAATTTGTCTAAATGTGATCAAAGTTAGTGAATTTTGAGAGATTATGATTATAATATGTCTAAATGTAGTACAATAAGTCTTTATTTTCTAAATATGAAGTTATTGTATGAATTTTGATTAATTGATCAAGGTAGATTGCATAATGCTCAAACGCCTATTTAAATTAACGGGGTATTTATAATTGCGGAAAATGAAATGTGGTATAGGATTAAAGTTTTTAATTAGCTTAGATCATGATCATAACCGATGATTTGATTTCAATTGGGTTTTTGAAATTTGGTTGAAATATTACTTAACCATAGATTGGGTATACCAGGAAAACCTGTCTTGCTTCACGATAAATTGGAATTTTGTAGCTTTTTAAGGTAGGATGTATCATGTAATTCATATGAAATGAGAAGGATAACAATTTTCAGCATAATGTCTATATTTTTGTGATTTGCTGTTGCTTATGTATGCTATTTATGTCCATTTTTCAGGGAAAGATGAACTACGCAATGAGAGTGCATTCTGTGCTAACTCAATGGTCAATGTGGATGTATTTGGTTCTGCTTGCAAACGTGCACGCATCAGTGCCCCGTTTGTACTCTGGGGTCAGGAATCCGAGCAAGCGAAGAGATCATCCATCAACGTTCTTCCCGAGGAATGCCTCTTTGAGATCTTCAGGCGAATGGCTGGCAAAGAGAGAAGCACCTCTGCATGCGTCTCCAAGCAATGGCTTACTCTTTTGAGCAGAATCCGCAGGGCTGAAATATGCAACAATGACTCAGCTATGGTGTCTGAGGACAAAGAGGTGGATGGCTGTCTTACGAGGTCTGTGGAAGGGAAGAAAGCTACAGATATCAGACTTGCTGCTATTGCAGTTGGAACTGCTGCTCGAGGTGGACTTGGGAAGCTTTCTATTCGGGGAAGCAACTCTACTCACGGTGTCACAAATGCCGGTCTCTCAGCTATAGCTCGTGGGTGTCCATCTCTAAGATCTTTGTCCCTATGGAATGTTTCCTCTATTGGCGATGAAGGCCTTTCTGAGGTCGCGAAGGAATGCCATATATTGGAAAAGCTTGACTTAAGCCAGTGCCCTTCTATTACCAACAAGGGTTTAATTGCTATTGCTGAAAATTGCCCGAATTTGACAACCTTGTCAATTGAATCATGTCCTAGAATAGGCAATGACAGCATGCAAGCAATTGCTCAGGGCTGCCCCAAACTGGAATCAATCTCCATCAAGGACTGCCCTTTAGTTGGGGATCAAGGTCTTGCAAGTTTGTTTTCATCAAACTCATCAATTGTGTCCAAAGTGAAGCTTCAGAACCTAAACATCTCTGATTTCTCTCTTGTTGTCATTGGCCACTATGGGAAGTCCATCACCAGCCTTACTTTGAGCAACCTCAAGAACGTGAATGAAAAAGGGTTTTCGGTGATGGGTAATGCCCAAGGTTTGAAGGCTTTGGTATCCTTGTCAATTTCTTCGTGTTTTGGAGTGACAGATTTCAGTATTGAAGCCATTGCCAAGGGCTGCTCCGCCCTCAAACAGATTTACCTCCGCAATGGCTGCTTCATGTCAGACAATGGTTTATTGGCGTTCTCAAAATCAGCAGAAGCTCTAGAGAGCATGCATTTGGAAGGTTGCAATAGGATTACTCTACCTGGTTTGGTTGCCGCCCTCTCCAATTGCAGCTTTAAGTTCAGATCACTTTCCCTTGTCAAGTGCATGGGTATTAAGGATGTGTCCTTTCAAGGTTCCCTTCTCCTATACCCTTGCATATCCCTTCGATGTCTTTCCGTCAAAAACTGCCCTGCCTTTGGTAGTGCTGGCTTGAGTATTTTGGGTAAGATGTGTCCAAGCCTAAGGCAGGTAGACTTGAGTGGCCTCTATGGGATGTCAGATGAGGGTATTATCTCGCTTCTTGAGAGCTCTGTGGGGGGGCTAGCTAAGTTGAACCTCAGTGGCTGCATAAACCTGTCCGATGAATCTGTTCTTGCTGTTGCTAGACTTCATGGTGAGACCATCAAAGAGCTCAATCTCGATGGGTGCAGGAAGATTTCTGATATGAGCTTAGTGGTCATTTCTGATAGCTGCCCATTGCTTAATGATCTCGATGTCTCAAACTCTGCAGTAACAGATTCAGGCATTGCTGCTTTATCATGCTCAGAGCAACTAAACCTACAAATTCTTTCCATATCAGGCTGTTCTAGGATATCAAACAAGAGCTTACCGTACCTTATCCAGTTGGGAAAAAGCCTGGTTGGTTTGAACCTCCAACACTGCAATTCACTTAGCAGCAGTGGTGTTGATATGCTCATGGGTAATATGTGGAAATGTGATATTCTTTGCTGAATATCACCGCCATCTTTAGTTTTTCTGCTCGTGATAAGTTGCTTGACAGTTACATCAGTTCAGGTTCGATTGTTTTCCAGGGGTATCTTTTGGCAAAAATTTCATTACCCTGGTCATTTTTGCGGGAGAAGCAGCCCGTTTAGATTTTGTCTCCTGCAGATGGGAGACCCTCCTTTTTACGCACCATTGATACCCTTTTGAGTGTATACCTGCCTGATGATGTTAAGCTTCTTAGTCATGGGTAAAGTCGAGTTTTCAAGCAGCTGAGGACAGGAATATCTTTCTGCTAGAGTCGCCGTTCATATGTTTGGGAGTCTTTGGCTTCCCCTAGTTAGTAGTTGCTGTTGGCGATAATAGGAAGAGTCTTGGTCATAGACTTTGGTGATGGCAACGAGTTTGAAAGCTCATTTTGCCATTGACAACCTATTCAAGGTTGTTTTTTCGGTACAAGGTCTTAGTTTTGTATGGCTCTTCCTATTTAGTTTGATCTGTAGTTGGCAACTATTTTAGTTTAAAACTTTATTTTCATTACAAAAAAAAAAAACCTTGAAAAATACCAAAAAAAAATCAAAAAAATAATAAAAAGAAAAAAAATTGGAGCTTTCTGCTTCATTTTTGCCTCTTGTTCCCTATATGAATCCTTATGTACGAGCCTATGGCTTTACACATTTATACATCCTAATTTTTAATGCAAAGTAAGGGATAGCTCTAATAGTTAGAGCTTCCCTCTCGGTTTCAAAGAATTCTGGACCAATTTTCATCTTCCACCTTTCCTCTTCCGCTTTTATAGCTCTTTAAAAAAAAATATACTACGTATATTAATGCAAAGTGTTTGGCCTTTGCATAGCGCCTCATCTCCTAACCCAAATAAGATTTGGGCCCTTACCTTTGGTTTCAGCCCAAGGCAAAGTATTTCGGCTTCTTATTATCTCCTAACTCAAATAAGATTTCACCCCTTATTATATTAACCTTAAAAATTGGAACTTGGAAGTGATACTAATAATGTCATTACCAATGCTTTAACCTTAAAATTGTCATTAATAGATTGTTGCACTATAGGTCTATAGTAGCTTTGAGTTTGTGATTTCCAAACTATATCATAAAGACTAGAGTCTTATCATCAAATATAGCAATGCATGACATTATACATAGTTTTACATAATGTTGTTCAATCCACTCTTTTAACTAAGGGTCTATTCTCCGTAGATTATTTTCAGTTCAATTCAGTTCTTAATTTCCTTCTCTCATAAAATATTCAGTTCAGTTCAATTCAGTCAATCAGAACAGACCCTTATATATACGACATTTTAGATACTAAATACCTACAATTTTGGCTTTCTTAGTACATAAGAGATCTAATTTACAAAAACTTAACTCATTGTTTTGACATGAATCAGATTCTATAACCTTAACTAACAAGCTTTATGTTTTAACATTCATCAAGGCTAATAGTTAGTCAAATAAACAAAATACTGTATGTTTTTCTGCGATTTGAACATACTAGACTACACAATTACTGTGGACAAAGAAAAAATTCTTTTGATAGATGTAAATTTTCTTTGGTGTATTTTCAGTTGCCATATCACATTATCACACTGTCTAAATCTTCTTTATTTGTTTTTATAACTTTGTACTGTATTAAACTTTAACCATTCATCACACATTTAATGATTCCTTAGACATGGAGATGTGACATAATATCCCCTCCTATTGTGGAATTTGTAATGTTATACTCACCTTACACTCTTATTTTTTTGGGTGCTATAGTGATTTACTGTTGTTAGATGCCTTTGGTCCAAGATATATAGATAATCATGTATGGAGTATGGAGTTATTATCATATGTACGCGTTATCATTTTATTATGATCAGAATATGATGTTACGTTTTTTTTTACAAAAGTGGTTAATGATATGTAATTATTGATTCTATCATTAACCTAATCCATGTGCAAAATGAATAATATGGAGTAAGTAATAAGGATAATGTTCCGATTATCATAAAATGTCGTTATAGTGTATTAATTACTTAAGCATGAAAAGTCGGCGCAACGTGACAATTAGTACCTAACAATAGATGTACTTGTTAACAATGATAGTAGTATGATAACGTTCAAATACTCCCTGACTCCCTCTATGATGGAGATGCATGGGCGTGGAAGTATGGATTATGGAACAAGCAAATGTTCTACCATCTTTCAAAGTGTAAGGAAACAAGTCACAAGTGTAGGAATAATAATTTGGTGGAACATAACTATTGTTTGTGTAAAGATCTTTGTAAAGCTTAAAATGACCTTGCCTCTTGAGTAGACTTTAGTTTGATCTAACACTACATAATCTTGTTAGATTTTTCATTTTCCGATTGATAATCTACTAGGGTAATACAAGTTACAAATGAGAAAGGGATTGAACTTGTGGCATACATATCAGATGTCACTCTTTTTGTTCTTGTTAGTACGTACATATTCTCAATTGATAATAAAAATAAAAAGAACAATTTGATAGACTATAAAATATATTCCCGAGTTTCAACCATTAACTTAAACTTTTGATTGAGTTGGTCCTTTAACATGTTATCAGACTAAATGTACAAAAACATACCATTAGGATAAGCGAGATGTGACATAATTATTCACAAATCTCAACGATTAACCTATCGTCTCTAATTCACAAAATCATATATATATACCGACGTACAATATGAATCACAAACTCACAATTGTGTGTACATCAAATAATTGGAATGCAGGAACTTGGACTTCACAAGGATTAGTCAAAATGTGAATATATTGTGTTTGTTTTTGGATATGAAATAATTTATGAGAAATGTCTCACACTTTTGTAGCAATAAGTATAAATCTACTGTGTAGTAAATAGTATAGGAGAATTAAAATTGTGAAATTTCATGTGAAAAATCAGAGATGTCCAACCAAAAATTGAAAGGTGGGGAGTGGGAGACAAAGGCATTAGTACCTTCAATTATTGCTAAAGTTTGTGCAGAGGAAGGTCAAGTCATGAGATAGGTGTATTTTTGAAGCACAACATGAATTAATTTTCAAACATAAATTCTTGTAAAACCTTTTAACTGTTCACTCATCTTTAGCTAAAGATAATGTGTCATTCATTCAACATATACAATCCAAAAACAAAATTGATTTGTGAATTGAAATATCTAACAACTTTCAAAAGTGAGTTTTAATTTTTAAACTTGATTTTGCTTGTTTTAGTTCAATTTTACGACGTTAGTAGATTCGGATTGAGAAGGAATAAATGTTTACAAGAAATTGATTGCATTTAATTATTTAAAAAGCCGAAAATGGCTATTGTGGTAAAAGATTGAAGGGTTTTAACTTTCGTGGTAAAAGGGTATATCCTGTAAATTTTTGTTAAATTTTTACACTTACAAGTTATGAATTTGTTTGCCGTCAAAATTAGACTTCGATCATTAAATTATTCAATAAATTTTTAGTTCTTTTTTAATGTATCAAAGCATACATAGATTCAAAGAATAACCTTTGCTATAAAATATTGCTAGTGATGACTATTTATCTTTCAAAGACACTTGGATTCTTTCATCAGAGACTATCAAGAATTCAAGACTCCTCTCCTGGTGGTAACAATTCTCTTCAATAAATACTACACAAAGGATTGGGCCCACTAACTAAGAAAAACATTGGGCTCATTAACTTCCAATCTTTCATGTTGGCCATTTTAAAATTTCACTTGTTTAAGTTGTTATAAAAAATTGAACCTTTTTCAAAATTTTAGGTCATTTTCTATCAAAAAAATTGAGGGTACAAAACTATTATTCTTAAACTAGAGTAGATGATTACATCAATCTTATATAGGAAGTATTAGGATGAGCCAATAGCAAAAGAATAAAAGCAAATTCTTATGTATGCTTGAACTACTTCTAAATATTATGCGTAGATAATGTAATGTGGGATGAAAAGAGCATAATTTCCAAATATTATAGGTAATGAAAAGTGAGATATTTATTGGCTATATTAAACGTAGGTAGTAAAAACTTGTATCAAACATTCAAATGATTCAAGCCGTACTAACAAACTATAGGTAACCCTAATAATACTCGTGGTACATATGGTCTCTAAAACCCCCACACGGCATGTGGTTGCATGCACATACACCTAGCTTAGTATTGTGTCACAATCATACCATTTCTTACTTAGTCATATAGATAGAGCCACATGGTCGGCATGCTCACCATAAGCATTAGTGAGAATGCACTCATAATCAACAACACCAACAAAAACTTCGTCTCAAAATGATCTGATTTGACTTCAGCTAACATGTCATAATTCATATAGAATAATCAAATTAAAGGTAAACAAGATCAATTAAAGAAAGTAAAGGTACAAAAGTGATAAAATAAGATGAAAGTGAAAGAAAACGAGTGAAACATAGTGCCGTGAAAAGAAACATTTTAGTACAGTATTTTATAGTGTGCACCTCTAAAAACCAGAAAAGATACAATTATATGCTATCTACTTTTCAGTATTAGTACATGAGGCAAAAAAAAAGAATAAAAGAGCAACACTTTATATATTAACCTTCAGTTTTATACAAGTGAAGCTCTCAATTTTATTACCTTCCTCTTTTTTTTTTTTTTTTTTTTTTTTTTTTTTTTTTTTTTTTTGCAAGAATTAGAGTATATAGATTGATATAAATGGTTACTACAAACTATAAATCATTCAGGCTACAAATGGCTGCTCTGATTTTGGCATGCGTCATTTCTTTCTCTTCTCTTCCTTCCATTTTAGGTAACAACTCAAATCCGATCTCATGCAATTATATGCTCCGTATTACTTCCTTCGTTCTTTTTTAGTTGACATTTTTTTTACTCATAACTTCAATATTATTGTCATTGAGTAGTAAGGTTTAATTATCTTCCTTTTTTTTTTTTTTTATAAATAAATGCTTTAATTAGTGATTTTGTTTAACATTTGTTACCTTAATAATGACTTCTTAATAGCCATTTTTTATTAATTTGTTTTTTAACCAAGGAATCCTTTACTTGAAAATTTTAAATTATTCTTTATAAACATCTTGGATAGTAAATTATATTGATGAATTTTGTTCTTCTTAAGTTCTTTTATAGCTAAAACACAATATTTTTCTACTTTTTTGGTATGTTTTGGTTTGAATATGGTCAAGGTTGTTATTCACAAATATCATTGCTACTTTATATTGGATTATATATATTGTTGTATAGTAATTTTTACTCACAACTTTTTAATATAAACACTTTTACATAATCACATGTTTTTATTTAAAAGATGTAAATTGATTTTATTAATTATTTACAGTTTTATTTTGGATTAATACATAGGAATATCAGTGAGCAAAAAAACGGTGCTGGGATCTCGACCACCAAGGTGTACAAATAGGTGCATGAATTGCAGGCCTTGCATGGCTGTTCTTGTAATTCCTCCACGCCGAGTATCGTCCCAGCAAGATGAAAACTATTATCTTGTGTCTTGGAAATGTAGGTGTAAGAATAAGCTTTTTCAGCCGTGATTAGTCGATTTGTTTATTCGTTGATGTTGTAATTTAAACTAGTAACGTGACAACTGTATCCGAACAGAGATTATATATGTATCGACTTTAGGAATTCATCTATAGAGATTTTGCATATAGGTTGGCAATAGGAGGTTGATTATTGATGAATGATGATACCATAATTAGTTAAGTGTACTACATGTATATCAAATTATGATGTCCATTTTTTGGGTCTCAAGTCATTAATGCACTAGTTTTTGGTATGTATGTCCTTCGTTTTGCTTCTGGAATTGGCGAAAAAAACAAAGGAAAATTAATGAGTCAAAAGCCTTGGAATGACATTCATGTTATAACTGAATTTGTCCTGCATTCATGTTATAATTGCAGTAGACTTGTCTGTATCAATGTTAAGTCTACTCAAGATGAGCTAGTACTCTTTCGTCTCTAATAATTCTCACTATTTTGACGGTAACTATCTCAAAACGAGTCAAAACAAGAAGTTTTGTTTTAGAGACAGAGGGAGTACAACTATACAAGAGTATCACTTGATTAACTAATCTACATTGTGCACAAACAAAATGCTCTCAAACCTTGATGATGGTCAGTTGGTCACAAACTAATATACTCCGCAATAAATTGAGTGTTACTAGCATATAAACCATCAGGTTACATCCTAAAAGGCTCAAATACTGATGTTGCAAAAAGACACTAACAAGAGTAACAAAAATCATGGATAATAGGAAGTACTACCTCCGTTTTTTATTAGTTAACACGTTTTGACTTTAGCACTATTCACACACCTCCCTTTGACCATGTTTTGTGATTTATATGTAAGGAAAAATATAGTCAGGTGGGATCTTATTAGATTCATCACAATGTATATTTTCAAAATATCCAACTTTTTATAATTTTTGCCTATCAGTAATTAAAAATATTAATACTAATTTAATTTGTGCATTGGCAAACATGACTAAAGAAACGTGTCAACTAAAAAGAAACGAAGGTACCGAGTGTAAAAACAAATGTCGGCTCAAATTTTCTGCCGTGAATAACTCTATAAAACAATAGCAGTACATCAACCTAAATGCCTCATGACACAATATAATGTTTTTGCTAAATATATGAATGGATTCGAGTTCTAGTTTTATTAAGCAACAATTGAAGACAGCTAAATACAGTTCTTAAAAGAAAGTTGCCTCCAAGATCCAGTAATGCGCAGTAGACGTAGATACTCAGTAAAAATGCATCAGAACATAACCCAGCGCAATCCAGAACAGGATAATGATACAAAAGATTGAACAATTTTTACAAGGTTGATCTATACATACAGAATGTATAAACATAGATACGTAGCAGAAACTCACGATCTTTGACAGATTTCATTTGGCTCGTTGACAACAACTACCTTTAAGGCTTCGAGTGACTTCTTCGATGAAATTTATTTTCAACGCTTTGGGAACCATCTTTTATTATTCCTATAATGTAATATACATAAATTAGATAAGGTAAACTCTGTTATTCACTGCCTGCTCATATAATATCCTTCATCCTATGGTAGTACACTAGTACCAGACCAGAAAGATATAGTTTTAAGTAGACTGGAATGTGCCATACCATCATTTGGTTTCCATATGATGTGATCCAGTTTAGCACAAAAGAACTTGTAGAACTGCAGACCAAGAACATAAAAGGAGATCTTAGAAATTTGCAAGGTCATGTAGTAAATGAGATTATTCAAAAAAACTCACACGCACATTAAAATCAACAGCAATATTTCCTTCATTAGCTACACAACTTTTTTTTTTTTTTTTTTTTTTTTTGCAAAGGTAAAAAAAAATAAACATTAGCTACATGACTATGAAGTCAAAAAAGCAGAATATACTTTGGGTGCCAATGTATGCAGCATTGCAGTCTTACCCACAGCTATTGTAAACTAGAAAAGAGGTTAAGAGCTAAGAGCTAACCTTGTGGTATTCAAGAGTGTCACCAGCGGCTCTCCGAACATCAACCATAAAAAGTGAGGGAGCAACTTCATAGACCTGAAATAAGGACAGAGATTTGAAATACTATTAGGATTTCAAGAGGCATAGCTCAAGTGTTCAACACCAATTTTTTTTTTTTTTTTTTTTTTTTTTTAAAATTGAAGAGTGAACTACCTCTACCACCACAGAAAACTGTCCTGCCTTATTAGCCGATATTCCTTCAAGTCTTGTCTACAGAAACCAATGAAAGAAAAAGGTTAGGGCTCAAATCGTTCAAGTTATAATCTAACAGTTGTCTAAACCACCTAGATGGCTAGATCACAAAAAGAAACAAAGACAGAGAACCATTAAGCTAATTGACCTAAAAAATTCAATATAAATAAGGTAGAATATAAATAGCACGAGACACACATGCCCAATTTGCTGAAGGAAATTTCCCATGGAACTTAGATCAAGTTGATTAATTTGCTTAAAAGGAGAAGCACTCCAATCCTTATCAGACAGCTGAAGCAACACTCCAATTCAGCATAGAATGTTTGCAAGTGGCATATATATCAAACTGTTACCAAGCTTACATTAAACGACAAGAAAATCTATACCAGAAAGATGAAAAGGAGAATACAGTAAAGGACATGAAGTGCTCAAAATATGAGAACCTAAAAAAAGCTAAGATCAAACTTCAATGTGGAAACCTTTTATAAAGACACTCCATAAGTAGAGTTCAATTTTAAATTATACCACAGCCTTTTCTAGGAAAATCTTTGGACATTGATTTTGTATCTTTCCTTGTATGACAGATTAATTGAAGACTTCTGTTTCAAAGGTTCTGAAGATGGAAATCAGCCTCCTTATTGCTGAAAAATGCCAAATCAAGCTGTTGAGAATGCTACTCAGCCATGGGAACATGACAGAATTCATCTCCCTGCAGCCCATTTATTATAATGTGCAGGATTCTTAGTCCAAGGGTGCCTTTTGAAGGTCCTTGTATTTGCCATGAAATGGACACATCCTAATTTTCTTAGATGATTTTATAATCTTAAGGGGAAACTCCAGTTCCCCCCGCTTCCACTCATCCTTAATACATCCAACAATAGGTCCCCGGCTTCAATATTTAGAAATATATAATCCCTTAGAAAGAACTTACACAACTTAGATCCTCATCAAGGTTACCACTCATTTGAGCATTATTCACCTAGTCACCAGCAGAAATGCCTCAGAGACTCCAACGACAGAAGTTGGGTATCCTTAGAAAAATGTTGCCTCGATATCCTAACCACAACAAGCCACATCCTCACAAGGGGCGAGAGCATATGAGGAATTAGTATCCCCAGAATCAGAAATGCTGTTGTCAAAGTAGTTAATCTGATGGAAAAGAGCTGAGAGGCCTGACCCTTACCAAACTTTACAAAAATGAAATGAAATGAAGACTAAGAAACTAAAAGTTGTGGATTAATTGGCAATTGTCTGAAAACAAGGCTTTATAAATATTCCATTTTTAAAATTAAAAAAATAGTAATAATAAACTTTCCAGCTACTACACATATCAGAATGGATGACCAAATTTTCAAAAGAATAAACATGTTTCAATTGTAAAATCTAGGCTATTCTCTATCTATCTAGAATATAAGTCACCAATGACACTATCATTAGGCTAATTTAATCTCAACATATGACTTCAATACCGTATTCAAGAACAATGGTATAAAAGGTAAAGCAAAAGAACAAAAAACTGAGCACACAAGCTGCATAGCATGATCCCAATTTAAATGGAGAAGACAATAAAATTAACGCAGGAAATTTAGATGCACACCTTGTAGTTACGTGTATGGACCTTGAGACCCATGGATTCAGCAACAGTTTCAATTGTCGAAATGATGGCCTTTGGAGATTCTTTCGAAACAAAGCGAGTTTGCCTCTTCACATAATCCTTGAAAAAAAAAGAGTAAAATGTCCAAGAAGTAAGCAAACTAAGGACCAACTTTTAAGCGGGCACTAAGCAGTTACCTATTACCATGACATGGAATTAACTCTAGCAATGTATAGTAACACAATGTGCTAAAAGCCAGCAATATAATAGATACAAATAAAATAAAAACAAATGTGCATCACTGCTACCAACTGCATCTTTTAATAACAGTCAATATATAGTTAAGTTTGAGATGGCTATACCTGGCGTCTGTCAAATAAGGCTGACAGATTCAGACCTTGAGATAAGGTAATCATCTCAAATGCATTCATTATCATGGGGCCTCTCTCCAGGTGCCTAGTTTGCTCGGTTACAAAATGGTCCTGCAGAATAATGCCCAAGAAAACTTATTGTAAGTTACAGAATCAAGCTAACCAC
This sequence comes from Chenopodium album, assembly GCF_948465745.1. Classification (NCBI taxonomy): domain Eukaryota; kingdom Viridiplantae; phylum Streptophyta; class Magnoliopsida; order Caryophyllales; family Amaranthaceae; genus Chenopodium; species Chenopodium album. The sequence continues at coordinate 1,662,594 of NC_137847.1, read as the reverse complement.
AAAGGAAAAATAAACTGCAACATCATAACTACAGCAGAAAAGCAGTAACAAGCATTGATCAGTTTATAACGGCTTAAAGCATAAGGGGCAGACATGAGGCATACGCTTCATCAAAGGGATAAATAAAGCATTTTGTCGAGGAAGACTACAGACATATGCACTCTTATACTTCCTCTGTACACTTTGATCTTATACCATTCACATACTCTACTTTCTCTATTTTTGGTGATTTATACTTTAGGAAAAACAGTCATGTGAGATCCTGTTAGATTCTAAAATTATGTTTTTGAAATACATAGTTTTAATATTTTTTACCTATCGATAATTAAAGATATTAATGGTTGAAAATATGCACTAGAAACATGAAAAGAGAAGTGTTTCATCCAAAATACTGAAGTCTTAGGAAATTAAATAGAAACAAGGAGATCAGGGGCAAGACTATGACCTCAATGTCATCAAAAGCAGCACGAATATCATCCAAGTTTACTTCTTCTTCCACACCTTGTCGAGCAGGAATGTAATTCATCGGAAACCATGGGTCATTTCTAATTTCTTCTATTGAAATACGCTGTATCATCAAAGAAACAGAATAAGATGAAGTAGCAAGGCAAGTTTATTGGCCCAACTTATTTCGAGCTTCAAAATCAGAAATCATTTCACTCAAACTATTTATTCATTTTTATATCATAAGTTAACCTTATCATAGTTAAATAATTGAAACTTATGGAAAAAATATTGTTATTTACTCATAGAATATTAAGGACTTGAAAAGTATTATATATTATTATATTTTATACTTCGTACATCAACAAATACAACATAGTAAATTTGATTCGTATTCTATATAATGAAATATTAATAGATTAGATGTAGGAATTAAAGCTTTCAATAAAAAAATAAAAAAAAAATATTAATAATAATCTCACTTCTAAAAGTAAAAATGTATATACAATAAAATTTAAAATACTCCGTAATAAACAATTTTCTTTCAACTACTATTTTCTCCTTAAATTAGCTGGGCTCGGTAATGGATGACATGGTAAGCAATTAAGCATGGGGGATGGGGCACTTGTATGCCGAGAACAACTAAAATTTAAAAGTCGTTTCAATTTTTATTCAAATAATTGATTATGAACAAATAGTGGTCCAGGCAGTGTAACAAGATAAAAGAGAGATTTCTAATTTTGATCACTAGATGGTGATATACACTTACAGTGTTAGGATTAGGGTCAAGCATTTTTTCAATCAATGATTTTGCACCTGGTGAGAACCAGAATGGGCACGAAAATATGGCAGAATTTATCTGCAAGTACACCACGGAAATAATAAGATATATATGACTAATTTATTAAAGGAAAAAACTGTCAATGCAAACAATTATCGTTCATAGTAACAGCATAGGCCAATAGATTTGAATTATAAATGTGCTAATCAATGTCATAAGAGAAAGATATGCATAACACAAGTCATACAGATATACAATAGGACCTCTCAATGTTCAGAGTCAATTATAGAGGCAGTGTATGCAGACTAAAATGAGCATTTAGTCACCAAATATATGGAAGTCCAAGAGTGGTCAAGGATCTCATTCTCCTCCACGTCAAACAGCTAATTTAATCTGCTGCTTCACTAAAACTAATCAAATCTCATTTTTCTATATTCAAAGCCAAACCGATACAGCTTGCCTGGTGAAGAGAGCAAAAATCTTCGGAAAAGGCTAATTTTATGTTGTAAGAATTGTAACTGACATCAAATTGAAGGAACAAGGGAAGTTTCAGGCACTTGAAACCCTACAACAGCCCAATAGGAAAAAAAAAAAATTATGATGCACTAACTGGCACATATTGTTCTTGAATATTGCAGCTGTTACAAATTGACGGTATATTGGTATCAGTGAAGGCAATCAAAAGGTCAAGAAAATTAAATCAGAGAAAGACACAAGAATTCAACTAGGAAAATTACTCTAAGAATGAAATACCTATGAAAAAGATCAAGTTATTTCCTTCGAATCAATGAACAACGTTACAAGTGATCAATCAAATGTCTAGAAAGATTATCGCTCAAGAGGCTTCTCAAAATGTCAAGCATAAACCCTCTGAATCCCCCTAAACAGCTATTTTATGAAGAAGAAAAGGAGCAGAATTTCTAAGATGCTTGCACTAATACCCAGACCCCTGTATGACCGGGGAAAGTCCAGAAATGAAGCAGGGAGTCTAACTGTATAAAGCCATAAAGCCCCTGGACAAGCTATAGAGCTCCACATATCCGGGGAGCATGCCACAAACCATGCAGTATCTCCAGTTGACAAACCCTCGTACAGACCCCTTCAACCCCCCCCCCCCCCCCTCTTCGGACCATCGTTCCAGCCAAAATTCAACCTTTTGCCTCCCTTTGTCCTAAAACACATCATATCCATCAATGTTCGCAACAATTATAACAGCAGTCTTTTATATAACCCACGGTATTCTGATCTAGAACAATAGCAGAAACCTTCAGTTTAACATTAATAGTGAAAGTCAACCGGGATAGAAGACAAAAACAGGGGAATGCTTCACTATAGCCTTCAGGTTCATGAAAATTTCAATACCATCACCAAAGGAGTTGGGATCAGCAAAATAGTTAGAAAACTTCGACTTCTGGAATCATAAACTCAAGCCAAAAGCAGCTTCTAAAAAGACTAAGTCAACCATACCATGATTCTGAAGGTTGGATAAAGATACTGAGTCAACCAGAGCAACATAAGACCTCATATAGGATTACTTTAGTATAAAATACAAATAAATAATAAAATAAATATATAAAAACCTTAATACAAGCATAGTTACCATGACAGACAAAATATTCCAGGGATAAGAAATAACACTGTTAAAAGCATCAACTCCATAATGTTTAAAGTGAAGTTCTAGATTAGCAAACCAATACAAACTGATCACCTTTTTGTACAAGGAGGGAAGGTCCGTTTCTTCGAAAGGGAGATACCCAGCTAGAAGGACATAAAGGACAACTCCACAAGACCAAATATCTGCAGCAGCACCATCATATCCTTGGCCATTCAGAACCTATGTTTTATGTAGAAAATGACCGCGACAACAGACAAATGAATCATCAAATCGTTTATGATATTGTCTTGCAAGCATAAACTGGAAAGATAGCCTTTTACAGGAGAATATTTCAAAAGCTTCATTTTAATGGTTCAAAGAGATTAACAAAAAGGTAGCGATAGTAGTAGTAGCATCAGGATTCATGCAATTACTTTATATTTAGTCATGGCTAAACAATCCGTCATACATAACTGTCATCTTAGTAACTACAACACAAATAAGTAGTATATTTAGGCTGTTAAAGTAAAATATGTATGCCAGAAATAACACTAATAATCAGTATATTTAGGCTGTTATGGTAAATTCTAGAATCAATACCTCAATATCAGTGTAAAAGTACTCATTGGTTAAACATATTTAACAAAATATATTTAATAATTCCATAATTCCATTCCATTACCAAATTAATTTCCTCAATTGACATTTAGGCATATTTTTAGCCCTCATAAAATTGTTCGAGTTAATGCAAATGCAAACAAATCAATTATAATATCTCAAGGAGACAATTATCACCATTACTGCTTGACTTTTGTTCACAAATTGTATGATTAATTGGAAATTGTCAAGCAAGTAAACCTTGATGAACTTCCTGTGCAAAATGTCCACTGCATTTTGAAGCGATTTTAAACAGTGAAGTCATTATTTGGTTGTTAATGTTTACAGCTGGGGTGGGGAGTTCTAATATGACTGCATTTCATATTAAGTTTGAAAAATGCTGAAAGGATCTTTGTTTGTGCCAAGAATTTCAAGGAGGAAGGTCATTCATCATTCAAAAGAGGAAGGTATGACCAGTCAACTTATTGAGTTTCTCTGAATAGAATCAAAATAGAGGAAGGTATCACACATTATTAAAAAATTCTGCCAAATCTAGCTGCTTGTTCTCAACACTGAGAGGGAACCAATGCACCTCATCACTAGGATAGTGGGACACCATTTTGATTTACCTATAGCCCAAAAGTATTCAGTTTGAAATGAATCGCAGCTGTGCAAGATGCTTGGGCCAAGAAGAGATATCCTACTTCTATTATATATTTGGTTTAGGACAAGGATAATACAAACAGAATGGAACAATTGACTCCCCCTATGTTGGGATAACTCTTTTAGTCATTGTTGATCATTAAAACTGAATTTCAGTAACATACAAGTATTAAACATGGTTTCTCAAAAAAAAAAAAAAAAGTATCAAACATGGTGCCAAAAGAGAAAATTGTATGTGCAGGAGAAGACACAATGATTACAATGGTAACAGGTACATTACCTCAGGTGCAACATAATTAGGAGTGCCACATGTGGTGTGAAGAAGATTAACTCCCTGATGTGTAACACAATTATTAGTAAAAGCTTCAAGGCAGATAAAAATACTTCAAGGCAGATAAACTTGATAATGCTTACTTTTTGTGGTAAGGCACTGAGCCCAAAATCAGAAACCTTTAAATTTTCACGTGCATCAAGGAGAAGGTTTTCTGGCTAGATATTGCAGGGTTTGGATATTAAAAAAAAAAAAAAAAAAAAAAAAGGATCAAAATATGCAGTTATAGAAATACTTTTAAGAATATGAACAATAAAAGATATCACCATAGATCTAGGGAAAACAGCAGAAAAGGTTCTTCAAAGTTCGAAGATATATATTAATCAATGTAAAGCAATAACATGCATATACCTTCAAATCTCGGTGGTAAACACCCTTCTTATGACAATGAGAGATTGCATCGACAAGCTGTTGAAAGTATTTCCTAGATTCCATTTCAGACAACTTGCCTTTGTGAACCTATAAGCTTAATACAAGGGCAACAATAAATAACAGCAAACTAATTAGTCAGAATTGATACACAATGATGAAGCTACTGTGAGGTGAACAACATAATTAGGTGGGAATTTCTCTAGAATTCTTCACCAAAAAGTCATCCACAGAATTTAAATGGGTTAATCTTTCAAAGTTTTAGCAATGGCTGAGTCTTACAATTTTATCAAATAGCTCCCCACCAGGCACAAACTCCAAAATTATGTATATTTTTGTCTTGCTAGCTAAAACCTTCAAATGTGGAAAGAACATCAGTAGAGCATGAACAAGAGAATCCCTTAAAAAGTCTTTACCATATAAAATTTTAGCTAAATGAGCACATACCTCATGTAATCTGACAATGAAAGGATGTCGAACGATCTTCATTATGGATATCTCACGTCTAATCTGCAAAATAATAAAAGATATTTGAAATCCAGCATAATTTCAACATAAAGTTCTAAGACAGGAGATGTGCAACTCCACTCAGCAACTAGATAGCTGTTTAACTGATGGGAAAAATTAAAAACAAAAGAAAAAGGAGACATCATATACTTGATGTCCACAAGCCATAACCAGAACAGTACTTAAAGGATTCGGCCAGCCAATGAAACTTTAAAGTAAAATCAATGATGCTCCTCCCACTCACATAGCTAACAAACAAGAGCTTACTTCATATTGCGAAATCTTCTCTCAGGTAATAAGGTTGCTCCCCAAAGTATTCTAGACACTCTTTAAAAGTTTTTAGGTAACCTCGACAATTTTATTCGCATTCTTTGCCAGCATTGTATAAACCTTCAAATAGTTTACAAGCTAAAAAAAGAGTATGATTCTGGTAGCATAGGTCAATTTTCCCAACTAACATATAGCCTCAAGAGCCAAGAGCACTAGACACTAACTATCCATTTGGTAACCGGTAATAAATGAAATTACGGGATAATAGATTTGCATGTCAGAGGAATCCGCGTTAATATCCATGGACCATGGTAATGAAACTTTAATCTCGATATATATTATCCCATCTATATCATCTCTCACATTCATCACCACTTGAAGATGTGGCATTAAGTAGGAATGGAAAGTTATGGAGAAATACATAAACTTGCACGTGGAACTACATTGCCATAAACATTGGAAAATTATTCTCCCATATACTCACTACAGTTCCTGTCTTTATTACCATCCACCAAACCGGCCCGTAACAAAAATTTCATAATATACACACTCCATCTCATCTAGGCCATCAATTCCCCAACTTCCCTTGTGGATTGAAACTTGAAAGGTCCTTAGGTCAAATCAATATCGCCCGGTTCCTATTCAATGGATGAATCATCTAGGCCAGTTTGGGTCATACTCAAGTCTAGAGTCACATGACACAACACGGTCAACATTCATTAATATTATTATCGGGTCGTGCCAGGCCAATTTCGATACGAGTCAGTTTATCAAGTCTACTTAAAACAATACCAAAGATAAAGTAACGAATTAACAATAGCAAAGATAAAGTAACAATACCAAAATCTAGGAAATCACTAATTCTTCGTAGTAATAACAGTTGAACAGCTGAAATTGAACAAAAAAAAGGAGGAAGATTAAAACCTGATCAACCATCCTATGCTTAAGAATGGTAGTTTTAGCCAAAATTTTGACTGCAACACTTTCTCCAGTTTCTGAATTGATCGCAAACTTAACCTTAGCAAAGTTCCCTTCTCCAACCGTCTTTCCCAATTCATACTTCCCTACTCTCCTCGTCGTCGCCATTTTCTCTCTCCTCTCTCTCACCTTACCACCATCGAAAACTACGAAAAATTCGACCCAAATTTGCGAATTTCCAGGTGATCGGAACCCTAATTTTTCACAATTGAAAAAGAAATTAGGTGGATTATAGGATTAATTGGAGTAAATTACTCAACAAATAAGCAATTTGTTGATGAACAAAGGAGAATTTCTATTGGAAATTCGCCGGAAAATGATGGGAGTGAAGATTGAAGAGAGAGAACATCAACGGTGAGAAATTGAGAGATCGGAGTTTTTGTAAATGGAGTGATGAACTCCGGCCAAATAGCTGATGGTCTATCAGAGGAGACAACTGGGTTAACAACAAAGCATCCTCCATTTTAATTCTTCCGGGTTTTTAGATGAAAACAGTAGCCGTACTTTGACACGTTGACGGCCTCTCTTACGCATTTGGGTATACAAAATGTCAAAATGTACTATTTTTTTTTTCAAAAAAAAAAAGTGACCGTAAATCAACTCTTACAATATTTTTGATTCGGTATTTAAGGATCTCCATCCTCAAAGTGACTTTAGTGAGGATTGAACCCCCAATCTCAAAGTTGGAAGATGACAAAATGTACGAGTACTGTGTGAGTATTATTGCGTATTTCAAGGTATATAGTCTATAGAGAGTTACGAGTATATCAAAAAAATATTGGCTCACTTTTACCTCGGATTCTAGAGGTTTGGAGTTGTAGATAAGTGTATTTGTAACTTATACTTTGCTTTTAAAAAACTTGAATTATTTTGTTAAAGGTTTGCTTAGCTAACTCAATCTTATACTTGGTCAATACGAATTTACAAGGAGTTAAACATTATGGAGTAGCATACTACGAAGTATAATTTTAGACTCAATCTTCTTATAATTTACAAAAAGTCAACAATACTTCGTACTAATTTGTTTTTAAAGAGAATATAATTATATAAGTGGTAAACCATATAACGTTAAAATTGGTGGTTATAATGTTCGAATCTTATATGTGGACGTTCTTTTTAGGAAAATTTGTCAGAAAAAACCTATTGTAACCCTCTTTTTCTCAGAAAAAACCTTTTAAAAAATTTTTGGCCAAAAGAAACCTGTTTCTAAAATTTTTTTGTTGAAGACAACCAAAACCTCTAATTAACCTAATTAGCCCCTGATTACCCCTAATTAACTACTAAATCTTATTTAATTATTTAAAAATAACAAATAAATTGATAAATTTTTTTAAAAAAAAAAACTTAAACCACCCCCAACCCCATCACCACCTGCCACCCTCCCCCTTCCACCTCCCCTGGTAGCAGCCACCCCCACCCTCACCCCTGCCAGCGAACAGAATCCCTACCCCCCGGACCGGCAAACCCCCGCCCTGCGCCCCCCTGCGTCACCCTCTTCTTTCCTTGAACCACCACCTAACTCCGACACCGACCAAGCCTCCTCTCCTAAGGCGGGCCTACAGAGCCCAACCCCCTCCACTATGCCGACAGGAGGCCCAGCGCTCTCCCTTTCACCCACCGCGACTTCCAGAGACCCAACCCCCTCCCTTTCAACCGCCGCGACCACCCACCCCTTACTAAACCCAAACCCGAAAATTCCACCCCTCTCTACCACCACCACAAAACGACCACCACTCCATTTCCCACACCATAAACAACCCCCTCCTTTTTCCATACCCATAAACGACCTCCCCTTGTCGTTTCAGGGTGTGGGAAATGGAGTGGTGGTCGTTTTGTGGTGGTGGTAGAGAGGGGGGTGGGAGTTTTTGGGGTTAGGGTTTAGTGATGGGTGGGTGGTCACGGACTCGCGGTGGTGGTTCAAAGGAATAGGAGGGGTAGGGGGGAGGGACTTTGCCGGCGCGGGGGAAGGGGAGGGGTGGGGGCGGTTGCTACCGGGGGTGGCAGCTGGTGATGGGTTTTGGAGGTGGTGTATGTTTTTTTTTTTTTTAATTTATCAATTTATTTATGATTTTTAATTAATTAAACAAGATTTAGTTATAATTAGGGGTAATCAGGGGCTAATTAGGTTAATTAGAGGTTTTGGTTGTCTTCAACAAAAAAAAAAATTGAAACAGGTTTCTTTTGGCTAAAATTTTTTTAAAAGGTTTTTTATGACAAAAAGAGTGTTATAATAGGTTTTTTCTGACAAATTTTCCTTCTTTTTAATATAAGTTGATGACATGAAATGAGAAACAATTGGGAGAAAGTAATGACACGTAGATTTCTTTTGGATTAATATATACTCGGTTGTATAAATAGATAAAAAAAATGGGTCAAACTTTTCATAATTCTTTTGTGTTATTCCTTATAACTATGTCATCAGTTTTTTTAATAGGTATAATTGTTTTGTTAACTACATTGCACGTAAGGATTAGAAATCTGCAATAATCTACATATTTGTATTTCGTGTGCATCAAAATGAAAGGTAATCTTTTCTGCTACGTATTTTGTATCATTCATTAAACATGCTAGCTTAGTTTGCATTATTTATTTCATTAAATTAATAGGCAACTCTATATTTCATTATCAATTGAAGATAGGAACACAAATCTCACCGCCTTTTGCTTAACAATGACCCTTCGTCAACGGTACTGTGCATTCCTTGCAATTACGTTGTATAACTTACTTTAAATTAAGAAAATGACGGCATTTTGTCATAAATTAATTATTATTAAATTAATACTACCACCTAAGATAGGAAATAGTACCATTTTATAGTCATGAACGATTCCCATCAAAATCGTAATTTCCCAAGTTCATGTTTCTTGCATTGGTTAGGTAGAGTACTAGAGTTGGGAGCATGTATTTATAATTTCACAAAGTGTCAAGGGCGTATTTCTTATATACTAATTAGTTATCTAATAGTTGGGAGTCTTGGGACATTCGTTGGCTATAATGCTTTATTGCTTTGCACAACTAAGAGTCACAAGGAGTTATTTTAATATAGAACCAAGAAAAGAGATCATCATTTCATGTAATATTACACTTATATAACATGAATTATACATAAGCATTTAATCATTTTAACAATTTTTTTAAAAAAAAATCAAAATGAAATAGAAAAAGAAAAAAAAAACATTATTGAAAAAATCAAAATTTATTATCTAACACTCATTCGCCAAAAAAATTACAAGTCATATATTTATCAATAGAGTTACTACAAATCAAACCACATACTAAACATAATCAATAAAAGCCTTAGGTCTTGTTCTTTTGAGCTTTTGGGCAGAGCAGAGTAGGACAAAGCAGAGTAGAGCAGGGCTGGGCTTCCACACATTACGGACTAGAGGATATTTTAGCAAAGCAGAGCAAGGCAGAACATAGAGATGCAGAGCAAAGTAGAGGAGAGCATGACAAAGTAGAGGAGAGCAGCTCTAAAGAACAGGGCCTTAGCTTAGAATTGATCTTTCATTAATTAATTCAAGTTATGTGAATGAGCCTTCTCATAATACGCCCAATCATCCTCACAAAAAACACAACTCCAAAAAGTCATCATAAATTCTAAATGAGAGCATCTACCAACAATCCAACTGTTGAAAATAAAGTCTTATATGTCTCGAACAAGCTCCCAATTTCAGCCAAAACCGACCACTCGTTAGCAAGATTCAAATACGAGTACTAAAGACATACAACTTGTGCCATGGTTTCAAAAATTAAAAAAAAAAAACAAATTTTTTTTTTTTTTTTTTTTAGGAAAAAAACAAAACAAAACAAAACAAAAAAAAAAAAAATTGTACCATAGGCCCATAATCTCAACAGGGCCTATTTCTATCACCATAATCATTGGACTTTGGGCTATTATGGACTTTCATTCATGTCCAAAATGTTTTATAAAGTAATTTTTTTTTATTTATTTATTTTTAAAATTATACTCCGTACTCGGAAATGTAATATTCTTACCATTTACGTCGCACACCGGTCAATCCATCACAAACAAAACTAATTCTACATTCTCTCTCTCCTCTTTCCGGCGACATTTATCTCCGGCGATCTTTATCGGAAAAATCTCCGGCGTTTTTCGAGGTCGATTTCATGAAATTTTATCTTCTCTAATTATCAATTTCCGTTCTTTAATTTACGAATTCTGTTAATTTTTCTCCGATTTCCTTAATTTCTGATTTCATCACTTTTTTTTTTTTTTTTTTTGCTAGAATTCAATTTTTTAATTTTTGTCATATGGTTGAATTTTCGTGTTATTTAGCTTCGATTTGATTTTAATGTTGTCATATTTGATGTTTGATCTAATTAATTTGAGATAATTAGAGCTAAGTTTGAATTTTTAGATTATGATTATACACTTACACCTTGATGATTTGAGCATTCTACGAATTTCAATCGAGTTTAGCATCATTGCGTGATTTTCTAGTCGTAATTTGTGATATGAGAAAATTTGGATTGCTATGTGGCATTGCATTAAGTTTAATTATGAATGTTTCTGCTAAGCTTATAATTTTTTATATTAAGATTGCCATTGTAGTCTCAATTGCGTTAATATTCCACTATGCTATCCAATTTTCACTATGCTGTTCAACTATGATTGCAACTTGCAAGAGAATTTTACATACGATATACTCAATATACTCGGTATAGGCTTTCACTGTTACAAAACATTTGCGGTTTTGGTTAGTTAATTTCATTGGAACTGTAATGGTAGAAGTTACTATATAAAGAATAAAATAAGTGCTGATTGTTCATTGGCAATTATTTGGAATGGGGGAGAATAAAGCACACTCGTACGCGTCGTATCACATTCTAATCGGGATGTTGTGAGCAAAGTTTGTAGCTTTTTCCTCACTTTTTGATGATTTGCTAAGTTAGTTAGTCATATTATTCAGCTAGAAACTTGGTTTATTTACTGAATTTCAGGTTGCTTTATTTCTGTATGAGACCTTTAATTTTGTTTATCCTTTGGCAGTTGGATGCAAATGTATCAATGTTAGAAAGTGTGTGAACATGGAGCATTATGTACTTGTGTTTTCTTAGTACACTCAAAATAATCATTTTACTATCTTACATTTCATTTTCATTGACATGTTCTGATTTTGATAAAAGTTTTTTCTGGTTTTCTGCAAATTAATAGGTGGATACCAGAGCCTTGGAAGGTGGTGATTGTAATTGAGCTTAAGATTTGAGCTTTGTTGATTTTAATAAAATGTCTGCTCCTGTACCTCTGGGGGCAACTAGACCGAACAACTCACAATCACAGCCCCCACCCCCAAATTATGTTCCAAATATGAACCGGACTCCTGATTCATCCTTATCTCAAAATTTTCAAAACTTGCATATCAATCAGACACCAAATGCTCCACCGCCGTCTTCAGCTGGTTCTGCCAGGCCTCCACCTTTTGGGCAGGCTCCTCGTTTTCCTCCATCTGCTGCTGGTCCACCCACTTCCTTTCTAGGACCCTCACCTGTTTCCAGGCCTGGCCCTCCACCACCTGGTGTAGTCCTGAGAGCTGCAGCAGCTCCTGCGGGTCCTATGGCCTCACCAAGTATTATACCTGGTAGACCCTCTATTCCTCCACCTGGTGTTCAACCTCAGCCCTTTGCTTCTAGACCTCCTTCTCAAGGGCCCTTCTCTGCAGGTGGTCCAGCTGTCCCCCCACCTGGGGCACCTACTGCAATTCCTGCCAGATCTCAACCAGTGGCTCCACCTTTTATGTCTCGTCCTAGCGGCTTTGGATCTCCTCCAATGACTACCGGTCAAGTTGCTCCGCCGACTGCTCCTCCAGGTCCTATTAGTAATGGACCTCCTATGTTCCAGACTGGGAATTTGTCAGGTGGACCTCGCTTTTCTTCTCCCGGAGGTCCACAGCAGCCACCAGTTGGTCCTCCTCCAATGTCTGCTTCCTCAGTTAGGGCCCCATTCCAAGCTCCACCTATGCGCTCTTTTCCTGGAACTGGGCCTGCTGGTTCGTCTACTGATCATGCATCTCCTTTATCTCAGTCATCTTCTCCTTTCTCAGGTCCACCTCAGGTACAGGGTGCACCACCTCCTTTGGGGTCTCCATATGGTATGCAGCCTCCTCAATTACGACAGGTAAGAGTTAATGTTGCATTTGTTTACAAATTTCTTTTTGTTGGGGATTTCTCCACTTGAGATTTTATTGATTGCTGTTCATCTGCTCACATGATTTTAATATTAGATATGGATATTGATATGGCTAACAGAATACCTTTCTATTACTTCACACATAAGCCTTTGTCAAAATTATTTACTACCCCAAACAATTTGATATCGTAAGGACATGATATAGGCCATGTGAAAAGATATAGCTGTACTTTGCTGAATAAGGAAGTGGTGGCTTTTCTTTTTCTTCTTTTCTTTTTGTTGTTGTTGTTAATTTGTATTCTACTTTGACATGCATAAATTATAGATGTTTCTCTTTGAGTCTATTCCATGCCTTTATATCAGTTTACTAGTAGCCTTTTCTGTTCTGTTATATCTGTGGCTTCATAAATTTCAGGTGACTCCGCCTCCATCAATGTCAGGTTCTGTGCAGCCACCTAGGATGTATGGCATGCCACCATCAGGACCATCTCAAACTATGGCCAATATGCCTGCTATGAGTCAGACTGGGCCATCAAAGATTGATCCCAATCAAATTCCACGTCCGCTTCCGAATTCATCAATGGTCGTGCACGAAACTCGTGTTGGCAATCAAGCTAACCTTCCTCCGGTATACTTAATGCTATTATTCTCTAGAACTGCCCTTTTTAAACAATGGTGTTTTATATGGATTTATCAATGTACATTAGTGTGCTTTTGGCCGTTTCTTCCATTTACTCTCTTAGCAGCCTTAATTTTTTTTTTTTTTTTTTTTTTTTTATTTTTTTATTTAATACAATCGTGTATTAAAGACCTTTTTTTTTGCACTTTAAAAGTCCATTATCCAAACCAATGCCTCTGACAAGCCTTCTAGCTTGAGCTGGGAGTTCTTTTAACTGCTCTGAGGTTATGTTGGAGACGAGCCCAGCTTTTAAAAGCAACTCAATGCTCGAGCAATTTTCAGGAATTAGTTAAGGTTTTAGGCGTTTGATAATTTCCATTCTAGGCAACACTGTATGTTTTTTTTCTTATGCTAACCCTTCTCAGATCCAACTGTGTTTTAAATAGACATTTTTCCATTTGATTTGAACATCTACCTTAGCCCTGCAGTTGCAATCAGGGTGTTGCCATTGTACTCTGCTGTTGATTAAATTCATAGAAATATCTGGTTTGGCCATATATATTTTTGTAATGTGAAATTTTCCTATTAGTGTTCATTTTATATAAGATGAAAATTAAATTCTTAAAAGTACATGGTTGATTTTTTATTTTTTAATTTTTTAATTTTTTTTTCTGCTCATTTCTGTCAAATTGTTTTGTTGAAGCCTGCTACCAGTGAGTACATTGTCAAGGATACTGGAAATTGCAGTCCTCGTTACATGAGGTGTACAATCAATCAGGTGATTAGTCTTTATCTGGAGAGGGATAGTGATAGCCCTAGTTATTAAGCAAAGTGTTCTGGAATTTGATATAGTTACTTTCTCTTGTATCCACAGATCCCTTGTACTGCTGACCTTCTTGTAACATCTGGGATGCAACTAGCTTTGTTGGTCCAGCCATTCGCACTTCCTCATCCATCCGAGGAGCCTATTCAGGTAATGCGGGATGATTCACTTGTTCAGAAATTTCATTTGATTACCTGGGTTGACTTTCCTGAAGAGAACCAATTTTCATATAAACTGACTGTACCACTTTCTATCAAATTGCCCTCAATTCCCTTGGAGGAGCTCTAATAATGAGGGATTTTTTTTTTCCCCTAACATGTACCTGAGTATCGCTCTGACATAGCAAGTATTTTGTTTCTTTCCTCTTCATCATGGTTGATCCTGGTAAATTGATTGAAAAAATGTGGTGGTTCGGATGCTTTTCTTCTGTATAATAATAAATTTCTGTGATTATGAAGGTGAAAGAAACAGTAAAGGCAGTGAAATTGAAATGAATGATATTTTGGTGGCGTGTTGGTTATTGATACAAGAGTAGTTAGGAAGCATTAACTGTGCTTATAATCAAAATACGTGATTGGACATGTCCCTAATCCCTAATCTCTTTTCCAACTTTTCTTACTATCACTGCATCAAATTCTCTCTTGCACACAATCACATGCAATTTTGCTCCTACAAAAGTTCTAGAGCTGCGAACTTTTGTTTATTCTCTTCATATTTATATTTACTGGAGTTGCAGGTGGTTGATTTTGGAGAAGGTGGTCCTGTCCGGTGTTCTCGCTGCAAAGCCTACATAAATCCCTTTGTTAAATTTATTGATCAAGGAAGGAAATTTATATGTAATTTATGTGGTGAGTCAAAGATGATCATGTTCTTTTATTTTAAATTATTTCATGGAAAGAAAAGCGGCTCCAAGGTTCAATTAATAATAATAATAATAAATAAATAAATAAAAAAAATCTTGGCTATTGCAGCATGTTGCTTTCTCAGCATTTGTATTCTAGGATAGTAGTATGTGGTGTTAATGAATTAGGCTTGAAGTACATATGTATTGCAAATAATTGAACATTTTTATATCATTTGTGTTCTGTTTCTAACTTATAATTATCTTTTTAAATCAGCTTTTTTAGTATGATAGGAAGCTGGTATACTCATTTTCTCTCATGTTTGATCTTCTAGGCAGATCTCATTTTTGGAAAGTCAAATTATATTTTATCTATCTCTAAGAGCTTTCTTTTAAAAATCTCACGTTTAAGAAATACTAAATTTATGAATGTGACTTGCGGATATTCTGCCTCATAAAGGTTGGGTCTTGAGTAGTTGAGTGCATAATTTTAATGTGGTTGGATAGGGATAATATTATTTAAAAAAAAAAAGGGAAAAAAGATTGATTTATGGATTGTTTATTCAGTTTATTTATTTTTGCATGAATCCTGTTTAATATTCCTCGGATACCCAATTTGATTTACTATTCACTTACATTTCAATTTGACCAATGTTTGTGACTCATTCATAAGAAAAAAAACAGTCATGTGGAATCCTGTTAGAATTGTCTCAATGTTTGGTTTCCAAACATCAAATTTTTATAATTTTCACTGATTCATAGTTACATATATGCAAAGTTTTGCGTTAGCAAGTGTGAAAAGTCAAAATGAGTAAATTGAAAAGGTTGGAGGTTGAATTTGGCATAAAGAACTTTGTAACTGTTTAAAATGTTTGACTTTTTTGGTTCATTGTTCAGGTGTTACTGATGAAACTCCTCGTGATTACCATTGCAATTTGGGGCCTGATGGGAGGCGTAGAGATGCTGATGATAGGCCTGAGCTGTGTAGAGGGACTGTTGAGTTTATTGCTACTAAAGAGTATATGGTTAGTTACCAATTTACCATATTATCTGATAATATATTAATAGTTCCCTCAGCCTTTCTCATTTTTGTAATGGGTTATCATTTGGTGATTCTTATGCTAGGATATGCTGAAAGTTTTCAAACATTTGCCCAACACCTTGGGAGTGTAGATCCATCTTTTGAAAGTTTTTAAGGCTAAACTTAGGGTTTTGTGTCCATGATCGATATGGAGCTCACCCTCCTCTTTTCTTAGCTACTTTTCATGGAATTCTGCCTCATTCATACTCTATGAACTCTATGAGGATGTAGTTTATGTGGTTTCTTACAGTAGACGGTTTTTGTAGAAGTTAAAGGAAGTTTAACGGACAAATTTATAAAAGCATGGAATGAGACCATTTGGGGTTCTTACTGTTCAATAGATGTTAGTTTGATGAATGAGGCAAGCTTTTTTTGGTAGGGAAATTAAGTTGCTAAGTTGCTCTCATTTGGTCATGCATAGCTTGTATGACTTTGGGTGTGTTCTTCCATAATCCTAATGGATGATAATGCTGGAATGTAGAGGAGTCTTATTTTGTAGTTTCATTTTATACAAGAACATCTTCTCATGCATTTTCACAGTTTCTTGTTCGATTTGAAAGTTATACTATTGTAAGAGGGTAAATGCCTGTTGGTATTGCAGTTTTGAGTACTTACAACACTCGTGATAATATGATATAGTTCAGATTTTCTTAAAAAATATAATCTTGTCAGATGTTTGTGTTATGTGTTATAGTGGTGGTTAAATGAGGAAACATATATTTTCGCATTTCTTGGTAGGCTGGTAGCAGCCTTTCTCTAATGCAAGTTTTCTTGAGGTGAAAGGTTTGCTTTGGACTCTGTCTGAACTTTGACCAATGATTATCATCGTGGATCACTACATATAAAAAATGTTTCATCCTTAGGAAGGGAACTGTGATTTGATTGTTCATAGAATCGCATTTGGCAATTCGTTGGGTCCTGTAAGATTACGAATGGTGTAATGAGAATATTTAGCTTTTTAAGGTCTAAGATCGATCTTTTTGGACCATAGGAGTGTCCTATTAGCATCTTTTGAATCTTTTCTTCTGGGGACTGTTAAGAAATACTCTTTTTGCAAATGGCACACTCTACTGCTCAGTACTTTGGTTACTTCTTTGCTAAACTCCTAGAGTTCTGGCCCTCTTTTTTCTTATTGTTTATTTATTCTTGTTTATAAGATTATTTTTCCTAATATATAAAAATCTTGTTGAAGAGCAAAGAGCAAGTAAGCACCATAGCAGTAATTAACCTAAAACTCCTATTCTTTAATCTCACCTGCTGAGAATAAGACATTAGGCTGTAGTCAGTAACAGCTGCCTACAAAGACTACTTGTTCTTGTGTATTACTAATGGGGGTCAGAAATAGATGGTGTAGGTCCCTGGTTGCCTTTGGTTCTGTGGAGAGGGGGGAAAACCACTTTTTCCAGCTCTAAAGCATATGTCTATTACTACATTGGAATTTGTCAGGATTTTGTTCTATAATGGGTGATTGATACAGGTTACTGTTTGAGATTCCAATTATAGATAATCAAGTAGCATACTTGGGTGATTGGCATTATATTAGGCTTATTGGTGTTAGATCTTATAAAAAAAAAATAGTGTACTTCAAAGATGATTTTAAAATTCAAGTGTTTTGAGAAGTATATCCTATGAGTATTAGAGTAGGGATTTATTGTTGAAAAATTGGAGGTTGATTGATTATTGCTGCTGCAGAAAGGATGACTCCATTAAGTTGGTCATGCTATAGTGGAATCCCAATGTCTTGATTTACCTTCTACTTTGTCTATATATGTTTTGTTTGCTTGCCTGTTCATTCACTTCCAAGAGTTCCAACTGACATATTTTTGATGTATCCTTGTTTGTTCAGGTGCGTGAGCCAATGCCTGCAGTCTTTTTCTTTCTCATCGACGTGTCAATGAATGCATTACAGACTGGTGCAACTGCAGCAACTTGTAGTGCTATCAATCAAGTTATAGCTGACCTCCCTGTAAGTTCATTCTTGAATTTCAATATTTACGCCTATCTGAACATTTAATGGCGTTCATCTTTCTGGAAATCCCCTATGAGGATTTACAGTTTTATTAGACCTCATTAGTAGCCGTTTCTTTGATTTGTGCCACAATACAGCAGAACTTGGTTGTAAGTCTTGTAACACAGATTACGAAGGGGGATTACTAAATATTTATGGCATTTTTGATGATTTAGCAGCCCTTTAGTTTTATTTTTCATGATTTGAAGTTGCTCCTTGCTGAAACAGAATATCTTACTGCTGTTATGATGATAATAAGCTAGTGGTGCAAGCTATAACTTTTGTGTGTTAGCATTTTGTAAGGTCTACCATACCCTGTCGCTTGTCCACTGTGAGAAACCTTTCGCTGTTGAAGGAGCAGCTAGAGAAAGAGGTTCTCTGCCTTTGGATCAGAAATTTGTGGACATTGTCATTCTTCACCTCTAGAACCTTCAAGATGCTCTCATATGATGCCTCTTGCATACTTTCAGTCTCCAGAATGAAATGGATACTGAATATCTCCAGACTTTGATAATATAATTACAAGACTGTCTGTTTCTGTAAAATGTTCTCAAACTTGATCTAATTGCCATTGCTTTTTACATCATTCTGTTTCTAGTAGTGTAGGACTCTAGGTTGAGGATTTGTTCCTCCCCTCCTTGAATATTGATGTCCCTTTTCCTACTATATATTCTCCTATTTCTTCAAATGTTTCTTTGTGCTTTGATTTAGCTTCATCGTCCTTTACATGGTGTTTGTAAAGGATCACATGGCAAGAACTTTTAGAGTTTTTAGACGTCTTAATTGATTTTGGAATTTATGTGTTGTATTTGATCCTGCTCAGGTTTATTTATTTGTTCCCATGCTTGTGCATAGCCCCACTAACACAAGTGCATTGTGACTTCAGTTTGTGGTGACTGTATGCATTGATTATTGTTACAGGAAGGTCCAAGGACTATGGTGGGTATTGCAACATTTGATTCAACAATACATTTTTACAATCTGAAGCGTGCATCACAGCAGGTTTGCTTACCACTGCTATATCTTCTAATGCTGTGTGATAATAAAGGTGTCTTCCAATTTGAAGTATTTGCTAATTTTTGTCTCAGTTAGATTTTCTGCTAAGTGCTTAGTTGCTTTTGGCTCTGGTAAAATTTTTATTAAGGAACTTTCTTTTCAGGGCTTTTATCTTGTTGATCACTGAAAACTTCAGCTTCTTGATTAGGCCATCCTTATTCCCCCCCCCCCCCCCAAAAAAAATTTCTTCCTGCCTTGTTATTCTTTTCTTTCCTTGGTGCTTGAAGCCAGGGTCAGGGGCAATACTGGGGAGGCATAAGGTGATTTTCTAATTGTAGGGAAGACATAGATCGTACAGTTGCTGAATCAGCCTTGAAATTTCTATTTGCATTGTTTGCTCATCTTGTAAAGTTTCGATTAGAAAAGAGAAGAGATGTATATATTAAAAGTTAGTGATTCTCTTAGTTGTAATGCAAATTTTTTAGTCTGCAAATCTTTATATATTTTGGACACTGCCTCATTTAAAAACTTGTGCAGCCATTGATGCTCATAGTTCCTGATGTACAAGATGTTTATACTCCTCTTGAATCTGATGTGATAGTCCGGCTTTCAGAGGTAGGCTTTTAGTATAATTCAGTGAATTTTAGTTTAACTTTTCTTTCTATATATGTAGCCTTTTGAACCTAAACCTCACGTTGCCTTGTTGATATCAGTGCCGTCAGCACATAGAGTTATTGCTGGAAAGCATCCCAACTATGTTTCAGAGTAACATGACTGCAGATTCAGCTCTTGGTGCAGCGATTAAGGTAGGACGTGTATGATTGGTGTGTTGGAGTTGGAAATTTTTCTTACTCATGTGAGGATTCAATGCTTATATATGAATCCCCATCCCTCCCCCCCTCTCTTTTTTTTGCCTTGGTTCTATTAGCATTATCAAATAGTTTAAGGTTCTTGGCACATGCTTCTTCAATCAAGGCTGGAGCTTTGTTTTATAAATTGCATCTATGTTAGCCTTCAATATGATCAACTATAAGTTACAAGTAGCTCTTATCTGAGATAAACAAATTGTTAGCTCACTTAGTTGCCTCTCTTTTTTGTTTCAGGCTGCATTTTTGGCAATGAAGACCACAGGAGGAAAACTTTTGGTCTTTCAGTCAGGCAAGTCTCCAGTCACATCCATGCATTTAGATTAAGTTTTGCTTTTGTCCATGCAAGCATTGTGTAGTTGTTTTGTCCCTAGGCATATTTTGAATGTTGATAAATGCTATTGTGGCTAGACTTTAAAGTACTAGTTATCTTCTAATGGTTAGTGGCTATGCTTCATTCTCTGTTTATCCTTCTACTGGTTTGAGACTACTCTAAAAACTCTATTCTAGGGCTGGCCAGGACTGTCTGAAATTGATCACCTGACAATTACTGGTATCAATGCAATTATGACTTCATGAGCAATAGACTTGAATGTGGCCCTACTCACATAACTTTTTTTTTTTTTTAATAATCCTAGCTACATTATATCCCATAATTAGGCCCTGTTTAGTTCACCTTATTTTTGCTTAGCTAATCTGATCTAAACTTATTTTTGCTTATCTAATCTGATCTAAATTTATTATTTTTGTTTTTTCTAATCTAATCTGATAATTAGGCAAGCATTATGTAGTTGTTTTGTCCCTAGTCATATTTTGAATGTTGATAAATGCTATTGTGGCTAGACTTCAAAGTACTAGTTATCTTCTAATGGTTAGTGGTTATGCTTTATTCTCTGTTTATCCTTCTACTAGTTTGAGACTACTCTAAAATCTCTATTCTAGGGCTGGCCAGAACTGTCTGAAATTGATCACCTGACAATTACTGGCATCAATGCAATCATTACTTCATGAGCAATAGACTTGAATGTGGCCCTGCTCACATAACTTTTATTTAACAATCCTAGCTACACTATATCCCATAATTAGGCCCTGTTTAGTTCACCTTATTTTTGCTTATCTAATTTGATCTAAACTTATTTTTGCTTATCTGATCTGGTCTAAACTTATTTTTTCTAATCTGATCTGATTTTACCAAACTTTGACTTTATATGGATGCTAATCTATAAAGAAAAAACATATCAAGTGTGGTTTGTTAGATTTGTAATAATGTGTATATTTATTAATATATAATTTTTCATAATTTTTTTTATTATGAAATTAAAGATATTTAACGATACAAAATCGCACAAAAAACGAAGCATGTTCAGAACTTATTTTTTCTGATACTTTTTTTTTTTTATCTGGACTCTTTTTTTTTTTTTGATATGGTGAACTAAGCATGGCCTTATTCGTCTATATTGATGGTTATATATGCTATCAATAGGATTTCTTTTATTTGCGTAACCTTGTTACAAATTTTCGTTGGTAACTTTATTTTTATTAGCATGTTAATGTTTCTAGAGTGGTTGTGCAGTGTTGCCATCAGTTGGCATTGGTGCACTTTCTGCTAGGGAGACAGAAGGCCGGACTAATACATCTGCGGGTGAGAAGGTAAGTTCTTAGTGGGATGTTTTGATAGTAACTTTGTTGTTAAAAGTTCAAACTGAATTCTTTTTTGCCAATGCCCCCCCCCCCCCCCCCCCCAACACCCGAAAAAAAAAAATGATTCTTCTCCCCTTTAAGTATTACTGTTTTATTTGAGTTAAATATATACTCTGTAGCATCAGTGTCCTCACAACATGGATTCATCCAACTTGTGATGAATAGAATAGTAATTTAATAATTTGATAATGAAGAAGCTGCTCTGTATATAGGGGATTATAAGGAGGAGGTGGGATCCTTTTAATGGTTCTTAGGGTCTGGGAAAGTCACTCTCTTAAATCCTGCTTTGAAACCTTCCAATTATACTCGGAAGTTAAAGCCTTTTTATATAAGTCACAACTCTCAACAACCCAAGGGGAGTGTACCTTTTTGTCCTTAGACCTCCTTTTGCATATGGCTTAGTGGGAGATAGTGGGGGACACCTTTGGCATCTCTCCGATATCTTCCTTTATTACTTGTCAAAAAAAAAAAAAGTGCTTTTCATAGATTAGCTTGAGCGTTTCTATTGACACATCTACATCGGGCAGTCTATCATACGGTGGGAACAGGTTGTTGGGTGACATGATAAGCTAGACTATATGTTAAAGTCAACTAGTGTAGTATAGGACTCAGTATTTCATCTAGGAACAGGCTCTCTACTCTCTTGATTTCTTCCCAGATCTGCATCAACACTAGAATTCATGCTCGGCAGTAGTAGCTGTAGTATTGTATGGAACATTTTAGCTAACTAACAAACTGTATAGCATAATTAGAGGCTCATATGTTCAGTACTATCATCAACTCCACTGCTTTAAGGTGCATAACAGTTATAATAGGAATTTTGGATGTAGCAGACTAAGAATAGGAAGAGTTTAAAATATTTTCCTTTGATGCTCGGGCTAGGGTTTGGTTCTTGTTCAATGAGTTTAGAGTAGTGTAGCTTAGGCTCCTGTACCTCTAGTTGGTTGCTATCTCCGAATCTTAGTGTTGACGATTCACAAAATTGTTGGTTTTTCTTGGTCATTTACCGGGTATGCTTACTAATGGATGCAGTCATTGTATTTTATTGTAGCATGTTTTGTCTGCTGAGCTAATGCATGAGTTAGTGACATCTCCGTCGATATTTTATGGCCCAACATATGCACTTTTGTCTTTTCAACCTTTGTTCCATTGGATTCATTTCTTTTTTGGATCTATTATGTATGTGACGTGTTGTGGGAGATCTGAACAAAAAATTTCTCTGGTTCTTTCATTCCAGGAAGCCCATAGATTGCTCCAGCCTGCTGATAAGACATTGAAAGAAATGGCTATTGAATTTGCCGAGTTCCAGGTATTTTTAAGTCTTCTTATTTTTACGATTGCTAGAGCTCTTATGTAACTTCCGTTTACTCACTGTTTGATTCTTAAATTAATTGGTCAGGTTTGTGTGGATTTTTTTATCACCACCCAATCCTATGTAGACATTGCTTCCACGTCAGTCATCCCAAAGACTACTGGAGGACAGGTAGCTATTGATTGACTTCTTTTTTTTTTCTTTTTTTTTTCTTGTTCACCTTTCATTTGTTTTTAAAATCACATCTGGATTAATGGATGTTCTTCCAAGTACTCTGCTTTATACTGTTTCCAACTTCTTAGTGATGCTGTTCATTTCTACCTTTTTACTTCAGATACCAAGAATCTGATGGTTGTACGTGTTTTTGGTAAAAATAATTTGATAGTTGCGTTAGGTGTTGTGATTGTAGTTTGTTTATGTTACCTTTTTCATATCTTGACCATTCTTAAGATTGTAGTTTGTATGTGCTCTCATATAGTGGAAACAGGGATCATCTCTTCCTGTATTTTAGGTTCCAATTTATACATTGGATTTAAGTATGTTTTTAATGTGAAGGCATGTTTGCCCTTTTTCTTTTGGAGTATCTGCAGCTTGATGTGCTGGTTTTGAGAGGATAAGTGCCTAGTCATGTTCATTCTCTGGTGGCTCGGCCATATAGCACTTGACTATACCAGGAAAAGTTTGCCACTTTGGGTTAATTCTATGTGTGTACGGATTCTACGGCTTCCCTCTATGGAGAATAGGCATACATTGTAGATGGTCCACTATGTTTCTCCTTATATTTTTTCAGTATGATTGGAGATGAGTCAGATGACCTAAATATTACTTTGTTCTTTTATCTGCTAATGCACTCTCATTATCTGTGGAATTCTTCATGTTTTTAAACCAGGTCAATTGTTGAATGTATTAATTAAGTATTTAAAAATAATTATTTTCAACTGTTAAGTTGAAATCTTAAATAGATCATTGCCTATTTGCCTATACCAAACTGCTCTATCATTTTCAAAATAATGGTTACAATTTCCTAGTTTTGCCGTTTCATAGTAATGATTATACTTACACTTTTTCTATTTTGGGATATATGGCCCACATCATTTTATTACTTTCTAAAAGTTTGCCCATGCCTTGTGTTTTATTATTTTTTTTCTTACAATTTTCCACCACTATACCTTGCTATATACAAGAATCAACTTTTTTCACTTCCCTCTCTTGTTATCCCAATAATTTCCTTGGTTCTTATAGAAATAGAAGTGTGACCATTCTCTCTAAGCCGAGGGGGAATTGCATTAGGCACCTGTTGTGCTTAGGTTGTAATTATAGTCTATCGAGTCTCTCTTTCCCTAGTTTCTCGCCTCCCATGAAATTTCCAAACTTCTATATTGTAAAATGGCACGTCTTAACTTTAACTAGATTCAAGATAAATTTACTTGGTTTGTTCGCATTTCAATGATCATCCATGCGCACAATTGTGAAATTTGTAGTTTAGAATTTTTATTTAGCACATACTTATTTGTGATTTTTTCCTAAGTATCACCTGTGCACAGCTAACTATTGTATGTTTTTTAGTGATGTTTGGACAGATTTTTCGCTTTCTCACTGATGGATTTTTCTAGTATATATATATAATAATTTTCTCCCTACAATACTCCATTTTCAGGTTTATTACTATTATCCCTTCTCGGCTGTCTCTGATACTGCCAAGCTTTACAATGATCTTCGATGGAATGTGACTAGACCGCAAGGTTTTGAAGCAGTTATGCGTGTAAGGTGCAGCCAGGTATGTACACTTGTCTGCATTTAGTGCTTGTTTTACTCTTCTTTCTCCTTGGGCTGTTCTCTAAAACCTTTTTCATATCTGCCTTGAGGTCAATGTCTATGTTACAAACTTACAACTTACAACTTACAAGCTTTAGCATTCGTTGATTGTTTCTCTCTCTATTATTAAAATTCTTGTAGGGTCTTCAAGTCCAAGAATACTCGGGAAACTTTTGCAAACGTATACCAACCGATGTTGATCTCCCTGCAGTATGTATACTCTTCTTGAATATTTTTTTTATTTTTTTATTTTTTTATTTTTAAGGTAGAGATAATGTGAATAGTTTCTTATATTGAATATAGATATGAGGCACGATGTGGCTTTCTTTAGGAAAGAAGTATTAGTAATATCATGGTTGATGAATATTTAATATGTGGGAGATTAATTCTGTGACCATGACTCCTTATATTAGAACTGCTAGACATGGTAGCACAGTTAACGATACTGTTGCTCTAATCTGGTTAGGGGGAGAACATAGTGGGAAATCTTTGTACTTAATTCTGCTGACCTATATAGCTATGTTCTCACTCTAGGCATAGATTGAACAAATACGTATTTCAAGAAGTTGAGGATGTTTGGAGTAGTTGGATAAAGAATCAATTGGTCCTTAACTAACTGTTTTGACTAGTCAGTCTACTGCGGTTGTATGGTAGATTGGTAGGTAGTATATAGGTTCAGCCCACTAAACTCAATTTTCTAATAGGAATTCCTTGAAGAGTATTTTGGTTTAAATGCTATATTACCCACTTACCTCTTAAAATATCAATTAATTTTCTTTTGGCACTAGTAGTTAAAGCAAAATGAACTCATGTGCTTATTTATCTTATTAGTACAAATCTAAACTGCTAATCATTATGACTTGCCTAACACTTCTATAGATTGAGTGTATCTATCAATACAATATGCTAACCGTCATATTGCTATATTGAGTGTATCAATCAATACAATATGCAGCTACTTCCTTAACAAGAACAGCATTTTCTTATGTTGCATAATGATGTAGGTTACACTTGTCCTTTGTGACAATAAAATATTGAGTTTCCATGATTATATTCCTTTTTGTTCCAAATTTGTACAACTGGGGCTTTTATACTTCTAACTGATGATAGGTTGAATAAAGATCCGTTCACCAAATTCTGGCAGTGTTACATTATCACGAGGAATGTTGTATATTTTGTGTTATAGACTCCTTCCGTTTTTTGTTCTACTCGCAGTAGATGGTTGTTTCTAGTTGAGTTGGTGGGTTTTAGAAAAAAAGAGGATAAATTCAGAGAGAAGGAAATAGATGGGTGGGTTTAAGAATTAAGGCGTATAAACTACTACGTATTAAGTAAGAGAGAGTGAATAAAAATCATAGATATTGTGGGGTAAAAGAAGAAAGATGGTAACATTTTCTGTGAATTAGCTTTGGCTATTATCTCTACAGCTCCCCCCCCCCCCTCTACAGTTATTCACCGGAGCATCTTTCTTGATGCAGATTGATTGTGACAAGGCTCTCATGGTCTCTCTAAAACATGATGATAAACTACAAGATGGTGCTGAATGCTCTTTCCAGGTCAGATGGTGACAGAGAATATCGTTGATTAATTCCCAATATGATTTTTTCTCATTAGTCTAATCACCTAATGTGTATACCAATGCTTAACATTTATCTCCTTGACAATGCAGTGTGCGCTTCTATACACTACTGTTTATGGACAACGGAGAATTCGTGTTAGCACCCTTTCTCTTACATGCACAAGTGTTCTGAGTAACCTGTTCCGTTCAGCTGACTTGGATACTCAATTTGCTTGTTTTATGAAGCAAGGTATCTTACTAAGGTTAAACATAATGAAATTCTTAATAATGGCCGAACGTTGTACTAGTTCTACCTAGGACTTCTTAAATTTTAATCAGGGTTTTCCTTGCACTATTATTTGGAATTGATTTTTATATCTCTCTAACTTAAAATCTGCTGGAATCTCATTGATTTCCTGATAGTATGAATACTATACACATCTTGTTGCTTCATTATAGAACTCAGTTTTTATTGACTAGTTCCCTGCTCAGTGCTCATAATTTTGACTTGATTCTTTGTCAAGAATGCTAATTTTACCTTTTATTTTGGATGTTCCTTTAAGCTGCCATTGGTGTTCCGACCACTCCACTCTTGCAAGTCAGGGAACAGGTGACAAACCACTGTGTCAACATTCTGCATTCCTACCGAAAATTTTGCGCAAATTTATCTGTATCATCAGCTGGACAGCTCATTCTTCCTGAGGCCCTCAAGCTATTGCCTCTGTACACCCTTGGTAAAAATTACTGATTTGAGCTGTCTGCCAGAAATTAAAAACTCCCCTCCACTTTTTTGGTGCCTACACCATCAACTTGTAAACTTGTAAATGTAAATAATTTTTAGGAGTGAAATCAGTGTGTATGATGTTGTATCTAAATATTTTATTTTGCAGCATTGATAAAAAGCATTGGACTGCGGACTGATGGGCGAACAGATGATCGCTCCTTCTGGACAACGTATGTCTCTTCTTTGTCTACTCCATTGACAGTTCCACTGGTGTATCCTAGGATGTTTTCTGTCCATGACCTTGAAACCAAGGTATGAATGATGTCTTCTGATAGATTTTTGTTTTGATGACATTTTTTATGCAATCAAACTCATTCAGAGTGACATTTTTTATGCAATAAAACTCATTCTCAGTGACATTTTTATGCGATCAAACTCATTCTCATATAAATGTCTGTAGGAGGTGGATGGATCCGCAATTCCTCCAGTCATCCCGCTTTCTAGTGAACATGTGAGTGATGAAGGAATTTATCTTCTTGAGAATGGGGAGGATGCCTTAGTCTATGTCGGGACCTCTGTGAATCCCAATATTATACAATCTTTGTTTGGTACAACCTCAGTTGATGAAGTTCCAACTCAGGTAGTTTTACTGTATCCTTTTACATGATAATTGATCAGCTGTATCTTTTCCATTTATTGTCTACTTGGAACTCTGCCACTGATGCGAGCATAAGAGTAAATGAAAAAGAGATTGTGGCATCCTTAAAATTTCTTAGTGCTTGGTTACTTATTTAGCTATAGTAACAATTTACGAGTAATTTTTCTCTAATGATTGGACCTTTTTATGAATTTTGATAATCTATTATATTTATCTTTAAATAAAAAGTTTGTAATACCTATTACCAGTGTATCTCTTTGAACTTATGCTCTTCCTATCTATTAGTTTGTGTTGCAGCAATATGACAATCCACTGTCTAAGAAATTCAATGAGGTTATCAATGAGATAAGACGGCAGAGGTGTTCCTACCTCCGGTATGTCTGTTTGAAATTTTGTAATCATTTTGAATATTATATGTAATCTTTAAGATAGATGTGTATGTTTTGAAGATTTATTTTTGATCCTTTTGTTTGTGCAGCTTCAAGTTGTGCAAGAAAGGGGATGCTTTAGGTAAACTCATTGAATTCCCTATTGAAGCTTATAATTTCATTATGAAACTTTTTTTATGATTTTTTTTTTTTTTAATTTTTTTTTTTTTTTTTTTTTGGGGAAATTTCCTATTATTGATTGCATCAGAAGAAATTCTATTTCATCCTACATGAAGAATTAGCACTACCTTGGATTCTCCTATTGTAGTTTGGAGAGTCAATCGAGTGATCAATTTAGTGTAGTTCATTATATAACTTATTAAAGCTTTACAACTTGTTTGGATTAATGGATTTGGAGAGAAAGTGAGGGGAGGCAGAGTTAAGTATCAATATGCCCTTGTCTGTATGCTAAAGTTGGGGAGTGTAAGGAAACTTAATTTGTGGAGCATAGGACAGGTCAAATATCACAGCTGCTGCACAGGCTATCCTAGCCGTGATTATGTGAAAGTGTGATAAAGAGAACAATGCCAGAATGCCTTGCTTTATGAATTTATGATTTTCTTACCATGGTTTTTGCATCCTTGTTGTACAAATGGCCCCTAAAAGAAATTTTTAGAATTTATGATTTTCTTACCATGGTTTTTGCATCCTTCTCAGTTTACCATCGTAAACTGAGAACTTCAGAGGTCAATTTTTAGAATTTGATGAGTCTGCTTTCTTTATCATCCAGGAATGTTATTCTTCTCATATATGGTAGAAGATAAAACTCCAACTGGTCTCTCTTATGTGGAGTTTCTGGTGCATATTCATCGGCAGATCCAAGGTAAAATGGCTTAAGCTCAACACATTCTTCATTTCTCGAACATAGAGATGTAGCTAGTCACCGTGGATATAATTGATTATAGAGTAAATTATGGCTTTGAATCAAGCGTTATAGGCTATACCTTTTCTTTCTTCCTCTTTATGAGGATTTTGAATTGAAAGAATTTTTGAGATCAGAGTTTACAAGTGATCCTTTTATTAACATGGTATAGTTATATTATTAGATCGATTTGTTTTTCAGATATAGTGAGAATTGTAACATGCAAAGCCTTCTATGTTCTCATTTTATCCCTGCACTTCATTTTTCATGATATAAATATTATACTTGGTATCTAGAATTATTCTTATACTGTAATATATAATAATTTATATAATGTAGTTGGAAAAATTATCTGATTTTATATTAATTCAAGTACTAATTTTAATTTTGCTTAATTTTACTCATATTTATTTATTTGTGTGCTTTATAAGTAGATTTTCCATTTATAATATCATCAACGGTGTCTAAAAAAACTGGAACTTTTTTTGGCGAGCCGTATTTTTTTTAAGTCATACTGTGGTACAGTGGTAAAATTTATGGAGTCAAAAATCACTATGACTAATAGGTTACTTACCAATGTTAATGAATTATTGACAAGGAATATTATCTGGGGATGCAGTATACAATTTGCTTTGGGCTACTTTGCAAATAATATTCTTCACCCAAAAACTTTAGTGTTACACCAGGCCCAGAAATACATTTTGAGTTTTTGACATTTGTGTGAATGGGACAGCCCTAAAAGTTAAAATCATTTTATGTTTGATACCAACCTCAAATTATTTTTTTTTGGCAAAGCAATCTATTTCAACCCTTCTTTGTTGCATTCATGCATGATTATCAACTTGGGGCCTGTTCTGATTTACTGAAAACAGCTGAACTGATTGAAACTGAACTTATTGAAACTGAACTGAATTGAACTGAAATGAATTGTTTATGTTTATGAGAGAAGGAAATTAGGAACTGAAGTGAAATGATTGGAGCTGACCTGAACTGAATTGAAATTAAGCTGAACAGAACAGGCCTTTGGTATCATCTTTAATATGAGTGTAGAGATTGACATTATTGGCTAGTATTTCTTCATAGGATGATGGATTGAAAGGTCGTTACAGGTTCTTGAGTAATATTCTTAATGAAATTCATAGTCATAATTTATTTTATGACTTTTAAAATATAAATAGTCATAAAATAGCTTTAGGTAAAAAAAATAAAAAATAGTTCAATGGTTCAACTTCTAAAAATAAATATGTTACTCTGTTTATGCTTAATGCTAGGAAGTACAAAGTACTCTGTATATACTTCAACACTTTAGAAGGTTGTTGCTAAACAAAACTCTCACTCCAAGTTTGTTAGGAAAATATACACTGCTCTTGAATCGCATCACATCAAGGGAAGGCTTCTTGGCGCTAGTCATTATTGTAATATTATTTCTTGTAATTTCCTATCTTAGGTAATTTATTACAAATTAAAATTTGCAACCCTCGTTCTTTAACTCATCAACCCCATATCCACGTTTTGATCAATTAAATTACTTAAAATTTATCGTCCAACTAAGTTCATGAGACATACATTTTATTTTACAAATAGAAACAAATTACAAATATTTTTTTATTGTACAGTATTTTAATATTTTACCCGCAATTAGTAACATCTTTAATCCTTGTAATGTGAAATATAAATACGGAATATTTGTAGTTTCTTAAAGTCCATTAAAAATAATCACTTATTGTTAACCACGTGATTTTTATCCCCTTCAAATTCGACACAATAAAAATTCATTACATCTTTTCTTTTTCCGATTAAATTTGAGGGAATCAATTCTTCTATGAATTCTAAAATGTGGTCATTATTACCTTAAGCCTTGGCTCCTTATGGTTAGTGACATACGGTCCATACACTTTCAAGTTTCAAGGGCCAATTGAATAATTAATTAGCTTGTTAATAATTCCACTTTTGGTATTGTCACTGTTGAACGTGATGATTTGATTTATCGAATTGATATATTGCACACTTGCACTATATTATACTCCGAGTAGGGCGAATACTATACTTATTATGGGAAAACACACTTGGCAATTTTGAGTGGGTGACAAGTGTGTTATATTCTATACATACGGGGACATATCATGTACCCAACTAATCTGTAGTTAATTTTTGCTCTTCATTTGATGATTAAATGAAAAATAATCATCAAAATGAGAACAAAATGCTTATGGGTCACCATGTGTTCAGGAATCCCGACATATATAACAATCTCTCATCTCACTATATCTAAAAGTTTATTCTGTATTACATTTTGATGTTAATCAACATTAATTACAATACAGCTACTCATCGAAAATAATTTTGCCTGGAGTCTTGAAGATTATTTTGCTCATCACATCATCTATACTAATGAAAACGAATCAAGTGCAAATACGTTTTGCATTAAGATCTACATACTTGTTATGCAACTAATGCTTTGTTAGAATAGCAAAGAAGAAATGAAAGGAAGGGGAGAGGAGAAGGAGGAAGGGAAAGGAAAAGAAAGGGAGAGGGAGGTAAGCTCCATTTTCCTTCAAATTTGAAGAAATTTGGAGGAATTATGCTTAATTAAAGAGAAAGGGAAACTGGATTTCCTTCCCCTTCCTTCCCCTAATCTTTAACCCAATAAGAGAATTTGTTTCCCTCCCTTTCTCTTCTCTTCTTTTCCTTCCATTTCTTTCTATCCAAACAACGTGTAAAGGTCACAAGCTATAACTTATGGCAAAACTCAACACATTTTCATTGCTTAGCAAAATCAAGTGTATAATCTTTTCCATAGTTGTAAGAGGATGAATTCACATTGTTATAGATGTAAAATAACTAGCCCGTAAAATTTCTAACAATTAGAAGAAAAAAAAAATGATGATAAATTAACTGCGAAATACGTACAATACCATCATTATGTTCTAAACAAAAAAATACATATAAAATGACAAATCTTTACTATATATTAAAAGACGTTCTTAATCAAGGATACAAGTCACATATCACCCTTCATTCTACCTACAGGATATCACATCATCCAATTAGAAACCAACAATATGTCACGTCACCCAGTTAGAAATATAATAATACACGTCAACTAAAAAATATTTATGACAAGAATTGAACTTGAGTCAATTGAAAAATAAATAAAAAGTCATACCATCTTTGCTATTTAATAATATTATTTATATACTCTTCTTAAATATAGTTAATGTAGACCATGAGAGTGTATTTATTTATAATTTTATAGTTGCTATTTGTTAAGTATTACGGGATACTCCGTACGTACTATATACTAACTAAAACACAAAATGTTTTCTTAGATTAAATCTAAATTAAAAAGATGTACTTCAGATTATTATGTATCTCAAAAAATAAAATTAAAAGTCAAATTCATCTACATAAAATATAACTAGGGATGGCAACGGGTCGGACTCGGAGCGGATTATGCTAAATCCGACTCCGATCCGACAAGAAGTCGGATGTTAAATCCGACATCCGACTCCGACATCCGACTCCGAAATCCGACTCCGACTCCGACTTCAATATCCGACCTCCGACTCCGATCCGACCCGACTCCGAGTTTCTTTTACATTATTTAATATACTTTGAGATGTTGGGCTATTTGGGCCTTGACAACCCACACCCAATGCCACCATGACCCACACAAAAATCCACTATCTATTGGAGTCGGAGTCGGATAATCCGTCAAAGTCGGACATTTGTCGGAGTCGGATTTTTTTCTCGGATTTTTTTTAGGATCCGACTCCGACCCTCCTCCGACTCGGAGTCGGATTATTTTAACGGAGTCGAACTCGGATTACTTTTTTCTCGGACTCGGAGCGGATTTTTTACCTCGGATCGGGGCAGAGTAGGGTCGGATTCGGACTGGATTGCCATCCCTAAATATAACAGATGAAAATTATAATACAATAATATTTAAAGTTCCAATCCTGGATATCGCGGAGCTAAACATTACTTTGAATATTAAAACCATTTGCAAAATTTGTTACAGCTCACATTAGTATTTAGTACTCCGTACATTACAGACTTGGTCAAAACTCAGAAGACTCACAAGCATCCAAATATAGTACAGTATGGTTTACTAATATTTAAATTAAATTATACGGAGTAGTATAAAAAAATAGGTTTGTCCGTACAAAGAGTAATATAATACGAGTACACAATAATACTTTCGTATACTACGGACTGAATATATTACTGTATAGTACTCCGTATTAAATTGAAGCCTATCATTTGATTTTGGGCTGATGATCACCGTGCAACTGATATCACTGTGGGCCCCCATTATGTGATTTCCAGCTGTACTATACTCAATGTGGGCCCGACAAACTAAAATTTTTTATTAAGTTAAAAAAATCTTTACTGAAAAATCAACGGTTATAGAGAGCCACTGAAATAGAATCATTGGTAAGATTCGTAATTTATGATAAATTTTAAGGGATTTTAGTACTTTGACATTTTGAGAAAATCGCCCATCTTTTTCTCGCACCTAAATACAACTCGCCAGCAAAGTTTATGTAAAGTGAAAGTGATTGATATATTGATTTTTCTTTTTATAATCATGATAATCAATATCTAACCGTCCAATTAAAATCTTACTAAATGTCAAATTTTAATTTTCCAATCTAAGAGCTTTGTGTGGTATACAAATGTTGTTATACTCCCTTCGTTTATGTTTTGAAAGTCGATTGAGCGTTAAATATTTAATTGGGAGTATGCACGATGCATTGATATATACAAAGTATAATGACAACAATTGAATATTATAGAATAAAATTCTCAATTTGTAGATTTACAAAATTATTTTCATGATGAGTAATATAGAGTGAACATAGTCGTTTTTATGGGTGAATGATGTGAATTAGAAGAATTCAGCAATACCTCGATTTAAAGTAGTAATTGTGATGAGTTCTAACTTTTAAGTACTCCGTATTAAACTAGGTCAAGCAATATTTCATCAAAAATTCTAAACGTATGTTATAGAATTTCATCCATTTAAAGTTGTGAAGTTTCCACTGCAACTCTAGAGTTCAGGCAACACAAATGATAAACTCTATTATGATTAGTTTTTTGTGATTTATAATTATTAGTATAAAGTATAATTACGTGAAATTTTATTAGATTCAGCTTCAAAAAAAAAAAATCAATTTTACCTGTTGATAACTATTAATAATTAAATGTATAAATCGTTGAAATTATGAATTGATAAATGTAAAATAAAAAACATGTTTAAAAATATATATATATACTTGTAAGAAAAATGGATATGGGGCATCATAAGAAAGGATAGTTGGTGAGGGACCAAAGCAATTAGAGAAGTTGCTATGAACTTATGATTTATGAAGGAAGATTGAAAGCAGCTTTCATACTTTATTTTTAGTTTGGTGAATTTAAATTGGGAAATATACAAATCAAATGATATAATTAGATATGGGCCGTTTGATAGGATTTTTTCACATAGCATGCTAAAATCTTGCACGTTAAAGAACAACAATAAAACTTATCGTACGATCAAGATTTTCAATTCACGTGAATAAAAAGTTCACAAATAATGGAGGGCCATGACCTAGAAAATATAGACCATTCCATAACTTTTGGCAATAATTGTAAGGAATTTGATATGGACTTCACTGTTGTGTGATTTTTTTACTTAGTAGAAAAATAGCTACTTCTGGAGAATTATTTTGACTTTTGCACTGTTTATATATTTGTACTAATTTTGATTTGATAAAGTATCAGCATAATTTTTTATTCTTTTTACTAATGGCTTATTAAATATTAGTAGTTAAAGTTGTGCATTAATATGCGTGTTAGTCAAAGTGATTCGCTTAGAAAGGCGAAGGAAAGTATTTGTATAAATGAACCTATATAACCAAAATATCAATTTTATACTTTGTATTTTTCACTAATACAATATATAATTACTCATTCTGTGTTTTAATAAGTGTTACACTTTGACCATCACATGGTTTTGGACAATTTAATTGACTTAAATAAAATAAAAATTAAGTGGAGTAGTTGGATCATTAAAAAAAATTGTTTTATAGGATCGCGAAAAAACAAATGATAATAAGGACAAAACGGTAAAAGGAACATTATCAATGACATGATTGACATCTATCATCCTCTCCAGTCTCAACTAAAATTGTCTACTATTGAATAGCTTTATTTCACAATTGGGATGTAAAAATTCGACAATATAATTTAAGGGTTGTTTGGTTCACTAAACTAGAATGGATTAATATGGATTCTCATACTTGGGTGGTATGGAATGAATTATGAATTATTAGAGGGATGAGTATGAGATTTCAAGGAAATAGGGTGGAGAATCCTCCAGATATGAGATTTCATATTTAAATAACCCAACCAAACAAATAAAACTATGAAAAAACCAAATAGCCCCTAATTGATTTGATAACCTTAAAAAACTTTCATTTGTACAAAGGAAATTATAATTAAGAGTGTAAATTACAACTAGTAGTAAATTGGACAGCTAAAATTACGTCTTTGTTGTATTGTGTTAGTGGCCCTACCTCTACGAGGCCATAAGGTCTTTGAACACCTAAGAGTCTAAGACCCCATATAAATTAAAAAAAAAAAATCAATTGTATAAATAAAATAATTAAAATATAGAGAAAAAAAAAAGATAAAAATGAGAAAATTTCAAAATGAAAGAGCAACAATAATGTCACCACTTGTAAAGTTGTAATACGTCAACTAAGGCCGTGTATAAATTTCTGCGGTGTTGGTCTTCTAGTCATAACATAACAATAACAATAACAATAACAATAACAAATTGCTGTACTACACTGAATTATGAATATTATGTATTGTTGTACTAGGCCATACTTCATTCACAATTCATCAACAAAAAGAGACAACCCTACCTAAAAAAAAGGCAAAAATGGTGATCTACTTTCTTACTTCATTCCATACCACACACGTGCTTTTACTGTACGACTTATTGAGATTCCATTATACCGAGTATAGTGTGTGGTTCCTACAGGCGTGAGTAGGGGTGAGCAAAAATTCAGGGTACCCTGATTTGGAACCGGAACCTGTTCGGAACCGCAGGTTCCAAACCCGGAACCTGTTGAACAGGTCCCGGTTCCGGGTAATAAAATTAGGAACCTGTTGCAACAGGTTCCGGTTCCGGGTAATAAAATTGTGGGCCTAGAACCTGTAGGGTACCCTGTTAGTACATGTTCCCTATAGGGTATATGAAACCGAAACCTATATAGTATTAAATATTCTAGACAATTAGTGTTGGTTTGTTATATTTAAAGTAGTTTACTAAAGTTGTAAGCTTTTATTGTGAACATCCATTTTTAAAAATATAGAATTGTCACAATTTATCAAGTAACTATTAAGCTTACTTTGAAAGACAGGGTACCCTGTTTAGGAACCGGAACCTGCAGGTTCCGGTTCCGGTTCCCAATTCTTAGGAACCTGTTGCAACAGGTTCCGGTTCCGGTTCCTATTTTTAGGAACCTGTTGCAACAGGTTCTGGTTCCGGGTACTGATATTTTTACAGGGTACCCTGCTACGCTCACCCCTAGGCGTGAGTACCTTGCATCATACATCTGTTTTGCGGAAATAACATACTATACAAATGTAAATAACGTATAGATATAATGAAAAGAACATACTATTAAAATGTAAAGAACATATACCTAAAGTAAAAGGAACGTATTTGCACCAAAAAAGATTGAAAAGAACATATGGTCATGTACTTTGATTGCCAATGTAATGTAATTTTATTTGTGATATAATGTTCATTGCTTATTGTGTATTGTTCGTTGAATTTTGTCTTAAAATTATGGTGGATATATATAAATAATGTTCATTACATAATATTTTCATGTTCTTTATTAATATTACAGCTGTTCTTTAAATATAAAAATAAAATAAAATAAAAAAATTGGATATTCTTTACAAAACAGCTACATGATTTTTATAAAGTAACCATATGTTTTTTATAAAATAACTAGATGTTCTTTTCACATTTTTGTCTGTACCAACAAGGTACAGGTTGATGTACCTTAAAATTTTCAATACTGAGCATTTAGGGTTCAAACCCCACACGAAAACATTTACATTAGGTATTCCCATTGTGAGAATCTATAATATTATTAAAACCCATGGAATTAACATGTTGACGACATGTGTCATACTTTGTCATCATAATATTTATGACATAATGCCACATAAATGATGACATGACTACCCATTAATATTTGGGTTAAATTTGAACCATTACGTCCCTTGAAATTCCCAACTTTTTATTACCACTATTCCACAATCAATGTCACTTTATTACTTAATGAACATTCATATATGAATTGTAACTTTTCATTAAGGATTATAAAAGTTTTTAAACATTATATACAAATATGCAATTCCCTATTTAATTGTAAAATAAATACTAATACATCTCTCTTTTTATCCTCAACTTATTTTACCTTTTCAATTTTATTATTTAACTTAAGGTATCGGTTCGAAAATATTATTCAAACTCAAGAAATTTTTTTCATTTTGTATTTAAACATAACCCGGGGCATCGCCCGGGCCACAAACTAGTTGCTTATTAAATCTTAATGTTACTCCATTCATTTATAATTAATTACAGCAATATATTTGACTTTTTGTTAATTTGTTATCAAGTCCAATGTCCAAAGAAATAAGTAAACAACAATTTGTAGATATTTTATTTTTACTTAATTTAAGGAATTTTTAGATGTAAAAACATTGCTAAATATTGAAAACAAGAACTCTTTAATCATAAAACCATTTATCTTTAGACCTCAAAATATACCTATAAATTAAAAACTACGTACATCGTTACTTACCATGTATTCCTCCCACTTGCTAAGAGATTTTTAAGAAATGAGAAAATTAAAGATTAAAAAGCGGAATTAAAAAAACTTCATCCATTGTAAATTACTACATACTCCATTACTCCCCTACCCATTGTGTAAGATTTACCTTACTTTAAATAGAAAGAAGGAAGAAAAAAATTCACCACACTAAAATTAAAGAGGTGTTCCGTAACATCAATTTTTTCTAAAGCGAACGGACAAGTAAATTGAGATGGAAGGAGTACGAGTCAGAACTCATCACACTCACCACCGTTTATTCCGTCCATTCTTTCCTACCGCGTTCCTATAAAATGAACGCACACGATTTTTCCTATTTTCCCTATTTAATCACTTACTTCTCTCTCTTCTTATTATCATCGCCAAACTAAAAAATAAATTCACACTCCTAAAAATAAAATCAACTTTCCATTTTTCTCTCCAAGAAAAATTAAAATGCTACTACGAAGTTCATCAACACCACTTCTAAATTCATGGGGCCCGACCCATACTTCATCCGGGTCATCCACTTCTTCTTCACCCGAACCCAAATCTTGCCTCTCCGTTACGACGTCGTCTTGTTCTTCTAGAATGATCCGAGCTTCGTCTGAATCTGATCTACGTCATCTCACTGCCGTTTCACCCAAGCCTAACCCGTTTGGGTCGGGTATTGGGTCGGAGTCTGGGCCGGGTTCGGGTTATGGTTCGAGGTTGTTGATGAATAGTGGGTTGGGTTTGAGAGAGAGAGTGGTTGATGAAGAAGAAGATGATGACGTGGAGGAGAGAGATTGTGATGGAAGTGGGTTAGGAAATGGTGGAGGATCCGACCGTGGAAATGGGTTCGGGTTCGGGTTCGGGTTCGGGTTTGGAAATTGGGATTCGAATCATGGTAGTGGAGAAAATACTGATTTGTATTATCAGACTATGATTCAGGCTAATCCTGGAAATTCACTAATTTTGGGAAATTATGCTAGATTTCTAAAAGAGGTAATTTATTTATTATTAAAAAGAGATCTAGTTTTAGAGTCGATAAATTATTGTAAAACTGTCTGATATATATAAATCGGCTCATTAACTGTTGTGTTGAAGTAAAAATGAAAATGGTACTACTAGTATGTAGATCTAGTGTGAGACTGTGAGAGTCGTTATGTTATTGTGAGATCGTCTCATATAAGATTTTTATCGACTTAGTAATGTAACAAAACCCGAAATCAACCTTTAAAATTAAGTGATAAGTTAGTTATGGTGGTGTTTGCTAATTTGTGAAATTGTGATTGGAAACAGGTAAAAGGTGATTATGCAAAAGCAGAAGAATATTGTGGAAGAGCAATACTAGCAAATCCAAGCGATGGGAGTGTTTTATCACTTTATGCTGATTTAATTTGGCAAACTCACAAAGACTCTTCAAGGGCCGAGAGTTACTTTGATCAAGCTGTCAAAGCAGCCCCTGATGACTGGTGAGTAATCCTTTGCGCGTTTAAATTACACTATCAACGTGACTATTAATCCCGAACAAAGAGAGTTATTGGTTTCGTATGTCATTGAATTTGTTTCGTCTTGCAGTTATGTTCTTGCATCGTATGCGCACTTCCTTTGGGATGCGGAGGAAGAAGAAGACGAGGAGGAATCGAACGAGTCGAGCACATCGATGCCATTGACGCATTTCCAAGGAGTTCCTCCTTTACCACCACCTTTAGCTGCTGCTTCATAAAGAAAGATTTCAACTTTCCTTCCTCAACTTCTCTTGTATAATTATAGTACAATATTAATGACCTAATGTAACTCTAGTTTTAAGTCTTTTGTTCTATGACCCTTTTTTGCTAACATAAAAATAATTACCATTCATAGTCTATCATCAGATTTATAACCCATAGTTTTTGGCTGCTCCTTTCTTGGTACTAACTAAAATTTATGTAAGTTCTTGTGATATTCTTTATCATATGATGATATAATCAGTAATAAGAACGCTCTCTATGATTTGTGTACATTGTAATTGTTGTTTCACTTCTGTTGTGTTTTAATTAGAACTCTTCAGTAGTAGCGGATGAATCTCCGGGAATCGCCACCATGACCCTAATGGCCTAATGCTATGCTAATATACCATTATGGATCGTCTCTATGTTGCTCGGGAACTCTAGTAGCGGATGAATCTTTGGGGGATTGCCACCACGGCACCACTACCTAGACTTCGACCATCACGGACCTTACTTACCTGAGCTGCTAGGAAATGATATTTTGAACGCCACCACTTCCTAGACTTCTACCATCACGGACATTATGTTGCTGGCTGGGAGAGAATTTTTTCGCCGTCAGTAGCAGGAGACAGACCTTCAGGGATGAGTATATCAATCTTAACTAAATTATACCCAATAAGGAACACAATTAACAAAGCAATTTGGTAGAATTTTTACGATGACTTGGCCACGAGACCGATGCATATGATGTTCTTAAGTGAGCACAGAGCACCAGAAACAGTTGCTGATAAGAGGCAGCATTTTCTTGAAGGTGAAGTACAGAGAGTGGCATCACATAAACAGGGGATTATACAGAGACCACATCAGCTTAGGAGCACCTGTTTTACCACATATTTGAACACTAATTAGTCTCTGGCTGTCTAGCAAGATCTATCTATTATGTTGGCACTGTGAGATTCAGACAAAGGCTCGTTCGATTCTACTTGAGGCTCCAGCTTGACCATTGTCGAACTCACTATCCAATTTACCTCAGTCACAGCCCTAGTTAATCACTTGATTTAATCAGATACTCTAAGCTAAGCTATGTTGGAGAAATTCTCAATGAAAGCCAAGCTGCCTTCTTCTAGCGATTTTAAAAAAGCAAGTTTAAACTGGCTGAAGTAGTTCGACATATTTTCAAGATCAAAGAGGTCTGTAAAAGAACCATTGCTAGTTTGCAACGAATTTGACTGCAGAGGAAAAACTAAGTTGTGCAAAATTTACCAGCAGATACATGCTAGTCTAGTAAATATATGCGAGCCTTGCTCATTGAATCAATTATCATTTGGAAACTGGCCAACTGGGCACGCAAAGGAAAAGACTTCATAAACAGTCTTCGGTTTTGAGCATTGCATCAAAGGACCAAGAATCCTATTCTATCAAGTAAAATAACGAAAAATAGTAGGCATTGCATCTGAGGACCAAGAATCCTACTACGTATTATGTCAAATAATACCGGAAAATTGTAACTGTCTGCATATTACAGCAGCATTAAGCTGTTTGAGGACCATATTACAAATTTATAGGAGTATTACAATATACGAAATTCCCGGCGAGGACCATATTACAAATTTATAGGAGTATTACAATATACGAAATTCCCGTCTGTCCTGCCTCAAATATTACATTGTACATCATAGACAATTAGACATAACAAAAAGCACCTTCGACTTTCACAAACAGCCACTGGAAGGAAGCAGAAGTTTTTAAAGGGAGTGAATCTGAAATCTGTAGGAATAAAAGATTGGTGTTTTTGGTGCATCATTATGCAAATTTTTCGTAATATTGGAATATTTGTTGGTATTTATATTAATTTACATTTGACTATATATGAGTATGGGACATATCATTACATAGTTAAATGTAACATTAGAAAATATTGTAGCAATAGAAGCTTATACAATACAAACAGGCTTTTTAGTGGCTCTAGTAATTTGAATGTTTGCCAGGGAAGATGATCGAGTCTAAGATAGAAAGGATTATAATTTTATAAGCATTAATAATTGAAGACTTTGAATATATTTAAAAGTAATCCGAACCTGAAAAAAAATAACAAAGGAACTTGAGTTGAAGCAAATCAAGCGATTGTTGATTTGTTGTATAGCTAACGATTGTTCATTGAAAAAAAATCCGTAGTTGCAACTTGAATAATCCATGATACAACAAAGAACTATAAGAAATTTCACTAATCCTTTCCAAAATCTGCAGAATAGGTAGCACTGGACTCTAGTTTTTTTGCTTCATTTAGCTTTCTCACCGCCTGCAGAACAAA
Source organism: Chenopodium album (assembly GCF_948465745.1). Lineage (NCBI taxonomy): Eukaryota > Viridiplantae > Streptophyta > Magnoliopsida > Caryophyllales > Amaranthaceae > Chenopodium > Chenopodium album. The sequence continues at coordinate 1,620,727 of NC_137847.1, read as the reverse complement.
TAAACAACATATAAGTAATTCAATATCAAAATACCTTCACAATTCCACGTTAAAGGTCATATTGCAACGTTATCATTTTACTGATTCATCATTTTCGCCACGTAACAAGATTGACAGCTTAGTGGAGAGTGCATAACGAAAGTAAAAGTTCAAATTTATTGTGCTTAGGCTTATCACTCCTCTCTTTTGTACTAGGGTGTATATACTCAAAGGTGAGCTCTGATATTTAATGCTCCAAAGGTGAAAACTTTACCTTCATGAAGTCTTCATGAATCACATAATCTCTCTCAGCGCGTATAGCTGACATGCCAGCTTCAGTACAAACGTTCCGTAGATCAGCCCCATTAAATCCCTGAAAAAAAAAACAGAGCATATATAACACTTAGATTCAGGTGTGGTATCAAAGAAAGATGTGCAAATCTCTACGAATTAGAAGATCACCTCTGCTAGCTTGACGACTGCTTCATAGTCGATCTCACCATGTTTGGCAATGCCAGCAGCATGAATTTTGAGAATTTCCATTCTCGACTGTTCATTTGGCAATGGAATCTCTATCTTCCTATCCAGACGCCCTGGACGGAGAAGTGCTGGGTCCAGCACGTCTGGCCTGTTTGTTGCCATGATCATTTTCACCTGCAGTTACAATTTACAAATGTGGTCAAAGAGGTCCCTAACTCCCAAATAAATCGATAAACTACAATGCACCAACATAACAAGATTACTCCACAATTTTGTTTCAGTCAGAATACCTTGCCCAGTTGATCAAATCCATCTAGTTGATTCAGCAATTCCATGAGGGTTCTCTGAATTTCACGGTCAGCACTTGTTCCCTCACTAAATCGACGACCTCCTATGGCATCAATCTCGTCCATGAATATGATGCAGGGCTGAGAACAGAAACAAACTATAAGAGACCATTTAACCAGTATCCTAAATAGTTATTAATACATTAAATGCTGTTTATCCCACCTGGTGTTCTCTAGCATAATTAAACATTTCACGGATCAGTCTTGCACTTTCACCAATGTACTTATCTATGATAGCACTTGATACCACCTGTAAAATAAAGAAGAAATAACAGTTATTAACACGTTAGCATCTAACAAATGAATTAAGGTTTTTGAGGATAAATGGCATATTCTTTGATACCTTTAGGAAATTTGCATCTATATTACTAGCTATAGCTCGAGCTAACAATGTCTTGCCAGTTCCTGGAGGTCCATAGAGAAGAACACCCTGTACAGGAAAGTGTAAACAAAAAACTTTGTTTCAACCCAGCACATAGCAACAAAAGGAACCAAAACATGAAAAACACATAAAAAGGACACAAATTAACAAAGTAGAGTCCCACACAAATGTCCGTACCTTTGGAGGTTTAATTCCCACACGAATGAAAAGCTCGGGATTCATTAATGGGAGCTCAATAGATTCCCTCAGTTCCCGGATTTGATCAGACAACCCTCCTACAGCAGAATAGCTTATATTCCCAGGATCTTCATGAAGCATATTATATACAACTGGATCAACCTGTAAATGAAAGATATGAGAACATAATACAATTCCGCAAAGTGACATGGCAAGCAGAACTATGGTATTTCACAGCCTATGTTCCATGGACTAGGGTAAGAATACTGCATTCTACCATTTTTTAAAGCTACAATACTGCATTCTCACTTTACAAGTACAAGCATTACACAATTGAATAGTGCTTTGCAAACTAAAGCACCTTCTTTGGATCCGATTAAACTGTTGGGATAGCCACATTTAAGTCTATACATGTACTATTTGAAACAAGACAATATTTGGGAGAGGCACAGAGAAATTCTGATAAAGCTACTCTGTGTCATATAATTTGGGTAAGATTTAGTGTTCTCTGGTTAAGTCTGAGTAAAATATACTAGTATATTGAACTAAGCTACTTATGTGTTCAACTCCATGAAATACATAGCTTAATAAGGAAAGTGCCCTAACGCAGACAAAGACTGAAAGACATAAAGAAGCATCCAAAAGAAAGGATCTTTCTGTAATAACCAAGCTTCAGAAAAGCATCCTGAAGGAATGGATGATTTAGCATAATAATTAGTGATGCTAGTTGAGAATCCCCATAGAAGATAGGCTTCTAATGCAGAGAAGATCTCAAATATTTTCCTTCAGTAGCTCCAACTGATCACCAATAAATTCTCACTGATATAAAGCCAGAAACATAGAATCCCAAATGGGCATGTGAGTACATTCATATAGGTTCCTGTCTTTGACATTGTGGGTTTGTGCTTACACAATAACTACTAATGTACATAATCCTAATGAAATAAAAAGGTGAATCCATTAAGTATAGCACATGCACCCCCTAAAGTTGCAAGGAGTCAGAGACATCTTGTGCATACTTCCTACCTAATCCCCAACCAATCAACCATACATGTACATCTGCAGAGGATGCTGCTCAGTGCTCACATCAAGAGGCAAGACCAGTAATTTTAGAGACCTTTGCAGAAACTCGTTGAATATGCTAAGATTAGTCACTTACTCAAGATGTCTGCAACACTGCCATTTTAATCACAGGTTCACGAAACTCAGTTTATTGAATGGGATAAAACCTTCCTGAAGGAATCATTTAACTTCTGATAAGCTAAAATCTTTCATTGTTGTTGATTTATGGTTTGACCTACCATAAAAGATATAATAAACCAATTCCAATACAGATAAATGCAAATCCCTGCCTAAATTAGCTGGCAAAGACATTAAAATTTGTTCTCTAATGCATAAGCTTAAGCATAATTAAGAAAACAACACTAACTCAGATTCAGATGCAAGTAGAATAAAAGAGACAGCATAAGAGAAGTGAAACTTACTTCACGTGGAAGAGCACGCATAATGGTGAGGGTAGTCATGTCAAGTACCACTCGTGTTCCAGAAGTTAGCTTTTCCTTGTCCACTTTGCTACGACAACCAACCACATACCTTGGTCCACTGCTAGCTTTCACAATTACTGGCACACATAAACACATTGCTCAGTTACCTAAAAGATTGAATATGTTCGGTACTAGGTGATGAAAGAAAAAGTGATGTGGCAAAAAGGTGGTTGACAATTTGACATTATATGTACACTTACAAGTTACAACAGTTGGGTAAATAGAAAAATATGATGCAAAAAGGAGACTGAACAGAACAAAAGCATTTTCTTCACTAACGATCCTTGAAAAAATAATAACTAAATGAAATATATAAAATCAAAAAGCCTTATACTAAGCATACAAAACACATGGACAACTCAGTGGAATTAACACAACTCTAATCCTGCTAATAATGGAAGAAATTCTCACTTATCTTATCAAGAAATAGGCAGAAAAACAACACACCCTAGGTGCCATAAGGCAATAAACAAGAAAACTATAAACCATTAAACACAACCAGAATTGGTGGTAAAACAGACAAGAAGAGATAAAGAGATTAATTACATCTTTCATTGTCAAGAGGTCTAAGGACTTCTCCAATGATCTGTCCAACACTCTGAAGCGACTTTAGATCATCCTCTGTTTTAGTGTACTCCTTTTTTGCACTTCGCAGCTCCTCCTTCACTGAGAATATAGATTTCCAATGTGTTAGCAACAGCCAAAAACCCAGGAACATAACAAAACAAAATGACAGCACAATTGATCTGCAGTAAGATACAGCAAAATATTAACATGCATAAAAATCCCAAGCAACCTTTCTATATGAAAAGGCACTCACAACTCAACCTCCTCTGACCTCTTTGAAACCTCCTTACTGGCTCACCGTAATTGCTGGTATTTTTCGTAGTGATAACTAAGACTCAAAGCCACTAATTGAAGTTTTGAAAAAGTTCTCTGGGCATCTTACATTTTATAAACAACTGTCAAAAAAAATTGACGAAACTTGTGTTTTTTCCACATTACACTTGTTCAGTTATTTACTTATTTTAAAAAGCAAGGGTTAAAATTGTAAGTTTCCAGCAAAAAACCTAAAGGGCAATTTTATAAAACCAGCACTGAGCACTATTGGCACTACAAATAAAGCATTTGTATTTTTATGCCCTCATAGAAATAATTTTAATAAGCACTGGTTTGAATTTAAGTTTTCAACAAATAAAAAAAATAAAGGGGAATTTTATTAGAATGCCAAAGGCATGCAGTTTACACTGAACAAAATCCCACAGTCCCACCAAAACAAGAACCAAAAAAAAAAAAGGTGAAAGCAACGAGAACAAATTGGTTATGCACTTAAAGCTTACTGAAGCCCCATTCATGAATTTATGTAACTTGGCCAAAAGACTAGTTTCATACAATTTACGAAGCAATTTTGAAATGCCAATTGACTTAACAAGGTTAAGTGACCATGGTCCATGGCATCCCAAGGATTCACTACAGCTTCAAAGAAGAGGCCAATGAAGAAAGTGGTGTAACAACACAAATGTGAATCGACATCAACCAAGAACAAGGTGTAATAAAGCCACAGAAGGATTCTCAATACCTTCATGAGTCATTGTTGAAGATTGAAATCAATTCTTGACTTCCAATGAAACCAATCAAATAACCACGCCATTAGAACAAAACTCATTCTCAAGAGTTTAAACCCAACTAACAGGTTGTGAATTGTTCCAATTCTTCCAAACCAACATTTATGACCCCGGGAGACCTCCACCTGACTTCCGGAAAAATTTCTCAAAATTGTACAAAAAGCGTGTATTATAACCATTATTCTTGGGAGAATTTTGGGCTCTTTAGACTCAAAAAGGTTAGAGGTCAAGGAGTTTTCCATAGACCCCATGACACCAAAGGAGGCCACTTGGGTGGTTGAAACCATCTATTTCACCTCTTAGCCATCAATTTAATCGGTTTTTCAAACACATCTCCCATCATTGACTCAAGGACATCCTAACCCTTTATATGACTAACTAGTGGACTTATATGGTTCCATACAACCTTTTACGGCCCCTAAGTGCATCCCCTAGTGCTGAAAACTTTGAAACTTTTCCGTATACATAATCACGTCATAAACAACTTCACTCGTATGGAATTATGGATGGAGATAAAGTGCTTCAAGTAGCACCAAGATTATTCTCTAGAGGCTAGTTAAAGTGCTGATCAGGCATTCATGCAAACAGCTTAGCTTAGACTGAGACTTAGCAAAAAGCAGCCATCTTGCTACGCAGGTTCTTATTGCAGATTCGCAGCACAAATTCATATTATATATATTAAAGATTCAAGCCCTAGCATAAGCTAAATTTTCTTATTCAGCCAGAAGTAAGCCTTACATTAACTAATAAACTACAGAAATTCACTTAAATTTCTCCTAAAACGAACAATCTCTGTCACTTACACTAGAATCTTATGATTATTAAAGGAAAAAATTGCCAGGAATCACAAAACTATATAACATTCCACAAATTCAAATATAAGATCGAAAATTAAACTCAAATCAGTCAAATTCCACTTCGATTTAACTAGATAATGCATTCTCATTACATAATCTAACAACTACGACAACAAATTCATCCAATTTTACTGCTTTGAGGCCAAATTAGATGCAAGTTCATACAATTTCGCTGTTGTAAATGCAAAACAAACACAGAAAAAGAAGGAAAAACTAGGAGCAAATCAAAAACCCTAAAATTGATATAAAGTAGAAATTAATTGAGCAAAATTAGGGATATAGTATGTAAAACCTTTCCTGCTGCGAGATTCAAGCTCCCGATGTTGAAGGAGCTTCTTATTGTACTCGGCAATGGCGGCCTTACGTTTAACCTCTTCTTCGGTCGACATTAGAGAGAGTTCTGCAGGAGATTTCCGATGAGAGAGAAAGTAAAGGAGATGGATTTTTTTTTAGACTTGCAGAGAAAGAAATTGATAACCTCCAAAGTGAAAGAGTAACAAGTTGTTTTATAATGAGAGCTCTAAATTGAGAAAGTTACTCGATCAAAAGATTCACAACTAACAAACACGAATTTTTGAGGCGTTAGATAATCGTTTAAAATATTTCCTAATATGATACGGAGTATTAATGTTTCTATTTTTAATTATTTTATTCAACGTCTCGAATTATTTATTAGCTTTTGCTTTTTAAAAAAAAATATGAGTATATTTTTTTTTGATATTTTCCTCATGTTTAAACAAGATAAAATTTTGATATCCTACACAAAACGCTATCCTCAAAATTAAAGAGTGAAAAACAAAGTAAGCTTTTCATATAGATGAGATCACAGGTTGGGCCGCGCTTTTAACCAAAAAAAACAAAGGGGCCATTTTGGGCTTAACTTCGAGCTAAGATCTGTGCACAATCCTTCTAATCCTGGCAAAAAATAATTGGCTTTTTGTTTGAACGAAAATCAATTTGGGACTAAATTTTTTAACTAAAATTGTAATTTTGCGTTAGCCAAAACCCAAATGAGTTGTGGGTAGTGGGCCCAAAATTTTGCCTAAACCCATCATTTTTCAAGCTGGGCCAACTTTTTTTTTTTTTTTGGACGGAAAAAACAAGCATAAAATTAATTAGCGTTATCAAAGTTTACATAAGCCTGAAGCGTTATGATGAGCCACTTGATTCGTTGTTCGTCTAACCCACGAGAAAAAGCAGTGAGAGCAGCTAGCTCCACAATCCTTTTCTTCAAAGCATAGAAGACTCTCTAGCTCCACAAGCTAGTCCTTGAGCTAGGCCAATTTTGATTGGATCTACTTTCACATTTCCTAATCAAATATCTTTGCAAGTTTCTTGAATACAACTTTTTGCTATAAAAACAATTTTATTGGATTATGCACTCAACATGTTTTTTTTTAATCTCAATTCAATGATTTTTTTGCTTGCTAGTAACAATAGCCTTAACCACTTTCAAGATTAGTAAGAGGCAAAACATCAAGTTAGTATTGTAATTGCCACTTAAACGTTTTTTTTTTTTTTTGGGACGCTAGTCGCTACTGCCTTGAGGGGAATAAGGGCCTAAGCCTAAGGTGAACATGAAGCCCTTCGCCCCGAGACTTAAAAGGCTCCCTAATGGAACGTGTATGCTTTTGGATTCTTGGATCCCATAACCTTATATCCAAACAAGTTCATAAATTGTACATGCCGCTTCAATAACTTCTTTTTCTTGTGCTATTTCTTTTGGATCATTGCTCAATTATCAGCAGAAAGATCGTAGATCTTATCAGCTGTAAATGGAACTACATCTTTATCTTCACTGTACATACATGATACAATCTATTAGACTTTTATCTCGTTTGCTACTCTGAAAATTACACTACACAAACTCAATACAGCGAGTTCTTAGAACAAAATAAGCAAGTAATTAACTCGATAAGTGGATAATCAACATACAAATCAATGAATCATGGAGAGTACATTCTTAACTCAAAGAATACATTCTAGCAATAATATAGGCCCTAAATTCAAAAACAGAGGAGTATCATGCCACATACTACACCATTAGGAACACATCAAAATCTGCAGCATTAAAATTTCAAACTAGTTTAACATTTGTCCATCATATTGAACCAGAGTAAACTATTTCGAACGGTTATATTCCTCAAATTGAACCAGAGAAACCTACTTCGAACGATTCAGTTCCTCAAATTGGACCAGAGAAGTCAACAATCATAATATCTCACCAAAAATACATCCTTGTAACAAAGCTGCAATTAAGGTCAAATGCAAAGGCTTGATAATACTGATTTCATACATACTTGAAATCAACAACAATCATAATGTCTCACTAGAAATTACTAAGTGATTAATCAACAGTTCCAAAAACATTCAAAGTACAAAAAATTTTAAAAAATGGTTATCAACACTGAAATATCACTTCAATGTTATCTTCAAATAAAAACAATCATCATTTAAATAATTCACCAAATTTTTAAAGAGTGTTTCACAAATAAATTGCTGAACAATGTCAAAACAATATCAGACAATTCAAATACTAATTATTAGAAATTGAAACACCAAAAACGAAAAAAATCAAATAACACAGATTTCACAAAAGCATTTCCATTAATTTGTAAGATTAGTTACATAATAACCACCATAATTCAATTCCAAATTTCAACAACCAAACCCTAATTCCTAAAAAACAACAATTAAAACCTAAAATTAAGAGCTAGTAAACTTGGTAACAGCCTTGGTACCCTCAGAAACAGCATGCTTAGCCAATTCACCAGGAAGAACAAGTCTCACAGCAGTCTGAATCTCGCGAGAAGTAATAGTCGGCTTCTTATTGTACCGAGCGAGTCTAGCAGATTCCTGAGCAAGCTTCTCGAAGATATCATTGATGAAGCTGTTCATGATACTCATCGCTTTGCTTGAGATTCCGATATCAGGATGAACTTGCTTCAGAACCTTGAAGATGTAGATCTTGTAGGTTTCGACGCTCTTCTTGTGTCGCTTCTTCTTCTTGTCTCCGGCGGCTGCTCCGGCCTCCTTTGGGAGTTTCTTCCCGGCTTTCGGCTTCTTCTCTGCCGGAGCTTTCTCGGCGGCGGCGGCCTTCTCGGCGGGCTTCTTCTCTGCTTTGGGCGCCATTGATGTGATGAGAGAGAAAGCTTCGAAGTTTATTGGATTGGATTGATTTTAGAGAGAGAGAGATATATTTGTTGTGTGATGGAGAAATTGTTTAAGTTGTGATTTGTATTTATAGGGAGTAAAGGTTTGATGTTATTGGAGGAGGTGAGAAGGCACGGATTGATGATGTGGCTTTCGGAAATGCGTTGATTTTTGTTTGTTATGAATTTTGATCTAACGGATGAAATTAAAAGGAGGTTTTAAGGACGTGGCGATTTTTGATTGGTTTTTTAGCTTTTCTTAGGATTGATGACATGGATGTAAGGCAGATTTGGGCTCTTAAATTTTTATTTGCTTGAGAGTTAGCGGGACGGATGAGGCGCCACATTTTTAATTGAACAAGCTAATAAAAACAATTTGAACTTCACAATAAATAAATCTATTATCTATTTTATAATAAAATAATTCAAGAAATAAGCTACATACAAATAAACATATAATATTTTTGATATATATTTAAAAAAAAAAAAAAAAACGCGCGTCAGAGACGTCTAAACTTAGTTTTCATTAAAGAAAAGACAATAGATCAGACATAATTACAATAATGTATACTAGATAAACTAAGCCTAATATAGTCACAACTCACATCTTCACATGACCAGAATTAGATTTTCAGCGTACAAAATACAATTATGAAGACAAAATAAGTGATTAACTAGAGTTGTAACAAAGGAGTATCATCAGGTTACACGACTTCCCTTCCCTCCCAATTTCAGGAGATCTTAGGATCAATTCTCACTCCCGCCCTCTTGGCTCTCTAAACCCAAAAAAAACAAAGGAGTATCATCAGGTTACACGGCTACACCATTAGAAACCGGAACAAGGCTACCAACACAAACAAAGAGACCCCAAAGCATAGAATCTGGAACTAGATTGATGGTTTTGGTCCCTCAAATTGAACTAGAGATGTCTAGCTACATTTTTTAAACCCAAATGGACAATCAATATGTCTCACTATAAATTAATGTTTATGACAATCCTTGAAAAAGCAAGCGGAGGTGAATGCAAAGGCTTGAAAATATTGATTTCAGACATACTAACAAAACGAAGCCCATGATTCCTTAACATCATAATTCCATACTCCTTCATAATCCAAACATCGGATTCATTATCTTCGGTATATATCATTAGGCATAAACATCCATGAGCCAAGAAGTTCAGTAGAACACATACATGAAACTTGCAGCAATCATCTCTTTTAAAAATTCAGTCTAATTAGCCCTGTAACTTGAGCAAAAAGGATTAGGGATGAATCGGATGATGATGATGAATCTTAAAAAGTTCCACTAGAGGGCTTCAGTTCGAGTGTAATCTAGCTTATTAGTTTGCTTCAATCACAGCCCTACTTGTATCATCACATAATTTGATCAAATACTCAAGCTAAGTTGCCTGCTGACAATCTGGTTTGCCACTTTCATAAATGCAAACTTAACCAAATCCCATGCTCCAACAAGTCTGGTAAAGGCAGATCAACCCAACGAAGAAAATACACATCAACATAATCTGACCCACTAGGAGCACTAAATAACATTGTTATTAATAAGTACACCATGCCCATGTTCTTGCAATCTGAAACGATCTTTAACATTCTCAACAACACTCAAGAGTTTCGATTAGAGCTATAAACTATAACTTCCCTCTTTTTATTACCATGACTACAAAAGTCGGTAACACGAACGATCTTGTAATCGTAATCATTGTCATTCATAACAATACATCCAAACCCAAAAACAGATTCACTCGAACATGGGTCTTAACTAACGGGTTCCACAAAGTTAATTCGAAACAAGAATTTTGATCATTAGTGACCTTATAACGTCTAAATACTGCGACGCATTTCAAGATAAGTCTCTCTTGTCACATTTTCAAGATAAGAGACCCAATTCCAATATTTTGTAGTCGCATTGAATACCTTTGTACGTCAAACATTTCTCTTAGACACGTAAGTTGATGCAAAACTGACTAATACTATTTTTAAATATCAATAAGTAGCAATCATAACGATTGAATATTAATTAACTATTCATTAAAATAATTCCAACAAATACCCACAAGACTAATCCCTCCGTATTTTAAAGAGTGCTCTGAAACATTAATTTATGATTGAAATGAGATAGGTTGAAGAACAAAAAAAATCTGAAAAAAAAAAACAAAAGTGGATATAAGTGAGGGAGGAGAGAATCTAAAAAAAAAAAATTAATATATACTAACAAGTAATTGGAAATGCTTAAAAAAAATAAAAAGTAATTGAAAAATTAATGATGAAAGTCGTGTGCCACTTAAAAGTATTGCAATTAATTTGAAAATTGAGGAAACGATTATATTATAATTAATTTGAAAATCGAGCCACCATAAGAGCAACTCCAATGGCAAGCTAATTGTGAAATTAGCTTCCCATGCCACCTAGGATTGCAAAGCTAATCTACCTTCTAGCTAATTTATCCCACAATGGTTAAGCTGATTTCCAATAAATTTTTTTTTTTTTTGGTTCAATTTTTTAATTCCTACAAGTATTATTTATTTATTAATTTTTTTTATACAGACTAGCTAATTTGTTTTATACTACAGTATTATTTTTTTTTGGGGTATAGGTAGGGTATCGTAACAATTACTTTGCTAATTTCAAATTAATAATTTCGTATAATAAAATATTTAAACATTCAATTAATTCAAAATACAATATTCGATTTAAAACAAGAAGACTTAACAATGATATAATTTTTTGGAAGGCAAAACTACAACATTATTCTAACAATAGTGTAACCAAGATATACAAGACATTCCATGAAAAGAAAACTAAGAAATTAAACATAATAATGAACGATGCTCAATTAAGAGTTTGGCCTCCAAAACAACTCCATATATGTTCCACTAGATCAGCCTTAAGTTGATGATGCATTTGTCTATCTCTAATGGTTGCATCTCTTTCAAGAAATGCTTGAAAGTCTAGAGGGTTTCCTTGAACAACATCACCGACAATTATTGGTGTAAAATCGTCTCGAGGAAAATTTCTAGCGTATATGTGTCTTTCATCTTCAACAATCATGTTATGCAAAATAACACACACGTCCATTATATCATGCAGCTTGCGTTTATGCCAACATTGTGCAGGTCCACGAACTATTGCAAAACGAGATTGAAGTACTCCAAAAGCTCGTTCTACATCTTTCCTTGCATTCTCATGCTTTTGCTTAAATAGTAGCCTCTTAGGGTCTTGGGGATGTGAGAATGTATTGACAAATGCCGCCCACTCGGGATATATATCATCTGTAAGATAATATCCCATGTTGTACTCTGTTTCGTTAATTGTACAATGAACCTCTGGAGCTCGTCCTTGCAATATCTCTTGCAATAAATTTGATCTACTCAAAACATTAAGATCATTATTTGACCCCGCAACACCAAAATATGCGTGCCATATCCAAAGATCCACTTTTGGATACCCATAATCACCTCGAGTATATTGTCTTTTCCATGCGGTTGGGCAATTTTTCCATGCCCAATGCATGCAATCAAGACTACCAAGCATTCCAGGAAATCCATGACACTCCTCATGCATTCTAAGCAACCGTTGCACATCTACATTTGTAGGTCTTCTCATGTAAACATCTCCAAATACCTCGATAACAACACGACAAAATTTGAATAAACAATCTATTGCAGTACTTTCACCAATTTTAATGTATTCATCAACAGCATCAGCAAGGGTACCATATGCGAAAATGCGAATAGCAGCGGTGCATTTCTAAAGGGGAGACAATCCCATTCTTTTTATAGCATCAAATCTTCGTGTAAAGTATTTCGAATGATTTCCAAAGGCCTCCACAATACAGTTAAACAATTCTCTTCTCATCCGAAATCTTCTACGGAATAATTGCTCCGGGTATATAGGATTAATAGAGAAGTAATATTGATATAGATTTTTTGCACCACCTTCACGGTTACGAGGTACATACTCTCTAGAGGGATTTTGGTATTGCTCTATTAGGTAGCGTCCCATTTCTTCATATGACTCATCGAAAATTTCCTCAAACCAAAATTTTTTCCAATCAATGTTGTTTGATATATTAGAACTTCCAGACATGATGTATATAGTATGTATTTTGAAAATTTTAAAAAGTATATATATACTAATTGTGTTTTAATTAATTGTGTTATATACAATGTTACTCTAAACTAATAAAGATTAAGCTAGTGTCTTCAAAAAAATAAAGATTAAGCTAGTAATTTTTTTTTAAAAAAGTACAATCAATAATAACGGCTAGATTATTTTGCTTGTTTGAATTTCATAATAGGTGAATTACCCCAAATTAAGTCAACATACATGAAGATATATTTTCTTTTCCCTTTTTTTTTTTTTACGATTAACTAGCATAGCTTAGCGGTTTTAGTTTTGTTTTAGTCCAATCAATATACTAAGTTAGGTGGGACACTTATCTTATCTAATAAATTATGATAAGAATCAAAATTTGTTTCCTATTTTATTGAAAACAATAAAGTTGATAATTTCTATGGGTGTTTTGGTAGATTATTTATAATAGGATTTACATGCTTATAAAATATATATAAAGACATTTATTTGGCAAATATATCATAAAACTATAATGATTTAAGGCGGGTGTAGTGGAACTACTATATATTATTATTTGAGGAGGGTGTTGGTTATTCAATATATATACCAACATGCTTCCTCATTTGTACTACTCATGCCCTCTAAAGAGGTGTTAATCTATGTTTACAAGATTTATATATACACTAATTCACAACTTAACATTTGAATTATGTTAATGCAATTATCTTTTTCGTTCACACACTAATAGTTAAGGGTAATGACATACAATGAACCATAAGGGTTGTGCATCAAAACTTTGATATCTGTTCTAAATCAATTATTTCATTCAATACGAAAATGGTCAAGAAGTTAATATCAAATTGATTGTTATATATAGTATGACACAAAGAAGTAGAAATCAATACCTTTCATTAAATAAAATTTAATTAAGCTTGTCACACTCTTAAACATGATCAATCTCTAAAATAGAAAGAAATAATTTAAAAAAAAAAATTAAAAACTTACTACATAGACATATCTCTATATTTATTCTCTAAAATATCAATAAATTTAGATTTGCTAAATGAGATTATTAACCCACATTATAAATATATAAACTACTTTGTTAATTGTTATTAAGACATTCCATACTTAACCCTTAATAATTCGCATACTTGTTCATGATTTTTCCTTGCTCTTTCATCCATATGCGAAGTATCTTTACATAGTATCTCAAAATCACCTTGACGAATGTGATCCTTCATTAGTGATAGTCTCTTCTTAGCTAGATCTTCAAATTTAGTCCATGTATCATCAATATTTTTATTTGCCTTTTTCTTATTTTTCTTCTTTCTTGCTTCTTCTTTAGCAACATTTTGACCAATTAGACGTCCATCGAGCACTTCTACATCGTCAGTTGGAGTTGTATCATGGTGAGAGGAGGAAGATATACCAGCAGATGATCTAACAACTTTTGATTTCTTGGACGGACCACCTTGTTTTCGAGAAAATTCTTGCCACTTAGGATCATTCCGAAGGATTTGCCAAGCATGTAAATAAGGAAATTTTCTATCTTTGTTACGACTTGAGAATAGTTCCATGGCCTTGTTGATAATGTCTTCTTCGTTATGACCACTTAGGTGACTTTCTTTTAATTGTATGTAGTACCCATTAAACTTATTAACATCACCACTCATTTTGTACCAGTGGTTTGCAATTTTTTCAATGGGTATCTCTGGATCTTCTTTTCTCCACTGGTTATAGCATTCACCAATATTTTTCCAATATACTTCCTTAGTTTGATCGTTTCCCTTCACCGGACCTTTCGAAATTGTTGTCCAACTTTTGCATAAATCAATATCTTTTACTTGAGTCCACTTCAACTTACTAGTTATGTGCTCGGATTGATTATCGATCTCTTCCGAGTCTGCTTCAATTTGAGATGTTTGAGATTCATCACCCAATCTTGAAGGAAGAGACTCTTTTTGTGTGCTCGACCCCCCTATGGTATCCCTACTTAAATTTCATACGTCATAAATGACTCGCTTAAATGAATTGGATGGGGGGAATAAATTGGACGGGTTGGATGACTATCTGGCCTTAGAGGACCAGAATAGTTAGAATGATAATTCATTTGAAAGCTTGGGTTGTAAGGAATGTCACTGTGTTGATTAATATTTATTGTTGGATTATTAAGGTGAGCTGGTCGGATTGGAGAAGTCTGAGGATTTGATGAATTTAGAGGTGTTGTAGAGGGTTTTGAATTTCAATGTTTTGAGAATTTCTTAAACAGTTGAAATATGGGGTGAATGAATCATCATAATCCATTTGAAAACCTTAAATCTATTAATTGAATACACTACTAAATTAAAAACAACTTTCAATATCAAGCTCTATAGCAAAAACTAATTGTGTAAAGATGTGTTATTAATGTGGTTATATGTATATATATGTGTGTGTATGTGAATAGTTTATAACAACTCAAATTCATATATTATAAATTGATAAAGTTGAAAAAAATCCATTAATTTTGAAATAAAAGAGTTGATAAAGTCCAGTATACATGCAATACGTTGAAATCCAATAAAAGTTTGTTACTATGTCCTTATCATATACTCTACAAAGTAGTATTTTTTTTTTTTTTTTTTTTTGAGAATAGTCTATAACGTAGTATATGAATAATTGAATATTATATAAGTATTTCATATGAAGTATCTGAATCTAGTACTCTATTATATAACAACCATGCTAAAAGTACTCTACTAGTGAAAAATAGTGCCAAAAAAATCTTAAAACCAAAATTGAAAACATAAAAAAAAAATAAAAAAAAAATAAAGTTGATAAATAGCACTATAAAAGCTCCAATTTTTATGTATAAAATAACAAAGATATAACCACTTACCTACAAAGTAGTACATGAATTCACATATATGGAGTGTATAGTGTAAAAGCTGCAAAAGTAGTCAGCTAGTATAGGATAATGACAAAAGTACCTAAAAACAAATAATTTTAAATGTAAAAATGTAATTAAAATTATATATATATAAAAAAAATGTAACTTGAGAAAAGCAGTTTGGCGTTTGATATTCACGCCCATTATTTCTTGTTAGCGTGAGATACATGATGTAACTTTTTGTTGTTTATTCTGTTTGGCACAATTTGCTAAGTGAATTTGCTTAGCTAAGCGAATAGCTTTGCCCAGTTAATTTCGTAATGCAATCTCAATGGTTAAGCTAATTATTTATTAGTTTCATAAATTGCAAGTTAGTCCTAATTTTACACTGTTGGAGTTGCTCTTATAGATTTTTTAATATTATAAATAGGAAATTTTGCAAAAAAAACCACCTTATAACTTTTTTTTTTTTTGCAATGACATACCTTAATTTTTTTTGCAAATCAATACCTTTATGCCGGAAAATGAGGTTTGACCCCATTTTCCGCGTTGACTACCCCAATCCACCCACGAAACCACCTCTTTCCCCAGCCCCACCCACAAACCCACCTCCCTTCCCAACTCCACTTGCTAATTACTTTTGAGAATTTGTTGGGGTCGAACTCTTTCACCTCGAGTGATGAGTTATCGTTGAATATGGCAATGGAATTGTTGTTGTGGAGTATTGAATTGTTGAAATTATTGATGGTGAATTCAGGGGTTGGATTGGAGATTGGAGATTAGAGAATTTCAGGTTTTGGAAACACATTTGAAACAGAAGAGTGATTTTAGTGGTAAATACTCTAGTATTGAGATGATTAGTTCCGGCGGAAGGTCGGACATGGCTTCTTCGAAAATTGGAATGCAGAGAGGTCTACAGTTGCTTGCTGATACAAGGGAGACGCCAACGTTTTTATAGTTATAGTAGTTGATAAAAAAACGGAGGTCGGGCCTTAACATCAAATGTCATGTGTCAAAAAAAAAAAAAAAAACTTGCATAAAAGTATTGGGTTAGTTGGGCCAAAACGGATTTTGGGTTGGGTTTGGTTTTTAACGTAAAATTGTTTTTGGTTTATCCAAACTTGTACTATTTTCGGTCGGTCCATAATTGATCACACCTCTAGTACAAACTCATTGTTGTGGATGTGGAGTACAAAGTATGGTCAATTATTGATCGGTATATCCATGTGTATGGTACATCGGGTTTTATTATATTGGTAAAATACAAAAAAAAATATTGTAAACATATAAACTACGTGAGCAAATTTAAGTTGAGCGAAAAATTTATTAAAAAAACATTGTATACTACTCGATTTGAAAATGCACTAATGTTGTTAATCAGTGTTGAATGATATGGGATACTATACTATAATAACTACGCGTTTTGAAAATCCGGGTATCCAAAGTTCGTATAACCTAACCCATGCTCACTCCTTCCAAATTGGGCCTTGAATGACGATCTTTAAAATCACCGTTATCCTTTCCCGCTTTCCTAAGGAAGAATAGCTTCCCTCCAAACAAAAATGTCACTTCTCTTATCTTTCCACCATTTTTCTCTCTCCTCTGAAACCTCACTTCACTACCATCACCAACATCTTCTCTCTCTTCGCTTCCCCAGTAAACACCGATTCATCAAATACCCTTCAAGAACCCTAATTTCTCAGCTACGACTAAGTGCCGGCAACTACGAAAAACCCCTCCCAAAATCAGCAATTCAACGAATTGCAGAGAAATTACGAACCCTAGGATTCGAGGAAGAAAGAAAAAGAGATACCCATTTGCCGGAAGATCAGAATGATGCTGAAATTGGGAAAATTTTCATCCCTAATTCCCGCCAAATCCCTAATTTTCGAGTTGGGCATACTCTTGATTCTAGTTGGTCATCGCCCCAGAACCCGGTTCCGGACCCGGGTTCGGGGGGCGCCGTTGTCAAGATAAATGGGTTGAAAAGGGTGGTTAAGAAGGAGAGAAAAGAGGAGAGAGAAAAAGGGGAGGAGGAAGAGAAAGAGCCGAGCTTGGCGGAGCTGACATTGTCGCGTTCGGAGATTCGGAGGTTGACGACGATTGGGATTCGGATGAAGCAGAAGATGAAGTTGGGGAAGGCAGGGATTACAGAAGGGGTTTTGAATGGGATTCATGAGAGGTGGAGAAGTAGTGAGGTGGTTAAAATTGTTTGTGAGGATATATGTAGGCTTAATATGAAGAGGACCCATGATTTGTTAGAGGTAATGAAATGATTAGGTTATTAATTGATTAATGTGATTAAATTTTGTGCATTTTAATTGCATTATTAGCATAATGTGGAATACTATGATTTATTTTAATGTGATTTTGTTTGGTTGTTTGGTGGATTGTTGTTATGAATCTTATGATAGTCATAGTAATGTTAGTATTATGAAATTGTAGCTTGTGAGATTAATAGCACGGTTTTCGAAGTTTATAGGTTGAGGACAGCATATACAGGGTTTTAAGCTTGGTTTAAGATGAGTGCAAATTTAACAAAAAAGGGGGTTGATTTTAGGAAACTATATAAGTTCTATTTTGTGACTTCGTTATTACTGGATTTCTTCTGTTTTTTCTCATTGGCTATCAATGAAATAATAGATAGAAAGCTTTTAGTATTACGAGGGTAGCATGCAAAGTGTGGTTTTAGTTTGTCTAAGATGGTGTAGCTATTTGTAGCAAAACTGAGCAATGAAATTATGGACAAGGAGTCTGGGTTCCTTTTGATTATGAGGTGTTGCTGCTATTTTGGGGAGATCAAGACGCTTGTCAATAGGTTACTGATTTGACATTGTTGAGCTACCAAATCTTAGATGATGATTAATTTAGATAAACACGAATGCTCCAAGATGGCACATATGGGTGATATTTAGTTGTGGACTTGTGGTAAGATCAAATAATGTAAATATGGGTTTAAAAGGCTGCTGTACACAGTAAATCCCATGAAACCTAAATTTGGTGTATGTTTTTTTTGTTTTTTTAATCAATTTCCCTCCTCCCCTTTATCCGCTCCCCTCATTTTTTTTTTCCTGCATATTAAGTTTGCTGATTGTTTTATCTAAATTTGATGTCCCTAGAAAAAAACTGGAGGCATAGTTGTTTGGAGGACTGGAAGCAAAATTGTTTTGTATAGAGGTGTCAATTACAAGTATCCATACTTCTCACTGGATGAAGTATCTGGCTATAACAGTTCTGAAAATGCAGTTAAAGTAGATGATGGGTTGGAAGCCGGAGAAGAAGAGACATCATCTGAGATGCTTGATGAGAGATTTACTGGACAAAGTTCAACAAGAAATCTGGGCGAGGCTTCCTTGGTACCAGGTGTTGGCAGTCCAGGCAGGGTGCGATTCCTTTTGCCTGGTGAAAGCCAACTTGTGGAGGAGGCTGATCGTTTGTTAGATGGATTGGGTCCTCGATTTACAGATTGGTGGGGTTATGAGCCGTTGCCTATTGATGCAGACCTTCTTCCAGCTGTTGTTCCTGGGTACAAGAGGCCCTTTCGCCTTCTTCCATATGGAGTGAAGCCTCAATTAACTAACGATGAGATGACGATACTCAAGAGACTGGGACGACCACTTCCTTGCCATTTTGCTTTAGGTGAGATTAATAATTTCCTCCCCTTGACTTCCCCTTGTCCTGCTTTCTGAATTTGTGTGCTTGCTTCTGCAAAATATATGCATAAATGCTTGAAGAAAGTGGCAACCCACCTAAGTAACACATACACTGATACACCTTAAGGAGGTATAGTATATCAACACATTTTGGACATGCCTTTTAATTCATCTCAGACCACTATAGGTAATTTGTGGTAGTGTCTTTAAAACATTCTTCATGATATTTTTTAATCTTATAAAGATATAAATTGTAGCTAGTTGTTTGACAATACTTATGCCTTAAAAGAATAATTTATGTTTTGCTCAATTATGTTTATTGTTATGGGTTTTATGATCATGTTTTTGCCTACATTTAAAACATTTGTAATTTTTTGGTTACTGTTTCCTATGTCCCTGTGGGGCCAATATCCAATTTTCTCTATGATTCATTACAACCTACCAAATATGGTAGATTGGAGTATTTCATGTTTATTTTTATTTATATATATATTTTTTTATTTCCAAGTAATTTATGGACCTTTAAGTCTTCTTCAAATTATTTCTTTAATAGCCAGCCAACTCTTGTGATGCTAATGCTAAGTTGTTAATTCTTCTTTTAGGGAGAAACAGGAACCTCCAGGGATTAGCTGCTGCAATTCTTAAACTGTGGGAGAAATGTGAGATTGCCAAGGTTGCTGTAAAAAGAGGAGTTCAGAACACTAATAGTGAGCTTATGGCCGAAGAGTTAAAGGTTAGTGATGGTAACATCACTTTCATGTTAAAAATCATAAAAACATTATGCAATCATGAGCCAATTATCAAAAGTGGAATAGTTAGAATGTACCTTTTTTTGATATAAACTGATGCATTTATCAAACAACTGATGCAATTATGACCAATTTTAAAATCTTGGATATATGGCTGTATACCTGTATCCCATTCTATGGGGTGCCTTGGAAGCAACTGGCAATTGTTTGGAATTGCCTTTTACTTACCTTGTGTACTAATTTATATAGCTGAGCTTATCGTCCTTGAGTTTTAATTTATCTTGGTAATCAATTTTGCAGCTCTTGACTGGTGGTGTCCTGTTGTCCCGGGATAAGGAGTACATAGTGTTCTACCGGGGAAAAGATTTCCTTCCATCAGCAGTTTCTTCAGCAATTGAACAGAGGCGGAGAAATAGAGTGCATGGAGACGGACAGGTGGATGATGGTTCTTTAACTAAAAATACCGAGAACATTGAATTGGATACTGAAGAGCATACTGCTGCCTCTGTAAGTGAGACAAGCAAGGACCAAGAAATTAGAATTGAGCTTCAGGAGCGGAAAAAAATGTCTATTCAAACAACCATTTCAAAAACTAGCAGGAAGCTGTCCACGGTAAGCATTCAAAAAGATGGAAAGTTTTCACTTGAGGTTCGCTTTCTTAGCTGCTCTGGGATTTTGTTGTTACAGGCTCTAGAAGAGAAAGCAAAGGCAGAGAAGCTTCTTTCTGATCTGGAGCAGGCTGAAAATTCTCAACAAGTAGAGGTGGATAAAGAGGGAATCACGGAGGAAGAGAGATACATGCTCAGGAGAGTTGGCTTGAGGATGAAGCCTTTTTTGTTGCTGGGTGAGAGTAATGGCTTATGAATTAACGTTATTGATAGAAACCAGCTAATCAAAAGTACAGGTCACATAAATTGGAAGGCCTAACCACTTGGATAGTTGGATGTTGTTTTTATGGTTCTCTTCTGTTTTAATTTTTTCAGGTAGACGTGGTGTTTTTGATGGCACAATTGAGAACATGCATCTGCACTGGAAGTACAGAGAACTTGTAAAGATAATATGTGGAGGAACCGACATTGAAGAAATAAACAACATAGCACATATACTAGAGGCAGAAAGTGGTGGAGTATTAGTGGCTGTTGAGAGAGCCAGAAAAGGTCATGCAATCATTGTATACCGTGGTAAGAACTACCAACGCCCAGCTAGTTTGAGACCTCAGACACTTCTGAACAAGAAAGAAGCGTTGAAACGTTCAATAGAAGCCCAACGTCGTGAGGTAAAAATGAATTTCTCTTCCTATCTTGAATGAAGTCAGGGGTTAGATTTGGTTCAGTTGGGCATGTGACTTGGAATATTTGTTTTGGTTCTTGTTTATGAGTGATTGTTGCCTTGATTGATGTAAAACATGAGTTTATACGCTATTCAGTTTAAATATATATGTTTTGGTAGTTGTGGACCTGTTCTATTGCTTCTATGTTCATGCGAAATTATGTTATACTGATAACTTGCATCATAATGCAGTCCTTGAAACTCAACGTATTGAAGCTAGCTAAAGACATTGACAGATTGAAACTCAAATTGGTGAGTTTCTCATACTTTTCTAGGTTGTACACTAGCATACATATGGCATGATCATAAAAATTCAGTTGTGCGCTCATCAGGTTGAAGATAAGGAGGCTTTGGATTACCAAGCAGGTGAACAGGTGAAAACTGAACTGGTGAGTAGACATGGTTTGTTGAATTCCATTTTTCGTTGTAATGAATGCCAGTCTCATGGTGTTTTTATATAATGACTTTTTATATAATGAAGAGTGAGGTCTTAAATCATTTACTTTGTTGGTGATGATGGTATTCAATATTCAAGTAGGACAATATTGGTTCTAGTGTTCAACTCCCTGTATCTCCTCAAGCCTTAAATATGCTTGGGTAGGAAAGGCAACTTTTCTTAGAAAAAAAGGGGAATCATATATGTAGTACATAAGGAATGTGATAGGTTCTGACTCTGGGTGAAAGAAGGGGTAATATGTCAGCATTTTATTAATAAAAAGGCTAATTGTTCTTCAAAATTTAGACACCTTAATTTGCTAGCCATATCTTTAAAATGTTACATACTTCTTATATTTATATAAATATATTCCCGGACTTCAGTTTTTGTTCTACAATCCCAATTCCCAAGTAATGGCTTGCTAACTACGGTATGCTGCTCCCTTGGCTGACAACATTTTCAAATCACTGGAAGATATATAGTTTTTTTAATGCTTTCTTCTGCATCATTTGCCCCTCCCTCCTTTGTCTCTTGTGTGAGGTTGTGAGCACGAATGTGCAAGACTTGATCTACTGGTTGTCAAAGACGGGGATAATTAGTATGGATGTCTGCATTTGAAGCAAGCTACGACTATACCCCATAAATCCTCACATACATTAAAACCTGAATTATTGTTACCTCTGATTTTCCTTGCCAAGTTTAAGTTACTGAGATTTTTACTCTTGCTTCCTAGGCGCTGTAATAACTAGGATAGGTGGTTTTCAACCTTTTTTTATTCACCAAAGATGGTTTTTGGCTGCTCGTAGTGGATGCTTCATTACTTGTGGTCTCTAATCCTGTTCTATTATGCTTTCTTTACTGAAGGAGCCGGAAAAGGGAGAGAGAAATTCTATCATTTCAGTAAACAAAAAGGAATCTCAAGAGGATAATACTCCTGTTCGGGTGGAGAAGCTGGTTAAATTCCCCTCACTATATGATAAAACCGATGATGGTGCAGACAAGTTTTCAGTTGGCTCAGTTTATCCAATCACCTATTCAAACCCTGTGAGAAAGGAACAGGCCAATGCAGAAGTCTCTTTTTGTGATGATGATCTTAAGGTAGAGTTTGATTGTTAATCTTTGAACTAGGCTTTGGTAGTAATAGAATTTGTGCTGAATGATTATTCATCTTATTGGTAAATCAGAAAAACTCTTCAGAGATGATTCATGTTGCAGCTAGTGATTCTGGTAATTCTTCATGCAATGAAGTGATGTTTCATTCAATCAGCAGTGAGTCTAAATCTACTGTTACATCAGTGTCAGAAAACTATATTGAGCATCATATTGTTAAGAATGAGCTTTTAAAGCCCTCTCACGAATCAGTAAACAAAGTGACAATTTCTCCGTCACTTCAAAAGGCTGCGGAGAGCAATTCTCAGGCAATACCAGCTAAAGCTAGACCGCTTACGAATAAAGAGAGGCTTCTTCTCAGAAAACAAGCCCTCCAAACGAGGAGGCGTCCAGTTCTAGCTGTTGGTGAGATGAATTGTACCAATTGTTTTAGTTCCATTCCTTGCCCTGCAT
Organism: Chenopodium album; assembly: GCF_948465745.1. NCBI lineage: Eukaryota > Viridiplantae > Streptophyta > Magnoliopsida > Caryophyllales > Amaranthaceae > Chenopodium > Chenopodium album. Next base: position 1,597,491 of record NC_137847.1, on the reverse strand, counting down.
GGAGTTATAGTATTAGAAAGGAATCTTGTGCTTTCCAATATGAGATCATGATTGAGTCATGTTGTTACTTTCAATTTCAAACCTAATTAGAATGGATAGAAGTCTCGTGCGGTTGTCATTAGTTCAGATTCATTGATCTTTAATTGATATGTTATATCTGTGAATGTGTCATGCACTCATGTTAGGAATGTGTGCAGCTACTTATTGTTAAATGTGGTTCATCAGATAGGTAGGTATGAAAAGTTTCGGCTTGTAGTTTGTGGTTCTGTCTCTTGTATTGTGATATATGTATTACGTCAACCATCATTAAGCATTCATAATTTATATAAATTCAAAATATGGCACAAACACACTGGGTAGGGAGGGACGGGGATGGGGTTGGGGTGTCACCTTTTCAAGAAATGAAGCTCATGTATAGGATGTCATCATGTATTTGCTCTTTGGTTGATAGCACTCTTCTCTCATTCTACATCTTTCTTGAATAATATTATAACAATATCCTGTTCACCACTTCACCAATTTGAATTTTTTTTCTTCCAAACTTTTGACAAAAATTGTTTTTGGTTACTATCTTGCAGGCAAGAGCAATGTTGTTACTGGTGTTGCGAAAGCAATCAAAGACCACTTTAAGAAATATCCTCTAGCTATTGTCAATGTCAAGGGGAGAGCTAAAGGAACATCAGTTCAGGAGGTGGTTTTCAAATTGGAGGTGTGTGCAGTTGTTCACTGAAGTTTGATTTTATTTATTTATTTTTAATTTTTATCTGACCATTGCTCTTGTTTAATTCGAGCCTGTTTCCTCATTTAACTTGTTGCAGCAAGAAACAGGTGGAGTTTTGGTATCCCAAGAGCCAAGCAAAATCATACTTTACAGAGGTTGGGGTGCTGGAGTGGAAACTGGCCATGCTTCTAATAATAGGGATCATGATAGACAAGCTGATATACCTTCATTAGCTGTCTCTCCAGAGCTGTTGGCTGCAATGAGACTTGAATGTGGATTCTAAAGTGACGAAACATAAGAGATAGAGCTTAAGCTTGGGTTTGATGCTTTGATCTAATTATTATGGGAAAATCTGGACTGGCTGTGTCAATCACCCCACATTTCAGGACTCATTTGACGTGCCTCTTAGACATTACTGGCCAAGAAATTTCATGCAAGATCTTGTGGAGAAAGCAAGTATTCTTCATCCGTATGAGGTGAAAGTGATAAACTAACACCCTACTTAACCATTTTGGACTATCCTGATTCTGGAATAAATTGTTCATGTCTATAGAATAATTGGATACTAGTAAAAATACTTAGTTGGGATGTCATTTACATGTTGCATAATAAGAAACTATTAGGTCAATCTTAAAAAATGCTTGTGTACGTTGTGTGAAGAAGAAATATAATCCAGATAGTATGTATGAGGATAACAGGGAAACTACATCTCTTAATCTCTATATCCTCTGACCAAAGATGTTTCATATGACTACTTGAAATGTGTGTCTAAATACTGCTAAGGTGTTTCCTCTGCTGTATGACCAATTTGACTAATTTGAAATATACATGATTAGCTATGCAGTTTGGGTACAAGATTTTTGTAAGTTTTAAGTTCTTTACAACTGAAATTGCAAATGTGTCATTAGGTAACAAAATCCACTAATGCAGTTACACTGGACTGGTGCGTAAGAGTAGAGATCTTTGCTTTTCCAGCATCCCACTCCAGCATGGACAAGCAAGCTCTGGTATGCTTTCGACATACTTTCTGCAGTTATGTTATGTAGGTTTAACCTTATTCTCCCTTGCTGCTTGATCTTTCCACTTGCTATTGTGTGAGATAAGAACCCCCCGTAATGTCAGTTGGGGTTAAAATTGATAAGATGGCTCATGATCTGATCAAGTGATCGTCCCAACACAAAAAATAAGAGTGGCAAAAGGATAGAAAATATTTTTCTTCCGTTAATGCAATGATCACTAAAGGGTAGGGTGTAGCAGCACATATAAAACCTTGGTTGGGTGCCTCCAAAGATGGTTTTGAGCCTCTGAGCTTGTGAAGGATCCAACAAAGAGTAGCCTCGACCAGAGAGGGGAATGGGGGGGGGGGGGGGGGGAGTTGTTTACAGCAGGAGCTATTCCAACATTTTACTTGGAAATGGTATAGTGGTTGTGGGAAGACCATTATATGCCTCTTCCCAAGTGTTTTGAAGTATTCCTTATTTTGTATAGTACTCTTATATTATAAGCTATATTCCCTTCATGTAAAACATTTTACATAACAATAGTTGTTTGGTAATTATTAATTTTAAAAAAGTCAAAGTGATGCATTTATTTTAAAACAGAAAAAGTAAATGACATGCTTCAAATTAAATTCCTCCCCTGTTAGCGAGGAAGTGAATCTAGCAATATCTGATTATATGATTTTTAGCTACTGTCAATATCTTTAGAGCCTATTAAAGGCATGTTTATGTATTATGTTTGTAAATGCAGAATGGATTGAATGGAGCAGTAGTTTTTCTTCTTTGTTTTTCATTTCCCTATTTCGCATACTGTGTTACAAGTTCATAAAGTTCTGGATTTTCATGAAAATGTGTAAATAGTATAGCGTAAGATTGTAAAAGGATTTTGCTAGGTATGAAATTAAATAAAAGTGAGTTAAAAAAAAATAGAGATAGTAAATCTTACTAATTGATGAATTATACTACAATGAGAATAAAGATAATGTAACAAGCTGATAAAACTTCATTTCTACTACAATGTAAGACAAGACATGCATAATTTGGTACAAAAAACCTGATACATATTATAGATTATAATATGATCTAGGGCCAACACAACAACAGATCATCTATCATATGATCCAGAGCCAACCTAGAATTGAACCTACAACCAAGCCAACACCAAGAGCCATGGCCATGACAACAGCAGCAGTTTCTGCCTCCAACAAGCTCACGGATTTCGGAGTTAGAATCATAAGGGTACTTGTTAGATAGCCATTACTTATACCAAGCAAAAATGTCAGCAACACTGTAAAAACTTCACTCTTAAGCCACCTAGGTCCATGAAGATTTGCTCTGAAAGCAGGGTAAAACACGACTCTTGCCAAACATGCCCATGTCACTCTGGTTATGTTGCTTGGAATCAACAAAGCAGTAAGGGATTTTCCGGCTAAATCTGAAAAATTGTAGACCATGATAATCAAAATCGGGTACCAGTCTTTAAGCAGCTCAGATTTATGATTATCATCTGAAATGAATCCTGGGAAAATTGATAGAGTAACAACATAAATTGATAGGATTCCTATTGAGGGATGTAGGATTTTCTTGGCAATGTCAGAAAGTTTAGGCCTATAAGTTGTAGGATCGTGATTGTGTTGTTGAGATAGTTGCTTGTTGCAAAGCTGTTGCATTACTGGGAGTCTGAACAGCAGGTTGCTGCAGATTGAGCAGACCACCACGATGATGGCACTCACGATGAAGTAGAAATGCGCACTTGTTTGTAAACCTCTTGGATTCTCAGGGAGCGATGCCTTTGTTATGACCCTCAAAACAGAAACTAGGACCCCTGCATATACATACATGATGTATTATAAGTTTCATTATAATTATAACTACAGTCACATTATTTTACTTGTTCCTTTTTGAGCTTTGAGGGTTCTTAGGTCCTTTAGTTATTTGTGTGACTAGTAATTGTGTATACTTTAGTTTACTTCCAATTCTTTAACCAGAATTAGAACTAATTTGCACTCTGCGTTTTTTTGAAGAGTACTCCAGCAATCCAGCATACTAGATATTCGGGTCTAGACACTTTGACTTAGATACATGGTGAGGATGTTGAGCAACTTTGCTCACTAATTGTTCAGGTTAGGCTTGTTTATATTGATAGAAAACCCTCTCCACTCGCGTATGTGGTATATCACTAGTTACCACTTACGAGTAAGCTAAATTTGGTTAACTAACCCTGTTTCCACTCTTGGAAGCAGGCAGTCTATGAGAACAGATTCTATTGATTACTTTGTATTACTTTTAATTTTGCACCTTTTTCCTGTATTTTCCATTTTTAGAGCTTCCAGATTTACATGTACAGGGCCAAAGAAAAATTTACATTGTTCCAAGGAAAAGAGTTGGAATGTAAAATAACCTGAGGAAGCAGTTCCAGCAAAAACTGCCTGCATATACTCCTTGGGCAACTTTCCTGCAGAACCTATCAAGCTTCCTCCGATCAACCCATCAGCTAAACCACACACCACCACAGATGCCACAGTCGTGATGAAGCTCTCATCAGATTTCCACATCATGGACGATGACCCTTTAGCCCAATCGATTGTTGGGGTTACCATTAAAGACAGAACAAACATGGAGAAACCAACATTCATTTTTAGTCTAAAGCTAACTTTGCTTCTCATGGTGCTTCCTTTGCCCTTTATCATCAGTAACAAGACAATTAGTGAGGAAGTCATGTAAGCCACTGAGAAGACTCTTTCGACGTGCTTTGCTGGGTATAAATACGCGAAGTAATCAATGGCTGTGATGAATGTGTTCCATGGAAGAAGATTGCCGGCTCCTAGGAAGAAATGTAGGATGTATGCTATTTTGTATGTGTCCTTTACTGGCTCACTTGTCTGCACTACTTCAGCAATTTTCATAGCTTCCATTTGTTTCTCTCTCTTTTCTACTCTGAGCTGTTTATGACTTTATGTTCACTTTCTTGACTTAGCTTGAAGGTGAAAGTTATGAACTTATGAGCAGTTTAGTATATATCATGCATATTAATGGAATGATATTTGATACTGCTAGGTCTTAGGTTGGACAGGGATTGGACACGAGTATTGGCATAAAGCACAAAATGGAAAATTGACAGCATAATTATAATGACTAAACTGATGGTAGACAAACATAAGATATCTTTGTGAGTTACAAGTATGCGTTACCTAAGCTATGCGTTACGCTAGAGTAATAACTAAAAAACTAAAAATTAATTTTTCACTAATTATAATTTCGGTATTTTATATAAAGAGGCAGTCTAAACATGTATGTTAGAAGTTGTATGTATGAGATAGAGAGAGCCAAAAGGGCAATGATGCAGGTAGAATTTGATGTCAGGTCTTAGATATCATTTCCAAAAACTTTAATGAACTAAGATAATTGACATCTATACTGTGACGCCTTTAGGTTAGTTTATAAGGAAGTGACGCCTTTAAGTTAGTTTATAAGGAAGTACAGAGTAACAAATATTCGCCAATTTGGCTGGCCAATATAGTTGGTTGACAGCTCTAGTGATTTCAATTCTAAGAATTGATTGATGGGTTTTGAGAAATTCGTTATAGGCTTATGCCTATGGACCTATCACCTATGTTATATTGTTATGGTTCAATGCCTTTCTTTTTTCCCTTAAGTGGGGTCAGCCATTGAATGGGCGATATTAGAAATACCCTTGCTTACGATATTCCTGACTATGGTACAAAGTTATAGATGACTATAAGAACATTTTGGTCCAAATCCACAAGTTCACATTCACACCAAGAATTTTTTGTACTGTGTCTACAATTATTGAGCACTTTTATTCTCTCTGTAGTCATTTTGATATGTTTTGATAAGATCAATTAACTATGTTGTATGTATGTCACAAGTTTATATCTTCCGTATTTATTTATTTTTAAATTAATTTTCTTAATAAGACCGACTACCTATATTGTATGATACTTTGTATGTAATAGATTCAAATATTTTAACCCGTTTTCTATTTAATTACATTTATAATAGCCTTGTGACTCATTAGAACCAAAAAATAAATATAATTATAAATTGATCAGGTCTAAAAATAACTTTAAAATGACCTATGTTCTTCCTTTAATCATGGCCTCTTAAAACATTTTTTTGAACCACTATTACTTTAGAAATCACATGAAGTGGGAATATTTGATCAAGGGTCATGTCAAGGTACCACAAAGTTATTATCTTAAAGAGAGTTTATCTCCTTACAAATAGGCTTTTGCTGCTCCTAATAATAATACTCATAATTGACTATCTTGTACAAAGGAGGTTGAAGATATAGATGGAAAATGGCTATTAGAGAATAGAGACGCCATTTGTGCATGATAATGAATTCATCAACAATTCATTAGTCAAGTATCATGTAACATCGTCCTTTGCGGCCTCCTTTGTATACGCATGACTCCCCCATTGTAAAGTACTTCGTATCATATATCATGTGTGACATTGTCATGTAAAAAAGAGAGAACGAGAGAAGAGTAAGTACTTTAAATTTTTATTAATTGTAAAAGTTTGATTTGAATAGCACTAGAAAGCGTTGTTATGAAGATATGAATTAAATCTATTAGCAGATTAATTAAAGTGGTTGAGCTTAATGGGAAGGATGAGTGACATATACTTCCTCCAATACATTCCATCACAATCACAATAAAGATAATGAATCATTTTATATATTAATTTAAAAACCAAAATTAAACATCATAAAACTACAAATTAATAGAAAAAAAATTAAATGGAAATAACCCTAGTGCTATGAATCTCAGTATAATCAACCTCATCTAACTCTTTCTCCATATTAACAAGTCTTAACAAACTACCAACAGCCAAAATTGCTTTAGGATTAACATCATGCATAACCCTATTATATAAGCTTTTACATGCCCTATATCCTTTTTCACGTAACAATAACTCTTCTTCCTTTTGTTTTCCTAACAAACAATGTCCTAGTATTCTAAGACACGGCCCTAACAACTCCCACGGTAGTAATATCCTCCCTTGCCCGTCTTTGTCGTCGTCACTTTGGTTGTCGTTGTCGTTGTCGTTGTTGTTGTTACGTGATCCGGCCCATTGGTATAAGAACTCGCAAAAATCGAGCTTAGACTCGGTAGGCATGACACAAATCTTGCTAAAAAATAACTCAAGGGCGACACCTACGATCCTCGCCCTACGAGTGGATCGTATGGTGCCGTGGGGTTCGAGAGAGGAAGAGATGACGGCAATGTTGAGGTCAGTGGAGTTGTTACGTTGAGGGGATGAGCTTTCGTGGTAGATGCTAGGGTGGGAGAGGTCAGGGATGGTAACGGTGATGGGGTGGTTGTTTCGAGTGGTGGTTTCGTGTGCGTAAAGGGCTAGGAGGATGGCCTCGAAACCGGCTAAAGGTTGGCGTGGACGACGAGTGATGCGGGTGAGGTAAAGGCCGGATATAAGAGGGACAAAGCGTAAGACAATGAGTTGGAGGGTAGGGTCGGAGGAGTGGAATGTGTCGTAGAGCCAACGACAAAGGTGGTTGTCGCCGGACCCTGAGGAAGGGTGGCGGAGTAAGGAGGAGATTTGGGAGGTGATTTCGGGGGAAGTTAAGAGGACGAAGGCGGGGGGTGAAGGGGAAGTGGTGGTGGTGGAGGAGAAGGAGGCGGGAGGGGTAGGGAGGATTGTGGTTAAGGAGTCGAGGGCGGCTTGCACCTTAGTTGGGGAAGAGGTGGAAGTCGCGGTTTGTTTGGCGGTTGTGGTGGTGGAGATGGAGATGGAGATTGGTGGAGGGTGTGTTGGGGAGGATGTGGTGGAGGAAGGGGAGGTGGGATGAGAGTTGGGAGAGGTTGACATATTTTTGGTTTTTGATTTGATGTGGTATGGTATATTTGGTGGAGAAATGTTATGGATTGTGTTAGGGGGGAGGAGGAGGAATGAGGAAATTTCAAGGGTTGAAATGTGGGAATGAGAGTTATTGGAGGATGAGTTAATTAAGGAGAAAATTAGGATCATAATTTTTTCCCTATTCTTAAGGCATAATGAGAATTACTTTTAAGAGTTTTAACGTACTATTAATTAGGAGAAAAACTTTTAAAGAGATTTTTTTTTAAAGAAAACTTTAGTGTTTTCGTAAGTGGTACTCTATAAGAATTAAGACTATTAACACTAAGAAATATTATATGCCTTGTCTTAAAATAAAACTTTACAAGTTGAAAAAATATGAATAGTGTTTGTATAAAATATAAAGCACTAGCCAGTAAGCTAAGGACAGCCCCGTTCCTGGAAATTTATGGGCCCTAGGCATAATGTAAGAAAAAGGCCACTTATGTAACAAATTTTTTTACACACAATAGCTTTAAATATAAGACAATCAAAATAGCTTATATTATTTGAATAGTAAGTCTCCATACACAATACTGGAGTAATAACTTTGCATAATATTTCGGTAATTGAATAAATATGAAACGGTGTAATTGAAAAGATTAATATTTTGGAGCAAATATTCATATAAACTGGAAGATTAGAAGAAGAAGTGAAGAGGTTATATTGCATTGTTATCTCCACCTAATTGACATCTAAGTAATTTAATGTTAATTGCTAACTAAATGCAGTAATTATCTTTTTAAAAAGTAGGGTGTTTTTTTTTTTTTTAACAAGTAAAAACTACAGAGTAAAATTCTACAGCTATACAAACTGATTTTTTTTTGGGCCCTAGGATTGCACTCGAGGCCTACCCCTCCGGGACGGCCATGAGTAAGGACGACTTTATTCAAACTCGACTCCAAATCTTGATTAAAATCTCAACTCAAGTTAAAATGACATGATTTGAACTCGAAGTTTTTAGAACTTAACACAAAGTTTCTACTTGAAAGTCGTCGTAATTCGAAATGACTCAATCTAAACTAGACCTTAACACAACCTAAAATCTAACCTGATTCGATTAATTATTGACCTGAGCATATCTAAAACTTGAATGGACCTGATTCGATTTAAATTCGATCCGAAGACACAATAAACCCATAATAACTTAATCTAAATTTGACCTCATGTCACTACATAAATTGATAAATGTCCTATGACTTCTATTCTTTTACCATACTAGTTATCGAGCCCCGCGCGCGCGATGCGCGCGCTTCGTGTGGTGAATCGGAAAAGTTTAGTTTAGCGCTTAACGTTAATGTATAATTAATTTGTTATATTTTGACATAGTGTTTGTTGCTTTTTATAAATACAATGTTATCATTATATATAGATTGATAAAGTTGTAGTTGTTTATGTAGCAATAATTTAGTATAATTATTGGGTATTCTTGTCAATTCATAATGTAGCAATAATTTAAAATGTGTATGTTAATTATGTAAATAGTGATGTTGTTGCATTGTTGTATCAAATTAAGGAAAGATGATTCTATTCTCTTGAATTGTAAGTTGATTTAGGCTTAGTCTTGCTTTATTTTAAATTTAAATATGTTGATGTATTTGCATGTTCTTAAGCAAGTACTTCGCTGAAAATTAGCCAGCTGTGAGATAATATCGGTTTTATGCGAGCGAAATTTAGTTTGTATCGGTCAAATCGGCTAAAATCTCGGCGTTTTGAAAAACACCGCATCAAAACCATCTCCGACTCAGGTGAGCTTTGGTTTGGGGAACATTCTTTGGCTTGGATGAGCCTTAGTTCGGATGAACCATTTTCGGCTCGGATGAATCACCTTCAACTCGGATAAATCACCTTCGGCTCGGATGAACCACCTTCGGCTCGAACGAGGTTCAGCTCGGATGAACCACCTTCGGCTCGTGTTAGTTTTGGCGAATCGAAATAGTTTTGCATAGCACTTAAGGTAAATGTGTGATTAATTTGTTCTATTTTGACATAATATTTGTTGTATCTACAAATATAATGTTATTGTTATATATGAATTAGTAATATCGTTGTTGATATATATGTAGTAAGAAATTATAACGTGAATTGCAATTATGGGTCGTTCTTTTTTAGTGAATGGATTGGTTTTTGTTGTTGTACCAAATTAACAAAAGATGATTTTATGGTCCATCTATTAAGCTATTGATTTCTAAGTTGAATTGAGCGTAGCTTAGCTTATCTTAAAATATTATACATGTTCCATTTGATAATATACATAATAAAATTGACACATTTGTACTTATATCTACTATTTGTTTGTAAATTTATACATGTTCAAATTGATAGATTTATATTTGCAATTTATGAATTGTTTTAGCCAGATCTGATCAATGTGCATTTAGATTTGGATTATATTGTGTGTTTTGTATGGTTGATGCTTCAATTTTTGTCTTTCTCTTCCTCTCTCTATCTCATCCTCTTTCCTTCATAACCCATATTTCTATCTCTCCCATTTTTTCTAATTTTTTTTTCTCTAGGCCTTTATCCCTTCTTCTAGCCTACCCCTTATCTCATATGAACTGGTATTTCTATCTTTCGACCTACCCTATCTCTTAGCCCTCTTTGTCTTTCTCTTCAAACCCTTCGTTTTCATAGTTCCTTTTATCTATCTCGATGATTCTCTCTATTTTGGCCCTTGTTTCTCTACCTCTCTTTCCTTTTCTCTCCTTCTCCCCTTCCTCTCCTCCTATTTCTTAAGTAACCCCTAACCGACTAACCTTGGACTGAGTAATTCTTCAAGTAACCCTTGAATGAACCTTCAAGTAACTGCTGACCAAGAAACCCATGACCGAACTCTTTAAGTAACCCTGACCGAACTACTCAAGAAACCCCTGACCGAACTACTTAAATAACCCCTTACCTATTAACTCGAGAAAACCCTCACCGAGTAACTCACGTAATCCTTAACCAAGTAACCCTTGACCGAGTAACCCCTAATCCAGTAATCCCTCAAGTAACCCTTAATAGGGGTGAGCAAAAATTCCGGGTACCCGGAATTGGAACCGGAACCGGTTAGGAACCGGCGGGTCCGGAACCGAGATTGGACCCGGTGGTTCCAATTCCGGGTAATAAATTAAGGACCCGATTATAACCAATTCCAATTCCAATTCTCAACTTTTTGGACCCGGAACCGGTTGGGTACCCGGTTACCGAATATATCCTAAACTAAATAAATTTTAAATAATAAAAATATGTTAAATGTATCTAATTTGTACAATAAAAAAAGTATTATTAATACCTAACATGAATACAAATAGCTTAATGCATATATAAATATAAGTATTACACACTGATAATGATAATAAATAAAATAAGAATTATAATTTGTATTATTATTTTAACAATTACATACATAAGTGGGTACCCGGAACCGGTACCCGGTGGTTCCAATTCCAATTCCTAAAATTTAGGACCCGGTTAAACCAATTCCAATTCCGGTTCCAAATTTTAGGACCCGGTTCCAACCAATTCCAAGTCCGGGTCCTAAAATTTTGACCGGGTACCCGGTTTGCTCACCCCTAACCCTTAACCGAGTGAACCTCTAACAAAATAACCCCTATCTGAACCCCACAAGTAACCCTTGGCCGAGTAACTCGAGTAACCCCTAACTGCAAAACTTGGATAACCCCTAACAAAATAACTCGGGTAACCCCCGCCACACGGTGTGGCTTGTTGCACCAAAAAGTTGTTGTGTGATAATATATGATGTGACAATATTGAGTTCAAATAAGTGAGAACAGTTAAAACAATAATCGAAAAGTATAGGTCGCATTTACTCCCTTTCTCTCTCTCTCCCTCGAGCCTTCTCCTTCGTTCTTTATTATTATATCATATACTTTTTCTCTGTCCTTTTCTCCCAGTCCTATTCTCTATTTATCACTCTCTTTATTTATCTTCCAATTCCCTTGCATTTCTCCTGTCCCTATATCTTTTTTTAGCCTTTCTCTATCTATCCTCTTTCCTTCATAACCTATATTTCTATCTTTTCCATTTTTTCTAACTTTTTATTTTCTTCTGGCTTTTATCCCTTTTTCTAGTCTACCCCTTATCTCTTTTGAACTGGTACTCTATCTTTCGGCCTGCCCTACCTCTTAGCCTTCTTTGTCTATCTCTTCAAACCCTTTGCTTTCATAGTTCCCTTTCTCTCTCTTGATGATTCTCTCTATTTTGGCCCTTGTTTCTCTACCTCCCTTTCCCTTTTTTCTCCTTCTCCCCTTCCTCTCCTCCTTTATCTTAAGTAACCCATGACCGACTAACCTTGGACTGAGTAAGTCTTCAAGTAACCCATGAATGAACCCTCAAGTAACCGCTGACCGAGTAACCTCTGACCGAACTCTTTAAGTAAATCTAACCGAATTACTCAAGTAACTCCTGACCGAACTCCTAAAATAATTAAATCATCCCTAAAAATTATATTTCCTCCTTTTTTTTAGTTGACACCTTTTGACTTATACAATATTCACTTACTACATTTTGACTCGCTTTTGTGATTTATATATACGATAAAATATAATCATGTGAGATTTGTTTGAATCATACATATGTATATTTTTTTAATACCCACTTTTTATAATTTTAATTACAATGTTGATGATTGAAGTTATTAAGCGGTAAAAAAATGTATTGGCAAATGTGATAATAGAAAGACATTAACTAAAAAAACAGAGAAAGTATACCATTAGCTCACCCATAAATAAATTGCTTTGTCCTAAATAATTTGTTCTCCCCTTAAATAATTTACTCACCCTAAAAAATCCAATATTTGCTTACCCCTAAATAGTTTACTTGCCCTTACACAATATGCTTACCAATAAATAATTTGCACACTCCTAAAAATAGATGAAGTATACAATATTACAATCTACACGTGACCTTGTGAGTGGAATTTTACGAATGTTATTGTACAAGTATACAATCCACCTCTTAATAGTTTGCTCATTACTCACCCTACGGTCCCCACACCTACAAAATTTGCTCACCTCTAAAAATTATATACAAATTACTTCACCACTACACACAATAATTTGCTCACCCCTAAATATTTTTTACATATCTAAAGAATTTGTTCACTCATATATATATTTTGCTCACCCTATATATTTTACAAATTTATTGACTATTGAATTTTATCCATGTACATTTTCATAAAGAACATTGGTCTATGCGGTTAGTTAACTAAAAATATTACCACAGTAACGGTTATAATTACAAAACCAAACAACAAATTATACTAATTATAGCCGACAACATTAAAGCATTATCTCTACTTCAATGGAGTTAAAAAAAGCTTGGAAGCCCACATTCTCAAACACGACATAACCGAATATCAGCTTCTCAACATTGACCTCTTCTTTTCTCCATTTTGACATCTCGTGACCGCCTAGTTATATAAAATCAAACAAACCCATTAGATCATATAAGGGAACATACCTTAATGAAATAGGCCCATTCAACGCATCAAATCATATAAATCAAATTAGACCCATCAAATCATATTAAAACCAACCACATAAAATTCAATATAATCCCCCATATTTTCCAAACTTATCATATAAATTATATTAAGTACAAGATGTAAATCAAACAAATCGAAAACGCAATCAATCACATTATCAATTCCTAATAAAATCCCATTAATATAGGCAAGTAAAAGACAATACCGTAATAGCCTAGAACAAATTTACAATGGATTACACATGTACTTTAAAAATATAATTCGACTTTGCAAAATTAAAATCAAATTACACTTTAAAGCATCTCATGACAATGATTGTTAATACTTTAAAACTAAACTAATTGCAAACACCCTCATGTGAATTTTATGGTCCCTTTCATACCTTACTCTTATAGTATTGAAAATCTAACAATGTTGAGTAGTGTTCAAGTCTTTAAATCAAAGTCACCAAGGTAAAAAGATGGGGATAACAAGTTAACAACTCACATCTCTTTCGGTGAAGTCCCCTCCTTGAATCATGAAAACTTGAATTATGAGGTGAAAGTGGCTCCCCTTGTAACCATAGCCTTTCTCACCTAGAAATAAAAAATATATATATCAGGCGTCAACCATTAAGATAGCATAACCCTCATTTGTAGAAAGGATTAAATATCAGAAGAACCATCTTACTTCTAGTCGTCTAGAATTATCAAGTCTTGTTTAAGTAAGGAAAAGAATATTCTGTGAGTAAAGTTCAAGAATGGTCTTCCTCCTGTTTTGTTATAAATTTTATTTTGGATGAATTTCAATCCGACAATCTGTTTCTTTTGAACATAGTGGAACTACAACCTCTTGTGCCATAAGCCCCACATTAATATTGGATTAAAATGCCTTTCAAATTTTTTTCAATACACCAAATTATCCTGAAAAAAGTTCAGAGAAGGTTCTTTTACGTAGTTGAAAAGGTAATCTTCATCACATTACATCTTAGACCAGATTACAGCAGATACACATAGCAGATAGATAGGAATCACAAGATGCAGGACAAAATAATAGATAAAATCTACCTGTGCTCAGGGCACGGAAGTTCTCAGCAGTCTTGGGACCACATCTCTAAATAAGCCCATAACAATTCTTCCCGCTGGCTCTCCACCAATGTCTACCTCAAAGAAGACTTTTGTCGTCACTTATGACAGCACATCTTGAACCTGATCACAAAGTAAATGTTATATCACGAATCTTAAGTAAAGGGCCATGAAAGAAAATATAATCTGCATACCAATTAGAGTTACATAACGTAATCAAATAAAGAACAAAGTTATGAAGATTTGATGCAGAAGATTAATGTCCAAAACATGAAATAATAATTGTTGGCCACCAAAACTTGCAAGTCACAGACCTAATCTCAATGGGGCTATTTAAACCAAATTTCCAAATTTTAGAGACATTACTCTTTCCTAAACTGTTATACCTACCAACCGAGATGGCGGGAAATTTACTTCATATTAGCCATCAAACTTTCACAAAGATAAACCAGTTTATGCATACAGTCACACAGAAGTAGCAGTGGTAGCAGGATGTTTGATAGTGGAGTAAATGACTTTTCAAAAAAACAATTTATCACATATAAGCATAACCAAGTTATACTTAAATATTACTTGATCGTACATTTGGTAAATTTAACCAAAGTGTTAAATTAATACCAGTTAAATGGGTCTAGAAGAACCTAGATTCATTCCATAATTTAAAATTCCATTTAAAAACCCCTAGTTCAATTGATAAATATGACTGACCTCAACATTCCACGGTCACACATCATATGCACCATAAACAGTCTTATGATATTATAACTGTAGCACAAAATTATAACTGCTTTAAGACTTGGTTGTGCGTCCTGTTGAAGACTATACAGAACAGACATAAGTCAGAGCCGTCTCCGACGATTAAGAGGCATGTGCTAATGACAAATATTAGGCCCCTAAAATTTATAAACGACAAATTTATAAAAGGACAGAGGAAAGACAACTCTGAATACGCTTCAAACCAGCCTATAATGAATCACAAAGATCATCTGAACCAGAATTACCTGAACCTGAATCACAATGAATCAGAAAACCAATCCAGCCAAAGGTGGCATTCAGCACTTTGAATTACCTGAACCAGAATAAAAGGTAAAGCTACACCACCAGTAGGAACATTCCCATCTCCATAGACCTATTGATTATGCTGTATGAGGTTCTGAGATTTGTAGCCTAAAGCTACAGTGAGATTAATAGCCTAAAGCTATTGTCATCCTTGTAACCTTCCATTATTAATCAAAGTACTCAAGCTTGCCTTAAATTAGTGTTAATTAATCTTACTTATTGTGCGTGAGAAAACCGGTTCTTGACATGTTCTCACCTGGCCATCCATGGCAGACAATGCACTATTTGCGGCTTCAACATCTG
The DNA here is from genome assembly GCF_948465745.1 of Chenopodium album. Taxonomy (NCBI): domain Eukaryota; kingdom Viridiplantae; phylum Streptophyta; class Magnoliopsida; order Caryophyllales; family Amaranthaceae; genus Chenopodium; species Chenopodium album. The sequence goes on along the minus strand of NC_137847.1, from coordinate 1,581,972 downwards.
CAAAGTTGACAAACCCAAATTCCCTAGATTTGCTGGTGTTTCTCTCAGTGACGACCCTTGCTGTAAATTAGAAAAATTAAAGACTGCAGACTTAAAGACCAATAAGCAAACCTTGCAATACAGTAAAACTTGCATTACAGGAGAAAGTACAAGATAATATAAATTGTTGCCACGAAAAAAAAGTAATTATTTTATACAATTATCAAGTTAATTGAACTCATTCAAGCTTCAACTTACATAATATTGGTTTCAGAAAATCATCCGGTGTTGAATAGCCATGAGATGTGTCCAAGTTAATATTTTAAAGCAAGATGCCAAATCACCATGTAGAAACAAAAAACCTAGTCTTATGATCCAACAATTTTTTTTTTATCCTCCAAAGGATAATTTACTTGATACTCAGCAATACAAATGAGACCATCAACAATAACTACTCAAGAATATTAGGTAATTATAACACAACTCTAATGAACCTTATTGAAGGAAACAACTGAAATTCTAACTCGGTTGGTTAAAGTCTTTGAGGTGGTACAACCCTTACCAAGACCTCGGATTAATCCCATCTTCATCACTGCCCTTTGCGACCCCTCATACACCCAAAATCAAAATCACTATAAACTCAACCAATATTGAAAAACAAGACCACTCTTTGCATTAATATCATTATCCAATCAAACCCGCAAATAGTTGTCCCTACTATAAACCTTCAACCCCAATTCAAAAACTGAACATTACCAATGCAAATATAATATATCAATCATGGTACCAAAATTTCACAACCCTAGATTATACGCTTGGTAGAAATAACAATATGTTCCTCGTTAGTTATATGAAAATTCTGATTTATAGAAGTTTTTAAATAAAATAAGCACTTAAGCTATAGGTTCAATCGCACAAAATATACTCAAATAGAAATAGAGTAATCAACACACATAAAAGTTAAAATGTTTTATGTGGGGAGTCTGAACTCTAAGCATGTGACATCAATTTTCAGTTCTTGAAGAATGAGCAACATAAGCACACCAATAGCACACAAAAAATTGTAGTACAATTCAAAAAAGATGAATATCTACCGGTCATTTTGTGTAGCCTCGAACTGTTTCCGAAGCACATCGTCTTGAAAAATAAAACGATGAAAAGAATGAAAGATTAAAATCAAAAGTCCCATTCTACATTATCCAAAATTCCCACCCAAATCATTATCAATAATTCATAGAAAAAGCATAAAATCTACACTAATTCAGCAATAAATCAACACTAATTCAGCAATAAATCAACACACAACCAAAGTCAAAACACGTTTTAGTACACAAAACAATATCTAGATGACTCAGATCCCAACAATTCCAAAAAAAAAAAACAAAAAAAACAAATGTTTAATTTAGTAGCAACCAGAACTTAAAATCTCAATTCTAGAATCACATCCAAATAAACCCTGACCTTGATCAAAATTCATTAAAAAACTATTAAAAAAAAATCCTTGAAGACGGTTTTTTAAAAATCAGGACCTGCCAAGGACACCATTAACTCAAGCTTGCGTCCAGTGACTTGAAAATCCAAATTACTGACTTATACTCGAGCCATAATTCCTGAAATTTGATACCTGAAAAAAATTGACAAAAATTAGGGGCTGACCCTATAAACGGCAAAATTAATCCAAAATAAAACCCATAAATCCCTTTTAAAACCCTAGATTAAGAAAACTTCACTAACCAATTTAATTTGCACAAATAAAACCCTCTTGCTTCCATTAAAGAAGTCTCGTCATCTTGCTGCAAACCAAAAAAAAAAACGGCAATAATACTTCCTACAAATCTGTTCGAATTTCACAAAAAAAATTGCATTAACTTCAACTGATCTTGTTTCTCAATAAATCAAAGTGAAATTCCATCAATTCCACAAAACACAAACATCAACAACAGAAAAAAAATCTAGAAATTAAATACAAAAAACAGGTCGAACATCTAATAAAACCTGAGTTTATTCACCTCAAACTCGAATCGAGCAAACCTTGCTCCATCTTCCTCCTTCTGCCTATTTCAGAGAGAAAGTAGAGAAACAGGAGGAAACTAATTCACACTGCGAGGAAAGAGAGGGAGCGAAGAAGCAGAGGAAGAAGGCGCCAACGATGATCGGTGGTTTCGAACTCACCGCCATCGTTGTTGAAGGTGTCGAAACCCTAGCTTTGGATTTCCCCAAATGGTTAAAACTTGTGAAAGTGAAAAGAGAGGAGAGAAGAGGAGGAAAACTGAAAGGGAATAATGAAGGTCAGAGAAACATATGGCTGAGAGGAAAAGTGAATACTGAATAATGGGGCAAAGGAAAAGGTGAAAAAGAGGGGAAGGGGTAAAACCGTAATTGAATATTTTGAGGGGCAAAAGAGTCACCACACTATTACTAAGGAGTTTCCAACTTGCCAACTTCTCACTTTTAATAGTTATAGATATATGAGTATATCCCTAAAGTGCCCCGATTAACCACCAAAATTAACATTCAATTAATCTCATCTCACATTTTGATATCTACATTTACGAGAATGATTAAATTTTACCTTGTGTTATGCATGCATGTTTATAATTCAAACTTCCATATCAAATAAAAAAAAAAAAATAGTCAAATATTAATTTTGACTAACAAAATTCTCACACTTTAAAACTCTCTTCCGCTCTTCTCATAAATTCCCAAATGGCGGACGCCGGCGAACCTTCCTCTGCGACGGCGCCGGAGTTATACGGCGGAGAAGGTGAGAGAGGCGGCGGCGGAAAGCTTCGAAGAAAGAGAAAACCACCGGCGACGCCGTACGATCGACCACCTCGTACTGGCCGTTGGATTTCGAGGTTTGTGGACCCCGCTAAACGCCTCTTCTCTGGCCTCCCTTCGCTCTTCTCTCCTGCTCCTTCCTCCATTGAAACCGGTACTTTCTCTCTCCTCCATTTATTCATCTTCCTTGTTTGATATCCTAGGGTTTTTGTTGAGGATTTCAATTTCTGTTTTCTATTGATAATTTTAGGTTAATTTGTTGATGTTTTTATCTAGGGTTTGTTGTTCGTATTGCAAATTCTATCAATCATGTTGCTCTGTTTAGTTTAGGTGGTTGTTCTTTGATTTTTGGCCTATTTTTCATTTAGTTTTGAGTAATTAAGCAATCCATCAAAGGGTAGCTTTTAATTATCTATTTACGCGGATTTGCGTGTATGAGATTAATAGTGAGGTTGATTCATAATGCAAGTTGGATGATTGGGGTATTGCTGACTGAATGCTAGAATTTAAGATTAAGCTGCTACTATAGTAATGCCGTCTTAGGCTATGTTACTCACACTCTGGTACTCGTGTTGGACACCTATAGGCTGTAGCCGCCTGTAGGTTTATAGTTTGAACGCACTGGTTGTTACTTGTTAGTGAACTTTTATTGTTGAGTAAGTATGATCCTAGTGGTTTGTAATTCATGTCCTATCGAACTCGTTGTGTGGTTTCGAATTTGCATATACCATGAACTTGACTTGCTATTTGGTTGCAATTTGAGTTATTATTATTATTATTATTATTTTTTTTTTTTTTTGAGAAATTTATACATGGGTAGGGTGGCTACTATTTGGAGGTGCTTTGGAGAAATGATCTTAGAAATTGCGGCATGTGTCATAGGCTCATAGCTAAGTGAGATGTTATGTGGCATTCTTTGCTGTGTCGTAACATTAGTGGTGATGATTTATTGTGTGGGAGCTGGGTAGGAATGCCAACGGATCGGATTCGGGTCGGATGTGGCTAAATCCGAATCCAGTCCGTTTAGCAAACGGACCCGGAATTCGAGTCCGAATCCGAAAAATCCGAGTCCGAATCCGAAAAATCCGAGTCCGAATCTGATTCGACTCGTAATTTTCGGATCCGACTCCGGTCCGTTTATACGGACCTCCGATATAATCTGATTTTTTATTTTTTTTATTTTATTTTTGTAATGTCATATACCTATAATTGCTTGTATTGTCATACCAAGTAAAGTTTAAATATAACATATTTAAATTATGAACTAAGTTGCATAACAAAATTTTGCTACAAAATAAGCAAACAATTGTCTCAAGTTATAAAGCATATGCTCATACTCTCGGATTCGGACTCCGTCGGACTTTGCGTAGGGTCCAAGTCCGATCCGCCTCCTATTCGGATTCGGGCTAATTTTAAACGGATTTGGATCGGATTTTTTTTCCTTCGGATCGAATCGGATTCGAATCGAACTCGAGTTTAATTGCCATCCCTAGAACTGGGGTTTTTGAGTTGGTCAGTTCTTCATTGGTACATGTTGGCGGTGGAGTTAGTGACTGCTTATTCTAAGAGGCAGTGATGGTGTGTATGTCCTTTGAATGGATTGTTTTTTATAAATGTTCTCCAGAATAAGAGTGATTCTGGGTTAAGCACTGCTTAATGCTTATAGTTGAGTCTAGCCAAGAGAAAGAATGATTCTTTGATTTGACATGATACCCTATAGCCAATCCTATAAGTTTTTATTAAATTCAGCATCGTTTTGGTGGTGGTGTAGATGTGGTTGTTGTGCTTCTCCATAGGAAAGGAGTTGCCAAAATTGTAGAAGGCACGAAGTAGTGCTGGGAGGTTTTGGGTTTAACTATGGAATGAGTGGAATCAGGTGTAGGGTTAGGTATTAAACCCATGGGTTTGGAATGAGTGATAGCTACATATGAACCCATACCTTAATTAGAAGTATGGTTCCTAAAACAGAATTTGAAACTCATTATTCTATAATATATTTACATTTTACTTATCCTCCATCAGCCCTCCCTCTTCTTCTCTTCTCCACCTCCCTTCCTCATGAACACAATTGATGATTGTTTTATTGGCTGCTCCTCCAAGGCTCCAACAAATCTCTGTCTCACTCAAGAGAAAAAGAAATAAAAAAGAGACCTCTTCAAATGACCATCAAGACTCACTTTTTAACCTTAAATTGTCGAGTGTGTTCGTCAAGCGTTTCAGTTTTGAATCTTCAATGGCCAAAGTATATATTCTATAGTCTATTGGTGATTTTTAAAGCATGAAAAATGAGTTATATACTTATATTTAGTTCCTTTTTTTTTTTTTTGGCTATGGAAAATGCCATGGTTGATGAGGGGTTGATGTTCATATTCCAAGTCCTTCCTTTTTTGGCCGAAGGGGTTTGACGGGGGAGGAAAGAACTAAGGAAGAGTTCAAAGATTAGTGAGCAGTTTTTGGTTTTTTACTCTCTCTCTCTCTCCATCAAATTGATTCCTGGTTCATGAGTTTGGCTCTTACTCTCCTACCCACCAAAGTATGAGAACTCAATACTTTGAAGGTATCAAGGTATGGAAGTTGGACCCTTCTAGGTATCAAAATAAAAAAAATTATTGGACCAAACATCATTTTAAAATATGGCTGAACCAAACACTCCCTTATTAGTTTTGAACGTTGAAAATAAATCTGTGCTGTAAAACTGGACTCATGCCTTGCAGCCATCTCAGCATAAATTGACAAATTACAAAACTTTACCTTATCATTGTAATTGCAGAGTTCTTGAGCCTATAATCCTATACATAAGTTTATAGGTTCAAGTATACCTTTTTACACCATAATTATTTTTCCAAGAAATAAATTATTCACAATCATAAAAATTAATAGCATTATGAAGCTCTTTTTTGTCTATTTATTATTATTTCTCTGTAAAACTACCTTAAATTTTGGATAATTATGGCTTATGCAGTAGCATTAAGGTTTGAAATGGTCGTCACTCTGATCTAAATCATATGCAACAGAACAACTTTTCACGGCTCAACAAGTTAGAATTTTGTAACTGAATATCCTTTTTTGTTGGCCTTCATGTCACAAAAGGCCTTGATATAATTCCATTGTATTGAGAGGCCGAGAATCAGCATGTAATCGAACAACTTGTGAGTTTATTTCTGGTCTGACGCCATTGGATTAGGAGAGTTTCAGATAATCAGTTGTGAGAGTTTTAATAAAGGGATCTTTGTTAGTAAAGAATGGAGAAGAAATATAAGAACATGGATTTTTTTTAACCAATAGCTCACGATGAATGTAAACTTTGGTACGTGGTGTTTCATATACTGTTAGTTTTGGTTGCATTCTTTATCAATCTGCTGGATTTTTACTTCTCTCTCTACTCCTTTCTCCCTCTTTCTCTCAATAAAATATTTCTTTTCTATTACATGTATAAATCTCACTTTTTGTATGTTGATTTTTGTTTTAGACTTGTGCTCTTAAGTATTTTTACATCCCATTATTTTTCCTAATGATTTTTTCCCAACTGTAGCTGATGAGGTGCAAACAGAGGAAGAACAAGAAGTTGAAGATTCCAAAGAGAATTGTTTAGTGAATGTAAGACTTGCGTTCTTTTTGTAATTCTTATGCATTTGTTCTTATACATATATGGCTTCTGCATCGAAAGTCACACGTGTCTGTGCCACATGGTTATGACTGATTGCACGCTATATCTTCTGAACTTTAATATAGAACTTAACTTTTTGGGATGGACTATTATACTTGTATATTATTCTTATCTGGCCTTTTGGAATTTGGACACCTGCTACAGTGATGTTTCAATTATTGTAAGCTTATCATCCCCGTGTTGGAAATGAAAGCGTGAAGCTTAGATTTTTTGGTGCATGTTAGTCTGATTTGGCCAAACCTCTTACAAATGTTTACACGATTCACATCGAAAATGTAGTCATGTGGGATCTTTTTAGATTAATCGTAATGTGTATTGTCAAATTATGAAGATTATGAACCTTTTATAATAAATTAATGATACGTTGAGCCTTGAAACGTGAAATTGTTTTGAGTTTGCTTACCTCCTTAATATAAACTTAACTGTGTTTTGTCTCTGTTGTCTGCAAATATACATTCCAGCATGTTGTTCCCAAATCAACTGTTGGGATTGACCCCAGCGAAGTCAAAGGGAAATCACAGCTTGATATTACTAATGAAGATGGACTAGATAAAAGTGGAGGCTGTTCAGGTGGTGGAGTTCCTGACATTGAGCAGATTATCAAAGGGAAGACATTCTCTAAGTGAGTTGTTTATTTTATTTTATTTTATTTTTATTATTATTTTTTTCTTAAGGATTTGGAGGTACATAATGCTCTGCAGTGTTAATGTTCTCTTTATTCACAATGTTAATTGCTTGATTCTTGGTACGTGTGGCTCATGTCTGAATAGTTATCTTTGTTCATGTCTGGATAGTAGTCTCTTTGTTCATGTCTGGATAGTGGTCTCTTAATCCGCAAGGTCATGAGTTAACCATAATATATGAATACCTCTTGTTACTCAGTGCTCCTTTTTGTAATGCAGTATTTTGCACCATTAACATCTGGTTGAAAATTGTTCCTGTTATTAATTGTATGTTAGTATCACCAATCTCTGTCTTCTTGAATATTCTTTCTTTTCTCTGGAGAGGTAATAGTTGCTGGGCTTGCTGCTAGGTTAAATTATACTCTTTGGCTCTTTGCAACATTTTATTTGTAGTGTCAGAGATTAGACCTATTTATTGGGGTGGAGAACATGATTGACGGGATAAGAAGAGAAATGAGAAAAGTTAGTATAAAATGGAATTCTCTCTTTTTTGTGAAGTTCATTTTGGGATGCAGGTAATAATAAATTACCTTAAAAAAGTAAGTTTCCCATGTGTCATCAATTTATTGTGAGATTGTCACGTACTAGACTCTGCCCTGTTATCAGTTGTCAATTCCTAATTGTTTTGTATTAACTTGCAGGGAGGACGTTGATCATTTGATGAAGATACTACATTCCAAAGTAGTTGATGCTGAGCAAGGTAGAAATACACCTGAGATTAGTGGACGAAATGAAGTTGAAAAGGCGGAAACTTCTAGTGGGAGGCTAAAATCACATGTGGACGAGGACGAAGATATGAATAGATTTCAACTGGCAACTTCAACTTCTCTTTCACGGCCTTCTGTGAGTGAAACACATTCCTTCCCGATTCGTACAAGCATTAATTTTATGTACAATCTGCCTCCTATAAGACTATACGTAGCTTTGATCTGATAATGAAACTGTTTATCTTTATATACATTATGCTCCACGCTAACCACAATGTTTCTGAAATCTTCATGAGGTTCTGAGTTTTTGACTAGTGCATAAGCTTTGAATATTAAAAAATTTAGTTACTTAATAACAGCAACATGATATATACAAGTATAAGAATGAATATGCGTTTTCCTTGTGATGTACATTGGATGCTATTAATTATTCCCTTAAATCAATGCTGTTTATGACTACTTTTCCTTGCTTTATTTTCATGTGAGTAAATGTTATACTTGATCCACTGCTATCATTAGACACTTATCTCATGAAGGTATCTGGGTCGCTTTGTGGGATTTTCAATTTTGGGATTTTCAATTTCTAATGTTAACATTTATTGTTAAGATTTATAATTAATCGTTACCTATATCTTCCAAATTAAAACTTCTATACTATCTTCCATATGCATGACTGCGTGAGGCATTCCTCTAATTTCACTGTAGTTATAGAATTTTTTTTTGTTTATTATTATTATTATTATTATTTTTATTTATTTATTTTTTTAAACGAAAAAGTTTGTTCTCAGGAAAATTTTATCCTTCTATTACTGGAATGCAATCTTTTGTATCCTATACTTGAAGCATGTTTGGATTGCAATTTGTACCCTTTTCTCTTTGGGGATTGTCTTATGTTGTATTATTTTGCTTTATAAATTTATCTTTGCTGACATGCCAGAATATGTTGGCATATTAGCTCACAGCTACAATGGGCAAATGATATCTTTGTCAAAAGGTCATCAAGTTGGCATCTTATTGACTTCAAAAGGTTTAGACTGCTGTCACTTTACAGTAGTTGAAAAACTAGTTTCTGTGTTTTTGGTTAATTTGGTATTTCTGTAACTTCTGCAGATGCAAGATGAAATTGGTGCTTCACCAGTTGATATAGCTCGAGCTTACATGGGTTCCAGAACTTCTGAAATGGGCTTTACACCTACAAGTTTGGTGCCAAAATCTGAGAAATTTGGCCTCTCTAGTGATTTTTCATCAAAGCCAGCTATGCCCTCTCCTTTGCAGAAATCACCAATATGCTGGCCTGGTGCCGTCACACAGAATCAGCTGAGTTATTCAACACCACAAACCCAGAATAACAGATCTGGCTTTCATAGTTTTCCTAGAACTCCTTATTCAAGGACTGTGTTTTCAAAGTCCAAGTCCAAGGTTTGTCTGGTCAATTTTCCCTACTATACATGATCTGTTGTGGTTGATAAAAATGTTAAAGTCTTTGTTCTTGCTGGATCAGCTGACTCCATTGCGTGGTGACAATCAGAGATTTCCAAGTGTTACACCTACACCCTTTCAACCAACTGCAACTCCTGTTTATGGGAAGGTAGCATCACTTTTTCATCATTTAGTTTTCAACATTGTCATACTATGCCATTTGTCTGCCTTTTAGATAACTAGTTAGATGCTGGTTTGAGATTTTGGAGGGTTGTACATCATAAATTATTGTCGCCAGGATTTTTTTTTTGTAAAGATTTTTCATTATCTATTATTCATCCAACTTTGTGGAGCTATACAGATATGTTCAGTTGTGGTAGTATGTCAAACGGCCTCTGTGTTCTGTATTGCCGCATGGCCTACTGCTAGTCTAGACTCTCCAAGACTCAATGTATTTCTTTATTTGATCTTTAATACCTGTGTTAGAAAAACTTGCAATTTTTTCTTAGCTTCATTTATAATTTTATATGATCTTTATTTCTGAGTTGATACTTCTTGGTGCAGTCTGTGAACAATAAAACAGAAGATACATATGGATCTGGCGGTCCTGTTCGTAGGATGCGCAATAAGTTTACTTCAGCTACACCTTCAAGGGAATCTACATTGTTTAGAACTGCACAGAGAAGTCCTTTGGCAAGAGAATCCAATTTGGATTTTACACCTAAGAAAATATTTGAGCCAGGCAGCTCCAGTACCGCTATTTTCAATTCTGTGAATAGCAAGGCAAAGAGACCTGAGGCTGGGGTTCACAGTGCTCATCCACACAGTAGTAGAGTTGCAAGGCATATATTAGAACAAATTGATAGACCAATCACTATTAAACAAAATTCAGAGGAGTTGAAGTTAGCTACCTCGTGGAAGGACTCTTCTGCTGCTGCTTTGCCTACACCTGCTCAAAACATCAGTTCAAGTACCCCTGGGGTAATGGTTGACAAAAAAAAGAATGCTCAGACAAATGGACTGAACAATGTTCTGCCGCAGGAAAGAACTAATACTGTCACTGGTTCTGGAAAAGATATTTTTGGGTCTACATCTCTGGACAAAAGAAGTTCTACCGTTGGTACCAGTAGTAGTCTCAAAATTTTCGATTTTCAAAGGAGCGGAGAGCAGGTACTTATTTTTCTTAAAAAATATCTGAAGTTTTTTTGTTAGTGTCCTCTCTTCCCCATGTTTAATACTAAAAAAATAATTTCTGCTCCCTCAGTGTGAGTCAGTTGTGTTTTGTAGATTGTAATTATGACTGAGGACCTGCCATGAAGTTTTTTTTTTTTTTTTTTCCCTATTCTCATGCACAAAATAGTTAGTTGAATGCTTTAGTTTCTATCTGCTAAGTCATCTTGCCAAGTCCCCTTCGTATTGCGTGTCCTGGTGAGTGATGACCCAGTAAAATTTGTTGCTAGGGATGAATTGTTCTGTGCCAATGTGCCATCCCTTTCCCTCCCCCTTTGAAAAAACCCCAAGTGGGAGAAAAAGAAAGTAAATGAAACACATGTGGGGGGGGGGGGGGGGGGGGGAGACTATTTGCTGTGTGATGGTGCAATACAGGTTGGTGACTTACATGCTTGATTTCTATTATCTTATACGTAGTATGAATTTGTCTAATTTTTGGAGCTGTAGCAAATGAAGTTGTATCAATTTTTTGCGAATAGAGTTGTTGGTATTGAAGCAATATTTTTTGTGGATGTCTGAATATAAGTCAATATTTTTGTTTCAGTCTTCCTGATATCCTCCTAATTTCATCCGTTTGATCTTGCAGGGAATCAGTAATGATTTACCAAAGACATCTCTGCTTACGGATGCCTCAAATAAAGCAGCAGCCATCACGAACAGTTCAGCTAGACCTGAACCACAAAATGCGCACAGAAAGCCAATGTTAAAATCCATAGCTATTGAAAAGTCGAGTATGGGAACCTCATTTTCTTCTGGTTCTGGTTTCACCTTTCCTTTTAATACATCTTCTACCACATCTGCTGAACCAGAGCCTCCAACACCATCTATAATGCCATCTTTATTGCCAAGTTCACCTCCACAGTCGAAGGTTTCTGCTAACTCTCCAAACAAGATAACTATTTCACCACCTGTTGTTTCCTTCTCATCTAAAACTAAGGCCTTCACCCCAAATGATGATGCTTCAGCTCCCAAGTTCAAATTTGGGTCAGGAAAGACTAGGTTATCCTTTGCGGTTGCAGGAGATGATGCTACCCCTACTCCTAATGATTCTGCTATCCCAAAGTTCAAATTTGGGTCAGGAAAAAGTAGGCTAAACTTTGGTTCAATAGGCTCCTCTGATGCTTTGTGCTGTTAGTACTTGATTCACTGGTTCCTTCTCTACATCTATTGACTAAGCGCGATTTATCTCCCGTCTTTTGGTAGATTATTGATACGTCAATGTCCTATTCAAATTTTCACTTTTTTTTTTCCTTATATTTTTCTATTTCCAGTTTATTGGTCCCCGTTTTTATTAACAATGTGAGAATCGGTTGGACCAGATATATTACTGTTTGATGAAAGCTGAAGTTCAAAATTCTTGCTCCCACTCCTTGGCCCTTTCCTTTATGCAAGTCAGGAGTTGGAGGAAGAAGGATCTTGTATATACGATAACCGAGAACACGTCATTTTATTGTAGGATTTAGAAGGAAGGATTTCTTCAATCTTTGGCTTTTGAAGAGGAAGTCCAGTTTATACCAAGTGTTACACTAAGTGTTACCATTTCCGAATGGCCGTAAAAAAATTCCCTGTTTGTTCCCAGAATCCCTTAAATGCACCAATGTAGTCATGTACTACCAGTATACAATAACTATGCATGAATAAGGTACATCTAAGGCTATTTCATCTTATTCGGATAATAATCTACTCTTCTCATTTGGGGCTTTCTAAATGAGCGCTAAGAATAAAAATAAGCCTGTTAGGTGTGGTACTACGGGAGAAACAGTTTTGAGATGTCTTATGATGATAAGTCATTCTTATTTAATACTTTCTCCGTTTTCTTTTAGTTTACAAGATTATGATTTGTGAACATGTCTTATTTCTTACCCTCGAAATTTTGTATACTTTTCTCCCTATCATTTCTCTTTTGTTGAGGCTTTATACTGGTCATGAGCAGCAGCCACGTAACTCCTCTAAAAATCACACAGTTGCTGATTTTACTTTGAAGCATATTAAAAGAGGAACCTTTTTAAAGATAGAAATTCTTTTTCTCAAGAACCCTATCCTTGTGTTACCTTTTCAAAGGGACCTATTTCATCCTTGCAAAACACATGACTCTTAAAAAAGAAGCATTTAATTTGGGCGAAGGCAAACTAGTGACATTGTGGGACTAAGTACGGATGATGTACCAAAGTTACCACCCTTACATCGATAATATATAAGATTAAGATTTTTTTTTACGTATTATTAGGTTAGAATATTTACCATACATACTTACACATAAATAGATCAGAACAAATCACGCTATAAGACATTGAGCAGATAAAATTGATTTAGGTAAATTGTACATGTGTAACATACGTATAAATTTAAATCATAAGTATACAATTAAAATTAAATACAAAGGGTATAAGTTTCTTAAATTATGAAGCTTAGCTTGTACTACATATTAATTAAGTTATGAATTAATATGTTCTACGTTAATACAAGTTGTTAAATTGAAACATTTACAGATTGCCTTCTTAGAATATGAAGAGGGTTTATCTAGTTGAAATGAGTTGCAATTAAACTTGGCCTTAAAAGTTGCTCAAATTTGAGTCTAGAATTAGTTAGAATTTATGAGGTTTGTTCAAGACAATATAGGTTGTAACCTTTTTTTTTTTTTTTTTTTTTTTTTTTTTGTGTGTGTGTGTGTTAAAAAGCAATATATGAAGTATCTTATTTCGCATACCATAAAAGAAAAAGGTAATGCATATAGATTGTGTTAGCATAATATCATGTTTGGACAAAGTGAGATCTTACACACTAGCTAAACAATATCCATAAAAGAAAATGTGGGAACAAGAAACATACATGCACATTTTCCTTATGTGTTCATATAATCACCATGTATTACTACAACCTTTTTTCTCTTATCATTGCATCTAATAAAATATAGAAAAGGGATATTAAAAGTTCAAAATAAAATGAAAATTATCTCCAAGAACAAAATAAAAATTGAATTTTCCGTCTTTTTATATATGCTACAAACATTCATCATATCAAAAGTATTAATTAAAATCGCTAGAGCCAAACACTAGTTATATTTTAACATTGATTGATTATAAGAATGTGAGAAGTGTAGATATTATGATATGATTAAAAAAAAAATTGCCAGTGCTAATCACTAGTTATGTTTCAACATTGATCCATTATAAGAATGTCAGAAGCGTTGATATTACCCGTATGATATTAGTTAAAAAAAAAAATCTCTTTTGGTGAACACTAAACACCAAGTGGATGTGCTGATAAAATAGGGGGCCAAATTGATGTGATATTTAATGTCCACCCATTAACTTTATGGAATTGAGTAGAAATTGGCACCGGAGTAAGTGGGGGGTGGAGAGAGAGAGAACAGAGGAAGAGTCAGAAGTGACATGACATTATATGAATATGAATATGAATGGTTACCCCAGACATTGATTTGATGTTTCAGATTCTCTGTCTCTAACCCCACCCCTTTCCTTCTTCTGCTCCCTCAGCCGTATTTTTGCTTCTTTTTTTTTTTTCCTTTAATTTATTAATGTATTATTATTAATAATAATGTTGTAATATGATATATTAATACTGATAATATAGAGGTGTCAAAATCTATCCTAATCCGAAAAATCAATCTGAACCTGAATCTGTAATTAACTTGATATTAACCCGTAATCAACTTGATATTAACCTGTAATCTAAAACTTTATGACTAGAATCTGAACCTGTATTCAACTTGATATTAATCGAAAACAGATTTGACTCGACTTAATTATGATCCGAACTCGATTATTACTCGATTTGTTTAGAACCTGAAAACGTTCGCAACTTGTTACCGACCCGAATGGATATTAACTGACAACCGATTTAATTTGACCTAACAGTGATCTGAAATTGAAATAAATTGAATTTTAAAATTATAAATACCTTTTTTTTTTTTTGAAAGAAAAATAATAAACACCTAACGTAACCTACTACTAACCTGAATCATATTGACCAATTTAGTATCCTATGATTCGATTTTATCCAAGTTGTTAAAGTAACTTATATTGGCCCGTATTGATATTGTTTTGACTTATCACTGACGTGGATTTTAATTTTTTATTAAGTTATTTGAAATTGTTATCAAATTTATCATAAACAGAAATAACGGATTACTACACTTTTTATTTGACGTATTTACTTCTGTTTTGTATTATACCCGGTTCTAAAAATGACTAAACCCGACTAAAAGTTTATTCGTGTCTAAGAATGACCCAACTTGAAATTCACCCGAGAAAAATGTACCTGCTTCAAAATTGTCTGTAACCTAACTTGACACCAATAAAACCGAACCCAAAACATTAACCGACCCAAAATTGACTCAAATTGAGCCCAACTGCAACTGAAAAGATATAAAGCTTGTATAATCTGAATTGAATCGAACTTGACCCAACCCGAATTGTAAGTCAGAAAAAACCAACATAAATCCAGCTTGAATACCCAATTTGACACCTCTAATTTATAAGCTTGACAGTATAATAATTTTCTCAATTATAAGGTAGGATAAGTTGGGGTGGTATGACGAGTCTATAGTGAGCATTTGAGAGTATTGAGAATAATGCTTTTGGTTTTTCATATTGACGTGTTTTGTATATGAAATGAACATTTGTCTTTCACTTGGTGAACCTGAGTGAAATACATGTATGAGGTAGCTTGTGGTTGTCACATGTTGGTGGCTATGCACAAGTGAATTGAAGTTGAAAAATGTTTTTTTTTAGTGCCTAAATAATTGCACACTTACAAGGAAGGTTATTGAAATTAGGGTATGACTAGGAATATAAGTTTTGTGGGAATTTCCATATTTGTTAATCCATTGTATTTATCGAACAAGCTTAACACATATCGGCTAGCGTGTTCAAAAAGTGTACATATATAACTATCGATATTGCCACTGGGTAGACTTTTGATTCAATGAAGGTCATAAACATAATCTGTATATATAATAATATGTAGAGAAGTTATATCGTAAACCTAATCAACAATATGATATTAAGAGCGTCAATTTCTCTTCATAAATTTAACAAAAGGACATTGTGTAACGACCTCATAACTCAACTCACATAGGCTACAATCGGCAAACAAGAGTAGTCTTAGGACTCTTAGGCATAAGAAATAAACATTAGGATATCCGAGAGGAACTCCTAAAACCTAATGCATTAAAAATACGAATTAGAAATACGTACATTAGAGAGTTATTACAAGGTATAATATTCATATTATTACTAATTAACTAATGACTAACATTATCAACTTGAACGATTCTCGAAAAAAAAAAAAAATTACCAACTTGAACGTCAATAGCTTAATTTTTTCTAAATAGATATGTCCAATACTCTAACTATTAGAGTTGTTGTTGAGTCGGATTTAATTTGATTACTCGTCAAACGTTATTCTCCTTATAAGAAATGATTCTGCATGGAATTCCGTACAAATTCTTGAATGTCATCAAGTTCTTAAGTTCTCATCTTCTCGTTTTATTAAATTTTTTGTCAATATACAAATCATCAGAACTTAGAAGTGATTCATCACTATCATATGAATTTATACGAGTTAGCATGTGCAATTTTTTTAGACACTTGTCTTTAGTTCAATGTTCTTTTGCCTAACGATCGATATGATATGGCAGATTTTAACAAATATCCAAAGTCCCCATTAACACATTTGTGCAACAATACACAAAATCTCGTTCATGAATTTATGATAAGATGGAGCTATGTGTTAATTTAATTATTAATTTACAATACTTCATATAATACGTGTGCATAATCTATGTGACATCGATCTCTGATCTCATATCATATAGAGTACAAGTTTTGTCACGTAACATGTGACTAATAACATGTATAAGGGTACATGAAAAACATAATAATACATGTAATATAAGATAACGCCTTTTATTATCTTTAATTTCGAAAAGAATTGAAATTACTCATAGCTTTAATTTAACTGACTAAGCTAAGAGGAGCTACGGTACGACATACCACATGGCACTTAGAGAAGGGAGAGGATCATGATTGGTGATCACTGGAGATAAAATCTTGGTTCATATAGCTAAACCCGTGATTGAAATTAAGGTTGCATTATGAATCAATGTGCATGAGTTTCTGGTGAGTTGGCAGCAAAATATATACATTATCTTATCTATACTAGACCTAGCTAGTAATATATATAGTATGGTCATGTCAATTTTAAGGGTTAGGACAGAAAACATATTTAAACCTATTAGCCAAAGACTTTTTTGTAAGGTCTATATCCATATACTAGATCAACGAGAGTCCTGCAAATTATGTTTTATTATCACTCTTACTGCTACACATACATACATACATAAATATACTACTTTGGTGGTCCTCAACTTTAGTGTGCATGATTTATATGCATTTTATATATAAATGCTTATGCATGCATTCATTTCTCTAGCGTCTTTGTTCTTTGCCTTTGTCCTTTTTATTTCACATCTACCAAGAATGAATTAAATCGTTTCAATATAATATACTCTGTATATACGAACGAAGTACTCCATATGTATGTAGTTTACTACTCTATCTGTCCTATTTTATTTGTCGTATAGCTAGGGATACAATGTTATTACTATTATACGGACTATACATAAAAATAGAGGGTCGAGGGGGAAAAATAAAAAATGTCTTGTGGATAATTAAGGAGTAATGATCAAATGGCCTTAGAAACCCTTAGCAATTATTTCAACTAAAGACTCATTACTAACGAACTATATCTTTTGTTGCAATACTTACAATCAACTATATAGCTACTAATTATTGTTCGATCTTTAAGCAATTCCAAAAATTAAACAAATAATCAGTTGGGGCCATGGATTTTGCTAGCACCCCATGACTCCGTCACTACATCTAGGGGAACATGGATATATAGTTTTCATGGTGGGATCGATAGAGAGCTTTTTTTTTTTTTTTGGGAATAATCGAAACGATTTATTGGGTGGTATCTATATCGACATAATTTCTTTTTGATCTATCTGGAGTTTAAAGCCAAATTCATATTGATACTTTTGAACTAGTAAAGTGACAACTATATTTGATTAAAAACTCGTTTGGATAGAGGATCAAATAACGCATAAGAGTATTAATTACTATCGAGGAAATAGGTGTAATGATATGAGTATATGACTAGCTTAAATGAGGATTTACGTTTGGAATTGGGAATTTGAGACATGATAAGGGTGGTTGTGATAAATACTTCAAGGAGTTTTGTTTAATTTGTCTAGCTAACTTAGTCCCCGTTCTCTTCACCTTATTTTTGCTGAAGTGAAATTATTTTTACTGAAACAAAATTATATTTGTTGAACTTAAATTATTTTTACTGAACTTATATTAATTTTACTGAACTGAAATTATTTTTGCTGAACTGAAATTATTTTTATAGATTTTCTATTATAATTCTTCTTTAAGAAAACTGAATTTTACTGAACTGAACTTATTTTTACTGAAATAAAATTAATTTTACTAAACTGAACTTATTTTTACTGAACTGAAATTATTTTTACTTAATATTATTTTTTTAAGGTGAAGAGGACATGGCCTTAATCATTGTATGTAAGAAGTGTAATATGAAAGTTGGATTATTTGTTATATTAATGAATTTCAGGGAGTTGGATTACAAATCTTTTTATTGTATTGATATACATACCAAAAGACAAAAATTAGTCCCACTAATTAACATAGATGGTATGTTGTGCTCTACTTGAACAATGCATGAATCCAACTTCATTCCAATAGAATTCATTCATGAAAAGTTGATCAATAGAAAATACTTCAATTCTTTGATCTCTATTAACAATCATTTAATTAAGATCATAAATACGCAAGTTTATAAAAAAAATGATGCAATTCAATTAGATACACCGTGTAAATAAAATATAATATATACCGATACTTATAATATACACCGTGTATATTTATAATATACTACGTATAAAAAGAAGTTAGACGAGTTGCCATATAATATATACCGATACTTTTTTCCGGGTCCACAAAATTTAAATTCTTGTAACTAGCTACATCTTACTATCACTGTACAAAATTCAAGCATAACATTGAGATTATGATATACACACACATATATAGTGCATAACATATGTTTAGGCCATTCCCATTTTGGCTTTAATTTTAAGGTATAAATGTTGAGGGATATTCTCTGATTGGTTAAGCTAGCAAAAGTGATGCTGAAAAAGAAATAATAGAAACTTTGACTCATAATTTAAGCGTTTAAGTGGAGCTCACAAATGCAATAATAATAAAGGGCGATTTTTTGGTGGAGTAGACAGAAAAAATTATGTACACATAGCTAGCTAGTAAAAGAAATGTGGTCCATGAAATTCTTTTTATCATCAAAGGTATTGATTTTATGAGTTGTATTTTTATGCATGTTGGATTCAACTACATACTAGTCTTTTTCTCAGATATCTTTTGAGCCAAATAGACAACCTTTTAGATGATTTTTTTTTTCTTCTTCTTAGGGTCTGTTCACTTCAACTTAATTTTAGTTCAGTTCAGTTCACTTTCTAATTTTCTTCTCTCATAACATATTCATTTCATCTCTATTCAGTTCAGCTCCAATCAGTTCAGTTCAGCTCACTACAATAAATGTGAACATACCCTTACTAATTATGATTTTTAGGTTTACGTTATATGTAGTTCATATTAGATTGTACATGTTTGAATTTTCGTCGTGCTAAATAGGTATCGCATTTCTTAGCTTAGATATGTAAGAAAAAGTTAATAAAAATTGGGGCATTTGGCGGTTGATCTTAGTTCTTGGTCTTAATTAGTTTGTTGAAGGATTAAAAATCCTTGATTCTCACTATAAGACTTATTGAAGGTCATTTAATTTGGGGAATAATAAGGAGGATTTTTAACATTCTATATTCATATATATAGTTACTATAAAGTCTAAAGTAAGGGTCTAATTCATAAGCCTTAATGTATTCAACTAATTAAGGTATTTTAACTTTTAAATTACATGAAATTGTATTTCCCAATAATCATTTCAAAGGCATATATATGTATAATAACCTTCAAATGAATTTTTATGTACTAAGTATCTTGTACATAACTTAAGGATTGAAATTATTGTAGCTTAATCATGCATAGAGAATTTTAAGTTTGGTGTCATCATATATATATATATATATATATATATATATATATATATATATATATATATATATATATATATATATATATATATATATATATATATATATATATATATATATATATATAGTGAAAAATCAAATAACTAATTAGGGTGTTGATACATTAATTACAAGTAAATATCATAAAGCTAAATTAATTACTCTTGTTGACTGATATATTAGTTCGTTTCATTTTAGATTTCATTCGTTTCAATATTTTTTTTTTCAAGTGACATGTTTCTTTTTTAAATAATTGTTGCAATTTACGGTTCCAAATATATTCTTAATTACTTTATCAAATTAAGATCCTAATTATAATACTTTGTGTTTATTTTAATTGTGTTATCTAAAAAGAAATGAAGAATATATATATATATATATATATATATATATATATACACACACGTAGTATTTAACATGATACATCCAAATAATTATACAAGTAATTTCTTTTTTCTTAAGATTTTTTGTGTCACCGACCTCTATTTTTCTGTTCATGCATTAATAACAAAAACATATATGATCCCACAACCAACTTCTTGCATTCTAGTAACTTGTATACATAGAAGACAATACCGTGGTCCTCTCATAGCTTGGAAACCAAATTGAAGCTTTAGCTCGATGAAGGAGACTCATCAATCGCTTAATAGATATTTTATGACGACATCAATTTCAAATATTCGTATATTTTGTGTAATTTTAACGAAAAGTCAAAGTGCATAGAAACAATCAATTAGCAACAGAAGGAATATAGAAACACACTGGTTACTTACATAAGGAGAGCTTTAATTTGCATTACAATAATATTAATTACGTTCTTAGCGTATTAATGACATGATCATGTGATTAAACACATGATATAGAAATAACCCACACAAAATATCTTGAAAGTAGTAAAAATACAGTTTACTCTTCTTAATGAACATAGTTTAGTTTTCATGTACTTTTATGTGAACAGAAATGTATCACTCTTGAGTACTTTGGATGATCGATTAATTGTTTAGTAAAGCAGTCCTTGGCATGAGATGCTTTTGCGAGCCCTAAAATCGCGATCAACCACAAGAGTTTTAGTGAATTGAAGGATTTCACTGAATTATAAGAAACTTAATCAAATTAATTAATTGTAAATGCCACAAACAGTCAACAAAAGAAGAGTAGTACAAGTATTAAATGAAGAGCAAATTAAAAGCAAAATAATCTTGCAACTTAAACTAAACAATTGACAATAAATGATCCATGTTTTTGTTGTTAATTTTCAGCTTAACTAAACACAATAAATGAATGACATGCTCCTAGAATATTTTTCTATTACATAACTCTAGTTGCTTCATACATTATTATTTTTTTATGTTCAAATTCATCTCCCATTCTTCCTTTACCAATATTGCATTTTACATTCTCGAAGATAAATTATACTCCATATTAGAGAATATTAGAGATTCTATGTTGTACTACGCGTGAATTATATTATTAAGATTGTTTCAATTAAATTAAAATACTACTCCGTATATGATTATGGTGTTGCTTAAAATTAGTCCGTGTATAATGTTCTTAATTTAATGAAAAATGCAGGACTAAACAAGTAAATAGCTGTGAAAATTTACCTCATCTAGCTTAGGTTGATTGTTGGTCTCCAGCATCAGCCCAAAATGAATGTGAGGGAAATGTGCCCACTACAATTAACATTAAAATAAAATTGAGTTATAATTATTCAAAGTATATTTCTCACACTTCATATATACTTTCTTGATCAAACTTTGACCTATAAAAGTATCGTCTTATTTAATTATTGTACTTATGTTATGAGAGATATTAATGTTCAAAATTGGGCCGACATCGAAAAATGGTGCACATAAGTTGACAATGTTGGGTGGACTCACATTTTTGGCAGCAGTACTGAATGCTTCCCTATGACTAATATCAGGATTATTAGCCTTGATCCTCTGAATTTCTTCTCTGCATAAATTTCACAAATAACAAATTCATTAATTTTATGAGTACTAGTACTAAATTAAATGCATTGTATTTATCATATACAAGTACACATATTAATATATTAGCTTGATCTTAAGTGTACGATTAATTACTTTATGAACTGGTTGTAGGCAGATGGTACGCGTTGCCTCTTCTCAGGTGCTAAATACATGAACAAAAACGTTGCAATCAAATTAGTTAATGATTTGAATCATCAAACATAAGATTGTAAAAACTAATTAGATACCTGAAAAGAAACAAATAGTTGTATTAATGTTGAATTAAATGGAAGAAAATTAATCTTACGGCGATTAATAATCCTTTCCTCAGCAGAATTATTGCTAATAGGAGGCGAAATTCGCATAGTTGTTGCTGCTTTGCTAGTGTAGTTGCACTTGGAGGATGAACCCAAATTGTCAATCCTATATTCACCCATATTGCCATTGTTTGGTGCCTAAAACATAAATGAATGAAGTTTAATGAAATAAATTAATTAAATGTTATGATAAATTTTTAAAAAAACATTAATAACATAACAGACTAATCATCAATGTTTAACATATGCTTAACATATGACTAGTATATGTTTAACAAAAGATGTTAATTGATAATCCATGTCGGCGTAGTAGAGAGTTTAGGAATCGACAAGTGTAAACACTCTTTGTATAATCAAATCAATGTAATAAAAGCATTATCCGCGACAATTTCTTTATTAAAAAAAAAAAAAAACAAAATAGGGCTCAATCCGCTCAAGTAATTATCAAGCATACTAGTCCTCATCGATACATAATATAATGTGTTATCTTGACGTTTGAGATGAGGAGAGACACAAATTAAACAAGGTAATTAACTCAAAGAAGGAAAATTATTACGATGGATCAAGAAGAAAATTAAAGGGAGATGGGTAATTAAAGCGTAAACACTCCTATAAATCAAGATTTATGTTATTAATTTTTATATTTTATATTTTTGTAATTTTACTGTAGCATACTAGACTTTTTATAAGACATAGAGCTAGACTAGCTTAGGTAAAATAAAAATAGACCTATATATTTGTAGAGTGTGCTATAGCCTACAATTGAAGAAAAAAAACACCTGCAGGATCTAACAAATTTTACCAATCAAATCAACAAAAAGGTCTTATCTATAAAAACAAATCCCAAGAGACCTAGACTTTCCCAAATAAAATTATTTATCTATTATAATTTTTAATATAATCCACCCACTTCCCAAAAATATACATATAGAATAATTTTTAAAAAAATTAAGACAAGCTTGAGAAATGTGTTATTATTACTGAGTACAGCATTAATTTGAAAACCCTAGGTATATAAGTAGATTAATACTCCCTCCGTCCCTAAATTACATTCCTCTTTCTAGCATTTATTCCTCACATAATAGAGAGAAAGAGGAATGTAATTTAGGGACAGAGGGAGTAACAAAATTATGTTTAGACAATGGTTATATGATTAAAAAAATTAAAAAAGAGATCGATGAACTTTTAGAGACAGAGTGAGTATATGTAATACCTGATGAAAGTTTTGTTGTTGGTGTTGCTGCCAGGATGCGGAGAGCGAATGGAAGGCGGCGGCCATGTTAACTGACCATAGATTAGTGCAGTGCCCGCAACGGACGGTTACTATATCGAACAAGTTGTTGCATGGAACACTCACCTGTTTAATGTACACACATGATCCATCATCATCAACAACATAAAAAAATAAAATTTAAACAAAAAAAAAAATTATAATTCAACTAAATAAAACTTGTCATTTTAAAAAAATAATAATAATAATAATTAAACTCCTTCGAAAAACACTAATGACAACACGATAATTAAAATCGAGTTTACAGTTGTCGCGATGTATACAGTCTTATCCTATCTATCCCTTAAAGGTTAAACCGGGTTTTTTAGGGCACATTTGAAAAATCGAAAGAATATGTTTGTAATTTGCAAATATTTTGGTGATTAGGGTAGAAGAAAAAAGCTCTGAATAAAGAGTGACTTTTCTTTGACTGCAAAAGAAGAAGAAATCAAAAGAAGGGAGAACCAAAATGGTCTCATAAACGATTGAGACTTGACTATATTTATACCGTACAACAATTTTAAATTAAAATTAAAGATTTTAATCTTTCAAAAACCCAAATCTAATTCAAATATAATATTTTTTTTAAAAAAAAGGACAAGATAAAAGAAAATTATTGAGTGAAAATATAGCTAGAAAATGAAGAGATTATAGTAATAATAACAACCGCAAGAACAATATTGCAATAATTGCAAGGTATGTAGCAAAGTTGCTCAGATGAAGGAGGAGCAACAGCAGCTTGATCCACACAGCTTGATGACATCTCTCTCTATCTCTTTTTTTTTTTTTTTTCGTCGATTCGAAACGAGCCCTGATGGTATAAATAGAAGGATATCGAATAATCGAATGAGAAAATGCCCAACTTGAGAAGGAGAAAAACTTGCTAAAGAATAATGAGTGAAGAAGCAAACTAACTAGGTTATTCTCTCTCTCTTTTTCTTTTTCTTTTTTTTTTTTTTGGGGTTGTAAGAAGAAGAAAAAAAAACTTAGCTTGGTGATAACTCCAACAGTAAAATTCTTCTGCCCTTATAATTGTATTTATAACAGAAATTCTCTGAATAAAAGGAGAAATTTAGCCCGGAAGATGAGGAAGAGAGAGAAATTTTATTGATAGGAAAAGACTAGGTAGGGGAAGGGAAGGGCTAATAATGTTAAATGAACTTCAATTATTTATTTCTATAAAGATGGGAAGAAAATAAAAATTATAAAAAAAAAAAAAAAAAAAGTTGGGTGATTTTTTTTTTTAAAATGAAAATTAAAGTTATAAAAAAATGAAAGAAGTGGTGTTGAAGGCTACAAACAAGAAAATGGTGGGGTTGAGAAAGGGAATTCTTCAAGATTTGGATATTTAGACTGGTTCAGACCGGACGGTTTAGAGAAAATAAAATTATCGTAAATGGAAGAGTTAGAAAAAACGGGTAAATAATAAATATGAATGATTTTGGCAGGACTAATAAAATTGGACAGGTTAGTATGGCTGGCTATTATTATGAAACAAGGTTGTGTGTGTAGTCCCTCTCACCCCTTTCCTTGCCACTATACAATAGGTGGATGAGATCATGAGGTTTATGAATTTTTGTGGATGTTTTCCCCTTTTTTTTCTTCCTTTTCTGTATGGATTTAACGAAAATGATATGTTATATACAAGTATAGTATAAACTTTAGCTCTAGCTTAGTCATTTGCTTGGGTGGTTGTTACTTAAATTATGAGATGTATCTCTCATCAAATTCTACCATTGTGTAATGGAAGGGATTTGTATGTGTGAGCGCTAATTACATATTCGTGAAGCAAGAAAAGATGAATATATATGATAATGATGACTACGTATACGTCACTCATCCAATGCAGGTGTATGTAGATAATCAAGTAAGAACTCGATGGTAGAGATTAATTGAATTGCTTGGACTTTCGATTTTTATTTTCCCAATTGCTTCCGTGTGTGTTAGGATTCCCGTATCTCCCACCACCCTAATACCATATATAGGACAATTTGGTGAAAAAACAAGTGTTGATTAACACATTACTCCTTATTACAAATGTGATCACAAATTTCAATCAATAAATAATCAACAAAAAAAACCAAAATAAATAATGATAATAATAGATGTGTCCCTTTAACCTAAAGCATGAAGTTGGATCCTTAATTAAGTTCGTTCCATATGAATGGGAGAAAAGTCGAAAATCTTTTTAGAGCAGGTGTCATAATGAAAGAGCCAATTGATCATCATTTCTTTCAAATCATTATCATTGTTATCGACTCATTTGTCTTAAGAAATCATTAGAGGGACTAAACAGTGTTATGAGTAATGATTTATGTCTAATAATGTTATCATTGTAGATTTCAAGTTCAATTACAATAAAGAATTGTCTTTTCTCTTTAAGCTTCTTCAAGTTTATGGTCGATTTTTAGGTAGAAAACAAACACCTCGTTAAAGTATAATTTTTTTTTTCATATGCTGATGATTTTACGGATTAATAATAAAGTTTTTTCACAAAAAATTATATCTAATACTGTGTATATATGGAATGAAGTGATGAGATACTACTTGTAGTCTTGTACTACATATATATAGTTATTTTCCTACTGTGGGAGCATTAGTTTAAATTAATTAAAAGAAGAACTAGGTCATCTTACCCTAAAATTTGCTTAAGGCTTCCAATTAATCAACAACAAATTATTCATATATATGAAGTAATAGATTGAATCTTCTTAATTGTTAGTGTGTTTTAATCTCAACAGAATATTATTCATTGTTAAATAATAGATGGTTCTGCATTAAAATTTGAATCAAAATATAATTATAACAAGTCACCTTTGAAAAAACATAAACTTTCTAGAGAATAAGTAGAATAAGACAATTTTATTAAAGTGTCAAATAAACCATTAGACATGCATATATCACTACTCTCTAATTTATGAAAAGAACAGAAAAAATAAAGCTTGACTTTTTTATTTGAGTTTTAGTTTTCATGTTTGTGTCAGTAATAACACTCCCACCCCAAAAAAAGTAGAAAATAAAAAATAAATAAATAAACGTTAGAAAATAAAAATATATTAATTATTAATAAAATAATATTAAAAATAAAACTTTAGTTTTTTTAAAAAACAAATAAAACTTTAGTTTTACCATTGTGATGGTGACTGTTCACAAACATTAGTACTCCGTATATATTATGGTTGTGATAAGTAGCCAATGAAATAAATTTTACTTAATTTTCACGTAGCATTATTGTAAAAGGAAATCCATCTTACAACTAAGAATACTATTTTTAGCATCGCATTGAGCTCAAATTTACTGTGATTTGATCGTATGTTATTTGGAAAGTTTATGTTTAGTCATGTCAAGAAGTGGGGATTCCCTTTTTACTTAAAAAATTCAGTTATGTTTCATATCAATCTATAATTTTATTAACAAATTGGATTAATAAAAAGTTTTACGTACCTACCAAAAGTGATTTATAGTTCATTACCCCATTTCTAAATAGAGTAAGTCTTGTGTGTAGCTAGTCACACGGTGTGGCCTCATTGATTTATAAGAATAATCCTTATTTATATATATGAGTAACTTTATTTTTTCATAAGAGTAATTCCATGTTGTCCAAAAGTAACTCAACTTCATTATACAAGTGAAATCAAGTAATTTAGTAATAAGTAACCCGATTTGTTCATTCAAATAACCCCTATTCTTTTGTTTTAAAAAATGAAAGAATAATTCCACTTATTTAAGAGAGTAACCCTTTTTCCTCATTTATGTAACCTACATACGTTTGGTAACTCCATTTGCTCATCATCGTAACCCTATATTACTTAATTAATTGTCTTATATATGATTATGTGAAGTGGCCACACCATGTGACTAGCTACATATAAGACTTTGTGTTCTAACTATTGATCTAAATTTATTCTCTTTTTTCTTACTTTGTGTCTTGTCTACTTCTCTTGGAAATAAGAGTATACAAAACAACTAGTCAGTCATGCATGCATCATCTACGATCAATAAAATTAATACGGAGTAAAACCTAGTTGTAAAGTTTTACATAGTAACAAAAAAATTTCAAAATCAGAACAATTAGCTAATAATAAGGTCATACTTTAAGCTTTTGAACAAGCAGAGCAGAGCTGAACAGCTCAAAAGAATAGGGGTTTATAGCTCCAACTCCACGTAAAGTCGAACTATCTAATTTAAAAGGGTTTTAAAACATCAATCTCTATAATTCAATGAGTTAACTAGATTAACTAGAAAATCTATTACTTAAAAACTTATTAACGTCAATTCATTAAATCATAACTAGCATCTAAGTAAGCGTCTCTATCACTATGAGATGATATTCATTTCCAAAACATCTTTTATTTTCAATTATATTATCTTTATCACTATGAAAACTATATATAATAAGGAGAAGTGGTTTTCTCCACATTATATATTCTTGACCTAACAAAACCCCAGTACTACACGACATATGAAATACAGTATGATAAATACAAATTGTTTCCAATCATGCGTACAAATATGGCTAGATCAAAGTCAAATAATTAAAACTAGTGTTTGTTGTCGTCCTCAGTTAAATCTTTATCATGAATCTTTTTTATAACTGTATAACTGTATCTTTTTCGGTAAATTTTACAACTACTACGAAGTAATTATGAGTTAAGTTATGTTGTAATGGAATGGAGAAAGCAACACTACAATTAGAAATAATTGTAACACGAATTTGATTTACATGGGTGATTTAATTTATGATACGATATATGGTTTGATTAAATCAATTCTCAACACGTCTAATTCAATCATTATCTTTTCAACTCTTTTTTTTCATTGATTTTTATTTGGTCATCACATGGATTAGTCTTAATTATTCACTACTGAGTACTCAAAATCTTACATGTTTATACATCTATTGATCTATATGGAGTGAATATATCATATTCATAATTTTATTCGAAAACCCGTCACAATAATTCTAAGCATGATAACTATTTTATTTTAGTCTTTTTTTTTTATGAGATTAATTAATTCACACAAGTATTTATATGAAAGAAATTAAATAAACGACCATATATACCATTTCTAAACCATTGTATATTTTG
This sequence comes from Chenopodium album, assembly GCF_948465745.1. NCBI lineage: Eukaryota > Viridiplantae > Streptophyta > Magnoliopsida > Caryophyllales > Amaranthaceae > Chenopodium > Chenopodium album. The sequence goes on along the minus strand of NC_137847.1, from coordinate 1,553,648 downwards.
GTATAAAACTCAAATCCTAAGAGTTACAGCTAAATCAAAGGTTAAAAACTAGTGGTTCGTTAATACCTTACTTTTTGTGTTGGTCACAAATTTCAATGTGAATCGTAGGTCAACTAGAAGGCGAATGAATCGATCCATGATTAATTTAAAAATAGCATGACATGTACAGTACAATAGATCGACGTAGCTGGTTAAATTGTCTTCTATATTAAGAACAAAGTATCTGGAAGCTATATATGTAGTGTAGATTGACTCTTGGAAGATGTGATGTGCTTCAAATTTAAGGTACATTCACAGCCACACCTAAGATAGCCGTGGGTAGGACTTACTTCCTCAAAATACTCCCGTCTCTGTATGCGTTATCTACGAGGTTATGAGACATGTTTGGTAAATGGTCATAAATTAAATTAAAATTGATGTATGTATGAGTTTTAATACGGAGTACTTTATCTTTTATTCTAATGCTTCATCCTCTAAAAGTATATATGCTTTAAGTAGATCTAACTGCTTTTTTTTGTTCTATTTTGTGAAGATGATATAAAAAAATTAAAAAACAAAAATCAAAAGAAGTGATTAATAAAATACAAAATACGTAATTATTGGTATGCAATATCAAACTAATTAAACTGTACGAAAATCTTGGTTTATGAGATTTTTTTGCTAAATGACTTGTATCTACAAGGACTATAACAAAGGGATCGAATATTACATTTCATTAGACCTAGAAATACAAGTTCAATTCAATTGTAATTGAACTTTAAGAATGCATGAGTCATTTACTACCTCTACGCGTATGAAGTGATAAAAATTCGATATTAATTCATGAGAAGATAAGTAGATTTAAGTTAACTAAATTACAATTATATTTAACCTCATAAGCGTATTTCAAAAATAAAAATACATTTGGTATTTTCCTATTTTTCAAAAATGGGTTTTTAAATAAAATAAAATTATGGAGAACTATTGGCAGAAGAGGTAGTATTTGGGATCCACCTATACTACTACTAGTGAGTGCAGCACTAGATGGAAATGAAGGCGCAGAGTGTTCAGAGAGTAAATGGAGAGAATTCCTTCTTTTAATAAAAACCTAAATTAAAGTCATTGACAACTTAGCAGCTTTCTTCGTTTCTCTAGCGTAGGCATTGGCTAAATTGTACCTCCATTTTTACATACTCCCTATTTTTCACAGTTACACATGCACCAACTTTCACACTGCCCCAATAAATAACATCTCAATTTTTTAATTAATAAATTATAATATATATATATATAATAATAATAATAATAATAATAATAATAATAATAATAATAATAATAATAAAATAATAATAATAATAATAATAATAATAATAATAACAAAATTAAAATAGGTTTTTTTAAAGTATGGGATATTATTTTATTTTGATAGAGAAAGCTACAAGGGTAAATTATACGGATGAGATTTAATCTCACGTACGAATTTTAAGAACTATACGTTCAATCTGTATCATTCTTAAAATATTATAGCCAGGCTAACTAAGATGGTTGATATTTACTTATATTTCGTAGCATAGCTGCATAGGATTATATATATATATATATAATTTTTTAATTTTTTTTTTTTTTTTTTTTTTTTGTGAAACAAGCTGCATAGGCATGTTGAGAAATTTTACAAGCTATATATTCGTATAATTTGCATAGAGTAACGACTAACGAGATTGTAAAAAGTGGTGGCTTCATATATCACAAAAGAAGAAAAAAAAAACCATATATATCACGAATTATTTGTCCAACTCATCAAAATATCTAATCATATCTAATGTGCTACATATTGAAGTTGACATTCATCAGGTTATTATATTTCAACAGACTATAAAATTAAGGGTCTATTCTCTTCAGCTTATTTTCAGTTCAATTTAATTCAGCTCCAATCAGTTTAGTTCAGCTCAAACCATGTAATTATAAAAATATTTATCAAGCGGCCTATGGGGAGCCGGTTAGATTTGAATTTTTTAACAATGAGTTGTTATATCATATCATCATATCATAAAATATTCAGTTCAGTTCAGTTTAGCTCAGCTCAGCTTCAATCAGTTCAATTCACTTAATTAGAATAGGCCCTAAGTTCTTCTTGTTTGAACTGTAATTATCTCACATATTAAAGTTAAAAAAGAAAAAACTTTTAGAAACTGTTATAATAAATATAACCTCGATTATTTAAATTATACTCGTATAAAATATAAAAAATAAAAAACCAATTTGAAAACTTACCCAAAATTTGAGTAGCAATCTTGTAATTTTACCTCTTTATTTATGGTGGGCAATCAAGGAAATATGCCTTAAAACTCCGTATTCTATCATGTGGGAGATGAGCTAGATATTGATTTGATAGTTCTTGAAAAGATGCAAAAGTTTGCCCTAACTCTTTCATACGAAAAAAGGATGTTGTCATGCTAAATTAGGAAGAATTGAGTACCCTTTTGTCTACCTCTTTGTCTTGGGTGGCCATCATACGACAATACAACTTCACACTTAAGTCTCAATTCAACTACATGATATGCTTAATTGGAGACTTCCCCCTACTTGTTTTGGTGCTTGTCTGTCTTATCAACCAATTCATTGCATATGGTTGCACAATGTTTCGGGGTCGATACGTTTGATCTCCCTCAATTAGCTCTTATTATTACCTGTCTTTCATTATTTCAGGAACAGATTTTCCCGCTTTTAAAATTGATTTTGACACTTTATCGTGATAACAGCACAACATACGTACATTTTTTACATATCTATTCACGAGTGGAAAGACAAGTAGATATAGACTCATTAACTAACCAAAAGATGCATAAATCAAGGATTTGGATGATTGGATTCAATATAATTTATTACCTCTTGTAAGAAAGATTTCCTGATTTATTATTTTAATTTTAACCATCACTCATGTTTATTGAGCCATAACTTCATTAGTTTCTTATGTTCATCTTCATGCACACATATATGATCAAGAAGGAACGAATTTGTAAGGTCAATCAATTAAACATGATGATCATAATTATTAGATGTCTTATTCCTTGTGAATAATAAATAATACTAATGTACCGAGTATTTTTCTTAAGTCCATCCCCCATATTTCCATTAGGCAGCTAGGCACTTCGTACGAGTTGTTTTAAGTGCCTGGTGCCTTCTCAAAAGGGAATTTTATTAAATTCAAATCAAACAAAGCATTTAAGTATAATTAAGTACCAATTAGTTGCAAACCACGACATATTATTGTACTAAATTAAAGCTTTGACCACACGTATCACACGGATCACATACTCAATCAACATGACTAGGCCAGGCCTCCTCCGCACACCTAGGTTCTCGGGGAATGATAAATCTATCTCCGAGATGGACAAAAAAAAACCAAATGTAGAAGCATTATTTTCAATATTTCAAAACACATACTTTGTATATATAATTATAGATAGATGCGTTTAACATTTATTCTAATTTAATTAATAGATCCGACGAAACTAAAAAACGATACCTGATCACGCACGTCTTTATTTAATGAATATTAGTATATGATTACGAATAGATGAATTATTGATATGTCCTTTGCTAAACTCAGAATGTTTCCTCTAAAATTGAAACTATAAACGTATATAATTAGGACGTAAGAAATAGTATAGAATAAGCTAGATACACCCCTTGTAATATTTATGACCCTACTACTACTACTACTAATAATAATAATAATAATACAATGTCACAATATATACTTGTACATAGATTAATTCCTTGAACAATATGTATCTTCATCATGTGGATGTAAGAATATGTAATGCTTTTGCTAAGTCCCTTTCGGACCCTACTTCATTTTAAAGGCCTTTAATTTGGATTAATTTGATCCTTATCATTGTATCGCGATTCAACTTGCTTGCAAATGTACTATTTCTTTAGGGTCGATGTTGGTAAAATAACTGTTGAAATATTATAAATTTATAATAATAATAATAATACAGCGCCAAAATTCACAGGATCATAATTTGTTCCTTTGTTATTACTGATAATTTAGTTCATAACATAAATAATTGTATAGTTCATGGTAACAAAAATATATATTCATTCATATTATTACTAACGTAACTAATTATCATTTACCAATCACTCCATTCAACCTTAAACAGGTGTGTTCTCTTCATGGACATGAACTTATCTGAATTTATTATACCTTATTGAACTTAATTATCTGATATGATTTAACTTATTAGAACATATTGAAACTTATTAGACCTTATTAAACTTATTAGACCTTATTGTAACCGGTTTGAACTTATCTGAACTTATTAGACATGAAATTTATTTTTATAAGGTGAAGAGAACAAACCCTTAGTTAGAGAGAAACGATAAAACCATTGTTGTGTTATAAGTATATTTTTATTCTTTATGTATAGAGAGACAAGGCAAAAGATGTGTTAAGACTTGCAAAATGACATGAACACCAATTCAATCAATTGTGCTACACAATGTTTCAGTGGCCCATCAAAAGTATTCATTTACTGTTCAAAGCCAAAATAGAATAATAGGGCTTACACAGCCTCTCTGTACATTAGCCCATTGGGCCATGGACCCTGGACCTGCTCAACTTTGAAAGGACTCTACATTGAGCTTATATTTCGAACTTCTTTTTTTTTTTTTTTTTTTTTTTTTTTTTTTTTTTTTTTTTTTTTTGGGTTTGCTCCATTATATTGTAATGTGGATGGGGATGGAGGATAATGGAATCCGTACCCAGAGAATTCCTTTATTAGGGTTTGATTTCATAATCTCATTATTATGAGATGCAAATCAGGAGTCGAATCCAAGTCACATCTGAGAGAGATGGAGAAACTAACTATCCCATCCCTTCACTCCTCACTCCTCAAAACATAATAACATAAATATTGTTTAGCTAGATATTCTATGTACATATATCTCCTATTATACGAAATAAGTCAAATAACGTACATAGATCTATTGCTAATTGTCAAATGTAACACTTATCGACATACATGATCTAGTCATAAAATTTTAATCTTATACTCCATAGTACACATATTTCATAATGTTAGGAGTAGAAAACAACCATATTTAGAATTTTATTTTAGAGTTTAGGCTGCAAACGTCATGTTGGATTATTGGTTGGTTAAAATAGGAAAGTTTTGGTAAAATGAAATCCAGACCAAAAAGTAGATGCTAGTGCATTCATGTTGATTCATTGACCAATAAAATAAAAGTTTAAAAAAAAATAAATAAAAAAAAAAATCAAATTTCAATCAGTTGCCGCCGTCGGATCTCAAATCTATCAATACACCCTCACAGAGTCACAGGTGTCTTTCATTGGAGTTAACATCACCATAAATTTTTGTCATTACATTACCTCATCCGAGTAAAATAGAGTATATAAATAGAAAAAATAATATTCAAATTAAAAATAAAAGGATATTAGCCTTGGAGCAAGTTTAGCCTCAATTCTTAAGACTTGGATGTGATATTACTTTTTGTGGTTCCCATTAAAAATGATGTCATCAAATTCTTGTTAAGATTCACTAAGACTTGCACAAATTTAGCACTTTAACCCTAAAACTCAAATATATGAAATATTATATATAGAAAAGTGTGAAAAAAAAGGATAATAAAAATAAAAGTGAGGTGGGACTTAATCTCAAGTCTTAAGTTGAGTCTTGAAATTTCAAGACTCAACTTGAGACTTGCTTGAGATTTAAAAAGAAAAATGGGAAAAGTCTCAAGCATAACTCTTAAGACTTAAAATGATGATGGGGTAAACTTGCTCTTACGACTTCATGTGATATGCATGAACAATCAAACATTATTATAAATAAAAATATAAAATAGGTAAATTTAAAGGGTTACGCCGTGGTACTTAAATATTGAGTGACCTATGATAAATTCGTCATAATTTTAGATTTAAATTTTGTATCTTTTAAAAAAATTATTTCGTTCGGTTTTTTTAGATACATGATCTGAATTTTTACATTTGTTGAGACAAAAACTTTGACCATTAATATCTTTAATTATATATTATTAAAATTTATATAATTTTATTATAAAAATAGATATTGTTATTAATCGAATTACATATAGAAGTAATATGATAACATTTATTTATTATATTGTATATTCTTTGTATATGTAAGTTAAATTAAAGCTAACGTATCAATAGTGTAAAATCCGAGCAATGCATTTTAAAAAAACAAAGAAAGTATTTCGTATTCGTAAGATTTATTTATATGAAACCCAAATTATATAGAAAATCGTACTTTGTATTTATATCATTATATTTGTGTATTGTGTAGAACGGACTCACGTGAGTCCGGTCATACAAGCAGAAAAAAAAATTAAATTCTTAATTGTCAGAAATTAGATAATAATGGTCGAATATTAAGTTATAAATATCAGATATTAGATTAAAAGTGTCAAAAATTAGATAATAATGGTCAGATATTAGATTATAATTATCAGATATTAGATTATAAATGTCAGATATTAGGTTTTAGTTGTCATAAATTAGATTATAATAGTCAGATATTAGATGATAATTATCAGATATTAGATTGTAATTGTTAGAAATTAGATTATAATTATCATATATTAGATAAAAACTGTCAAAAATTAGATTATTATAGTCAGATATTGGCTTATAAGTATCAGATTTTAGACAATATTGAACATAAATTAGATTATTATAGTCAATTTGGAAGTAATTAAAAGGTAGTGGTTGCAACTCTTGATGTCCTCGACCAAAATGGTGAAGGCAACAGTGATGGACCACTGGATGAGGTATGCTCTTATGACTTCTTAAATCTATGTTACTGCTGTAGTTGATTGAATTAGGGTAATAATTTAATCGGAATAAATTAAAAATGAAAATGGCTAAGGAGAAAGTAGATCTGACCTAACCGCAGGAAGGAGACAAGGAATCGGTGCTACAGTTCCATGGAAGCTTCTGGAGAAGAGGAGAAGGTGAAGTGGTGGAAAAAGCTTAGGAAGGCATCATCATTAGATTGAACTGAAGTGGGGAGGCGTTTGACGACGTCGTTTGAGGTTGTGGGGGAGGGTCACCGGCGCCAGGGGATGGGAGGGGGAGGGTGGTCGCCGGCCACCGACAAGTGGCTAGGTAGTGTCAGTGGCAATGGATGGGGGATGGGTGTGTGCATTATAAACCGAACTCACGTGAAACGATTTCACGCAAAACCTTCTCTATATTTATACACAATTTTATTTTCACGCAATTACCCAACCTTTTTTATAAAGAAAATGATCCACATGTAATTTTTTCCAACATTTATAAATTATAATGTCAGCTTATGAAAGAATTAATGGATTAATTACAAGTATTCTAAAACCATAACTATTATGCAAAATCTAATGCATAACAAGGGGTTATTCAAAGATTTTGCACAACAATAAAAGGTAATGAGACAACATTACATTACCTTTATTTATAAGCATTTTAAATACCATTATGTTATTATTAGTACAATTTCACAACCTAAGAGCATAGATATCAAATTCAAAAGTACCACTGTAGGCAACTTTGGTATTATCATCATTTATAGTACTTCGCATTGTTGTCAAAATCGCGATCCGGATTGTAGGATCGTACGATCCCACGATCCCATTTTAGCCAAATGATTCGGATCGGATGCAGAATCGCAGAGCAAGCTGGATCACTGTAGGATCGGTTAGGATCGCACAGGATCGGTCAGGATCGCACAGGATTGGTCAGGATCGTACAAGATCGAACGATCCTATTTTTCGCTTAAATTATTATTGGGTTGTACAGGATCGGTTAGAATCGAACGGAATCGTGCAAGATCGGTCAGAATACTTTTTACTTAATAAAATGAGCCTAAAGCAATTAAACTTTTCTCTAAGCTAAGAAAATTACTATCTAACTACTAAAACTATAAATTTTACGATTTTTATGGCTTAAAAAATGTTATCTAATTATGTAACAATTTTTTTATTACTCTTTTTATCAATTTTATAGGATCTTATGATTCTACGATCCGATTTTACCGATTCGATCCTACTCCTCTCACCGATCCAAAGTAGGATCCCGATCCTGATAACCTTGGTACTTGGTACCATTTTATTAACAATGACACAATTCACAACTCAATAGTACTCAAGGATATCTCCTATGTACTGTAGTATTTCTTTTTCCCTTTGTAATTCTGTATACGGCTTTACCATGCTACGAAGTATACAACCACCTATACATAATATCCTACGGAGTATTTCTTTTTCCCTCTAGATCAGGGTCGGAGGCATGTAGTTGGTTGTGGCCTTGTGGGTGCAAAACTGCAAATGAGCCCAGACCCAGTTAAGTGATTACACTATGTATTTTTATGGTGTTCCATACATGGGCAGAGCTACATGGGGGGCTGGCAGGTGCTCGGCCCCCGTAGCCCATTCCTGCGCCCTTTAAAATTTCTATTTGGCCCCTATAAACTTTTACAATATATACAAATTAACTAACTCATTTGTTAATGATATTTCCTTGGCTTAGTAGTTAACATATGTCCTTGTGTCAAGTATGTTTGGTCTAAAATGCATTATAGTATTCTACTAAAATTATCAAAATATTATCACACCAACCCATACATCAATCAATGAGGATTGGTTTGAGTGGTAAGTAACTTATCACTGCTAATTAATATAAATAGTTTTGAGTCCGAGCTTAACCAAATGCAAAAAGTCCTTATTGGGAGACTACAAGTCAAGTGTTTAACTAGGGTCGAATCTGGAACTAAACTATACAGAATTCGGCCCCCGTAGATTCCAAATTTTGGCTTCGCCCCTGATACACTATGTATTTTTATAAAAAAAATTAAAAAATTAGTTGAATACTCTTATTTAGTTTGTTTTCCTAGCTAGTTTGATTATACCAAAATATTGAATTAAACTCACTTAATTGGAGTTCTAGCTCCGCCAGTGCTCTGAGTATGTTTTACCATGCTACGAAGTATTCAACTACCTGAGTATGTTTTACCATGCTACGAAGTATTCAACTACCTATACATAAGAGCATCCTTATTCATGAACAAAAAAAATAAATTGTTCATGTTACTATTCACAAAAAAATACTTTCTCTCTAATATACATAAATCAAACAAATAATTTCCAATATTCTCCTCTTAACAATGAACCAAAAAACAATATTGTTCATGTTACTATTCACCTACCCCACCTTTAATTTATCTTTTCCTAAAAATTAAAATACAATACTTATCATTAAAATAATCAATAAAAGTAAGTTTTGTGAGACAAATAATTTTCACAAATGGTTTGATTTTCCAAACCATTCACCTTTATTCATGCCACTATTCATCATTTCATAATTTTTTTAATATTATTTTATTTCAATAGTAACACAAATAATTTTAATTATTCATTGTTAAAGATGCTCTAACAACACTACAATATAGAATACCTTGTTGACGTTTAGAGCACTCTCACTCATGGGCATTTTTTTTTGCCCATGAGGAGATTTTAATGAAAACAATGAAATTTTGGCTTCCCACTCATGAGCATTAGAAAAAATGCCCATGGGGAAATCCTCAAATGCCCATAGCAATGGCAAAAATTAATTGCTACAGTAGTGTGGGCCATGGTACCAAATCAGCAAAAAAATAAATAATGTGATGATAGTAATACTTTAGGAGAGAGAAAAAATAGGAGAGAGAGTGGTGTGGGTTTTTTCTTAGCCCATGAATGTGTGAGAAGTTGTAGAAAAAAAATGCCCATAAGAAAAAGTGGAAAAGAGGAGTGAGAAAGTGGGTAGAGAGATAATGACATTTTTTTTTATTTGCCCATGAATGAGAGTGGTCTTAGAGTTGCCCGTATCAAAACCCATCTATATCTATACTTTAGTATTTAAAAACACAAACCAAAATTGACACATGTCATCATTCTTTCTCACCTTTCTTTATTCATTCTCCCTCCTTATGTTTTCAAAGAAATTCTCTCTTCATCTCCCCCTTTATTTCTCAATAACTTTTATATTTTGTAATCTTTATTTTAATTCAATAACAAATTAAATTTCCTAAACCTTCTCCTCTTCTCATTATTCCATCTATCAATTCAATTTATTCACATTCATAATTCATTTCTTTAATTTGACCCCTTATCTTCCCCCTCTTCTTATATAAATACAAATTTTCAATACAGATTTTTTCACACTCATTAAGTTTCAAAAACTAAAAAATTAGAGAAACGTCTCTCAAAATTCTATGTGAAATTTCTACAACAATGAGGATGATGATTGAAAAGGAAAATATTGAGGTGGCAAGAATACTATGGAAATTCCATAGGATGACATTTTTTGCGTGTCATGGGGCTTTAATTTTGAAGATATTAAGCACAATATAAGAGACATATATTGGTAAAGACTAAAGAAAAATATCATGCCTTCACATTTGATGTAAAAATTGTAAAATTATATTAAGTGTTTGGTATTTACAAAGTAGTTTTTTATACAAATTGTTGATTAATATATCATGCGATAGAGATATGATTTTACGATTTTAAGCCATTTTTTCTACAACTATTAGTCTATTACCACTAATTCATAAAATATTATAATATGTCAAAAGACGATAAAATAAATTCATTCAAATAATTTGTAAAGGGTTTTTTTTTTTTGGTGACAAGATAATTTGTAAAGTTTCAAATAAATTTATAATTTAAGCATAACCCGTGCGTAGAACGGGTCCAATAGCTAGTTTTATAATTGAAAATAATGAACGTGTAATAATCCTCCATAAACGAGACAAATAAATTTTACTCCGTATTTTCTAGAAATTTCAACAAACCCCACCTCCTTTATATCCACTTTCTCTCTCCTCCTTTCTTCGATTCTTCTTCACCTGATTTTCGCAACACAAACGGTAAGAGAGAGAGAGTACAGAGATTACCTAAAATTTCACAGAATTAGAGTAAAGCCTTAAGCTTTCTCTTTCTAAACTACTATTAAAATTATTTTTTTCAATTTTTTGAGAATTTTTTCATGATTTTTTTGGAATTAATTTGTGGGTAAACTTTGAATTTTTGCAGGTGAAAGTTAAAAATGGCAAGTGAAGTTGAGAAGAATGCTTCTGGACAAGAAGAAGTTGTTTCAATGGAGCTCCCTGCTCCATCTGGTTGGAAGAAACAGGTCTTTTTCTTTTCAATTTCTCACTTTTAATTTTTCTACTGGTATTAAATTTCTTAATTCTTTGTATGAATTGGGTTTAAATTTGGTTAATTCGTGGTATTTTATGATATGGGTTTGTGTTTAATTTTATATTAATCGTGTTATTTGTAGGAAATTTTGTTTTTTGTAAGTTAGGGTTTGTATTTGGGGATTTCTTGTTGGTTTATTTTGATTATTATGCCTTTTTTAGCAAATTGGGGGGAAAGGGTTTCTGGAGCAAAATATTTCAAATTATAGTTAAACTACCAGGTTTTTTTTTTTGTCTTTTAGGGTTTAGTGGGATTGTGGGAAGGCACTTACATATTTATTTTAATAAATTATTATTTTACTTGTTTCTTATAAACATTTTTTTTTAAAGCAATTAATGATTTATCTCCGCATTTTAATTTCAAGCATTTCTCTTTAAATGCAATTTTCAAAATTTAGTCATGTAGTGTCATATTGTTTTCTTATAAAAATGCTGCTTTACCAATTGTTTATATCCTTGTAAATTTTTAGCTGATTTGAGAGAAAAGGGGGGGGGGGGGGGGGGAGTGGTGGATTTAGGAAATCCGAACTGCAGATTCCGCAGAAAGCATTTTGGAAATTGTCTTTTTAACATTCAATTGCTATTCATTGTTGAAATATTCCCCACTGTTAGTGAGAGTGACAACTGACGAGTGATCCATAAGTTGAATAACCTTTAACAATTGCTCCTCGATGTAAGCTAGTTTAGGGAAATTAGAAGTAGAAAGAAGACTGAGATCAGTGGGATGCTCTCTACAGGAAAAAATATTGCCAAAGATTTTATGTATGCAATTTTATTTATTTATTTTAATGTTTGAGCATTGGCCTGGCTAGGTGAACCTTTTATACCATGAATTTAGTACAGGTAGTTTTGCAAGTTTAACTAGTTTCTAAGATCAACTTATTTGTAGCTTTTAACTTCACTGTATGGTTGGCTTGGCTGTAAATTAGCGATTTAAGTTCCTAGGATTTTTATATTTGATTAGTGGTATTATCATGAGAATACAATTTATTGATCTAAAGCTGGGTGAGGACTGAGGACATTGAAATGGAGGGTGTTTTAAGGAAATCCATGAAAGTGCCATTGCTAGTAGTTATTGCTAAATGGATTCCAGCTTGATTTGAGTGGATATTACGGGAAAGCCTTGCACATGATCCAATTACTTACTATTACTGAAGGTAGTGTATTACAGAAGAGACAGTTCACTTAATTAGGATGTTTGATGAATGCTTCAAGTAGAAAATGTATGATACTATGATGAATGATGGATATTTGTAGAACAGAGGTGTCTAAGGATGTTTGCGAGGTTTGAAGTTTTTTAGGTGACCTAGTGATGGAAATAGTCCAAAGAATTGCTGACTGAAGATGTTATACGAGTTTTCACATTAAAGATCTGTGGTTATGTTAAATTGGATGTGAAGATGAAAAAGATCCATAGATATGAAGTTACTGTCCACAAGTGCGTTTTTCTTTAGTTAGTCCACTAGCTCTTCTCCATGAACCATATGAGACCAAGACAATAAGGAGTTTTATGTTAATATGTTACACTTAGTTATTAACACATAATGGAGTATAATGTGTGTGGTGGGTGGTCAGTGTCAAATGATTATTGATATTTTTACGAGAGCTCCTTTGATAATGAGACTGGAGATCGTGAGTTTCTTTGTCATGTGTTGACTAGGGGGAGATTAGATTCATGATAGTAATCTTCAAGGATGAACCTGAAGGAGATAATTGATGGTTTGGCTGCATGGTATTGGTGATAGTTACTCTATCAGCAACTTCTCCATGATACTTGAAGGGCTGCTTGATTCTTGATAACTCTGACTTCCATTTGGGGCCATATAAATGTTTAATAGGATTTTAAAATATAATACCTTTTTACTTTGTCTTTCCCTTCAATTTTATTGCCTGGGGTGGAATTTCTACATTTTGGACTCATAGCAGCCTTGAACTTTATTGCTCTGGTTCACACCTCAGACCGTTTTAGGTAGGTGTGGCATCTAAAGCTCCTAATTTTTTGCACGCACCTCAATCAGGTATAATGACTGTAATATGTTTTGAGTAAAAAGAATCAATTCATGACCTCATACATACTTCTGTGTCCTTGATCTTAGTCTGACTGGCAGTTTTTGTTTTTGTTGAATAATTTTTTTTAATACATGTTAGGGTTTGGTTGATTTAGCTTGGTAAGGTCAAAGATGTGTTAGCGCCAATGCAAAAGAGTAATTAGAGAGCAGTTTTGTTATTTTAAATCATGATGTAACTAGGAATTCTGCAACTAGTGAGGGCATAATTATTGTTACAAAAGAATTGCTGTTTGGGCATGTGAGACTTTAACCTGAGGAAGGGTTGGGAAATGGAGTTTTCGAAAGAAGTCTCGGGAGACCAAAGATGACTTTAATTAAGGGAGTTAAAGATGATATGAAGAAATTGGGTTTGCGAAAGCATGAAGCATTGGGTAGAATCGATTAGAGGAAGTGAATCTTTGTGGATGACCAAATGAGATAGTTTTTTTTTGTTCATGTAACCTACAAGTCTTTGGTTTTTGTTGTTGCTTGCTGTTTTATTTCCTTTGAACCTAGATTTTTGATGGTTGAAGCATTGATGAGATACCCGGGTTTATCAGAAGCTTTAGTAGGGATTAAGAGTTATATAACCTCAGAATTTGGTTGGCTTAGTACCTTTACAATACATAAATATTGTTTGTTGGAGTTAATAACCTCACCATATGTGTACATGTCTTTTTTCATCAAGAAGGATAGGCGTTGGAGGAGACAAGGTCTAATGTGTCATCACAGAAATGCTTCTGTGTTGATGTTATTACTGTAAGCGTTGAAACCCTGCAGTTGAGATTTCATGTGAAGTTTAGGTGATATCAAACGTGCACAACTGATTCATTCATTCAATCTAGTACCAGTGTACTACATAAGAGTATTGGACAAATATCATCCTAGAGGGACTATAGGGAAACCTTATATTCTTATGGTGCGCTCTATTCATGAAATGCTTAAATTTTCTAGGCTGTTCGTGTATTACATAGTTTTACTTTATATGGCTGTAATACGGGTTTTTACCCTGCTAAGAAGTCTGGTTCTGCTGATCCTATGTATGAAGTCCTCCCAGGGAACATTTGCAAAGCCAATTTTAGAGCTCCCCAAGTTGTTATATGAAATCAACACTTCCCTACTTTTGCCGAGGATCTGTTGAACTTATTATGGAAATGGTGCAGTTTCTGTTAAGCTGAGCATGACCTGTTTTGGTAGAATTTGGTAAGTCCTCTACTATTTTCGTTTTACATACCAATTTTTCAGAAAAAAGCATCTTTATGATGGTGATGACAATAGGAAAAGTCAATACGTATCAGCTGTACTGCTGTAGTGGAGTATACTGAAGATGCTTAACCTTAGTGGTTTGGATTCCTCCCTGTTCCCAAGGTCCCCCTTGCTGATTGCAGAATCCCTGGCTTGCTAAATCCTTGGACTTGATGATGAATGATTAAGATTTTGTTTCATGAACAGACATTTGATTGAATAGATATACATCCAAGTGCTTTCTTATGATTAACACGTCATAAGGTCTGATTCTTTTTTCTGGAAATTTGTTTTGACAAGTCTGCTTTGGGAATCTAGAGAAGTGTTTGTAAATTCCTTCCAAAGGGAGGATCTAGATGTTAAGAAAGTCTCCTATTATCGAGGCTGCTAGTTTGGAGCCTTTTCTTTGCTATTATACGATTAGCTGAATGTAATACCTAGATCAACAGCTATATGACCTTTTGTCTAGGAAAGCAAACTTCTAGGTCAACAGAAGTAACCCTTTTTTTTGGGTTTGCTAGAGTTAATGGAAGTTGAGGAAAGGCCTTATCACTACATCTTCAGTTAATCTAAACTAAGGTCTCTTGTGGTTAGCTGTTGGAGTTTTTAGTTCCTTTAGAGTTTACTAGGATGAGGATAATATGGCATACCCGGGCTTAATCTAGCACTATATAATAGCAGACTTGCTATGCATGTCCACTGGAGAATCATTTTAAATCCAGGATTTTCTGCTCCTGTTCCAGTATATAATGTGGAAATGAGACAAATGGATTGGGTGGGATTCATTAACTATTTTTTTGGGTTAATATGTTGAGGTGTTGACTTAACTTAGGCTTATAGGGGTAGAATATGTAGCAAATATGTTTATATTACATGGCATGAGTGAAACTTTAAAGAGATTTTGTATCAGCAAATTTGAGGGAAATCTGATTACTAGTACGAGGAGAAAAGACAATGGACATCATTAAGCTTGGGAGATAAATATGTATTGTTTGTTTTTGTTCCTTTAGCTCTAAGTGAAAATGCTTTGTACTTTTGGGATGCATGGTGAAAATATTGCTGATATTCAGTTGGTAAGATATATATATATATATATATATATATATATATATATATATATATATATATATATATATATATATATATATATATATATATAAGGATTTGATCTTGTATGGCAATACATTTCTTGTTGTACGGCCAATTTATAATTAGTTACTGACCTTATTAGGCCTTGTTCTTTTCACCTGATAATTACTGAACTTAAATTGTTTTTGCTGAAACTAACTGAAATTAATTTATTTTTAGCGGTTAAAACTTATTTTTATTGATTCGCTTATATATTTGTTGTACAAATATGCTGATTTTTTTTTTGAACTTATGTTTATTGAATTGAACTTATTTGAATATTTTTACTAAACTTAAATTATTTGTACTAAATTTTATTGTTTTAAGGTGAAGAGATAGGGCCTTACTACTTCTAGTCTGTCTTTTTATGAAATCTTGTTTTTCATGTTTAGTATAAATTCCCAAGGTAGATTTGCTTATTCTTCTCTGAAACTTCCCTTTTGATTTAGATTTATAGCGTGTGTTGAATTTGTAGATTTTTGTGGTCATCTCCTGACTGTGGAAGCTATTTTCTCTTGGATATGATGAAGTTTTAATGTGATAAATTAATGCCTTATTATGAAAGATTTGAAACAAATGATTCTTTTATGTTGGAAAATTTTAGGGTAAGGTACTATTGCTCTATCAATTGGCTTAGAGCCTTGTAGATTTGTTCATGTTTGATCTTTGCTGTTTTGTTGCATCCCCAAAATGATTGAAGCTTACGCAACCTAGCAGCTGGACACAAGCCAATTATGTTCCTCATATAGTCTGAAAAAAAAAATTTCTTAACTCTGGAGGTTGGTCCTGAATCTCTTGATGGTACAGATGAGCTTTCGTAGTCAGCTTTTCTAGTATATATGAGATGCAGAAGTCACGTTTTGGGTAATAGCTGATTGTCTGCTCATACCTACGATTCCCACATGGCCTGATGGTCATCAGTGATATCTCATATCCATGTTGTAAATCTTGTAATAGAAAGTACCTTTACGGCATAAATCAATCATAATTGGGTTTAGCTGGGCGTAGTTGGGCAATTGACCTAATTTAAATTCTCGCAAGGTAAGTGCTATTAGTCTACAACCACTTGCAGCTAGCTGCTTGGGACTCAATTCCCTTAAAGGCTTAAGTTATCCATCAAGAAGGAATTGATAATTGGAAAAATATTTAGACTTGATTTTAAAATAGCTGTATGGTGGATATGAACAGACTTTGGTGTAAGAATACGCTGTTATTGATTTCAAGTCCTAAGGTGACAACCTATCTCATTTTCATTTCCTTATTGATATCATGTGGTGTTCAAGTCTTCATAGATCTAATGTTGTTATATTGCATATCTTTAGCATTCCCTTTAAATTGGCTCTGATTAAAATTTATTCCCTTATTGATATCATGTGGCGTTCAAGTCTTCATAGATCTACTGTTTATATCGCATATCTTTAGCATTCCCTTTAAATTGGGTCTGATTAAAATTTGAAGCTGTTGATTGAACAAGCTTTAATTGCCTTGAGAGGAGTGGGATTGCAAAACCTTACACTTTGTTTGTATAGAAAGTAATGGAAGTAAAAGAAGAGAAGAGAAAGGGAGGGAGACAAATTCTCATCTTTGGGTTAAAGATTGGGGGAAGGAAGGGGAAGGAGAGGGAGGGATCCATTTTCCCTCTCTCTTTAATAAGCATAATCCCTCCAAAATTGGAGAGATTTGGAGGGAAAATGGAGCTCACCTCCCCCTCCCTTTCTTTTCCCTCCCTTTCCTCCTTTTCCCCTCCCCTTCCTTTCTTTCCTTCTTTGTTATCCAAACAAAGCGTTAGTTCCTCTGACCTTTCTTGCTGAACCAATGAGGTCAAAATTTGGGTTCTCTGCATTCATCTAATCTGCTGACGCCTCGAATCTTGATATCTATCTTGATGCCTCCCTACCATCTTTACTTTGTTTTAATGACTATGTTTTGTCTGGCACACCTTTATTCACTGTCTTCCTTAGTTTTTTTGTTTTTGTTTTTGTGTTTGTGCGTGCGTGTGCGTGTGTGTGTGTGTGTGTGTGTGTGTGTGTGTGTGTGTGTGTGTGTGTGTGTGTATGTGACTCAGTGGATACACATTTGGCTGTGACTACTTGAAACTTAGTTCTGCTACTTCAAGTTTGACCAAGCACTTTTTGAGGCACATGGAAGTATTGAAACACAAGTAATTAGTGGGTATCTTTAGTGATGTGTAATAGGCATACCATGGGTTCATTTAAAGCCATTATGATTTAAGGATTATAATTTGTTGATCCTGTTACTAGATGTTGGGTATGTGGTGGTGAGCTTGTAACGTCGTATAGGTGCCATTGCCTGAAAACAACTGGGAGTGACGTATTGAAAGTAGCTGACTTTGCTTTGTGTTTAAATTCTTGATAGTCTTCTTTTGATCTTTGTGGATGGTACTGATGGATGAACGGTCTAATCTAGCTTACTAAATAATTGTTTGGTTGGGGTTTTGTGATCATGCTTTTTAACTGGGAGAACAACATCAACTGTGGCAAAGCA
Organism: Chenopodium album; assembly: GCF_948465745.1. NCBI lineage: Eukaryota > Viridiplantae > Streptophyta > Magnoliopsida > Caryophyllales > Amaranthaceae > Chenopodium > Chenopodium album. Next base: position 1,535,476 of record NC_137847.1, on the reverse strand, counting down.
TCTCTGATTTGTCTTCTCCATTTGTAAGCTTTGAAGTTAGGGTTATGCAAACAGACTCTTTTCAAATGACGTATTGGTTTCATTTATGCACCTCATTAGAGTAGAATATACTTACTGCTGTGTAGTTCGGCCATTAGTGAGAGCTTGGAATGTGGTAATTATATATAATGTGTGTTTGACAAAGGAAACCTCAATACTTGCTTAGGCTTACTGCATCAATGCAAAACGAGCATACATAGTTCTCCCTGATTGGCTATTGATCAGTGCTAGGATGAGTCTATTGTTAGGATTAAGTCATCATCATGTTGCTGGTTTAATGAATACTTGTTTGATTTTATCCTCAAGAAAACAACTTTTGCTGTCTTCTTGGATACAATCTTAACTCATATAATTAGCCCTGCAAGTGCAGCACTTAGTAGGGTAGCATTTTTATAAATCTCATGGAATATTGATGTCATAGCTTTTTTTTTATTTATTTTTTTATTTATTTTTTTAATTTTTATATTTTAAAAAAAAATAAAAATTCTCTTGTCTGTTGACTCTCCTAGTCTATGCATGCCCCCCCCTCACCCCCCCCCCCCCCCCCCCCTCTCTTCTCTTCCCTGCCTCTTCTCCAGAAGTTTGTGTGGATGAACTTTTTTTGGAAGTAAAAGAGAGAATTTTGATTGCTTCATTTTGGACTAGTACTCCCTGCATATCACAAAAGTTAGTATGGTTTTATATTTTAAATTGCCCAAAATAACTCGCTCACATTTTATGGTGTTCTTCCACTTTTTACACACTTTCTTATTTTATTTATCCAAACACTCTCATTTTTCGCTCTACCTACTTCAATATCTTTACTCATCTATGTTAATGATTCTTGATCTTTGTGTCAAAAGTAACAATGCAAGTATTTGTGGGATAGAGGAAGTACATCAAATGTAAACTACTTTTTTTCCTCTTTTGTTTTCCTCACTTATGCTTCTGTGTTTCACTTTTTGCACTTTATACAAGGGGGGAAGATGTGATTTCCTTGTGGATTCCTGTTCTGAATCTTGTAATGTGATGAGGTGTTTGCAGTTCTTCCCTAAAAGAGGAGGCACCCCAAGGAAGAACGAGATTGTTTTTACTGCTCCAACAGGGGAGGAAATTCACAGCCAAAGGCAGCTGCAACAGTACCTGAAATCTCATCCTGGTGGTCCACCAGCATCTGAATTTGATTGGGGCACTGGTGAGACGCCTAGAAGATCAGCTCGAATTAGTGAGAAAGTAAAAGCTTCTCCTACTACTGAAAGTGACACCCCCAAGAAGAGAAGCAGGAAATCGTCTGCTTCCAAGATGGATAGCAAGGATGGTGAGGCGACTGCTGAAGAAACTAAGACGGAAGAGATCCAGATGGATGATGCTGAAAAGATAGAGAAAAAAGAGGCAGACGAGGGAGCCAATAAAGATGTCGAGATGCAGGAAATTGGAAAGACTGAGACAGGTGGGGCTGAGGTTGAAGTTGAAAAGGAAGTTGCAAAAGAGAACCAACCCGAGAACAAAAATGTGACTTCTGAGACCAAGGAGGCTGTTCCTGAGCCTGAGGGTGAGACTGCAGTGCCTGTAGCTGAGGATGAGAAATGTGCAGAAACTGAGAAGCTAGATACAAACAAAAGTGAGGGTGATAAGACCTCCATTGAAGATGCAGAGAAGCAAGCCCCACTAGAGCCAGCTGGGAAGCAGGATAGTTTGCAAGAACAGGTGAAAGAAGATGCTGTGATTCAAGATCCAAAAGAGAGTGAGGGAGATAAGGCCGCCGTTGAAGATGCGGATTTAGAAGCAGGGAAGCAAGGCCCACAAGAGCCAGCTGAGAAGCAAGAAGGTTTGCTGGAACAGGTGAAAGAAGATGCTGAAGAAGGCAAGAAAGATGCAGCAGCTGATCCAGATGCAAGGAATATTGAGGATAAAATTGAAGCAGATCCTTCTCAAGTAACTATTCTTGTAGAGAACACAGTTGGAGGAGATAATACTAAAGCTGCAGAGCAACCACATTCTGAGAAACAGGACAGTATGCCAGAACAGGTGAAGCCTGAAGCTGATGTCAATATTGCTGCCAAAGACAATGGAACAGCTGCTCCAGAACCCATAGAACCAAAGGGAAAAGATTCCGTGGAGGGTGACATAAACAAGAAGGTATTGGAGGTGATCGAGAATGGAAGCCAGGCAGGCGAGGCTAGGTCTTGAATCTAATCTTATTGTCATCTTCCTGTTGAGTCGTCTCTTTTTTGAGATCTACAGGGCTCTCTGAATGACTGTAGTAGCATTGTTGTTTATGGTAGAAACTGATTTGTTGTTTATGGTAGATTCTGATTTGTTGTTAGTCAAGATACCCCTGTACACAGTTGTAGATTAGGCCACAGAGGTCTTGACCTAGCCTGTGATTAGGGGGAAAAATTTGTAGCTCTTGTAGAGATCTGTCTGTAACGTTTTGCTGTCAAATTACTGCTTCTGTTATAACTTAACAACCATTATATGTAATGTATGAAGCTACACTTATATGTACTGTTAAATAATTCTATATCCTTGTAACACTTGAATAACGTGGCTCTATCAGCTGTTTGCAGCCGATCATTTCATCAAGGAGATAGAAATCACTTTGAATTATAACACATGCTCTTTAAACTGTGATATAAGCATGAAAATGCCGAATTTCAACTAAGGTGTGACTAATTATGATGAATAGTTACATGTAAAATGAATGCTAATTCTTGGCCTTAAGAATGGCAAAACTCAGATACTCCGTAGAAAAAATGATGCCGATCTAGTGGGTCTTTACAAATTATGAGTAGAAAGTATGAAATCTACACCAAAACAGAGGGAAGTGGATACAACTCTTGCTTAAGAATAAGGCGGGTGCAGTTAGAATCAGAAAGTCTCTTTCAAAGCCCCTTGAGAACTCCATCAAGTCCTGTCAGTGCAGTCCATTTCTCAAACGCACTAGCTGAAGATACAAACGCGATCTTAGATGATTCAACATCTTTCTGGGCCACTACAAATTACAAAGAAATATCAGTATGAGATGTCGTAATGCAGAGAAAATTAGCTTAGAGAGCCTTCCAGCCTTACCAGATGATATCAGCTTTGATATTGAGGTGTTGAACATATCAACTTCTTCCTTTTCCTCAGGGTCCGAGCTTAGCTGTTAGGGGAGTGTTTTTAGGTGGTTCAAAAGCAATAAAAATTGACTGAGAGTTCTGCAGATCAATGGAAACTTGAATCCAGCAATAATTACTACGAGTAAAGACTCAGGAACAGACCTTGGCAAAAGCTGAATTAGCCTTCTTAATCCAATCAGTGTCAGTGCTAGCGCCAAGAACTGAACTAGCAGCTTTCAGATCATTGCTATCTATAGCTTGGCCTACCTCGCTCAACTTGTACACGACATCTTGCAGGTACCCTGATGGTTTTGGACATCAGATAAACAGAAAGAAAGAAACATTTTGCATAAGCATAATACTGAAATGGGCATTAACCAACTAGGGTCACAGACTCACAGTACTGCAGAACTCAGGAAGACTACTGGGCAGTAAAAAGATGCAACTGCACATAAGTTCGATACAAACATACCCTAATGCTTTAAATTCTTCGCTTACTGTAAAGGAGGACTTTTATACAAAACTATAAGGAGTAATTCCTCAACAAAAATATAAATGAAAAAGGTGCAAGATCAAACATAATTCCTTTTTATTTCACTAGATTATTTGTGTGCTTTCAGCGGTAAATCATAGTAGAATTAAAGTACTCCTTATATAGTGTAACCAAGCACAATGAAACACAAGTGTACAATTCAACCTATTAGGCTCTACAAAAGTAAAACAATCACAAGGTCACAACCTTTTAGGGCCTGTTCTGATTTATTGAGCTGAATTGAACTGAACTGAGCTAAACTGAATTGTTTATGAGAGAAGGAAATTAGAAACTGAAATTAAGCTGAAGAGAACAGATCCTTAATTTGGTGAATTTTGTCGATGTCAGAACTCAGAACCTTTGTAATTATGCTGCTCGGACTTTTAACTAGTTACATGTATCCGTGTGATCATTCAGAAATAGCACAGCACTAGGAAATGCTAGGCATACCTGTGCGAGACACTATCATATGGCATTGGAGGTAACAGTTTTGGAGTAAAAGTAACATATAAATGTCAGAACCAGTTGAAAAACTTGAGCAATAATTATGTTCCCTAATTTGGTTTCAAAAGAACTCAGTCCTTAAAATTATCTTCTATATTCTCTAAGATAGCATATAATAATTTCCATGAATTGCATTTAACCTAGTGTCTAATCACTAATCAGTATATCTTAAATAACCAATTAATCAGCACTGTATAACAGATAACATCTCTGAGTTTCAGCATGACAGCAGATATAAGTAAGTAAAGTTCAATTCTGTTATTAACTATGTTCGAGTGTCAAGGATCCAACACGGGTACTGTACATGAAATAACGATTTTATTCAAAAAACTCGAAAAATAAGGGGGGGGGGGGGGGGGGGGGGAACCTTTTTCCTTAGTGGATGAGTTAATAACTCCTTGTTTTTCAAGCCTCTTCTTCCTATCCTTCTTAACCTTCTCCAAGAGCTCTAAATCATCCTCAGCTTCCAATGGCGCCGCTTCGGCGAGTGGCACAGCTTTTCCTGCTAATGATAGAAGAAATGCAGAAGATAAAGACAGGGCAAAGCTTCTTTTACTAAGACATGGAATTGATGATGATGATAAAATTGGTGATTCTGATTTACAAAAGGGTACTAATAAATTAAAATGCTTGTTTTTTTCAAGGCAAAATAATGAATTTGATGATGAAATTGAAGTGGGTGTTAAAGAGTTGGATGATGAAAGATAATGGAATGTGTTAGCAGTTGACAGAAAAGCTGATGCTACTGCCATTTTTTTCCTCTTTAATTTCTTCTTTCACTTTTATGTTTTTGTTAGTAGAATTGAATTGAGTAGTATCAACTTTTTTTTTTTTTTTTTTTTTTTTTTTTTTTTTTTTTTTTTTTTTTTGGTGGGAAAAATTTGTGAAGGAGGGGCAACATTGGACTTCAAAGAGATAAGATTTTGTTGGATATCTCTGATCCAATAGATATATTGGGGTCATTTTTGTAAAATTGGAAGGTCATTTTTGCAATTTTTCCTTATTAAAATTGATATTGTTACTATACCTTAAAAAAAAAATGATATAGTTACTATTTTATTTTATATTATTGATTTTTTTTTTTTTTAGTCTGTACTAATTTTAAAAAAAAAAATAATAATACTAGTGAATTGCAAGCAACATTTGATTTATCAACACCATATTACTAGGTTTATCTGATTATATTTTTTTATTTTTTTTGTAGCATATAATTTAAACTCTTTGATGGTCGAAATTTCAATACAGATAGTACTAATACTAGTCAAAATTTCATACATGGATTGAAAAAACGCAGAAAATAGTTATCATTATAAAAACCTAATAACCACATGATTTTTCTACCATGATACTCTTGATTATTCTCATTTGCGCACCTCGTTGTCTTTTATTATAATCTAGGCAATCCTACTTCATTTTCACCTGCTTTGTTGTATTCCCACATTTGTGAGTTGTCCATTGCAGTGATCCCATTAACGCTTCCCAAGTAACATTAGTTTTCTAAGGTAAAGTGAACAATGTCTAACTCCATATGTGCGACGTGGATGTGGCTAAAGAACTTCGATAAGTAGAAAGAGCTTGATATTTGGTATGTACAAACTTGACAATTTTACAATGATATAATTGCATCAAAAGGACTAGCTTATAGAAAGAAACAATAACATGATAAGCTTTGTGATATAAAGAAATGCTTGCAAAAAAAAAGTAAAGATTCCATCACAAACGTGTGTTGTAACTAGTGGCATATAAAAGGTCTTAATTATCAATTAAGATTTGGAGCTTTATTAAACAAATAAAAAGAAACTTTCAAATTAATTTGATTTTAATTTTTTTTGGTAGTACGTAGTGAAAATGAAGGTTAGATATGTGCTTCTTTAGGAAGAGACAGCTCTTAGGTGTGACCTTTTTAGTCATTTAGATGTGCATATATGCAAAGATGCTCCTTTAATTTACTTAAAAAGCACAAGAAATATACTTTGGATGGTTGTATTTTATTATAAGATATCTTTGAACTTTTTGATTATCATGGTATGTATCTCAACTTCTTCCAAATTAAAGCTTTTTCCAATTTTCCTATGAAGATGAACTTCAAAGTGGTTATTATTGTTAGTTATTGTTGAGCAAGCGATTTAAACCTATCTTATTAGTAAATATAGTTATATATAGTGATGAAGCTGTTTAAATTAGAAAGAACGCAACGAATCGGAAGGAGTATATAGAGTAATTAAAATAAGTGCGTTTTCATCTTTTGTAGGCAGTTATACAAGAGTTAATAGATCGAGTAAACAAGATTAGGCATATATTATTCCAAGTTTATTAGTCTAATGTAGATATTCCATCCACTTATACTTAATTACAATTTTTGTAGTTTAAAGTTAACAAATCTTAAAGTTTTAAAGATTTGATTCGTTTATTTGATTCCCAAATGTTGTATTTATTTTAATAATCATTCCGTGTATATATAGCTAAAATAATTTAGTCAATAGTGTATGTACTACAAGTATAAATTAGTTTACGTGCAATAGAAGTTTTGTTTTAATTTAGTGTAGTTGGTTTTGGTTAATCACATGAAGAAGTCTCCTTAATTAATCTACTTTAGTACACGTAATAACATACTACCTCCATTTTTTATTAGTTGACACGTTTTGACTTTAGCATTATTCACACACTTTTCTTTGACCGTGTTTTGTGATTTATATATAATGAAAAATACAGTGATGTGGGATCTTGTTAGAATCGTCACGATATATATTTTCTAAATATCAATATTTTATAATTTTTTCTTATTGGAAATTAAATATATACATGGTTGAATTTGTGAATTGGTAAATATGACTAAAGAAACGTGTCAATTAAAAAGAAACGGAGGAAGTATGAATTAATCGGTAAGTATTTCTCTTAGCAAAGTAACATTGATTATCCTATTATATATATGCAATGGAGTATATTTTTATAACTTTAATTATGAAAGTGATAGAAAATAAAATAACATGAAAAGGTTTAAAAAAATATTCGGTGGTTTAAAAAAGTAAATCGTCATCTTGTTTCACAAAACTAAGCTTTTTTGTACATTAACAGCGTTGATAGCACTAAACATGAAATTGATGTTTTGGTGACTTCTTATTTCTTAAAGATCCAAAGGTGCACTTATTCTCTAATCGATCGATCTAAAAGCTTCAAATTTTCAATAAAAAATAAGTGGTGCTTTAGAATCTTTGACGTTTTTTGCCTTTTGCATGCATGGCTATACACTATCGTGTGTCATACTATGTTATATAAGGGGTGTACACGTTGTCGATATGAACATCACATTAGCTTAGTAGATTAAAGTCAGGTGGTATTTACGACATTAGTAGATTAATAAAGTCAAGAGATGATATTCATAGCATGAAATTGAATTATCATCAGATTATTAGGTTTCTATGACTCTATATACAATTTTTTTTAATGATAGTAAAATCAAATTCGTAATCAGTTGTTGGTTGTTAATTGAATCAGATCACTTGACTAATTTGATAATGTGAAATTAGATACATAAAAAGTTATGTACCAAACAATCAAACATACCATTGACCATTCAATCATGTTCAAAAGTTAAAATAAAAGTGTAAAACCAATAGGTGGCAATAAAGAAACAACTATCAAACATGGTCTCAATCACGTACATTACTCAATCGATTGATATTGTAAAAAAGAAATTAAATTATAAGACACCTTACCAAATCATATTTGTTCTCTAAAAAAAGAAGATAAGATCCTTATTGCAACTCAATAGCTAGGTTTGCTCCACTTTCCATTTGTAATAATAGGCAACAAACCATAAAAGTTTGTTAGATTATTTTATTTTTGAGCACATCCAACTTTTTTATTTTATTTTTTTATAAATGCCTTAACATGCTATATATTGATAAATTAATTGTACTCACAAAATTTAGACAGTACATACTTCGTAAATACTTAAATTTATCCTAGAGTTAGAAATTAAGGGTCTGTTCTCTTCACTTTATTTTCAGTTCAGTTCAGTTTCTAATTTCCTTCTCTCATAAAATATTTAGTTCAGTTCAATTCAGCTCCAATCAGTTCAGTTCAGTTCAATTAAGTATGCTAAATCTACACTTAAAAAAATAAAAAAATAAAAAAATTCTACTCTATTAAATCTAATTTCTTACACTTAAATACTTAATCCATGTGAATAGAAAACACTAATTCCTTTTTTTTTAGTATGCTGAAGATATATTACAAGCATAATATAGACATATAGTAGTTGTTACAAAAATGTAGAAACAATATCCATTTAATTGTAATATGATAATAGAAAAACAGCTATTAACATGAATGCATATACACCATCATTTAATTTACGGATGAAAAATCAAATTCTAGTCTAGCTCTTTCAATATAATTTTATTTTTCATACGGTTGACTAATCTATTACAAGTATTATTTTTAAACGAACAAAATACCAAAGACTATTCACCATACATAGAGACCCTTGGAAGTTGCATGCTTCTTTTTGGGATAAAACAAGTGAGAGTTGATCATTAGAAGTCTTGGAAACGGTAGAAGTTTCAACAATTAATTAATTAGCAAGCCTAAACTGATGTTAGAGAGTAACAACAAACATTTTAAGCCAAATACTTCCTTTAATTGAAGTATAAACTATACTTAGCTAATATAATAAACCTATGGACTTTGTTAATTAGCCTTTTTTCAAATAATTAAAAGGATTAATTTAGTGAGATGAATAATCATATGGTTGTATCACCATCACATATATCATCACAGCATCTAGTGGTTGGTTCTTTGCACAGCACATATATCATATATGGTACAGCTCAACTACAATGATTAGTAGGGTACGTTTCTTTTCTTCGATCATTTCTTTGTTTCTTTAGTCGACATTATTAATTAACATCATGATTCAAACATGATTAGCAAAATAAAACATTTTTATCTTTGATTGAGTTTTCTCCATTGAATTGTATGGAACTATATTCAGCTAGAACAATTACTTATTTGGTTTGGAAGTAATAGTTAAGTTGATATGGTATATTCGAAGTACGTAATGTAACAACTAAACTCGGGTAGAAATTAAAGAGTAGGTCATCATATTTGACTTCAAGGTCAACTGATTAACTTTGATGATTCTATTTTAATTTTTTTAATTGATGTCGTATAAATATGTTGTCGTATAATAATATAAACTTTCATGAAAATCATCTCAATAGATACAATGTACTATATATTAATTGTATAAGATAATGTACTATATATTAATTAATTAACCTTTAAAATTAAATACCCCATGAGCAGGTGCGGACCTTCATTGCGGCAGGTCGCGGTCTGACCCCCCTTAATTTTTCTAAATTATTGGTTAAAAGTAATATAATGTCTAATAGTACAATTAAAAAATTATGACACAGTAGTTAAATATTGTTACTTTTGAACAAAAGGTTGGAGGATTAAACCTTGGCCCCTCAAACTTGTTGGCCCAAGATCCACCACTGCTCATGAGTGTTATTTTTAGCTTAGGCCATATTTCCTTCACCTTGTGTTTAGTAAATTTACATAAGAATTAACAAATTTTGATATAAGTTCATGGCCAAGTAGAAAAAAAAAATATCAAATAACAAATTAAAAATAAGTTCAAATAACTTCAGATAAAATTAAATAAGTAAAAGCTAGGTAAGTTAAATGTACTCATTCATTTAGGAGGAGCACATAGGTATAAGAGCCAAATGTCACGGGACGAGCGTAGAACGCCCAGGCGGTGCCTAAATCCCCTAGACTCAAGATCCAAGCCAGCCTTTCCCATATGCACAACAAGCTCATAAATAGAGGAAACAACATTCAATGACACTAATCTACACCACAAACACATGTATAGAGAGGTTGCCTCATATGAATGATATGATATGGGACTTATTGTGCCGGGGCATCGAGGTAATTGTCAAGACGTGACACAAAGTTACCATATTGAGCCTTATTCCTTCTACTATTATTTTTTTTATTTGCTATCAAATTAGGTGTAATCACGATTGATTAGGTTCAATCATACATAATGTTATATATCTAAGATAAAATTAAAGTTAATCAGCTCTAATAAGTTAAATTAAAAGAATTAAAGCATACTAAACAGTAAACACACTCTATATACCTATAAGTATCCTTTTTTGAAAAAAAAAAAAAAATCACCCCCTTTGACGGTTCGATTCAATTCAATCCATTTGCACTGCTATTTCCTCTTAAATAAATAAAGAAAAAAAGAAAGAAAATATATGCGAGTACATAAAAAAAAGGAAAAAAAAAAAAAATCCAAAACAAAAAGAAGGAAAGGGGGAAAGACTCAAAAACATTCAAGCGCGTTTACTCCATTTGACTAAAATCTTGATTAGCTTAAAAAAAAAATGTGATTACTTTCTAAAACAAAAACAACTTCAAACAAACACAAGAAACTAATCAAATTGAGAATAAGTGTGAACCAAAAACCCCATTTTCTTATAAAACCCTTCCACATTCTTCCAATTTTCTTCTTCCTTTTTTTTTTTTCTTTATTCTTCTTGATATGATAATCACTGTTTAGAAAGTAATCACAGTAACTAATTTGTGATACTATTAGTTTTCCATACTCAATTATTGGGCTTTTTTTTGTAAAAAACAAAAGCAATTTTGAGCATTTAATTTGATGGGGTTTTGTTAAATTGAGAGTTAATATTCTTAAAGAACATTTATTTTTCAATGGGATCCCCAATTTCAATTTCAAGTTGAAATCTTTATTTCTGGGTTTTTTAAAAAAAGAGAATTTCATGGTATATTTGAATAGTAACTATTTTAACATTAATTATAATAATAATTTCTGGTTGTAGTAGCTATTTTTCATTTGAAGGCTGCATAAATTCAAATTTGTGGAGGTTGAGACTTGAAATGTTCTACAAAGCTATGATATTCGGCAGATTGAATTCTTTGTTGTTCTTGCTCTTGCTCTTATCATCACAGACTGGTAATTCTTCCTAATTAAATTCTTTTTATTTTATTTTATTTTTATAATTTTTTGCAGTTTGATGTGATCATATTATTATTATTGCTATTTACTAGTTTGATTTTGTTAGTATTTTTTGTTAGTATTCAGTTTGTTTAAATTAATCTCATATTTGATCAAATTGGGTTTTGAAACCTGGGTGGGATTTTTGTCTTGCTTTTATATTTATTGGAGTTGGATTGCAATGGATAGAGTGATTGTATTTTTAATGAACTGTTGAAATATAAGTTGGAGTTGCTATGAATTTAGGGGTGTTAATGGTTGTTTCCTGTTTATTGGGTCAGTTTATAAGTAAGTAGGAGTACAAAAAATTGGGATTATAGTTGTACAGTAATTCCTTGTTGATTAGTTCTTGCTGGGAAAACAGCTGCGAAAACCGGGTAGGTTGAGGAGCAAAATGAGGAATCTGACTGAGAAGGGGGGTTCTTTAGCAAGAAGTAGATATGCTATGGGTATTCACTATTGTTTTATAGCCTTTGTGATCATAGTAGAAAATTTACATGTCAAAGTATCTGGTTCTGATGAATTATTAAGCATTTGGTTGCTTTGTCTAATTCAATAGAATAGGCCTCCACTGCGAGGTGTGATGAATAAGTAGCATTTAAGCGTGAACTACTATATTGGATGGCCTAAACCGTTGTCTGTCCTTTGTTTCTTCTCTTGGTTTGAGTGGAGAATTTTCTTATTCTATGATGTTAAATGTATTTGATATTAAGTCTAATATAATGAATGCAATACTTGTTAAGTTTGAATGTGTACTCAGTTTAAATGAATGTAACTCGGGCTCTTCCTTTCATCTCGAATACTGGTGTTGGACACTTCAAGCATCATGTCCATGTCCATGTCCATGTCCATAAACTAATTAGTATATTTAAAAACATAAGATGACCAATTTAAGTGATTATATTCTGAGAGCTGGAAGATTTAATGTTGACTGTACTGTTTCTGCTCCTTCTTCCAGCACCTTTGACAGTTAATGCTTTTACTGGAACTTATGGAATTAATTATGGGAGAATTGCTGACAATATCCCAACACCCGACAAAGTTGTTCAGCTTTTGAGAGCTGCAAAGATACGAAATGTTAGAATATTTGACTTTGATCACAGCGTGCTTCAGGCTTTCAGTGGGACTGGGCTTGAGTTAGTTGTCGGACTTCCAAACGGTTACCTCAAAGACATGAGTGACAATGCAGACCATGCACTTAGTTGGGTTAAAGACAACATACAACAATTTTATCCTCAGACTCGCATTGTTGGTATTGCTATTGGAAATGAAGTACTAGGGAATGATCAGGACCTCTCGGAAAGTCTTTTAGGTGCAGCGAAGAATATCTATAACGCAACGAAAACTCTCCATCTTGATCATAAAATTCAAATTACCACATCCCATAGTTTCGGTGTTTTTGATAATTCTTACCCTCCATCCAATTGTACGTTTAGAGATAATGTGAAACAGCAATTCATGGTGCCGCTTTTGGCCTTCTTTCAACAGATTGGATCCCCTTTTTGTCTTAATGCTTATCCTTTCCTCACCTACATGAGTGATCCAAAACACATTGATGTAAAATATGCTCTTTTTCAGAAAAATCCTGGCATTGTTGACTCCCAAACAAAACTCCATTATGACAATCTGCTTGATGCTCAGATTGATGCAGCTTATGCTGCTCTAGAAGATGCAGGTTTCAAGAAGATGGAGGTAATAATTACCGAGACTGGTTGGGCATCTCATGGGGATCCAAGTGAAGCTGTTGCTACTCCAGAAAATGCAAAGACCTACAATTACAACCTGCGGAAGAGGCTAGCTTTGAGGAAGGGGACTCCAATGAGGCCAAAAATCATGCTTAAAGCTTATGTGTTTGCAATGTTCAATGAGGATGACAAACCTGGGCCAGCTTCTGAAAGGAATTTCGGGCTTTGGAAACCTGATGGTAGCATCTCGTATGATGTTGGTTTTCCTGCATTAAAGTCATCTGCAGTATCTACATCACCCTTCTCAATAAAGGTATACATTTGATTTATATACGTATTTGTTTCTATCTGTAGACTTAATTAAGCTGAGTAGATGGCGGCCTCATTTGTCAAAACTTATGAAAACTTATAATTATATTGATCTAAGATTAGTAAATATTGCTTCAAGAGATAAAAAGGAGTTCAAGATTATATTACACAGTGTCTATTCAGATCAGATTTTTGCATTGCTATTATGTCATACCCTTTTTTTTGGGTGTATTCATATAGGCAAGCATTTATCATTGCTAGGCTTTATGAGTTAGTATTTATCAATATCAAGTACAAGTCCTTTGTACAAGCAATGCTGCTCTGCAAGTTAGTGATCCTTTTGTGTTAGTGAGAATTTCATGGTATACTAGGCTTGGTTTCATGCAGTATTCTGATAGGGATATAGTGTGCTACATCTTGGGATCAAAGTATCATGGTCTCTGTTGTCTTATATGACTGTTGTAACCTAGAAACATGGAAGTTTATCTTTGACTTTGTCTCATTGTTAATCTTGATTAGTTTCCATCTCTATCTTCAAACGTGATGCAGGACAGCCCCTGCGCCAGAATCTTTGGTTGGGTTCTTTTTCTTTTTGAAATGAATGTGCTAGATCTTAGTTTCATCTTGCGTAGCTGTATTGAAATTGAGTTCATTATTGCATGTGGGGATGTAGTTTTTGTAGAGCATACAAATATATCATACTTCATTTTCCCCTTGTTCTGACGTATGTGGATTTGGGAGACCTTTAGAGCCTCTTACTTACAAGCTTGGAGAAGTTGATGTAGGATATTTGAAGGTGTGATAAGGGACATGATTGTCAAATTCTATGACTACGGGTATGGTAGCCTGGTAGGGAACTAAACTCTTATTATCTATTTGGTAATCAAACCTTTCAGTTCTGTTATTGTTCTCTGACCACAGAAATCTGAAAATTCTTGACAGACTAAGGTAACCAAGTGTCCTTACAAGCTCATTTTTCCAAATCTGTTCACTACTAGAGCATGATATAAAAGTCTGAGCGACAGATTAGCAGTTTCTTTCTAATTTTCAAGCCAATATTTGTAACCTCTTTATCTGTAACACTTTCCGAACATAGGATTGTGTTCATATATCTTCAATAAACTTGGAGGCATAAGGTTGAGGAATTTAGTTAGCTTTGTCATTCTCACAGGTTTACTTTTTGTAATCAATGGTCTTTACAAAGGAAATAATATTGAGAGTTTGAGACACGCCTTTTATGCATAGGATTCAACGTGCCAAATAGATTGTGAGTGAGTCTTGCAACTATTATATGAATAGTATTTTTTATTGTAACCTTTGTTAAAACTTAGGATTTCACTTGGGTTACGAAAGGCCTTTTTTTTCAGGAGTAATGTTTAGTCTACGACTGTTAGGGGGATTGGTCTGTTGGTAGTTTGCTATGACAATATTAGTTGGTTAGGATTAGCTTAGAGAGGAGTAATGTTTAGTCTACGACTGTAGGGGGATTGGTCTGTTGGTAGTTTGCTATGACAATATTAGTTGGAGAGAGAGAGAGAGAGAGAGAGAGAGTTATTACGAGGAGTTATTTTTCTTGCTTAGCTTTTTGTCCGGAGCCACATGAAGATCTAGGATTGTAGCCACCTTTTATTCATCAAATCAAATCAAATTAAATTATGATTATCTTTCATTCACCCTGTATTCTCTTCCTCCTCATTTCTATAATTCAACTTTCAGATACATTAAAGCCTAGAGGTGTACCCCTGATATGATATTATGCCGTTTTCCAGCTATCACTTTATTTCACTTTAAATAGCACATATTATCATAATGGCTTCACTCTGTTCACTTTGAAACCCCTTAATTAAATGCAGTAACTTTTATATGACCTATTGTCCCTGACATGACCCTCATCCCAACTTTGCCGAATTTATATTTCCTGAAATTTTTAAGGTGTAAAAATATAAAGGTATATATCTGATTCCTTGATTTACAATGATGGACAGGATATACAAGCTCGAGGTTGGTTGACATCATACTCCACCGTTTTTACTACATCCATGATGATATTGTTTCTGCTCTTGAGATCATGATAAAGATACAGCGTGAAATTTTATTCAGATTTTAAAGTAGCAGGTACTTTTTCGAGTATTCTATAAACTAATCTGTTGTGCTGATATAAAACATGTTTAAGCATGTTTCCAGCAGCCACAGATGATTTTTGTAACTATTAAAACACATGCTAGATCAAGCTGATAATATTTGTTACGTTCAGCAGTATATATCATTTTCCAATTAGCAAATAAAATCTCCTCTTCTGCTTTGTGAAGAATCAACAAATGTTTTTAAGTTTTTATCTGTCAGATGGTGCTTACCATCGTCTAGCATTGACCCTAATTTAGCCTTTTAGTTGGATATAAGCGCCTACATGACTTTGTGTTCGCATTCTATGTTGGACGAGTGTAGCTTATAACCTTTGAGAAAAACTTTGCTGGTATCTTGGGTTTGGTGTTATTTATGAAACTAAAACGATCAAACATGTCTTGAGTTACAACGATTGAAGTGACTTAGTAGGGCAGTTATGGAAGGTGCCATCTATTATGGAGTATCTTGATGGCGGTATTGGAAGGATTGCCTTCTATCCATGAACCTTCTGTCCCACAGCTCCCACTTCAGCAGAAACATTTCATTGGTGTCCATAATGGGTTGCCACTTGCCAGGCTTGCGAGCGATGAGGTGGGATCATTGTGTATAATTGTATAATCCACCTCCCCTACTTACGCATTGTCCTCATGAGAATTAAGTATTATTTGAGGGAAGTGCAGGCAGAGGAAGCCCCAATTAATCCTAATCTCTGGGATAAACAAAAATCGTTTATTGCTTGACATTTTGGTAAATAAATCAGCAACTTCATCCAGTCATTATCACTGAAAAAGTTATTGATTTATTTACTAAAAGGCCTTGTAGTAAACAATAATTGTGTATCTCGGTGATGAACTTGTATTTACCCATGCAGGCCAGGTCGGCTGATTTTTTTTTTCCCCTTTCTCATATCGAATCTCCCTTTCTAATATGAGAAATGTTTACCAAGTACTGCTGAATATGACTAGCTTAGCCTGCTTGGCCCTGCTATCGTTGTGGCTCGGCCTTGAATGGTCCTGTTAAAAATATATTAGCCTTACGCTGGCTTGGCTGGATTGCTAGGGGGCGGCTGTCTGGATGACTATACTAGGCTAAATGGTCAACTGTTTAGTTCCCCTCGCCGCCTCGGACTGGCCCATGACCAGCTCCATGTATCTACAAATAGTACTCCCAACAAACATCTACGTACTTTTTATGGTTTATTACTTTGTCTAACAATTAGTACAATCAAGTAATCAGGGAAGTATTTTATTCTTTGCTAGCTGTATGATTTGTATTTTGGTTTGGCTTACTAAGAGATCGAATATAATAGTAAATTTTTTTTTTGAAAACAATATAATAGTAAAATAATGGTACGTCTTCCCTAAATTTCAATTTTTCTTATACCGGGTGTGATTTAATGCACTTAATTCTTATTTACCTCCGTCCTCATTAATTAGCCACATGTGACATCGATGATCATAACTTGATAGATTATACTTTTAAAAGTTGAATATAACTTGTGATTTTACGACGAAGCCACAGATTTTCTGAAAATGGTTAATTTGATAGGAGAATATACACATCGACACATCCTATTAGTTGGCATTTTGTCAATTTGTAATAAACAAAGCAATAGAATACGAACTGATCAAGTCATCCTAACAATGCCTAAACGTTGTCCGACTTGGTGGCAACCCATTATGTCCGGCTACAAAGAAAATACATATAACATGTTATATATATAATGTGCACATATTTATATTACACAATTAGACCTTAAGAACACACAAAGCTCTGCATCTGAGAAAACAAGAGATCGATAATGGCTCGAGCAATGTCAAATGTATTGATCGTAGTTGCAGTAGCAATAATAATGGTATCGAATGGTGTTGTTGCGGAAACACACATTGTGGGAGATAAGAGTGGATGGACTGTACCATCTCCGGCTACTTTATATACTACCTGGGCTGCCAAACAAGACTTCGCTATTGGTGACATTTTAGGTAATTACTAATATTTTGTGTTAATTAGTGTATGTGATTTAAACTACTTTTATGAATTGGCTTTTGTGATGCTTTAAGATATATTAGTCCTGAGAGGGTTGGTTGGATCACCTGATCTATACCCGGCTTCTGCTAGGGTGTCGCGGTTACATCCTTAGTCTGTTGCCCTGTTGGAAAGACTTAATTATGATAAATTTTCGATTATGAAACTAATGTTACAGTTGAAGGTAAGAACAAATTTGTGTAAAATCTGTATTGCTAGTAGAAAGTCAACTAATATATACAAGTAATAAATCAAGGGAAAATCATACTAATCATGCATTAAATTTTAAGTGATTAAGTACTAAACTTTGTAAATGTAACATTGTTTATATAATAATCTTTTGCATTGTTTGATTTTAGCTTTCCAATTTGCTGCTCCTCACAATGTGGCCGAGGTATCAAAGGAAGGTTATGAAGCATGTGATCCAGGGAATGCCGAGGTTTTCGCCATTGGCCCGAAAGAGATAACACTCAACACAACAGGACCACACTACTTCATATGCACATTTGCTTCTCATTGTGTTGGTGGTCAGAAACTTGTTGTAACGGTTGGCAGCACCTCTGACTCATCAGATGCTTCTCCCGGTCCCAGCACTACCGCCTCTCCGAGCCCTGCACCGTCAGTGGCACCACCAACACCGCCTTCCGACGTAGGATCCTCACCACCTATGTCTGTTACATCCACCTTCTTCTCTGTTTCCTTCATTGCCTCTATTATGGCTCTATTATTTTAAGCATGATCACCCCTAAACGTGTATTATTCTGATTACTATTTTGTTGTATTTGATTTATTGCTATTATTTTTTTCACAAAATGTCAAAGACTGTATTATTAAATTTTGTTATCATGGTGATTTTTGTTAAATGAGAACAATGGATTGACATTTCTTTTCTATATGTGACAACTAACCAGTACAACACTTACCTAAGTCATACAATGTCTGATCTATCTTTTTAGCCAACTTTGGAATTTCATAATAATATAGATTTATTAGTAGGATTCTTATAATTCCAAATCAACTTTTATATATATATATATATATATATATATATATATATATATATATATATATATATATATATATATATATATATATATATATATATATATATATATATATATATACGAGTCTGAGGAGTGGGGATACCTCATGCATTCACTTCAATTTTGGAAAAATAATTTAAAATTACCCTAAAAGCATGGATAGTCAAACCATCCCTTTTTATTTCCTTTAAATGAAGGTCAATTTAGCTATTTTACGAACATAACTCCTTTAATTAACTTAAGGTCACTGCTTGCCTTTATGTGATTGACTAGGGGTCATATATGGTTCCAAACAACATTATATGATCCTGAGATGCATTCCCTACCATCCCGATAATTTTCTAAACTAAGTCTCAAAATCTTCAAAATTGGTTCGATTTCGTGGAGTATAGCCTTTAATTTTGGACAATTTATGATTTTTTCGAACTTTACAAGGAAGCAAGTCAGGGTGCTACCCATGGATCCCACGACACCCCAGGATGGTTGGAACTGTCCACTTTGCCTTTAAACCGTCAATTTAACCGTTTATGTACACACCTTATTTCATTGACTTAAGGCTGCCAATGGACCTGTATGTAACTAACTAATGGCTTTATATGGTTCTAAACACCTTATTTCATTGACTTAAGGCTGCCAATGGACCTGTATGTAACTAACTAATGGTTGTATATGGTTCTAAACAATATTATATGACCTCGAAATGCATCCCATTCAATCTCGAGATTATTCAACACCGGGTCTCGAACCTCTAAAATTAGTCCAATTTAATGTATTATAATAGCCTTCAAATTTAGGCTCTAGGGAGTATGTTTTAACCTGGCAAGATTATGCATTGAGGTGTTTCTAGGAGCTACCAAAGGGCCCCAAGAAGCTTACTTGGTACATGGAACCACCTCATTCATGCCTTGGTTCACCCATTGTTGGCATATCTTAAGATGGCTTAGTTTCGTTATTTTGCCTTGGCCCTTGTTACCACCATAACCGTAGAAAACTTGAAGAACTTGCTGGAGTAGCCATCTTGGCCTAGGAGACATGTAGATTATTTTCAATATCAAAGAGAAGCTGCTTCGAGAGTGAGGGATAGCTCAAGTGGTTAGAGCTCACCTTCCGGTTCCACGTGATCCCTCGTATCTAAATTAGAATACTGCCTTATCTACCTACATAGATCTTCCTAAGCTTTACTACACAATCTCAATGACTTTTATTATAAGTTATGTTCATAGACTTATATTATACTCATATTACATTTTTAAATATTAATAATTTTAAAAAATTATAAATACATTAAAGTTAGACATTTTGGATCCCGACCAAGTTTTAAGAGTCAATGCTACCATGACATCTAGACATGCACATACAATTGTAAGGGCTCCATCATCTAGTACGTGCTAAGCAACAAAGCTAGAAGATAAAAGAGACGAAGGTTGACAATTTCTTCATCTCTTTAAAATTTTTGTTAAATTATTTTGACAACTAATGTTCCAATCATATTTTATTAAAAACCAATCGAAATTTAATCATCAAATTTAAGATAATGGTGCACAACTATTTATGTAGTAAGCAAACCAATAAAATCAAAATTGCAAAGAGAGAACTAGAACAAGATTAAGAAAATTAAATTAAGATGGTAGCAAAAAATTTAGTGGTGTTAGTAGTAATTACAACACTAATATTAAGTAATAACAATGTTTGTGCAACAGATTTAATTGTAGGAGATGATGCAGCCTGGAAAGTCCCTGATTCGCCAACGTTTTACTCTTCTTGGGCTTCCAATCACACTTTCATTGTTGGTGATACTTTAGGTAACAATATCATCAATGCATTTCTTCTCTATTTTTAATTGATACAATTTATTTTTCAAAATATGCTGGTCCAATGTTTAACAAGATGGATTTGATTTTTGAATATTTTGATGTGTAAAACATTGCTAAAATTTCGTTTTCCTTTTCCTATCATGTACATTAGTTTATATGTTATGGTCCTATGAAACACGTACCATGATAACGTCACAATTAATCTTAGCTATATGAATTTATAATTTAGCTAGCTTTTTGTACCATGTTTAAGTTAAAATTAATGGCGGATTGAATAATTTTGTTATAGTATTCAACTTTATGAATGGATCTCACACGGTGGCCTTAGTGAACAAAGATGCATATGAGACATGTAACACAAGTAACGTTATCTCAGTCAAGACTCAAAGTCCTGTACGAGTTCCTCTTCAGAAAATTGGCCAATTCCACTTCATGTGCACCATTGATGGCCATTGTTCGTCCGGCCTCAAATTAGCCATCAACGTCACCAACGAGTCACCTATGTTGTCGTCGCCACCAGCTCCCTCGTCAGCCCCATCAGCTTCATATCTCACTCCTTTTGCTACTCTCATTGTCTCATCTAGTCTTGCTTTCTTTTTTATTGTTGTGGGATTCTATTGTTAACCGTTTTAAAGTGCTCGTAATAACATATATTTGTTCAATTTTGTAACTGTGTAAGACAATGTATGTATTAACATTATTAATATGATATTTCTTATTGGCGTGTATGTAGGATGACATGGTAACACTTTATTTATGGTGTTACAATAAGTCGTGAATTGAGGGACATTTGACACGTACTTCAAATTTATGTGTCTTCCAAAGGCTAGAGAAATTCTTGACGATCCATCTCTCTTGATAAAAGGCCTAAATTACATGGATGCATGGATCTTAGGAATTAAAAAACCTTCAAAATGGCTAATGACTGTTATTTGGGCCAAGTACACTTCTAAAAAAAGCCCAAGTAATCAATTGGACTTACCAATTTACCATTACTCATAACCCATTAATCCGAATCAAACTCGATCCAAACCTACCTCTAAGCTTCCTTAGCTATAATTAAATTTAAGCTAAACATAGTTTATACCAAAAAAAAACCTACTGTACTAGTAATTTATTTCATGTTGAACATAGTTTATAGCCAAAAAAACATCAAGCATGTGATCTTTGAATAATGATTCTGTGTTATCAAAGAAAGCAAATCTCTTGGTACGAAGTCAACAATATACCATTGACTTCACATTTGATATACAGTATAACAAAATAAAAAATACTCCATCCTTTTTTTTTGTTTTTTGACACATAAAAAAAAAAAAAAAAAAAAAAAAAAAAATACCCCATCCTAAATTGAACTTGTACTTCACTATACCTTATACTATACATGTATATATTTATATACATGAACTAACTCTTGAACCAAACTTAATTTCCAAAGAGAAAATTGAAAGATGAAAAAAATGAGAATATTTTCAATGATAATCGTAGAATTTGCATTACTATTGTTTCATTGCACAGATGCAACAACATATATAGTTGGAGCTGCATTAAATTGGGTGGATCCTCCTACTCCAACAACCTATTCTATTTGGGCTTCTTCCAATGTCTTTGTCAAAGATGATGTTTTAGGTAATTCTATTTTCTTATGTTTGTGTTTTAGCATATTTAATTTGTTAAATTAATAGTCGTGATTTATTTAGGAAATATAAATTTTTCTTATATTATAAACTTTTGTAATAATGTGTTGTTAAGAAATCATTTTAACTCCTATGTATGTGTTGTTAAGAAATCAAATTCATGAATTGAGAACTTTTTCTACTTCATTTAAGAATTGAAAAACATATCATGCATTCATGCTCACATAAGATAAGTGAATGTCCCATCTAATTAGAATTACTATAGGTGATTTTAAATTATAACGTAGTATAAAATAAATGCAACAATGTTCCTATAGCTATATATACATTTGCATCCGTTCAAAAAAAAAAAAAAAAAAAAACAAAAAATATGTACATTTGCACACCCGTCCTAACCAAGTTATTGTAACGCTTTTATTTAAGTTATATTCATGGATGCTCAATTCAAATTTTGAACTAATCTAATAATTTTTTTTCAAAATTTGCAGTATTTAATTTCAATAATGGGAGCCACAATGTAGCAGAAGTAACAAAGAAAGCCTACAACAAGTGTAACAAAAGGTCCTTAATCTCCCTTCACCACCAGTCCCCAGTTAGTATTACCCTAAACAAAGAGGGCATAAGATATTTCATTTCCACCCTTTATAATGATTGTCTAAATGGTCAAAAATTGGCAATCAATGTCCTACAACACTTGCCACCACCGCCTCTGGCTACACCACCACCGGAAATTGCCCCGGGATCGAATAGTCCAACTCTTCCTCCAGCTGTTCCTACTATTGATGTTGTGATTACACCTCCTTCACCTTCAACTAATTCAGCACCTTCATACTTTGGTCCTAATGTTACCTTTCTAAGTGTAATGGTAGCCCTAATTTTTGGTATACTATGTCAAATTGTAATTCTTTAGATTTTGAAGTTTTGATTTTGTAATTAAGCTCTTTATTGACTTGTGAATTGACACTATGCGAGGGGGCCAGGGTGAATGATAAATATCTCATAAACTTAACATTCATTATCTTATTAGACGCATCAAAATCATGACATCTTTGTTTGATTAGATAAGATCTATTCTAATTCCAAGTCTAATATTCGAAAAGTGTTATTTTAATCAAATTATACTTCTCGCACACTATTGCACATAGATTAAAAATAAACTTAGTTAGAATTTCAATCTCATAAGAATGGGCGAACCAATATTATGAACTTACGAATTAATTGTATACAATAACAAATTACACATCGAGTATTGCTAATTCTACAAACTCTAAAGACTAATTCTGATTTCAATGGTATTGGTAGACTTTATACACAATCTTTTGAAGTCTAGAACAACTTGAATTAGTCATAAAAATTGAAATTGTACTCCTCCGTATTAGAAATCGTCTTTTTGACATTTGATTTTTATAATTCACCAAATTATAAATAGGTGATGAAAGCATAATTATTACTCTAGCTACGTATTTACCTACATTATAATTTTAGACTAATCATTCTATGATTTTTATTTATTTATTTTATTTTTAATTTTTTTTTTTTTTTTTTTTTTTTTTTTGGGTGATGCATCATCTTTTTAATGTTATTTTTAGGTTCAATTTTACGTTATGCACCAAACTCCGTCATTTGTAAGTCACAAAAAAATTGTTGGCTAAAGCTTATTATCACAAGCCCAAAGGCCGGCCCAACACTGTCAAATAATTACCAATTGGTCTTAGGTGCATCCTCATGCACCTAAGATAGGTGCAACAAGTGAACATTTAGTACAAAAATCTGAACATGAAAAAAAAATGAACATGTAATAATAAAAATTGAACACGTAAAAAAATGAACATTTAATACTTATAATGCATATATTTCATAATCATATTATTTTTTATTTTTTCAAATTTTTATGTTCATAATTAAATGCATAATATTCATAATAATATTTTTTATGTTCATATATAATTTCAAATATTCATAATGTAAATATGTGTTGTTCATGAAATAGTAATTAAATCTGTTTATGCATATGTTGTCTTTCTTAAATGTTTATGTTCATATATTTTTACGTATATGTTCATACTTTAAATGCTTATATTCACTTTAAGAAAACCAATGCTTACGTTCATATTTTGAAATGTAATATTCACTCTCTGAAATGCATAAGTTCATATTTTTTATACCTATGTTCACTTTTTGAAAAGATAATGTTCACATGTAAGCGAACCTATGCATATGTTCATTATTTGGATACCTTATATTCATAGAATGTTTTAAAACGTTCATAATATAAATATTTGTTGTTCATATGATAAATATTCTTAAGTATATATTACGAAGTAATGTTTATAAAATATGTTCATATTTTGAATGCATATGTTCACTCTCTAAAATGCATATTTTCATATTGTGAATGCTTATGTTTACATTCTTAAATGCATATGTTCATACATTTTTTATGCATGTGTTCACTTACAGGGACCCAATGCATATGTTCATATTTTGAATGCGTATGTTCATTTTCTAAAATACATATACTCACATTTGTAATGTATATGTTCATATTTTTAATACTTATAATGCGTATGTTTTAATTTTTATGTACTAAATGTTCATTTTTAGTATACTAAATGATCATTTTTAGTTACTAAATGTTCATTTTGTACTAAATGTTCACTTTTAAAGTACATCGTGTTCATTTTTTTCCAAAAATTATAATGTATTAGCAACTTAATTAAAAAAATCAAAATCGTAATAAAAAAACAAATTTAAGATGCAGCAATTCGATAATTCATCACAAATTCATCAACCATAGTTTTTGCAATATCGATTACAAATTAAACCTAATACTTACAAAATCAAATGAAATTCATCACAGATTCAACAGTTGAATTAATATTCAAATAATCAAATTCATCCTAAATTAAACCATTTTCTCGAAAAAAACCCAAATTCATCAATCTAATTGATATCCATCATAGCAAATTCATAGAAACTAACTTGCATTGATCTCTTTGGGAATAACAATCAAATTCATCTATTCAATTCACAAAATCAATGGAAGATAAAAATAGAAAAAACAGAGGAGAAAGAAAGTTTAATCAATGGAAAATAAAAATAGAAAAAAACAGGGAAGAGAAAAAGTTAATGAAAGTGATCGAAAGTATAGAATTCAGAGAAAAATTTGATGAAAATTTTTGATGAATATTGTTATAAATAAAAAGTGAAGAGAAAATTTTTAAAAAGGGGAAAAAAATCAAAAAGAAAAGAAGAATTACAGGAAGAATAATAACTGAAAAAAAAAGGAATGGGGTGTTACACCTATTCTAGGTGCACAAACATGCACCTAAGAATATGCCACTGTCAAATAATTACAGCATTGTCACAAAGTATTTATGGTGAAAAATAATAAATCATACGTAGTAATATTTTTAATATGAAAAAAATACTCCGCAGTATAAAAATTCATTTAACTTGGACAACTTTAATCTGCTGCACAATATTTCAGACGCAAAAATTAGAAAAAAAAAAATGGCTTTTGTTAAAAATATTTTACTGATGGTAAGATATTTATCAGTGAAGGGATGAAGACAGGAAGTAAGTAGTAGAATGATAGGAAATCTCTTTATTTGCTTTTTAACTACAAGTTCACAGTACGTGAACTTCCATTTATATAGCCAAAATAATTGAATAAAATAATATACATTATTGTACCTTATACAAATTATTGTACTTAGTAAAGTCTTCATTGACTTTAATTACCACATGTGAAAAGTTCAATTCAATCATGTTTCTCAACACTCCCCCTTTGAACGTTCACATGGAATGGGGTACAAGTTGCCTCATTAAAAACCTAGTTAGGTAAAACCCTGTGGGATAAAAACCATAGCTAGGGAAAAAGAGTACAACTATATTGTATTATATGTTTTGGTGTACTGCCTCGTTAAAAACCTTGTCAGGAAAAACCCAGTGGGATAAAAACCTGATCGAAGGGAAAAAGAGTGCAGTACATATAATACTCCCCCTGATCTCAGCATAGTTCACGAAGATGTCGCATTCCGATTTTGTGAACTAACTGCTCAAATTTCTTCGAAGGAAGTGATTTGGTGAACAGGTCAGCAAGATTTTCACAAGACTGAATTTGCTGGATATTTATTTCCTCGTCCTTTTGCAGATCATGTGTGAAGAACAGTTTTGGGGCAATATGTTTCGTTTTATCTCCCTTAATATATCCTTCAGTTACTTGAGCGATACATGCTGTATTGTCTTCAAAGATGATGGTTGGGTCTTCTGTTATTGTGTTCATTCCACACTCCTTTTGGATATTACTGATCATCGACCTCAGCCACACACATTCCCGTCCTGCTTCATAGAGGGCTATCAACTCTGCATGATTTGATGATGTCGCGGTCAATGTCTGCTTTGTTGATTTCCATGATATTGCAGTGCCGCCATAAGTGAACACATATCCATTTTGTGACTTGGCATTTTGAGGATCTGATAAGTATCCAGCGTCTGCATACCCAATGAGAGCAGCATCTTGTTTTGGTTGGTAATATAAACCAAGATCTTGTGTCCCTCGTAGGTACCGGAGTAAGTGTCGAACTCCCTTCCAATGCCTATATGTTGGTGCATTGCTGTGCCTAGCTAACAAATTCACAGAGAAAGCTATGTCGGGTCTAGTATTGTTAGCTAAGTACATTAAGGCTCCAATTGCACTTAAGTATGGTACTTCTGGACCCAGAATCTCTTCATTTTCTTCTCGGGGTCTGAATGGATCATTTTTCATATTCAAAGAACGAACAACCATTGGGAAGTTGGTTGGAGTTGCTTTGTCCATGAAGAATCGTTTCAAAACTCTTTCTGTATAGTTTGATTGATGGACAAAAATACCATGACTCAAGTGCTCAATTTGCAGTCCAAGGCAAAATTTAGTTTTCCCAAGGTCTTTCATCTCAAATTCTTTCATCAAGTATTTTGCAGTTTTCTCGAGTTCATTTGGGGTTCCGATGATATTTAAATCATCAACATAAACTGCAATGATAGCGAATCCTGATTGTGATCGCTTTATGAAAACACAGGGACTAACTTGGTTGTTTTTGAATCCTTCTCTCATAAGATATTCACTCAGACGGTTGTACCACATCCTTCCAGATTGCTTCAATCCATAAAGTGACCTTTTTAATTTTATGGAAAGCAGTTGTCTAGGCTTGTGATTTTCTGGTAGTTTTAGTCCTTCGGGGACTTTCATGTAAATGTCCGTATCGAGTGATCCATACAAATACGCAGTCACTACATCCATTAATCGCATTTGTAGTCCTTTTGTGACTGTCAAACTTACCAGAAATCTTAATGTAGTTGCATCAACCACTGGAGAATATGTTTCTTCATAATCAATCCCTGGAATTTGAGAAAATCCTTGGGCTACAAGTCTTGCCTTGTATCTAACTATTTCATTTTTCTCATTACGTTTTCTCACAAATACCCATTTGTATCCAACGGGTTTTACACCTGCTGGTGTGAGGGTTATTTTTCCAAAAACTTCTCGTTTTTCAAGTGACTTTAACTCAGCCAGCATTGCCTCCTTCCACTTTGGCCAATCACTCCTACGTCGACATTCTTCTACAGTTCTAGGTTCAACATCATTTTCATCAGACACAATGTCGATTGCGATGGAATTTGCAAATATTTCATTAACGATAACATCCTTTCTATTCCACTGAGTCTTTGTAGAGACGTAATTCATTGAAATTTCATTATTATCGATGTTTTGAACATCTTGTTCATTCCCCGTAGGGTTGTCTTCTTGTTCGTCCCCTTTTGGATTATCATCATTTTCTTTACTTTCATCCACATTTGGTCTTTCTTGACCTTCTGACGGGGGAACATCATTAGTCTCATTTCCTATTCCATCCAATCTTTTCAATTTTCTTGGCTTAGAATCTTTTGAACCAAGTGGTCTTCCACGCTTTCTGCGTGCCTGAGATTCATTTTCTATGGCCTTATTACCAGTTGGGATTTCAATACGTGCAGGGGCATTTTCTGCTGGTATATGTGATTTTGTCACCTTCTTTGTGTCTACAAATGCATCAGGCAATTGATTTGCAACACTTTGTAAATGAACAATTTTCTTGACTTCTTGTTCACACATATTTGTTCGTGGATCTAACATCAACAGTTGTGTTGCATTCCAAATAAGTTCAATTTCTTTCTTACGTGGGTCCACTTTCTCTCCCCCTAAGACTGGGAATACTGTTTCATTAAAGTGACAATCCGCAAATCTAGCCGTAAATAAGTCACCAGTCAGTGGTTCAAGATATTTAATTATAGAAGGGGATTCAAACCCGACATAAATTCCCAGTCTTCTTTGTGGACCCATTTTCGTTCGTTGGGGTGGAGCAATGGGAACATATACAGCACAACCAAAGATTTTTAGATGTGAGATACTTGGTTCTCGACCACAAACAAGCTGTAGTGGTGAGAATTTATGATAAGCTGTAGGTCTCAATCTAATTAGCGCTGCTGCATGTATTATAGCATGTCCCCAAGCAGATGGTGGCAATCTTGACCTCATTAATAATGGTCTTGCAATCATTTGTAATCTCTTAATTAGTGATTCAGCCAGACCATTTTGTGTATGAACATGAGCTACTGGGTGTTCGACATCAATTCCAATTGACATACAATAATCATTAAATGTTTGGGATGTAAATTCCCCAGCATTGTCAAGTCTTATTCTCTTTATTGTATGATCTGGGAATTGTGCTCTTAATTTGATGATTTGGGCAAGTAATTTTGCAAAGGCAACATTTCTACTTGAAAGTAGACTAACATGTGACCATCGTGTAGAAGCATCAATTAAAACCATGAAATATCGAAATGGTCCACATGCTGGATTAATTGGCCCACATATATCTCCCTGAATTCTTTCCAAGAATTTTGGAGATTCAGTAGCAATTTTGCTCATGGATGGCCTTATTATTAATTTGCCAAGTGAACATGCAGAGCATGTTAATTCATCTGATCGGGGAATTTTGACATTTCTTATTGAATGTCCAACTGAATGTGCTATTATTCTTTGCATCATCCCAGTTGCTGGATGTCCCAAACGATCATGCCATAAGATAATCAAATGTTTGTCATCTAACTTCTGGTTAGATACCATATTGATTTCCACGGGTCGTATGTTTATACGATATAACCCCGAAGAGTATGCTGGCAATTTCTCATATATATGTTTCTTGCCATGTTTTTCTGCCGTGAGACATATATACTCTTTTTGATTTGTCATCATTGTTTCTAGATGATAGCCATTTTGGCGTACGTCTTTAAAGCTTATGAGATTTCTTCGAGATTTACTCGAATATAAAGCATTATTGATTATTAATTTTGTTCCATTTGGAAGCATTATACAAGCCTTTCCAGATCCTTCAATTAATTTAGCTGACCCGGAAATAGTGTTCACATTTGCTTGAAACAACTTTAGTTGTGAAAAATAATTTCTATCCTTTAAAATAGTGTGCGTTGTTCCACTGTCCAAAAGACATTGATATTCGGAACTAACTTCAGGTAGATCCATATCTTCATAAAATAAATTTGAGATTAGTTTAGAATAATATTATACAATCTTTTATTGATGATAGTGACTAAAAGTACATGACTAGAAATTTAAAATACAGAACATAAAGAAAATACATTAAAACATAGCATATGTTACATTAGTAGATGAGAAACCTAAGCATTGTTGTTTTCTCCAAGAATGAAATCATTTCCAATTTCAGCATTATCCATGAAATAATCGGATACATCAAGGCTGGGACAAGGAGCATTTTCCTCATGAACATAATTTGCTTCTGCATTTTTCTCTTTGCCCTTTACAGAAGCCTGGTAAAGATCTACCAAATGTTTGGCTGTACGACAAGTACGTCCCCAATGTCCTGTCATGCCACATCTGTAACATGTGTTTTTTCCTTTCGAAGGAGTTTGTTTGTGGTTTCCAGATGACTGCCCCTTCTGTTTTTCAAAATTTTTGAAATTACTGTTTCTTAGAAAATTGTTTCTACCACGACCACGGCCGCGTCCGCGATAATTTCCACGGCCTCTTCCACGGCCATTGTAATTTCCACGTCCACCTCTTCTTGTAGCATTTGACTCGGGTGGATAGGAATTTGTTGCATTTGCCTCATGATGAGTGGCCAAAGACCCAGTTGGTCTCAGGTTATGATTTTTCAACAAAAGTTCACTATTTTGTTCCGCAACAAGCAATACACTCATTAATTCATTGAACTTTTTAAAACCTCTTTCACGGTACTGTTCTTGCAACAGTATGTTGCTTGCATGAAAGGTAGTGAGTGTTTTTTCAATCATCTGTTCATCCGAAACTGGATGATCACAGTATCTCAATATAGACACTATCTCATGTATGGTTGAATTATAATCAATTACAGATTTGAAATCCTGGAACCGTAAATTTGTCCAATCAAATAATGCCTTAGGAAGGAGCACCCTTTTGTGGTGTCCAAATCTTTCATTAAGGCAATCCCATAATTCTTTGGGATCTTCAACCATCATGTACTCAGTTTTAAGGCCTTCATGTAAATGATGCCTTAACAACACTAAGGCTTTTGCCTTATCTTGTTCAGTAACAGGTTTTGCAATAGTCATTGCAGAAGTGGTAGTATCAGTTGTTTGACCAGAGGGACTTTTATTTTCTTTAACAGTGTGCTCCAAACCTTGAGCTTTCAAATTCATCATTGCATCCACTTTCCATTCCAGAAATTTCTTTCCAGATAAATCTAAGATGCTGAACTGTCTTTTCATAAGGTCTCCCATTTTAGCTACAACAAATTACGTTATAATTAGTTTATAATAACAAATTATACGTACAACTCACATGTTTAGTTCTTCCATATTTATAATTAAGTTAATAAGACACGTGATAATTAAATTTAATATAATAATAAACCATAAATAATATAATCTTTTCTCCCCCCTTGGTTTATTATTGTGAGTAATTATATGATTAGACAAAAATTAATCATGTTAGTTGCAAAAAAAAAAAAAACAAAACGACAACAATAACAGTAGTAACAACAATTATAATGATAACGGTAATATTATACAATGATGATTAATAACAACAAACATAATAAAACAAAAACAAGCTTTTAATATACTAAAACGACAAAATAAGTGAGTTTTACTTATACATAATGACAAAAACTAATATTGCTACTAATAGAACTACAAGCGCCGTAATTAGAAGGAAATATTGTTTTATCTTCCTTAAATCTTCTTCAAAGATGAAGTTGTGGGTGTTTTGGGTGTTCTGGTTGCCGTCGTCGGGGAACATATCGGAGAAGAAGGGGGTGATAAAATTTTTAGGTGATTTTTTGGATAAAAAGTGGGAAGGGATAAGGGATTTGTGGTGAAATTGGGGGAAAAATCCGCCTTTTATAGAGGTAGGTTTATCCGTTACTGTTTTGTACAACTGTAAATATATCATATAATAGTCTAATGTACTGGCATAAAATTATGGTCCATATATATATATTTATAACTGTAAAAGGTTATCACACTGGGAATGCAAGCCATAGTGGTCCGAGAGCCCTAATATCTATAAAAGATCATGGGTTCGAAAACGGAAAGAAACACAAAAAGTATATAAAAGTAAAAAAAAATAATAAGTATAAAAGGCTGCATCTTTTTGTTAATCTAGTTAATAATATGCATGCAAAGTTACTACTTAGCAATTATAATAACTACGATCAAAAATTTACGTAAAATGAGTATGTAATATCAACATGAATCAAACAAAGAAACATCAACATGAATAAAACAAAAGATGATAGTAATGAATTCACAAGTAAGAGAACTTTCACCGTTGTTTTTGAGGTATATATAATACAGTAAATGTTTGAGTTTCTGGTATAGAGGATCCCAAATATGGGCAACTATAGAGCATACTCCTCGAAACATTTAGAAGTAGATAGTATTATTTGTTATAATTTTTAGAAGTAGGTATAAATATACCTGACTGGAAACTGGTGCTGATAACGTGTTAAAAATATTTTACTGATGGTAAGATATTTATCAGTGAAGGGATGAAGACAGGAAGTAAGTAGTAGAATGAT
The DNA here is from genome assembly GCF_948465745.1 of Chenopodium album. NCBI lineage: Eukaryota > Viridiplantae > Streptophyta > Magnoliopsida > Caryophyllales > Amaranthaceae > Chenopodium > Chenopodium album. The sequence continues at coordinate 1,503,533 of NC_137847.1, read as the reverse complement.
AGGAAATCTCTTTATTTGCTTTTTAACTACAAGTTCACAATACGTGAACTTCCATTTATATAGCCAAAATAATTGAATAAAATAATATACATTATTGTACCTTATACAAATTATTGTACTTAGTAAAGTCTTCATTGACTTTAATTACCACATGTGAAAAGTTCAATTCAATCATGTTTCTCAACAGCTTTTAGTTTATTTCTAGAAGTTTCTAGTTGGTTTTTATTCTTATTTTTGGCATTGTATTATTATGATATGGTTTTATAATGATCTTGATGGCTTGGATCACATGATCTGAAAAAGAAGAGTTAGGATTCAGAGGTGGGATGAGGACAATCAGGTTTATAGAGGGCCAAAAAAAAAAAAAAAAAAAAAAACTTTTCTTGATAAACCACGAGGAATATTGTTATTCAAAAATTATTTAACATTTCCATTTTATCTACTGCGTAATAATTACAATCCAAGTACGCAAAGTATGTCATTTTCTATATATATATATATTTATCTCATAAGTTATTTTTAGCACGTAGTGATAGAGTATAAAACATATTCCTAGACCTCAACCATCAACTTAAGTTTTTGGTTGAGTTGGTCCTCTTACATGGTATCAGATCCAGCGTGACACAAAAGTCACGGATTTGAATCTCATCCACAATACAGATTATAATTATTATAAGTTTTTATTTATACCTAATAAGTTATGATAGGTTCAGATACTTGAAGATCAATCTTTACAAGAAATAATATAATTTACCTCCTAAATTATGTTTAGCACGTACTACTGCACTATGCTTTTTTTTTTTTAAAAAAAAAAAAAATTATCTAATATGCTTTTTATATAAACCATGAGATTGAATTGGCTCGATTGGTTGATCTGACAATGACTCATAAAACAATTGATCGCGCGTCTTGGCCCAAATCATATTAGCATTTACCACTTACTAATTACACCAATTTTTTCAACAATCATGTAAAAAAGAAGGATAATGATATTTACAGTTCTTATGATTACAAATAAAAATTTAATTCATTTTTTAAATTGATATTAATTTTAGAACTTTATGTACTCCGTACTTGTCGATCATTTTCCATAAAAGAATGATAAAACATCGTCATGTTATTTTATTTTGTTATTGCAGCTTATGTTATGAAATGTATAGCTTAAGAATAATCTTTCATTATTCCTTAAAAGCTAACAAATTAAATTTGTTTTTATGTCAAAATCATGTTCGTTATAATACTATAGTCTAAAACTTTTTCAATACGAATTTGTCAACCTTCTAGTTATAAATATCATTACGCATTTTTCTACGTCCAATATGTTGTAATTGTAATTAACTCCGTACTTAATAAGTCATTGCTTGGTCAATAAAAGAGATTAGTAAGTCGGAAAGCAATCACAATTCACAATTAAGAAGAAGTAAAAGGACAAAAAAAATAAAAAAAATAAAAAAATAGGTTAGGTGGAAACGAGACCAAACTCTTCAACACGGCTAATTGCATGTGTACACAAAATTCTTATAATCTTACTAGCTATGTTGTTTTTTGAGACTTGATAAAGAAAGCTACATAATTTGATACATACCCTTCAATTTTAAGACCTCTCTTTCCTCTTTGCTTCTAATGTCCCCATTAACACGGGTACACGCCGCCAAATATGCACCCCATCATTCCCTTAATTATTTATTTTTCATCTACGTCTCCCTATATCTTATAACATCATTTAATGCATCATCATTGTCATTGTCGCCTTACATTAATTACTACGTCTTATAATAATCTTAATCTGATCTAATTTTATCTAGACTTTACATACATAGAATAATAATTTTGATTTATGTTGGACCTCTGTCATGTCTGCTCCCGGTTATTTTCTGTTATTTATGCTAGTATTAGACCTGACGCGAGGCTTTAATAGAATATATAACGACATCTAAGCAAAATAACATTTTTTTGGACTTCGTGGTTGTTTGGTTGACACTCAAAATCATGGTAAGTGAGTGAAATTAGTTTACTTTTGCTACCAAATAAAAGTCTTCTTTGTCTTTTAGACACGTTTTATAAAGAATGGATAAAAAATAATGTATTTGATTATTTAGAAGTAAATTACAAAATATTAAAGTTTGATTGATTAAAAAGTGAACAAGACTAGGCTGAAATGAGACTATTATTTTGAAAAAAAAAAAGAGTGTACATTATCTAGTTGACAATACTACTCCCTCCGTCCCCGAAAGAACGACCCATTTGGGTTGATTACCCGGGTATTAAGAAAGTTAAATAAAAAGAAGTAAAAGTATATTGAAAAGATAAATTTACATGGGGTTTGTAAAAAATAGAGAGAGAAAGTAATAAAATTACTTGGAAAATCAAATTTTTATATGGAGAAGCTAATTTTGCACAAATATTGTTGCAAATTGGTGGGTGTTTTAATGCAAATGGATCATTCTTTTTGGGACTAAAATTAGGCCAAATGGGTCGTTCTTTCGGGGACGGAGGGAGTACTTAAATTGGAGCAAGTTAGTTGTCTACTTGTGTCCTTCTAAGTAAGTTGAATTGCATAATTTTCATGTTCAACCAAACACTATTCGCTCCATAAGAATTGAATACAAATGTATCGATTTTAATTACAATTGTACTTTATATTAGGGTAAGACTAGTATGGAATAAATAATTACACTAATTATAAAAAATATTATAAATAGAGCAGTTTCTTCATAATAAATAATTTAATTTCTCGTGTCTAACCAGACAACCCCATAGGCAACAAGTATGTTACACATTAATCTGAATTAAATATCCAAATTCTAAAAAAAAAATAAAAAAAATAATAAAAAATCGCTCATGATTTAAGTCCTTAATTAAGATTTGAATTCAAACATACCTAATTAAAACTAGCTTAGAATTTGAAATCTCACTTAACATAAAATTAGACCTATATATTATACATTCACTTATTAATAATTCATGATCAATTAATTTAAGATCCAAATACCTAACCAGATCTAGCCAATAATTAAAATCCTTATTATTATTATCATTATTATTTTGTCTTCCACCATTTTTAACTAAAATAATATTGAACATTTGACAGCCCAAAAAACCAACTCAAACCAAAAACAAACAAAAAGTTGACCTCTTCACAGTTTGGTTCTCCTAATCCTCCCAAAAATAAATAAATAAATCAACTAATCCAGAAACACGTGTCAAACATCCAACGGCTCAGCCACCAAAAAATTCTCCAACTTAAAAAAAAAAAAAAAACACGGCTCTCTACTTTTTGTTAGACTAAGAATTTTTTGTTATAAATACCAGAAATAACACACATCTAACTTCATCCCATTATTTCTTGCTCTAATACTTTCTAAAAACACCTCAAAGTTTATAGAAAACTTAGAGCAGGGGCGACTAATTCATTTGAAGAACACAACAACAACAACAACAACAACAACAACAACAACTCGAAAAAATGGCAGGATACAAATCATCTTTGTTACTTGCACTTTTTATGATTGCTGGAGTTTCTGAACTTTGTTCAGCTGCAACACACACAGTTGGTGGTAATACTGGTTGGACTATCCCAAGTTCTCCTTCTATTTACACTACTTGGGCTAATGGTGAAACCTTCGCCGTTGGTGATGTTCTTGGTACGTATTCTTCGTGTTAGTTAACTGTCTTTATTAGTACTCCATCCGTCTCATAATATTATTTGCTGAGGTGGTATTATGTATGTATGTATGGATGCCTACTTCGTAATCAATGAGATTGTGAAGTAGGTAAACTACAAATATTGTGGGATGAGGGAGTGGTTACATGATTTTTTTAATGGATTTTTGGATCTTGATTTAAATTGAATTTTTAATATTTTAATTTCTTTCACTATTTATGATTAGTTAAGATTGGGATTAGTAATAATTTGTTAAGGCATCTTTTATAAGATCTAGACTTTGAATTAAAGACTTTTAAGAAAACAAAAGATAAAGGTAATAGTAATTATAAACTATAAAAGTGGTAAAGATTCGTTAACAATGTCAATATTAACATTTGTGATAATAAAAATAAACGAGTAATTATTTTAGTACTGCAAAAAACAGGAGAAATGTTTTTTGATTAATAATTTATAATGCACATGAGAAATAAATATCAATAATGGAGCGTCATATTTAGTTGCATAGTATGCATGGAACTCCATATTGGACCATTTTTATCTTTTGGCTTTATTCTTTATACTTTCTCATTTACTGTTTTTTGAAGAAAAACATGTGGTGTGATCGATAGTGCATTATTTTAGCACCAAGCTTTTGGAACAAAGTGTGTTGTACATCAAACAAAAGATTTCTAAAGCTATATGATTGTTGTACAAAAATGCCTAATGTTTGTTGACAAATTTGCATGCCCTTATCTGGATAGTCTAAAGTCGGTTTGTACGTGTTAGGTGTTACATTATGTCATTTGTACATCTTCTAGAAACGATTTGAACCGATAAACTTGACCGCCTCAAAAGTTGAAACTTTTATCTAACTAATTCAAAATGTGAGTTCCTTAAACACATTGTTTTATATAACAAGTTTTCTTTTTGAGTAAAATATGTCGTTCATCCACCAACTTTACTAACATATATCGGTATCATATATAATACTTCGAACTTCATATTGTATCTCAATTTCTAACATTACATTATTTATGCAGTGTTCAATTTCGCAACTGGGGCCCACACCGTAGCCGAAGTGAGCAAGGCAAACTATGATGGATGCAGCACATCTAGGACCATTGGTGCCGTTCATAGCACCGGCCCCGCCAACATCACCCTCACCACCGCCGGAACCCACTACTTCCTTTGCACCATCCCCACCCACTGCAACAGCGGTCAGAAACTCGCAGTGACCGTCACCGGACCCACTGGCTCTCCCGCCTCTTCACCCGCCCCTGCTGGTGGCGCCGCCGCCCCCTCCGGTGGTGCAGCCACCCCCGCCGAAGGTCCCACCACCGGGACCATCCCATCTGGAAGTCCCACCGCCCCCGCCGCCGGTTCACCCGCCGCCGATGGTCCAGGAAGTTCATCCCCTCCCGGCAACTTCGCCGCCTCTACCGGTGTTAGCATGTTGAGCTTATTGTCTGTTGGTGTTGCGGCTTTGATGTTCTAGAGATGATTTTTGTTGCATTATTTTTACATGTTTTTGGGTGTTATTATTTATTTACGGATCCCCCTTTTTTTTTTTAATTTAGTTTGTTATTAACGAATTAATTTTTGATCATGTTATGGTCTATATATATTTTTGGTACTTCTTTGTGTAATAAGGGCTGATTTTTCATCCATCAGCTTTTGTTTTATGGTACATTTATTCGGCATAAATATATTTTTCTTCTCATTATGAGATTAAATTTCAAGAGCGTAAACGTTAATTTATTATATTGATTTGATTTATCAGAGTTGTTAGTTTAAAATTTAAATCATCAATATTCGAAAACGTATACACCAAACTGATTGCATGCACATAATTATATGGCTCGTAGTATTACCCCTTAATTTTCATTAGCTCAATTCATAATATGCATAGTTTTAGCTTAGTTCACTTAAATGTCATTAGCAAATAAGTTATAAAATACAATCTTACAAGCGTAAATTGATTAAAATTGTCATGTTGTAGTATTTTAGAAGGTGCTCTTTCAGGTCATATCGACATCTAGTTAGTTAGGTCTTGTACCCTTGTTACAAGCTTACAACAAGTTATGATCGATGTACAACACTTTAGAGAAAGCCACTAGAAAATTAACTTATAATTGACCAAAAAAAAAAAAGGGAGTGAGTACAATAGAAATATGGCTAAAGAAGTCTTAACTACACAAAAATTACGTACGTTATCAAAGCAAACTCAAAAACGAAAGTTGAAAGTAACATATTTTTGGAGAACTATCAACATAATGTCAAAAAACTTTTTACATGAATCTTAATGTAGCTTAGCGCTATATAATATATCTTAGTTTGAAAAGTGTAATTTGAAACTTTGAAATGATGATACTCTCTTCCATCATTTTCAAATGTTTGTCATCAATATTTTATAAGACTAACTTTTAATTATTAATTTTGACAATATTATATAACAACATCAAATAAGTAGTATATAATCTTAATGTTAATTGATTTTTAAAAATCAATTTCAAAAATATCAATCATGGTTAATAAAGTATACGATAATTTATAAATATTTGAAATAAAGTAATTTAATCTTGTATAATCAGTGGACAAACTCTTTTAACTCCACCATTATTAGTTAATTGCTGGGCCATTAAAATGTTGATTGGATGATGAATTCTTTACAACCACTTCTTAAACTATTTTGACATTTTGTAACTGATCATCCAAGATTATTAAAAAAGAACCTACTAAAAAAAGCAATTGTGACTTCATCCAATGAGCTAATGACTTTTGTAAAGCATTAATTGGTTTAAATAACTTTGGTGGGATGATGATGTACAATATTAACTTTTTCAAACCTAGCACATTCTTTAGAACCCTATGCTAAAATTTATTTATAACTTTTAAAATGAGTTAAGTATACAAATGGTGATCAAGTTTTTGTTTTTTTCACCCTTTGGTGATCAAGTTTTTTTTTTTCACCCTTTGGTGATTGAGTTAGAAAAACCGAGCACTTAACTCACCGGAAAACCTTTTAACCTGTTTTGAACTCAGCATAAAAAACTTAGTCACCCAACATAAACTTAATCACCTTCCCAAAAACATAATCACTTATCAATATGAAATCCTGAAATGAGTTTAAAAGCTGAATATATAATACTAGCCTTTGGAATAAATTACAAAAGTATAAATACAAAATAATTCCAACACCTATCTATTCCAAAAGGCTACCCAAAAAATTTCTCCATTGCTATCATCATTGCAACAAGAGCTTAAGCGATGAAAACTTCCTGCAAAGGTAACATCATCATAGCTTAAGAATCTAATGCCTGTATTTTTTGTTTTAGTAGGATCACAATAATGCATCTTAATAATGTCTTTATACCCTAAACTACCTATGATCTTCCTCATACCATCCACATTAAAATTAGTAGGGAGTTCATCAAACATTTTCATTTCACCACCAACATACTCTAAATCAGGAGTATGTTTCCACACCCCACCAAATCGAACAACAAGTGCCATTGGGATCATCTACATCTACAACATATAATAATTGTCATTCAATTAAAAACTACAATAGCTATTGTTTAACATCAACACATATTGAAAAATAAAACAACTTTCATATAATTCACAAACAAATTAACACATAAATACACTTTACTCGACATTAAATACTAAATTCTTTCAATTAAGTATAATTACTCTGTTTCACACTACTCCTTCCAATTACACTAAGAGTCAAGATACCCACCCAATTATAACCATGCATTAGCAAATCAAGAGTCTTACAACAATAATCTAAAGGTAAAAATACGAAATTTTATCATCATACACCAAATTCGACCCTTAATTCAGGAAGAATTCCACAATTTTAGACAAAATTTAAACCCTACATTTTTCGACTCTAATTAGTACACAACAATTAAGGCAATTATGAACGACTAAACCAAAGAGATGAAGTAGAGATTTACCTTTCGAAGTGTCGAACACCTTTAATCAAGCTTTCCATTAACTCATTAAGAGTGAAGTTTGAAGAACTAGTAAAGAAAATAAAAACAAAAAAAGGGAAAACGTGGGGAAGGGGAAGAACTGCACCAAAAGGGGAAATTTTGGGAAAAGTTCATAAGAGAGCCGTCATTTTCACAATTGACGTGCCTCGTGTGAATAAAAAAAATTAAATACTTGCTTTTTTCTTATTGGTTAACCACAAGTGACTAAGTTTTTAACCCAATGTATCTGACAAGTGATTAAGTTTTTGCTTCCTTTTTATTTTTTTTGTCAGAATTACCCCCTCCAATCACCAAACGGTGAAAAAAAATAACATAATCACCAAACGGTGAAAAAATATAAAACATAATCACCAACCTTATGCTTAACTCCTTTTAAAATTATCTAATTAAACACTATATTCTTCTCCCAAAATTAGAATACAGACACTACATATTAAGAAGAATTTTTTTTAATGATTTGTCGAAAATATTGTTAATTTTGAATGGGAGTTTATCAGATCGATTCAATATAAATAATGTAAATTTTATTTTGCTTTAAACTATTCTATGATGAAAAGATTGGAATGTGTGATAAAGGACCAAAGAAAATTACTTGTAATAACTAGTAGTAAACTTCGCATGCTTAACGAGTCCTTGGCCTTTAAGAGATTAGAACATGATACGATGAGAGGCAAGTCTTGACTAGTTTCCTAAGTAAACCTTAAGTTCATTTTAGTTTTAAGTAAAGCTAGAGCTCATTCGATCATAGGGGCAGAGGGAGGGGGGGGGGTTAAAGGGAAAATTTTCAAGATGTGTTTCTATCCACTAACTTTGCTATGCGTTTGATAAATTTTAAATTATCTAGTCAGGTAAAAGTTAAAACCTCAACGTAGTAGCCTAATAGAGTAATAGGTAGTATTTCTTTTATTTATATAACCTAAAGTATATGTCAATTCAAAATACAAATAATAATTAACCACTTTGTAATTAACAGGCTTAAGTCGTATCACCTAATAAAAAATAATTCCTAAATCCTCTAACTATGCAGATAGGGAAGAAGGGTCGAATCACGGGGAAACAAGTCAATTTATTCCTAATTAATTAACGTAGTCTAAATTATTAAGTAATCAATTTGTTATTATAAAAGGGAATTAAACTACGAAGATTAAGAATATGGAGAATCAATAAATAAAAGACCTATGGCATAGGTTCACCAATAAATAATATTCCGGGGTAACAAAACAATTATTCATCAATGCATCAACGTATTACAATCACAGAATTAATCTACCGGCACTAAATCGCATCTCTCGAATCTTGACTTAACCATTTATAAATTAACCTGCCTATTGAAACTAAGCCTAAATATCAATTCTCATCTCTCGAATCTCAAATCTCGAATCAATATTGCTTAACTCATACAAATTAAATCTGGCCAAATCTAATTGCATAGCATTAAATCAATCAATAGGAAATTAATCAAGCATTGACAATCAACAATAATAGATTACCCCTTCATATTATTTATGGATCCCCACAAACCCTAGAAATAAATTAAAGCTACTCACACATAATCAAATCTAAACTAATCAAAGCAATTAAACAAGACATGATGAAATAAAGAAATTAAATTACTGAAAATAAAAGAGAAGAAATCGTTACCAAAATTATTAATGGAAATAATGAATTGAATTAAACCAAGAGTTGTAGAGAGAGAAACAAGAGGGAGAGTAATTCAAAGCTTAAACTAAAATCTGAGAATAGTAATTAGGGGAAGAGAGAGCGTACTAAACTCGCTTATCAAAAGCGTAGTTATACAAAGGTAACAAATCCTAAGCTTAAACGAAGTAAACGACGCCTAAACTTTACTTAGGAACACGCGCCCGGTCGGGCGGTGATACTTGGGCATCCTTGGACTCCTGTTTAGGCTATTAACTTGGCCCAAACGCTAATTTCCTCCTTGGGGCTTTAATTACTCGATCCAATGCCTCGTTTCCTTCCAAGTCGAGCCCTTAATCACCGGTTTGATAACTCTAACCGGCCTTGGGCTATGAAAGATGGTCGTGCTCCTCCAATGCTCGTAGTAGCTCCAAATAATCCCAGAAAAATGCTCCAAATATGCAATTTCCTACAAAACGCTACCAAAACTACGAAAACATTAGAAAGCACACATTAATAATAAAAATGGCTCTAACGAGCCAAAAATACTCCTAATTATGACCAATGGATAGGGGTAAATTACTATATAAAATAGACATATCAGTAATCTATGTATACAATATTAATGTAAAAGGCCCAATGAGGAAAGTATTAAAATGCCAAAAGAAGTAGTAATACAACATTACAGCTTAAGTAGCAAGAAGCAATCATGGGGAAATTAAAAAAAAAAAAAAATGCTTGTACTTGAGTACCGATAATCAAAATTTTACCTTGTTTTAGACATTGTTGTCCAATTACAACACATTCTAACGAATAAACTTTTTTTAAAAGGGTGTACTAGTTAGTTTATTTAATTTAAATTATTGGGGGAAAAAAAAAGGATGACCCTCAAGTCCTCATTATTAGCTTTAGATTAAACAAAAACAAACAAAATGAGTTGAATCTTTTTTTTTTTTTTTTTTTTTTTTTTTTTGAATCGAAATGAGTTGAATCTTGATCAAAGCAATTGCGTATTTTACAATTTTGTTCATTTATTTTCAATTTATGATATTAATTTCACAATATTAACATAAAACATCTAAGAGCCTGTTCTGATTTACGAAACTGAATTGAACTGAACTGAACTGAATAGAGATGAAATGAATATTTTATGAGAGAAGAAAATTAAGAACTGAACTGAATTGATTGAAGCTGAACTGAACTGAACTTAAATTAAACTGAAGAAAATTAGGGCCTGTTCTTTTCAGTTTAATTTCAGTTCAGTTCACTTCAGCTCCAATCAGTTCAGTTCACCTCCTAATTTCCTTCTCTCATAAAATATTCATTTCAACTCATTTCACTTCAGCTCCAATTAGTTCAGTTCAACTCAGCTCAGCAACAGACCCTTAGTATAGTTAGAACTTGAACAATCCATTAGGACCACTCACCACTATCCATACATAGGATTATAGGAATATATTTATATAATATGATATGTTACACAATGTACGAATTGAAATTGACAACTAATTATTTATATAAAATTAAAAAGAATGCAACAACTCTTTTTCTTAAATAAAATTACTAGCCACTAGGAACTAGCCCACTAATTAAGATCGGTTCCACTCCAACTCAAATGCTGGAAGTGACCTAATCCCATGATCATTCAAGTTCAAACTCAAGTTTCATAAAGTTAAACAATACCCTACCTCAACTTTAATCACTCATTCTCTATTCTTTGTTAAAAATTTTCGTAATATTTTAATTTTTTATAACTACACTATAATTATAACATCATTTCTCATACATAATCATAGCACGGTTTATAAAATGACTCATAATCAAATTCTACAACATACATTATCTTAGCGCGATTTATATTAAATGAATCGTAATCAAATGTTACAGGATGAAATAGGGACGACGGAAGAATTAAAAACTTTTATTCTTGTTTTAATATTGAGTAAAATGTTAATACAACCTTAACATGTAAACATGTATGTTCATTGAAAAGGATCCTTTCACATGGTATAATTGTAGAAATCCATCTTAGACCCACAAAATTGTCACATAGTATTGAGCTCCATATATAATTTAGAATACAATTACAACTGTAATGCGTTTACCATGGAAAATTGTACATTATTTATATATTTTGAACTTTCTTTTATATTTGTAGAAAATGTCACACGGCTCAAGTTTCACCTACTCACCCATGTGAGACTTCTCATGCCTTTTTCTAATAACATGTTTTCTTAGCTTCTTCCCATTTTCTTTGCTTACCCCTTTTTCTTTGTTATTCTAGGTTATTTTGTCAACTAATGGAATGGTCTTGTCTTCCTTTTATTAGTTTATAATATGTAATGATAGTAATTAAACATAATTAAGTACCAAAATTATTGACTTGTGGGGTCCTTTGTGCACTTTCAGGTAAGCTTCTATTAAAAAGTAATAAATTTTGGAGTTTCACAATCGTAAATTCACACATCAAACTTTAACGTATGTTATGGTTTAAGAAATTACGGACAAGTTTGTCTCATGCAAAACCTTCAAGTTTATAAGAGAAAAGTCTATTCCTGAAAGAACTAAACACACATTATTGCTCCAAAAATCAAGTTCTAATTACATATTACCCTGGTTTCATCCTTTATTCTAAAGTTTTCATAGTTTGTGAACTAAACACATTCTTAAAGGTGTAATATTTAATACTGAAATCAAAGATATATATAAAGATAACAATCGAACCGTTTGAATCGAGTTGATTCGGAGAAAGTAAGATTCGTTCGGATTGATTTCAAATTCAAGTTAGTCCATTTCGGTTCTATTGCTAAGATATTTGTTTTAATAATTAAAAAAAAAAAAAAATTCACCAATAGGAACAGTAACTTGGGTCGAGTTGGTTTAGAAAAAATTCACCAATAGGAACAGTAACTTGGGCCGAGTTGGTTTAGGTCATATTAGGGCAAATTGTGTCAACCAATTTTAGGTAGAGTAAGGGTTACAAATGAAGTATAAGTTGGTTTTGCCAAGTCTAAAGATAAATTCATAAATAGAAGCTTAGTATAATTTTTCCTAAGTGTCCAATGCCATAATGCCAATCAAATATTTAGGATCTACTGAGGCCTAAGAGGCAATTGATGTTTCACTAGGCCCATGTCATTAATTGTTATTGAGCTTCAAAAGACACTAGCTCGGCCCAATTCAATGGGAATAAATGCCGTTGTTAATTACTGGTACCATATTTTTAAGGTCACTGTCATGCCTAATTTGCCATTTTCTTATGCCCCACAAAATTCTCAACTCCATGTTATAAATAACCGAGTTGTCACTTCACCTTGTCTCACTAGATCCCTTAATCATGCATCAGTCTTCAAATAAGGATAAGATCTTGTACATCCTTTTAGGGGTATATTTTACGTCGAGGGATAAATTAATGTGAGATGTTCTCATCAAATTAGCTGGTTGACAAAGATGTAAACAGCTACTTAATTGTACTTCAGCAAAACAATCCTATTAAATTTCAATTATACATAAAATATAGTTGGGTAACAATTCAAATGATTCTCTCCAATCCGTTCGGTTTATCCGTTGATGGTGGCCACTAGGATCCTCAAATCGACATTAAACAATCAATGTCGCTGAATCATCCAGTCGTAAGAGTCATGATATGCAAAGAAAGTTCATCACAACAATAATACACGCAGCTGTAGAACAACCGGCAGAAAAGCTCAATGGTACATCAAAGATGACGTTAAAGCAACAAGAAAACATGCTAACATATATAGACCTGGATAACATATGTTTTGGAAGCAGATTGTGACCATTACAGTATATTTGGGCCACTACACAGGACATTCTACTACAATTAGACTCGAAATTCAACAGCTATAATGACCTATAAGTCCTCTATATGTCAGAGATATATATAGGGTTAAATGATATTCATGTTGAAATAACATGATTGAATGTTATCAACAAACATTATACTGTAGCAATGCAACAGAATGCTTATCTCCTTTGTTCTAAAAGAGAGTCCACCTCTACATCAGTAGATGCATCCAAAGCCATGCAGCTAATGGCCGAACCTGTTAGAAATTTAGGGCATATTACAACGTGTGGAGACTTACAAAATATACAGTGAGTCATTGAATCCGAAATTTGACAAACTGTGCCGAATGGGGATCGTTGTTTGGCAAGTATCAGTTTCTGCTGTAATTGAAAGCAATGCTTGCCAGGGAAAGACAATCCTTTAGCTTTACCAATGACAGCCGCTTATTCAGTCAATTCTTCAGCATTTTTCCCACATACAAGGACACAAGTATGTTGTCAATTCTCATCTGTTACTGCAACAATGTAGTCTGGCATAATGCTCTAAGAACTAGTCTCAACAGCTAAACAAAATTTTGCTGCCTGCCCTGCATACTTTGGCAAGCATGAACCATAGCTTATGATCTTGGACCAGAAAGTGGAATCATCTTCTTTCTTCTTCTGTTTAACTCTCTGCCCATTCAACAATTAGATATGCAGCCAACAAAACCTTGTACTGTCAAATACTGGACGGGCCGATTGTACAAAATTTCAAACTCCTTAAGCAACATACATGATTATCACAACGCCCAGGTGCAGATAGTAAACTTACAATTTTCTCTCCATACAGCTCTCCCTCTCACACCCTCTTTCTGTGATTAGGGGCTGGGAGTGTATGATCTTAGAATGAGCAGAGCAAATAACCAGTTAAGTACCAATGATTCACTGAATGCAAGCTATGCTGTTGCTTCTTTTAATATAGCACAACTGCTTGTCCGGGAATATAGCTTTGGCTAATAACAATTTCTTCACATCCTACAAAAACAGCATCAATCACCTGCAATAGAGACAACAAAAATACAATTCTGAGGATAGAATTATCAAAAAAGCACCAAAAATGATTAACTGAAATAGAAATTGAAGAATATTGACCTTGTTGCATTTCTCCTTAGTGCAAGGGAGCTCTAGTTTCATTTGTGAATTGTTTTCTGCAAAAACGTGCAAGAGCAGTGGGTTCTTCACCACATTCTAAACTTTACCTGTGCAAAATGAAGAGTCCACTAACAGTGGAGAAGTTCTAAAATTTGTAAATGACTCCTCCTAAAGAGATCTCCCCCCTGTACAGGTTTCAAAGTCTTCACTCATAGCACATTATCATTTTAAATGACTTTTTGCTATTTCTTGTTCTTTGGACTGACATTTTTCATGCTACCTCCTACCACAATTTGACAACAAACCTTTAGAATGCCTCATAAAAACACAATTGAGATATGCAATCTTACCACTGGAATTTCTAGCCTAGCCTGAAATCAAGAGCTCCTCAACTTCTTTTAAATAACTTTATCCTATTACTAACTGGCTTCAAGCTATTACTTTGCATAATACCATCTAACTTGAAGGAGTTTCCTTTTGGGTGGCCAAAGGTAGATATTTACACTCAATAAAATATACAATTGGGCCATCTGAAAAACAAATCATTAGCTGTCATCTGGTGTCGATGAATCTTCACTATTACCGCCAATATTGTTGGATATTTGCAACATAAATGATCCCTTCACATAGACTTTCAATCAAAAACTTTGAAATTCAACACAGTATCATTGGGTGGGAAGCTGTCATGGTATGGCAATTCATGCACCTCCCAACAGGGGAGAAGCCAGGATTTTCAAGTCCTGGGGGCCGGACTATTAATAGATAATTGAAAAAATTAAAATATACTATATTTTATTGTTACTAAAAAAAAAAAGAGTTAAATTTTACTCTATGAATTTTCATAATAGCAAAATCATCAATAAAGATTCAACACTAAAATTTACCGCAATCTCTAGTTAACTTTTCTATATAAAAAAAAAAAAAATCTAGTGTTTTTGATTTCATGATAACAATACAAAAACAATAATTATCAAATTAACTAGCATATAACCCTAAAAGTTTGATATTTCATATTAAATGTAAGCAATTAGCCTAAAGTCCCACTCAATTGACAAAAAATTAGCCAAATTTATTAAATAATATAAATATATTAATCTTTATTTAAAAAAAAAAAACCCATGCCCAAGTTGAATAAACAAAGCCTTAATAAAAATAAAAATTAAAAATAAAAATTTTGGGATAGGATTCGATCCCAACTCCCTCATGAAAAACACCACTCCTTAACCAACATAACAAGCCTTATTTACTAAAATTTATGTCTCTTTAATAGTATATGTAAATATTTTAGGGGGGCCATAACATTGAATACATGGGCTGCAAATCTGGGCCGGGGAGGCCGGGCCTCCACCAGCCCCCCCCCCCCCCCCACCCCTTCCCTCCGCCCCTGCCTCCCAACCAGAGATCTTCATTTGTCAATATATGGCCCTCTTATCGTTTTAGCCAATCTTCATAAAGATAGAATCTAAGTTATGGCATTTTTATCTAACAGTCTTAGTTGGAATAGCAGCCCTATCTTGCAATATTGAGTCACAATTACATTACTCACATAAAAGTGTTCTTTTAAAAGTTATTAGCTAACTTGCAACATTGCTATTAGCAACCTAACAGTAATATGGAAAAGTTAGCATCAGGGCCAAGACAAAATTAGACATTGCATCCACAATATTTCATTGCATTTCACTCATTCAAAAAATGTGTTACAAACCTGGCCATCTATATTGACCATGAAACTGGTTAGGTTGGAGCTCCGGAAGCCATTGAGCATGCTCATTGTCTAACTCAATATGATCTGGGGCTTTACGCTTTCTTAGAATTGCATTTCTTTCAAGAACCTGACCCTCCTGTTCCGGTCTGTTCTCACGTGATTCAGAGAGATCATTCCCACTTTGCCTAGGGAAGAAACAAAACTCGAGATTCTTAGAACATGGCTCAGAGTACATGCTGATCTCTCGATGACTACTTGAACCACCATCGCTGGTCAGATGACCAAGACCTTTTTCCACACTTGGACCAGGGCAGGAAGGACCCAATCGTAAAGACAAATCACAGTCCATTTCAGCTGCCTTTCCACGGTTGTCAACTGAATTTTCTTGCCCAATTTTATCTGCTGCAGTTTCTACACTCCCACCAGGTAATAGATTCCTCGTGCTGGTAAAACAAGGAGGCTGTGTTCCATGCCAACCCACTGGTGTGCCAACAATTACATTCCTAGAATCTGAACTTTGAGGTGACCGGAACCCAATCTGGGGGTCAACATTTTGAAAATTACTACCATAGTACAATGGATAAATAGAACCAAAATTCAACAAGGAGTTCGGTTCAATAGCCACAGAGGGCATAGGTCTTGGGAAGCTGGATTGAGAATAGGGATTAGGGTGAGTAGCAATGTAGCTAGTATTGGGCGCCATTTGGCTGCTAGAAAGCGAAGATGTACTAGCCTGGTTTCCCATTGTTGACCTTGAAATACTCAACGGACTTCCCACGAGGTTTGGTGGCTGAGGGGGTGGTCTGGGGTAATTAGTTTCATCGGGAACGGCTGGAGCTGCCTGAGCAGGTTCTTGGAATCTTGGGTTGAGATAACTCCTTGGATTACTGTTCCGCTGGCTACGTGATGCTCTAACAGGATGACATCCCAGAACAAGGGCAGCTGAACAACAGAATTACACGGGGAAGGATTAATCTTTGCTTACTGCTATCCATACACACCTCATCACATAATGAATTGGGCACTCTGACAAGCCTATGATAACATACTGCCAAAAATGAGAGAGAAATAAACCCTTCAGCTAAAACCTAACCCTAAGCTTTTGCATGATGCTAAAAATCAAATGAAATTGACAACAAAAATCACTACAAAATCGTCAAAATTTTTAATACCCATTACAATGCACAACCTAAAAATCACCAAAATACCTCAAAGAAACAACTTTTTCAAGAAATTGAGATCCAACTACAACAAATTTTTACCAAAACTCAGAAAAAATTGATACCTTCAATACATGGCTGAAGAAATTGACCAGTTTCAGTACTTTCATCTCTTCTAATTATAGTATCAATAGCTTCATTAAGGCGCTCCCAAAGTGTTTCAGGATCCACATACTCAGCCTAATCAATCAAACAATGTACACCCAATAAGCTCAAAAATTCAAAAAACCAAACAAATGCTCAAAACCCACAAAAACCCAGAAATAAAAAACACAAAAATACCTCAGAATTAGCTTTAGAATACATAATTTCTTCAGCTTTTAGCACAACACGAGGCAACTTCTCTTGCCATTCTCTATTCTTTCTAGTAACAGAGCTATGAGCTTCAGTGACAACTCTGAACAAACACATGGTGGGCATTACAAAAAACGAACCAAAATTCACAGAAATTGAGCTGAATTATCAATGGAAAACAAAAAATAAGAAAAACCCAGAAACCTGAAAATCTGTTGAATGATTGAACCTCTGATGGGTTGATGTCTATCACTATGCCAAGCTCTTCGAACACACTCATATGGTCTTGGGCCTGGTCTAGGCATCTTGTTGAGTCTCAATTGAATTGAATTTCAACTGAATTGAATTTCTTTGTTGGGGTAAAAAGAGTGAGAAGAGAGAGAAAGAAATAGAGAAAAGAGAAGACTGATAAGGAAGTTATTCTGTACATGGGGTTGGGGGTTCCCCTTTTGGCGCACCTTCTCCTTCTCTCTCTCCTCCTCCTCTCCACTTCAATCTCCTGTTGCTTTCGTGCTTTTTTGCCTAGCAGACAAGAGCCTCTATGGGGGGTAAACTTGGCATATCCATCGTATCATTCTCGAAATTTTCGGTATTCATATAGGTTATCTCAAAATAATCCCAACTACAAAGTATTTTTTTTTTTTTTAAATAATCGATTGTATATTTGATATCTTGTTGCTTTCAATCCTCTTTGGCTCTGGTTATAATGGACAAGGGCTTGAGAGCGAAGTGATTATATAATATGGTTGTTCCGCTATTATATGTCTTTGTTATAGAGTTTATTCTCAACTATCGCTATGTGTATGTAAAATGTTAAATTATGCATCTTTAACTAATAGATAAGTGATCGAGTATAACTAATCAATAAATGATGATATATTATGGTCGTTACGCCTTCCGCTGATAAAAAAAAAATAGCTTAGATGTTATTTTTCAAAATAATCTCAACTATCAATTCAAAAAACTTGGA
Organism: Chenopodium album; assembly: GCF_948465745.1. Taxonomy (NCBI): domain Eukaryota; kingdom Viridiplantae; phylum Streptophyta; class Magnoliopsida; order Caryophyllales; family Amaranthaceae; genus Chenopodium; species Chenopodium album. Next base: position 1,485,118 of record NC_137847.1, on the reverse strand, counting down.
TTGAGAAATAAGTTTGTGAAGAATAGTAGGTCAACAAACAACCTTTGAATGGAAAAATATCAACTATACTAGAACTAGACAACACCAACATAATTGGCAATTTTGGATTTTCTTTTTTTAAAATGTCATATGCAAGTTCTTATAGTGTCATTGTAACACCATCAAAATCTTTAGCAAGCTAAGCAATTACTAATTAGAGAAGCAAACCTAATGTTATAGAACAATTTGTTGCTGACTAAACTTCAAACTTTATCATTAAGATTGTACTTAATAGAGGAGCAAACTTTTATCATGATCTTGACTTTGAAAACTGCTGAAGGATTATCTCTTATCACTAATTTAGATATGCTAAATAATTGAAAAGGTTGCATGGATTTAATTGTACAAAGACAGACAAGAAGAGTTTTGAATTCAAGGGGAAGAGATCATATCATAACAAGTTATAATGATAGTTGAACTCCCCCTCCTCTTCCACACAAAAAAGTAGTACGTAGTATTTTCTCCGTGTATAACTAATGTATAGTCGGAACGATGTCCTCACAAATTTAAAGATGACTTAGTGTATTATAATTACTAAAAACTCATAAAAAGATATTTTGATTTTATTTATGAAGTTACATGACAAATTCATTTTGATAACTTATACAAAGTATGTCTTACTGTTTTCATGTAAGTTCGAAAAAATTAGTCTAAATAAATGGATCAACATAACACTTAAGCTAAGATAAATTTAAATCAGACAAATAAATTGATAAATAAATTAAACTCTTCAATTTTTCTTTATGTAATCTTGTGTTTGGAAAAGGTTTTTTTTTTCCTTTTTCTTTCTAAAATTAATTCAATTGCTTTTGGCCATCAAGAGCAAGTTTAGTTTTCACTTGATAAAATTGGAATAAGCTTAAGGATTTTATTAAGTTTTATGTAAATTTTCTCAACTATATTAGATTTCTCTGAACTTACTATGCATTATACGGAGTAGGTAGTTTTAATTTATTAAATAAATTTGCTTAAATATTCAATAATCAGTCATCTATTTTTATTCTATTTTGATCGGCATTTATTATTTAGTGGTGATTTGAGCATCCACAATGATTGCATAAAAGGATATGCTTGCAATATCTAAATAAGTAGAGCTATATGCTAGTTATTGTAGAGCTACATAAGTTGTAGCTAAGGCCAAACTACGTAGCTCTATAGAGCTATGTAATTTCACTCCACTCAATGCACATATATTAATTTGTGTAATATTTTTTATGTATTTGTTTTTTGTTTTTTATTTTATGATTTATTTATTACAAAAGAAAGTAGCTTGAAGATTATAGCTTAAATAATGTATTTAGGAGAATAATGATGCGACAACTCAAAGCCTAGTTATTGTGGATGCTCTTTGACGTAAATAAATTTTGTACGGTCATAAAGAAGAGGTCATTTTCAAAAAAAAGAAAATCATACAAGAGATCATAACTCAATTGTACATGGTTAGGTATAATTTATTGTTTAAAAATAAATAAATAAATAACCTTGCTTGTTGGTTGATTAGTAATTATTTTAATTACGTTTGTTTGATCTATCCCTATGCTGCCATGTCTCACTTTTGACTTAGACAATTAATTAGCTCCTTTTTTTTTTTAGAGCCACAATTAATTAGCTAACTTCTACTTGATTGATTGATTTTTTTTTAATTATTATTAATATTGATCTATAATATTTTTGATGGAGGATAATAATCATATAATCAATAATTTCCATTTATGTTACTTTTTGAAGTGCCTGCTTTTATTAGTGTTTGTGCAAAAACAACACCCTATTAATCTATTCGTTCCCACTTGATGTTGGGATTTTTGGGCATGTCACATAAGTGGAGCCATAAGGTTGTGGTTGTTGCATTATTGGGGGTCACATATGAAAGGACACTTAGGTTGTGTCTAGGGATTCATCTTAGATTTCAAAATTTGAAGCAAATATACTCCATCAACAAGACTACAACCACATTTTTCATAGGGTCGAAACTCAATAGAACGTACACCTAGGTTTCATTGTGCCTTATCAGGATTCAATCGATTCATCATAGAATTTATAATAATGACATTCAAAATTTAAAGGGGATATATACGTATATACAATATAATAGTAGGCAAAGGCTTAATTAGTAGTAGATTTTACTCAAATGAGATGGTAAGTGCAAAAGTCAATGATGGAGACGACATGACTTAATCACAATTTTTAGGTACAATTGTTTAAGATTTTAACCGACTAAACTAAATAACAAAGTATAATATAGGTAAATAGATGGTATATATCAAAAGTGCATGAAACATATATGTCTTCATTATAAATGCATTGTCTGTAGATTTAATGAACAAATTTTGTCTTTATTTGGCCGGGTTGGTATAATATATTACATACAGACATACTACATTTGTACTAATTTTAACCTACAGAACAAATTTTTTTGATTTAACATGTTGTTGCCTTCATTGTCAATAATTTAAGAATGTCTTATAAAAAATCACAATATAATAAGGGCTTGGCACAAATCAATCATGTTAAGAAAATAGTGATTTTTTTTTAAAAAAAAAAAAATTATTTTGTATAATCAGTAAAATTATAAGGAATACCAAGTATAGTTTTATGGCTTAAAGTCATCAAACCTTAAATATATAGACATTTACATAATAATTAGATAATACTTCCTTTAAGTTTCTTATCTTGCTCATCATAAAACTATCTATGGAGTATGTATAATTTTTATTTCCCAGCTTTTGTCTTATCAATAATATTCTAATCGTTAAAGTTGATCTGAATTTCCGATTATAAAACCATGCATGTCTACGTAAGTTTTTCATCCCATCTCATATCACAATTAAGATTACACTAAACATATTATTACATGTTCAATGTCAAATTAAATTCGAAATAATAATTTAATAGAGAGAAAACTAGTATAAAGATGATGATCCATAAGTTTCTAAATTAAACCTAGAATAGGACCACATTATTTTGTTGTGTAATGCCTTCAATTTTTGGAGTTAATGCATGTTGGTTAGTGATAGTGAGGTCAGACGTCAAACTTATTATTTCTGCTTCATTATTACTAGTATATAGGTCTCTGCCAAGTGCCAACACTATTTTTGACCATCTAAAATTTACTTAATTAATCATCCCATTAATTTGATTGCTTTTCACCACACTAGAAGACACCAATGCAATCCAATTTTTGGCTCGAATCTGATCTATAGTACTACGTACATTTAAGAGCAAGCATACTACGGAGTATTTAATACTTGTACATTTTCTAATTATGCATGGCAAAATTACAAGATCGATGTTATTATTAATGCTTGACTGTGTTTAATGTTTTAATTATTTAATTTTACACAATTAAACATAATTATTTCATTCACCCTTGTGATGTTTTGTTTTTGTCGATCTCACTATCTGAATATTGTCAGTGGCGGAATTTGGGAGTTTGAAAATAAACCCAATTTTTACCCAAACCAACTTAAGTATAGTATAACTAACATTATAAAAATGAAACATTTAATAGATAATCAAAACCAAGGGTGAAGCTTTTCAACCAAAATACATATATATATATATATATATATATATATATATATATATATATATATATATATATATATATATATATATATATATATATATATATATATATATATATATATATATATATATATATATATATATATATATATATATATATATATAAAATAATAAAAAAAAAAAAAAAAAAAAACACCAAAGATGAAACCAAGGCCCACGCCAGCCCCCGGTAGGGGGTGGCAATTCGGGTCAGCGCGTCGGGTTCAGGTCAGATTTCGGGTTGTGTTTAGAAACTATCAAAAATAGTTTAAAACTTAATATGATTACGATATATGAAATTTTGGTCAAATCGGGTCGAATTTGGATTGTACGAGTTCGGGTTCGGATTTCTCTCAGTACTTCGGGTCAGGTTCGGGTCGGGACAAGGATTGCCAGCCCTACCCTTTGGTTCTGCCCTGGCCTTGACTATTGTGATACTGATTTACTAACCTAAGCTATACTCTATAAGTCCGTAAGCCTTAAATTAAATCTCTTGTTCAATATCCCAATTTGCGTTCTTCTTAGAACAAATAAAAATAAATAATTTTACACTATGTGTTGTGCAATCCATTTAGTATAAGACAATATTTGCAAATAATGATTTTTGGCGGAAATTTTCAATGAATTTGTACTCTTATTTATTATACATGGCCAACAACCATTTTTTCTTTTTTTTTTTTTTTTTTTTTTGGAATTGAATATAATAGCTTTTTGGCTAACTTTGTCAGCAAAAAAAAATAAAAATAAAAAGAACTCAATTGATATTACACAACATCTTTATGAACTATTAGGCCTTGTTTGACGACGCTAATGAATTGATTGAAATCGAAAAAGTAGTAAATAAAACTAATAAGATTTTTACATATGAACCCGACGGAAAAAATAAAAATTGCCCTAGGGAGTAACAAACAATTTTACCAATCCTATGCATCAATGTCCTTGTAACATTCAATGGGAGCAACGGTATCATCACCATCAATTCTATCAAGTGCCAAAACTAAGCCCATAACAAAAGCAGCATCATAACCAGCCTTAAGAACAAGACTAAATACATCTCTTCCTAACACTATTTTTCTTGTGGGCTCCACTTTTCGTTTAATTGTAGCCACTGATTCTTTCATTGCATCACCATGATCTGATGATGTTACATGATATATGGTGCAACTTCTCTCACTAAAACACCCCTCAATTTGGAACATTGCATGAGATCCACCGTTGATTTCCACGTTTAAGCTCGACCGTCCGATTAAGGTTGACTTCCATATGTTGAAAATTGGTTGTAGTTGTTGTTGATCGTCGGATTTCTCCCCTAAGAATCCTTCCCACCTATGATGAAGTGTAGGCCTCTATTTCCATGCCAAAAATATTATATATGGATTAGAAGAAGAAAAAAATAATAATAATAATAATCTTCAACGGAAAAATAAAAAAAGTGACCGACCTTGTTTATGTTAATAAGTATAGATTTGTCTACATTGATCACACACGTTGTATGTACAATGTAACACTGCAATCTCGAAGCCTCTAAAAATTAAGAAAGATACTATTCAGTGACATCGTACCTAGTAAGTAGTCACCCAGACCCTAACTAGTTAAAATTAGGATGCCAACAAAGGAAAAAAAAAAAAACACTTTATTTTAAGTTGCTATAGTGTGTCAATCAATCATTTATAGATGATAATAAATAGAGTTGGCGATATGCGAAAGGCTAGAATATTGTAGACGTAAACTTGAAAGGGTTTGGTGCGTCGCTTACTCTCTAGTCAAATTTCATCCACCCATGAGGTTTTTTTTTTTTTTTTTTTTTTTTAAGTCAATAATAAACTTATATTTCCGAAATATGGACCAAAAATAATAAGTGTGTGACTATGTGCATGATATGTGCTATTAAATGTGCTCGATGCTTGAGATAAGTTTCAACAAGAGTTAACAATTAGGTTTAGCCTAAAATGTATGTTTATGAAGTAAAAAAAGTGTACATTCATGTCAAGTTTGTGTTTGAAATTCTTAAATTAAACACATGTGACATTTGTTTATGTATGTACTCACACTCAACAACCATACGATAGTATCCTAGTAACATACTTTAGGTTACAAGATACCATCTGTTTCGGGTAAAAACAATGGGACCTTGCCGAAGGTCCAGTAAGGTGGTGAAGACTGGGCTCGATCCGAGTGATGATGGACCGAGGGTTTCCTGCACAGCAAACACACGTAAACTAGCCTCGGGGGTGCTGCCGAGGAAGGCCCCTCCGATGCTAAAGTTAGTACAATGTGTAGAGAGAGAAATCTATGCAAGAGAATTAATTGCTTGAGGCTTTGTTGTGTGTGTACAAATGTAATATTGATGGCTTTTATACCTTGGCATATATGGGAGAAATGGGCTTGGGCCCAATTGACTTGCCTTGTGGACTGATCTTGACTTTAGCATTATTTGGAGAGATGAACCTTGACCTTGGGCTTTTAATTGGATCATTTAATGACTTGGCCCAATTGGACTAAATTGGACCCAAACAACTTGCCCCCCAGACCCGATTTGGAAGAATGACGGGTCGGGTTTTGATTAACCAGAAAAAGGAGGGAAGTAAATGATTTAATTAATCCAAAAAGATTTAAATTTAAACCGCCATTAATGAGATAACGGCTGACGGATGGATGATTTGTGGAAGTTGGACGGATAATGGGTAGTTAACCATTAATTAAGGGTAAACGTGTTTAACGGTTACTTAATGAGGAATTTAAGAGCGAATTTAAGCGTGAACCCCTAAAATTCCCATTTCTGGAAATAAAACCAAAAAGGGACGCACTCTTTCCTCATTTCTTCACCAACACGAGATTAAACCCCGCAAAAGAATCCCTGAATCCGCATCAAAACTTCGCTGAATCCCCGAGAAATAAGCTTAGAAACCGAAATTCGTCATTCCGAACTTGTAGATCGGCGAGTTCCGCTTCAGATAAAGGTAATTTCCTCCGATTTTTGTTTGATTTTTTTCGAATTTGAACTCCTTCCCCCTTTTCTTTCGACTTTTTCTTCAAAAACCGACAATGGTGAGAGGAGTTAGAGGTAGAGCCCGTGCTCCACGAAGAGCAAGGCAATTCCCCGATCCCCGGAATAGGATTGGGACCTGGAACGGACAAGGAGTGGGGTCTGACCCTGCTGAAGGAATTAGGGCTACCCCAATTTCATCGGCGCCTCCTGAAGGAACGGAGGAGCCGAGCGTCTCTGGGCAGGACGAAGTAGTTCCCGCTCAACTTTGGGATGTCCTTCCTGGATTTCAGGAGTGGCAGGACGCTGAAGTAGCCTCGGCCATGATAAAGAACTGCCCCTACCATTGGTGGGTAAAGCACGCCGAAGTGTATCGGTTTGCTGAACAAATAGAGCTGCACTATGGCATAATGGAAGCTGATGGGTATTGGTGCAGAATGCCCGTTGCATCTGATAGAATCCATCGTCCACCCCCGGGGTACGTGGGGGTGTACACGAGACAGCTTCAGTATGGGCTGAGGTTTCCTCTGGACACATTTGTCCGAGACTTGCTGATCCACTACAGGGTCTCCCTGTGCCAGCTAACTCCTGTCAGCATCCGAAGGGTGATGACGTATTTGTGGGTCTGCAAGTTTTTCAGATATGTGCCGAACCTCCACTGCTTCAAAAAGCTTCATCGGAGTGCCAAACACTCAAAGTGGGCACGGTGATCATGGTCCTGGGTGGTACCGAATTGAGTCTCGGCCCCAGTATTTAACCATGTGGCCGAATGACTCCTCAGATAAGGAATGGAGGGGTCAATGGATCTGGGTTAGGGCGCCCACAGATCCTGCCCATCCTTACGTCTTCAGCGCTCCCAGGTATCTATCTGATCCTGACCCTGAAATGGGAAGCCTGGGCCCTCCCGAAGATAGAGGCCTAGATCTGCACCTTAACCAGCAAAATATTTTCGGCCGAATGCTGAATCCTGGGGGCGCTGGAGGCCGAATGAAGTATATCCCGGAGACTTGGCTCCCGGATAACCACTATATTTTCCAAGAGCACATGCTAGCAGCTGTCGGCCTCAGCCGAAAGTTCAGGGATGGTAAGTTTCTTCGGCTGGGGCCGAGGCCTTTATTATTTATTCTTAGCAAGAATTTTGTTTTGCACTTTCCTGCTGAGCCGATCCAGCATTTTTATTTTGCCGAACTGACCTTTGCTCTTTTCTTATACTCAGAGCGGAACGAGACAAACGTTGGCATCGACTACAATCGTCTCGGCGTCAACCAAGAGAGAGTTATTATCGACCGGGCCCCCGCTATCACCGATTCAAAGCACAGGGAGGTCCATCTAGATCACTCTCATCTCCAAATCGAGGCTGTTGCCCTGTATCAGCGGCAGAAGCCTTGGTGGAAGAAGAGAGACCCTTGGCTTCAACTGCTAGCTGAGGAGCTTGAAGCCGCCCGTACAGCCGAGGAGGTTGCACGGGCTCTTGAAGCTTGTGAAGGAGGAGAAGGGTCCTCCAGGGCTGCTGAAGAAAAAGCAGCAGCGAGGGCGGCTGAAGAAGAAGACGAGGCTTTGCTGGAGACCTCGGTGAGTTGCACTTAACTTTTTAGCTTTGAAATTTCTTTTCTTCTTTTTTTTTCTTTTACTCACTCTTCTTGCCCCCCCCTGTTTTTTGCAGTCTGAAGGGAGCAAAAATCAGAGAGAAGGAAAAGCTCCTGTTCGTCCCGAAGACCAAATCCGGGAAGACTCCGAAGAATCGGACATGGATGAACAGCCCCTTCAGAAAAGGAGGAGACGGATGGCCATCATCGGCCCTCATGATTTCCAAACGGGGCCGAGGCCGTCCGGCATCAGCATCAGAGAGCCCGGGGAATTGCCAAGGGTTCCCCCACCACCACCACAATCTCCACCGAAGACCCCTCCCCCACCTCCTGAGATGGAGGTGGACCAAAAGACTCCCGATCCCAAGGGAGGGGTTCCAGCCGAGGGAATTGTAGATAATGCCGAAGGGCATAATGTTGAAAGTGCTGAGAAGCCCGCTGCTGAGGGTTTCTCAGCTGATATTGCTAGAGAGGTTGAGGCTTTCGTCCTCAACCCCGAAGAGGAAGCAGAGGTCATCGTCATCGGCTCTGCTGAGGAGGAAGAGAAGACTGCTGAAGAAGAAGAAGTTGAACCCCAAAGGGTTCATGAAGCTCCTGAGTCTTCCTTCCCCTCCCTCCAGACGCTGCACTCTGGAGAGATGGGGTTCTCGGCCTCCCGAATTCCAATTCCAGATCATATCTGGGACGTCATATGGGGCCAGAACCGAGAAGGTGCAGAAGCCTACTTCGGCAGTTTTGCTGGAATGTCCGAAGTAGACAGGGCAAGGGCCTGGTCGTTGAAGGCCACTGCTGGGATGGGTGAATCCAGCAGATCTGTCCCAGACCCTGTAAGGACGAATCAACTGCTGATGATGCAGGTAAATCCTTACTCTTGTTTTTATTTTTCTGTTCAGCTCTTCAACTCCAAGTTATTATGTTTGTTGTTTTTTTTTTACTGAGTTGTGCCTCTGCTTTCAGTTTGTGCACAATCAGACTCTCACTGTAGAGCTGATAGACACCCTACAAGATAGGGTGGACGATGCCGAGCATGCCCAGAAGGTGGCTGCTGAGGAGCTGAAGCTTGCTCAGATGAGGCAGGCAGCAGCTGAAGAAAAGCAGAGGGAAGGGGAGGAATACGAAAAGAAGGCTGCTGAAGCCCTCCAGACCTTCTGCACTGCTATGGAGAGGGAGGTTTTCCCCCCGCTAATAGAAGGGGAGAACTTTCTCCGAGATCACATGGGAGTGGACGTTACCAAATTCAAGGCTGCCATTGAAAGCCGAATCAAGGATGGAGCTACTGCACAGGCTGAGGTGCAGCAGAAATTGGAAGCTTCAGAAGCCAGTAGGATGGCTGCTGAAGAACAGCTCCAAGCCCAAAACGTCCAACTCTCAAAGGCTGTTGCTGCTGCCGAAGCTAAGAGAGCGAAGCTGAGAGAGGCTGAGGATCAGCTAAGGGTCAAAAATGACGAGCTGACTCAACTGAAGGCTGAAGCTTCAGAGGTTCAGCAAGAGCTGAACAAGCAGAAGGGTGCCTCTTCCAAGCTCGCTGAAGAGCTAAATCAATCCAAGAAAAACTTGGAGGAGGTACAGAAGAAGCTAGCAGATGCTGAAGCCCTGCTCAAGACCCGTATTTATACTCAAGAGGAGTACGAAATGGGATTTAAGAACGGGTTCAGAGTATGCCGAAGACTTTGTCTCCATGCTGAGCCGAATCTGGACTGGTCCAAGTGTGCTGAATGGGGCCAGGATCCAGAAGATCCCCATATGAAGTTCCCTACTCAAGCCGAAGCTGAGATTCTTGCAGCTGAGGAAGCTGAGGAAGAAGAAGAGAGGAGGGAAGCTCAGCAGGGTGCACAGCCTGCTTCATCTGCTGCTGGAGCTGAAGCCAGCATTGCTGATCAGTCTGATCCTCGGGCTGAAGCATAGGAACTCGGGCAGTCGTCTTCAGAATCTTGCGGTTCATCATGCGCTCAATTTTAGACTTGCCGCTTCTGAAAAAATTATTTTGCCTTGTTTTTTGCTTCAGCTTGCCTTGATGTACAAACTGCTTTATCTGTTTTTGTATTGTACTTCGGCAGCTGTATTTTTCCGCTTGTGGGCGGCTGCCGATATTTCGTTATGTCCTAGAAAATCCTGAATTCTGTAGCTCATTTTCTGAGCCTTTGATTTTTATCTGATGCATTTTTCTTCAACTACTTTGCCTTATTTTGAATGCTTTACTTTTTTCTCAAAAACTTGCTAAGTACAAAGCTTTCAGCTTGAGGAATTCTGCTGAAGATAAACTTGCGCTGACAGTGCTTCCTGCCTCCCTCAGTAATCTGAAGACTCAGGTCTTTGGATTACTGAATTGGATTTCTGTCTAACTTTAAAAACGGGTATCTGAAACACAAGGCCAACTGAAGGCAATGTTTCGAATAATGGCTTTCTGGAATACAAGGCTCAGTTAAGGCAATATCCCAGACTTGTCCACAGATTTAGGCCTTTGGAGAACAAGTCTTGCTGAAATTTAACCTCAGCTGAAAGACCAGAGCTCTTTGAAAGGCGAGTTCGTCAGCAATCTGAAACCCAGTTACCCGTAAGCGAAGGTTTCAGACGAGGCTGAATAAATATTTTATAATAGTTGCCGTTATCCTTGGTTTTCTCTCTATCTTTAAAAATGGATATCTGAAACGCAGGGCCAACTGAAGGCAATGTTTCAAATAATGGCTCTCTGGGATACGAGGCTCAGCTAAGGCAATATCCCAGACTCTGAGGCCTTTCATTAATAATTTATAGAAATGGTGGCTCTGAGGCCTTTCATTAATAAAAAGTTGCAAAATTTTATAGAAATGGTGGCTCTGAGGCCTTTCATTAATAATTCAAAATGTACTTACAAAGATTGTTCTGCCCCGAAGGGTTTACACATGGTATTTCTTAAGTACATCGGCGTTCCAGTGATTTTTCAGCTCAGTTCCATCTAACTGGCGGAGTCTGTATGTCCCTGGCTGAAGCTCATCATAAATTTCATAAGTTCCCTCCCATGCAGCTGAGAGTTTCCCATGGATCCGGCCTTTCTGAACTGCAGCAGCATTCCGAAGGACAAGATCTCCAATTTTGAGAGGCCTTGCATGGACCCTTCGGTTGTAAAATTTGCTGATTCTCTGCTTGTAAGCAGCCATTCTGTCTCGGGCTGAGTCTCTCACTTCGTCAAGGAAATCAAGGGATTCCTTCATAAGTTGCTCGTTCTCAGCCGAGAAGTGGTGCACTCTTAAACTTTCAGAACCGATTTCCACCGGAAGAACGGCTTCGGCACCATACACCAACTCAAAAGGTGAATAGCCCGTTGCCTCTTTTTCAGTTGTCCGAAGTGACCAGAGGGTTCCTGGAAGCTCCTCTATCCACTTAGACTTTTGATCTTCAACCCTTTTCTTCAAGACATTGAGGATTTGTTTATTTGCAGCTTCGGCTTGGCCATTACTTTGTGGATGACACACTGCTGAATATGCCAGTTTGATGCCGAACTGATCTGTGTACCGCCTCAGCGGTAGATTATCAAATTGCCTTCCATGATCAAAGACAAAAACCCTCGGAATACCAAAGCGAGTAATAATATTCTGCCAGATAAATTTCCTGACAGTTTGCTCTGTGATATTCGAGGCTGCTTCAGCCTCAATCCATTTGCTGAAATAGTCGATGCCGACTATTAACCATCTTTTTTGGTAGGGTGCATCTGGAAATGGTCCCACAATATCCAGCCCCCATTGGGCAAATGGAAGCGGATTTAGGATCGGCTGAAGGTTTCTAGCTGGCTGATGGATGACTGGTGCGAATTTTTGACATTTCTCGCACTTCCTGACCAGCTCCTTGGCGTCATAGACCATGGTGGGCCAGTAATATCCGGCCCTCAATGCCTTGTGGGCTAGGGTCCTTCCCCCAATGTGGTTTCCACAGATGCCGAGGTGAATTTCCCGAAGGATATAATCTGCATCTGTTGGTCCCACGCATTTCAGCAATGGGGCTGAGAAGGACTTTTTTAGAAGCTCTCCTCTGAAGACGATGAACCTTGAACTAGCTCTCTTCAGCTTGGAAGCTAGAATTTTGTCTTCGGGAATTTCTCCCCGAAGCTTGAAAGCTAAGATGGGGTCCATCCAGTTGGGCTCTGGGTCGGCGCAGCACACTTCGGGTGCTTCGTCGACACTTCTTTCTCGGCGCACCTCCACGTATACAGATCTGTTCAGCTCGGTGAGAGTTGAACTGGCAAGTTTGGAGAGTGCATCGGCTTGAGCATTCTGACCCCTTGGGATCAGCTGCACTTCAAATGTTCTCAGCTTTGCAATAACTGATTTGATCTTGGCAAGATAATTTACCATGGAGGGCTCTTTGGCCTCGTAACTGCCACCAATCTGATATGCAACTAGCTGAGAGTCTGTTTTCAGACAAACATGCTCGGCTTCCAGAGAGATGCACAATTCTAGGCCTGCAATTGCTGCCTCGTACTCAGCCTCGTTGTTCGAAGCCTTGAAAGAAAATTTTAGTGCATACTCAAAGGATTTGCCTTCGGGAGAGGTTATCACTACCCCTGCCCCCGAACCATTTACGGTGGAGGATCCATCCGTAAACACGGTCCAGATTTTCTTTTCATCGTCTAACGTCTCCTGGTACGAGCATTCGGCCAGGAAGTCCGCTAGAGCTTGAGCCTTGATGGCTGCTCTCGGCTGGTAGCTGATGCTGAATTCAGTGAGCTCAAAGGCCCACTTGGCCAGCCTACCCGATTTTTCCACTTTGCCGAGAACTTTTTCCAGCGGCTGATCAGTGAAAACCACTATCTGATGGCAATCAAAATAGGGCCTCAACTTCCGAGCGGCTACCACTACTGCAAAGGCAATTTTTTCGAGTAGAGGGTAACGAGTCTCGGCATCTGTCAGAGTGTGACTGACGAAATAGATCGGTTGCTGAATTTTATTTTCTTCCCTCAGCAGCACTGCACTGATGGTGGCCGGGCTAACAGCCACGTACAGATATAAAGTTTCTCCCTCCACTGGACTAGCCAGAGTTGGGAGCTGAGCCAGATGCTCCCGAAGCTGCTTGAAGGCCTCTTTTTGCTCTTCTTCCCAAATGAGCTCCTTTGTTTTTGGAAGTTTCAGGGCTTTGAAGAAGGGTAACCCCTTGTCCGAAGCTCTTGAAATGAACCTCGAGAGGGCCGCCATTCTTCCGGTGAGCCGCTGAACGTCCCTTTTTGTTTTCGGCTCAGGAAGATCTAGAGCTGCTTTAACTTTGGAGGGATTGGCATCAATCCCCCTCTTGCTGACCATGAATCCAAGGAATTTCCCTGACTTCACCCCGAAGACACACTTCTTCGGATTCAGCTTCATTTGAATGGCGAAGGTTTCAGCCAGGTCCTTAACATGGTCTTCAGATTTCTTGCTTTTGACGATTGAATCGTCAACATAGACTTCCATGTTTCGGCCTTTTTGATCGGCAAAAACCTGATCCACCAGCCTTTGATATGTTGCCCCCGCATTTTTCAATCCGAAGGGCATCATTTTGTAATTGTACACCCCGGCGTTCGTGACGAATGTCGTCTTTGCTCGGTCGTCGGGGTGCATGAAGATCTGATGATACCCCGAGAATGCGTCCATGAAACTAAGCAAGGCGTGACCGCTCGTCGAGTCGACTAGCTGATCGATTCTCGGCAAGGGATAGAAATCCTTCGGACAAGCCTTATTTAGGTCCGTGAAGTCAACGCACATTCTCCAGGTACCATTGGACTTCTGAACCATCACCACATTGGCCAGCCATTCTGGATACTGACAAGGCTCGATGAAACCTGCGTCCAGCAATTTTTTGACCTCGGCTGTGATGTCTCGGTTCTTATTTGCGGAGTAATTCCGCTTCTTTTGCTTAACTGGCCGACACGTTGGGTCGACGTTAAGCCTATGGGAGATGAGGTCTGGACTTATCCCCGGCATATCGGCTGCCGAGAAAGCAAACACATCTCTGTTGTCCCGAAGGAGTTGAATAAGTTCACAACGGGTGTTCGGATCAAGGTCCATCCCGATTGTTACACATTTCTCAGCATCCCCTTCGGTCAATTCGACCGTTTCAGTCTGATGATCCGTGTCCATTGCTGATGGACTGGATTCTTCACAATCCGGCCTGCTGTCTATATAAGCAGGCATCCCAGACTTCTTTTTCTTCGGCTGGCTCCCTGAGTCTTTCGGCTCAGATGAAGAGCTTGCCCTCTCTTTTTCTGACCCTTTTTCTTTGGGTACAGAACCTTGCGCTGAAGCACTTAGGCCTTTCGGCTTCTTCGTGTTCGGCTCTTTTTCTTTTTCTTTCTCCTCCCCATCCTCATCATCGTCCTCTGGGCGACTAGTGGATGGCTTGAGGTAGTTGCATCTTCGGGCTTCCTTTTGGCTGCCCTGGATCCTTTCGGGGAAGCCGGCGTCTGAAACGTATATCATCAGCTGATGATAAGTTGAGACAACCCCTTGGATCTCGTGAATTATGGGTCTCCCCAAAATCACGTTGTACACTGAAGGAGCATCAATGACCAAAAATTCGGTCATGACATTCCTAGCTGCTTCGTCGCAGCCGATTGTGACAGGAAGTAGGACCTTCCCATCAGGATAAGTTGAAGCCCCATTGAATCCGGATACTGGGTAGGATACCGGCGTGAGGTGCTTGGGCTTCAGCTTGATTTGATTGTAGGCCTTCCGAAACAAAATATTTGCCCCGCTACCACCGTCAATTAAGACTTTGCTGACGTCGTGGTTGGCCACCGTGGCGATTATCACCAACGGGTCCTCGTGAGGGTACGTCACCCCCCGACAGTCAGCGGCTGTGAACGTCATGTTCGGCACCGGTGACTGGGGTGGCTGTATATCAGCATGATTCACCTGATGGGTCAGAGCCCTGAGGTGACGTTTGTGCTCCCTCCGAGAGCATGTTCCTCCCGAGATAACATGGATTGGAGGGAATTTTCCTTCCGCGGTTTTGCTGTTCTTTCGGGGGAAGTCAATTTCTTGCCGAGAGTCTTTCTCAAGCTTCTCGGCTTCTTTTTTCTCGCGGTGATCCGCGATATATTTTTTCAAGTACCCTTTCCGGACCATATCCTCGATTTGGTCCTTCAGCTGGATACATTCTTCAGTGTTGTGTCCCGGTGATTCGTGGAACTCGCACCACTGGTTTTTATTCTTGCGCTGATACCACTCTGGGAGCGGTCTCGGCTTTCTGTAACTCTGCTCCTCCTTCGTTACACTGTAGATCTTAGCGCGCGGAAGGGAGAGCGGAGTGTAAGATTCGTACTTGCCCGCGAAAGGAGCAGATTTTTCCTTCTTCGACTCATTGGCCGAAGATTGTTCCGAGGCTTTCGCCTTTCCCTTTGCCTTCTGGCCTTGGCCTTCAGACGAGGGTGCTTGTTTTTGTTTCCCTCCCCCAGATTGGGGTTGGGTTTTTGCTTTGTTCCACTCCTCAGCTCGGATGAACTTATCCGAGGCATTCAATGCCTCCTCCAGGGTCTGAGGTGAATTCATGACCATGAAGTCGGAGAACGGCCCAGTTCTGAGACCGTGCTGAAGGGCGAAGACTGCCAGCCCTTGGTCCAGCTGAGAAATGCTGGATGACTCGTTGCTGAAGCGAGTCAGATAGTCTCGGAGGCTCTCGGCCTCACCTTGCTGCAGGCCCATGAGCTCTGCGGTAGTCTTTTCTCGGCGATTTGCCGTGGAAAACTTGCTCTTGAACTTGGAGGACAGATCGTCCCACCCAGTAATTGAGCCCTCTTTAACTCCCTTAGAGATCCACGCTTGCGCGACCCCCTTGAGAGTGGTTGGAAAATATTTGCACCAAGTTGCTTCGGACCTGGGGCAAAGATGCATATGAGCCTCGTACGAGGCAATATGGTCCTTTGGATCCGAAGTTCCATCATAAGTAATGTGCGACGGGATTTTGACCGTCGGCACATGGGACTCCAGTATCCATTGCTCAAATGGAGAACTGGAGGGCAGCATCACGACTTTGCCCTTATTCCCAGCCGAAGGGACCGCGCTCCGCCCTCTCAGAGAGGTAGAAGTGGTTCTCGTCCCGGGCTGGGAGGTCTGGGCCTCGGCTGCGGGATAGGAGAGGCGACTGTGCACACTCCGTTCCCTATCGCCGAGCCGGTCATGAACGCTTCGGCGAGCAGTTTCTGGCCGAGAGGCAGAACTGCTGCTTTTATGGGTTCGGCTCGTGGCGAGCTGAATGGAGGAATCCCTGAAGAAGTGAGAGTTCCTGTTTTTCTCCCTCTCGGTTCTCCAAGTATCCTCTTCCCATTCGCCAAGCTCCTTAAAAGAGGAGAGTTTCCCCCCCTCCTGGCCGAGGCACCTCCGCTGGTTTCTGGTTTGCGGAGGGGTTCGGTCGCGTGGAGGTGGCATGTTTTGGGCCTTCATGGCTTCCATGAGGACCGCTAGGGCTCTCAGTACCTCCTCCGAGTTGGGTCCCGTCAAGGGTGTCCTCGGCTGAGAACGAGAGTTGGTGCGAATGCTCCGAGATTGGCTCCGGGCATGAGATTGAGTCCTTTGACTGGACCAGTCGTCCTCATTTGACCGAGGTGGGCTCGGCGGATGATTAGACTGGATGATAGGAGATTCGGATCTCTCCCTAGGCTCCTCCCGAGAGTCGGGTCCCGCGGAGGGGCTCCTATCCCGAGGAGGAGATAGGCTAGAAGTGGGGCGTTCCGAGGGACCCCCTCCTAGTGACTTTCGGCGCTTTCTCATAGGAGAAGCCCCGTCGTTTTTGTTCTTGCGATTCTTAGCCATTGGAACTAAGATTGAGGTAGAACGATTGAAATTGGCTTAAAGAGATTTTTTTGAAAGTCTTCCCCACAGACGGCGCCAAATTGTTTCGGGTAAAAACAATGGGACCTTGCCGAAGGTCCAGTAAGGTGGTGAAGACTGGGCTCGATCCGAGTGATGATGGACCGAGGGTTTCCTGCACAGCAAACACACGTAAACTAGCCTCGGGGGTGCTGCCGAGGAAGGCCCCTCCGATGCTAAAGTTAGTACAATGTGTAGAGAGAGAAAGCTATGCAAGAGAATTAATTGCTTGAGGCTTTGTTGTGTGTGTACAAATGTAATATTGATGGCTTTTATACCTTGGCATATATGGGAGAAATGGGCTTGGGCCCAATTGACTTGCCTTGTGGACTGATCTTGACTTTAGCATTATTTGGAGAGATGAACCTTGACCTTGGGCTTTTAATTGGATCATTTAATGACTTGGCCCAATTGGACTAAATTGGACCCAAACACCATCAATAGCAAACGATTGAATGTCCATTTACACAAATATTGACCATCAATTTTAATAGAATGTCCATTAACACGAATATACTTCGTTTAAGTTTATGAAACATAAAAGTAAAACCAAGTTTAGTTATAAAAAAGCTTACTCTCAAAGTTTCTCAAAAGTGGACATCTTTTATAAAGAAGGTAATATTGTTTATTATTTGTAGGCCCAATGCCAGAGGATCCACGCTTAGCCCATAAATGTTGAGCCCACAATTTGTTAGAAAGAAAATTGGAAGAGCTTCACCAATTATATACGCAATTTATTTCTTTATTCCTTTGGGTACTAGTTAAAATTATGCATTGACAACTTTGACGTGTACGTGTCAAAATGTTACAATTAAAAGAGAATGGAGGATGTATATAAATTAAAGATGAGGATTAGAGATTATAACCTCCACACATGTACCATTCTAAAATTGTAATAGTAATTCTAAAATCACCATTATTATTTGGTATTATGTTGCATGATCAAGAAAATTATTATGAATAACTGAAATTGCACAATAACACCATGAATAACAATATATTAAAGCATGAAATGATCACCTTAGGGAGGAGAGTGAGGAGGGGCTTGCCAAAGGTATCCATAAGAAGGAGGCGATTCTTAGTCGGAGAGTACGTGTCGACTCGAAAGACGATATCACCCTTGGAGTCGTACACTATGAACCCATCTCCTTGGTTAAACATTGAAGTTTTGTGCACGGTTAACTCTACTTCTTCCTCGTAACAATATTTTTCTTCAACCACCACCTCTTTCTTCACTTCATTATTATCACACATTCTTTTTTTTGTGAATTTCTTTCTCCTATTACAAGTACTACAAAGTGCTAATAAAAAGAAATAATGAACAATAATAGTAACTAATAGAAGTATATATTGTTGTTGTTATTGTTTAAGGAATTGAAGGAGGTTTTAATTTGCTTTGTTGAGGTGGTTGAAATGGTGAGGTTTTTGCTATAAATGAATCTTCAATCAATCTTATCACTTTAGGCCTTGGCTTAATTAGGCCTACAAGTCGTTGTTGTGGGGGTTGTGGAATGGGGTTGGAGTCTTATAGGAAGTCAAGGAAGTCGGTCGTTTTTATGGAATGTACTAGTATTAATTAATTAAGTACGTTGTTATTTTGCCGTGCTAAAAATATTACTTTCTTCGTTCCTAAATATTGTCAATAGCAGAATAGCTCTATATGTAAGTTTTGGAGGCCTTGTGAGTCGTGATTATCACATGGATATTATTTGATAAAGTAATGTGTGCATGAGTGAATTTAAAATTGTGATTTTAATTGTTTGTCGGAGATGAGAGAAGTAACGGGATATTAGTGCAAATGAAGTTAAATTATCGGCAATGAACTAATGATATATGCAACCTTAGATTGCATATATAAACTTAGAACATATATTATGAAATGGTATAAATTTATGGCAAATATACGAGTCAATTGGTGTAAGAAGTGCAGGTGAGGTTTTTAAATAATTGTAAGAAATAGACAATGGTGTAATAGTTATTCGAAAGTAAAGGATATTCATTATATATATATTAAAAAAAAATAGAAAAAGGAACCATAATATAAGGACTAATTTAATATAAATATGTAGATATTTCCGAATTTGATGTACTTACAAAAGTTGCCACTATACAAAAATAGTGCACTGGTTGGATAGAAAAAAAAATTAAAATTCTAGTGCTAAACTTGAGGTCGTGTGTGATCTGAGTCTTGTACATTGGAGAGAAAAATAAAAACAGATTTATGAAACTTACATGAAAAAAATGCACTAAATGCCCTAAGTTATATTTCACACTTGTAACCACTAACCACTAACCACTGGTCCACTCCTAATTGTGATAATCTAAAATAAATAATTTGATTGTTATATGGTAAATAGAGCAAATACCATGACACTTCATAATTTACCACCGATAAACTCTTCTCTTAGCTTTTTCTCCCGTAAACAACAAAAATACCAAAGTTATTCTACTCTTTTGCTTAAAATAATTAAAATTTTGATCGTTAAATGTACTATTCATGTATAACTGTTAATTTTGTACAAGCCATCGGCCATCATCCTCCTAATCTCCTATGTACAAAAAAATCCTAGTGATGAAATTCCATGGGTGCAACCTCAACAACATCATCACCATCAATTCTATCAAGTGCTAAAACTAAGGCCATACCAAAAGCAGCATCAAAACCACCCTTAATACTAAGACTAAAAACTTCTCTTCCTAATAAAATTTTTCTAGTGGGCTCCACTTTTCGTTCGATCTGAGCCACTAATATTCTACACGTGGTATGATCAGATGAAGTGGACATATAATATATGGTGCACCTTCTCTCACTGAAACACCCTTCAATTTGGTACGTTGCATGAGATCCATCGTGTACTTCTACCATGATTTTGGACCGTCCGATCATTGTTGATTTCCATATGCTAAAGATGGGTGGTTGTTGATCATGATGCCCTAATTTTTCACCCATGAATCCTTCCCACCTTTGATGAAGTGTAGGCCTCTATTAATAATCCCATAGAAATAATAAAATAAATGTATTATAAGTACTACGTCATAAAATAAAATTAAAAAAAAAAAAGAAAAAATGGTGCTAAGTAGCTTTTTATGTCAAACTAAATGTTGTTTGACCACATCTTTTAAAAGAAACATTATATAAATTATAAAATGAGGTGACAATTATAAAAATCATACCTAGATGTATCATACATATTTTATACAAAGCATTCGGCAAAGAGTATATATTAGAATATGTATGATAATATATGTATTTACAACTTTAAGAGTTTGTTTTCATTGTCTTTTATCAATAATTACGCGTAATGACATTGTAAATAAATAATGGAATTGAGCTTTGAAGAAAAGGAAGTTTAGTATAAGCCAAAAAGGCTAATTATTAACAATTAGTGAAAATGAAACCCGCCTAGTAATATATTATAAGCCAAAAAGCATATACTTAAAATATGTCTTTCGACATGGCCGTGTGTTTGACAAACCAAAATTGATGTATAGCTATTAAGCAAACTTGAAGTAAATATCTTAAAATTCGAAAATTCGAAACACTTGTAAAGCTAATGGCTTTCAAATTCAGATGTATTGATTGAAATCCGGCCCTAACAACAATGCTTGGAGATGTATAAATTAGTCACCTTATATATATAAACTCATCTTAAGGAACAAATAAAATTCAACTTTTCAAGATT
Organism: Chenopodium album; assembly: GCF_948465745.1. Classification (NCBI taxonomy): domain Eukaryota; kingdom Viridiplantae; phylum Streptophyta; class Magnoliopsida; order Caryophyllales; family Amaranthaceae; genus Chenopodium; species Chenopodium album. The sequence continues at coordinate 1,464,450 of NC_137847.1, read as the reverse complement.
ATATTGAGTGACAAATTAAACTTTAAAGCATTTTCTTCAAATTCGAAGAATTATCGATATTAAGATTAGCTTCTTTTAAAGCATGTAAAAGTGTTGACATATTTTAATAACCCTAAATAATATTGAGATTCAGTGTAACAACAAATATTGACAAAAAGGCTTAAATTTTGTTTAAATTACGTACCTTAGGGAGAAGGGTGAAGAGGGGCTTCCCGAAATGATCCATGAGAAGAAGGGGATGCTTAATAGGACCATACGAGTGAACTCGAAAAATGATATCGCCTTTCGAATCATACACTATGAAACCATCTCCTTGGCTAAACATTGAAGTTTTGTGAATTGTAAACTCTCTATCTTCTCTATAACAATACCTTTCTTGTACCATCACCTCTTTCTTCGACTTATTATCCTCCATTCTTTTTTCTTCACTTCAAATTAATGAAATTTTAGACGGTAATTTGCAAATTATGTAGCTATATAATTATATATTAACATATTACTATATATATTAATAGCATGTAGAAATATTAACTTGATGAAGGCGGCATCGACAACTAAGAACATACAACTATGAGTGGGTTGCCTCAAATTGAATTAATATAAATTAAGTTGAATGCTGTTTTTAATTAATCTTGTGTTAAGACTTGAGATGGATACAATTTTATGCTCTTAATTTTTAATTAATAGTCAATCTTATCACTTATATATGCCGGCAAGTTATTGTGTGAAATGTGACCACTTCCTCTCCTTTAGTTTTTATTTATTATTTAATTTGAATTGCAAAGAGTTGACATTTGGTGATTTAAACATAAAAAATAGGAAAAATTAACAACAAAGGTCCCAACTATGACCGGTCTTCTTTAAAAGGTCTCATCTTTCAAATAATCAAGGGCAGTCTCAACTATTGTACATATTTTCTTCCAATGGTCCGTAACCTTTAGCTTACTTGCTAAACCGGTTAAATTAACCACGTGGCATTGTAACATTGGGTTTTTTTTTTTTTTGGCTTCTCCTCCTCTCTGAGCTTTCCAATCAACCCCTTGCTAGAAATAACCACCTGCAACAGCCACCCCACCACAACAATACCTTCTAACCTACCTGAATCACAAAAGCACCAGCCAAACCGCCCCCACAAATCCACCAAGTCAGGCCACCCACGTGAGCCGCACCACAAAACCACCAATCGACGCACACCAAGAAGACATGAAGCCACCACCGTGCTGTCTCCCATCCTCATCCAAAAATTACCACCTACTAACCCACCCACACTACACTATCATCACCATAAATCCCACCAATATACTACACCAATTATGCAAAAATCAAAAGCTCTTACCATCCAAAATCAGGAAAAATAGCAGCAGCTTTGGAGGAGAATTGTGGCCGCGGCTCGAGATTCACGGTGAGTGAGCTTGAGGGATTAGGGTGAGATGGATCAGGGCCGAGAATCGCCACCATTGTAGCGTGTGCTATCACTGAGTGAACTCAGATGTCATTAGAGGAGATGAATGGAGGTAGAACTAATAAGGATATGATCACCATATTCACCATGCCATGCTAGTTGTTGTCCTACTGTTTGCTCAAGGAATAATTCTGTTATTTTGTTTGTAGTGTCAATGATTAGCTGTGTTTTGTCCTGTAGTTAGTATAAATGCTTCCTTGTAGGGTTGCCTCTTTTTGTAAGAAAGATTGATCGGTTTTGATCTCAATATCAGAATTTTCCCTTTCTTCTCTATCTCTCTTTTCTCTATTCTCTGTACTCTTTTAATCCCCTTGCATCAGGCTTAATCTCTCTTCATGGTATCAGAGCCAGTGATGAAAAATCGGGATATTTAGAAAGATCAAATCTTTCTCTATTAGTTGCACAAATCTCTACTCTAATTTATCTCTTTTTCTCTTAAAAATCAAGTCTTTATGGCAACTGATACAAACAGTGTGTTGTATTTACACCCTAATGATGGTTCTTATTCCATCTCTATTGACAAGCTCACTGGAGCTCATGATTACAGATCATGGAGGAGGTCTATGGAGATTGCCTGTCATGATTACATGGATACAGCTTGAAAAACAATTTTCTATGGCTAATGGTTCTAGAAAGTATAAGCTAAACAAGGATTTGTATAATCTTAAGCAAAACAATAATCCTGGGAATGTTTATTATATTGCTATGACTAGTCTTTGGGAGGAACTTGATTATATGAATCTTATGCCTGTCATTATTGAAACTTCAACTGAAATAAGAACCTTACTGAATACAATAACTAAGTCTCAGGAAGAAAGCAGACTTTTTCAATTCCTCAATGGCCTTGATGATTATTATAGTGCCATGAGAACTCAGTTACTTATGATGACCCCATTACCTACTGTTGACACTGCCTGTTCTATATTGCAACAAGAAGAAAGCCAAAGACAAGTTCTGCAGAAGTCTGATCCAGATACTTATGCTATGTACAGCAAGAATGCCCCTCAGTATACTGGAAGAAACCTGATATGTTCTGCTTGTGGGGGGGAAAGGTCATACTCAGACCATGTGTTGGACTGTTATAGGATATCCTACTTGGCATCCTAAACACAAACCAGCTGTTGTGAAGACAAACTCGAAGCACTCTGATCAGAAATTGAGTCACAGCAAATCCTCTCCTAGACTTGCTGTTGTGGCTCAGGTGGGGAGTTCTGGAGCTGGAAATGTGACTCTCACACAACAGTAATTTGAGCATATTCTCAAGCTCATGCCATCCTCAAGTGGGTTTGTCAAAGGTAGTGAAACTGATGAAGAAATAGACACCAATTTTTCTGGAATGGTGTCCTGTCACAATGCAGTTTGTATAACAGCAGAGTGGATACTTGACTTAGGAGCTTCAGACCATACGACATCCTGTCTAAGCTACCTTTCTAATCCCATGGAATCTAAAAATCGTCCCAAAATCATTCTTCCTACTGGTGCATCTGCTGCAATCTCTCATACTGGAGATGTAGAGTTAAACAACTCTCTTATTTTAAAAAATGTTCGGTGGTGCCTCCTTTTAAATATAATCTCTTATCTGTTCCAAAGCTCACTAAAGACTCTAATTGTGAAGTCAGCTTCTATGGCACTCACTGTGTTATAAAGGACACTCTTACAAAAAAAGGTGGAAGGAGTGGGAAAGGCTAGAAATGGCCTATATTACTCGGTAAATACACCATTCAATGATGAGGTTTCAAAGACCTCTCTCAGCAAATCTTACACTTGTCTCACAGTAAACTCTGAGAAAGATGCTTCATTTGCTATATGGCATCACAGGCTGGGACATGCTTCCCTGGGAAAATTGAAGCACATCCCTTGTGTAAAGAGATCAATCAAAGAAAACAGCCAAATTTTTGTAACCTGCCCTATGGCTAAGTTTACCAAACTACCCTATCAACTAAGTGATTCTCATGCCACTTCACCTTTTGAACTGATACACATGGATATCTGGGGTTCTTATAAAGTGTGTACAAGAGGGAAATACATGTACTTTCTTACCATTGTTGATGACTACTCCAGAAACACTTGGGTTTACTTGCTTTAACATAAATCCGATGTTTTATCGATCTCAGTTGAAAGCTTTCTATAACTATGCTCAGACACACTTTGACTCCAAAATCAAATTTCTCAGGTCAGACAATGCCTTAGAGTTTGATGATGGACCATGTCAAGAATTCTTTGCAAATTTGGGTATTGTGCACCAGACTTCATGTGTTGACAGACCTCAACAAAATGCAAGGGTAGAGAGAAAGCACAGACATATCCTTGAAATTGCCAAAGCTCTCAGGTTTCAAGCTGGATTGTCACTAGCTTATTGGGGTGAGTGTGTTATGACTGTTGTGCATATCATTAATAAATTACCTACACCCATTTTGCATAACAAAACTCCTTATGAAATGTTGTTTAAACCTGCTCTTAACTATGAACATATGAGAGTTTTTGGATGTTTATCTTTTGCTGCAAATCCCTCTATTGTCAAGGATAAGTTTCAACCTAGAGGTGTTGCCTGTGTATTTCTAGGATACCCTGCTACTCAGAAGGGTTACAGATTACTTGATATTCAAAGCAAAAGAATTTTTGTTTCCAGGGATGTGATATTCCATGAAACCATTTTCCCATTTCTGTTGCAATCTCTTGACAAATACATGAACCCTTTTCCACATTTTCTGTCATCAAATTCTAAACCCAATCCAGATCTCTTTTATGACATCACATCTATTGACAATATAGAAAACAATCTTGACTCTCAGAGTGAACATTCCTCTAAAGAAACTGAAACCAGTTCTGTTCCCATTTCATCACAAAATGCTCAAACCAGTTTTGTTCCTATTTCACCACAAAATGCTCACTCTTCCCAAAATGAAACTTCAACCACTTTTGCTGACACAAACCTAAGCCTAGAACCTCATCCTAGACAGAGCACCAAAGTCTCAAAACCACCAGGATGGTGGAAGGACTATGTTTTACCAAAAAAGAAAAAAGACAGACAAATTGCAAATCTGGTTGTAAAAGAAATACAACATGATTTTCATTGTTTCTTAACTACTCTTGCAGGACATAAGGATCCAATTCATTTTAAGCATGTTGTTGCTGAAAAATGCTGGGTTGATGCTATGCTATGAATCAAAAACTTGAGCAATGTGAAAAAAATGAAACCTGGGTGATCACCACTCTTCCACCTGGGAAAAGAGTGATTGGAAGCAAATGGGTGTTCAAAACGAAGTTCAAGCCCAATGGAGACATTGAGAGACACAAGGCCAGGATTGTAATCCTAGGTTGCAGACAACAGTAGGGCCTAGATTATGCAGAAACATTTGCACTAGTTGCAAAAATGACTACTGTAAGAGCCTTGTTAGTTGTTACTGTAATGCATGATTGGGTAACTGACAGGCTAAAGTCGTATCACCTAATCAAAAGTATTACCTAAATCCTCTAACTAAAGTAGATAGGGAAGTAGGGTCGAACCCACAGGGAAACTGGTCTTTCTACTCCTAATTAATTAATATAATCTAAATTATTAAAGTAACCAATTTGTTGTTTGTAATGTGAAATTATACTACGAAGATTGAGTTTAGAGAGAAAGTCGATAATAAGAAAGCCTAGGGTCATAGGTTCACCAATAATTAATATTCCGGGATAAAACATAACAATCAATTAATCAACATTGCACAGATAACATGATTAACAGGCTCTCGCAATTAATTAACCAACATAGATCTAACAGGCTCTCGCAATTAATTAACCAACATAGATCTAACAGGCTCTCGCAATTTACTAGATCTAAGTTCCTATTGAAAATAGCCTTTAATACTAAATTAACATCTGCTCGATTCATCAATTCAATATTGCTAAACATTCACAATCAAATTACATATGCTCGATTCATAATCTAATTGCAAAGAATTAAAACAATTCAATAAGAAATTATCATGCAATATCAATAATCAACAATAACAAATTATCCCTTCATATTAATTATGGATCCCCATAAACCCTAGAATTAAACTACTCAGACATAATTAAAATTAAACTAAACAAAGCAATTAAAGGAGACATGATGAAAGGAAGAAAATAAATAACTGAGATGAAACCAAGAGTTGTAGAGAGAGAAACAAGAGAGAAAATAATACTAAGAGTTTAAGAGAAGAGAGAAAGAAAAAAGTTAGAGAGAGAAAATAGAGAGTAAGGGAAGGGAGAAAAGAATTCCCCCCTAAATTCGCTTAACAAAAGCGTATTTATACTAAGCTAGAAAATCCTAAGTTAAAACAAATTAAACGACGCTTAAAACGTCCTCCAGAAACACGCGCCCGATCGGGCGAGGCACCGCCCGATCGGGCGCGCCTTTTTGATCGGACGAAGGGCTGCTGCGATATAAGTCTTCTTTGCCCGATCGGGCGCGCTATCGGGCGGATCATCGGGCGGACCATCGGGCGGACACCTTTGGGCCGCTTGGACTCCTCGTTTGGGCTCGTAACCTGGCCCAAACCAAATATCCTCTTTGGGGCTTAAATCATTCGGTCCAAATGCCTCTTCTTCACACAAGTCGAGCCCTTATTCACCGGCTTGATTACTCTAACCGATCTTGGGCTATGAAAGATGGTCGTGCTCCTCCAATGCTCGTAGTTGCTCCATAAAATCCTGGGAAAATGCTCCAAAGGTGCAATTCCCTACAAAACTCAACCAAAACTACGAAAACACTAGAAAACACATATTAGTAATAAAAGTGGCTCTAAAGAGCCAAAAACACTACTAATTATGACCAAGGGACGGGGGTAAAATACTATATAAAATAGACATATCAGTAACTGTTCAAATGGATGTAACAAATGCTTTTTTACATGGAGAAATAGAAGAGGATGTTTACATGTCCCACCCACAAGGATACACTTCATATGGCAGCAGAATCTCTCTGAACAATGCAGGATCACAGTTTAAAAATCCCAAACTAGTGGGAAAGTTGGTGAAATCTCTTTATGGTCTTAAACAAGCACCTAGACAATGGTTCTCTAAGATTTCTTCCACTCTTTTGTCTTTTGGTTATAAGAAGTCTAAGGCAGATTATAGTCTCTTCACTAAGGTTGCTGGAAAATCAATTACAGCTATCTTAGTTTATGTTGATGATCTCTTGATCACTGGAAGTGACTCTGAAGAAATCAATCATCTCAAGGCTATGCTATCAACTCACTTTCACATGAAATATTTGGGACAGCTTAGATATTTTCTTGGTCTTGAAATAGACCAATCTGATAAAGGCATATTTGTCTCTCAAAGAAAATATGTTACTGATCTTTTAAAGGATCAGGGAATGACTAATGTCAAGCCTCTCAAGCTCCCTATGGATTCTCATCTCAAACTATCAGTTGACAAAGGCACTTCATTACCTAATACTATGTTTTATCAGCAGCTTGTTGGGAAATTGATTTATCTCACTGTCACAAGACCTGATATTGCTTTCTCTGTTGAAATCTTAAGTCAGTTTATGCATTATCCCACATCTGTTCATATGCAGGCTGCTAAGAGACTTCTCAGGTACCTTGTTGGTACTAAAAATCAAGGCATCTTATTAGCTTCATCCTTTGCAGCTCAGCTTACTGCCTATGCTAATAGTGATTGGGCTAGCTGCCCCAATACTAGAAGATCTACTACAGGATATTGTGTTCTTCTTGGAGACTCTCCTATTTCTTGGAAGGCTAAGAAACAATCTGTAGTAGCCCTTTCTACTGCTAAAGTTGATTATAGGGCTATGGCACTAACAGCCTGTGAAGTAACATGGCTCAAATCTTTGCTTAAGGACTTTGAACTGAATAATCTTGGTCCAACTCTTTTGAAAAGTGACAGTCAAGCTGCAATTGCAATTGCTGCAAACCCAGTCTTACATGAAAGAACTAAACATGTAGAAATAAACTGTCACTATATTCGAGACATGGTTAAGAATGGTGCACTGATCACTCAGCATGTTTCGTCAAAGGATCAGCTAGCTGATGTTCTTACAAAGATCCTGCCAGTCAAACAACACAATGATTTGCTACTCAAGCTGGGTGTTGTCTCTCCTTCCACCACTCAGCTTGAGGAGGGGGAGGGGGGTAATAAAGATATGATCACCATATTCACCATGCCATGCCAGCTGTTGTCCTACTGTTTGCTCAAGGAATAATTCTGTTATTTTGTTTGTAGTGTCAATGATTAGCTGTGTTTTGTCCTATATTTAGTATAAATGCTTCCTTGTAGGGTTGCCTCTTTTTGTAAGAAAGATTAATCGGTTTTGATCTGAATATCAGAATTTTCCCTTTCTTCTCTATCTCTCTTTTCTCTATTCTCTATACTCTTTTAATCCCCTTGAATCAGGCTCAATCTCTCTTCAAGAAGAGAATGATGGTGGTGACGATTGGGGTGGTGGATTGGTGGTTCAAGTGTGGAGGGTGGAGACTAGGAGCAGTTGTGGTGGTTAAGTCATGAAAGGAGAGAGATTGAGAATAAATTATTGTAATTAAAACATATTACCGGTTTAACAGGTAACAAGTTATACCGGACTGTTTTGAGAAGAAATTGTTATAGTTGGGATTGTCCTTGGTTATTTGAAAGGTGAGACCTTATATAATTGGGACCTTTGTTGTTAATTTTTCCCAAAAAATAAAAAAATACTTCGTAAAAAAAATTGTTCTTTAATGAAGTACTGTATGTTTTTTTTTAAAACTTATCACTTGGTTCTCTTGAGAAGCATAAAAAGACTTCTCCTTTATTGAATCCATTAATTCCACGATAGACTTATATAACACTAGAAATAGAGTATATTCCATAACATAATTAGTTTGATCACGAGTACATAATTATTAAAAAAAAAAAGCTGTTAATTAACTTGTCACGAGTATATAAACACAAATTCTTAATTAAGACAGACTTTCATCAAGACGGGTTAAAGTTATTATTTAAATTTACCGTCATTGTAACTTTCTTGATTAAAGTTACCGTTAAATTAACCGTCATTAATACATGATTTTTTTAGGAAATAATTATATTTTTCTTTTTCTTTTTTAAATATTACGGAGTAATTTTTTTTTTTTTTTTTTTGGAGAAAGAGTCAGTACTATTCCAAATATGGTAAAAGTAGAAAAAAAATCTTAATATATGGTATATGCTCAACATTGTATATTTGTATATGCTCCAAATATGATAAAAGTGGAAAAAAAATCTTAATTTATGGTAAAAACTAAAAAGTCTACTCCGTATATAGTAATTGGAAAATTTGTCAAAAACAACTTTTTAAAGTGTCCACTTTATTTAAAACAACCTTTTAAATATTTTTTTGCAACATCAGACCACATTATAATTTTTTTTTACCAAAGACAACCTAATGTTACTTTCCGGCGTTGACTCTATTTTTTCCGATGTTGACCACGAGTGTGCGAGGCACGTGACCTCCTATATTGCTTATTACACCCCTTTCCCTTCCAATTAACTCCTATCAAAACCCCCTGTTTCTCTCTCATCCCTCTTTTACGTTCAAATGGAAAAAATTGCAAAGTAAATTCCTCTAAAGCCATCTGAATCTGGGAATTCAAGTTTTCAACCAAGCATTTCATCAATTTCGAACTTAGGTATTGTGGTTTCTGTTATTTAAAGTATTTTGTTTTTCTGTAATTGTTGTTTTTGGAAATTAGGGTTTTTTCCCCCAAATTTTTGAAATCGAAATAATTGACAAAGGATTTTCAATTATGCAGCATTCATGGGATTTTGTATTACTTGATAATTGACAGAGCTTTCTTCTTCCCTTTATCTCTGACCATGGCAGCAAATTTTGGAAAACAAAAAGAAAAAAAAATCAGGGAATAAACGATAATATGAGCAATTTTAAAACTTTAAACTAGATTGCATAAATGAATACTAACTCTATTTAGAATCTCTTAATTAATGGAAGCTGAGAAGAATTGCAGAGGGGATTGATGACAAATAGTGATTTTTGTCTCCAAAGTTGAATGAGAGAGAAGGAGGGGATTAGTACGATGAGTGAATTTGAGGGAATGGGGTGTAATAAGCAATATCCGAGGTCACGTGCCTCGCACACTCGTGGTCAACATCGGAAAAAATAGAGTCAATGCCGGAAAGTATCATTAGGTTGTCTTTGATAAAAAAAATTTATAATGTGGTTTGAAGTTGCAAAAAAAAAATTTAAAAGCTTGTTTTAAATAAAGTGGACACTTTAAAAGATTGTTTTTAATAAATTTTCCATAGTAATTTAACACTTTTTTTTTTTTCTTGCCATATTACTCCAAAATTGCAATCCGTTACTCCAACTCATGGATTTCTCCAAATTAAAAATAAAATAAAATAAAACTTCTACTAGAATTTTTATTTATTTATTTATTTATTTATTTTTAATTTAGAAAGAAAACATCTACTTCCATAAGTTTCACATTGTTTTTTTTTAAGGAAAGCTTCACTTGTACTACTTAGTACTCCGTATTTTTTTTCTTTCTCATTCTAATTAAGTAATTATACATACGTACGTCGCATTTAATTTCTTACATTTATATTTGCTCACTCTCCTACATTGAAGCATACTCTGAAGCCTTCCACTGAAGCAGAGGTAAGATAGTGTTTTTCAATCATCGTAATTCATTATCTATGATTTAGTTGATTTGATTTGTGTCAATTTAGGGTTTTGATTATTCCAATAGTTTTATCCATTAAGTCATATTTTTAATTTTAGTTGAGTGTTGCAAGCTTTTTGTATCATATGAAATTAATTTCAAAGTCGAATTAAATTGTTGGTTTTAATTATTGTGTACAGATTGATTAATTGGGGGATTGAATTATCAACATCAAAACTCAAGCAATTGTATCAAAATTTTAATCTCTATTTCCTTCCTTAAGCATGGTTTGTGAATTGGTAGATTTGTTCACTTTTACAGCACCTTTCATAGTTATTACTATAGCTGTATTGAGAAGATATCTTGCTTTTAAACGAATCATAACTCACAAGTTCGGTATCATTGTGATTTTCAGTTTTACTGTAGTACTCCGTATAGTTTATAAAAAAAAGTTACTAGTATTTCATATAATGTTGTTATTAGTATTTAGTTCCGCATTTATAGTGTTGTTCCTTCTAACATAATTTAACATTATTCATATATGCAGGGTCATCTTTGGAAGTTTGGAGGCCCTGTGCTAATGAAAGTATTGCATGACTAGAAAGTAACGAGGCTCTGCAAATTTGTTAAGGTCAACTATTTGATACAATTTATGTTATCATCCAGATAAAAATAGTTTTAATTGGAACTAGTTTTTTTTAAGTCCGAGCTATCCCCGTGTTACTATATTATTTTCATCATAAAAATCTTTAAATTTTAATAAATTGGCATGTAATATTGTACTGGCTAACACCTTAAAGTTTGAAGGTAAGGTAATATTGTACTGGATAGCACCTTAAAGTTTAAACTTAAGGTTTTGGGTTCAAATCTTATAAGAACTATATTTTTTAAATAAAGTGTGAAATCGGATTAAATGAAAGAGTGCCGCATAGTTTAAACATATGGTGTAATAAAATAAGGAGAGCGACAATGACACGTGACACCTAAACTTGTTTAGAAACACTTTTTTATATAAAGTACGGAGTATAGATAAATTATTATATCCTCTATATCACTATGGTTAATTCAATAGAAACTTATGATTATTCTATCAAAAGCTTTAATTTTTATTTTATTTTCGTTTTTTCACAACCATTATTATATTTCCTAATTTTTAGGAATTATTGATAAACTAAATAAAGTTACATTATTTTAAAAAAAAATGAAAATTGAAGCAGCAATTATATTAAAATTGAAGAAAATTAAAAATATAATAGATAAAACATGGAAATATATAATTGAATAATCATTGTGGAAAAATTATAGTTTTATTTTCTTGGTTTGCTCTAAAATTTTGGTTTGCACTTATTACTTATATACTTATTACTTATATACTCTATAAATAAGAATAAGGTGAAAAGGGCAAATCCCATTCACATGACTTATGGAGAGTACTTCATTTATTCTATTAGTACTTAGGTAATTTTTTTCATGTTTATTTATGCTTGTTGCAGTTACCAAGATATGCACGACGTGAGCGCTATGAACTTCCAATTCCTTGTGCCCATACCAATTTGAAGGTGATAAAATTGTATTATTTTGATGTCTTGTGGTTGCCAGTTGCTGCCTATTTGTTGCGAAGTGCATCTGTGTTGGATTGTATGGTGCTTACTAAGTCTCATAGGAATACTTATGGATTTGAATCTTGGCGTTGGTCTTTTAACAAGATGTAATTATCAAATGTTGTATGCAAATATATTAAGAATTCGTTGAGTGGAAAAGCTTCATCAACCAATGCGGAATTGAACATTAAATAATCTCTCTCGAATAATTATTGGTTAAGTAATTGTATTATTTATTTTGAAAAGTTTTCGTGTAAGTAGGAATGGCAGTAGGCTTGGACCTTACCCTATTTAAGGGTATGGATTATGGGGTACTTATTTTTTCTTTTGTAACTTTGTAAGCTAATTAATTAATTTATGAGTAATGCTATGTATATATTAGTTCGTGAAAAAATAGTATTAGCGATAATTTGGTGGAGTTGGTGGGGAATTTACCTTGTTACTTTGAGTTCACAAATTCGTGTCCCACCAACTACATTTGCTTGAGTGCAGCCTTGTGTAGGTAGATTTCCTTCACTCTCAAGTGTTAACATGTGTAGTTAGGCTAACTTAACCTGTAAGAGGTGCTGACGGTGTTGTTCACTAGGATCTATTATCTTACCAACTATTGTACTACCTACGATTATTTTTAGTTGTAACTTTGGGGTATTATTTGAGAGATATCAAATATTCTAAAGTTGCAACTAAAAAAAATCAGAGGTAGTATTTGTATTCTTATAGTCAATTCAATGTCTAATTAGCAATGTTAGTTGTTTTGCAGCGTTACTGACAAAAACCAAAGCTTGATATTCGATTTATAGTCCCATGGAGGCAAGCAAGACTTTGATGATAGTTGATCACTATGGTGAGGAATTCAGTCATTCACCACCTTATTTATTACCTTGAGATCACAAGACCGAGTCTCTCATCTATGACACCACTTGGAGATGAAATTCCCTTACCTTTCTTGGCCTCCTCCTCTTAAATGTCTAACCAGGAAATACCAAACCAAAAAACCCGTGAGCATGTCAAACCTACTCTAAAGAATTTTATACCTATCATCCGAAGCACTAGCTAGTTTTGTTGAACAAGCCCTTTCACATCTCCCGCGCTTCAATTCCAACATAACCAATTACAGCATACTCCTCTATCACAGTTATGTTATTACATCTTTCTAAATTCTAACACACCTTCTTCGTCATTTCCTTGATTCAACCAACAATGGCGTCGATCTCACCATCTTCCGACGCAAAACCATGGGAGTCAATGCTTCCAGGTCCACCAGGCCGCAACAATGGCGGCGCCTCCGACATCACCTCCGCCGGCCTCCTCGCCTTCGCTTCCGGCAGCTCAGTCTCTCTCATCGACACTCGATCCATGCAACTACTCTCTGTCATTCCTCTCCCTCCTCCACCTTCTTCTCTCTCCTACTCTTCTTCTTCCTCCCCTTCTCTCTCCCCTTTCGTCACCTCCGTTCGTTGGGCCCCACTTTCTCTCCGCCAATTCGACATCCTCTCCTCCGATTCTCTCTCCTCTTCTCACCTTCTTCTTGCTGTCGGAGATCGTCAAGGGCGATTATCGCTTCTCGATTTCAAATCTCGAGTTCCGATTCTATGGTTTGATTCAGATCACAACTCGCTGAAACTGGGTATTCAGGATATTTGCTGGGTTAAATCTACTCTTGATTCGTGGGCAATTGCCGCCATTACTGGACCTCATCTTTTGTGTTTGTTCTCATCTTCTACCGGAAAATGCTTCTTCAAATACGACGCCGTTTCGGAGTTCTTGTCCTGTATTCGTCGTGATCCGTTTGATTCTCGGCACTTTGTTGTGTTAGGGTTGAAGGGATTCTTACTTTCAGTCAAAATTACCGGAGAATCGGAAGACGGTATCGTTTTGAATGAGCTTCAGATTCGGACTGATTCGTCGGAATTGGCGAAATTGGAGAAGGATTTGGGTGGTAGTGGTGGTGGTGGGGGTAATAATAGTGCTAACACTTCTCCGACATCGGCAATTTTCCCTAATTATCCGGCTAAATGTGCGTTTTCGCCCGGGTGGCGGCATATATTGTTTGTGTCATTTCCCAGGGAGCTTGTGGTGTATGATTTGCATTATGAGACGGCATTGTTTGCCGCGAATTTGCCTCGTGGAGGGAAGTTTCTTGATGTCTTGCCTGATCCGAATAGCGAATTGTTGTACTCTGTGCATCTTGATGGGAAGCTTAGCACTTGGAGACGTCGAGAGTGAGTGAGCTTTACCTTGTTTTTAAGCTCCTACATTGTTGTCAATATGATCATGGTTGGTAGTTTGTTCATTATTTATGTTGGGAATTTACATTTAGGTGCAATTAAAGGTGAAATTATGATTATGATTGTTGTACTTTGAAATTGGAGTGTTACATTGTCAATGTGGGAAATTTCAAATTTGGATGTTACCTGTAATTTGGTGAAACAAGCATTCTAACCTCAAAATAGGAACGAAGCATCATTAGCAATTTAGCATATTTTGTTGTCAATTTGGGGTTGATGTGCATCGAGAATGTGCTGGGGAATAGATTGTCTTGGAAATTTTTGCGTGAAAAAAAAAGAAAAGAACATTGTCTTCTTAAATTGCCAACGTAGGTTGAATATGGAATTGCATTTGAGTCTCACATTGTGAATGTGTGCAAAATCAAATATTTATTGCTTTAGGGAAAGAGTTTTATCCTTTTAATTTGGGAGAATGGCTGTAAGAATTGATCTTCTTTCTTTTATTTTGAATGGTTTTAGCTTGAGAGGAATAGATTGGTCTAATGGAAAGTTGATGCATGTCATAACTCTTAAGGAAGGTTAGAGATCTTTCCGATGTAATCATGTTCGGTGGAGTTGAGGCCATAGAGATTGCCTTATTAAGGCAGCCAGTGGCTCCCAAGGAACATTACGTGTCTATTCTGTATATTACAATGTTTTGTTCAATAGATGGTAAAATCATATCTTCTACTATATTATAAGCTATTGCGGCTATGTGACTATTTCTTGTTGGAAGGAGTATAGGATAGAATAACTTGTTATGCTTATTGGTTTTATTGATAATCAAGGATCAGAAACCATGTTAGTTATTCTTGACAAAAGTTTTACACAAGTCAATAACTGATTATTTATTTAATCGTAGGTGGCTTGTTCACAGGGGAAATTAAATAAGACATAGGATTGGACTGTAGGAGGGAAGAATTGGGTTTGGTCGGTAGAAGGACTCACAGAGTGTAGATGTGGCATCAAAGGTGAGCAACTATTAGGAAACCATATTCATTTATGAGAACAGATACAGGAACTAATTGGTGGGTATTATGAAAAATGATTACAGAAGATTAAGTTGATTAACTGACCAGAAGCAAGTTCAAGCTAATGTGAGCTCTAGTAAAGGGTAAACTGGTGAAGGACTTTTGCGATTGACATTGTTATGAGTTGGCTGTGTTCTGCATAGTGATAATTTTGGTTAGTTGTAAAATAGAAATTTTTGTTTTTTGTGAATAATTAAAGATAGCCTTTTCTGATTAAGCTAGCATAATTTGATAAAAACATATCAGCTTCATTCATGCCATCTTTGTTGTATTCACATCCTTCTTTTTTTCTTGGATGATTTGGGGAGAATCCTAATTTATATTTCATCACAGAGGTGAACAGGCATATACGAATTGTTCAACACAAGAGTTGATGCCCTCTGTTGGCTCGTCTGCTCCTTCTCCCTCCATTCTCGCTGCTGTAGTATGTGAATCTGATTATGCTCTCCAAAATGTTGGCAAAATTTACTCTGATGTGCCTCATACTCCTTTTAGTGACGAGGACTTTGACAATCCTTTTGATTTTTGTGACGAGTCACTTCCTGCCTCAAAAACTCATTTGATCTCTATTTCTGATGATGGAAAAGTATGGAACTGGCTCTTAACTGCTGAAGGACCTGAGGTGACTCCCAAAGATGTGTCAAAGTTGAAAGAACATGTGAATGAAAATGGATCACGTGTTTCAGATATGAGTGCTGGTAATGACACTTCTGAGGGATCTCTGACAAGCCAAAGATCTGAACGTACGAAGGGAAGAGAGCGTTCATCTAATTTGACTGTCTATCCTGAAGACACACTATTCAAGGTTGGTCAAACTTCTTTCTTACTATTCTTTTTCCTTGGGTGAGTTAATTAATTATAGTATTATATTATGTTTTATTCCTTTATAAGCTTTTGGTTTCATACAAGAATTGAACCTATTGGTAACTGGCCAAATATTAGTTATATCTTGTGATTGATGGTTGTTGAAAAGCAAAAATCAATCTGTATTTGGTTGGTCCAGTGAATGAAGTAGAAGGATGTGCTCAATTGTGTTGTCCAGAAACTCTAGATTTATTTCCAGGTTGCTCTATTGTTTACTAGTTACTTGAATTGGGTCTTATCTATTTCTCTCTCTCTTTTTTTTTTTTTTTTTTTTTTTTTTTTTTTTTTTTTTTGTATTATAGTTTGGTAATGTATGGTATAATATTTTATTATAGATTCATATACGCACTCACATAACAATGAAATCTGCAGATAATCTTAGTAGGACAGCTCCATCTAATATCTTCAACTGTGACTACGCTTGCTGTACCATCCCCTTCTTTGACAGCTACTTTGGCCCGTTAGTTTCATTTCTGATTATTCTCTACTTTAAAATGGATTATATTATTTATATTTTGGCATTACTGAATTCTGCATTTGTTTTCTCTGAAGGTGGTGGTAATCATCCTGCTGTGGCTGTTCCTCTGGTTGCTCTGGGTACCCAAAGTGGTGCAATTGAGATCATTGATGTCTCTGCCAACGCAGTTACAACTTCCTTTTCTGTTCACCATGGGATTGTTAGGGGATTAAGATGGCTTGGAAATTCTCGGCTGGTGTCATTTTCTTACACTCAGGTAATAGAATGCATAATGATATTCATATATTAAGTTGTGGACTTCCTTGCTTATACCTGTTGTTGTCTGGATTAGTCAGATGAGGTGGCAGGCCTCTGCTTATAATCATTGTCCTCGCTCACGGATTTTTGTTTAATGAAAAGAAAATGCATTTGGGTGGTTGCAGGCCAATGAAAAATCTGGAGGCTACATTAACAGGCTTGTTGTGACCTGTGTTAGAAGTGGTTTTAATCGGGCATTTCGGGTTCTTCAAAAGCCAGAAAGGGCACCCATTCGAGCTCTCAGAGCATCTTCATCCGGAAGGTTAACACTGAATCTCAAATCTGACTTGGCTATGTAGATATCTGCTCTTTTTCTGTGCAACTCTTTTCCTTTGTGGTTTAAATACTCTCTGAACAAGCAGGGACAACAAACGTAATATTGCTTGAATTGCATTTGGTTTCTTGTTGCATCAAGACTACCTTAGTTAGTTGTAGTATGGGATACTTTGCAACTTGAAAATAGTAAGATGCTTTACTTTTGTTTGACAAGTGCATTTCATTCTCCCTGTCACCCCACCCCCCCACCCCCCCAAAAAAAAAAAGGAAAAAGAAATATGTGCTAATGATTTGATTTGAATTGTTGGCTTAATTATGCAGATATCTGCTACTTCTATTTCGTGATGCTCCTGTAGAGGTGTGGGCGATGACGAAGAACCCAATTATGGTCAGCTGTTAAATTCTTATATATGTTGGGCTAGTTTGATTCTTATTATCCTGCATGTTAGAAACTAAGATAAATGTATATTTTGTAACGTTTAAATTTTACTTTTCCACCTGAAAGTGCTTTTGTTTGCCTTTACTAGTGGAGTTGTATGATCCTAATTGCTTGCAACTATATTTCAGGATTTCTTATTGCCTTTTAGACGAGTTAATAATTTACGTAGTTTAAATTAATGTTTTGAGGATCATGGATGAGTTCTATACTTGTAGAATATGAACATAATTGTTGGTGGGCCTGTAGAAAAACTAATGAATGTAAATAGCAATCATAGCATCATGTTTGCTGCTTGTGACCCTTTACTGGATACCTCACTTCTTCTCTAAAATCCTGTAAGTGTTTGAAACCAAACTAAACCCCAGGAATTCTGCAGAGTACATTAACATTTTGAGTAAATACCAATTAATTTTATCATGTCAGAACTGATTTTTAAGCTGGTTGTAACTATATGTTTATATGATTGTTAGCAGTTTTTTCTCCTTACAAAAGGAGGAAACAGTTTACGGTATAATTTAAGAATTAAAATTGTGGATTTAGCAACGTTTAGTGTCCAAAACTGTTTAGGTTGACGTGTTCTTTATCCCTATGCCAATAAGTATGTGCTTGGCCAGGCTCCTAGAGCAGTTCCTAGGAGTGAGATATAGAAACTTGGCCAAACAAAGGTTTTGAGAGAAGTAAAGAAAATGCTCATTAGAAGCCTATACCAGCTTTTGGTACAAGGTCCTAAATGAAGCTATGAAGCTATGAAGCTTTGGTATTATTTCACTTTGGTGCCTTGTGTTCACTAATTCCTTTTTGGAGTCCTGACATTTAAACATTTGTTTACGTTAGTGCCCTTTTGATAAGATTTTCATTTAAGCAATTGAGTCATGTGCCTTTATGGTGTTCATCAACTGGCATTTGTCTAAAAGATTCACACTTTAACCTATCCAAGCTTCCAAAAATCAATTCTTTCCTTTTATGTTTCTCCACATCTGTTTTAAAACCTTAGAAAAGAGGATATAACTTGACATATTTATAAAATTAACCAAAACTTAAATAATAAAAAAAAGGAGACTTGTATATTGCTTTTGTTGGAGCTTAATCAAGACATTAAACAAAAATGGTAGGAAAGGAAATTAGTTAAACTTGACTCTTTGTTGCTAAGCACTATAGTGAATAAAGTTGTAACTTTAGGAACATAAAAATAATTACTAATAACACGGCACCAAAGTAGAAATTATATTTCAGATACAAATGAAGTAAATGTGAACTTTGCTTTAATTGCTTTGCCCAACAAATTTAATGCTGGCCCTATGCTGCTGTTTGTTTGCATCATTTTTGACACAGCTGTTTAACTGTAGTTCACATGCTCTTGATAGGATGAGGAGTTACGGGCTTTGGATTCTTTGTGTCTTAGAAAACCTCACCAGAGCCTAGAGTTTGTTTGTTTTTCATGGTGCTCTGGAATTATAAAATACCACACAAATTGACAATTCTTTAAATTGAGTGGAGTGATGTGAACTTTTCTGTAAGTTTGTGTAAGTATGGGGAGACAGGGAGGCATATATATTTATAGATTGCAAGCTGGCTAAGTTTTTGTGGTATAGATTTGATATGGAAGTGAAAGAGTAAAAAATGTCTTTTTACAAAAGTTAATCTGATGATTGGCAAGGTATATAGGAGAGAGTTAGTAGAATGAAGGGAAGCATGTCAATAATATGTCTAGTGTTTCTTTTCGAAATGCTAGCACTCTCTTGACCTTCAAAATGATTTTGGTACAATTTGTTTCTCGAGATCCTTTTCTTTGTTTATTTGTCAAAATGATCTAGTTAATGCCTTTAAATATGTTTAATACATGTCATTCATTCTGCTGTAAAGATTTTGTATTCCTAATTTTCTCAGACATTTCTATAATTTTGGTGTTATTTGGTCTATATTCTTATCATCTCTATTTCTTTAATTTTAGCTTAGATCACTAGCACTTCCATTTACAGTACTGGAGTGGACTCTTCCAACAGTTCCTCGACCAGCTGCATCAACCAGGGAATCCTCAATATCATTGAAAGACCGTATTGTTGGCACGCAGACGGGGACATCATCTCCGTCAAATGATACTTCAGAAGAATCTAGTAAGCTTCATTTCCATAATATTTAAGATAAAAATAATATATATGGACTGCTAATGGCTATTTACTCATGAAATCCGCTCTGATTTGCAGAGCCTGGGAGTTCTGAGGGACCTCAGGATGAGAGCTCTGAGAGTTTTGCTTTTGCACTTGTCAATGGCGCCCTTGGAGTATTTGAGGTCCAAGGCCGTAGGATAAAAGATTTCAGGTATATATTATTTTTCGATGCTGCTCAGAAATTGTATCTGATTGATTTTATACTTTGTTGTCTGATTGGGGACTCCTCTTTTTCTTTGGTTTATAATAATGTTATCATATTAGGTGTTGTTATTTGTGGTTGATGATCAATGAGTCTGAGTTTTGTTCTAGTCACATAATATTTAGTGGCTTATTTCACTTTCTATTGCTGATTAACAAGACCATGTATGAGAGATTGGCTTTAGCCTATCCCTCTACCAAGCTATGACACAATCTTGGGGAATTTTAATTTAGCATTAGGCTCATAGGAATTTGAAGGTTTCATCTTGTAAAACACGACTTACAGCATACTAGGTTTGATGATCTTGATATGAGAATAAATGGTCTATCTTCCTTCTAGAGGAAATCTAGCCAGGATGTTATGTGCTCCAACTGTGACATCCTCTGGGAATTTATTCCATGGGGCTGGGCCTTTCATTCCGAGATAATAGTGAATTTCCTGCTGTTCCAATAATTAAATTACTTTGTAATTTCATCAAAGTAGAATGATATAGGAAGCAAGCAAGAAATATCACTATATCATCAGTATTTAATAAAGAGAAACAAGTATTAAGTCAGATTTGGGCTTGTGACGAAACAAATAGGTTTTGTAGGATAAAGGCTGACGGTGGATCTCAAATGATATGAGTGATTGATAGGTCTCCCTTAGAAGAGTACATATGACTTTCAACAATGATGGAGGAACAGAGTTTGAGAATTCATGAGAAGATTCTGGCTAGAACAGCATTATGCTTAGCGTTTTTATTTTATAAATCCTCTCAGCCTCTCATATGTGCTGATCCATTTGGACTTGGAAAATCTTTTGGATTGGCTATTTGTTGGGTTGCATGGCCCCAAATTTCATTTAGCCCCATTCTAGCTTCTAAAATTTACTAGTAAATGCTGGATCATTTGTGAAAATCTTGCATGATCCCATCTTACTGCTCTCGTGAGTCAGAAACTTAGAGCATGCTAGATCATTCTAAACTTTTGTCCTTTGTGAAAAAACATTTGGGAGCATTATGATAAAAGGATCTTAACATTTCTAGAAGTCGGTCAACCGACCTTTGCCAAGACTTATTTGCTGACATACTTCAAGACTTCAAGTATAATATATGTGAGTTGCTCTTCATTTCACAACACCCATAAGAAGCCATACATTACGAGCTTTCTTTGGAATGGACCCTCTTTGTGCACTACGAGAATACAATAATACATTCACAGTGTATTATAGCAGCTTTGACAGTTGAGTACTGATGAAATGTTCTGAGTTGTGTATTATGTGACACTGAGTAGGTGGATTAGGGACCAAAATAGCTTGTGGTTACAGATATGAGGATAGCTAGTGCAATGTTCTGATTTTTAATTCTAGATGAATGCTCTTTCTGTCCCCAAGATTGCCCCAAACCTCAGAAGCTAGTGCAGATTTGTTCACATGGGCGGGCACAATTATTGATGAGAAGAGAGAGAGAGAGAGAGAATGTGGGGTTGCAAGTGGGAAAATGTAGCAGTTAAGGTATGAAGCAATTTTTAGGACATCCATATTTAGCATATGAGCAGCAATAAATAGCACATTTGTACATGCCACTGCTAGTAATCTTCGGGTAAGGTTGTTTGTGTCACTATATCTTGCACTACGCAAACCTTGAGTCCTTGAGTGTGGTGGGATCCTAACTGGCTTTCATGACTCTAGAGTGGATCATGTTGGCTAGGGTGGGATCCTAACTAACTTTCATGACTCTAGAGTGGATCCTAACTGGATTTCATGACTCTAGAGTGGATCCTAACTAGCTTTCATGACTCTAGAGTAGATCATGCTAGGGGTGAAAGTTCGGTGTTCGGTTTGGATTTTGACCCAAACCGAAATAATTCGGTTTTGAAATTTCCAAATCGAAACCAAACCGAATTAAATCTAAAACCGAACCAATCCAAACTGAAATTTAAAAATCTAATTCAGTTCCGAACCGAAAACCGAATTTCTCAGGTTTTTTTCCCAGATTGTTGAAATGTAAAAAAAAAAAACAATCAAAATTATAATTAACAGATCTAAAAAAAATAGTACAAAAAGAAGTAGTACAACTATGATTATCATTAAATTATATGGATTACAACACTATTTTTACAAGAATACTATGATTTCGGTAAGATCATGCAAAACATAACTTGTTCAATTGACTTTATAATCTTTTAATACAATTACATAGTACATAAAATATAATCAAGAAAGATTGTATTAATCGTTTAAAACTACTGTAATTCGTTTAAAAATTCACCAAAACTTTCTTTTCTGAAAATTAGGTATGAATACCCAAATAATGCAACAGCAAAACCATGGATGGGTACCAATAACCCCAGAAAAAGCATTGACAACAACAACTTCTTCACATGAATCCGGTCGTAATATGGACTATGAGAAAGGAGAGATGATATGAGAGAGGAGAGGGATTGGATTAATCAATGATGATGATGGCAATTCCATTTTTTTCACTCATAAATTAAATTTGAGATGAAAAGAGGAAAGATGAGGGAGACAGAAGTGAGGCGTGAAAGTGAAAAAGAGAGGAAGGAGGCGAGAAATTGAAACAGGAGTTGGGAATTAGGGTTTTTAACATTTATATATGCAAAAAGTATAGGCTTATGTACTAATGGGCCGTTATTTCGGTTCGGATTTCGGTTTTTGGAAGCCCAAAACCGAAATCCAATTTTTTTTATTTTTATTAAAACCGAGCCAAACCGAATAGGAAAAAAACCCGAACCAAATTGGTTCGGTTTGGTTTTCGGTTTTTAACCAATTTACTTTCATCCCTACATCATGCCCATGATCTGAATAAAAAAACCACTTATTTCATTTGCGATTCTATTATTTTATGGTTTGTGGTTTGTGGGAGGGGAGAATGTGTGATCTTACGTAGCTACTTACCATATGTTCTTTCTAAACAATACATTAATATTTATCTAACAAATTTGACTAGCAACTTGCCAACTTTATCTAACATGATGTCAAATAACCTTGCCTTACTTAAGACATGGTGATTAAGGATGGAACAAGGCAAGAATGAGATGGTTTGGGGCCTTAAGTAGGATTCTCAAGGTCATTTGGGAACCCCAGGAAGGACTTGGATGCATAATTTTGGCGGGTGAAACAATGATCTACGGACGCCAAAAAATCGGAGCAATTTTGAATGTTTCGGGACCCAGTGAAAAAATTCACGAAACAATATGGGATGCATCCATGGGTCATATAATGTTGTTTAAGCCTATATACAGGCCTTAGTCGGTTATATAAAGGCCTCAGGAGTCGGGGAAGCCCATAGCTAATACAATAGTTGTGTACAAAACAACAGTTTAAGGCAAAGCGGACGGCTTCGACCACTTAAATGGTCTCTCATGGTGTTGTGGGGTTCATGGGTAACACCTCGACCTCTTTCCTTTTCGCTGAATAAGTCCAAAATTGTCTAAAATTGGAGGTTATAATACACGAAAACAGAGTAATTTGGGAGGTTTTGAGACCTGGTGTCAAAAATTCTCGAGATACTAGGGAATACATCCCGAGGTCATATAATGACGTTTGGAACCATATATGATCATTGTACATTGTCATAATTGTCCGTGGTGGCCTTGAGTTAATGAAATTGGCGAAAGATGTAAACAAGTAAATTGACTGTTTTAAGGCATAGTGGATGGTTCTACCCACCCAATTGGGCTCCCACAGTGTATTTGGGTCTATGGGAAGCATCTCGGCTATATTTGTTTTCGGGTAAAAAAAAGTCAAAAATTGTCCAAAATTGAAGGCTATTATCCACGTTTTCGGGTCAATTTTGAAAATTTTTCAAAAAAATGAACTGAATGTGTGGGGTGATTCCTATTGTCAATATAACTTGGTTTGGAACCATAAGACACCTATAAAGATGTCTACTAAGTCCCGAGAATGAGTTTAGTTTCATTCAATTATATTATGTTGCATTATTGCATTATTGTTGGTTTGTAGTAAAAGAGATGGTTCTGAACTTCTGATAATGACAAACTCTGTGCAACACCGTAATAACTGTATATTTAGCATAAATTACCAATCAAGTAATCATGGATGCATAAATGTATATAAAAAAAGCATTCCCTCAAGGTTGATATGTGAAATTGTGGTGTTCTCTTGCTTCTCAATTCTCTTTGTCTTGTCTAGTTTAACACAGTTAGAAATCTATGCTTCCATATCTGCTCCAAGTAATGGAACATATTGCATTACTTAACTAGGGTTATTTTAACTTTTTTGCTGCTGAAGTGTTGGCTTATATGCCTTAGATCTTTATATCTTGTATTTGATATTTTGTATTTGATATTTTAATTCTCATAAGTGGTGTGTTTGTCGTCAGACCAAAGTGGCCTTCTTCTTCCTTTGTTTCATCTGATGGGTTGATCACAGCCATGGCATACCGACTTCCTCATGTGGTATATTCAACACTTCTATTCCAAGCTATGATGATTCTAGAAGCAAACAGTTTACTATTATGAATGGATACCTTTTTTTCTGTTAGGTTATGGGGGACAGATCTGGTAACATACGCTGGTGGGACGTGACAACTGGGCACTCTTCCTCATTCAATACTCATAGAGAAGGAATAAGGAGGATTAAATTTTCACCTGTCGTTGCTGGAGATCGTAGTCGAGGGCGTGTCGCTGTACTATTTTATGATAACACATTTGCTGTATACGACCTTGTAAGTGTAGCTGAGGCAACTCACTGGAAAACAAATATTATCTTCGAGAGTATTGCTCTTTTTGTTTCATTTGAAGGTCTTTCAATGCAACAATGTTTATGGCTAACTTTATTAGAAAATAAGGGATGAGTGGCGAGCAATTTAAGTTCAGCTTCTACTTACTTTGAAGTTCAAACCTACGTCATCTTCTTATATTTGAAAATCAAGATCCAATCATATATTTTTTAAGAATTGTAAATTTTTTCTAATATTTTTATTGGTTATTATTATCAATTCATGTGCGAAGTATACAACAACTCATGTTTTTAAAGTCCCATCGTAAATTTTAGGAATTGTTATGATCTTTTTAACAATTTTTTTTTTTTGGTAGCTCTTGCTGTACTTTGTGATTGCAAGATTATAATTGCTTTTACATGTTACACCAAAGATATGGAATTATTTAAAAAAAAATTATTCATGTGTTTTCTTCTTACTGTGCTGTAACTGAACTATTAGCTTTGTTGAATTTTCAGGACTTGCCAGATCCATTAGCAAATTCCATTGCTCAACCCCAATTTCCGGGAACACTTGTATTGGAACTTGACTGGCTGCATTTGCGAACTCACAACAGTGATCCACTAGGCTTGTGTATTGCTGGAGCTGATAGTAGTTTTCGACTTGTTGAGGTTACCGTGTATGTTTCTTTCTATGTTTAGTTCGATACTTTCCACTTGAGCTCCTTTTAAACTATAAAGTCTATAAGATTTTAAGCTTACTCAAATTACTATTTGTTTATCATAATCCATTTGGTGTTAGGCTCTTTTTGCACCCTTGCATACTTCACTTTGAATCCTGTCATAACTCTACGCTACCTTTTGTTTAAATAAACTTTTGGCAAACTCTTTTTTATATACATATGTTACGTAATTTACAGTTTGCTCATTACTTTTCATAAATAGTTTTTGACATGAACTCTTTGATCATTTGCATTACTTTGGACTCTTCTTTCCTTTACCTTGAGTAGGTCATTTTTTTTAACTGTTGCTCAAGTGAAGAGTTTGTTGACTGATATTGCTGAAACCCTACCAAGCTATAGATTTTGCTGTGTTTATAACATCATCTACATTAATATAATTTTACTTTGATTATTCCCAAAATAATTGATGTTCTCCCCCCTCAATCTTTCTTTTCCTCTTGCAGAAATGACCAAAGATCTGCATATGGATCAATTAGGGAGAAGTTTCGGCCAATGCCTCTGTGTGCTCCCATCTTACTTCCTACACCACATGCCCTGGTAAATTATGATGATGTTTTATTATATTTCATATATTTTTTTTATTCCCAGGTTTTGTTTCTTCTAGTTAAATCAGTAAGCATACTTCTCTTATGGTATCAGAGTTATTTGTTGACGAATCATTGATGTTCATTTCTTTTTTTCATTTAAAATGGTTTAAGATAGGTTTATGCTCTGGTCCCATGGGAGGTGTTTTGTCTTCTTTCAATTTTATATAAGAGGATTATCTGCTGTTTGATGCACAAGCTATGTTACATTGACACGGGTACGGGTATCCGATATTGGTACGTATCCGAGTGTCGGATACGCCATTCTCAAAAATTTAGGACACGGGGACACCGTCTTAACATTGGACTCGGGTACGGATACGGCAATAATTTTTCTAAAGAAAAAAATAAATAGATAATTCGTGCAACAAATTTAAAAATTGATTACATAAACTGATAAACACATAACAAAAGTTCTTCAACTGGATAAAACTGATTACATAAACTCATTAAAACTGATTAAAGCTAAATATCCCAAACAATGCCGACTACGTAATAAAAGACCACAAGCAGAGTCATACAAAAACAATATAGATATCAAAAGATGTTCTTCAACTGTTCAACTAAATGTCTAAATCATTGGCAGCACTATGAAAACTCTAAAAAACACTTCAATTCTTCTCAAATGTCATCAAATGCTATAGCTTCAAATTCTGGTTCATTGAGGGAAAGGTCAGCAACTTCTAACAAGCTATCTCCATCAATATTATCTCCCCCTATTAAAAATGAAAACAACAGAAGTTAAAATAGATAAAATGAGAAATTATTTACAACTTACATGTTTACTTGAAAACAACAAATAAGAATTATGAGCTACTTACCAATATCCCAATATTTAGTTGGTCCCTCTGTATAATCCTTTTGCTTTCTAGAGAGCAAGCGTAAGTTGATGTGAATATAGACAAGAAGTTCCAGTCGTTGAGTATTAAGCTTGTTTCTTTTAATAGTTTGGATGCCACCATATGTGCTCCAATTCCTCTCACAACAAGAAGAAGAAGCGGGTTGCGAGAGTAGCTTGAACGCAAGGCTTTGCAACATTGGAGCTCCCGAGCCATAGTTGGACCACCATGACATAGGATCTTCATATGCCATTGCTGCAATGACATGGGGCTCATTAAAGAACCCTAAACCCCCTGAGAAAGTTCCATATTCAAGAAATACTTTTCGAGCATCATCGGCATTTGGGAAAAGCCTTTGTAAACACTTGTTTCTATTTAATGAAACCTCTTCATCTTCATTAGGAGGTACTCTTGGAATGCTGCCATCTCCTCGTATCCATTCTTGAGTGTAGTATCTAGGAACTAAAGAATGTGCCAAGCAATGTAGAGGGGTATTGCTTTTGTTCCACCTACTCTCAATGACATTTTGAATAGCATCATAAAATGGAGACTGCCCTGTGAGAAAATCAGCACCTTCATGATTGAAAATAACTTTTTTCACTTGTTCGATCATCGTATCCCACATGTCATACACCAAGTGTAAGACACAAGAATCTGTATCAGCAGCCCTTAAGAAGTTCATCATGGGCAGTGTAAACTCAAGAAAATAGTCAAGTTTATCCCACCATCCATCACTCACCAACAGATCTTTAACCTCCCTCGCCTTAAGTTCAACAGGATTCCTCCCATTGACCTTGAATTTCTTCCAATCAGGATCCATTACAGTTTTTTCAAGAGCATCCTTTAGTAATCTTAACCTAGTTGCCATCACAATCTTAGACCCAAACCTAGTTTCAGCAACCTTTAAGAGTCTTAAATCAGAATAACGTTCAAAAATTGTTCTTGACAAACCATGATTCAGAACAAAATAATTAATTTCATCAACTTGCTTCACTAACTCTAAAATCCATTGACACTCTTTGTAATGGTCAGCTTTCTCACTAGGCTCACACATAGATCGCAAAACCAAATTTAAGCAATGAACAACACAGGGTGTCCAAAAAATTTGAGGATATTTTTGTTCAATCAAACCACCAGCAGCCTTATAATTAGCAGCATTATCAGTTACAATTTGAACAATATTAGATGAGCCTACATCTTCAATGATTTCAGAGAACAAACCTGCCAGATACTCAGCATCTTTTGTAAGGATTTCGCTTGCATCAAAAGCTTTCAGAAACATAGGGCCAGAAGCTGAGGCAGCCATTATGTTTATCAAAGGCTTCGATTTGAGATCTTGCCAACCATCTGAGCAAATTGAAGCTCCTTTCTTCACCCAACTGTCTCTAATAGGTTGGAGTAATTTCTCAACATGAGCTTTCAATTGAAGTAGCAACGTTGTTCGAAGTCTATCATAAGTAGGAGGAGTATACCCATACAAGCTTCCATTGGCTAGCCTTTGACAAAATTTTCTGAAGTAAGGATTTCTAGCAAAGTTGAAAGAGAGCATGCCTGTATAAAACATCATCGCACATTCTTTATCGGCTTCTTCCCTTTCTAACACATTGAAGGCTATCTCGATTTGACCTTTTCTTTTTTTTTGTATGAGCTAAATCGGAACCGTCAGGGAGAGAGATGTAATCCTGCTTCTGTTTGACGCTTAAATTATGAGCCCTTTTCTTTTGTTCAGCTTCATCATTTTCCCTCTTAATCTCGCGATACACGTTGTCTGCTATTGTGCAAGGTGCAACACCTTGTTTGGCAAGTTTAAGCAAATGAGCTTTCACTTTAGAATAAGAACCACTGACTTCTTTGTTGCAATACTTGCATCTCCACGTCTTGTTACCACCTCCACCAGCAGATACACGCAAAACCTCGACATGAGTCCATAATGGTGTTTCGTCAAACCCTACATTCTTGGTTGGCCGAGGCATGGATGCTGGATACAAGTACAAAATTATAAGACAATAACAAATCAATTAAATTATTCAAGTAAATAACAAAGTATAAAAATTTGTAGATTATCTTAAGAAAAAGATTATCATAAGAAAAAGATTATCATAGAAAATAATGCATGCGATATAATTGAAGATTATCATAAGAAAAAGAAAATAGTTAAGAGGGAATTTGATTTGATTTACTAACATACCTTGTGATATTTGGAGATCTGATAAATTTTCTTGTAAATACTAAATTTTGTGGAGTGTTTTACTAACATCCTCTTTTTATATGGGTTTTTGAAAACCATTCTATATGGAGAAGCGGAAGAGTTTACCAGTAGAGTGGTAGACAGTAGTTAATGAGGGAAGAGGAAGGGTCATGGAGAATAGCTAGAGTAGTCACGGAGGAAGAAGGATTGGAAAGAATATTTTTATATTACTTTATATCCATATAAAACTCCGCCAGTGGGTTTCCCGCTGCCAGTCCCAAGCCTGGATAAAGGAGGAGGGTTACGGTAGGCCAGTGACAGCCAGT
The DNA here is from genome assembly GCF_948465745.1 of Chenopodium album. Lineage (NCBI taxonomy): Eukaryota > Viridiplantae > Streptophyta > Magnoliopsida > Caryophyllales > Amaranthaceae > Chenopodium > Chenopodium album. The sequence continues at coordinate 1,435,372 of NC_137847.1, read as the reverse complement.
ATAAAACTTCGTCACATCCCATGACATGAGCCAAACAGATATTTTCGTGGGGGCGTTCCCTACTCAGCGACGCGCTGCACTTCCTAGACCCGGGTGTAGTGATAAGTATGCAAGGGTTGCTAGGTCGTCGCCCAGAAGCGACGCGCCACATTGCCCGAGTGTGGTGTCAAATGAGCAAGGGCGTGCCATTGGGGCGTTCCCTACTGAGCGACGCGCTGCACTTCCCAGACCCGGGTGCAGTGATAAGTATGTAAGGGTTGCTAGGTCGTCGCCCAGAAGCGACGCGCCATATTGCCCAATTGTGGTGTCAAATAATCAAGGGCTTGGAGTTGGGATCAGGAGGGAGCGTGGGAGAAAAGAATTTAGTTTGCGGATTGGTTCTTGGAATGTGGGGTCTCTTACGGGAAAATCAGCAGAATTGGTAGAAGTAATGAAAAGACGACGCGTGAACATCATGTGCCTCCAAGAGACAAGATGGACAGGAGAAGGAGCTCGAGGCTTGGTTTTGGGGTATAAGGTATGGTATGTTGGGCAAGAAACGAGCCACAGAACAAGGAATGGTGGAGCTAGGAACGGAGTTGGTGTGGTTCTCGATGAGAGGTTGGCAAAAGAGGTGATCGAGGTCTATCGGAAGAACGATAGGTTGATAAGGCTGAAGTTGCTATGTGGCAAGGAGATTGTGAATGTTATCAGTGCTTATGCTCCCCAAGTGGGTTTAGATGCAGAAGAGAAACGACAATTTTGGGAGGACCTAGACGAGGTGGTGCAGGGTGTCCACCACTCAGAGAAGTTATATATTGGAGGGGATCTAAATGGGCACGTTGGGGCGAGCCGAGATGGCTATGAGAGTGTCCATGGAGGCTTTGGGTATGGGCAGAGGGACGCCGGTGGTGAAGCTATTATGGATTTTGCCCAATCATATGATTTAATTTTGGCTAATACTTGGTTTAAGAAGAGGGATTCACACTTGATAACTTTTCGGAATGGAGCAAATGCAACTCAAATAGACTTCCTGCTCACAAGGAGCATAGATAGACAAAGTTGCATAAACTGTAAGGTTATCCCAGGGGAGAGTGTGGTCACCCAACACCGGCTATTGGTAATGACTATTCGTCTGAAAGAGAAGGCGAAGAAAAAAGTTAGACAAGAAGAACCAAGGATAAGATGGTGGACCCTAAGGGATGCAAAAGCTAAGGTTTTTACAGAAAAGGTAATTGAAGAAGCGGATTGGGATGGAGAGGTGGATCCGGACATGACTTGGTTACGAATGAAGAACTGTTTCCTAAGAGTGGCCAAAGAGGTCTTAGGGGAAGTAAGGGGAAGAACTTCGGTACAGAGAGATACTTCGTGGTGGAATGAAGAGGTGAAAGCAGTAATTAAGCAAAAAAGGGAATGCTATCAAGCCTTAGGAAAATGTAGGAGTGATGAAACCTTTGCAGCGTATAAGGAGGCTAAGAGTAAGGCAAAGGTAGCTGTTCGCCAAGCAAAAGAAAAGGCATATCAGGAGGTTTATGAAAAGCTTGATTCCAAGGAGGGAGAAAGGATCATTTATAAGATGGCAAAGAGAAGACAAGAGGCAAGGAAGGATATTGGCATGGTGAAGTGTGTCAAAGATAAGAACCAAATGGTCCTAGTGCAAGAGGAGGGCATCAAGGACAGGTGGAAGGGGTACTTCGATGAATTATTTAATGGAAGTAATGGAGTTGTGATAGGAGATACCTCTATGAGTGATGAAGAAATCAACATGGAGTATGTGCGAAGGATTAGGAGAGTAGAGGTGGAGATTGCACTGAGGAAGATGAAACCTAAGAAGGCGGTTGGCCCTGATGGGGTACCGATAGAGGTGTGGAGGTGTTTGGGTAAGATTGGTATTGATTGGTTAACAAACCTTTTCAACAAGATATGGACGGCTACAAGGATCCCACAAGATTGGAGGAAGAGCACCTTGGTCCCGGTTTATAAAAACAAAGGAGACGCTCAAGATTGTTCTAACTATCGAGGAATTAAGCTTATGAGCCATACTATGAAGTTGTGGGAAAGGGTGATTGAACAAAGGTTGAGGGCATGCACAAGCATTTCAGATAACCAATTTGGTTTTATGCCTGGGAGATCTACTATGGAGGCAATCCATTTGATAAGACAGATGATGGAGTTTTATAGGGTAAAGAAGAAAGATCTTCATATGGTCTTTATTGATTTAGAGAAGGCATATGACAAGGTGCCAAGAGAGATACTTTGGTGGGCAATGTTGAAGAAAGGTATCCCACGAAGGTATGTAGACCTAGTTAAGGATATGTATCGGGATGTGTCAACAAATGTGAGGACATGCGGAGGGTTGACAAAAGATTTCCCTATTACAATCGGATTGCATCAAGAGTCTGCATTAAGCCCTTTTCTTTTTGCAACGGTTCTAGATGAATTAACTAGACCAATTCAAGATGAGGTTCCATGGTGTATGCTGTTCGCAGATGATATCGTTTTGGTGGATGAGACTAAGGATGGGGTTAATGTCAAGTTGGAGCAATGGAGGCAAAGGTTGGAATCTAGAGGGTTTAAGCTAAGTCGGAGTAAGACTGAATATTTGGTATGTCGTTTTGGCACTCAGAGGGGGACAAGCAATGAAGTGGTGAGTTTGGATGGAAAGGATTTGACCATGAGTGAATGTTTTAAGTACCTAGGGTCGATCATCCAGAAGAATGGTGACATTGATCAAGACGTGACCCACAGGATTAAGTCAGGGTGGCTTAAATGGAGAGCGGCCACGGGAGTGTTATGCGACCGCAGCATTCCCTTAAAGTTGAAGGGAAAATTCTACAGGACTGCCATAAGACCAGTGTTGCTCTATGGTACAGAATGTTGGGCTTCTAAGAAAGAGCATATTAAAAAGATGGAGGTTACGGAAATGCGCATGTTAAGGTGGATGTGTGGAAACACTTTAAGAGATAGAATCAGAAATGAGGTTATTCGCAAGAAAGTAGGTGTGGCGGGCATTGTAGATAAATTAAGGGAAAATCGTCTGCGTTGGTTTGGACATGTAAGACGGAGACCCGAGGGTGCACCGGTGCGAAGAGTGGAAGAGTGGGACCATGGAGGGATTAAACGAGGAAGAGGGAGACCAAAGATGACTTGGTTGGAAGGAGTGAGGAAGGATATGAAGTGCATGGATTTACGTGAGGATGAAGTTTTGGATCGTAAGGGATGGAGGAGAAAGATTTATGTTGATGACTACACGGAATAATCAAATTTGGTTCATGTTAGCCGACCCCACTTTTGGGATTAAGGCTTTGATTGATTGATTGATTGACTTTATATCCATATCAATAGTAGTATCGGTATAAGTAACACGGATACTTCATTGAGATAGCGAATAATCATACAGTAATTCAATAATTTAGTTCGTTAAATTGATTCAATACATAATTATATATTGATCAATCGTTAATACATTGATTCAATAATCTCGTTCTTATATTAGGTTAACCAATAGCATTCTAATGTTGTTTCAATACATAATTATTAGATATTGATCAATCGATAAATCGATAATACAATGATTCGATAATCTCGTTCTATTGGATTCTTATTATTAGGTTAACCAATAGCTTTCTAATGTTGTTTCAATACATAATTAGATATTGATCAATCGATAAATTGATAATACATTGATTTGATAATCTCGTTCTATTGGATTCTTATTAGGTTAACCAATAGCTTTCTAATGTTGTTTCAATACATAATAAGATATTGATCAATCGATAAATCGATAATACATTGATTCGGTAATCTGATTCTATTATTAGGTTAGCCAATAGCTTATTATAAACGATTCCTTTGTTGTTTATTGTTGTTCTTGTAATGTTGTATACATAATTAGATATTGATCAATTGATAATTCGATAATATATTGATTCGGTAATATCGTTCTATTGGATTCTTATTAGGTTAGCCAATAGCTTACTAATGTTGTTTCAATACATAATTAGATATTGATCAATCGGTAAATTGATAATACATTGATTCGGTAATCTCGTTCTATTGGATTCTTATTAGGTTAGCTAATAGCTTATTATAAACGATTCCTTTGTTGTTTAGTTTTATTTAAAACTACTACGTAAGTATAATGATGTTGATTCGATAAATTGATTCGATCATTGGTAAATATTATGATGTTGATACCGATTAGCTAGTTATAATTATTTTTATTTCACCAATGAATTATAATCTCATTTTCTAGTAAAAAATAAAAATTAGGATGTGCGTGATTTCCCAACCATTGAACTAATCAATCAAGCTTTTAAGCTTTTATATTAAAAATATATAAAAAATTTTGCGGCTACGCCGCAAATAAAAATTAATTTATTTCTTTATACACAATATTTATTTTGAAAAATGTTTCTTTTTAAAAATGTAGCAAATATCATTTATTATAATTCATTTGTTTTTCAAATATAGACAAACTCCATCTAATTACTAAAGCGTATCGGTTTTCTTCTTTGAAAAAATATTACGGAGTATTAGACTTCATTTGTGTAAAAATTAAATAAAAGTTATATATATACTCCATTTATTTAATAAAGTGTATCATATTATTTGTATTTAATATACTTCAGTAATTTAGTTGTAAGATTTTTCCAATACTTTTGTCCATAATATATCAAAAATAGTACTGTATATACAAACACTCAAAAGAAAAACACTCGAAACCTTGCTTGGGAAGCCAAAGTAGTGCCAACAAACTAGTAATAATCTAATACTAGTAATTTGTACCACTTTTCTTGGGAAGCAACAACTGCCCACACAGTTTTTTTTAAAAGTTTTAAAATTAAATTCAATAAATAAATAAATAAATATACTAAACGTCTAAAGTAAAATTGTAAAAGTATTCGTACAAATTAACAGCTGTAAAAGTAAATATAATATAATCACAATAGCAAAATTTTGCTTGAGAGTCAGTTCATCTTCAACGGTTCATCTTCTTCAACTGTAAAAATTTTACAGTCACAATACTCACAAAACCTCCTTCAACATCACTTTCTTCCTATCCTCATCTAATTCTTCAAACTTTCAAAGCTTCAAGTATTTCAATGGCCGTCGTAAACTCGTAACCGTGTTCATCTTCGAAATTGTTTGAGAACCGTCTTCATCTTCTTCAAAGCTTCAACTCCTTCAATGGCCGCCGTACCCGAGAGAAAAATGGAGTATCCGGAACGGATTTCATACCCGGATCGGTGTCGCGTCGTATCGACCCGGGTATGCCGGCCAAAATGCCGTGTCCAGGTAACATAGTGCACAAGCATGGACCCGCCAACCAAAAAAACCGATTACCACTCACACGTGTTCCATACCACTATGTCAAGAATCCCGAGCATACAACCCACAACCACAATCCCTCAACTAGCACCGTTAGACGTGAAAAAACCAGTTCCAATCGTTAACTCAGTCTAGACTCGTAATAATGATGATTTCATGCAACAGTGTCAAGAATTGGACTGCTCACACATACTGCTTGTTCTCGCCCGTATCCGACTATAATCCGCATCAAGCCGTCCTGAAACACTACTTCCTCATCGGCCACGGATACCCTATGTAGACGATTAAATAAGACAACACACGGTGTTCCATTAGTTCACCAAGGTTTCTCGACCCCAAATCAGCCGAAATCCCAAACTCACACAGGTTCTCCATCAACGAATATTTGTCGCGTTGTACCACTGCTTCGTAGAGTGAATCCCCGAACTACGAGTCTTGCAACAACAAAAGACATTACAAGAAATATAGTTGAAAACACCCTAAACTAACATAAAGTACAACGTGAACGGTTGGACGATTAATTGAAGGCTAGACGAACGATATCGACTTCATAGATTCGAGGTCGCGTCCGCGTCTTTCCATCTTATGGCCAGGTCTACATTCTTGGCCTCGAAGCTATGACATCGTCAAATTTTCCGCCTTGCCTCCGGTGAGATTTTTGTGTGCATTCTTCTGGCAATGCACACTACGTACCAGAGGCCTCAAGGTTAAATAACTATATTATAGCTATTCAACATTGAGTTGCCCACCTTCCCCTATAGAGCTTTATATTGTACCCCTGTAAAAATCTAGTGAACACGTGACTGGGAGTAACACAATAATGGGTCAAAACTTGTGAATATGTGATAATAACACCCTTTATTTTATTTTATTTATTTATTTTTTTTTTTTGTGGAATCCAAAGAATGGGTATTAATTTACATTTTCTCACTTTTATTTTTTGTGGGCCCCAAAAAGGGGAAATACTAGAAAAAAGCGGTAATTGGAAAAATAGGAAAATTTGCTGAAATAGCCTTGAAGATGGGGAAAAGGTTGGGAATATTAAGGGATGGGTTTTTTGATACTTTTTGCATCCAATATTACCCTTATTGTGCTTTTTTCGAGGTTCAGGGACCGAGAATGTGGTGATTGACCCCAAGAAAGGGTGATGTGATGTGATGGAGGGACAATTTGTGTTAGGGGTGAACAAAAAATCAGGGTAACCCTGAATCGAAACTGTAACCTATACAAGAAGTTCTGGTTTTGGGTAACAAAATGGAGAACATGTTGCAATAGGTTCCGATCAGGTTTTTAATAGAACCTATAGGGTACCCCATAACCTTATAAAAGTATCACTTAATTTCAAAATATTCATCAATTCTAACTTATTTTTTTAAATAATAAATATCAAAATTACAATTATAAATGTGTATTAAATTTGTTAGACAACTACTATTAGTTTGGTTTTTTGCGGGTTATAAACATTGTAAAAGTTAGTAAGTATATTACAAGATAGGGTACCCTGAATCACAAGAGGAACCACCTATAGAATCCGATTCACTTCCCAATTTCCGAGATCCTGTTCACATGTTCTGGTTCTAGTTTCCATTTTGAGGAACCTGTTGCAATAGGTTCTAGTTCCGATTCCAGGAATTTTAATAGGGTTTCCTGTTATGCTCACCCCTAGTTTGTGTTGCTGGTGATGATGGAATGAGGTAATTGATTGTTTTCGTGAGATAAGATATGATACTTACATTACGAAGATGATGAATAGTTTATTCAAATCTATCAATCAACCCATCACATTATGTCAATTAACACATATGTGAATAGTAATATGATTATCCATAGTTACTAATTACTATTGTCGAATCAATCATCACATATTCACATCACATCATATCATGAATTTTTCCATTTTTATTGTCAAATCACATCACTATTATGGTTATATGACATCAATTTACCTATATGACATCACTTATATAACATAATTATACTTTTATGACATCACATCATTATAAATATAATTACATAATATGACATCATTATATAGTGAAGTCACATCACTTTAATATATTTTTATGACATCATTATAGTCAAGTAACATCACTTCAATATATTCATATAACATCATTATAGTCAAGTCACATAACATTATTACACTTATATGACATCATCATATTTCAAAATAGAGTCAAAACTCATTCTTGGTACTTTATAGACATCTTTATCGGTGTCTTATGGTTTCAAATTACCTTATATGACCCCGAGAGTCACCCTACACATTCAGTTCATTTTTTGAAAAAATATCAAAATTTGACCCAAAATCATGTATAATATATAGCCTTCAATTTTGGACAATTTTCCACTTTTTTTGACCCACAACTAAAAATTGCCGAGATGCTTATCATGGATCCTAATACACCCCGGGAGTCCATTTGGATGGGTACAACTATCCAATACGCCTTTAAACGGTCAATTTACCCGTTTACAACTTACATCGATTTCATAAACTCAAGCCTACCACGAACATTTATGACAACATATAAGGTCATATATGGTTCCAAACGGCATTATATGACCCCGAGATGTATCCCTTAGTATTTCAATAACTTTTTGACACCGCGTCCCGAAACCTCCAAAATCTCAAAAAGCGTGGATTTATAGCCTTCAATTTTGGACAATTTTCCGTTATTTTTGACCAGGAACTAAAAATTGCGTAGATGTTTACCATAGTCCCTAATAACCTCCAGGAGTCTAATAGGGTCTAATAGGGTGCGTGCAACCATCCAATTTGCCTTTAAATGGTCAATTTACCCGTTTACAACTTACACCGATTTCATAAACTAAGTCTACCACGAACATATATGACAACATATAATGATTATATATGGTTCCAAATGGCATTATATGACCCTAGGATGTATCCCCTATTATCTCAAGACTTTCGACAGCGGGTCCCGAAACCTCTAAAATTCTCCAAAAAGCGTGGATTATAGCCTTTAATTTTGGAAATTTTTAACTGTTTTTCGCCCGGAAATAAAAATTGCTGAGATGTTTACCATGGTCTCTAATACCCTTCGGGAGCCCAATTGGGTGGGTGGAGCCATCCAATTTGCCTTTAAGCATCCAATTTACCCGTTTTCGTACGCGCCTCTTGTATTGGCTATAAGCTTTCACGGGGCCTTTACGTAGCCGAATAATGGTCATATATGGGTCGAAACAATATTATATGACCCTGCGATGCATCCCGTAGTGTTCCGTGAATTTCCGACACCAGGTCCCGACACCTTCTAAATTGCTCCGATTTCGTGTATTATAGCCTTCATATTTGGCTTCCGTATATCATTTTTTGGCTTCCGTATATCATTTTTTCACCCGGCGAGATTATGCATCCAACTACTTCCATGGGTTCCCAAAGGGCCTTGGGAGTCATAAATAGTGCCTGGAACCATCTCATTCATTCTTAATCATCATGTATTAAGGGCCTTGGAAGTCATAAATAGTGCCCGGAACCAAGTATGCCTTGTCCTTGGGTGCACATATATTGTGCACATGCCACATGCCATGCCCCCTTGCAACACTTAGGCTTTGTGACTTGTCTTAATCCCGTACTTAGCATTTTTTAGCATATAAGATGCATCACTAACCTCGTTTTCCAAAATATACTACCTCCTTTAAATATTAGTTGTAACTTTGGAATATTTTATATCTCACTAATAATATCCCAAAGTTGCAACTAATATTTAGGGAATAAGGTGAGGGGAGGGACGAATCGAAGCGACATAGGGCTGAATTTAAGTGGATCGTGGCAGCAAGGCCACTTTGCTACTTATGTCTAATGTGATAGTAGCAAAGTTTCTCCTGTTTTATGAAAAGCTCTCTACAAATACAGTGAGTGCACTACACTACATATGAACTATACAATGTGTAGCTAGAGTCTGGAAATTATTTTGTCTTTCATATTAGTTTGAGTGTTTGACTGCTCAATCTAGTAGTGCCAAGCTTTTTCCAATAGAGTGACCGTTAACCTAGATTGACATTTATTGTAGTACATTAATCACAAAGATGGAAGTGCATCCGAACAATTTTATGTACTCATTTTATTTATTCTCTCTTCAGGCATTGCGAATGATTTTGCAACTGGGTGTGAAACCTTCTTGGTTTAACACAAGCAGTATAATGATTGATAAAAGGCCTCACCATATCCCGGGAACTCCAAAATCAGCAGGTGATCTCCGCAGTTACATTATTGACACTCCACCTGTTGGTGATGTTGCGATCCCAGAAATGCTTCTCAAAGTGTTGGAACCCTATCGTCAAGAAGGTGCTTCTATATATATTCAGTTGCTACTATACAGTTTTTAGTTTTAAGCAGGCTTGTCAACAATCATGCGTGAATGTAGTTTGTTCACGACTTCTTCTTTCTTTTTTTTTTTTTTTTTTTTTGATGAGATTGTTCATGACTTCATTTTTCTTATTATAGGGTGCATTCTTGACGACGAGAGGGCAAGACTATATGCGAAGATAATGTATAAAGGTTCTGCTGTGAGGCTTGCCTTTGCTGCAATGATTTTTGGTGAATCATCTGAGGCACTTTTTTGGCTACAGCTTCCTCGTGCACTTAACCATCTTATAAATAAGTCACCGATTAAGCTGCCTCAGAGAAAGTCTATGCCAGATCCATCTCCACAGGTTGATGAAGCAGCTCTTCTGACTGAAATAAAATCGGGTGGTAATTCATTGCCTGGGTCAGAGAGAAGAGAATCACTGGTAAATCATATGTATATTGCTCAGTACCACTATTATAGGAGGTTGTTTTATTTAAAAAGTTTATGTTTGTAATCTGGATTCATTTTGCTGTAGAGTCAAGGCCAGCTTAGATTAATGGCCTTTGAGCAAGAAGAATTGTGGGAGACTGCTAACGAACGAATACTTTGGCATGAGAAACTGAATGGAGAAGATGCTATCCAAAACCGTGTACATGAGTAAGTCTTTGCTGTTTCTAATTTTGCTAGATTTATTATCATTTACAAATCAAAAATATTAAATAAGGTAGCTCTCGGTTGTTCAAAACACCATAACTGTTAGCTAGTCCAGATTTAATGGGCAGATCTAATGTTTTGGGCACTGTGGAAGCCTTTGTGATAGCTTTGTATTATTCTCTCAAAAGAAGAGACACTTGAAAGAAAAGTACTCAGGCTCCTAGCTTACAACTATGTTTTCAGAAATTTCATAATTTCAAATGTCACTGTCTACCCCAGCTATCTCTTTCTCTCTGCTCCCACTCTTTTTTCATATATAGTCCTGTTCAAAGTTCCACGTTCTTGGCTACCAATTCTACCTTGTTGATACATTTGACTTGCTTTAAGCCAATGTAATTCATACATATATTCTAATGACTCTTTGGTATTATGGACAGTCTTGTCTCAGTTGGAAATTTAGAAGCTGCAGTTAGTTTATTACTATCCACTTCCCCTGAAAGCCATTACTTTTATGCAAACGCGCTGCGTGCAGTTGCCCTTGCTTCTGCTGTGTCAAAGTCTCTTCTTGAACTTGCTGTTAAGGTATAGCAACAGACTCGCATTGAATTAAACTGTATGTTTCCTATGGGTCTATGTGTACTCTAATCACTGTCACCTTTATCTAGGTTGTTGCAGCTAATATGGTAAGGACAGATAAATCATTGTCTGGCACTCATCTTCTTTGTGCTGTTGGAAGGCATCAAGAAGCTTGTTCTCAGGTCAATTTTCTCCCTTCTTAGGGTAGCCATAGAAGGATAAAAAGGAATTAAAAATGTGTATGGCTGTGGCTTGTGCACATAATGTCTGCTTTCTCATATATGCAATGCTGTCCCTTTTTCCTCGTCTATAAACCCAAATTAATTTGAACCAAACTTAGTCAAGAAAAGTGGGATGGGGGAAGTAGGAGGACCACTTATTGCTGTGCATAGGATGTGTGCTTCCTCATATTCGTCCCCCTAGGCTTCGATATGACTCTCAGGTTGTCTGACTGTTCTATGCTGCGTGGCTTCGGCACATGAGACCATGATGATATTGCTGTGCTTTGAGCATTTAAAAATATAATTACCACTGTTATTTTGCAGTGCTTCAGAAATACATTAAATAGACTTCCGTTGCTGCATTTCCAGTAGGACTTGTGCAAAAACAATTTTACCTCTAATCTATTAAGTGCATTAAATCAAGAGGAAACAAGTGCTGCTCGAGTGTAGCTTATTGCAATACTGTTTGTGCTCTGTGGCTGTTGATTAGTTTTGGTTCAGACAAATATAATGGGTTGCTCTTAAAATTTGTGTGATGATCTACTAAATATCTAAGCCAAATTGGAAGATTATGTTATGACTCATGTGGGATTTTGGTGCTTTGCCGGGAAATTCTCAGTTTTTACATCATTTTTTCAGCTTATAATCTCTCTGTATTGTCTAAATGAAGAAATGTCAAGAAATGCCTCAAACTCAATCACTCAATCAAAGCCTTAATCCCATAAGAAATACCTCAAACTCAAGATTTAAAGTTTTTTTCCATTTTGTGATCATTTTGAATTGAGAATGTTTTTTGTACCTGTTGGAGTGTAAGACCAGTTTTGATATTATTTTGGGAACCCTCTCTAGCTACACTGTAAGGCGCAATGTGGTATAGAATTACTGATTTAAGTATTTGTTACACTGAAGTTTATCTTATCCTTCAATGCAGCTACAAGATGCTGGATGCTGGACTGATGCTGCAACTTTGGCTGCAACACATTTAAAGGGTTCAGATTACTCAAGGTCTGTCTCTTCTCATATCACATGATTATTCTATGATGCTCAGACTCGGGTTCAAGTGTCGGATTCAAATATGGATCTAAGTTTGATTTGAATGTTTCTAATCCTGAAGATTTGGGGACACAGTTGTTCAAAGATTTGATTGGGGCGTGAGTGCGTGACACACAATTAGAACACTTATACATGTATATAGGAGTAGAAAAGTATCTATATTATTTTTCCTGTGTCTGGCCAATATTGAAATGTTTATAACCATACTTGAGCTGAAATGATGAGTCATAACATCACAGATTTATAATACCATCATACCATGACAAGTAAATGCCTGAAACTATAATCTGTATAACCAGTGTTGGTTTGACTAGATTACCCTGCTCTCCCCCCCCCCCCCCCCCCCCCCTCTCCCCTCTTGCTCCAGTGGAGATATAGTATCTTATTATCTATTTTATGGACATATTGTAGATTGAGTTCAATTTTTTTTTTTCTTCTGAAAAGTAGCTCTCACGACTCATTTATCACCTAGCATTTGCAGTAGATATAAAAATTGGCAGTTCACTGACCCACTGTCTTCTTTATTTTAGTTTATGCCTAAGAAAGTTTTCCAAATCTTACTACATACAAATGCTCACTTGCTTGTTTCTTTTCTATGATACACTAGGGTATTGCAAAGATGGGCTGACCATGTGCTTCACACAGAGCACAATCTCTGGAGGTATGGCAATGGGTTTCAACTTATTGTATATTATCTGGAAAATGTCATCACTTTTCTTAAAGTAGTTATGGCTTATAATGGAATATTTTACTTTGTCTTGTTGGATTTTGTGATGGGGAGGAACCCAAAAAAAAAAAAAAAAAAAGTAACGATTATGTAAAGTGGGAATTTATTGTTAAAATCTTTTTCTTTTCTTAATCATGACGACCAGAGGTTGGGACCTTGTGACAACCAACTCCAAATGCAGGAAACATCTAATCTTCTCATAATGTCCTGCCTACAACTACAAGAGCTAATATGCAGCTATGTTCATTTCAGGGCTCTGATTTTGTATGTTGCTGCTGGTGCATTTCGAGAAGCTTTAACTGCTCTTCGTGAAGCCCAACAACCAGACACAGCAGCCATGTTCGTTGTTACTTGTCGTGAAATTCATACTGATATTATTGCTAATATGGAGGACACAGAACAAGGGACTGAATCATCCAGTAAAGACCAGCTTCCAATCTTGCCTGAGCTTAGTTTGGAAAATGAAGAAGTCATTGCCGCGTATGAGCTATATGGGCAGTATCAAAGAAAACTGGTCCATTTGTGCATGGATTCACAGCCTTTCTCGGACTGAACACTAAGAAGTTGGGCAACACTTAATTCTAAAAGTTTAGTGGCCTAAGCTGAACTCTAGATTAATTTAAGTAACAGTTTCTGTATTTATTTATTTTATTTTATATATAGCAAAAAAATTAATACTCTCCACTAGAGTATTTTCCCAAAATTTTGTTGATACAAGTCTGTGGACTTAAATTAACGATATTGGATCAAAAAGTCAAATTACTGACTTGATAACATTTTAAATTTAATTGATAATATTTTAAACTTGGGTGAAAAAAATATTAAGTTAGCCCAAATTTTTAAATTTCACTTAATTTGAATGACGAGAAACTTCTATGATTTTAATGTGCATTTTGCCTTAATTACTAACAATTAAGTTCAGGTCAAAGGCAAAATGCACATTAAGGGGGCGTTTGGTTCGGATAATGGAAACGGAATGGAAACGAAACAAATAAGTGGGGGAAAATCAGAAAAAGAATCATTGAACTACTACCTTTTCTTTTATTTGGTTTGACCATGGAAAGGAATAAGTTAAAGTTTACTTCTTTTGTTTGTGTTTGAGGAGGGTAAGGGTATTATTATCCTAAGTTTTTGAGAGGTAACAAATGAGAGGTAATCCTATTACCCTTAGCCTTCTGCTTTTTTTCACCCGCGGGGAGCGCAGCAACCAAGGTGCGATCAGGCCTGGTGAATGTCAAGTACTGAAGAGCACCAGCTACCAAACACTCGATAACGGTATCGGCTTAATCGAATCTGTTTCCAATCCAAAAAGTACATCAACTAAACATGCTCTTAAATCATAAAGTATCACCTCAATAAACAGATTTTTTCTTCTTCTTAACCTCATTTGGATGAGAAAATTGAACTTGAAGAAGTAATCACTCTAATCTTTATCCTTTAAGATGATGTAACAAATAAATTAAACAAGATTTGATCTCGGATCTTTCCTCAAAAAAAAAAAAAAAAAAAAAAAAAAAGGATTTGATATCGAATCTTGACTCTTGAGTACTATTCCAAAAAACTTTAATCAACTAAGTTAGTTGACATCACTACTTCAATATTGTCTCCTCTATTATAAGAGAATGTAGTTAGGAACCCAATCACCATCCACCTATTTTCTTCAGTTCTTAAATTTATAACCAATACATTTGGACAAAATTGATACAAACAATTAACAAAGTATAATATAAAGTGAAATCTCGTTAACCCATTCATGGCCGTCACTAATTAGATGAGTCATTGTAAATTTAGTTTAGTGGGTAGAAATCACATTACATTAGCATCGGCAGGAACCATATCAATGCTTTGTTTCAATTATGTACCAAATGTATCATTTCGTAAGTTATAAATCATCTTGTCACTACCAAATCTGAGATTGTTTGACGTCTAGTTGTTCACTTGTTCCCAGTCCTTTTTCCATGAGATTTAAAAAAAAAAAAAAAAAAAAAAAAAAAAAAAAAAAAAAAAAAAAAAAAAAAAGAGGCCTAGGCAAGTTAACAAGGTCAATGAAGGTAAGGTGACAAGCACCTTAAAGCATTACGAAAACTCAATGTTAAAAACTTATGTGTTCATAGGGAACACATCTTAGGGTCATATAATAATTGTTTGAAATCATATACGATTATTAATCGGTCAATAAAAAGACATGTGGTGACCTTTACTCGTGAAAGAGGCATACACATAAACGACTAAACTTACAATTTAAAGGCAAAGTAGATGGTTCTAAGTTTCCAACCACCTAAATGGACTCTTGAGGTGTCATGGGTTGCACAGGAACTACCCTGGCCTGACATCTTTCAATTCTGATTTCTTAAAAGTAAAAAATTGTCCAGAAAAGGCTATACATGTTTTTGAGATTTTAAAGACCTGGTATCATAAACTCATGGAATCATAGGTGAGGCATCCTAGGATCATATAATGTTGTTTGGAATCATAAACATAATCATTAGTCAATCACATGAAGGCCCGTGGCGACCTTGAACCTTAAAAGAGGCATAGCATAAAAAGCTAAATTGACGGTTTAAAGGCAAAGTGAACAGTTTCAACCACTCAAATAATCTCCCACAGAGTCATGGGTTCCATGTGAGTCACCTTGCCCTCTTTTCTTTTTGATTCTAGAAAAAATAAAAAATTGTCAAAAAGTAAAGGTTATAATACATGAAATTAGATCAATTTTGAAGACTTCAAGACCTGATATTAAAAACTCACGAAATCATGGGGGACATATCTCGATGACATATAATGAGGTTTGGAACCATATATGACCATTAGCCGAGCATATAAAGGCGCATGGTGGCCTTTGAGTCAATAAACGTTGGTGTATACATAAATCACTAAATTGACATTTTTGAAGGCAAAGTGGACGGTTTGAAGCACTCAAATGACCTCCGCGGGTGTCTTTGGATCCATGGGAAGCACTCCAGAATGTTTATCTCCATGTTCAAGAAAAATGGAAATTTGTACAAAATTAAAGTTATAATAATACAACAAACATGACCAATTTCAATGATTTTGGGACTTGAATGCAAAAACTCACAAGATCATAGAGAACTCATACTGATGTCATGTAATGTTATTTGGAATCATATATGACCATTAGTCGATCACATAATTACTCATAGTAGTCCTAAATTAATGAAAAGAGATGTATACATTAACGACTAAATTGTTAGTTTAAAGGAATTATAAACTGGTCTAATTACCCAAATGGACTCTTGAGATGTAGTGGGGTGCAAAGGAATCACATCGGCCTATTTTATTGCCGAATTGGGAAAAGTCGAAAATTATCCAAAATTAAAAGCTATAATACTCGAAAACGGGCCAACTTCGGAGATTTCAAGACTCGACATCAAAAACTCACTAAATCATATGATTCGCATCCTAGGGTCATATAATATTGTTTGGAGTCATATACAACCATTAGACGGCCACATAAACGCCCGTGGTGACTTTTTTTGGAGTAAATGAAAAGGGGTGTATGCATAAACAACAAAATTGACAGTAAAAGGGAAAAAGGAAAAGTTGAGGAAAAAATCCTAAAAGACAGCACGACAGGAAGGTCAAGGACTCAAGGGACATAAGTCAAGCTAAGAAGGTCAAAGAAAGATCATATGATAGAGCATTAAACTATAATCCGGAAGAAATAGATATAAATCCACCAGGAATTGCAGAAGAATTTGAGAGAACGAAAGACAGCCACTCAAGAAGAGTAATTTGATGATCTAGAGTAGTTGCACTCAGGGTGAATATGCGACAGGGCACGTCGATTATCTAGAGCTATGGTAGAATGACCGCGACTGGATTTTATTGTCTAGTATTTGAAAAGGATCCATGATATTCGGGCTTTCCTAACTATAGAGGCATAATTTGGAAATTCCAAAGTAACACTATAAACAAGAACTGGGCACAGGAGAAATGTTGAGCTGCCAAACTAAACCTATATACTGAGTGCATAATAGAGGCTCCGTCATATGACTAATACATAGAACAAATGCCAAAGCGTCACAAATTGAGCAAAATTACCTTGCTTGTTAATAGAGGCTCTTCGAGTTTAATACTAAACTCATGTTTTATTCACAAAAAGATGCACTCTTTTTTAAACCGTCAAAAGCATGTCCACAGCACATACATCAAAAGCATGTTGTATAAGGAAGTATCAATCCACAAACATTACAAGAAATACGCAAGCTATCAACAGCAGCATCGTTTGTACAGAAACATAATAGATTGTACCAAGTACAGCATACAAAATATGATAAAGCCGTAACTCTTGGCTAGCACGATTCTTCCCAGCTGCTTAGCTCCTGAATTCACACCAGATACCAAATCTATGCATTAGCTACATTTTGCACAAGACAATATAACAAGTTAAACAAATGGTTGATAAATTTTCATTTAAAGTATATTACTGTAAGATGTAATAGACCAATACAGTTTGAACAATTCCTTGTAAAATAAAAATTTTCAGTATACTCCCACAGGAATAAATAGTCCCATATACTTCGGTAGTTTAGTCCTGAGAAAATTACCTTTTACATAAACAGGTCTTTGTATTTATTTAGTTATCAAATTTCCTAACACCCTTACCGGAAAGGATAGTAACACAAAAAACGCGTAATTAAGTGAAATCAGGCTGTATTATTGATTGAATGGTTTGAGGAGGATGGAGGGAATACTTTACAACCACTGGGAACCTGGATGTTAAGCAACAGCTTTAAGTGAACATACAGTAGATAGCAGCAGAAACTTACAGTGAGGGTAAAGCTTCCACTGCTGATTCTGATTATCGCCTTTCCAGGGCTTGTATAGGGCAATAATTGTACCCTCATGGATTCCACCATGATCCTTGTCGCCATTGAAAGCATCCAAAACCAGGTGAACATTATTCACCATCCTGATGGTTCTAAAACCAGAACCCAAATCCCTGCTCTCTGTCCACAGGACGGATTCGTCTAAAACATTGGGCTTGTATGGGACTAAATGCACCTGGACAAATCATTCAGATGAGAATTATGTGGTTAATGCTTAGGCCAAATTTTTTTCATTTAAAAAAAAAATATATATATATATACAATACTCGTATTCAATAAAAATCAGCAAAATTCCATAGAAACAATAACTGCATATAGCCAAAACACTAGTTAAGTTGTGTGAATCAATTTTGATCAGTTAATATTTTAATTTCAGTAAATTTCGAGAGGAAAGTCCAAGGTTTGAGTACATTCTTGTATTCAAATGCACAATACAGTGATCCTGTATGCCAAGTAAAACAGATTTCGAATAAGTAATCATTCAAAAAATATATTCTTTGAATTTGAAGATTCGGGTCTCCATTTGACCCACAAATAGTCCACACATTAGGTATGTTTGAAAACTATATGGAAGGGATCATATAGGCATTATATTCCAAGATCAATGACAGTATGACACTACCAAATTATTCTGTCCCACTACAAGGGAATATGCTAACAGGACTCCACACATTATATCATGGAAGACAGCAAGGAGCAGAGCACAACGATTAACCATACTTTCTCGAGAATCAAACAACTTGGAAATTGACCCATTGCACCACTGGGGACCCTTTTCAGGATTGTAGGGAAGCATAATTACATACGAAGACATACTCTTTAAAGGTTTATATGATCTCTTGCTGTTTGATATCAACATTGACTCTTTGAATCAATACAAAATGGGAATGAAATTACCATGCACAGGTAAAGATATTCATCAAATTTAACGGACCTGAAAAACAGTTTCTACAAAGAAACTATGAACATAGGCAAAAAGTGGGGTAAATCATAACTTCCATTTGATTACAAAACAAAAATTAGGATTTTACATTTTAAAAAAAAAAGGAACCACTTTATAATATCACAATTCACAAGCAACAGAAAAGCCTTTGTCAATAATGATATACAACTATTAATATATTATTCATGTCGACTAGCAAGCCAAAAGAGGTTGATATCGGGACCTTTTCTCTGTAGATATTTCCAAATCTTTTGTTTATGCCAGTCTCCACACATGACAGGTTCACAACTACAGAGGAAAGGAACACCCATTCTTCCTAGCCTATTGGACTAATTACAGATGACACACACTAAGTTTCTACTAACTTAATACGTATTATACTTCGTACATAGAGCAAATATTAAAAATATCAGTATAAAGCTATGTCATATACCAAAAATTTCTTGAAAATCTTGATTCACTGGTTCTAAATTGTGCACATAAATGTAAATGGCACAACAATCTGCAAAATACTCACCGGATGAGCAGAGGCTGAATGTTTCAAAGTCTGCCCGGTTGATTTGTTCACCAATGCAAAACTTGGATAACCATCTTCATCCTTCACCTTGGTGCTAAACTTCTCATCCTTGTACCAGTGCTGTACCAGAAATAAAAATTCATACAACATCAAACATTAAAATCTATAGTCCACAGATCCCAAAAAACCGAGCATGATCAACTTCGAAACCAAAACACAAGGACAGATTATTCATCAACTTCTCCTGAACACAAAACTGAAATTTGACAATCCATTCAACCTCAAAATTCAACTAATTGTTTGATCAAACTATAACCAATAATTTGATTTCAAGAGGGTCGAGATTAGTCCATACTCAATAGCTACACAATCTATTCTTATTCTCAATTCCTCATCATCAATAATTTATACACAAGATAAATAGGCAAAATAAATCCATTTATATTATACACACATACAATCAAATACCCCTACAACTAAAATTATCAAAAACAAGCTCAAAATCACTATTCAAATACAATAATAATGCAAACCAAATCCCCAAAACAATAAAGATTGAAACTTTTCATCACCTAATCTAAAAGTTTAACAACTACACATACTTTTTAACATAATTTACATCAACATAAGTCTATACGATCAAAAATTCAAAACAAACAAGTTTCAACCCAATTTCAACAAAAAAAATTAAAAAATATAGGAAAGTTACAAACCTGGGTAGGATCATTGGAATCAGAATAAGCAAGAACAACCTTGCCATCCCTAATAGCAACAGAATAAGTATCACCACCAGCTTTGCTATAAATCTTATAAGTTGGCTTATTCCTAAAATACCCCTCTAAATCACTCCCTTGATTAGACTCATACCCATGTCCATGACTACTGACATCACTTGGAGAATGATGAAAATGCTGAGCAATAAACCCAGGCATATGAGGCCTAAACCTATGCTCATCACCCCCACTTTCATGGTGTTGTTGCTCAGATTCATTGTAAGATGATTGATGACCATATGAAGGGTAATTTGGGGATTCCAAGTGATGGGACCCACCATATTCATGATGAGATTGTGACCCAAATGAACCTGAACCCATTTGTGGTGGAGGGTAGTTTGGGGATTCCATGTGGGGTGTATGGGAGGTGTGATAAACTCCGGCAACCGACGCCGGATGTGGGTATGATCCTCCGCCGGCGCCGCCGCCAACTCCGCCGTATGATGGCGGTGGAGGAGGGTACGTTTGGGGGTGAGGGTGAGGAAAAGGGGCTCCAAAAGGGGGTTGAGAAGGAGGTGGGTAAGGTGGCCGGGAAAACTCGTCGGAATTCTCTTCATAACGGCCGGGGTGGTGGTGGTTGTGGTGGGGGTAATCCATTTTTTTTATTGGAAATTTGAAAAATGGGAAGGAAAATGTATGAAATGTGGGGTGTAGTTTTAGGAATATTGGGTTTTTATTCAAAGTTGTGATGAATTATGGAATAAGGGAATGATTGTAATTGTTAATTTATTGGATTTACAAAAATTAAATTTTTTTTTTATTATTATTTATTTATTTTTTTTTTAAATTTTGGGGAGGGGGTGTGAATGTGTGATGATGATTGGGTGTTTGGATTTTTATATGAGGTTGCACCAAACTTATATTAGTAGTTCAACTATAAACAACAAAACAAGAGATATCAATCAAACAACCAAAATGTTTAGCTTGTGAGTTGTGTGACAAGGTTATATTTGACTAAAATATAATGGAATTTGAAGTGTTGGAGTTGTTTATTTTCCCTTATTTTAGAAATTTATTGTTTATTACATGTCGAATCAAGTTAGATAAACTAATAAAAAAAATAGATAATATGAAATTCAATTAGATTTAAAAAAAAAAAATCAGATTAGATAAAAAGAAATCAAGATAGCAAAACCAGATCAAATACAATGAAATCAAGTTTGATAACAATATCATATACTACGTAGATTAACAAAACTAGCTCAAATACAATGAAATCAAACTAGATAACAAAATCATATCAGATAAAATAGATAAGTTTAAATTAAATTATAAGCTTACATAATAATGTTTGAATTTATTTTTATAATTAAATATGTACTTAATGAAATGAACACTCTTTCCCCTATTAATACTTCGTATATGAATAAAGGACGTACTTGACAATTTGCTCATGTGAATTGAGGTTTTGTTTTAATTTAATTCCTTAAGATGGTTGACCTTAACTATATCAATACAAGTAATTAAATTCATTTCCATTACTTTTGAGGAATTGGGATTCATAAATTTAATTTGAGAAAATACAAATTGATCTTTATGATAAACAATAATAATAATAAAAAAAAATGTTTATCTAATATTGATTTATTTACAAAACATCATGTTGATCTGACTGGAATATTTTTTTATTCACATTAATTTCATTAGATAAACAATTTTTGTTTATGATGATGATTAACCGGGCTCTCTCCATTAATTCATCAACATCAATCATGTATTTATTTGGTGTCATCATACACAATGGTAACTAAGGAGTTTTCCAAAACAAACCTCGAATTTTTGTTGAGAATTTTCCATTGTCACCTCAAACAATTAAGTAATTAACATGTGTGTGTACATGTACATGAAAGCCAATGTTTGACAAGGAAGTTACTGGTTGTGTGATCGAAACTTGGTCTAGCTATATTTAGCTTCTTTTGCAAATTTTTGTGAAGTGTCCCCACCCAAATTTCACGATTTGTAGTATAATAGTTCATATAAATTTTGTTATCGTCACATTTTCACAAGTTGTTTGTATATATACAATTTTTTATCTAATATCAACAAAGTATGGATATTGAACTTAACATGAGAAAGCGACAGTGCATACATAGGTTTTATTGTTTTAATAAGGAGGGATTACAAACTTATGTTTATAAAAATTAAGCGTAGTAATGTCATAAAGCCATAATTTGAATACTTTCCTTGCCATATTATAGAAATTTCACTATAAACAACTAGTATAAATTACAACCAACATCAACGATGGTGGATGTAACACCACTATAAACAACCAATAACAACATCAACTAACACCAGCACTATAAACAACCGGTCATATAATAAAAGCAACAAACAATGGTGTCGTATGTAATAACGGATTCTCAACATCTTAAAAGGACCTTGTGATGTCTAGTTGGTGATTGAAATCATCTCTAAAATTCCATCACAACATACTTTGGCTCATGATGCCTTGTGCAATTGAATTGTACTTTGGCTTGCTACACATGCCCTATCGGCCTATCCCTTGACTTGCTGCTCATGCCTTGTGCCTCGACCTACTACTCGTTCATGACTTATGTCTTGGCTTGACTTGGCTGCAACATCGCGCCCTGACCAATACCGATAGCTAGCTAGGAGGATGCTTTGTATCGTTTATGTATTCCCCGTAGAATTAGCAAAAGTTCACGTAGTCACGTACTCAACTATTTTAAAACCATTTCCCATATATACTTGGGTAGTCTTAAAACATGTATGTTAAGAGACTACCTAATTTTCATATTTATTTATTTTGTTATTGATCGAATACTTGATTTGTATGCACATAGAAATTCATAAAACATGTACAGTGTTTATTTAATTAGTTTGTAATTAATTAAGCCAGCCTTTAATTATTCCATGTGAACATAAAATATGAAACAGACATAGTACAAATCTATTAAACTATTGATATATGTGATACTCATGATAGACTTAATAGTCAATTAGTGATGATACAGCAAGATAAATAAATTAATTAAGAAGATAAAGCAAATAACACACGCCAACCTGCTTGACAATGACACAGATTGTTTGTTGTCATGTAACACTTGTAATAAGCTTGTTCGACTCTACAAATTTGCAACTATTACGTGTTTTGACCTTAATTCTAGCTTATTGTGGCCTTCTAACTTGTAATTAAGTTGAAAGCTGCTCCCAAAATAAATAAAAAAGTTCATCTAATAGCTAATAAGTTCATATATATGATATGATATTTATAACCATAAATAGTTGGATAAATATAGATTAATAAGCTTAGGAATAAGGATATATCTAATTTTGATCTATTGTATAATTTCATATAAGTTCTAACAAATTTTATTTAATAAGTTTATTAGTTGACTTCATATAAGTTTAAAAAAGTGAAAAAATAGATGAATAGAACACAAATTCCATATTAATAAAATTTTTTACTCTTTAAAAAAAAAGGGCGCTAGGAACTGAGGATATACAAAACATTTATATATAGTAAAAATGGACGAAAACGAAAATATAAGTATTTTTTTTTTCGATAAGATTTTAATTACTAGATGTCGTCGTACTAAAGTGCATGTTTGAATTCAAAGTTTTAAAATTTGTAGTAGTACACATACTAAATCATGGATGGCAAGATTCATTTCAAATTAATTCACTTACTTTTTTAGTACGTAAATTAAGTAGACCAAAAGATTTTGGCGGGAAGGGCAGAGTAACACTACTGCAAAATTGTACACAAAAAATTTTGGTTGTAATTAATTTGTCCAGCAACCTAGCTTTAGAAGGTGGGCCAATAACAAGTGCCCAACAATGCAAAGTGGCTTGTTAATGCATGCAATATGCATAGTTTCAAACATTCGATATGTAGTATGGTACAATTATACAAGTTGCAAAGTAATAACCTAATAAATGGATATAATATATTACGACACGTCGACGCGAGTAGCTAGAATGCATTCCTTCTATCTTAATTTACTAGTAGATCCATTGATTATTTTTTATGAGATTTTATGGGTTAAATAATGATTGGAATTTGGGACAAATAAAATAAAATGGAGATTGATATCGAATATTTTTTTGTGTAATCGACTAATCAATTTATATAGAGCAAGTTGTTACTACATGCCACATCATGGGCATGTGGATGATTCACATCACTAGAAAATTTAGAATTTTTTTCTACCTTTACCTATCTACTTGCATTTTATACAATACTAGATTATAATAGTTAGAAAAATTTACGAGAAAGGCCTTTTTATAAAAAGGTGGCACAAAAGGTCCATCCTTATATCTCATTTGGGTTGTGTGGAGGGTCCGTTGACCAAACTCCGGTGTTGACTTCGTTGGTATACTTCGTATGAAGTATTTTGTAATAACTTAGTGTCAGAGTATATTATGAGTATTCCTTCCATCCCAATTAACTAGACACATACGTATAAATTAGAGTGAAACAAACTAAAATGAGAGCGAGGTGATTGTACGTAACTTAGGCTAATTAAGACCTCATTGGTATAATTAACAACTTCTTAATTTATTCGTGCATGCATAATCTTAATAGTTAGCACGTATAATTACTAGTATATGGAAATGGAGGGAGTACACGTACTTAAACCAAAATTGAAAAAGAGAGGGAAGCAAGATAAGAGAAAAGGAGGGAAACCCATGAATTTAATAATAACCCATTAAGCAGTATCATGTCTTTGCTCTTTGATTTGCCAAGCAAGCAGAAATAATAATGGCAATCACAATAAATAGAACACCCCTGCAAAATATTTATTACAACCATCCAATATATTCACATTATTTACTACTTATGCAGTCTTATATTTTAAATTTATATCCATATAACATATTTTCAAATTTAGCAATTATATATATTTATGGTACAAGTCAGAAAATCACGTAAAAAAGAAGTATCTCTGCATGTATTTTAGTTTGAAAAATGAATATAAATTAGGTTAATAAGTCTAGTTTCAAAAGCGTGAACATTTCTTGCTAGTAGAGGTGTTTTTCTGTGAATTCATTTTCTCTTTTGCTATACTTTCATGTGAACTTGAGTTAACCAACTTTTTTTATGTGTGATTTGCTTCAATTGTCACCTCTTCTTCACTTCATAAATCCCTTTATATATTCAATCTCTATTCTCCACTTTCTATTGTCACAACCATACATTAACCTACTATATATATGTACGTTCATAAAAAGTGAATCGAATTAATTAACGTTTGAGAGATCGATAAAAGAGACTAGGTAACAAGTACAAGCTCTAGTAGAAGAAGATTATTGAAGAAAGAAGATCATGAAGAGATCGATTGCTCTAGTAGTTCTTCTCATCGTTCTCCTTGTTTTGCCAAATATCACCGTTTCTAGACACATCACTAGACCTCGTTTCTGTAAGTATATACAACGCTAATGTTTTATACAATAACCTATACTTACATATATATAGTTGTTATATAACTCATTTGAATTGTACTATATTAATGTAATTATTATGAAACATGGTATTTTGTGTGTAAGCTGATTAAATTAGCTAATTCGACAAAAGTAAGTGATATAAACTTTGAGTTAAATTAAAGTTCCCTAAACAAGAAGGGTATATAAATTTAAGAGTGATATAGTTAATTATGCATGCTACATAATACATATAGGTCAATAGGTCATATTATTACATACGTACTTATCATAAATTTATATATTTAATTTCTAATACATACTTCGTATTAGAATAATATATTTATTATTACATACGTACTTATATAATTTTTTTCTTTTTCCTGTCTAAACAGATCGCAACGGTCACCGAGCCGCACAAGGAAGAATGAGAGGCAACATGAACCCAGGAGGTAGACCAGCAATGAAGCCTAGAGGGCCAGGACCCGACACCGTTGAAATCGCGGGTTCGAGTTTGCCCGACTGTTCTCATGCTTGTGGTTCATGCTCACCATGTAGGCTAGTAATGGTGAGCTTTGTATGTGCATCTAGAGAAGAAGCCGAGACATGTCCAATGGCTTATAAATGTATGTGTAAAAATAAGTCATATCCAGTTCCTTAAAATTAATCTTTGTAGTATTTTTGTCAGAGCTAAATCTAAATTCTTATCATCAAGCACTAGCTAGCTACTAGTTTAATTAATGTAACATAGTTTATTCTCATTTTTTTTTTTCTTTGATTGATTATATAGTTCTCTCTTTTGGTAGCCATTGATGCTATAAAATTCTGTTTGCAACTTGTTGTATGTAAGTTGTAAGGGAAACATAATGTCAATGGTAGCATAAAATTTTGTTTGCAACTTTAATTTGTCCCTTAAATAATTTCTCATGTATTTTAGAAATAAATTATGCGCGGATGTTTATAAAAAAAAGAAGTCAATGTTAATTAATAAACAAACATGTGAAAATTTGTTACATTCATTTTAATGTGTATATTCAAAATCAAACAACTTTTTCACAAATTTAAATAGCATGTAATTACAATCAATATTATTGGTATTGAATTCAATACAAATAAGATACAAGTACATAATACGCTATTATTATGGTTGATATGGTCCAAAACAAATTTATACAACCCTCGGCATCATGCGCTCAATTCATCAATTTTGGAGAAAATTTACAAAATTTGTTCAAAAGCTTGGATGTTAGCATTTAATTTTAAATGATTTTAGACTTTTTGGGCACAAAATAGGAAAGAGACTAGGGTGCGACCCTTGGACTCCACAAGACCTTGGTTGGCCATTTGGGGAGCTGGAAGCCTGGAACCGTCTTTGCAAGCTCTTGACCACTAATGTGACAGGACTTCAAAATTGTTGTTGAATTGTACCACTCTTTAACTTTTAAAGTTGTGTATATCTATTATATATGGTTCCAAACAAACTTTCATGATCCCAAAGGACACTCCACATCTTCAATTTTCAATTTTTCGAAATTGGTATACCTTTTAATTTTTAGACTATCTTTGACATTTTCAAGCCCAGGAGGAAAAGAAGTCTACACCTTCCAACCAAAACTCTATATATGTCGAATTTTAACTATACATATGACTTTCCAACCAAAACTTTATATACAGTTTACAATAATACATTAATACCCTTAAGTAAATATTAAACCTCGTCTACATCACAAAAAAAAATGTACTTCATTTAAGAATTCAACCTCTTTTCAACTTTTTTTCCAACCCCGAAAGGAAAGTGAGCTTGGAGCAAAGTCATACGTATAGATTTTTTTTTCTAGTGAGACAGAACTAAATGATTAATACAATATGACAGATGTATTTTAAGTTATCTAAAATTCTTTTCTATAGGGACCAAACTAAGAAGATGATTGGGATGTGGAGTTAGGCCTTGGAGGCCGGGCCTCTCCAGTCACCCCTAGTTCACTTTACTTCACTGGAAGAACCTTCTACTACAACGTGCAGATCCTTGCTCCTCATATTCAGCTTTGGTGGCACACATTGTCTCAAAATCAGGACTAGATGCCAAAAGTGAACCACCTCGCCAAACACCTAATATGGGACTGGATAAGAAAAATGCTATCAGTTAAGTATAATTCAGGCATATTAGTGCTTGGAAATTGTTAAAAACAGAAAGAAACTTACTCTTCTT
Source organism: Chenopodium album (assembly GCF_948465745.1). Classification (NCBI taxonomy): domain Eukaryota; kingdom Viridiplantae; phylum Streptophyta; class Magnoliopsida; order Caryophyllales; family Amaranthaceae; genus Chenopodium; species Chenopodium album. The sequence continues at coordinate 1,407,838 of NC_137847.1, read as the reverse complement.
GAGTGGTTATCTTCACTTGGTAATCATCAGGGACTAATGGTCGAAGCTCCTGTTCCCTACAACGAAATGAAAGAAAAAATCTTCAACATAAATAACTGGCTGTGTTCAATCTATTATGGATAATAAGAGGCATGGTTCAAGGAGGCAAAGCTTACAATCTCTCAGCAAAATGAGGGAATAAAGTGCTTCCACCAGTCAAAATGATACTGAAACACAGCATTGAAAAGCAAAGTTCATAAAATGCAGTAAAATACAGAAGTATATAACAAAATACAATACTCAGAATATTTAACAAAACAAAGAGCTTTGCAGAACTTCGGTGACCTTTCATATAATACAGGGTGGAGAAGAGGATGACAAGAGTTAACAGAACGAACAATACACTCCGCTAATCCAGCTTGATTCATCCCTGCAAGAACAGTTTACAATTAATGTTCCTACAATCAAGGTCTCATATTTAAAAACCAAAAAGCATGAGGGCTTGAAACTTAAGAGCTGAGACCCATCCTTAATCACTAGAACACACACAGACTACCCAATTCCAAATTATCATCATATAAACAACAATGATTCCATTGACATGTCTTATATCAGTTGTGTCAAAGTAATATGAAAGGTATACACACCTAAATCTGCAGGGCGGAAAATCATCTCAGGGACAAGGAAGCGCTCATTGGTCAAGTTAATCTCCTGCAACCAGCAAATAGACTATAAGCAAGGGATTAAAATTTTAGACAAGACCGAACTGAGATTATTCCTTTACATTCTTAGTTGGATCAACTTTTTTTCTGTCCTCAGGATCCTCCTCCGCATCATCCGAGGGAACTATAGCCTTTTCCTTATTAGGCATAGAGTTTGGTTCCCCGTCATACAGAGTTTGATACCTCTGTGCTTCATTCATGTCTTTTACAAATCCTTTTGTATGGATGATTCCATCAGGAAGGACATATGTACATTTAAAAAGGTTGTCCTTGCCAGACTTCCTAACAGAACAACCAACTTGGTAAGTCATTACATAGCATCAGAGGAAAATTCACAATAGAGCATACATAGAGATAGATTGACTGAAAGGAAACCAAGATAATATCTTGTTCCATATTGCACGATCAACATGTTGCCCAAGGCATGTACTCTGCACTAAATTAAGCTCATTTACAATACAGAGACGACAGAAATAAGGAATTAAGATTTAAGACATTTATCTAAGAGAATATTTTCATGTCAGTCTTATAGCCACAGCCCAAAGGAAATCCAATAGTTCCATTTCTTCCGTACATCAAAAATTTCATCAAAAATCCACAAAGCTAATGCTTTACGAAATCTGCAAGCTATCCAACCGTAATACACGATCCTATGCAACAATGTAACTAATTGATCACAATTGTCACGAATGAACACAACACAGTACACAAACAAACTAATCTCATTCCCTCCTTACTCACCCTTCAACACTTGCAAGTCACAATCATCTCACCAACTCATTACACTGAAAAACTAATTATATAGCCAGCATTATCCACCAGCTAGAAACAGAAAAAACATCCCTATTCTAAAGCACTAGCTGTTTCATACATATCAGTATATCACCAACCTTCCTCAGCACACTCCAGCAAAAGCAAAACCGAGCAATCGAATCTGTTGTCATTAAAGAGGCAAATATCACTCCACCCAACTAAACCCATTTCATTTTTTCTTCCACTAACATTCCGATTCATTTCATCAGCAATTCTACCTCTAAAAACAAGGAATACCCCAATTTCTAACTCTAACAGTAAATCCACAAACCCCAGTATTCATCATGTCATCACAAATTCATAGCATTAGAAATTAAATAATTACATACCATCAACAATGTATAGCTCTAGAAATCAAAGAACAACAATAACAATGTACACGAAACGACACCGTTACTCGAAAACTGAAAAAAGGGAATAAACTGACCTAGCAATCTGCAAGTCGCGAGGAACATCAAGAGAAACAAAGCAAAGCTTCTCCTTAACATCATCCATAATCAAAGTTTCATCCATAACATTAATCGTACGATAAGAAACCAATTCCTTCAAATAATTAGTCAAAACTTTACCCCCTAAATCAAGCCTCTTAACCCCATAATTAAGCGTAAAATTCTGAAAAACAGGAGCACAATGAGTGAAAGAAAACCCACAATCAACAACAAGACTACACTGGGTCTTCGAAACGACACCGTTTGGATTCCTACTCGCTTCATACAAATGAACCAAAGAAGGCGAATCAGAAACATACAAAGACCTGAAATTGAAGTCCTCAAAGACGAGCTCAAAGAGAGGTGATGACGTGGAGGAGAGAGAAAAGAGGGGGTGGGTGAGAAGAAGGGAGGACACGTGGGGGGATGGGAGAGGAAGAGAGCGGAAGAGGTGGGCCCAGATGTCGCGTTGAAGGTCGGGGTTGAGGAGGTAGCCGCGATCAATGGGGCGGCGAAGAGAGAGAGAGGTGGGGTCGGAAGAGAGGATTTCGTCGGAAGTGAGGAGTTTTTTTGAGGAGGAGAGAGAAAATGGTGGTTTTGCGGTGGAGTTTGGGGTGATTAAGGTGGGATTCCGGTCACCTCCGACGCCGATTTTTATGGTTCCGCCGCCGTTGTCGAGGACTATTACCGTTGATGACATTGTCAAGAATGAAGATGTTTTCAAGGGTTTTTTCGGGGGTTTTGCTTTTCTTTCATGGGGTTTTCCCGCGTTGGTTGCTAATCTATAACTTAGTACGAGTACTGAGGAATGACACGTGTTACTTGATGTTACACTTGTTAGTACTCGTAGTCCGTACATGTTCAAATAGACAACGGCTGTGTTTGGTCATTAACCGGTAGCTACAAATAATTGATAGTTCTCTGTATACAAGTAACTACTTGTATTACGGTCTTATGGAGTACCTGTTTTGACTAGGTGGTTGTATAAAGTGGTTGCTAATGTATAACATATGGCGTACCCCCAAAGTTGGGATTATTTGAAAATGATCCAAAATTGGGATCACTTAAAGCGAATACATGAAAGTTGGGATTACTTTTACTAATTTTTCCTAATATAAGTACTAAACAATGATACTTGTCGCTTAATGTATTTCTCGATTAGACTTTCACACTTATTAGTACTCCGTACTCATAAATCATACATGTCAGTCTAGTAGACTTTGTACATTTGCATCTTTTGCTAGGTACGGACCACGGAGTAACATAAAATGAAAACACATAAAACGAAAACACAAAGTTATAGATAAATTCTCCCAGCTTGAATTTCATGTAGCATGTTTGTCTATGAGACTATGAATGGTACTTGTAGATAAATTCTCCCAGCTTGAATTTCATGTAGCATGTTCTCGAATTGAATTTCTCCAATAACTAAACTTTTGACTTAAAACAGTACGGAGTTTTTTTATAAAAAAAATTGCCAAAACAACAAAATCATCTCTTATGTGCAGACAGGATAGAATGATGCACTAATTGAAGTAAACAAATGACATGCAAATGGCACATTGCTACTACATTGCAATTTCTGAAAAAGATATTACAACATGTTTTATTTCATTTCTATAGAGTATACAAAGATCAAATCTGTACTAGTGCCGTGTTTCCCTTAATTGTTTCGCGACTGTAAGTATGAATTCATCTCAACTATGATTAGACGATCTGTATGGTATAAGAAGTATGTATGTACTAGACAAAAAAAAGAGGCATTTTTTTTGTGTTCAAGCACTCTCTTTAAAGGCAGTATTTCTTACATTTCACCAAGGGTCAGACTTAAAGCAGCCCCAAGTCATTGGACGATGTCAAATGAGGCATCCTTTCCTGCAGACAAGTAGCATTGTCTGTGGTGGATCCACTAAGGACGCGACTGACTTGACCTTGCATCCCATTAGCCTCATACTCCTGCCAAATCTTCTGTTCTTGTTGCAGCAATTGGAACTTATTCTCCAGCTCCACTATCTGAACATAAGCAGGAGGCGGAACTGCTAGAGAAGCTGTGAATGGATCCTGATTTACCATATGAACTGGCCCTTCTGTACTCGGCAATGCCAAAACCGTATTCCTTCTCTCCTCATGCCAAGGCAATGCGAGGCTGCTAGCACTCCCACCACTAAATTGCTTTACTGCACCCTGATCATACATGTCATTTAGCATAACAGCATCAAAACTGTCACCAAAATTAACCTTTTGCTCAGTCAGATTACCAGCTGAAGCCACCAAAACCATCTGCCAGTCTTCATTATTGGTATTAGCAGCTGAAGTTTCCCAATCTGAAGCAATGTGTGATTCAACATTATCAGAAAATTCTTCCCACGGGTTTATAACTATGTCGTTTTGATCCTCGTGGAACAAAGACAATGCCATACATTCGCCTTTCTCCTCAGCTGATGATGCATCACTATTAACCTTCAAGATCACCATATCTTTTCCTATGGCATCAGAATCCTGAACATAACCATTCATAGCATTTACATTGTTCTCTGACACCTTATTCATCAGTTCTGCCATCTTCGAACTACTCTTCTTGAAATTCTTCGTTTCATTCATCCTTTTCTTGACAAACTCCTCCATGGACCTTAGAAGTTCTTCACTAATGCTCTCAACCTCAGGATACTCATCAGACGGCTTATCAAACCCGACACCCTTACACCAACCATAGAACTCAGCAAGATCATCAAACTGCTTCGCGACAGTAGCATAAGTCACATAAGTCTTAACAGAATTAAGATACTCCATCTCCCAGAAACAATCTGACAAGAATGACAGACCCCCAGATACATCTTCATACAGAACAAAACTGTCCTCAATCACAGGAGTAAGAGCAAGAAACAGTAGCTCTCTATACTTCCCATTAATGCACCTCGAACATCGAATGTTAAGCACTCGTTGAAGACACCTTTGCAATCTCTCCATCCTACTCAACACCTTCTCAAGAAGTAACTCATCCCTCAAATGATTTTCCTCCATTTTCTTCTCCCTTTCCTCCATTCTCCTCAAATCATCAGAAGAATTCACTTTTCTTCTCAGCCACATTTCGTCGAACACCATCAGCTCAACTTTCTTTACAAGAAACATCCCAAAATTCCTCACAAAATCAGAGTAATCCCCAGAATTTGAATGCGCTTCATCTCTAAAAACACACATATTACTCAACATTCTACCACTAGCATTAGCACAAGCGATCTCCTTCACAATATTCCTCCCACCATCAACAATCAATCGATAAACAAGAATCAAACACTTCAACGCAACAATCCAATCATGGGTTTTCTCTATTCGCTTCGAAATCAAACACACACATTCTTTAACAAGATCTCTTGAAATCATTGTTTTACGCAAGATTTCAGTAAAGTATCTGATTTTGGGGATATGGGTGTCGTGATTTGTTGCTTTGACGATCAAGATATCAAGTTCTGGATCAACATTATTCGCCATTTTTGCAATACTAATGCTTGTTCGATCCTTTACTACTCCAATTGCTTTACGAAATGAAGTGGGTGCCATTGAAATTTCTTGTTTGATGAAAAAAAATTATAGGGTTTGGATTATTTTGATTGAGGAAGAAAGGGTTTTTGGAACTTTTTTTTACAGAAATTTGAAACAGAGGAAACAGATAGAGCGCGGCAAATGGTGCATAAGAAAGAGGAATTGTAATTGGCCAAATTGGTCTCTTTCTTGGACATTCTTGGAATATATACGAAAGCTCTGGGTCAATTAAGTAGAGGTGTCAATACAGATGTCTGAGTTGGTTGCAGTGAGGTCGAGTCGAATCTAATTTCAAATTTAAGTCATTCTAAAGTATTGTGTCAATGCGAGTCGAAGTTTAAAACAAATATTTTTTGGGTCGGTTTCGAATCGGATCAGGTTTTGACACCTAATTTTAAGCTACAACTACTCTGTACTTGATTTTAGACTTCAACAAAATTAATTATGAATGTGTTTTTATTCAAAAACTACGAGTAAAAATTATGGATGTGTTTAATAAGGAGGTTTTTGGAGAAAAGAAATGTTTAATCGTTTTAAAATTTTATTTGGAGTATTTAGTGAAGAGATGTTTAAAATATTTCACTTGATCCAAAAACCGGCCTCGGGGAGTTTTTTGAAAGATTTTATAGTTTTTAGGCAGTTTATACACTAAAAAAGCTAAAAACTAAAGAGTACTCCTCCGTTTTTAAATACTTGTTCTATTTCTTCATGCGCGGAGTTTTTGGAGAAATTGGAGAAAATAATATAATATGGGGGTAGTGGGATAGGTGGAAGGTTCAAAAATTGTAAAAAGCAAAAGTAGTGGAGAGAATTGGAGGAGAGAAAATATGAAATTAATAAAATATGATTTATGTTGGGTCCACTAAGTGAGAGAAATGAATTAAATATTGTAAAAGCTTTCCAAATAAGGAAATGGAGCAAGTATTTAAAAACAGCCAAAAAAGGAAAGTGGAGCAAGTATTTAAAAACGGAGGTAGTAACAATTATTTACCAAACAATCTGACGAACACAGCTCAGACCCATTTTTTTCCCCAAAAAATATTTTTTGTGGGCCCCGAAAATGGAAATATGGGGGGAAAATGCAATAATTGGAAAAACAGGGAAAGTTGCTGAAACAATCCCAGAAGATTGGGGAAAAGGTTTGAAATAGTAGGGGATGGGTTTTTGAAACTTTGGTACATCTCATATTACCCTTATTGCGCATTTTACGAGATTTAGGGTTGTTTTTGACCGGAAATGTGTCAATTGACCCCAGAACAAGGTGAATGAGGGGCAGTTTGTGTTAATTGATGATGGAATATGAAATAAGATATGATACTTAGATTACAAACATGAATAATAGTATGATTATTATTTATAGTTTATCAATCAACACATCACATCAATCAACACACATGTGAATAGTAGTATGATTATCCATTGTTATATTATAAAATGTTTTCTTTTCCAATTCCTAGCCATAGTGTCAAGTCACATCACTATTATGACATCACTTAATATTATGCTTATACGACACCAGTTTCCTTATATGAGATTATGATACTCTTATGACATTAATATTGTCAAGTCATATCATATTATAAAATCACGTCAATATATATAATTATATAATATGACATCATTATAATTATATGCATGCCATCATTAGATTCATATGACATCATTATTGTCAAGTCATATCACTTTAATATACTTTTATGACATCATTATAAACAAGCACATCACAACATAGTACTTATATAACATCATTATAATTCAAAATTTCATAAATTTCAAAATAGAAACAGAACTAATTCTTGGTACTTTATAGACATCTTTATAGGTGTGTTATGATTTCAAACCACCTTATATGATCACATGAGTCACCCCACGCATTCAGTTCATTTTTTGAAAAAATGTCAAAAATTGATCCGAAATCGTGTATTATAGCCTTCAATTTTGGACAATTTTTCACTATCTTGGACCCGAAAACAAAAATTGTCAAGATGCTTCCCATGGACTCTAATACTCCCCGGGAGTCCATTTGGGTGGGTAAAACCATCTAATATGCCTTCAAACTGTCAATTTACTCGTTTACAACTTGCACCGATTTCATAAACTCGAGGCTACCACGGACATTTTTGACAACATATAATGATCATATATGGTTTCAAATAATATTATATGACCCTGGGATATATCCCCTCGTATCTCGAGATATTTCGACACCGGGTCTTGAAACCTTCAAAATTAGCCAAAAAAACGTGTATTATAGCCTTTAATTTTACCAATTGACTTTTTTTGACCCGAAAACAAAAATTGTCGAGAAGCTACTATAGACCCTAATACCCTCCGGGAGTTCAATTGGGTGGGTGGAACCATCCAATTTGCCTTTAAGCATCCAACTTAACTCGTTTTCGTACACGCCTCTTGTATTGGCTATAAGCTTTCACGGGGACTTTATGTAGCCGACTTATGGCCGTATATGAGTCCAAACAACATTATATGACCCCGGGAGCATCTCGTACATTTCCGTGAATTTTTGGCACCAGGTCCGACACCTCCTAAATTGCTCCGATTTCATGTATTATAGCCTTCAAATTTGGCTTTCGTACATCATTTTTTTCACCCAACAAATTATGCATCCAGGTAATTCCATTGTTTCCCAAAGGGCCTTGGGAGTCATGGATAATGCCCAAAAACACCTCATTCATCCTTCATTATCATGTCTTAAGGCAATGACGACATACCATCAAACAACAAAACTAGTTATTTGTGTGCCTTGTCCTTGGGTGCACATGTCTTGTGCACATGCCACATGCCCCCTTGCATCATCCCACATCCCAACACTTAGGCAGTGTGACTTGTTTCAATCCAGTATTTAGCATTTTTTAGCATATAAGAAGCACCGGTAACCTCGTTTTTCAAAATATAGGTGTTTTTAGGGAATAGGGTAGGGGGACGAATCAAAGCGACATGAGGATGAATCTCAGTGGATCGTGGCAGTAAGGCCACTCTGCCACTTACAATACCCTGTCGCATATTTAAGTCGTTTGTAAAGGATTCAACCCGCCACTCGGTGGAAATTGTACTTCAAGCAGCTTTCACAGGTCACATCCATCGCACGAGCTTAGCCTACGACACGTGCACTTGGGATCCGAAACCCCGACTATAGGACGGCAATCAGGCGGCGGGCGCATGTGTCGCTTCTGTCCCGGATTCTGACTTAGAAGAAGGCGTTTAGTCATAATCCTGCACACGGTACCTTTGCGCCACTGGCTTTTCAACAAAGCGCGATGACTAATAATGTGAATCAACGGTTCCTCTCGTACTAGTTTGAATTACCATTGCGATACTGTCATCAGTAGGGTAAAACTAACTATCTCACGACGGTCTAAAACCCAGCTCACGTTCCCTATTAGTGGGTGAACAATCCAACACTTGGTGAATTTAGCTTCACAATGATAGGAAGAGCCAACATCGAAAAAGATCAAAAAGCAACTTCGCTATGAACGCTTGGCTGCCACAAACCCGTTATCCTTGTGGTAACTTTTCTGAAAACTCTAACTTTAATTTTTAAAAAGTTTAATTCAAAAGGTCTAAAGAATCGTTTAGGCCACGCTTTCACGATTCGTATTCGTACGAAAAATCAGAATCAAACGAGCTTTTACCCTTCTTTTCCACACGAGATTTATGTTCTCATTGAGCTTTTACCCTTTGTTTTTAGATTTATCCATTTCTTTTACATTATTTAGCTGTTCTCGATTTAGAGAAACAGTCAATATGATTGATTATTACAGATAGTCTATAATAACTTAATGCTAAAAAAAAATAAAACACGCCCATTTTTTTCTCCTAGAAAATCTCCCTTTCTTTTACATTACTATATTTATATATTCTCAATATAGAGAAACAAAGCTGTCAAAAAACCAAAAAATAAAAATAAAAAATAAAAATAGAGAAACAAATGATATGGTTAATTATAGATAAGATAGCCATATATTCCCACAAGTATATATAAGCCGCTAAGTCATTAACAATTTATTCACAACTAAAATTATAATTTCTCAAGTCATTCCGAATAAGGACATATTAAAAAAAAAAATTATTTGATAAACAATCTTATATTTTTTCAACATGGCAGGAAGGTCAACAATGGTCCCTTTTTCTCTAATACTATTGCTTGTTGAAAATTGCATAGTACACCAGGGTGTACCATGCTCATGGTACACCTAATGGTACACCTAGTGTTAAATGATGCGTTTTTTACATTTCATTTGCAAGCTGTTAGTTTGTTATTTAAAAAAAAAAAAAAAATCAATCTCTTCCACAATTCATGGGATTTAACGTGATATTCTCTATTTTTACATAACTTTCAAAATTAAATTTCACCATATTTCAATTTCGAATTAAGAGAGAACAAAGTTTATAAAGAATTTTGTAGAGAGAAAAATACAAAGCAAACTATGAGGACATTATAATCGATGGATCGGAGAAGGTAATTTAATTTTATTTGTTATGATTTTAATTTCAGAATTTTGCGTATTAGGTTGATTATATTTCGTTATTATTTTGCACAATTATTGTAAATATATCATTGTTTTTTTTTTCAATTTTGATATTTATGAATTTGAGATCCATATGACAAAGGTTGAAGATGATGCTCTTTTCTTTTGTCAAAGGTTGAAGATGATGTTCTTTATATTTTGTCAAATGTTAAAGATGATGTTCTTCATAATTTTACTTATGTTCGTTATTATAATTATTAAACAATTATATGAATGTTCTTTATTTTTATCCTTTATGTTCTTTGCTTCGATGTTCTTTGATTTATTTTGTATGTTCTTTGAATTATTATAATATTTTTTTAAATAATATATCATTTATTAATTCTATATATTTTTATAATATTAATTATCACTAACTACATATATTTTTTTTAAAAATCAGGAATATGAAAGTTGATGACGATATTCTTTTGAGATCTCCTCTATTGATGATTGTTTTTAAGATCTAAAGAACATTCGTAATATTATTAAAGAACATGATAATATTATGTAATGAACATAACTTATATATATACCTGTCATGATCCAAAGACAAAATTCAAAGAGCATTTCACAATAAGCAATGAATATTATGTGATGATAAAAGTACATTGCAATTACAATCAAAGAACATGGACATTTAAAATAATCCATTAAAAAATCTAATAAAAATAATTTTATGATATAATTATGGACATAAGGAAAAAGATATAGTTTTAAAAAATAATTGTACATTACAAACAACTATGAAATACATCATGTAATCTAATAAAGAACATTATTAAATCACATATAGAACATCACAAAAAATATATATATACCGAACCTAAAATGAATATTATAACTATATATATTATTGGTAAAAAATATGAATGCAATAAAAAAATTTTGAAAACTGAAATTTTGAATTTGAAATTTGAAATTTAAAAACGAAATCTTAAGTTATTTTTAGGTGATATAATTTTAGAAAATAAAAATATTTTTTTTATAAAGAACATTATATAGTCATATAAAGAACCTCATAAAAAGTACACAGAACAATCATTAACATAAATATTATTATTAAATATTTTTTTAAATTGGTGAAAAAATATGAAAATAATTTTTTATTTTAAAGAAAGAGAACAAAATATAGTATTTTGGATAATAAGATTTTGAAAATGAAATTTAAATTTTAAAATTTGAAATTTGAAATTCAAAACAACTACGTTTTAATTCAGGTGTACCATGCGCATGGTACACCTGGGTGTAGGAACCACGCATTGATGCTTGTCTTTATGTCTCAAGGTAATTTAATTCTAAATTCCACATTTAATATATACAACGTCCATATAGAAATAATAGAATTATTACATATCTCCATCTAAATTATATAGAGTACCTAATGTTTTTGAGTAGTAGTAGGGTACAAACAGATTCACCTCACAAATCCATCTTTCACCTTCTTTAACCATTCTCATACAAAATGGCTAAATTTTGTCTTTATTTTCCTAGGTTTATATATATACCCTTCTTCTAAATAAATATTCATTTAATCTTATTATTAACTACAACATCATGAAAGAAATTTTCATAATTTTCGAGTACAAGTAAATCTAGGTTTACTCGATCAAGTGTGACTTTTATATGTATTTTTTTGCTCATTTATTCGACCAATACTTCTTATATAGTTATATACTCCGTATTTGTAGTAGTATACTAGTATTGCTTCTTACTATTATTTCGACATGCAGCAATTGTGAAGAATAACGTAGAAACAATATGCACAACTCCTTATGGTAACAAACTAGATTGCACTCTTCATGTTTGTGGAGAAAATTGCTGGAAAAATAAAAATCATGCAAGGGGTAAATGCATCGAAACTCCAACAGGAAGTGATAAATACAGATATTATTGTACCGCTCCTTGTTGATCTTATATTTTTGTATATGGAAATTATGTAATATACTCCATAATACGGAGTGGGGAGTACTATGTTATGACTCTTATGAGCCTTTAAATAACATGCATGCACTCACAGCTCTTAATTCTTATGAGCCTTTAAATAAATTGCATGTACTCATAATCTAATATATATATATATATGGGGGAGTTTTTCCCCGAGTTTTTAGAGAGCCACGTAAGATTTAATTTTCTTAGCGCGCCATGTAGGATTATAAATTTAAGTTGTAGCCAATGAAATAAAAGATTATTAATTTCTTTTACAATTAAATAATTTAAATACCACGTAAGCAAAATTGACGAATGAGATTTTAAAGTTTAAATTAATTAAATACAAAATATTATCTTTTGAGATTAGGAATTTTATCTAATATTTTAAAACTAATATAATAACAATTTTAATCAAATAAATATGAAAAATATTTTTTAAAAAAAGACTAATAAATCGTGCATCGCATGGGTTTCATCGAGTGTATAATAATAATTTACATCCTTAATGAAGTATGTTTTTTATATATGGTTGGCAATTTTTTCCGTGTCCTCTTCTTATGCATCAAAGTAAAAAAATTACTGATAGAGTACAAACTTACTTTATTTCTTATCCATCCTTTATATTTCACCAATTATTACAACCAATGTATGTGTATGTAACTTTTTGTGAAACTTTTAGCTAGCACATATATTCCCTTGGTGACGAGAAGTACGAGTAGTAAAGTAAGGGAATTGGAATTAGCCTTAGCGTTGGAAAACCATGCATGACATATTGACATGTGTATGTTGCTCGAGCTTAGTTACATTTTTTGAACTCTAAGTGTTAAGACTTAGCTAGCTAATGAATGAAGATACAAGGTGATTGTGGGAAGGACTAGGAAGGGTTATTCTTTTACCATGAGATGAATTTTCATTCATCACACACAAATATATTGCCAATGCCATCAAAGAAAAAGGCTTTATTATTATGAACTATTGTAAGAAACCAACCAATTCAAGCAAAGTCAACAAATGTTTGTAATGGTGGTGAGTAACAAACACCAATACAGTGTAATATATATAACCAAAATCAAATCGGAACAGCATTATGGTAATTAAGTAATGAATGGCCAAAATGGGTGGATTTAGGTTTGAAAATATATAATGAAAGATATATATACAAAACAATGAAGGATTATATTCTTGACTATTAATACACAACAAATGAAATTCTGATATAGCCACGTATTGATCAACCAAACTCATTCTTGGAATTTTATAGACATTTTGGTATACTTGTTATGGTTCCAAACCAATGACCTAGAAGACACCTAACATATACATTTAGGCCTTGTTCTCTTCACCTTAAAAAAATAATATTAAGTAAAAATAATTTCAATTTAGTAAAAATAAGTTTAGTTCTGTAAAAATAATTTCAGTTCAGTAAAAATAAGTTCGTGTTCAGTAAAATTTAGTTTTCTTAAAGAAGAATTATAATCAGTAAAAATAATTTCAGTTCAGCAAAAATAATTTCAGTTCAGCAAAAATAATTTCAGTTCAGTAAAAATAATTTAAGTTCAGCAAATATAATTTTGTTTCAGTTAAAATAATTTCAGTTCAGCAAAAATAAGGTGAAGAGAACGGGGCCTTACATCAATTCTGTAAAAATTCCTAAAATTGACTCAGAAAATATAGATTATAACCTTAAAATTTTGGTCAATTTTTACTTTTCGGGTCCACAAAGAAAAAACCTTGGAGTGCTTTCCATGTACCTCACGAGAATATAAGACCCCGGAAAATCATTAGGTTTTTTTAAACAATTCATTTTACCTTTTAAAATGTCAATTTAGTCAATTATATATGCGTCTCCATCCTTTCGATCATTAAGTCAATGTCACTTTGCTTTTTTGTGACCGATTAGTGTCACCATTGTTTTAAAATTATATTATATGATACCAACCAAAACATTTTCTATCATCACTTAAATTTTCAACATTGAATCCGAAAATTTCTGAAGATAGGAAAATTTCAAGTATTGAGGCCTTCAAATTTGACCATTTACAAAGTTATCAAGATGCTTTTGTAAAAAAAAAAAAAAAAAAATACAAAGTTATCAAGATATGGTGTCGAATACATCATAAGTGATGATAAAGGATGTATCCAAGGGCCAAAAAAATGTTGTTTGGAACCATTATTGCCACTAGAGTAGTCAATGGTAGCATTAAGTTAACAATATATATAAGATGCACATAACCAATTAAATCTGTATACATTATCAAAAAAAAAATTAAATCTGTATACAGTTTAAAGGAAAAGTAAACGGCTCTCTACGTCTATCTCTTGCATGTAAGCCCTTTCCATCTTACTATTAAGACAGAGCAATTGTCAAACAGGGCTATATTAAAGTTTATAACTCTGAATTTAATTGAGTACATTTATTTACGAATCTCAATTTTAAAGTGTAGTCAATCTTGTCATGCATAACACATATAAGTGTTCCATTTTTCCCATATTGATAAAAGTTGAGAGTATTAAACACTTTATAATTAAGACTAAGGGGATCTCCCTACTATATATATATTATGATGAAAACTCTTTGGACTTATGAAGACGTGAAGTGAACACTCTTCTAACGAATGCAGCCAAGAGTCCAAGACTCAATTAAAACATGTGCATTTTAAGCCTTTTTAACCCTATATGCGTTGTTCCCTAGCTACTTCCTTCATACCAAAGACATGTTAACTTAATTCATCTACCAAGACTAAGCTTTTGGTACAATCATTAGCTTTCCCACTAAGACGTCATACCAATAGCACCATCAAAAACACGTACCACAACTCTCCAACTTAACATTGAAAAGTATCATCGTCTCTTCTCTTTAACACTAACAAAATTTTTAAGCATTATCATTATTTGAGTAGTCCCGAATCCCCAGTGATTATACTTTCAAGATCGAGAAATCTAAAGTGATTACACTTTCGAATAGAAAATATCTAAGCTTAAAAGTGAAACTAGAAATGACACGTGTCATTTTCTAAATAAATATCCCCCCAAACTTTTTTTTTTTTTTTTTTCAAAATCTTTAAGAAAAACTATTATAACCTGTAATATATTTGTTTTTCAATTTGACAATCATATATATATTTATTCCATTACACTCAATTGGATTAATTATACATATATTCTACAATTATGTAATTACGCTCATCTTAGATTAAGTAATTATTTACAAAATTCAAAAGAAATATGTAATATTAACTAAAAAAATATTATCATCTAAGATTCCTATAATACAACCATTTTTTTTTTCCTTTTATTTGTTTCAACTTTACTATTTTTACAAAGTTTACTTCAATTTTTAAAAAAATAAATAAATAAATAAATATAAAAAATAAAAAAAAATAAAAAAAAAACCTTTGTAACGATAATCGTACACTGTTAGATGGGATTTGAGCTAGTAAATAATAAAAATCTTTAGTGATTACACGTTCAAAAAAATTCTCTAGTGATCCCATATTCAAAAAAGTTCTATAACTAGAGATTTCAATAATTTATGATTTAATTCCATAATAAAAATTTACAAATCTCATAATTTATACGATGTAAGAAAAAACTTCCATTTTAAACCTACTTCCTTCTATTATTGTTAGATCTCTCGCAGCGGAAATATAGCTTCTACGGAAACTAGATAATATGAAATCGATACTTAACAAATAAATAATATTTTGGGATAGACAAACAGTTACTACTATGAAGGAAATAATAAATGTAAGAAATAATATTTCTTAAACTAAACTTTTTATTATATGAATGATTAGTTTTTATTAATAAACATTACAACCAAAGCATTATATATAATAACTTAATGTTAAAAAAAATGGCTAAAACTATTTAACTAAACAAACACCATAACATGTTTGCAAAATGAACTTCTTCCCTTGTGCTATTCTCAATTTAGAGAAACAATCAAACAAACGATATGGTTAATTGTAAACTTAGTGCTAAATTAACATTAAAAAAAAACTAAAACAAAAAGAATGGCTGAAACCGTTTTGCCATCACACTATTACATTATTGGAAAATCTCCCTTTCTATTACATTGTTTATCTATTCTCAATTTAGAGAAACAAAGCTGTCAAAAAAAAAAAAAAATTAGAAAAACAAATTATATTGTTAAATAGGTTAATTATAGATAGCCATATATTCCCACAAGTATATATAAGCCATTGTTCATTAACAATTTTATTCACAACTAAAATTTTAATTTCTAAAGTCATTCCGATTAAGTCACATTAAATTTTTTATTTGAAAGATAGTCTTATTTTTTTAAACATGGCGGCAAGGTCAACAATGGTCCCTTTTTTTCTTATACTAATGATTGTCTTTATGTCTCAAGGTAAATTTTAAATTCCACGTTTAATAATTAATAGTATATACATATTTTAAAACTAAATTATATAGATTACATAAAGTTTTGAGTAGAGATTCTCATCACAAATCCATCTTTCACTTCTTTAATTATTCTAATAAAAAATGGCTACACATACCCTAAAAAATTGGTAAATTTTGTCCTTATTTTCCTAGGTTTATACACTGTACCCTTCTTCTAAATAAATGTTCTCATTAATTCAACCAATAATATTTCTTATATTCGTAGTAGTATTAATTCTTACTATTATTTTGGCATGCAGGAATTGTGAAGAATAACGCACAAAGAATATGCTCAACTCCTTATGATAACAAACTAGACTGCACTCTTCCTGTTTGTGGAGAAAATTGCTGGAAAAATAAAAATCATGCAAGAGGTGTATGCATCGAAACTCCAACGGGAAGTGATAAATACAGATGTTATTGTAACTCTCCTTGTTAATCTTACACATTACTTATATTTTGTTACATACTCCGTAAAATGGAGTACTATGTTATGACTCTAATAAGAGCCTTTAAATAAATTGCATGCACACATGCATGGCTCATAATGAGCTTTTAAATAAATCGCATGCACTCATAATGTATAATAACTTTTATCTTTAATGAAATTTGATTTTTTTGGTTGACAAATTTTTACATATCCTCTTCTTATGCATCAAAGTAACAAAACTACTGAGAGTATAAATTTTAATTATTTCTAATTCATTCTTTATATTTTACCAATAATTACCACCAATGTGTAAAAAAATTTGTGAATTTTTTTCACACATATATTCCCTGGCCTTAAAGATAAGAAGTAAAGTAAGGGAATTTAGCCTTAGCGTTGGAAAACCATGCATGCATTACGTTACAAGTGTATGTTGCTCGAGCTTAGGTACATTTCTTTGGTGCTTAAAGAGCTCCCGGGGCTGGGGTCTCGACTCTTGAGGTGCTTGTTTTTCGTGTTCATGGCGTCTTAAGCCGGGAATGGGGCAAGGTGATTGTGGGAAAGACGTGCTAGTGATAAGGGGCTATTCTTCTCAACCATAAGGGGCTAATCAAAACGTAGCAGCATAATGATAAGTATTGAATGGCCAGAACGGGTGGATTTAGGTTTGGTAATGCAATGAAGGATTCTTGAATATCAATACACAGAACCAAACTCACTCTTGAAATTTTATAGACATTTCAATACTTGTTATATTCCAAACCAACTTTAATGACTTCGGGGACATCCCTCACATTCACATTAATACTGGAAAATTCTCGTAATTGACTTGAAATGTGGATTATAACCTTTAATTTTGGACAATTTACGATTTTTCGGATCCATTAAGAAAAAGGGATTGGGGTGCTTCCCATGCACCTCTCGAGACCCCAGGAAACCAATAGGGTTATTTAAGACAGTTTACTTTACCTTTAAAATGTCAATTTAGTCAATTATGTATACACCTCCTTTCATTAACTCAATGTCACTTTGCCTTTATGTGACCAATTATTGACACCATCTAGTTCAAAACAACATTATATAACACTAGAATGCATCTTCTGTCATCACTTAAATTTTCTACATTGATCCAAAAATTTCTAAAAATAGGCAAATTTCAAGAACCGAAGCCTTAAAATTTGACCAATTATAGAGTTTTCAAGATACTAGTATAATGTCGAATACAAATGTGATGACAGAGGATGCACCAAGGCATGCACATAACTAACTAAATTGATAGTTTAAAGGCAAAGTAGGCGACCCTACATCCATATCTTGCATGTAAGCCCTTTTCATATTACTGAAAACGATCAACAAATCCATTCCACAAGGTTTTCTACAAATTTTTTCCACCAATTCTAATTACCATCTCTCACCTACAGAGTAATAGATATAGCTGATTTATACTCCATCTCGGCCACTCGGATAATGAAACGATTCATCTAGATGCACAGCATAGTAGTATACTTGAAATAAATTCCTCGAGACGATTTGTTCAGTCAAAAAACAAGATTAAATACCATATACAAGACTTAAAGAACTGAGATATTTCAAATCATTATGAATTACAGTACAATTCTACTTTTTCCTTGACAAACTAAGGTGCACTACATTAGTGCTTTCCGCGAACTCTAAACGACGCTAATAATATCCTACTTAAAAAAATTATTATAACGCTAATTTCATGATTTTTTTTTATAAGAAAAAAAAATCAAGTTTCTTCTAATAAAAAAAGTTGGGGAGAAAAAGAAAATTCTTTCTGAGGTCCCTCCAAAATAAAAGAAAACACATGGGGTTAGTAATACAGAGCTGGTCCAAGACCATTCAAAGTGAAGAATGAAATGACACTTCTAAAAGCGTTAATCACTAATCACTAATTGTCTAAGAAAAGTTGGATGGTTGCCAATTCCTGTGCCTAATCCATGAGAGAATGATCTTCAAATTCAGAAGGTTGACTAGTGAAGATTCTACCGCGGTAATACCTGGATCCTGCAGCTTCCCTCTGATTAAAAAAAATAAGTGCAGCGAAACCAGGAGCAAGGTGACTGACTGTACAGAAAGAACATATTTGGTTGATTAGCAAAAGACGGTTAAATCATCATCTTTGTGGTTGATCTGTCCCGGCTGCTCCAGATGGATTGCTAGTTCCAGCGCCATTTTCTGCAGGAGGTGGGGTGCCCCATTGGCCTTCTGATTCTAGGGGCTCGAGAACACAAACGCCACCATCGGTAAGTCCTAATGCAAATTGATTGGCTTCTGTGGGATGTGCTGCGATGCAGAGTGGATACACTCTCATACTGTCAAAGCCACAGGAAATAATTTGCTTGTTAAGGCTACTTCGAGACGATGCACAATACAAAAGTGTTGCACAATGTTAACAATTATGATACTGTACCTTGGATTAGGAGGTAGGTATGCATTAGGGTTAATTCGACATCTGAGTCTAAGATTTGAAGCAGTGAGAATGCTGACACTCCCATCTTCAAAGCTTACATATATTGACAGGCTATCGCAGGAGTAGGTGGCATGCATTATCGGGCCTCTTGCTTCGGGAGCAAACCACTGGTGAAGGATATAAACTAAAGGTCATTTTCAATGTTCAAAATGATTTATAAAAGATATGATCACAAGAAGAAAGTACCTGTTTAAGGCATTCAAGCTTAGGAGCCTCATATATAGCAATTTGTGTTTCATGCACAGCCAACAAATGTGTCTGATCTTGGTGAAATTGAACACGCGTATCTGAGAGGTGATTCGCCGATCGACCACTAGGGATTTGTAAAGGTTTACTTGCCAACTTTTCCCATCCATCCATACTCCAAACACATAGCTAAAAATTGAATGTAAGCAACCAGTTAAAAGACTATCATAGGTACTATACGTCTATACTTACAAAGCTATTTTAAAAATGTACAGTGAACCCAAAAAAAAAAATCAGTAGAAGATACAAAGATTGTTGTTAAAAACTCATAATGATTGCGCCAAATTTACAGTCAACCAATGCTGTAGTTCAATTCTCAATTTGATAGATCCCCTTTTATTGTAACTATCAGTAGAAACAAATCAAGAGTTTACTTAGCAATTATGTCCGTGCAACCCAACATCTAAGACCTTCGACATTTCATTTTCACTAGTATTTCAGAAAAACTAGAAAACAACATAGCATTTGTTACCTGAGAATCAGCCCCTGAAGACACAAGCACATTTTGAACATTTGAGAATGCCAGGCCAGTGATTCTCTTTTGATGTCCTTTAAGTTTTGACTTGACCTGTACAGATAATACATCTAACATGTCAGCATTGTCATGTCATCAATATCTCTTACAAAAATTCTTTAGTTGGAAATATATATATATATATATATATATATATATATATATATATATATATATATATATATATATATATATAAACATCAGTAGCAAGGCTCAGGACCTCATCAACTCGAACATTGTATATTTGAATGGTTGAATCTTCCATGCCAATAGCAATAATATTGTTGTCTTGAGGATGGAAAGCCAAAAATGTTGCTGCAGGTGGTGGGGGCATGAATGTTGTCATTGTCTGCATTATGGAAACCAAACATAAGGCATCATAATGGTTGGTTAAAAGCCGACCAAAATATACAAACTAAAAAGCACCAACGGGAACCAAGCCCTGCCCCAGTCTTCTGTTGCTGTCTAACCAAAAAACAAAAGACTAATGCACTTTGGCAACACACACACACACACAAATGCTGAAATTACTCATGAACCAAAAGGATTTAAACAGATTAAATTTTAATACGATGCTCAATCTGTCATCAATAAAGAAAGAAAGTTGGCTGCACATTACATCAAAATCTCAAAGGCCAAATTAATAAAGGCAATGCTAATAATGGACAACCTTGATTTTGAGGAGAGTGTGATAAACTTCCCAAGCATAAAATACATAATTGTGCAAATTTTGAAAATGGCGTTCAGAAAAAGGAAAAAAAAAAATAAAAAAAACTGTATGTAAGGTGGCATTTGCAGGGGAATTAAATGAATGAAAATTGAAACCACTGATTACCTTGAAAGTCATCATATTGAATAAAGAAATTTTTCCGCCTGAAGCTGACATAACATAAGAATCATTCTTTGAAAGTGCAAAGCAAGAAACTGTATCTTCAGGATTTGTGTCACCCATATCATTTGTCATTAATATCCCACTCGAAGGTTGCCATAATTGAGGGGCAATACTTGCAGTCGCCTGTATGTAGATATGTTAACTCCAAGAAATAGTAAAATACATAGTGACAAATAAAAATCTACCTTCTAGAAAAATACCTTGCCAGTCAAATTTCTGTCATTCCTAGGCCATTTCCACAGTTTATGTACAGCATTCGCTGCCAGTGCCAGCATGGCAAATCCAGAATTCGTATAGATCAATCTAGAGATCTAAAATAATAGAAGAATGATAATCAATATATGATAGTGTTTAACAAATAGAAGGCCTTGGACAGTGAGCAGGAACAACCAAATACTGCAGAAGATGCAAATTCCCGCATAATAAAAGCACAAGAGAAAAACAGTTTGGCTTAGAAAGATCCGTATAGGAATTTAATTAAATCCCGATTAAGTAATGACTCATCAAAACTGTTCTAGCTATCGCATAAATGAAGAATATAAGTTTACCACATAGCAAGAAGAAAGAATGCTAGCTACATATCTATATATAGCTAAAGATGACTGGCAAGTATTGAATGCAACTCCAACACAATTCAACCAGCTAACAAAAAGAGCAGCAGTTGTAAATAAAAGACTTGGGACATTCGTGAAGTCTGTATAATAGTACTCTGTAAATCCTATATGCATTCCCGCAAAAATTGGCTTTAAGTGTCCAAACAAGGATCCAAGCATAAGACACAAGAAGATACATGAGAAAATTACCAGGCATTCACCCTAGAGATAAAGGCTTTGAGGAAATTTTATTAGGTCCGAACTAAAGAGTACAGTTACCCACCCTCATTGCTGATATACTATCAGGCAGTTTCAGTGATCGGCACTGAGAAGATTCATTAATCTCAGTCAGCTTCCATATCTTCGATTTATCAGCAGACTCATCAGGAAATTTTGGTTTCACATCAACTAGGCTTCGATTATCAGCATTCTGCATAAAATCAGAAGAGAATTATTAAAAAATCAAGAGTCTAATCCACCAAGTTATATTGGTGAGAATGGTGACAAAATTGAAACAAACAAAGAAATCTGAATCAAAACGAGTACCATAGCAACCATGGCTGGGACAGCAGCTGTTCGATCTGCAATACTGGCTCCCACTGCAGCATTTGCAGCAGGAAATACACCCATTGTAGGTCCCTGAATATGCAAGTAATGCAACCGTGTTGTCAGTTAGAAGCAGGAAACTTATTTCTTTCTCAAATAAAAGTAACAGGAACTCGGGAAGCATATTGACCCCTCTCCAGTAGACATACCTTGACAATCGCAGCAGAAGCAGAAGTAGAAGTATCAAATGGGCGATTTTCTACAGCACGAAGTTGCCTCATCCCATCTGTATTTGCTAAAACTTTTACACCATTGTCACTGGTTGAGACAGCCATTAACGTTCCCTCTTTGTTAAACCGAATACAAGGAGAAGCCTGGTATACAAAGCATAAACCAAGAAACAAATAAGGATACCAAAATTCATAAATTTAGAGCCCATACCAGAAGTTTTCTAACAAGTTAGTTCTAAAAATTACCGGCAACCCGCCACCAGCGTCGGCTGTAGTTAAAATGTTAACACTATCCATATCCCAAAATTTGATAGTAAACTCATCTCCAGCAGCAAGGAACCTATTCTTTGTAGTATCAAAATGCACAACTCCCACAGAGCGCTTTCCCAGACTAACGTACGTACGCTTGACTGTTCCTTCACTTTCATTCCATTCGACAAGGAAGGATTCTCCTTCTTTGTTGGTCCCACAGGAGAATAATCTTCAAGAAAAAAATAATCAAGGAACAAAGAGGCAGAGTCAACCCCATTTTTAAAATTTACTATATTAGTATATTACTTTGACAAAGGGAGTGCAATATTTACCTTGACCCATCTGCACTATAAGCCATCCTTGTTGACGAATGACCTGGCGCATCATAATCTACTCTTGAACCCACATTGTCATACAACCAAGCTTTTATTTTTCCATCCGTTGCAGTCGAGAAAATAAACTGGCATGAGTGAAGCAACTTTTAATTTCCACCAAGTAAATCAAGCAGCTGAAGCTCATTAATCTTTAGATGAAGTCATACGATGCAGTATAATCATACAAGACATTTTATTTATAGAATCCTACTCAGGAGGCAACCAAGTGCAGTAATTTAAACACTTCCTCCGTTTTTTTTTTTTTTTTATATTTAATTGCACCATTTGGATTGGGCGCGGTATTTAGGGAAAAGTGTAAAAGACGGAGTATGTCAAAAGTGTCCAATCAATCAATCAGTTTGACTCATGTCATGGGATGTGACAAAGTTTTACACTAGCTGTCATTGGCCTACCGAAACCCTTCTCCTCTATCCAGGCTTGGGGTAATAATGGTTGTTATCACATGTGAACAAGGATAAGTAGGGAATTTTGTGCACCCACCAAAAAAAAAAAAAAAAAAAAAAAAAAAAAAAAAAAAAAAAAAAACATGTAAAGAAATGGTGCAGTTAAAATGTAACTTTCTCAAAAGGAAAATGGTGCAATTAAAAAAAAGAGGAAGTATAACTTTATTGAAATAGAAATGAGAACTCTCACAATCCATTACAACAACCACAACAACAAAGCCTTAGTACCAAAATGATTTGGGATAAAAATTGCTGCAGTAGCACATTGGCATATCTTCTGTTATAGATACCAGGGAAAATCCATTACAAAACAAAAAAATTTAAGGGAAAAACTACGGCAAATTCAACAATAAAATCAGGTACCTGAATATTCTCCTTGTGATGGGGACATACTGAATAAACAGGTGATTCATGACCCTCGAATGTATACTGCTTAGCCCCAGTTACAGCATCCCATACCTGAACAAAATAAAATTTTAAGATTCCACTCCCAGTATAATCGACATTGAAAACAGAAAGCAAAACAAACCTTAATAAGCCTATCGTCTCCACATGTAACAATAGACAATTGTTTGTTTGGATAAGAAAAGGCAAGATCATTAACGCTGCCAACATGGGCCTCGATCTGTATAGACAGAAACACACTTCATTGGCAAATGGCAACCATATAAAAGCCTCAAAAGCAAGGATGTACGGACTTGAATACTACTACTGATAACAACACAAACCTCTAAGTGGTTTCTCAGATCATTGGGGCCATGGTAGGAATATATATGTACAATATGTTTTGAGTATGCAACACCTGCATTCAGGGAAAAGCAAATATATGTATTAAACTCATCATACCAACCACCAGCAATATCACAGTCAACAAAAGAGGTACACACACACACACACACAAATAAAAAAAAATATCAGAAGTATGATGCCAAATATGAAAGAATTTAAATCAACAAAAAAAAAACATAGCTATCAGCAACAGCAGAATACCAAAAAGGGTTCCATCAGGACTCCACATGACACGATTAATGGATGCAGAGTAATCACTGGCCAAAGAAGCCTGTCCCAAAGAATATCAGAGTTAGTATTAGCACATAGTGAAGATTTGAACATCAAATAACATGCTCAACAAGGCCTTTTAGAAAAACTAACCTGCAGAGGCATAGAACATGTACCAAGTTCCCACACCTTAAAATTTCTATACGCAATTCTTTCCCTGCTCACTAATTCCCACACCATGACATCACCCATATTCGTCCCCACTGAAACAACAAAACAGATTAATCTCAATTACTGTAAGAGTGCAACAAAGGTCAGCAAAAGAGGATTCCAGCAAAGGCACAACCTAGGAGCAAAATTTGCTGCGATGGATGGAAGTCAAGACTCTTGACAGTAGAACCTTGGCTCAAACACATGACAACATCTCTTGGCAAGTCAAGAGATGAATATGAACTTTGACCATGGCTTTGGTTGTATGCAACAGGAAGAATGTTGACAGGAAGATTGTTGACCTGTTCACAAGTCCAGCAAAGAAAACAATAAACCAAAAAGAATTCTCGTAACCAAAACTTTTTCCAAGTAGAACTAGTCTATAAATAAAAATTATATAAAATGCATTAAAGAATTCAAAGCCACTAAGCTCAAATGCGAATATAATCTTTACTCCATTCACATATATATGATGCTGAACCTCTGACAAAACTTAAATGACATTCCATCCATAATATTTACTAGTACTATATAATGATTCTTTAAATTATTAGCCACAAATGTAATTAAACAATCAATTAGAAAATAGCCATATATTGTTGAAATGATAGACGCCTCAGCTAAACACTATAGCATTGCATACAGAACCAACCATCACTCTCTTCAGTAACATACTAACATTAATGGTTACTCAATTACCAGCACACTGTTAATCCTTTGTTATTAACTTAAGTCAAAAAATTCAAATGTGAAAACACTAGAACTTACTTTGACGAACAAATCAAGGTCAGTTCGTCAATTGTGCACAAATATCATGGTGTTCCTCATTTCAGAAGCAAGTCATTAGAGACTCATAAGAAATTTATTAGAAACATCTCTCCTTATACTACAGAAATTTTTACCTTTAGGTTCTTTAAATTTTCAAACTTCTAGTTATTGATAATCACCTTTGATCTCTACCAATCTTAGTCAACATGTCATCAAAATCAAATTATATATGCGTTAAAGGCATAAACATCTGCATAACAAGTCTGTGTCTAGCTCAAAGAAGTAGTGATGGTGTCTGTGGCCATTTCAATATTTCAACATTTCTATTCTTTCAAAGAGGATAAGAATGGAAGTAAGTTACACATACTTCTTCTGGCGCTCCAAAAGGTCTTGGTCTCTTCAACACATGTTCAGAATCTGCTGTTTGGTAATCCATAGCTGCATTGTTGTTAGGAGGAGTCCGCGAACGCTTTACTATAGCAGCTTCATGTGCAATAAAATTTTGCATTAGAATAAGAGAAAATTAGCTGACATTAGCTGACTTGGCACTTAACACTTTGGTTGAAAGATTTAACATCATTAAATTAACGACATGGTTAAATGGTGTATACAGGGAAGAGGTTGAAAAACAATTAATGGAGTTATATGGTGCAGAGATTTAAAAAAAAAAATGGTACTCTTTTTCGAAAAAGTTTACAGAGGCAGTACAGGGAAGAGAAACTGACGCAGAAGATCAGTGGGTGGGTTGCTTTTAGCGGTAGGCTGTAATTACAAAACTAACTGACATTCTTCAAAAATGTTACAGAGTATTTACATTTTATAGATTCTAATTGATTCTCGCTCTCTAGCAATTTCCTTGAAAATATGATATTTAGATGGTTGCTTTTAACGGTAGGCTGTAATTGATATTCTTCAAAATGGCTATTTATTTTTATAAATTCTAATTGATTTTCGCTCTTTAGCAATTTCCTTGAAAATATGGTATTTAGATGCAATAATTAAGCCATATGATTTTTTCAAAAACAATGAGAAATTTTGATGCCCTTTAGCAAAATCTATCATACAATACAATATTATCTAGAATATAATATAACGGTAACACTGTCATATAGGCAACTTTTTTTGCACAAATACCTGGATTGTTAGGAACACCTAAACCCATGGGCCCAGCTGAAACAGCAGGGTGAGGTACAGGAGGAGATGGATTTGCCATCCATCCAGCAAGTGATGTTGGAAGAGGAGCTGGAGCAGCCTGGAATGGCTGCAATTTTCAAAATACAACATCTGACTGACATTCTTCTATTTCCCAAGCAAAGATGAAGAGGAAATCTTAATTAACTTACTCCATGAGCTCCAAGTGGAGGAAAAGCTCCTGCCTTAGGAACAGGACCAGCATTCATCAATGGATTGGTCACAGGTGATGGTGCACGTGCGCCATTAGGAGGTCCACATGTATGGTCCACAAACAGAGTTTTTATGTCAGGATTAGGCTTGGGATTCTTGCATAGCTGGTGTTGCCAATTCAAACTGCAAGTGCCATAGTATAAATTGTCAGCACAACTTCCAATTCCCAACCAAACCAAACAATTTTGCCTCCAAAACCCAAAAAAAAATAATCGCTGACCTCTGATTGATAAGAGTCCTTAATCTTGAATTCCTCAAGGTTGGGAATTGAAGCTTATCACGAAACAATGGGTTGGCTTCTATCAACTTCTTAAGTTCAGCAAGCATTATGCCCCTAGCTGACTTAGTATCACCATATTTTGACAGTTGCTCATTTTCTCTGCATTATTCACCAACAAACCCAATTCGGTGATGGTTGTAATAAAAAGGAGAGGGGGGGTGGGGGAGGGAGGGAGCCTTCAAGTACATTGCTAGCGCATACCTAAAATTATCCAAGGTTAATAAAAGAGTTATTTCCTTGAAGAGCTCTTCATTAAAAGCTGAAAAAACCTTTAGATCCTTGACAAGAATTTCTACAGCTTTCGCACGATCTCGCCTGCAGTTAAGACACAATATTACGACCAGTAACATAAAAGCTCACTTCAATAAACATAACCCAAAGATAGCATTACACCTAATGGCCACAGACACTCACTCATCCAGGGCTTCAAGGTACTTCTGCTTCCTGATTTCGAAAAAGATCTTCATGGAATATCTATTATCATCAACTTTGGTGAAACCAGACAAGTACTTCTCTGCCTCGTCCCACTCTCCACCAGTCACCAATTCTTCAAAATACCTCATGTTAAAAAAGAACCCTGATTCTTGCTCCAATCTGCACCAATACATGCACAATATAACAGCTGACCATGATCAAAAAATACATTACAGCCTCAATTAAAAAATAAAAATGCAAAATTGCAAAATTAAAAGCTACACTTCAGATATTTCTATTGCCAAATAAGTAATGCAGCTACATTTCTTACAGACATATACTACTAACTTTAATGGCGTACCCAAGTGTCGTCTAAGGCCATTAATGCAAAAAATTGACCACCCAAGTGTCGTCTAAGGTCATTAATGCAAGAAATTGACCTCAGATCCTTTTGCCTTATTAACCCTGCAAACATTCTACTCCAACTACCGTTGTAATTGGGTTATTTTACAGGTCTTCAAATTTGGATGGTAAAAAACATTAAAAACAACCCTTAATTTCAATCGAATGTACAAATTTCCATGATTAATGCAGCTACAAATGCAAGGTCAAGGAAAGGTACCAAAATGGTCATAATAATTAACTTCAACCAATCCTTCCCCACCTCCCCAAGTTATAAAGGTCTCAAATGTCCTGTTTAACAAGCTTAAATCTCACATATAAAAGTCAGAACCAATGTTACATGGTCCGCAATTCAATTCAATTCAATACAATTCATAAATTACGGGATGCAAGAACGAAAATGCAAAAATCCGGAACATAACGCCATAAATTTACTATGTAAGGGTTTCAATCTCCAACTCAAGAGTTTATTAACTTCACACCCAACCACATTCAACAATCAATGAGAAAATTTAGACTCTTATTAATTTGCCACTCTTTATAAGTCACATTTAATACAATAAGAATGAAATTATCAAGTACAATTAATTATAATTCTCTCAAGTTTTCAGCAACCAAACACAGCAGCACTACTACAAAACAAAGCAAATGTCACTAAAAAAACAAGGGTAATGTTATACATAGCCCTTAGGGCTGTATGTAAGCATTAAAAACACTCTTCAGAATTATATAAAATTAGGAATTTATGACAAAAACACGCGTAGATTAGTGTAATTAGTGTATTTTTGTCCTGATAATCTAAATTTATACAATTTTCAAGAGTGTTTTTAATACTTATATGTAGCCCTTAAGATCATTTATAACATTTTCCAAAAAAACAAAAGGAAATTTTATATTTTTTTCATTTAATCAAATACCAAGTCATTATGACGTCAGAAATTACCCATTTTTTTCGTTTTAATTAATTTTCTCCACATCACACAAAAGCCAAAAGTGAACCATACTAAAACAGGAACCATTTATAATTACAACAAATTAATCATAACAACAACAACAACAATAAAAATCAAAATTTCTCATTTTTAATTAAAAATTAACAAATAAAATAAAAATAATAATTAAAAAAAGAAATTAAATTACCTGTGAACACTATCCTTAAATTTCTCCTCCTCCAGAAACTGAAGTATGAGAAAAACAAGCTCTCTGCTTAACGACGTCATTTTCCTTCAATTTATTTTTTTCTTTTTTATTACAAAAAAAAAATTAAAAAAATGAAGAAAAAATCCTTCCTCCAATTTTTCACCACCAAATCTCAGATCGATTCCAGAAAATCACCAAATCCCTAATTTTTCAACAAAAACAAAATTAACACTAATTAATAAAATAAACCTAAAAATCTCATAACAATCCAGAAAAACAAAATTAAAATTCGAAAAAATAAAATTGAAGATTATTTTAATAAGAAAAAAAGCAAGTACCTCGAACTCGAAGAAGAAGTAGATCAGTTTTTTTTCTCTCTCTTTCTTTCAATTTTCTCTCTCCTCTTTGTTTTCGCTGAGCTTTCTCTCTCCTCAGATGGAGTTTTCTGGGGGTCAGAGAAGAAAGATGGGGCATTTATATAGAGTGAATTTGAGGAGAGAGAAAAATACCCTAAAAATAAAAAGGAAATTAAAATAATATTTAAATTAAATTGAATTTTTTTTAGAAAGCGAAGAAAACAAAGGGAAACCCAGACAAAATAAATACTCATTTTCTCTTTTATTTTATCGCGTTGTGATATTTTCGGGAAATGAGATGGTATTTTGAGAATTTGAGATTGGTTTTTTTGATAAGGGGGTTTTGATAAGTAGATTTGCTTATTATCTCGGTGATTGTTCGGTGATTGATAAGTAAGTGTGGTTTTCATTGGGACTTTTTATAGAGACGTTACGGATTTTCCAAAGGCGCGTGATTTACGCGCTTTGTTAATGGGAGTTAGGTTGGACTTGGACAACTACCCCTTGAAAATGACATTTCTCTTTTCTTTTCTTTTTTTTTAATTTTTTTTTTTTTAAATATGCTTTCTCTTTCCAATGTGTCTTTAAGGTTAAGTAGTCTTGTAGTACACCATAATAGGTCCATTACACAATTAGAATATTATTAGCGTGGATGTTGACTAGCTTAGTTGATAAAGGTATTGTCGTGTTTTGTAACTACGGATTATTTTGTGGCTTTCTAAATAGTACCAAAGTGAGTGCCTCGTGATCACGAATTGGAGTATAAGCCTTAGGGCCTGTTCTCTTACGTTGAAATTCAGTTCAGTTCAGTTCAGTTCAGTTCAGTTCAGTTCAGCTCTTAATTTCCTTCTCTTATAAAATATTCATTTCAGTTCAGTTCAGTTCAGTTCAGTTCAGTTCAGTTCAGCTCCTAATTTCCTTCTCTTATAAAATATTCATTTCAGTTCAGTTCAGTTCAGTTCAGTTCAGTTCAGCTCCTAATTTCCTTCTCTTATAAAATATTCATTTCAGTTCAGTTCAGTTCAGTTCAGTCAATGAGAACAGGCCCTTAGTATAACTAGATACAGTATTAAGGGTATGTTATATTCACCTTATTTTCACTTAATTCAGGTGTAATAAGTTCAGATAAGTTCAATTAGATCAACGAAAATCAGGTGAATAAAACACACTCTAGATATTGAAATAAAAATTAGTTCATATCACGGAGAAATTCACGACTTAATTGAAATAAAATTTAGTTACAATCCATGCATTATTTTACGGAGTTATTGTCATGTGTATTGTGTACATGAGAAAGATGACACAACTATTACACAATTAGAAGATTATTAGTGAAGATGTTGGCTAGCTTAGTTGATAAAGGTGTTGTCGTGTTCTGTAACTGCGAAGTATTTTGTGGCTTTCTAAACACCAAAGTAAGTACCTCGTGATCACAAATTGCAGTATTAGTCTTTGAATCGCTAGATACAATATTAAATATTGAAATACAAATTATCAGGAGGAAACTCTGGACTTAATTAATGTAGAATCTAGTTATAATCCATGCATTATTTTACGGTATTATTGTCGCACATCCATAACAGAGATGACACAGCTGTTACAGAGGAGATTTTGGTATAAGATTTTTCTCGTGTCATTTAGTTTAAGTACAATTGGTTATACACAAGTATTGATCGAATGAATTCATAAAAACTCAAACTAGACCATAACTGAACATATTAGATCTCCTTATTTTCAATTTTTTTTTTTTTTTGAAAGCTTATTTTCAAATATCTTTAATGTTGTATTTGTAAAACTTTTTAAAAAAATAAAAATCTGAAATGTATTGATTAAGACGAGTATGACAATATCATACATGATACGGAGTAAAGTTTTTTCTTGTAGATCTACCTAACATTAAGGTCAATGTTCAATTAAATTACACAATTAGATCATATTAGAAAAATTCAGATTAAACCAGATCCGACTTTAAAAAAATCTAGATTAAAGTACCTTATTTCATGTAAGGAGAGCAAAATTGTCTTTTGTGATTATTAAGTTGAAATATATGTAACTATATGAGATCTTGTTACATTGTTTCTATAGAAAATTTGAAAATATCATCTTTTTATTAATTTTAACAAAATATAATTTATGATACTACCTACGTTAAATGTTATGTGCAACTTTGGAATATTTTATATCTCACAAATATTACCCCAAAGTTGCATATCACATTTAACGGAGATAGTATTAATAGTACATAGTATAAAATATGCATTAAAAAGCGTGAAACTCTAAACACTACTATTGATATTTAAATTGATGTGGTGTACAATTTTTTTTATTTACTTTTTTTATTTTTTTTGAGGAAGTGTGGTGTACAAAATTAGAACAAAAAAAGTTAGTGAAATTGATTGATTATATGGAGTTTGCAGTAGAACAGTACTTGTAAAATAAAGGAATTTATTTTTATTTTTTTTGTTTTGAATAATATTAGTTTGTTGGGTGGAGGATAGTGAGTTAGTGACAAATGCCAGACCAAATGTAAAAGAGTTTGTTGATTAATCGTTGGATTTTTCACATGCTGTGGGGAAGTAATAATTCCATTTTATTTTATTTTACGAGTATTTTCTTTTATTTATTTTATTTTTAAATAAAATTACTTTTTTTTTTCCTTTTTGCCTTTTCTGGAAGTGGGATACTGTGAAAGTGTCGGTTGGTGATTGGGTATTGAGGCTTAGTGCTTAAACGATAGACCAAATGCATGTATAAAACGTGGCGTTGCTTTAGATGAGATTTCGTGACTAAATGAGAAAAAAAAAAAAAAACATACTCCGTCCTTCGGAATTTTGTTTAACATAAAATACCCTATTGAATTAGCATCACTCACATATTAAGCAATTGTCCTACATTCTAAGCAAATGTAATTGGTGAAATTTGAAGTTGCAACCTCGAAGTCATAAGGTAAGTTATCCACCAAGTAAGTTTTAGTTCTCTGTGATCCGGATTATATCTGTGTATTTCAATATTCATACAAAGTATATACTTGTATCACACATACGATGTACTCCTATATTTTAATTCGATCTTATAGACTTATCTAAATATTTAACTGTATTGTTTACGAGTAATAAATATAAAGTTTTCAGTGTTTTTATTGATATATAATTAAAAATATTAATGATCATCAATTGTTAGTTTAATCAAGTTATTGCCATTAACTTCAAACGAAATCAATACCTTTTTTATGGCCATTTTTACATAAACTATATATGTAAGATTATTATATTCATTTAGGGTTTCTAGTTTCAAAAAAATGTTATTTATTCCCTACAAGCTAGGTTAATTTATGTCCAAATTATCTTTGTATATGACACCAAAATTAGCAAACGGAATGTTTTTATTCTCTTTATGCATTTTTCAATCGTTTGGAGAAGATATGAAAAGAATCTATAGTCTGTCTAGCTTCGATTCGCAACATCAAAGAAGATAATGTAAAATTTAATTGAATATGACTACTTTGAATTCAATACAAATGCGTGCTTTTTAAATCATGCACGTGTGAGTAATTATGTATGTATAACTCTAAATACGGTGATAAATTTTGTGAATGGTAAATTAGCAAATTGATGCATGATAAAAGAACATCAATGAGGAAAAAAAAAGAACATCAAGTACGTTTTAATATTTTGGTTGTAAAATGAAATAGTTTACTTAGGTTCTAACAAGTTCAAATTAGTTGATCAATTAGTATCAGATAAATTTAGAAACGTAATTACTATATGTACGAATAATTTGGATAAAGATTTCACATTGACACTCACTATTATTAAAAGCATCGTTCTTGATAACAAGCTAGCTCTACACAATTTATTATCCATGTAGTACGTTTCTTATTTCTTAATAATATTCAAAACTAAGATAAAATGTGATCTACTACATCACTATTCATTAGGCGTACAATTAAAGTTTCTCTTTACCCAAATGAACACACCGTTTTTTTAGGATCATGAAGTTTTTTCTAACATTTGCATGCCTTGTACAAAATTGCCTCAAAGGTAATTGTTATGCGCTTGAAGGAAATTTTGCCGAATGTAATTTCGGAAAATCAGAGTGTCTTTGTCCCGGGGAGATTGATTACGGATAATGCCTTGATTTCCATGGAGATGAAACTTGACATGAGTAAGGCATATGATCGGGTTGAATGGTTTTTCTTAGAAAATCTTTTGCTGAAAATGGGATTCGCAGAGGCTTGGGTTCGGGTTGTTATGAGCTGTGTTACCACGGTGTCTTACTCCTTCATCATAAACAAAAATGTTTGTGGGAAAGTAGTTCCTTCGCAGGGACTACGTCAAGGCGACCCGCTTTCTCCTTATCTCTTCATCACCATAGCGGATGCCTTACTTCTCAGCTTTGATTAAAAAAGCTTTGGGCCATAGACTTGTACATGGAGCGGGTGCTTGTAGACATGGGCCGAAAGTATCACATCTTCTTTTTGTGGTTGACAGTCTTCTCTTTGCTAGAGCCAATCGAGAGGAATGCTCAAAGATAGTTGATATACTCAACGTATACGAAGCAGCTTACGGTCGGAAAATTAACTATGAAAAATCGGAGGTCTCTTTTATCAAGGGTGTGTGTGTGTCGAAGCAGGAAGAGTTAATTCAGATACGGGGAACGAGGTTGGTAAATGAGCCGAAAAATATTTGGGGATTCCGACCATTTTAGGGAGATCAAAGAGAATGGTGTTTGCTGCGTTAAAGGACGGAATCTAGAAGAAATTGAATGGATGGAAGGAAAAATTAATGTCGCAAGCTGCTAAAGAGGTGATGATTAAATCGGTTATCCGGGCTATTCCCACTTATCTTATAGGGGTTTATAAAATTCCTACAAGTGTGATTGATGAAATTCGGTCTATGGTTGCAAAGTTTTGGTGAGGGCATACGGACCATCGTCGCAAGGTGCACTGGATAAATTGGGAACATATGTGTCAGCCCAAATGTCTTGGGGGCCTCAGGTTCCGAGACATGGCAGTTTTCAATGATGCATTGCTCGGTAAGCAATCTTGGAGGCTCATCTCTGCTCCGAACTCTCTCTTGGGTGGTATAATGAAAGGTAAATAATACCCTCACTGTGATTTTGTGGATGCCTCGTTGGGATTAAATGGTAGCTACCCTTGGCGTAGCATTTGGAGTGCAAAAGCTCTTGTAAATGAGGGTCTTATGTGGAGGGTGGGAGGTAGGAGATCAATTGATGTTTTTGCTGACCCCTGGGTTGCGGATGAGCAGGGTAAATTTATCCTCTCCCCGAGAGTTGAAGGTGTGTCAAAGGTGTGTGATTTGATTGATGAGCAAACCAAAGATGGAACTATGATCTAATTGTTTCAAACTTTGATGAACGAGATGTGAAATGCATTATGCAAATCCCTGTCAGCCTTCGTACTCCTAAGGACCAACTTGTCTGGGCATTCTCGAATGACGGTGTGTACTCAGTAAAAACTGCATATTTGCTAGGGAAGTCTTGCAACCTAGATGAGTTTCATAAGGCCTGGGTGATAATCTGGAACCTTGAAACAATCCCGAAAGTAAAGCAATTTTTGTGGCGAGCGTGTACACATTCCCTTCCAACCAGAGAGCTGCTGCATTACAGGCATATGGCGGACTTTGATTCCTGTCCATGGTGTTCTGCTGCCTGTGAAACCATGGGACACACCTTCTTTTTTTGCAATACAATTCGTGATTTGTGGAGAGAACCGGACTGTGAAGAATTGGTCCCTGCATACCCCAGTGAGGATTTCAAAGATATGCTTGTGCGATGGCAAGATACGAACTCAAAATAATGCTTGAAAGGCGCAACTCTTTTGTGGTACATTTGGAGTAGGAGAAATGATAAAGTGTTCAATGCAAAGGAAGTACCGCACCTTGTTGTCAAAGAAAGGGTGCAAAGATTAGTAGCTGATTGTCTCAAGTACTGAAGCAAAATTTATGGTGTTGCAGGTTTGAGAAGGCAGTGGAGGTCAAATGTCTGAATTCCCCCCCCCCCCCCCCCCCCCCCCTTGCCGACTTTATTAAGGTGAACTGTGATGCCTATTTACGGGATGAAGGGTGGGTGAGACCCGGTGCAGTAGCTAGAAATGAGAGAGGAGATGTTCTTTTTGCAGGAACTCAAAGAATAAGGGGTTGCTGGCCCCTTGAAATTGCAAAATGTAAGGCCATTTTATTTGGTCTCAAGCTTGCAAGAAGGTATGGTGTTATAAAGCTGGTGGTGGAATCCGATAGCCAAATAGTTATCAACCGACTCTCGAAGGTTGTGATTTTTTTCTCGGATTTAGATTCTGTTTTACATGATGCTATGTTTGTTTGTAAGAATTTTGATTTCGTTTCTTGGTCTCATGTTCGTAGGGATGAGAACTCTGTCGCTCATCACCTAGCTAGGATAGTACCCTTTGGTCTCGAGCAAGTGTGGGAATGTCATTGTCCTCCTGATATTGCTTCCTATGTACTCAGTGGAAAATTTGTCCAAACCTTAATGAAATGGTACTTCTAGCGTGTTTTAAAAAAAAAAAAAAAAAAAAAACATTTGCATGCCTTTTTCTAAAACCTACTGTATTTGCTAATTTAAGCTACGCAAATTTGAATAATTTTATTTGTTTGACTACTTTTTCTTCTAAAGTACTCCGTAGTTTGATATGTTTGCCCACGTACTTCACGAATAATCTTCATAAATTTATTTGGAAGATCACTATCATACGTTGACTTTTTAATTTTTAATTTTTTTTAAAAAAATAAAATAAATTCTTGAGAACCTCTAGTAGTGCTTCGAAAAATAAGTTACCATTCAAATTAAAGTACCACACGGCAAAATCTAGTGGCCTATAATAACTTAACACATTGCATGCACCATTTTAAAATAACATAGTACTTGTGCTTAACTAAATTAAATTCTATAGGAGTGAGCACTGTGTACTAGACTCATTTTTAATTTATTTCTTCATTATTTTTACTATTACTCGAAACTAGTTTTTAGCTCGTACAATGCGCGCATTCATAATAATAAAATTTGTTAATAATAGTCAATTAAAATGAAATGACTTATATAACAATTATAAAAAAAAGAATTTATAATCATTAACCTTTTTTTATCATGGGATTCTTTGAGGGGAAAAATAATAAAAGAAAAAGCAAAAAGTTTTTGGCTGAATTTTTCTTTTTCTAATTATGGATATGACACGTGTACTTTTAGAAAAACTCTGGTGATTACTTTAGTATATAGTAAGTATAGGGCCTGTTTACATTTACTGAATTGAGCTGAACTGAACTGAACTGATTGGAGCTGAGCTCAACTGAACTGAGCTGAAATGAATATTTTATGAGAGAAGAAAATTAGGAGCTGAACTGAACTGATTGGAACTGAACTGAAATTAAGCTGAAAAGAACAGGCCCTTAGTTTTGCAATTTTTTTTGAAAAAATTATATTCTTTACATTTTAAAAATTGTTTTAAATTAAACATAACAAATCTTCTATAAACTAGTGTATATGTTAAACATAATTACCCTCTCAATTTTTATTTTTATTTTTATTTATTTATTTATTTATTTTTAATGAAAGCTGATACCTTATTAATTAATTAATTTGGTGACGTACAACTAATACAAATATCTCCATTCACATTTATAAGAATTTTGAAAGATGACACATAACATTATTATTGATAATAAAGCTTTAGGTTCTATTAGTTCAGGTGTCATGCATCTATGTATAAATAAATTACTATGCATCCATATTTATAATATATACCAATCAAGTAATCATGCTTAGCTTGAACAATCACTCAATTTCACAAAAAAAAATAATACTAATAATAATAATACTAATAATAATAATAATAATAAAATAAATAAAAAAAGACTAAAACAAAGTTTAATAGTCTAGCTTTAGAATGTCACTATCAATAAATTATAAGAACAAATGGCCATACTTTAGCTTGTTGTGTCTAATTTGACTCTTTGTTAAAAAAAAGGAAATAAAGCAAGGTTTGCAATTTATTCCACTCACCTACCATTAGACATATAAGAAATAGCGTTTATTATTAGTTTAATTCTTAATTTAGCATCTACATCAATTTCCCCCAAAAAAGAGTTGTATATTAGCAATTCAATAACCTTTTGGTGTAACAGGCCACACCATGTGATAGGGGTTATCCAAGTTTTTTTTATTGGGGGTTACATGAGTTTTTCAAGAAGGGGTTACTTGAGTTACTCGGTTATGTGTTACTTGAGGGGTTCGGACAGGGTTACTCGAGGGGTTCACTCGCTTTTGGGTTACTCAGTCAGGTTTACTCGAGCTTCTCAGTCAGGGGTTACTCGAGTTTCTCGGTCAGGCCGCATACAAAAAATTGTGAGTTGAGTAACCCCTGACCGTAAAACTCAAGTAATCCCTAACCGAAAAACTAATCCCGAAAACTCAAGTAACCCCTGACCGAGAAATTCAAATAACCCCTGCCGCACGATACAACAGGCCGCATATAAAAATTTGTGTTAGCCATTACTTCGTACCATAAGGTGTAAAAAAAGAAGGATATTTTTTGGTATTGAAATATTGAATTGATAATTTTTTATTTTTTATAATATGATAGTCTCGACTTTCAATTGTTTCTATATAGTAATATACAAGTAACATATTATTGTCCCCCTAGATATACAGATCCTCGAGATAAATAAGAATATTGTACTTTTTTCGTTACACTTCGAATTACACATAAGTAAGTTTGTACTCCCAACATACAATTATACTTACTTCTTTAATTTATCTACACCGTATAAAAGTTATCTCGGTTGATCATTTATGTGAAACAATCACAGTTAAATTAATATGAAGAACTTCATCGGAATGAACAACACACATGCACTAGTTAAATTAGTTTAATATTTGGAATCTCGATTGAACCAAAGCCACCGAGTTACTTTAAGTGTGACTATACCATAATTAATCATCTCTAATTTTAAAAATGCTTACTTCTTTTACTCTAAAGATCTATTCACATTTATTGAATTGAGCTGAAATAAATTAAACTAATTGGAGCTGAACTGAAGTGAATTGATTAAAACTAAACTAAATTGAACTGAAGTGAAATGAACTGAAATGAATAATTTATAAGAGAAGGAAATTAGGAGCTAAACTGAACTGAACTGAACTGATTGGAGCTGAGCTGAACTGAATTGAAATTAAGCTGAAGTGAACAGGCCCTAAGTGCAACTATACCATAATTAATCATCTCTAGTTTTAAAAAAATGATTGTTGCATATTATCAATTTAATATACGGGTCGTTAATTTCCCAAAGATTATACTATTGTCAATTGTGTAAATTTTTTTTTTAATCTTCTTATATACTTCCTCTGTTAGGACATGTTCATATTTACTAAACTGAGCTCAACTGAACTGAATTAAAATTAAGATGAAGTGAACAGACCCTTAGTCCATTACTAAATAATTTCAAACGATGTACTTGAATACTTAGCACATCCTATTTGATAAGATATATGATAAGTTTGAGATTTGAGAGTTAAGACCACCTAATCATGTAGAATATAGATATATACTCCGTATATAAACTATGAACTTTAGTACAAGATGAATTTAACAACAAATTCAAATAAACTTAATGAATAGAGTACAAAGTACGGAGTATAAAGTAAACACATAACCAATGAGTTGTACCCTTAATTTGATCATAAATTTGATATTATTGGTTGCAATTTTCTTTTTTAAAAGGAGGAAAAAAACATTACTCCGTAAGAGAGCAAAAAGATGCTGATCCATCACATTCTTAAAACCTAAACACTACGAAAATTGCGTACATCAGACCTTTTTTTTTTTAAAAAAAAAAAAAAAAATTTCGGATAAAGGCTTGCCAAGTCGAAAAATAAAAAAATGATAAAAAAATAAAAATAAAATCAAAACATTTAAAAAAGAAAGAAAAAAGTTCCAATTTATCGGAAAGCAACTGATATTTCAAGTTTTCAAAAAACTTCTCAAATCTCAAAAGTCCTTTTACTCTCAATCTCTCAAATTTATCATCTCACGATATTATTTTGATAAAAACGTTATAATATCCTTTTTTCTCATCTTAAACTCAACAATATTTTAAAGTTTTTTTTTTTTTTTTTTTAATTTTAAAAAAAGAAAATTAAATAAAAAGGAAGCTACAAATGTCAAGTCACACTGACGCAAGACGTTTTAGACGGTTCTTTCACCAGAAAACCTTCAAACTTTTTTTAAAGGACAAAAAAAATGTTTTTAATTATTTTTATTTAATTTTTGTTTGAATTATAAAAAGGGAAATAGCATGAATATGTAGAATGTGGACACTACTATTGTCATAGATTTAATAAAATAAATATATAAAAATAAAGTTAAAATACTTGATAAAGAAATTTGGAGGTGCAAGTGCAAGTGCAAGTGCAACGTGAGGCTCAACCCATCACATGTTATCCACCTGGTTGCTATCTTGCTTACATGTACAAAACAACCCTCCAAACATATTAATCATTCACATTTAAATATATCGACTTCTAGTGGATTTGTAACAACTTCAATAGATCTCTTATACAATGGGTGTATTAATAACTACTGTATTATGTCACGTCTAGTCGTACACGTTATGTAAATATTTTCACGAGTAATGAATTTAGAGTGTATTCTTTATGAGAATATAATTTATCTATTTGAATTATTTGTCTTTATATACACATATTGTGATGGTAATTTGAAATTTGATAACTTTTATCGAGTCTTATATTTATCAATATTAAACAAGTTATTTAAGTACCATATGTATCGACCTTTAGACATTAGATAGGCATTAAAAGATTTCATTTTTGCAATAATGAATCTAGTAATGAGTGGCAACATAAGGACAATATTGACGTATATAATTGTGAAGGTTGACAATATTAGTAATAATTGAAAGGGAAAGATTAGTTGTAGGACTAATAATACCAATATTGTGAGTTTATTCCCCTACCTACATTGTAGGCTTTGTAGCATACTTATTGATATTAATTTGCATGAAAGATCATTTTTCATTTGTAATATAAGTAAACACAATTAAACAAAGATACACGCCGAACAAGTTATGTATGATGTGACAATATGTCATTGTCAAAGTGAAGGGTCCATCTACGTAACAAATCGAAAAAATTTCGTAAAATACAGATTGGAGGGATTTCGTGAAACACAATATAATAAAATTTAATAGAGATATAAATGTAAAAGATTTTAAAGTATAGATGATATGTAGAAATTTAACGTATTCACATGCAATGAAAAGTAAGTATATTATTGGTAGTATTATTGCCTACCCTATACCTTAATTGACTACGGTTTTAGTTGAATCATGAAATAGTGGAGTGATTATAAACATTATTTTTGAAAGTACAATGAATTTATTGCATATTGTATGAAGAATAATCATATCAATTGTAAAAGGTAATAGATCATTAATTCATACTCAAAAGACATGGAAAATAGATTTAATTTTTAGGTGGCATACTGATCCAAATATCTCCATCATCAATTGCATTATTGGATTTAAGATGATCCAACTTTCAATATCTACACATATGGAAGGAAATCATAACTTTCTAAGTACTCAAAATCATGAATTGAATGACATCAAATTTAAAAATTCCACAATATATTATACTATACGTATAATTGTATAGAAATACACTACTTGTACGAATCATAATATAAAGGACGACGTGTATTCATGCTATGTGTGACAGTATATGCCTTATGTTCACCTAAATGATACTACGAGACTTAATTTCACCCGGATGTAAAATAGACCCGTATAATTGTACCTGTGCATCTTACTTGAATGGTTACAAACAAGTGACAATTATAAAAACCATAAATGAGAACCGAAAGAGGGAACAATCTTAAGCGGTCCAGTTGCCACCTAGACTATAGGTAACACGTCACCAACTTTGAATGCCTTGACAAATATCATATCATAATCTTGCATTGAGATTCCTGTCAAGGTATAATTAGCATTGGAAAAATCATCGTAAGTTCTTTTTGGCATAGAAATACCTTTATAGAATAACCAAAGTCTTATTAATTAAATAAAAAAAAAGGAATAACCAATGTCTCCATTTTTACCATGTGGAGCAACGAATCTGAAATTGATATGATGAACAATAGAATATTATCACTCAAATATGTGAGACTTTATGAAGTTTTTTTTTTAAAAAAAAATTAGGAGAATAAGGGGCCGGGATATAATCGTTCCATATGATAAACACATACTCCCTCCGTCCTCAAATGATAGTTGCTCATGGGCAAATTTTAGGGTTTGTTCATATTTACTGAACTGAACTGAACTGAACTCAACTGATTGGAGCTGAACTAAACTGAATTGAAATTAAGAAAATGTGAACAGGCCCTTAGTCCCAAAATGTTCACCCCATTTGCTTTTTTCAACAACCATTAATATTAATTTTTTTACCAAAATTCCCTCCAATTTACAACAATATTTGTGTAAATTTAAATTTTTCATGTAAATTTTGTTTTCCCATATACTTTTATTACTTTATCTCTCTACTTTTTTGCATATCCAATGTCAATTTACTTTTTCAATATACTTTTACTATTCTTATTTATGTTTATTAATTCCCGTGAAAAATGTCCATAAGGGACTATCAGGGGACGGAGGGAGTATTTCTTTGTTCGGAATTAATATTTATATATATCAATCTGTTTTTATTTAAATGACTTGAAAATGTTATCACAAATAAAATTACTATTGTTTTCAACTCTTCAAATTAAATACACTTTATTACTCCCTCCGTTTTTGAATACTTGCTCCACTTTTATTTTCCAGCCGTTTTAAAATACTTATTCCATTTCCTTTTTTGGAAAGCTTTTACGATATTTAATTCATTTCTCACACTTAGTGGACCCAATATAATACTCTCTCTCCTCCTATTCTTCCACTACTTTTGCTTTTTTCAATTTTTTTATTTTCTCAACTACCTCACTACCTCTATATTTATTCTCCTAAAACTCCGCGCATGGAGAAATGGAACAAGTATTTAAAAACGGAGGGAGTATAACATAACAAGGCGAGCTTGAGAGATAGAAAAAGACAAGAGTAGTTAGTACTTCGTAGTTACAAAAGATATTTATAGATTTAGGGCTTGTTTCAATTTACTGAAAACAACTGAACTGAACTGAATTGAATTGAGCTAAAATGAATTGTTTATAAGAGAAGAAAATTAGTAACTGAATTGAACTGATTGGAGTTGAATTGAACTGAACTAAACTGATTGGAGCTGAATTGAACTGAAATTAAGTTGAATATAATAGACCCTTAATTATATGAACTATTAAAATTTTCTGGTTTAACTTATCCTAATATATATAAACAATCAATTCTCTTAATATTATAAGTATTTGACTATAATTAAACTTTAATCTTAAGATGGAAAAACCTTTTGTAGATGTCAATTAATCACATCATTAGTTAATTGATGTTAGGTTAACGTATTAAAAAATCTAGCCAATACCAAAAATTGAATATTGTATAAGTTAGGACGTACGATATGACTAATAATTTATAAGCGGATAAAGTAATTAAGTAATACGTCGCACGATTTGGAATAAGTAAATCATTTGATTTTACTAATAAGTATGTGCCATTACCAGTAATTATTCATCACAACTACAAGATAATGAGGTTTGGGTTCTAGAAATCTATAGTAATTTTCCTTTTAATTACGAATTTAAAACATTGTCGAATCACAATCAGTGCCAATATTATCCCTTTAAAGCAAAAGAAAAGAAAAAGTTTGTAAAAGGTGTAGTAGGGAAATAAGGATGGAAAAGAAAAGATGTTCTTCGGATTCTTAG
Source organism: Chenopodium album (assembly GCF_948465745.1). Taxonomy (NCBI): domain Eukaryota; kingdom Viridiplantae; phylum Streptophyta; class Magnoliopsida; order Caryophyllales; family Amaranthaceae; genus Chenopodium; species Chenopodium album. Next base: position 1,364,589 of record NC_137847.1, on the reverse strand, counting down.
ATCCACCAATTATTTATTGTTACTGTTTGTGCAAATGCATTATAGTATGATCCACAATCTGTATTTAAATAATTACATATTACCTTCGTTTTATAATACTCTAATTAATACTTCGTATACTACTAGTTAAAGTTGGCATCCTTACTAATGCATTACCATGAACACTAATCGTTATAACTTATAAGTTTATAATTAAACATTTGTAAAACTTACAAAAAAAAAGGTCGATATTGCAAGTTATTTATGTATTTGAGAATTAAACTTATTATTAGAAACTACTAGCTTAAGGCTCGTGCCATGCACGGTAAGTCTTATTTTTGTAAGAAAATTAATTATATCCAACAAATCAAATTTGATAGAACATACAAATCAAATATATTGAAATTATAATGTCATAATCTATATTAATAGGCAAAGCGAAAAATTATCTAAAAATGGATTTTTTTAGGCTGCCCAAACACGAGAATTTTTCAGGCGGGACTTGAATTGATCAGGTCTAGTGGCCATATTAGTAAATACTTATTAATAAATGCATTTTTAATAAACATCAAAAATCAATCAAACAACACACTAAAATCTTCACTAAAACTATTAGCAAAAGTGCAAACATACACAAAATTATAAATACTGTATCCCCTTTTATATCTAAAAAAATCATTTGTCAAACACAACTTTTATTTTATAGCTATAAGCCTATAGTATACTCTATAAATCCTTAATATGTACGTATAGTACTAAATTTCATAAACAAAATTGTAATTAACGTAAATATATAGTTATATTAAATTGAAATTGAAATAAAATATTAGCTAGTTGAAAAAAAAATAAATTAAGTGATGTTTTAAAGTAATTTCTATAACATCTATTATATGAATCAATTTATTATCACTTTTTTGACAAAATCTAATAATACTCGATTTAAAAGATAATTAAAACGGAGTTGAAATAATTATTTAGGTAAATGTATATAGAATAATTATGAACACCAAATAAAAAGGAATATATATTTGTCATAAAGATAATATAAAAGATTTGGAATGATATTATTATAGAATCAAATATTAACAAAAAAAAAAAAAAGTTAAAGAGAGAAGGGGAGTTTTAGAGGGAAAAAACAACACTAGGATGTGACACGTGTCACTCCCGGTGTCTGTTTTAGTATTAAGTTATTGATTTTAAAATTTGTTCTCAAATTTTTTAGCTTATGTATGTTGAGATCATATGTGAAAATGCACATTGCAAGTTATCGTACACTAGTGGAGAAATGACATTTAATTTGCAGTGTATCCATCTGATATTCACTAATATAAACTTAATTTGGTTGTAAATTAAATTTTCTGATCTAGTAACCCTCATTTGAATTAGTTTGTCCTTAAATTATCTTACCTCGCGAAGAGATAAATTCATACTCATACGTACCAAATTTAATTTTTATTATTCACTAAATAAGCACATTATTTAATCAGAATTATCATGGATTGTAACCTCTAAAACATTCTTTAAAAGATGTACTAATTTGAAGAGAGTAATTAATACTATCAAACTCCTATATTTATATAGTATAATCCATGTTATGAAATTTACACTCTAATTGAGGCCTTGCATGGCTAGAGTATCAGCAAGTGAGTTTGATTCTCGGCTTTTGTAATCTATTGAAAGACCATTCCATCTTGTTCGAATAGCTTTACTATAGGACAACATTACACGCACCTTTCCAAATAATACATGTGATGATTGTCACACATTAATTAATTAATATAAGAATATATAAGGCTAAGGCCTAAGGGGCTGCTTCCGTTATTACAATGTGGTTTTAAGGTAAAAATTTACCGGCCTTATCAAGCGAATTTTTCTTATTGATAATAGGTGCAGTTTAAACCTGTTTTCGATAAACAAACATTCTAATTGACCTTAAACAATTAAACCTTGTTTTCTTCGAATACCCTAAATTTCAGATAAAATATCAAATCAAAAAAATTCGAATTTACGAGTGCGATTGGATAAGGAAAAATTGTATGTACGTAAAACATTATTGTAGGATCAAAATAGTTGGTGTGCTCCACACAAGTCCAAGTAGAATGGGCCAGTTTGGCTTATATTGTTGTTTTGCATGCTTGTGAGTTGTGACTGAGATAAAATAATAATGATCCATCCATCTATCTAGGCTTGTTTCATTAAATTCACTACTCGTAGTTGGTTTTGATTGATTGTTAATTTTATCATCATCTTCTTCTCCAGTATCACTAATACAATCTATAGTGGGGTTTTGTGTGGGACCCTTCAAAGTGCATTGATATTTGAAATCTAACTTCATATACATATTACACACTGTAGTCAACATCCATGCCAAATTGCCAACCACTAATGCAATTTTGAGGTACACAAATAATTTTAAAAGAACAAGTACTACAACATACAGTATATAGGAAAAAGGACCGCTAATTACTCCCTCCGTCTCTATTTCTTTCTTTTATTCTATTTGATTTTGTACGGTCTTAAAGACGGACGTGTCTTAAAACGTCTATATTTTTAATTCGATATACGTAAAAATTATAAAAACGTGATATTAATAAAATATATAATAAGACGAATCTAACAAATTTTCACATGACTATATTATCTATTATAAACTAACGATAATATAATATATGGTCAAAATTTTCTAAATTTGACCCAAAAAAGGCAATGGTGCAAAAATAAAGGGACAAAGAGTGTAGTCTATAACTTTATATACAAATTTGCATTGTGGGATCAAACCCCACTAAAGGTATTCCATTTCTAAAGTACCTAATCCGCTAACCTAGGTCGGGAAAACCTGTGAAAGGTTCCGGCTTTGGATTAGGCGTAGGGCCTGTTCACATTTATTGAATTGAACTGAATTGAAATGGAGCTGAAGCGAACAAGCCTGTATTTTGTTTTAATATACTTCCAATAATTTGACTAATATATTTGTCATCAATATAGTGCCCATTTTTTTTATAAATAGTAAAACCTTGTAAATATTAACAGTATGTATTTTTTAAAGCAAATATTAAGAATATTAATATGAAGTACATAAGGTGAGAGTAAAGGTGTCAATTCGGATGATCGGATCGAGTCCGATATGGTCAGGTCGGGTCAATTTTTAAAGTTACGTCATACTAAATTGTTATGTTCATGCGAGTTCAAATCTAAATCGGATATTTTTCGGATCGGTTTCGGACCGAGTGTGCCTTTGACACCTCTAGGTGGGAGTGAATCTGGCTGAGGGTCAGATGGGAGACATAACTACATACGAGTAAGCGTTATGAATTTTAGATACTTTAGAGAAACTTGATATTTACATCCAGGGTTTTGCTTGCAATTTTTAAAAGTCCCTAGATTGACCATTATTGGAGCTAAAAAAATACAAAATAGTTTTATAGCTTTGCTTGTGAAAAAATAAATAAATAAAAAAAAAATTCTCAGATGGGAGATTGATAATTAATAAAATATAAATTTTGAAATAGTAACTAACCATCTGGCACAATTTAGCTACAAAATGAATTAGCTAGGAATTTTATATGGTATTAAAAACTAATTTGTACGTGGCATGAAAAATTAATTTGACAATTAAGTTACCCTTGTTTTAAGGCTACCGTTTCAAAGTCATTACAAGGTGTTTAGACGTTTGGTCAGAATTTGTGTACACGAATACCAGACTCTAGCAGATAATATTGGTGGTTCAATTTATAATTCTATATTGGATAAGTTTTCCATGTCTTGAGATCATTAATACATTGGATAATCTATTGATGGGATTTATCTTGTAATACTTGACTTTGGATACAATTTGGCAGTATTTAAATGGTCTCTTGGTTGCATAAAGCAAAAGGTATGCTAGCACCTTCGAAATCATTGTCAGCCAATTCCCTTGTTGGTCCGATAAGGGGTGAATTACATCACAAGACTAATTAAAAAAAACTTAAGAGCGATCTAACAATTGCGAAGTAATAAATTATATTAAAATTATTATTAAAATACGGGATTATAAGTTGAGTAGGGGCCACGTGAGGGAAACACTCGTATAAGTTATTTTCTTATAATTTTTATTGAATATTACGGAGTAAAGTTACTATATAAAAGTTATTTTCTTAATAATTTTATTGAATATTACGGAGTAAAGTAACTAATAGTTAACCATATAGCCTTAAAAATTCCATCTGGAAGCATCCCGTCAAGGTCAGCAGGAACCATGTCTTACACAACTTGCTATATCTGTTACTAACACACCAGAATACTCAATTATTACAAACATACAGTACTTACCAATAAACTTGATGTTCCTGAAATTTTGAGGTCAAATGACTTGAATTTCAGCACCAAAATCATCAGCTCAAAAAACAGATGTAATGTGTCAACAATTTCACTGGATATTAAACAGCAGAACACCTTAGCATATTGATCACTTGTTAACAATTTCACTAGATATTAAAGAAAGGTACGAATATCGATCTTTATTTTCTCAAGAACAATAATTCAAATACAATCAATTTGTTTTACAAATGTTAGTCATAGAGAAGAAGATATGAAAGAGTTGATATTGTGGAAAACAAATATGAATCCTACTCTCATGAGGGCACAACATATATTCGTACTCTCAAACCAATCAAAACCTTCCGTATAAATGAAAATACCAACCCAGTTTTAGTCCTGCCAAAATAACAAGGCTTCCGCATGTACATGCTTCTATATACATAAACGCCATAAGAGGTGATCAAGCCTAATTCAACCAGCTCGCCCTGATGTCCCGAGCTGAGCCACAAAAGGCCGACTTTTTTGGACTAAGTCCTTGGTCCATCATCACCTGATTTACCTCCATACACTGTCAGCCCCCTCTGCCTGAAACCAAGCTGTTCGCATTAGTGCATGACAATCTTTCATGTTGCTGTACTATTTTTGCACTTTGCAGGCTTGCAGCTATTCTTACTTCAATGCTAATTTTAAAACACCATTACACTTGACAATTCCAAGGATTTTCAGAGCCAGAATATCAAATAAGTAACAAAATTTATTCTTGTTCTCTGACACAGCCACCAGGAAGCAGAAACTTGTATTTATCAGTGTTTTCAATCAGATAGGCAGGAAGGTGAACCGCAGAAGCAGAACGTGGAATCGATCCCATCTTCTTGATTAGCTCCTTGAAACTATACTCTTCAGGAAGCATGTCAAAGAGGTTGTCTCCTTTACAGATGAGTTTCTGAATTCTTCTATGATCTAAAAATTCTTTCTTCTTAACACGATCAGCATGGCTATAAGCTGTCATCTTAAACACAAAACCCTGGAGGTACCTAAAGCAGAAGCTACAATGCCAACCGGCATCTGAAAGAATAATATTTGACATCCGAGAATGCCTGTAATGTGTTAATGGACTGTAAATGTGGGCTGAAGCCCGCCAGTTGCTGTAGTCCACTGGAAACTCGAACGAGTACATGTAGTGCTTCAGCTCGAGGTGTAATACAGGTGGGATCTCATCACACCATTGAAGGAGTTTTATGGTGTGTGGACTAGGAATTTCATCTGCATCTGACATAACAAGGATGTCACCAAACTGAATACCTGCCTGTCGAATTAAGCGATTCATAGCCATCCGATGGTCACTCTCAAGCTTGAAGGGGTTTTTGTGGGACCCTGGGCTTCTAATATGCCCTGGAAAGAAACCATAGGCAATCTGACTCTCGGCAAAGGCAAAACGAGCACGATTTGAAGCAAAGTACAGAGGCTTAGGGATGCCAGTGAAGGTTGTGTTGGATTCTATGATTACAAATTTAGTTACATAGGGCTTGAGCTCGTGCCACCTAATCTCAACCAAGTGATAGAGTTATGAGAAAGAGAATGTTGAAAAGCTTAATTATATTGATGTAATTCCATGAGTATATATAGTACATGAGTAAGCAATATAATACGACTAGATACATTAGAGTACATGTCTAGGTACATTAACTAAGAATAAGGGATATCTTTGACCATCAATCTAAAGAGTAAATTAAGGAATAAATCAAGGGATCATTATCCTTTACACCAAGTCTAGCTCGTTGCTAAAGATGATAGCATCAAATACATGTCGAGGTTCAGAGCGGACTGACCATCCATGAAGGCGACATAAATGATCCATAGAAACATTTTCTGCACAGAAGTGAGGGATACGGGAAAATGGTGGAGGTGGTTTGTCCCAAAGAGGACGGAAAAAATAGGCGATTTTCTGGCAATTGGTAAAAATTCCAACCAAACAAGTGGATAAAAGAAGGGCAAGGATGAGTATGATAAAAACAAATTTAGGTGAAGATCGCCTAGAAAGGCGTAGAGGTTGAAGGGGCATTATTTACTGAGAGGAAAGCTAAAGGGTGAAGCAGGTTCCATAGTTTCTTGCACTTATATTTGTGCCTTTGTGTATCTCTCTCATCTGCATAGAATACAGCAGAAGATCAGTCATTAAATTTGATCTATTGGACTCAAAAGAGAATTTTCACACAGCTTTGGCATAAAAAGGGAAAAGAAAACACTCTTACCTCCATTAACAAACAATCTGGTCACTTTCCCATTGCTAGAAGCTATCAGTCAATCGATCAGCAGTCAATAGTAAACGCATCACTGATAATGCTTGTTCTCCGATTGTGGCAAACCAAAGAAAAAAATTTACCCCAAATGTATGCAGCTCATGTCTGATAACCTATAAAACAGCCATAGTAACTTCATCAACTTCTTATGCTGAGGATATTTTGTCAATAGGCAAATTATGCTGCCAATTTACTGAAGACAGTATATGACACTCGCACATGGGTATAAGGAAATTTTTTGTAAAGTAGCCGAATTTGATACCTAAGAACGCACCCAGTCACGAGCCCTCTAGTTCATGTAACATAGTCTAGGATGCAAAACAAGAAGGTGCTTAAAGCTTATACCATTAACTCCTTTGATGGGCTAACATAAGGGGAGTGAGGCAAATAATAGAGGCCAGGACTGCTCCTGGAAAGTGTTTCTGCAGTTTGGAGATGGCCACCAAACTAAAACGGAGCTCTTTCCAAGATACACCAACTATGCTGGTGTCAGCCACCTTCAAATAATTAATCCTCGAGGCTTTGCTCGTCTAAAGCTATACGCGTTAGGATAATAAGAGGAATGGCACCAAAGATCCAAATCAAGTGAAACCTCAGGAAATTTAGGTCTCTTGAAGCCTCAATGTAGCATTCAGAGCCACAAGACTTTTAACGTGTGCAATCACACATGAATTCATCAAGTAAAATTGGGAATAGGACTTTTGAAGAGTTGGGTTTTAGACAATATGTATTATACTCCATATATACAAATCTTTGAGAATTTTTCTCTTAAATAGAGCGTTGTCAGCCGCCTGGCTATTCTTCTTGCACTTAATTTGCATTGTACAGAAGTAGAAGCACCAGCTGATTATTGTGACCTATCTAACAGTAAGTGTTCATCTCCCCTACCTCTTAAAAGCAATGATTATAACTTGCAACTGTCAACCAAAGACTTTAAGGCATTTATGCAAAATATCTTGTATCTATTAACTTGCCAGTTGCTAATATTGCCATCTATCAGCAGTGCAAACGCATCTTCTGGGTCATAATGTGGAACCCAAAAAAAATAAAAACAGCAACACCTCCCTCAAAAACAACTAGAAACTTTCAGATACTGCCTTTGTAAATGCTAGATGGTACAACTACTACTCCATACTCAGTTACTCACTAAGGACTAAGGAGATTCACATAGTGTGAATTTAATGTTACAAAGTTGGAAATTTAAAGTGAGCACATCATTAATGACATGATATGCCAAAGAGGGGAAACTCCAAGTTGATAATTGTGACATTTGAGTCTATCCCATACTGCCTCCCATAAACTGAAAATCCAACCCAAAATTCCCCCCTACCAATACCAAGATAAGCAAAACAACCCGAAAATGCCCCTCTACACGCCCACAAGACCCTACACGTCCCCAAAATGCGTCCCTACAAGTCCCCATGATACCGTAAACCCCTAAAATGCCCCCCTACATGCCCCCAAAATGCCTCCCTACAAGTCTCCAGACCTGTGAAAGGTTCCGGCCCACTAGGGCCCTTCTCCTTACCAACCAATAAAAAAAAAGTCCCCAATATAACGTAAACCCCTAAAATGCCCCCCTAGACGCCCCAAGATACCCTATACATCCCCAAAATGCCTCACTACAAGTCCCCAAGACACCTTAACAACCCAAGGTACCCTATACAGCCCCAAAATGCCTCATACAATTCCCCAAGATACCCAAAACGACCCGAAAAGGCGAAACTGCCCCCTACAAGTTCCCAATATACTAGTATCATGCATTTAAGCATACCACATTCATAAACTAGTATCAGCTGCTTTCTTGCTAGGACTTAGACCTATCTGAGAACCTGACATAACTAATCATCCAATTGCCCTGAACTTCGATACAATCAATGACCTAAACCAAACTCAAACTTCCCATATTCGGAATCCATTAAAGTTCAGCAAAAACCCATACATTTCCAATAAGTTTGCTCATTTCTGAAGCTAGGAATCATCCTTAAACCTTCCTAATTTTTCAAGTAACCTTAGTAAGTAAGGAGTATCTCATACTTTGTTAAAAACAGGGGAAAAACTATTATTTTTCCCTTCTGAATTTGATTTTCCTAATTAAAGAGCATATTATACAAATCTTTGATCAAATTTGTACAAAAGTTAGCTCATAAGCTCAGGCAACCCCCAAACACAAGAAATAAGCTCAAAGATGTAATCTTTCTAATTTAACCCAGTAATGAGGTTAAATTTCAGCAAGATTATGAAATTAATAATTCATCAAGATTTGTATTTATAACATCAAATAATACAAATTCAAGCGGCAAAATTAAATAATAATTAAAAAAACCCATAACATTTAAATCCATAATTTTTTTTTTTTTAATTGAAAGTCAACTTTCTATATTTGAATTACAATATCAATAAATAAATAAATAAATAACATTAAGTTGCATAAATAAAAGAAAATAAATAATTTACCTGGTAGTATTATAAAAAAAAAATGGAAATAATTAGCTGGAGATTTGCCCAGGTAGAGGGGAAAAGAGGAGAGAGAAAATGGGAGAAGCTTAATAATGGTGAACAAGTCAGATTAATATCTTGTTTGTTCTTTTCTTCGTCAATCTTCTATCAAAATTAAACCTTAACTATGTTCCACGTGGCACGTTATTAGAGAATGAGTTCTTTCATGGTACGAATTATGTTTGAATATGCTTATTTGTAGATTATTAAGCTTAATTTAGGGTGCTACTTTTTTTTGTTTTTTTTTGTTCATCTCAATGTTGGTATAATAAGAATAAAATGATTAATGCTAATAAAAGTAATACTCCATTCGCTTATATTTATATTATTACGTGATTACGTTACGGTTTTATAAGATTTACTTTGTGTTTCTTTGTACTATAATTTATTGAGATTATGCAAGTATAGATTCATCTTGTAGCTACACTATTATTGCCGAGTATTGATTTTCAAATTGTAGCGAGCTTAAATATATATTATTGATCCATCTAGACAATGCATTGACACACATATAGTTAGTTATAACTTATAAGACTCCTAATTTTCATTAAACGAACAATCGAACAGATATCTTATCTAGATTAAAATTTATTGTGTGTCTATGCAATATGCATTCCAAATATTAAATATGACTTATTGTTATAGGTTTCGTCTTAAATTTTGTTTAGAAGGTGCAAGTCACGGGCAAAGTGAAATTGTTTTGACACTAATTTATGTTTGAAATATAGAATAATAAAGCCATCATTATAAGGTTAGAAGGCACCACTAAATTAGTATTTGTGTTCATGTCAAAGATCTGGCCCAACAAGCGTATCAGCCCATTTACGAATATAGGCCCAAGAAGCCCACAGCCTAACTGAATCAATTTATGGGCCTTTGTAAGTTGTGAAACATTTTTTTAGTGTACATACATGTAAAAAATAAAATTAAAAAAAAAAAAAAAAAAAAAAGGAAAGAAAGAAAGAAAATAGAGGTAACAAGTAAATGATACTTCGTTATATTTGATCTCGAGTCATATCATTAATTTATGTAAAATTTTGTTGACTTTTATAAAAAATGAATATATTTTTGTTGTAATACTCTAGAGAAGACGAGATTAAAGGTCCATATTAAAAATTTTTAAAAAGACGCTACTTAATTTATAGTTTCGTTAAAGGATGAGAGCCCTCCAATGCAAAATCGAAAACGCAACAAAACTAAAAGAATTGACGATTAATTAAAGTTAAACACGTAATCTCAAGGTAATTACTAGTACTAATAACTTGAGTACTATGTTAAACATTAGTACTCGATTACCAATTGAAAAAAGTGAGTTTTTTTTTTTTTTTTTTTTACTGCCACAAAATTCAAGCCTCCAATGCTGAAGAAAGCTTGATCTCATCAACATAGAACTTGTTCCTCACCAACTGACAAGAGTTAGTTCATCTTTCTCATCAACATATAATTTGATATCGTCAACAAAAAGTTTGAGTTTTTTTCAAATTCGAGTTGAAATATCATATACATCCTTCTCTCTTCGAAACTTTTAACGTAATATTATGTCACGAATTAGGGCCTGTTCTGATTGATTGAAATGAGCTGAATTGAACTTAACTGAACTTATTAGAGCTGAACTGAACTGAATTTATTAGAGCTGAGCTGAACTGAACTGAACTTATTAGAGCTGAACTGAACTGAACTGAATTGAAAATAATCGTATGAGAACGAGCCCTTAGTTGGACAAGTCGAAAGACTAATACAATGTACACATTAGGGGCCTGTTCTCATTGACTAAAATGAGCTGAACTGAATATTTTATGAGAGAAGAAAATTAGGAGTTAAACTAAACTGAACTTAACTTAACTTATTAGAGCTGAAATGAAATGAACTGAAAATAATCTGATGAGAACAGGGCCTAGGTTTAAACTATAAATTTAGAATATAAACATTTGTGGAGTAATAATGTTTAGAACAACCAAACATATTCATTTGAAGTCTAATTTAAGGCACATTGTTTCTCGTTTTCAGATTAACTTATTAGACTTGTTTGTGTTTGATTTAACCTAGTGTTTACACTTAAGTGAGCTTCATTTTTATTTATTTCTTAATGTACCCTTAGTGATAACTTGCGGGATTGAGCAAAAAGAAAAAAAACTCAACCGATATTATCCAATTATGAGATTTTTCAGGTTCAACAAGCTTCCCAATATTGAATAGTAAATACATGGTGCAGACCAACGAATTCACATGAAAATCATGTCTCTTATAACTACAATTTAACGTGAGATGGTTAAAGCTCCCCTTCCAGTTTCATTTGATCTTGGGATACACACACCAAAAAAAAAAAAAAAAAAAAAAAAAAAAAAAAAACAATAAATTAAGTCATGGCCGCCAATTGATAAATAAATGAATTCATTGATTATAAACTTATACAGTTTATTTATATCTTGATTTTGGGAAAATAGTAGGCAATCTCAAACTCTCAATAATACTAATAAGCAAAATTATGATGCTAATTCGAGTGGTTACATTTACACCCAAAAAGACAAAGATAACATTAAGTTTTTTAACTATATTACAATGCAATCGTTTAGAGTAAGATAACTACCACATTATGAAGTTCAAAATTACTCCAAACAATTGCTTGAGTAAACTACTAATATAATTACTCTATATATTTCACCATGATGATGTTCTTCTACTAAGATCATTCATCCCCTCTCCTTAGCTTGAGTCGTTGGACTGATTCAATGAACGTCCTGTAGAATAAAATAAATTTTACATTAGAACTCATTGCTCTAACAACGCGACAAATCCCAAGATTAAGGAATTTAACCTTTCACATACTCCGTTTTCACACACAAAAAAGGCACTTAATGTCCCTAAAATACCTAAGTACTTTTACATGAGAAGGTAAATAAAGGTAGAATAATATATACTTCCTCCGTTCTTTTTTACTTGATCCGTTTTGACTTTTACACTATTCATCACCCCTCCTTTGACCATCTTTTGTGAATAATATGTAAGGAAAAATATATTCATGTTGAATATTTTTAAATTCGTCTTAATAAATACTATCATAATATGTAACTTTTATAATTTTTTACTTGTGGAAAATTAAAGTTATTGATCGTTAAAGTTTTGCATTGGCAAGCGTGATAAAAGAAACAGGTCAAGTAAAAAAGAACAGAGGAAGTAGTAATTATTTCGCTACACAAAGTTACTTCACTTCATATCTATAGATTCATTAGTGTTGTACGTATAAGTCGTGTAAATAAATTAAACGACCACTGATATTAGTCTATGTAGTTTACTTGTTTAAGAGATTACTGAAACAACGTAAAGATGTACAATATGAGATTATAGTAATCATTGGAATGAGGATTATGTCCATGAACTAACCAACCAAACTCAATCATACCTAGGCTCTTTGATAGGGTGCAATGAACAGATACAATGCATAGACATATCAGGATTATTCGTTCATTCTCTTTTCTAATTTCAGCAACCTTATTAAAATAGAGGGATCATTCGTGCATTTTTATTATGCTTTATTTTTTTATTAATCATTCATTCGGACATACATCTTACAAAGTAGTTTACTATTATACTTGAACGTGTTCATATTTTATTCGTTCTCCGTTCATGATTATCACATATCTATTACTCTTAGTTGAGATTATACTATTGACGTGATCATTACTCTTGTTATCAGATCGAGTGATCAATCAATTAAATAATAGATTTGAAAAAATATACCTCCATGGTACATCTCCAGCAAGAAGCCAATCACCATCCCCATCTTGGTAAGTAAGCTTGTAATTATCCATATTATCCTGCCCTGAATTAGGAAAAAAAAAAAACAAAGACAAATTAATAAATTAATCCAACAACTTTCTTAATTAAAATTATTTAATTTATTAGGTAAACTAGATAAAACATGTGAAAAAAATGTTTTCTAAAAACAATTTTTTTTTACCTTTGCCAAACATAGTAAGCAAGCTACAAATGAGAGCATCATAAGATTGGTAAAGCTTCAAATCAATCTTCCTTGTAATGAAGAACCCTTCCATTTGCACCTTAATAAACATCGACCGTGATCCGCCACAACCACCGCCTCTTCCACCGTTCTCCATAGCCGGAATATTCCCTCCATGGCGGCGTTGCTCGAGGTGAGCGCTCTTTCTATAAGCCTTGATTGGTGGCCACCCCACAATGCAATCACCTTCATTTCTACAAAAAAATTCCAATACCCATTAGTCAAAATACCATATAAATTCTTTTATGATCAATACTTGGACCAAATTTCCCTATACCTACACCTAAAAATGTCACAATTTTTTAGCATTAAAATCAATGTTGTATTGTTTAACTAATGGTCGATTCAATTGACTGTCAGATTGTCTGATACAAGAATTTACGCAAACCAATAAACTTTTGACAAAGATATCCAAAACCCACATGTTAAATTTCACATACGAATAAAGTTAAAAAAAAAAAAAGAAAAAAAAAAAAGGTGTACTTACTTGTTAATGGTGAAAGAAGTGGAATTGCATAGCCTTTTAGGTAGTTGATGATCATCCTCATTAGGGTGTTTATCCCAAAGCCAAAGAGGCAAAGTTTCAGGCATTGAAACAATTAAACTTTCCACTTCATTAACTTCTCCAAACCCTCTTTTTTTATTCATTATTTGGAAAAACCTATCATTAATTTCCTCTTCCTTTTCTTCTTCTTCTCCATAATTATCATCATTAACACTACTTTGGCAAGATAAAGAACTTGAAATAGAATTATCCTCTTCATAAACATGCTTACCCTTGCAATTAACATAGCTAATTAAATCCAATTCTTTCAAAATTGGGATTTTAGGAGGGGCATTTGACAAAGCAAGACCTAATTCAAGCTCCATTTTTTGTAATTAATCCTCTAATCAAAGATAAACCCAGATGTTAAAATTGCTCAAATTCGTCAAAGATCTAATCTTTTCGACTTTTTTCAATCCAATTTACCAACTTTGGGATTGTACTCTGTTTGGGTTACTCTGTTTTTATGTGGGTGTATATATATAAAGGTATTGGAGGAGAAAGAGAGAATATAGCTGACAAAGTGAAATCAAAATTGAAGTGTGGGGACATATAGACAAGAAAATTGAGAAAAATGCAAAAAAATAATAATTAAAAAAATAATTAAATTATAAAATTATAAAGAAAAAAGAAAAAAAGAAAAAAAAAAGAGGCAAACAGTTGTTCCAAAGTGTCTGAATCAATGTTAGGCTTTTGGCCGACCCACTTACTAAGCTTGTTCCCTAAACACATCGTTTTGGTGCCGACATTGTCGCTTTCTTCATTAAATTTTGCGCTTTTTCCTTCTCTTTGTTTTACCTTTTAAACATCAAACACTTTCAATATTAGTGCGTGTGGCTTACAAGCTTTAGTCTTTATATGGTTAATGAGAATTTTCTTTTAATTTTTTTGGGCAATTATCTATGAAATGTGTGGGCAAAGATGAGGAAAAAGATTGAATGGGTTACATCCATGGTCCTTACATTGAATTATGGAGGAAATTTTGTCAAAGTCGAAGAAAAAGAATGCCTTTGTGCAATGCATTTTGTTTCATCTGATGAGTTTCGTGTCTTGTAAGTTTCGTAATTGTCGATACAGATGGACTATCGGGCGAATATGGTGCTTGCTTTGGGCCCAATAAGCGAAGGGAATAAACTCGGTTACGTTATCTTTTAAAACTGTTCTTTAATTATCACTTTTAAGTTTTATAATGGCAATTTTCCTTGTTTTGAATGATGTAAGTATCTTTTGGAATTTGAATATGAAAAATTAAAGTGATTAATACGACAAATTTCTAAATATTAGTGGTAGCATATATTTATTGCTTATTCATCTAATATTTACACACAACTACTCCTAAAGAAAGAAGGAAGATAGTGCTATATATGTGAGCTCCTTTAATACATTTATTAAAAGAAAATTAATTTGAGGTATATGGGGTTGTTGCAAAATTCTAAATCAATGACCTTAATTTTAGGTAATACTACTTTGGATACCTTAGATTCATACGACAATATTTATTTTTTGTAGGGAAAAGATTCATACAACAGTTTAATTTGGGTATTTTCATCTATTTTCATTTATTTGTTCTGTTTGATTGCTTACATGAACTAATGGACTTCATACTGTGGATCTGCAATGTTTTTTTTTTTTCATTTTTTTTTTCTAAAGTAGACTTAATTCAATGACTCATGTTTGTTCAAATTGATCCAAAGATATAAACACAATTGATCGAATTACTTAATAATACTCTGTATTGATAAATAATCATGCATCACATGTCACACCTACACAGAGAGAATTTGAACTCTATCTGTTGAATAAGATCAAAAATTGCCAAAAAAAATTAAATGACACAATGAATATAATTGAACTTGGCTAAAGTGTTGTTCATCTAAATTAATTAAACAATCAAACATAAAAGTGAATTTGTTCTACATATACATGTCCAAATGAAATCACATTATTAGCTATGAGAATATCCAAAATAATAAAGACTATAATATGAGGCCAGGTATTATAAATTTATTACCCTTAATTATATCTATTTTAGATATTAGATAACAAGTTGATGACTTAATGGAGATCGATGTACGATTAAATACATTAGGTTAATTGATCAATACTATGTACTGTATAAATAATTTATCTATTGATATAAAACTAGAAAGTCTTAAAACTCAATTTTGAAACAAAATTAGTTTGAAGATTGTCGAAAGTTTGACGCCTTCAATTTGCTCCTTAGTTCTAATATAGTAAACATATTATATACCTTTTTATAGTACATATTTTAATCCTAACCATGATCCACCCCACGAAATCAATTTTGTTAGTCTCTGCGGCATGCATGGAGCATACACGCACATGAATTTTGGCGTGGGATCAATAAATACTTTTTCTTATGTATTGTAGATTCATCACCGATTAGTTACTTGCTCGATACTTTTTAGTTATAACATTATTTTTTAAATAATCAGTTACAACATTTAGTCGAGTTTTACATTTGTCAATACATATCTTACATATATTTTTAATTATCTTTTATTACGTAAGATTATGAAATTTTGAATAAGATGAATTTAATTAACCTAATTTCACATCCATGACATGATAATTTTTTTTTTACGGGCATGACATGATATTTTCTAACATACGCATATGGTTCAAAAAAACATGATACACATCGCTCGGGAGTCGGATGCATCCCTACAATCCTAAGGACTTGTTCACTTCACCTTAATTTCAGTTCAATTCAGTTCAGGTCAGCTCAATTCAGTAAATGTGAGCAGGTCCTAAGACTTTTCAATTGGACTCCGAAACATGTGAATTGAAATTGGTTCAAAATCATGGATTAGAACTTTTAATTTTGGATATATATATATATATATATATATATATATATATATATATATATATATATATATATATATATATATATATATATATATAAAAGAGATCAAAGTGTTTTTTCATGGATCCCACCACACCTAGGAGGCCATGCACTTTGCCTTTAAACAATACAATTAGAGAAGGATGTAAAATATCAAACATTAGATTAAAAATAATTGGAGAAATTATATTTTAATAAACCTAAGAAAGTTGATAGCACGCTCTATAGTGTAGCGTAAAAGATGCATGCATGCAAAGGTATAGTGTTGTCCAAAGCTTGAACTATAAAAAACCTCGAGAATTAAAGGTTAGTTTAAGATCAAAGAGTAGTGTTTAGATTTTTAAAATAAAAGTTAGAATTATTTTTGGGCACCACATTACTTGTTTGCATTATAAATCCGAGACATACATGTCGTTCTTGATTTCAGTCCATTTTATTTATATCATTTTTGCAACATTAACTGAACCAACCTCTGTTTTTTTTTGTGTTTTTGCCTCGCCATTACACGGTTACACTAATATTCATATATTCCATGCCCCCAACCCTATCATCTTACTGTATAGTACTATTACGGTACAGTAAGACGATTTTACGTTACATATAATTTTAATTTTAAGATAATTAAGTTACGTCCTTAATAAGATCTATTACCTCTGTTAAATGTTATGTGCAACTTTGGAATATTATTTGTGAAATATAAAATATTTCAAAGTTGCACATAACATTTAATGGAGGTAGTATAAAAAGTATCTACTGGCATACTAACTGCAATATATAAGTCGGTAACTATTTCAAAATCATTAAAACTGATTCCCTTTCCTTCACGATCACTATATCATCGTTGGAGGGGGTAATTTAGCTTTAAAGTGGCTTAAAATCAACAATGCTCGGGCTACAACCTGACTTGAATCGCGAATTTAACCTCTTACTTTTGTCAATGTGATTTTTATGTTCATTGTTGTGTTTTGTGCTAAAATATCATCAAAACGTTACTTGTTTAAAATTCTCCTTTATTTAGAATCTGTGCTTTTACCAAAACAATTGATTAAATTGCACTTAGACACGTAATTAAAATGCTAAAAACACAAGTTCATGAGGTATGTGGTTAGGCAAAAATAAGGAAGATTCTATGTTATTATCTAAATTCATCGTAATAGTAGTCGTACGATACGTTGTTTGTCCTTCTAAAGATGATTCATAGGACTTGAACACCTTTGATTTAAGGGAAAACTTTGATATTTTCCATGCATTGGATTTGAATGACACTTGGTATTTTGATACGAGGAGAGAGAATTTTAGGGAACACAATTTTAGGTCTCGTCATGTTTTGATTAACCAAATAATTCTACTCTAAGCAAACCTCTAAATTACTTATTTGTTTTCCTAACATTACGTGCACCGTGACTTATCTATTTTACTCCGTTGTTCTTTTTCATTTTATTTTATTTTTATAACATTTCTAAATTGCTCATTTATAATTATTAAGGAAAATATAAGAAGTTAAAAAAGAAAATATTGAGAATAAATTAATATTAATTACATCGATTTGTACGTGATTTTATCACGAATTTTCAACTTAATTCCATTATTATAAAAAGTATATACTACGGGCTACAAATAGCATTACCCAATTATTAATATCTCTAATTAATAAAAAGATATGGATTATAGTATAGATATATATATGGATTGGAGGATTTTTTTAAAAACAAATATAGCTTTATTGTTCATTAAAAAAGGTTTTATGATCAGAGTTGACATGGTGCATGACTTTTTAAGACGAATTAAGCAAAATTATATTTATAAATGTATTTTTTCTTGTATTTGTAAAAAAAAAAAAAAAAAAAAAAAAAAGAAAAAAAAAAAAAAAAAGAAAGACTAATTCCTCAAATTGTGCATAGCTGTAACACTCCAAGCAAGAACATATAAAGGGAAATGAAATAAAGGAGTGATTTGTTTGATTTTAATTTATCTAGGAATTAGTACTGTTTACTTTTTATTAGCTTTGATTTTTAGTGCATGATTAATTGAATGTGTACATTAAAAATCACATTCGCACGAGTTTATGATGGGTTACTAAACAAAATTATGGAAAAGACAATATGTCACCTAACTCCAAACATGTCTAGAATATGTGGATCTTAGGATATAATATTAAAATGAGACTACAAGATTAAGGTACTCCAAACTTTTAATTGTTATTTAAAAATTAGTTAAGGTATTTTGAAGGCAAATCATATTGCATGTCGGATAAGGGGTTTAGAATTTGGAGCAAATAAGAATTGAAGTACTATGTTGACTAAATTTCATGTGTAGAAGTAGTTCCAAGATCACATCTGATTACATCACTTACGTCATGTAATTTAGATTATTTTTTGATGGCTTTCCAAAGTTCTTTCATTTAGATGTGATAGATAGATGTAAATAGGATTATGGTTTGTTACTGTATAATTAATAAGTTGGAATTTAGTTGGATGACTATGGAGAGTGAGAGTTAGATGATCTATTATATAAATACGCCATGTAACTAAAAATGATATCATAAATTAATAAGATTTTTGATTAATAGAATAATAATGCATCCTCAATAATTTTACAACTGTACTATGTTACACGTATATGTAGTAGATATATATAAATCTACTACATAACCAAGGCTATCAAACTAAGATAAGGATTGTACCTTTTAACCTTGAGGTTAGGGGTTTATCAAATTTCCTTATGATATATATCGAGTATAATTTGATTTTAACTTTAGGATCTCAAGTTCTCAATATAATTGTATTATTATCTATATACGACTTTACAGGTACAAATAATAATTAATAGGGAGAAGGAAGGTCACGTGACATGCACCCGGCAAGCCCACGGGGAGTATGGACCGCTGAATAAAGGTGGGCCGACCACTATCCGATTAAGCCCAATAAACGATACGGGTATTTGCTTTAGACTTTTAATTGGAGTGGTCCAATTACAACTCATGCTTGGGTCAAATACCCACGTGTGCTCCCATACCTTGATTATGAATGATGATGATCAAAATGTCTTACTATATCATAAATTAACGGTTCTTCTCACGTAATTAATAGAACGAACAACTTAACAAAGAAAATTAAAGGAGAGTGAGGGATAGATTAAGTGGTTAAAGCACCCCTTCCGGTTCCAGGTAATCGATCTTGGGATCGATTCTCATCACCCGTCCTTGTGGCTCTCTAAACATTAAAAAAAAAAAAAAGAGAGAGAGAGAGAGAGAGAATAAGAGAGAGTAGCTTATACGATCAGCACATTAGTTTGATAGATAAGATTAATAGAACAAATCATGTTAACACATCCTTCTAGACTTTGAGCATTTTATATGAAAAAAAAGGCTAAATCATTATATTACTCATACATAAATGTATCTTTATCAGAATGATTGTCAAGAAAAATACAAAGTATACACAGTATTACCGATCTATTACTTAAGCTTTTTAAAGTTGGTTACTCATATATAAATAAGATTTGTGGAAGAATGAATACAAAATATATTATAGCGTATCATACATTCATGGAGGATAAGTGTGTTCAATTCATCTTATATTTCTAATTTTATAAACAATACAAGTGTGAGAAAAACCTACTATTGTTTGATCTAATAATAGTACTCATAAAGTCATATTACTCATATAAACACGTTGAGTTGAAATCTTGGAAAATTGCAAAGTTTGTTAATTGGGATTAGTGGTCACTAGCTTAGTCAGTGGTCATCAGGTCACCCTAGTACTTGTAGTGGATAACAACAACAACATAAATAAAATTCCACCACAAACACAAACACAAACACAAACATAAAACATAAACATGGTAGTTAAAGAAGCGTAGATATGAAGTGATCAATCTTGTAGGGAAACCTAAAAAGGGGACAATTTGACAAGCTAGTCAACCCTATATTTATTACCTTATCAACTCCTAAAGTTAATTAGTTTCCCCCCTTTAAGAATTTATTGTAACCATGCATATATTCTTTTAATTTCTTCATACTATTTTTTTTTAATTTTTTATTTGTTTCCTTCAACTTACCTAAATAGGTTAAATGAAAGTAAAATGCACAATAATAAATCAAGCATAAATGAGCTAAATCCTGCCAAGTTAAAGAAGTCAAAATAACTACAACTAAGCTAAATTAAGAAAAAAAAAAATTAAGTTAAGAATAACAAAATAAGTTTAATTTTATTTTATTTAATTTTTTTTTTTACAAAAATTAGTAACACAAGTTTCATTAAAAAAATATTTATCTTAACAGAAGATTTTAAGAAAATTAAGTAATTAGATGTAAAAAGAATTTTTCCCTGAGTTGAATTGAATTGATTAAATTAAACTAAGTAAAAATTGAATTGAAGTGAAGTAAAATAATTAACTAAACTTTAAAAAAATCCAAAAAATAAAAAAAAAATTAAAAAATATAAGACCTTAATAAAGCTTAATATGTCCAAATCAAACTAATAGTATATAATATACTTCCTATGTAGTTTGATTGTGACACCTAGAATATATCCATGGTGTATAAATTAACTCACTCTAAGTTTATTACTGTAGAGTTTGTTAGGCAATGGTTTTGGCCATTGTATTTTTATATGAGTGAAGGTACAGTGTGGTACAATCATCTCCGATCCATAAGTAAACATTAATGTATACAACACAATACTTATGACTTTATCAAAATATTTTATATGTATGTACAGAGTATATATTACTTGTTACGTAATTACGTTAACGATTGAGAATAACCTTATTATAGCAACAAAATCTACTTCTCCGTTCCTTTATTTGCATGTATTTGTCACATCCAATAAATTAAAATCAAATACCGTCTATTTTCTTTGTATTCAAGAAGTAGCAAATTTAATTAAATGACAGCAATGCATGTAGCCATGTATAGTGTTTGAGGTGTAATAAAAGAGAAATAAAGCATAAAATGAAGAAGCCCAAAAAAAAAAAAAAAAATTGGTTGAGTGGATTTGAAAAAATGAGGAGTGTAATTGATTTTTGGAGTAGTTTCTCTTGAAGACAAGCACACGCTTTGAAACTGACATAATACTGGTTCCTCTAACTTCTATGCCTAAGTTTTGTCCCATGCATTTAGTAATCTTTTCAATCAATCAATCTTTTCAATTGAATTAGAGTGCCCCTGCTTTTTGGGTAGTACCTTATCTTACCTTTCTCTATTCAATTTTCCAACTTGGAAATGATCATTCTTGTAAGTTGCAAGCTTTGTGTTTGGTTTTGTGCTCATTTTGGATTACTATAACAAAGGAATTTCATATTTTTGTAACTTTGTTGACCAATTGGTAAGTTAGTTATGGTTCAAAATCAAAATTTTATAATCTTGGAAATCACCCTACGAGTTCAAGGGGAAAAAAAAAAAAACCTAGAAATTTGTCCCCAAAAGACCAAAATCTTAGATTATAATCTTTGTTATTTGGGAATTTTCAATTTCTTCGGGCTTGGAAAAAAAAGAGATCGAGGTGCTTTTTATGGATCTTAAGAAACTCCTGAAGGCCAAGTAGGTGGTTGAAACCATATTGCAACCCTTTATTATCAATGCAAAAAATTTCAAAATAGCCACATTATCGAATTAAACTCACTCTCTAGATTACAATTGAAATTTTTACGTGGTAAGAAATATATTGAACATCGTAAAAAGTCAAATAAGACAACTTTTAAGGAAAGGTGTGGATAATTAATGGGGACATTTCTTTTGTCAACTATATGACGATCATAAGTGTGGGCCTAGTATTAAAGTCTGGCCTCTAATGGACCACTTGTTAATTAAAGGTCCCATTATTGTATCTGAAATCGTCCAAACTATGGGAAGCATAATTGTCAGGCAAAGATTGGGCTAAGCCCATATTATTTGGACTTAGCTTGCCTTCTCAAGTGTAAACATGAAGCCCACCTAAGCTCGTTAAGCCGTTGTCATTTATCCCTTCTTGTTCCCTGTCATGTCCCCTTATCCAACACCTTTGTCAAATTGTAAAAGAGGTTAGATTTTTTTTAATTTTTTTTTTCTAATATGTATAAAAATTTAAGTCATACTCACTCTACAAAGTCAACAATATAAATCAATACCGACATTCATAGCAATTTGAATCAAATAATTTTCTAATTTAGTAAAATCACAATCGTTATGGATGACTACAAATACCTTAAAAATAAGTTAAAATCAAGAGGGTATATCCAAGGGTATTTTATAATTAGGTTGTACGAGTAATTTGTTATACTTGTATAGTTGTATATGACTATATGAGTGTCCAAATTCTCTAAGAAAAATAGTGGTGTCAAATGGTTTTGTTCTATCCTAAGATTTGGGACTTGAGTTTTTCAAGCATTTAAAATATTTTCATCGGCATGACATAGTTAGGAATAACCCATATACTTTAACTAAATGTCATTAAATCATCTTGAAAATTTAATCCATTTCCCAAATTATTAAGGTATCAAGTAAAAGGGAGTAGGTAGGCATTACAGATTTTAATAACAATCAATTTTTCAAGTATGAGCTATGAACTTTCAAATAATATCAAACTGGTAAAATTTTGACCATAAGAAAACAATAATGAAGGCTTGAAGTCATGGCTCATATAACACTCCTTGTTATGTCATTTATAGTTCATATTAATTATGTAGTGACATATTATTTGAACGTTTCCAACTAATGATAAGGATCATCAAATAATACTACATATTATTTCGTAATTAAATAGCTAAATATTTTATATTATATGAGAAATTGAAAATCTTAAAGCGTAGGTTAATTTAGTTATCGTTCACACAAACGCTATGTCCCCCAAAAGTAGGCTTATTTTCTACTGAAAATTACACTCTCAAATTCTAACTCACTGCATGATTGATAAACTCCCAAATCTCCTATGCCATTGCTATAAATCAGATTAGTTCTTTCCCTTTAAATGTTTAATACAAGTATACCTCTTTAAAATTTGCTTAGTATTAATCATTATGGACCAATCATTCAAGTATAATTTGGCGATAACGTTACTAATTACAACCATTTCTGTAAGATTTCCATAATTAGTAACCCAATTGTTCAAATTAATGTTCATCAATCTACTTAATTACTAGATTTGGTTAATCTAATGAGTTCTAGTAACATTCATCCTTGCAGGTTGGTTTTGCACTTGACCAAGCATTCGACGCAGCAACCCAAAAGAATTTCTGGAAAACCATTCTTCCGAATACGCCCATTCCACAATCGTTGCTAGACGCTCTACCTAAGCAAGGTTAATTTCTACTTTCTTCCATCCCTACTACGAAAGTATAAAACCAATCCCGGGACTCTAACCATCAACCTAATGGTCAGAGACCTCAGAGACTCAGAGTCGTACGATTGGTTTTATACTCTATCAGTTAGAGTCCCATGACTCTATCGAGACCAATACTTCATAATTATGCCGACAAATATACATAATTATAAGTTTATAACCTTACAAAATGCAGCACATGAAGATTGGAACAAGGAATATGATGGCCAAGTTCCCTTATCACAAAAGGTGGACGAGCTTGGGTACGAGCCACCAAGCCCCGGGTCGCTTCTTAAGCTAGACTCAGCCACCTCAATCTTCATCCTAGAGAAAGATTTAACTCCTGGAGTTAACCTAAACATTCATTTCACAATATTATCACAATATTATACCCTCCATTTAAAGTGTCCAAATCAATGCCACCCTTCTCTTCTAAGAACTTACCACAACTACTTCGCTTCTTCTCTATAAGTCCAACCTCTAAGACAGCCAGAATTATGAGCCAAACTCTAGCACGTTGCGAGCACCCTAACCCTGTTAATGGAGAAGTACAATTTTGTGCTACTTCCTTGAAAGAAATGGTTACTTCTGTGACTCAAAGTCTAGGGGACACCCACAATATTAGGGCTGTTTCAATGGATGGAGTTCGAACTGATGCACTTATGTCCTACAGAATCATGGGTGTTAATCAGATAGCTGAAGGGCGGTAATTGATTGTATGCCACAGGTTAAGTTTCCCGTATGGGGTGTACCACTGCCACCAGCCGAGGGGTGCAACCACCTTCTCAGCCTCTCTCGTTGGTTCAAAGGATGGAGCTAGGTTTGATGCATATGCAATGTGTCACCACCAAACAACAGGGGTGAGTCCTGAATATATTGCCTTCAAGGTTCTCGGTGAGCAGCCAGGGAGTACCGTGTGCCATTTTTTCCAGCCCGACAACGTGATCTTTTATCACGGTTGATAGTTGCAATGTATTACACAACTGTCAATATCGATCCCTAACTATGAAGAGGTAGAAATTTAGGAGGAGCCATTCCTCCGATCCCTCATTCCCGAATGTTCATTGTACTACAGTTAACTTTATAAAAATGCAGCCTACCACCATGAAAAGCCATGTTCAGTTGTTAACATACACTTGCAATAAAGAGGCCAGCCATGTTCAGTTGTTAACATACACTTGCAATAAAGAGGCTAAGTATAAGTTTAAATTCCTTCCCTTTCAACTTGAGGAAAAAAAAAACTATACAAGCAAGATCAGATATAAGAGAATTAGTTTCTTTACAATAAACGAGGATTTTTATTCCCTAGTTAAGAGGTCCAAATCCATCAAGAGTTTCATGAGTATAAAATTTTGTTTCGTGTAGCACCGTAGCTATGTACAAGAAAAAGAGACAGAACTACAAAACCTCATCCTCAAGCTGAGAGGACACAAGACCATTTTCAACTGGCAAAGAAGGGGGTGTTCCTGGAGGAATGCATGCTTCTCCTGTTTCTCCTGCACAGATACACAGTGCCTCGGCATCTCTTACAATTGAATCAAGGTCAATTTGGCCACTTAGCCCGTTTATGAACTTCAATAGTGTGTCGAAATCCATTTGCTCCCCAATTATCTTGTTCCTATACCTCTTGAGGATTGCAACACAAATATACAGGTGTAGGTGATCAGATGGATAATGTGTCCACAAGATCTCCCACAATCGCATTGTTTCCTCATAACGCATTTCCCTGAAAACACAAAAACCCTCTAAGGAAACAATAAAGAATACCGTGCTTTGCATGTATGTTAAATAAAGCAGTCAAAATTTATACTGAAGAAACTGTTAGAGTAAGCCTGAAAGAAGATAGACGATAATAATTTGGTGAGTTTGGTCTCTGATTCTCAGTCCTACCACTCTACCATCACATACAATCGTTTGCACTTAGAAGATTCAAAACCTCTAAGGTCCATATTTTATTTTTCAAATGATAGTCAAGGGCATGGCAAAGAGCTAAATCTTCACATATCTTTAAAGGCACTAAGAAAATACCACGAGGATTTTTGTAGCCAGATAAACGAATTTCAAAAATTAAATGTCTTGCCTTTTGAATTGTATAAGAATCCAGCGGAAACAAAAGAAATAATTTAAGCAGTCCTGCTGCTTAAAGTAGTTGTGCAGCGGACTGTCAGATAGTTCCACCAGCTGCAAAAACCACAGAAGACATCATTAGATTTCTGCAAGGTGACCATCGATTCTGAGTTGAGAAAGAAACAATGTGAAAACACAAATTTAACACAGCACAATGACAATATAAGATTCTTAGAGCCCTGATACCAAAATGAAACAATACGTTTGAGAGACATCAAAAATTTCACAGGCAAAGACTACAAGGGAACATTCAAATTCATGCCATAGAGCATCCATGCATATTTCAGCAAAGCGACACACAGATGATAGAACTAGCATCAATGGGCTGCAAAGAACTGATTTTGAAACTGAGAAACAAACATCTGACGATTTAAAAAAATTAACCAGCAATAATATTATTATGACTAGTCCAGAAGCTAGGAAATCAAGACAAATGCAAACTCTGGACCATAATGATGCTTTATTCAGCAAAAAAATTCATAGGGTTTGAAAATTCCATTGTAGGAAAAATTGATGAGTTGCTGTACCACGACCCCCACCTCCCCCCCTCCCCCAATGCACATTTTTAGAAGTATAGCATGTGTATGCATAATGTGCATACTGGTAGCAGATGTCTTCTGTGCGAAATGTATACACAAAAGAACAAGAGGATGGGACATGTAAAAGAAAGCAAAATACCTTAGACAATGCAAAAAGTTGTGCATGCATGCCACTTTGATCACGATTGAAATTTGGTCCCACGCGTTCCATTAGTGCAGCAAAACACCAAAATACTTCAAACTCATCCTCCATGACGAACAATAAAGGGGAAAGATAGTCACTCATACCCTATGACAGAAGAGTTTGTAAGAGAAAATTCCAATTAAGAACCAAGACAGCGTGATAATGAATGTGAACTAAGTATTACCTGACAATAACCAAGGTCAAAATTGTAGAACGAATATGTTAGCAGTATATCATGTAAAAGATTCACATTTGGATTATCATCTCCATCATAGAAGGAGAATGATCTGTCTGTCCGCACCTAGCAAAGCAACAAAAGTAGTTTTATTTACAAATAATGTCACTTGATTGCTGCTTACAAATGAAATGAATGCCCCCCCCCCCAACCCCGTTTTCTACATCTCAAATTCTCAATCTATGATTATAAACAGGTCAAACCACATCTTTCTCAATCAGGCCCTTTCTCTCCCTAAATTTTGTAAACCTTTTTGCCTGTTCTGGAGATATGCTCTGCAAAAAAGAGAAAATCAGATATCAGTGCCAAGCTAGAATAAACAAATTTGTTACACAGATGTTATGTCTAAAAAAATATGAACAGAAATAGTGATCCTTCAACAGCAATATATACATAGATCCCCATATCAATCATGTTATAAAACAAATCCAAGCAGCATTATATATCTAATCAAGTTTTTTTCCAGCTTGCAAATTCACTAATGAATACATCTCATATCATAAACCACATCATCCTCTGGTATTCACAACCCCTATATCTAGTATTTATACCCACATAAATGACTCACTTGGTAACTATGAGTAGAAAAAAATTCCATGAAAATATCAAAAGTTAAATTTTTACTGCAGAGAAGACAGGATTTAAATGAACAATCCAAAATAGTGCCAAGATAGAGCAAATTGTAAATGGAACATTCTGTTTCTCTTCTATGTATAACTGTTTCAGAGAGAGACTTCATAAGTTCATGCATAGTTATTCAAGATTGTTCGTCATAATAAACAAAAAAGCTCTGTGTTAATTATTGCCAATAATTTTATAAAAACGAAACTCAAACTAAGAAAGGCAGTGGGAGGATTCAAGGAGAATAGACAGCAGAACAATTTGACGCCTCCACACAACAGTGAGGTACTACGTTAAATATGATTTACCAGATCATCCTACCAAGCAGACCATATCACCCACAACATAAAGCCAGAGTCATTGAATTTAAGGTACCTTTGAAACCATTATATATCTGCTAACTTGCTAAATTTATGTACAGAGGCACTAACCGACATGAAAGTTAAATGCTTCTAAGTTCTAACCCAAGCAAAAGGTCCTTAAAATCTAATCAATGCATCACACAAGTATGAATTAGTTAAATAAATTACATAAGAGTAAACTAAGTATATAATGATAACAATAACAACATCAATCATTATTCCCAAAAGGGTGGGATCTGCTGCATTATCTCCAGTGGTCATCAACAAAGATACTTTTCCTCCATCCACTTCTACAAATTCTACATGAACCCGCAAACCCAATTTCTACATATCATTCTTGATTACCTCCATCCAAGTCATCTTTGGCCTTCCTCAGCTTCTAAAATCCCAACTGTTTAACCTATGAATTTTCTAGTAATAATCTCACATGCCCAAGCTAATGTAATCAGAATATGGTGAGGGAAGCAGAAAACAGTACTAACAGATAATAATAAAACAGCAATTTATATATAACTGGTAATCAGTGTCAACAACTTCTCTTGCAGGCCCCAAACTATGTACATAAAAATTTTCATTTCTTTAATTTTAGTAGTCTATATGGGATGATCTCAAGCCATAAACGAAATATTTTGCTATAGTACAGAATGTCCTGATACTAAGGAATGTTTTGCCCTTACGTGTCAAAAGTTGTATTGTAATTCACAATATGTGTCATCCACTCAGCATTAGCATGCACCCTATAAGAGAATCAATAAATGAAAACCAACCTGCCATTGGAGCTTTATAATTTCATAGTCTTGTTTTCTCACGGATCGAAGATATTCACGTTCAGCATATGTTGAATTGTAATCATAGCATCCCAATAAAAATGGCCACACCTGTCTCCATATATTAGAGTTTGACAGCCTAAAGAAAGTAATTGGCAGAAATCGGACAGAGTTAAATAACAAACCTCTTTTCGCAGTTCATGAACAACACCACCATAAAAAATTCTCTTTCTCAATTCTATTGAATCAACAACTCTTCCCTCAGAATCCAAGAAAGTTAGCCACTGCATAACAAAACTAAAAATGTAAAGTAGAGTACAAATTACAATAACAACTTTCAATAAACACGGAGTTTTAAGTTGTCGAAATGAACATTGCCCCTAGATAGTGAAATATATCAATTAAAGTGCCAGACATATATACAAGCCATTGATGTAAGCCATTGATGTAAGGATTTTCCTTGCTCAGAACCTGACTTTGGAAGCACAACTACAGGATACTGAATGACATGAATATAAGCTAGTGTTCACCTCTTTTGCAATAAGATAGGATTTGGTTTAACCATCACGAATGGTCTAAAAATCAGAAAAATAACAAAAGCTGCCCTCCCCCCCCCCCCCCCCCCCCCCTCTCTCCTTTTCCCCACAAATAACAGAACCTAGTTCAATGTATTTTAACTATCTACACAAGTACACAGCTATATGGGCATTAAACAAGCGAAACTGGATGCCAAGTAACAAAATCTTGGGCTCCTAACCTGTCAAAGATAGACTTATATACAATCCTTAAAAATCTAGAAAGAAAGTGATGAAAGTAGCAAATACATTATATAACATTTGTAGCAAATACATCACTTTAATGAAGATGAATCACATGGTTCATAGAAATACTGCCAAAGTAAAAAGTAAATACCTCTTCCTTTGTCATGGGGGGCTGTCGTGGTTTTCCCCAGACAAGAGCCGTTTTTTCAAGCTGTCCCCAAAAAAAAAAACAGTGAGCAAAGTATATATAAAATTAAACAAGTAGAGAAACATAAGAAAATTGAATAGATTAGGATACAAAAATTATTGGGTCATTTCTTATCAAGAATTAAGCCATCATGAGCTTTTAAGCATCTTTAAAGTTCTTATAAAACTATTTACTCTAAGAGTTCTTGAACAGAAGCTTGATACTAATAGGACCTCAAACAACACAGCAGAGACACTTCACAAGTTTGTAGACAAAAATATATTTAAATGTATGAATCAAGAATAAAAGCATCCACAATCAAGTCAAATATTTGTCACCTATACTTTAATGTGGTGCAAAAATATATAATCATTTCTCCGTCCACTTATATGACACCAGCTTCTCAACAAGTATCCAGCACAATAAATTAATCATTTGTGAACACTTCAAAAGTCATCCTAATTATATCACCTGTTACAATACTGCATGGGGTACCTAATATGTATCTATTGAACACTAAAGTGCCATGCAAACACTGCCTGTTATTATTTTAATCATAATTGTGAGTCATATTCACAACGACAAAGAATAATACTGCATTTCAAAGAAAGATTTAAAAGAGCTAGAGTTGACAGATCAGCTTGCACAGAATAGGCTTTTATAGTGATCTAAATAAACAGAAAAATATTTGAGCTTAACAGAAATCTAAACTTGGAAGATCATCACTAGATTTCTACATGTAGAAAATTAAGAGCCAAGCTACAAACAGCTTGCTCAATATTATCTTTTAAGGCCCCGTTCACTTCACCTTATTTTGCTGAACTGAAATTATTTTTTACTGAAACAAAATTATATTTGCTGAACTTAAATTATTTTGGGAAATTCTCACCGGTAACACTCAACTTCTGTTTTTTCTCAATGGTAGAATGCTAAATTTTGGATTATCATTGGTAATCACTAATTAGTAGTACTAATTTACTGGTAACATTAATGAAACTTTTACCTAATTATTGACTAACCATAGTTTACTAATAACAAAATTACGAACCTATCCTTCTAAAAAATCACTTCCCTCCAAAGTTATATGTTGCTTTCCCTCCTTAATCAATTACCCCTTTATATAAACCCTAACCCCCAATTCTATCATATTCCGGTATTCCCTGCTCTTCTTCTTCTCAATTTCTCTAAATACTTCAATGGCTAAACAAAATGCGAAATTATCTATATTCTTCACTTGTTCTTCCAATTTTCAATCTGATTTTGAGTTTAATTTGGTGGATTTCGATCTAATTTGGGTATGAACTACTGGGTTTATGATTTCAGTTTATGTGAGAATTTGGTCATTTGAACAAATTCGATTGTCTTTTCGAGGCTCAACAACGATTATTGCACATCCTTCCACTGCTATGTAAATGTAAGAATAAAATCGCAAAAACGTTACCAGGGGATTTATATTTGTCAAACCTCATCCACTACCATTTGCTAAAAATAGCTCATTCTCAAGCACATTTTCACCTCCAAAAAAAATTAGATATTTCCGAAGGACGGAAAAACCATAGCACTCTGATCTTCCTTTCTTTATTAGGACGCTCATAAATTTGGATGAGCTTACCAATGAATGGTTTATGCTGCTATGCAGGACTTCTTCAAGTTCTTTCTTTCCATTTTCGACAGCAGAAGTATCCTCAAGATAGTGGGATTCAAATTTGTCAACATAAACTGTCAAATTTGATTAGACATAAGTGGTTAAGGGAAATAAATAGGGGCAATTAAGTCATTTTGCAGCTAATTTCCCACTTAAATTGGTAACCATGGTTAAGGACTTAGGTAAAAGTTTCATTAATGTTACCAGTAAATTAGTACTACTAATTAGTGATTACCAATGATAATCCAAAATTTAGCATTCTACCATTGAGAAAAAACAGAAGTTGAGTGTTACCAGTGAGAATTTCCCAATTATTTTTACTGAAATTGAATTATTTTTACTAAACTGAAATTATTTTTGCTAAACTGAAATTATTTTTACTGATTTTCTATTATAATTCTTCTTTAAGATACTGAATTTTACTAAACTGAACTTATTTTTACTGAACTGAACTTATTTTTACTAAACTGAAATTATTTTTACTTAATATTATTTTTTTAAGGTGAAGTGAACATGTCCTAACTTAGCAAAGACTGAGAAAATTATGGGAAGCTACTGAAACACTATTTCGATTCCATAGGGACACTGATGCATTAAAGGATGAGTGCTACTTATTGCATAATTAGCCAAAACAGAATTTAACAGTAAAGTGCCATGATCTGCCAGTTGCTTGACTAATATTATAATTTGTAAAGAACAAGCTCTTACCAAATGATAAATAGTTGATAATATAACTTATCTAACTTTAAGCATCGTTAATCTAACTTTTATGGAGAAGAAAAGACATCTCATATGCAACAACCTTATAGAAACGATGGAGTATAGAAAACTTCATGAGAAAAGGCTGCAAAAATTACAAGGTTACAGAACAATACAGTAGCGTTTTACTCCTTGGTCCAGATATTATCAGTTTTATCATTGTAAACATGATGTAACTTGCACTAACAGAGTCACAACTAATTCTAAATGGAATCGAGATAGTATATCATATACAAAGTACTATTTTGCATAAATGACAACACTAAAATCAGGATCTAGAAATCATGGAGTTTACAAACTGCTGCAGGAGTAATAATTTTGATAGCTGTGCCTCCAGAAAATGCGAAAAATACTAACAGAGAAGGGGGGGTGGGGGGGAAAGAAATACCTCCATAGGGTCTGCGGGTACAGGAGCTTCACAGGGAACTTCTTCCAGATCATTTGATGACTGAGAATGAAGATCAGGTAGGGACTGGCTATGGCTATGCTTTTTCAAATCGTTAGAAAAGAGCTGATCACCACTACTTTCACCGAACAGCTGTGAGGTTGTTTCCCGAGCAAATTTGGTGACCAGAGAGAATTTCTCCAAGACCTGAATTGAGAGATCCTTAGTGGGATCATTGGACTTATTCCTTTGCCTTCTAAGCGATTGCAAACTACTATTGCTATCAAAGGCACTCACATCAGTCCTTCCTTGGTTTCCCTGAGTTGGGGATACAGCAGCAGAAGCATTTGTAGATGGTGCAGCAACTGAAACAACTCCTGGAAGCTCCAATGAAGATAGAGTTTTCTACAAAAGATGATGAATTCATTAACCAGATGATGGAAAAGTTTAAATAGCAACTACTACTGAGTAAAAGTAAAACAACAGTTCATGCAGCAAAGTGAGAACAATAACTACCAAACGATCCATCAAGTACATAGTTAGGCACAATTAGATAATTTCTATACAATTTGCCAAGGATCAAGTAGCAAAATCTTGGAAAACCAAAGAGTTAAAGACATTTTACGACCATAGTATAAGTACAGCTAGTACCCTAATTTTACAGCATGATCAGCAGAAGAAAATCAAGATCCACTTTTATTTACTCACAAACTCAAAGATGATTTAAATGTATTTAATGGTAGGGTTTAAATCATTATTTTGTGCACCCGAGAGCATGGTGTGCATCATGCTCCCAGCAGTATCGTCTTTAATTGTATGATCTTTTAATATGCAATGTATGACCATATATTCATATATGATGAAGATGAGATGTGTACTTTTAATTAGAAAGTTTTGTTATTTTAATATAAGCTAATACTTCTTTTTGCGTGGGTGCATAGAAATAATTTGCAGAGTACGATGTTCTATGAAGGCTGTGACTCTTCTTACAAAATTTTCATATTAATAGATCCAAGTATAAAAAAGTGTATGAAGCATTCTCTTATAATTATCGATATTATCATATGTTTTATTCAGCTACAATAGTCCAAGCATCTTGTCAGCATTAACCCTACACATGCAGTCACAAACAGCATTTGACAAAATAATTATATTACTATATACCCAAGTCCTCTCATTTCCATTAAGCTACTTCTTTCCAAATTATGTCTAAAGGGAATAGATTTGAAAAGTGCCGTAGAGGTTTGGAACAACAGAAGCTACACAGAAGCGAACTAAATTTATTTAGAGCAAGGTAATATGTAGATACCTGTAGGGGATCTTGAAAATCATTCACAATGAACACATTTGCATCATCAGCTGATCTGGAAACAAATACTTAAAAATGTTAGATAGAGTCCACTGCCAATAACGCACAGAGCCACAGACCCTTATCAATTGTCATTATTCTGGTTCTCCTCAAAAGAGAAGCCAGTCTAAACAACCAGAGCCCCTCGCAGAGGTCATACCTCCCAACTTTCCCGCCACTTGTTGGAGAGGAAAGGGAACTTTATCACCATTGAAGAAATACAATAGAAAAGAAACAAACTCTATTTGCAAAGTGCCAAAAGCAACACTATGCTAAACTGCTTTATTCAACTTATCTTAAGTATACTAAGTCCCCCATCACTAAATATGTATGAAAACCCCATACATCAACATATTTATACAAAGTCTTAACATATAGCCAACATCTTGCATCATGCTATTACTATATGCCTCTATTGAGGCTCTTGTGAAGGGGGATAGGGGGCAATCAAAGAGATGACTAATGCAAAGGCATTATGTAGCATACTATGATTAAAGGAAGCAGATGTCAAAGAGACTCTTTTCTCTACCAAAATGAAAAGGAGAAGGCATCATGTCTATAATGATCCGTAATTAATTTATTTTTAAAGGAAAACATCGTTGCCTTGAAAAAAAAAATACTTCACATCGACTAGATTCAAAATTTGTAAATCTGAGCATGTTAGTAACTAGATTCCTTTTCCATTCATTTTTAGGTAAGCCTTGTTTATTCTAAATTATTTCTGTAAAGAACCAAGGCTCCAGAGAAGATTGACTGACCAACTACTATTAAATAAGAATGAAGAAAAAAGGACAGAATATTAGGTTAAGAGACAATTGATCAATCCATTGTCATTCTAAATAAAAGAAAAAGTCAAAGATATCCATTGTCAAAGCATATTCTTTCCAACTTCATCTAATCTAAAACACAAAATGTGGCAGGGAAGAAAGCAAGCTCTAATGGAAGCTTAGAAGTGATGGAGCTTAAGATGGACAAGTTCAGTCTCATACTCTGATAATTACAACATCAACGTCACTAAAGAGGCAGCAGGAGCTTTTTGTCCCCTTATAGTTGCCGAATTTAATAAATATGCAACACTTTTCCGACTCTACTTTTCACTAAGAATGTTAACAATATGATTTCCAATATCTTGGCCACTGTTATCAAACTATTTTGCATTTAGATTTCAGACAGCACTGGACAGGTGACAAATAGCAATTGTGTCTCAAAAAAGTGGGACCTGTTAGACTTGAACAAAAGAAGGAACACCAACCTTACAAGAGAAACGTGTTGCTTGATGGTGGTCAAAAACTCCTTAACTCCTCCGTTATAGAAATAAAGAGGAGGGAAAGCTAGTCCTGTAAAAAATAAAAAAAAAATTAAAAAAACACATTTTGTTTCAGCATGGCAGAACAGCAGAGGCAACAAAATATCTGATATACTCTTGTTCACATGAAAGAAGAAAAGTCAATAAATTATAGTAGTAGAAAATTAATGAAGAAGCTCGATAAATCTAGTTGACATGTCATTTAACGATTTTGCCATACACAGATCACTATCTCTAGTAAAAGATTTAATTTTCATAAATCCAATTCTTACCAGAAGACAGCACAACGATAATGTATTGCCAGCCAAGTGGTGGGGTGTGCCTCCTAATGGACCTCACATCAGTAAACGGAAGTGGCCTTATTGTATAGAGATTCCTATCTGCATAAAAATTAAAAGTTAATTAAGTCCATCCAACAACAAAAACTAGAGAACTAACATCTTCAGCAATACATCATACATCATAAAAGTTGGTGATCAACTCTTTATCTATGATTACTACTTTCTCCTTTTTTAAAATACTTGCAACACACTTTTTTCTTTCTCTCTCTCTCTCTCTCTTTTTTTTTTTTTTTTTTTTAACGGTACTCAAGAAAAGTGAGGCTCACATGATTTAACACACTTATGGGGTTGTGACATTGTTTGCCTGTTTGGAGTACAATTAAGCTGGCCGTAAGCTTAAATAAGAGTAACAATACAACTTTCACCAAGGAAAAATTATATTTAGTTGCAAGCATTGTGAAATTTCCATTAAAGGGATGTCTTGCAACAATGCAACCTACAAGAATTAAAAAAACAGAGAAGTACATTTTTAATGAAAGTTGATCAATTCTTTACATCACTAAACATAAACATAAGGCAGGCTTCTCTCCACAATTTAAGTTATTATAAAGATTGTCCAAAATTCTTAAACATTTAAGTTTTGCACAGAAATGAGCTTAAGTTGATTAATTCCCAACTTTTTTGAGGGCTGCAAGAACATAAGCTTATACAGCTCCATACACTGAACATAGCTTATGTATTCAAGCTCTTATTAATGCTACCATATGTCAGCACTTGGTATGCAATGCACTATTTAAATCCGTTCACATTTTAATTTATCACAGAGGTGTCACTCCACATATTAGGGAATACTTCGTATCACAATGTGCAAAATAGCGAAATAACATACTCCATAGCTAGCAAGTATCTAACAACTTCATAGTCATGAACAACGATTTAACTAGCTAGTAGCTACCATATAAGGAGTTAGTCACAAAAGGCATGCCAATACAAATGCAGATTACATCAATATCATACACGAGGAAAAACAATTCACGCTTACCTCTCTCGGATAGCCTTGCATTAGTGTTTTGCCCTTTGTAAGGAATCCAGGTCTACAACAAATTCACACAATCAATCAAAATATCATACAATACCACTGTAATTCCAAAAATTCGATAAATACAACAACAACATTACCATAAACAATGAATCTCCTTGTTTAACCAGCTTCAATCTACCACTAATTCTCTCAGACATATACTGAGTAGGATGAATCGAAACATTATCCTTCATATATACAATTTCGGCACCTTCCGGTTCGCTTCTCCTTCCACTATCACTCCTCATTATGCTTTGCGAACCCTAATTACAAACATTCAAGCACAAAACACACAAAAACATGAAAAATCAAAATCAATTGAACTACAATCATCACTAATTAAAGTTCTACCAAACAATCAACACAAATTACAATATATCATCATAATCAATCAATTCAGATGATCAATTGCAGTTTAACCTAGAAATTTACAGCATCAATAATGCGAAAAAAAATGATCAAATCATAAAAAATAAATCAAAAAACGAAAGAATTCAGAAATCAAATTGTTACTTGTTGCTGAGACGCGGCGTAATCAGCATCATCGGATAAATCATGCAATTCGGTTTCAATCATTGTCGACAAATTTCTGAAAAAATCGAAAGAGAAAAATAGAGTTTTTTTTTTTTTTTCTTTTTTGTTGCGAATTTATTTTCTGTTATTATCTTTGATTTGATCTTTTGCGGATTTTCTCTCTCCTCTCTTGTAGTGTAATTTTATTACTCGTAATTTTTATAATTTTTTTCTTCGTTGGGAAGAAATAGGAAACCTTAATGAACAAGGGATCAGAATAAGCAGAAAAACTTGTATGAACCTGGTTCACAATAATATTATTGTGGACCCGAAGTTCTACGTGTGCGTTACTGGCTTTGTATTGAACATAGTGACCCTAATATTAAATATAGTAACCTTAATTTTAACATAGTAACTTTTAATAAAATGTGTGTGATTTTTAATATTGTTGCAAACCTGAAGTATAATGTTATGATCCAAATTTTAACCTAGTGACCTATATTATTCATATTGACTAGTATTTTAAAATTTTCATTTAAATTTTTTTATCTCTTATGGCCTTTATAAAAACAATAGCTTTTATTTTAACATAATGACCATTCTTATAACATAGTGACCTTTTTTAAAATTAATAAAATGACCATAGTATCTCTATTATAAGTGGTCCACAATAAATTAGTGTGAACCAGGTCTATTTAAGAGTTTGTACAGAATAAGCCGTGTTTGGACTTTGGATTGCTAGTTTGTAGTCTCCATGTGTTCTACTCGTTCAATTAATCTCTCATATTAAGAGTATTGGATTAATTTTCATAATAATATTTGTTCGATCCCCCGCAACAAACAATAACTAAAACCTAACCATACAAAACTGATCATTAAATCCAAATTAGCCTAAAAAATAAATTGGGTGGACCACCAAAAAAAAAAAAAAAAAAAATTAATAATACCCTTGATTCAAACTCTATCCGACTGGGTAATTTTTAAATCGTGTCTTTGATCGATTTTTATTAATCTATTAAGTACTCGTACATACATGTATGTGATAAGTATAATTAGAATCGATTCTAGGAGCTTCTGAAATCGAGAAAAGAACTTTTAACCACTTGAGCTATCATCCCTCACTCGTGTATAATAGCTTTATTATAACACATTGAATGTTGGAGATGTTTTGTTGTTGCTTGTGTGATTGTGATTGTTAATTTGCTACATTTTGACTTGTTTTGTTAATTATAATCTTAACCGTTATATAAATATAAAAGCACACACATAAATATTCATTTAAAAGTTTTATGTTTTAATGTACGTACTTTTATTATTACTTCCATAATTAAATTGGTAATATTAACCGTCACAATATCTACTCGATAACAAATGACGTTGTAAATATCCATGTTACAAATAAAAGTTACTTGATTGGTCTGAAAATTATTTACACTTTTCAAATTCATTGTCACTATTACATATTTATTATAGCTCTTTTAATAATCCACTACCTTTTATTTTTTCATGCCTGTCTATTATTCAGTGAACAGAATCATATACTCTGTAAATAAGTAAATATATAGCCCACTAAATTTCTTCGGACTTACTTTATTATTAAAATACCACGAATATAGCTTAACCACAACTTTATCATCATATTAATCATTTAAACTAATGTGGAATTGGGGGAGAAATACTCGAACAATTGTCATCTCAATTTAAAGTTATAGATTAAAGGATTTATACCCCTTCCATCCTTAATTAGGTGGCACCCTAGGTTTTCTTCTCATAATTCAACAATATGATATAATTTTTAAAATATATTTTATGAACAAATATCTTTATACTAGTTACATTACATTATTAAACTTCCTCTTTTCTAACACATTTTTTTGACACAACTCAAAGGACTTATATTTATATTCAAATCAAAATGGCACTTACATCATATGAAATTATGAATACACATAAAATTTGATTCAAGTAAAGTTCATCAAACTAGATTTCAATCAACTAATAAAAGGAAATAAACCTAACACTTATAAGAGCACAATACAAACTAGGATACAACCATCTATTAAAGAGGAAACTAAACCAACAATTCCAACAATCATCCAAAGATTAATTGTTATATATAGTTTTATCAATCGACACAAAAAGTGATTTCAAATCAAGTAGTACTTTATTATTTATTTCATTCTATTTTTTGTCGTTTTTTAAAATCTTATTCATTCCAAAACTATAGTAACAAATAAAAAAGAATTGAGAGAATTACTATATAAGCAAATTAATATTGTGGTGGGACAAGGATACTTCCTCTTTTTTTTTTTTTTTTTTTGGTTGGCAAACAAAAAGTAAGAAGATAATAATAGACGAGAAGTAATACATAATCTCAAGATAATGTTTATCAAATTTGAGTAAAAAATTAATGCAAGCACATATTATACAACTACTCTTTTCCATTCCTAGGCCTCGTGCACCATCACTCAAAAACAATGGGCGAAGAAGAAGCACTTGCATCCCATTTTGATCGACTTTATTTAATTTTGATTAGCAATTTGTGGGACATCTATTTTTAATTTTGTCACCTTGTGTTTTTTTGTAGGCTTTGCAACCGTTGCTTCGCAAAGATAACACTAATTAACTAATCATAATAATAACTTTATTATGTTGTGCCTAAGTGCCTAACCACATTAAGAACCTACCTTGTTATATTCATTACTCCATAACTTACTATAAAAATTGATTAAATTGTCCTTGTTTTAAAGTTTTCTATGTATGAACTAGTATATGCTTCCTTCTTTTTAAGTACCCGAATGTTGATAACGAACAGTCGCGATGTTAGGATGTATATTTATGTAAAGTAGATATATATTGTATATATTTGTGTGTATCTTTTTGTTAGGAGTTTTAGGCTAATTAGGTTAAGTTATATATATATATATATATATATATATATATATATATATATATATATATATATATATATATTGGGTCTGTTATCTTCAGCTTAATTTCAGTTACGCTCCAATCAGTTCAGTTTCGGTAAATTAGAATAGACCCTAAGTTGTTTTATCCTATTATTTTATTGAAGTTTAACATGTTATTAGATCCCTCTAAATTAGAGTTATTTTTAGGACATTTAATTTCAATAAGTATTTTGTGATAACTGATAATGATCTTGTAAAATTGTTATATCGAGGCGGAGCACAAGGTAGGTGGAGGCCTAGCCCCAAGGCCCAATTAACTCCCGGTCACTTTGATTTCTAAATAAGCTCCGAAAAAAATATTATAAATTCTAAATTTATACAGACAAATGTCAATTATAATTGAAAATTAAGGGTTCGTTTAATATTATTGTGGTCTTCTGTTTTTTGGTTTTTTGTTTTTTAAAATCATATGATATATGTCATATTACGAATCAAAAATTAGTCAAATTTATCGAAATCATGATAATTTTGAAAAGTGAAAACATTTTTTTTTAACAAAAAATAATGCCAAACAAGTTATCCATTGACGGAAACATTTATTATCCCAACTCTATCTTTGCGAATAACTATAGGCGCATAGCACCTATATGTTAGAAAACATATAGGATGACATTCTTGAAATTAAGTTGCAATTTGTCACATGAAAGTGGCTAAGGTGAAAGGAATTTTGGTGGAAAATATGATGGTAAAAAGTATCACTACGTGCATAATAGTACACAAAAAGTACTATTAACACAACTTATGCTTAATAGTACATTATATATGCATAATAATATACATGAATGTACCACTGTATCATAATAGTACACATGAATGTACCACTGTAGAAAAACATCAAACAAACAAAAAAAATTGAAAACCCCAAAACACCCTCCTATATACATGCTAAATAAATAGGTGTTATGTGCCTATATGCACTCTTTGCAGTATTGGCACATAGGCCCTATATATTTCACTTGCAAATAGGATGACATTTGTGTAAATAATGGGAACCCGATAGTGCTGTCAAATTTCAAACCGAAACCGTTTAACTGTCCGAAGCCGACCGACCCAAATGAGAACCGAACCGATTAAAAACCGTTTTTTTTAAACCGAAAACCGACCCGAACCGTATTTTAGTGAACCCGAAACCGAATCGACCCGAATAATGTTAAACCGTAGAAGAACCGAACTCGTTAACAAACTGAACCAAATATAAACCGAACTGAAAGAAAGTCGAACCGAAAAAGAACCGAACCGTATCTAACCCGAAACCGGTTCCAACCCGAAACCGTTTAAACTGGCAAAAAAACCGCTTACACCGAACTGTTAGCAAACTGCTACCCGTTTGCACCGAACCATTTAAAAACCGAACTGATTGTAAACCGAACTGGTTATAAATCGAACCGTTTATGAACCAAACCGCTTCTAAATCGAACCGTTTACAAACTTTTTTATATAGTAAAATGGATTTTTTTTTGACGGGAATATAATTAAATCGAACCATTTACAAACTTTTTTTTTTGACGGGAATATAACTAGTAAGATCAGTATGACTAAACTTGAAACAGAACATAATATGTATTTATAAAATCAATGAGAATTTGTTTATAATATGATGCCTAAATATGAAATGATTCGCGACTTTATATAAAACTTGTGAACGCAAAAGGTTAGCAAGTACTATCAAATTTCAAACCAAAACCATTTAACTGCCCGAATCCAAACAACTCGATAAATAATTTATTTTTTGAAACCGAAGACCGACCCGAACCGTAATTTAGTAAACTTGAAATGGAACCGATATGAATAACGTTAAAGTGGTTAAACCATCGAAGAATCGAACCAGTTATAAACTGAACCGAAAAAGAACCGAACCAGTTAAAAGCTGAACCAAAAAAGAACCGAACCAGTTATAAACTGAACCAAAAAAGAACCGAACTGTTTCTAACCCGAAACCGTTTTCAACCCGAAACTGTTTGAACCGGAATAAAAACCGTTTACACCGCACCGTTAACAAACCGCAACCCATCTGCACCGAACCGTTTACTACCCGGACTGTTTACAACCCGAACCGATTTAAAACCGCTTAAGAATAAACTGAAACCGAATCGAACCGATAACTATTTAAACCGAACCAAAACCGACCCGTGAGACAATTAAACCGATTCCAAACCGACCCGATTAAATACCGAACCGATTTCAAACCGAACCGAAACCGAACTGTCAAACCGTTTTGACAGTGCTAGAACCCGAGAAAAAACGATGGTGGAAAAAAGTACCACTATATGCATAATAGTACATAAAAAGTACTATTCAGACAACTTATATTTGAATGTTTCATGCATAATAGTACACAAAAATGTACCACTGTACCATTAAAAGATAGAAAATGTACCACTAAATCTCAAACTGCCCTTCTATATGCATGCAAAACTCATAGACTCTATGCGCTTAGATGCACTCTGCAATACATGTGACAGCTACATGAATATAAGATTCCATAAACTTTATATTTATTGGACGATCTTGCGCATTCTAGCATACCCAAAAGAAACACAATCTGGCAGCACTAAGTTAGGAAAATAGATCTTCATCAATATCAAATAATGTATCAAAGGACAGCCTAGCCTATATTGGAACAACAATACAATACATCATCATATAGTCAATAAATAATAGTGGTACTATAGTAAGGTATGATTTTGTACCAAATGTGATAAGATTTTGTTCGATCACTTGCTTGCATACTCCATTATGTCTTTTGGGAGAACCAATTGTAAAATAGCAATAGCATACTAAAATTAAAATATTAACATTGCAAGACATCACTAATTAGTTTAATCTTCTATTTTGATTTTTTTTAAAGCATTCATTTTTTTTATCTAGTAAATAGTAAAGTATCTAGATAATTTGAACATAATTTGCAGGATACAAAAAATACTTATATCTTAATTACAAAATCAACCTTATTAGGAAAGTAATAATAAAATATCAACCTTGTAAGGAATATGATCATTTTAATTATGTATAATTATAATAAAACAACAAATCATCCAAGGTACTACTTAATTATACATAATCCTTAAAGAAAGATAATTATCTCATCTTTAATTCTCCAAGATATCATCACTATAACATTGAATTATTGATTACACTCCAGTCCTTTAATTTAGAAACAATAATAATAACACAACCTACAACCTACTCATATAGTTGTCGTCTGTGTTATAAGTCATCGTAATTTCTCCTCTTCTCCAACGTGGGACAACTTAACACGAGTTCAAAACAATTAAACTCGTTGAAAAGGCAAAGAGAAGACCCACCACTTTTTTTTTTTCCATCTTCTTTGAGTCTTCGTTCCCTTCCCACCACCTGTAAAAGTTGTTACCTTTTGCAGTTCAAACAGTACTACTACTACATTACTACCAGTACTATAATTTCCTACTACTCGTAATAATTTAACTCACATTTTTGTGGGATTTTATTCTTCTTCTTTACAAAATCACCCCCAAAAAATAGAGAAAAATTACAAATAAAATGGTTTCATCACCTAAGAAGAATATAATTCTGCCTATTGATGAAGTTTATCTAAAGGTTGAAGAAGATGGTAATTCTAATTCTAAGGCTATGTCAAGAAAAGGGATTTATGCTGCCATTTCTTACATGTTATGTGCTGGTAATTTTACTCCATTTTTATCTCTTTTTATTTATTTATTTTCCTAACATTCTTTCATTTTTTTTTTTCAGTTGTAATTCTTTCATTTATAATTTTATTTAAATTTTGATTAAACTTGTATACTGTATTATTTCTCATGTACTTTTTCCTTAGGGGAATATTCTGTTCTTTATTTATTTATTGGTGTAATTGATTCAAAATGACATTACAAATTACAAGTAGAAAAGGGAGGATTATAACCTATGAAGTAATATAAAACCTATTATATACCGGCCTTCAATCTTTACAATTAGGTCAAGACCTTATTGTTAAGATTATTGAGTATTGACATTTGATTGTGATCTAGTAGGTTCATGAATCGGTTAATTAATTGCTTCAATACTTAGTTATACAATTATTGTGTTAATAATCAATAATCATACAATTATTATATTTTTTTTTTTTATAATTATAGGGACCCTTTTGTTCAACCATAGAAGTATTATAAAAGCCGTACGCCTGTACAGTATAAGGCACCTACATTTCTTGTGTTAAAATCTTATAAATAATTAGATAAAAATGGTTTCAAAAAAAAAAAATAAAAATAAAAATAATCGCAAAATACTCGTAGACTCGCAGTTAGTTAGTTACCAAGTGTTGAAAATAATTGTAAATTACGTGCTTAGTTGATATTATGTACGACTTAACTAACCATTTTATGGAACATAAGGAGTACTTATTGTCCCAAAAAAAGGAACATAGGAAGTAATTTGTATAATGCGTTACTATGTGTCATGGTGAAATTAGGTCCTCGTTGAACATAGGGAGTTGTTCATGAGCTAGGCTGTCCAAGCCCATGAGATATATGTCCAAGAATGCATATATTTGATAATCCAATTCATAAAAAGGCCCATCCTAGGCCCCATCGAAAAAAAAGTTGGTACATTGTACATCTATTAGTATTTCACACGAGTGTTTGAGGTGAAATAAAGAATTCGAGTAACACATATTTCAATAAAACCTTTGGTAGCTATTTAATTTGAAATTTGCACTAACCATGTAAGATCATAACATTCATAAAGATATTCTATTGCTAGAATTATTGATTTTACAAGATCTCTCAAGCTACTTTTAACTTTAACTTGCTAAAATATGTGACAATTGCTTTGCAGTGTTGTTGATCATGTTTAACAAAGCAGCTCTGTCTTCTTACAAGTTCCCATATGTAAACGTTATCACCCTTCTTCAGGTAATTAATTCGCCGTCACTAATCATTGGTCTTGTAAGACTTGTATTA
This sequence comes from Chenopodium album, assembly GCF_948465745.1. Taxonomy (NCBI): domain Eukaryota; kingdom Viridiplantae; phylum Streptophyta; class Magnoliopsida; order Caryophyllales; family Amaranthaceae; genus Chenopodium; species Chenopodium album. Next base: position 1,319,779 of record NC_137847.1, on the reverse strand, counting down.
CATTATCCCTTAATATTTGTTCAGTTTGCTCCAAATTTGTTATGTTAGCTTTTATATGTGGCATTATTCGCGCTATTAGATTGGCCTTTATCCTAATGTATGTTTTGGCTGTCTACTAGCCTCAATGATGTTAATCCTATGCTATAATATGCTACTTGCTTGACTGTTTTGTAACTAATTTGTTCTCTGAATGTCGATTTACAGTTAATGTGCTCGTGTTTTTTTCTCTACGTGATGAGACATTGGAAGATCATTTCATTCACAAATGATAAATCGCTCAAAACTTTTGACAATCCGATCATTATTGTACCCTTCAAGACACTAGTTCAGACCCTGCCTCTCGCGTTCTCATACTTGTTATTCATGGTATATCTTCTGTCTAATATAGTCACTAGACTCTTTACTATGTAATTAACATTCTTGAAGTAATTAACATTGTCGAATTCTCTTGGCATCTCAATGAAATAAAGCTGGTTTCGATGGAATCTGTTCGTGGTGTAAATGTTCCTATGTACACAACTCTGAGGCGTACAACTGTGGCTTTTACTATGGTGGTCGAGTATCTAGTGGCACGTCAAAAGTACTCTCTTCGTGTTCTTGGCAGGTAAATAAATCAGTTTCTTGCAGCTTTGTACTCATTCTTCTATTATCACATGAAAATTATCTTATTTGAACTTATCTAACCCTCATTAGTGCTTTTCAGACTTATATTTTCATCATCATAATGTATTTAGAATCATACCTTTGTACTAATAGTGTATATTTTTGCATATTTTCTTGCCCGCGATTTATGTATGAGGCTTAAAAACCAAACTTGTGGTTGATATTAGATCGAGCTGAGCAAATGAGACTTTTATTAAGTTGCTAATATAATCTTTCATAAAATTTTCCAAGGGATTTATCAGTGTGGCTATCATCATACTTGGTGCATTTGTAGCTGGTGCACGAGACCTCTCATTCGACTTCTACAGCTATGGTGTTGTGCTCTTATCAAATCTTTGCACTGCAGTCTATCTGACCTCAATAGCTCGTCTTGGTAGCATTATTTCACTTTTTCATACCACAATCTTCTCTGTTTCTCTGTTCTTTCATGTTATATTTCTTCACATTTAATTCAATCTATTGGTTTAATTTCCTCAGGAAAGTCTAGTAGCCTAAATACATTTGGCCTCATGTGGTGCAACGGTATGTATTAGGAGTTTAGGACAAATAATTTTATGTTCTCCTAACATAGCATCTTATATTCATTAGACTGATTTGATATCCCTAGTTAGTATAAGAGAACGCGTAATTTCAAGAGTTTTAGAAAACGTCTTGTAGGAATCATATGTGGACCGATTTTGCTGCTGTCAACACTCTTCCAAGGTGATCTTCAGAAGTTGATTAGCTTTCCTCACTTATCATCTCCCGGCTTTCAGGTGCTTATTCTTATGTAACTCTGAAAAAAATGATTAATCGTGCAACATTTCACCAATGTCTTTAATCTGGCAGAATGAATACAGATTAATGGTAATTTTTTTCTAGGCCGTCATGTTTCTTTCCTGTATCTTGGCATTCTTTCTGAATTACACCGTGTTCTGGAATACAGCCCTGAATTCGGCACTCACACAGACTATATGTGGCAACCTGAAGGTACTTCATCATAATGCATATATCTCGTACTCCATATTTTATGAAGTATCACTTAGAATATCAACGTGTTATTACTTGTTGCTAGGGTTTCTTATTTCTGACTGCAATGATAAATTGATAACTGATATTATAGGATGTTTTTACAATTGGACTTGGCTGGCTTTTATTTGGCGGCCTTCCATTTGACTTGGTAAGTCTTGTTTATGTCCTCTTTCGCATAATCCCTGATTCAATTCTCACTATTTTGCTCTTGTTTTGGACTCAGTTCAACATTCTAGGTCAAGGCACCGGCTTCCTCGGTTCTTGTTTCTACGCCTATTGCAAACTCAAAGGAAAGTAAGGGTGTTAAGGTAGAGGTACCAGCACTCCAGCAGTAGTTCTAAGAAGTCACCTGTGTTACCCAGATTTTGTTTAATTTGTGTCCAAAGGTCGAAATTAATGAAAATTTTCAACTATTTTGGTGTAAAATGTTGTGATTCGTCGCGTGTGCAACAACTCTCCTTTAAAACATACACATGCTAAAATGATACTCCGTAATGTTTATTATAAAAACTTAAGGTGGAATGAAAAATTTGAGTAAAATAGATCATCACCACCACCATAGTGTTATCACTAGACCTTTAGCTACCATTATACATTTATACTTTGTGTGATATACGTAAATTTAATTGCATCATAATGCAAAAAAAGGCGGCTATTGAAGCTTAGATAAGTGATGCTAACTGTTAGTTTGTTACTATCCTTTATTATTTTATGCTACATTTTCTACATTAAGGTATATCTATTGACCCATTAGTTAATGTTTATTGTTAAGCAAAATTGTCGCATTATAAACAATTTTTTATATATGACTACATACATACAATTCGTTTTACTAATTATCCATGGTATAAACAAAGGCTATTTATCTAATTATCTGCCTATAGTACTTATATTTTGTGAGCACATTGACAAAAGAGATAGTTTTGATTTCTTTAATTTGCAAGATACTCGTAATTATACAGTGAAACTAGGAATACAAAATAGCTTCAATCTCTTGTGAAATAAAGCATTTTCTCATGCATGCATGTATTTTCTCATGCATGCAAAACAATTAAACCAAGCTGTGAGATAATGGCCATAATGCATCCATTTGATTTTTTCGTAAGATCTATGCATTTGACTTCTCTCTTTCAATCAATCAATTAAAGCCTTAATTTCATAAGTGGGGTCGACTATACATGAACCAAAAGTGATTAGTCCGTGTAATCATTGACAAATATTTTCCTCAGCTCCTACATCCCCTGCGATCTAATGGCTCATCCTTCTTCCTTTCTTTTCATTTTTTTTTTTAATTAAAGGAAGCAAACTAGGTTAGTCCCAAACAATAAAAAAATAAAAAAAAAAAAAAGTTTGATCTTTGTGTACACACGTATCACGTATGTCTAGCATGGACTCGAACTTAGCTTGTTGGCTTCTGACTTGATCTTAGAGCTAGAAACCCAAAAAACGTGTTCCCAAAATGTACGATAAAAATCCAAGTTGGTTGCTCACAATACGCAATGATACATGGAGTTGTTTTTGAAAATTAGTTAAAAGTATATATAATCATCCTTGATTATGCGTAGTGTACATGCAGTATAAGACACGAAAAGTGGAAGAAATAAAAGTTGGAAAACAAAAGGCTTAAAAAGCTTTTCAAAATATTCCCTTGAAAAGGTGTTAGCACACATCACGATTTTAGAAAAGATTCACGAAAGAAAAGGTATGTTTGCTTTGTTATTTAATTGGTCCTTCCATCATATACTCTAAGGCCCTGTTTAAATCAGATTATTTTCAGTTCAGTATAATTCGGTTCGGTTCGATTCAGTTCAGTTCAGTTCAGTTAAACTCTAATAAGTTCAGTTCAGTTTAGTTCACTTTAGCTCTTAATTTTCTTCTCTTATAAAATATTTAGTTCAGTTCAGCTCTAATAAGTTCAGTTCAGTTCAATTCATTTCAGTTTAGTTTAGCTCAATTCAGTCAATGAGAACAGACCCTTAATACTCATCAACCTAAATAAGAGTCTCATTTGTTTAATACAAGTACACATTTATAAATTGAATAAATTAAGAAAAAGAGTGGTAATGAAATTTGGCTGATTTATCTGACGGGGAAATGCAAATTATTTTAATTGGAATAAAATTTAATTTTGTCATGAGACCTTTATTTAGGGAATGAATGATTAAAAGCTAGCAATTAAAATGGCGAAACAGGCAAGCTCGTCTCGAACAGTATGAAGAAATTTATACAGGTCCCGTAAAAATTAATCAAGACATGACTATTTTCTTAATTTATATAAAGATATAATTTAAAATTTTGCACTATTTATATATATTAACTTTAATTTGCTGACTTGCAGGATTAAATTAATCATTGTACAAACTCACGATGTCTATTTTGGAGATAACCAAAAAAAATATTATCAAATTTTACTTTTAGGTAATTAAATTGATAAATTAATATGACAAAAATATATAAATTAAAAGTAATATGGTGCAACTTTTTTTTAAAAGGATCAAGGGTTTGCTAAACTACTTTCCAGACGATGAAACTTATAAGAAAGCTAGACACACAATGAGCTAATAAGTCAGCAAGTCAACCTTTATTAATCCCTTAAATCAATACTAGATGTCACCTCACAACATATAAGTTACCCTCAATTAAAGAAAAAGTCGCCCTATATATATATATGTTGGAACCCAATGTGTATCACTTGTGAGTGTCCCACATTGGAGAAGGAGGAGATGTGGTTCCACTTTATAAGGTAGAGGAGTAACTCCTACTATTGCCAATTGGTTTTAGTATGGAAGCTCCAAAGCCTTGTTTGTGGACCTAACGCTCCTCCTCCTTGTTCGGGAAAGAGGATTTATATTGTACCTTCTGGTGTGCTCTAAATTCTAAGGACACTCACAAGTGAGGGGGAGTGTTGGAACCCGATGTGTATCACTTGTGAGGGTCCCACATTGGAGAAAGAGGAGATGTGGTTCCACTTTATAAGGTAGAGGAGTAACTCCTACTATTGCCAATTGGTTTTAGTATGGAAGCTCCAAAGCCTTGTTTGTGGACCTAACTCTCCTCCTCCTTGTTCGGGTTGCCCAGACCCATTTCACATTGTTTTGAAATTTAACAATATAGCATTAATGTCCCAAATACTTGATCAATACATAATATTATTGCTTCCATTTCAAATTATTTGCAACAATTTGATTTTTTCCATTTTAAATTATTTACAACAATTTGATTTTAAGTGTGAGTAAAACATGTCTAATTGTTGAAAATAATTTGAAAAAGAGGTAGTATAACAAGTCATGATGATCTTAATCTCGAGAACACCTTAGGTGGCGGAAAATATAAGTCTACATCTTTTTAGTTACGATCATCTTCATAACTATGGAAACCTAGAGATAGAGTCAAAAAGTCCATTAGGGTACATAATTGGTTTCTAACATAATTTAGTTACATATATAAGTGGCATTGACTGCTTTAGAACTTACTAATAGAGTATAAATCAAGTATAAAGTAAAGCATGCTTTGCCTACATATATATATTTTTATTTTTTATTTATTTTTTTTTTTTTGAAAATCAACTCTTCAAAAACCTCTTTGTTTCCTAATAAATGGCGTACAATGTTATTTTGATTGCATGATACTTATATATGCGTTAAAAAATATGTAATTTATGAGGGAAAAAAATTAATTAGACGACGCGAGTATCATATATATGTGTAAGGTAATATTATTGTTAGTTCAACTACATATAGTAGTCACTGTAGTACTGTACTCATTGACTAGCTAGGCACTATTAAACATTTATACTTACATGAGAACGTTTTTGTGGTAAAAAGGATGGGCATGAATTAAATAAGTAGCAAAGGCAACATACACCACTATTTTGCTAACAAAGTTCAAATAAGACTAATGCTAACAAAGTTCAATTAAGTTAATAAATCAAACCTTAACTAAAATGTAGTTGCTTTCAAAAAAAAAAAAAAAAAAAAAAAAAAAAAAACTAAAATGTAGTTCGCCTACTCACTAATTTTGCTAAAGAGATCCTAATTAATAGCCTTGTCATCAAGAGTTGTTGGGCAAGGGTCGGGCCATGTAGGCTCACATGTGTCGCTCAAGTGGGTTGGCGGTTGGCCTAGCTAGAATGGGCCAAAAAAACATGTCATATAAGATTCTTATTAATCTTTATCTTTTATATTGTATAACTAAAATCCATGTACAACCTGATCTATATGTTGTATCATGCTTGGAATTCAACAATATATTTTGTAAATTAGTCAAAACTAAGCGAGTTGGCTTGTCGTGCTCATGCCAAGCTCGTGAAAATGATCGTGCACGGTCCATGGCCCCCTCAATGTGCCTCTTATGCCATGCTGAGCTTGGGGTAGGATTATGTTAGGTCGAACATTTTTCATATCGTATTTGACCAATCCTCGTGCCAACTCGGCACATGCCCAACTTTGTCCTCACTCATGAGTAAGTCACTCTCCACTCTCCACATCCTTTAACAAGAAGTTCCTTATTTCTTGGAGATCCCAAACAAATTAGAGGGCATAGAGGAGAGAGAAAAACAGTGAATTGGGGGCAAAAGAGCAATACCCAAGAAGAGTGTCTCATTTAGCAGCACCAAGGCAGGGCCCTCTTTAGCGCCGGTGTCTCCGCAATTGCAATACTTGGTGTGTGTGAGTGTAGGAAGAAGGGTTTTTATCTCGCCTCATTTTATTCCTTATGCCGGCAAACTGTTCGTGTAAATGCGTGAGAGAAAAAAAATAATAATAATAACTTTATAGAATCCCCTTAATTCCGAAACTTCTTACTTTCAACCCTTCTTCTTTCACTGACATTCTGGATTGCTGTTCCCAAGATTTACCCTTTTCTTTCTCTCTCCTCCATTTTCACCTGACCCCACTTCACCTTCTTCTTAAAGGTACCTTAATCTTGTTCAGTGTTCAATAATTTCAGTTTTTTCTGTTTTGCTTATACTTTGACTATGTTATTACATGAATTAAAAATAGTGTATATAGCTAATTATAAATGGGTTTATATCTTAATGTAGCAGTGGTAATGTTGTACTCCATCTGTTTCGAAATAATGGTTATCTGAAATTTAAAATTCAACTTTATTCACTAGCTTTACTTTGACCTTCGGCTTTTATTTAGTCATTTCATATGAATTTCGTACCTACATAGTAAATGCTCAAAGTTTGACAGTGGGAAGCGTATAACCATTAATTCGAAATGAAGGGTTGTTTAGTTGGATTTGTGTGGAACTTTGATGAAAAAAGGGAAAAATGATAAAGTTGTGGAACAAGGAGACATGGAAAACTAATTGCTGCTCCACATAGAATATATAATACCTTACACATCATATCAGCTTATATTATAACTTGTCTACTCCACTATGCCAAATCACCAATGATAGGGTAGAGAACTAGCACTTGTGAATGCTACGTAAACTATATTGTTTAATTTATTCATAATCGAGTACTCTTTCTGCAGCAATAAAAAGAATTTGAACCACTAATGTGACAACCAACGAAATTGTTTCGTTATTTAACTCGGTATTATTAAATACAATATTGTGTTGTGCTACACGTAAAAGCAATAGAACATGATACGATTGATGGGTGGCTTTCATTAGGGTTGGAATTGGTTTAGTATTAGATGGGTGTTGTATACTATTAATTTATCCCAACATTCCTTGTATTGAGCTAGAGTATGTTTGGTTTGATGTCACTATAGAATATATTTTGTTGATCAAGAATCCGGGTCATAGAAATAAATATGTTTTGTATCTTAACATGTGTAAATTTAAATGTGTCTTACTATTTCTATGTTCATTCCAAAGCATTTCATGGTGTTAACATATGTTATATTGATATGTTTTATTTGCATCTTAGACATGATTTGACGACTTGAACGAACTACAAGCATGAAATTATGTGCATATAACAAGAAATGTATTGTTCGAGAAAATGTACTTAAACAATTCGTCTCATCGTCTTTGATGGATATAAAAACACGGCGACACATGAATAAGAAGCTAATTAAGAAGAAGAAACAAGAGGGATCAACCATATTTTGCTGAATTATCTATATTCTAACACACACCTTTTATGGAATTTTTTAAATATTATATGATCTGCACGTTAATAATTTGATAACATAAACAATGCATAACTGTTCTTTATCTATAGATATTGACCAATTAAGTAAGAAATAAAAAATAAAAATGATGTAGTTCCCTACATAAGCATACATAACTATTGTATTAGCCCTTTTTGGTCTGTTTGATTGCTCAAGAACAAAGCATGAAATAAAAGCAGTTTAAAATAATGAAAGATGGAGGGGTCATTTGTGATTTTTTTTTTTTTTTGGGTATGTAGAGAATATTTTCAGAAAGCATGCGCAAAAAAAATTAGCAAAAATAAAATTTTTGATTTCTATTTGAGTGCAAATCAAGCATGACAAACCCTAAAGTAAGCTTTGCTCCCTCTTGACATCATTCCACTCACCTTCTTCATTCTTCTTCCCTTCTCATCCCGAGGCGAAACCCGGCCTCACTCTTATATACCTTCTCTCATTTATCTTACTTCTCAGCTCTCACCTCTTCTCTGCTACTTCATACATACCATAACATATCCTCTTTGTGCAATGTCTAAACACTTAGTTGTTATGAGTTATATTACTTATATATGTAGTTTATCATGAACTAATATATTGTTTTTCATCATCCTATTATTATTTTAGATAGCTTATTCATATTTATATGCATAAATTTAATTTCTCTATCTTGTGTATAAGGTCAATCACATTACATGTCATGCCGAATATTGATCATATTTGGTAACCTACACATCAAGTAATTTGTTTTCTGTATTTTTCTGGTATGGATGGGAATATATAGCTAACATATAAGCTTTCCTTTATAAATTCCAAGCGCGTGATTAATTTTCATCAACTTTCAATGATGGTAGTTGAATATTCTGTTAATTTGGCGCGCATGTTTCTGTTCCTTTATGTTGATTTGATCTTTATATCTACTCTTTTCCTAATCCACCAAATTTATGTACTGCGGCAGAATGAAGCTCCATATTATGCCATCAAGTTTATTTTTCCATAAGTGATAGTTTTGCCTCTTTATAAGTGGTGTATGGGACCATTTTTCTTCTTTTTATTTCCCTTTCAAAAGGCTTAACTTTTTTGTTGATCAACCTTTTTAGTCAGCTAGTAGTTTGGACTCATTATTACAAGAATGTTTGAATTGAACACCATGATTATTTGAACTGAACTTTGGGGATCATGTAATTGAATTGATTGATTGGTTTAGGAGGCAAAGAGAGGAAGCGATATTGGTGAGGTTCAATCCGAAGACGGATCTTACAGGAACTACAAGTGTAAGATACGATCTCAGATTGAGCCGCGCCAATATCACTTTTTCCACCATTCAGCTTTAGTTTTCTTTCCTTCTTAATTGCCTTTCAGATTTCTTCCTCTATCAATGTTCTCTGACTGCTTTTATGGATACCCTTTGTTAAATTATATATAATCATATGTTTTGTGCATGATCTGTTATAAAGTTGCATATTTTTTCTCCTTTTACTGCATAATTAGTTATAATAATTTCACTTTCCAAAGATAGAAATCGTACCTGTAATTTTTGTCAGGTTGAAAGTTAAACGTCTTTGCTATGCATCAGCCTAGAAGGTTTTGCCTAGCACTACGGTCATGTCAATCATATAAGTATAAGCATATATATGTATCAAGGTATCTTATTTCTTCCTTTTTAATTTCAATTCATGGCTGCTCTTTAGCTATCATTTTCCGCGCCTATCATAGGCAAGGGCAAAGCTATGTGGACCTCCCATATGACCCTGCTCGATCAGCAGGATCAATAATGGGATGTTGTTGTTGACGTTGTTGTTGTTGTTATTGTTGGTGCTGCTGTTATTGGACTGTTCTGTTTTTCTATTGGAGAGATTATTGTTACAACAATAGTTTTGTTTCCATCTGTCATCTTTGGTCATGTTTTCTGTTTACATAGGATGATATTTACAAAAAAAAATTGGTAAACAAGTGTATAAGACAATTGATTAAGTGATTGTCAATTGTTTTACTACCTCTTCATTCTCTAAACTCCTCATCAAATTATATATCTTGCATATAGCTTTCAATAATCATATCTTGGATTGACTAATTGTCGCGTTGAAAGTTGGATACAAGCTAAGGTTACATAGAACTCTTGGTAAATAATGGATAGTTTAATTTCCATGTATGATTCTCATCATGATAATTAAGTATGTATAGCACAAATGTCTTCGATGTAATTGCTAGTTAATTTCACCTAGTTAATTTCATCTAAATTAGGGCTAGCTAACAATTGATTAGCCATCTGGCCTGTACACAGCTCCAATATTAATGACCGTGTTCTGAATTTACGACCACCATTAGAAATTGATTAAAGGCATAAAACGTACTCTTAGCTTTACTACGATTTAATGTATCACATTGTGTGCCACTCATTTCTATTCTTTCGCATTAGCTTTAAGGCCCCCAGCCCCCCAGTTAAGGTAACGGGCACATGGATGTGATGATAAGATCTTCAAAGAGTTAGCTTATACATAAGAGGAAGTAAGTGTATTGTTTAGTGGAAGGATGTTGGATTTTAGTTTTATGGGCATTTTCTTCAAGAAAATATTTATCTACTTCCCCTTAATTTCTATTTGCAAAAGTTTATTATATGCCCAAGCCCAACTAGTTAGGGAACGAACTAAGCTAGGAAGGAAAATCCGAAAATGCCCACAGTAGCCTCAATGAGATATTAATTTGACTTAGGTGAAATGAACTATCGATATGCTGCTCTTGAATCCTCGATTAGTTGCCCAACTGTTAAGCAAGCCAGACTCTCTCCTTTCCCTGTGACAATTCTTTCTACAGAGTACATAACTAGAAAGTCATCATTTTCATGATTCGTTGTGTTAGCCAAGGCGAATTATACAAGAACAATATATGATTCAATTATGAAGAAAGTATAAAAGCAAGGATGATGTACAAATCTTATTTTGGTGAGTTTTCCAACTTTTATATATACCAACAATCACCAAAGTACGTAGTTTTTCTCTAGCAATATACAAGTAGCTTTTTCTCACTTATACGCCTATGATTGTGTACTTGTACTTTTTATAGCTCTGATGTAAGCCTATGCTGCATGCATATCAACATAAATTACTGTGACAAATTCTTTTATGACAAACACTAAAAGTTGATATTTTATGTACTTGATATGTTTGTAGGTATGAGGACCAAGCCAGATGTGACCTGCAGACCTGGGTTCGATCCTCACCCCATCCCTTTTGTGATAGGAGGAGCACCCCCGTATCTTACCGTGAAGAAAAAAAAAATGTATGTAGGTATAATTACTTGTCTCAATTCTTTAATTATTTAGTGTTGCTAATTTGTATATATGTTATTTAGTGAGAAATGACTAATGATCGTATCATTTTGTATTAAGAGTCAACTGAAAACGACCTCTAAGTGTAAGATTGGTTATCGATTGAACCCCTACCCTAGGTGAAACCCAATATAAAGACATTGAGTGATTGAGGTAGTGTTAAATGTTGACGTTGTGTTAATTAGTCATTTTGGCTACGGTATTACTCCTGTTTCAATCAATAATGTGCACAACGGATTTGTTTCAATATGTGTAAGGCATTCAAGTATCACAATAATGCAACAAATCAACAGTCAATGAGTTCGCTCTTGATGTTTTGTTATTATCTTACCGATGTTAGGTTGGTTTTTTTTGGTGTTAAGAGAGCCATAAGGGCGGGGTGAGATTCGATCTCATGATCACCTGAAATTGGGAGGGAAGTTCTAACCACTTGAGCTATCCCTCACTCAACAATGTTAGGTTGTTGGTTGCTTGCACAATTGATTTGTTTACTGCTTTCATTTTGTGCATTGGCCTTTCGTTCCAGCATTAGGCACGACATCCACCATGGAGCAACCGTGGAGCTTGCTCATGTTGGTGACCAATCCGACGATATCCATGGATCCACCGCCACTTTCACAAGTAAGACATAGTTTGGTAACTTACTAACCCTAGTCATTGTTACTACTGCCCTTTGTTTACAATTAAGTATGAAGGAAAAAACCTATCATTATGGTTTCATGTAACGTATACAATGTTTGCTACCAAATGTATAAACAAGCCGATTCAGTGACTCCACACCAATCGGATAAAGTGAACGTTCAACCCTGCACATCGCGAGGCTTCTGCTAGTGACAAGACTGTTCTAACTTTTGTGTATTCTTCCGTATCCCTAAAAAATAAAGATTCAAATATACGCAGTTTTTTTTTACTGTGCGATCCATGATGCAATGGCGACATATTAGTCAATGGCCACAATATTTGCACGCAATTCATGTAAAGTTATTGGCTCAAGCTAGTGTTTTTGTATGTATATTGTGGGAATGTGGTTATAATGCTTCTTGGAACACCATGCAAGTTATAGAGCAAGTTCACTTGAATTTTCAAGACTGATGCTATAATCTAGTGGTTGTGTGCTAGCATAACATCTGAAATTGTATAAGATATATACTTGTACGTACCTATATACGGTCAGTTAAGATGTCACATAACTCAAGTAATTAGAGTTCTTAGATTTGTAAGAGCATGTACTTTTAACTATGTATCAAATTATTATTTTGTTTTACTAATACGCAATTAAATATATCAATGGTTATACAAGCACGATAACACACCACAATTGCCTCTATTTCCTCCATGAACGCCATCAACAACCCTCTTACGTAATTTTATTTTTATTTTTTATTTTTTTTAAAAAAAAGTTGTAATTGCACCTACATCTATACTATATATTAAAAGGCATTTTTAAATCAGTATACATGACATAAAAGAAATGCCCATACAAGATTTGAACATGTGACCTCTAATTCAACACGCTAAATGTCTTAGCGCCAAGGTATGTCATACTTTATGATCTTTTATGATCACCATAATATATTAATGTTTAGTGAAAGATAATATAAATACCAAATTCAATTACAAGATTTGATAATTGATTCATAGAAATGTACGTATATTATAGTTAGCTATGTGCGATGACCCGGGGCATTGCCCGGGCCCAAATACTAGTTAATAGTTCAAAATTATGTGGAAGCTAAGAGTTTTGCTAGCAAGTTTGTTGGTCAAAGATGGATTAATCTAACCATCAATTAAGCCCACACCTTCCTTAATTTAGCACGCTTGTACCTCATTGTGACTTGTGAGCTTGTCCAAATAGCTTATGTACTATGCTTGCTCGGCCCACCTAGCCTAGATCTTCTTCAGGTCCAAACCAAATACTCCATATATTTTTGAAAGAAAATTTGGTTAAAAAAATTGTTTGAGTGATGTACAAATTCTTATATTTAATTTGGCTAGCTATACTATTTTATTGATAGCATCTAAAATAAATAAATTAATTTTAGGTCAAGAAAACTAAAATCCTAAATCTTGTGTTTGGCCTCGAACTTTTGGATTTAGATGGGCCAAAAAAAAAAAAATTCTTAGCTCAGCCCGTCCCTTGATCAGGTCTACTCATGGACTGGTTTAACTAATATATTTTACATATTAGTAATAAATATAGTCAAAGTTAATATATAAACTGTAGAAAAAGTAAAGATATTGCATGTATTGAGAAATAGATAAATGACTACTATTAATATATTCAATTATCATTATTAAAATATATACACTATATAATTTTGATGATTTCAAAGTACTTTGTATACATTTAGACTAAATCAACAACTTTATACTTAATAACATTTGTTTTTATATATCAATAAATAAATAGGTCAAAGTATGATATGTAAATTGTTTTAAATGTTACTCCTTCAGTTTGTTTTAAAAAGTGCATCACTTTGACTTTTAATTTATTCATAAACTACTTTGACTATATATAATATAATCATCAATATTATATTATATTTATATTACTAAAGTAATCACCAAATACGACACTTGGCACAATTCTATGAAAAAAATATTACCTGGAAAATGCTTTTTTTTTTTTTTTGACAAAAATGATTTTTTTTTTACAGTAATAAAGATAAATGAATTTGTATAAAATTTGAAGTTCCATTCAAAAAAAAAAAAAAAAAATTGAAGTTAGTTTAACATAAAATAAAAACATATTTATGTAACATACAAGAATTTTAAGGATATACATTATACATTAAACAAATTAATAAATTTTTGTAAAAAAAAGTTATGCAAGTCATCATTAATAAATCTTCCCCTCCCTCCCCTTCTTTTCATTCTCATTTCATTATTCCACACAAACTGTTACGAATATGTGCATCCGTACTGAAAGGGATTAACAAATGTGCTAGCTAAGTTTGCGATAAACGACAATTAACAACAACGAAGACGGAAAACAAGCAATAAACGAGACAAGGAGAATTTACCGTGGGAAACCCGAGAACCGGGAGAAAAAACCCACCAATCCACTATGGAGTAACAATTTGATGAAGAACGATGTAGATTACAAGCTTTAATTACCATTAAAGCTCCCACCCCAACTCACCCTCTCAAACACTCAAACCCTAAGTGTTTGGGTTTACATGAGGCTCTCTCTCTCTACATCTTTCCCCTCATCTTATTACTCACTTACAATGACAAATCATGAGTATATATAGTGCTAAATATAATTCAAGGGCTAAGATTAAAAGTAACTAGCAAAGGAGAAATCAAAACCGTAAAAAACCGAGGCTCAAACGCGAAAACAGAGCCCCGAGAAACCCAATGGAGCGGGCGCTCCAATGGACAGGAGCGGCCGCACCATTAAACTGGAAGAAAAGGCAAAACGAGCCTCTATGGAGCGGGCGCTCCCATAGAGAGGAGCGGGCGCTCCCACAAGAGGAGCGGCCGCTCCGCTTTCCCCTGCAAAACAGCTTCTCGCAAAACAGCCATATCTTCCTCGTTTCTTGGCCAAATTTAGCTTATGACCAGTCGTTGGAAAGCTCTTGAGACGAGCTATCACCTCCAACTTGAATCATCTCAATATCACTTCTAGATATTGAGATATGGTCAATTGAAGTTAACCCTTTGTCATCCACCATTGCTTAACACCAAGCAATAGCCCATAGCTTAAACTCCTAAGCTATGCACCCCCCTTGCCTTCTTGAACCGTTCTCCACACTCTCAAACCCAACACGTACATGCCAAAGCTAGTTAACATATAAATTGTTATTATATAACATGTTAATGGATTGACCATAATACAAATTTTTTAATATTAATTTTTTAATATATTTTTTTTAATAGACAATAAAATATATCAATGATTAAATTAATTGTACATCGACAAATATATCAGTTAAAATGACACACTTATTTAGTTATTTCAAACTGAATGAAGGTATGTAACTATGTACAATTAGTCAATTAAACAAGAATAGACGAAGTAGTTCAACAATTGAAGAAGAGAAAATTAGGGGGAGGAAAGTAATCAAAGAAAAACTTTTGGTAGAAAAGTGAAAGACTCGCTTAGAAAAAGGTTCAAACATCATAATCATCTTCACCAGCATAATGTTCAAGTTTGTCACTTTTACCACGACAAACTGATTGGCAAAATTTTTCTTTTTTTAGCACAAAAAAATTCTCCCTTTTTTCTTCTTGTCCTTTTTATTCCATTGTTGAATTTTTTTTCTTGTTTTTTTTTCGTTGAGTGAACAGGTTGAATAGGTCCTAATTTTCAAAAGTAAATTAAGTAGTCTAATATAATTCCTCTGTTTCATTTTAGTAGACGTATTTCTTTAAGATATGTTGGTCAATGCATAATTTCAATAATAAGATCTTTGATTGTTGTATAAAAATTTAAAAAATTAAATTTCGTTGACAAAGGAATTTATTTCCTATGGACAATTGTATTTCATGGGAATTAAAATCCCACATCAAAGTTCCTAGGAATTTACTTAACTTGTTTGGTTGTTATATGAGTATTTACAAATTCCCATGATTTTACACTTTTCACATTCTTACTTTTTATGGTCTACCAAATAAGCCTCTTATTTTCAAATTCATGGAAATTTTCAATTCCTCCATTTTTTATGTGCAACCAAACAACACCATGCATAACGTATATGAATATGCATAAATTTAAAACGTGTCAACTAAAAATAAACGTGAAAATATTTATATTCGGTAAAACATGATGTTACAAGCTTAAGATTTAGATTCTAGAGGCATATATTATATAATGTGTGAGTGTGTGACATCAATTTGGACCAAACAGCAAAAGGATACTCTTTGGATTAATTATAAAAACATTATAATATATATATGCACCACATAAAGATAAAGTTGAGTGCTACTGATTTTGTTATATTCCTATAGACTAAAAACTAAAAAGCATATAGTATAAATGTATAATACGACTACATGTAATTATGTAAGGAAAAAAAAATTGTAACTTTATATTCTTGTGCTTTTTATATCTTTGATCAAAGTATATGTGCATTGTTCTTATTACCATGCTTAATAAGCGCATGCATGCTTTGATTTGGTGTGTTTCTCACTCTTTTATGAACAATATTCCATTCAAATTAAAGGACCATGCGCCTGTTCTTTCACTAATCACTATTATACGCTTTACTAATCTTATAGACATGAACAACTTAATTATGGACGGAGTATTAATTATACATAACATGCAAGCATCGTACCTAGCAGGGTTACGGTGTCTCGTGACTGAAAATCAGAACATATGTGAATGTGATATACGGCTCATAGAACACACTATTGATTCAAATAAAGAGTTAATAAATAAATTGTTGTTGGATTTATCTTAACTTACATTATTGGAATATTGAGTTTTATTAAAATGTTATTTTACTCTTAAAGTCAAAAAAAGATGGTCAAAGATGAAAAAAAAGAAAAAATAGTCGTGTGTCAATTATTCTAAAATGGAGGTAGTATTTTCTTTTAAAATCATTATTTTTGCGTGTTTGTGTTTGTGTTTGTAATCATACTCTTTATATTATATAGTTTCATCCATTTTATAATGAGGTGTTCAAAGTTTCAACTACACAATATACAAACTGTATTATCGTTGAAAATTTTCATAATATTATCTTATCACCAAATTTGATGGGAATAACAGTTAATGTTGGACTTATAATAACAATAATTGGGACATTTCGTTCAATTGGAAACAAAGGAATTGTGCGTGCATGAAAATCCCTCCCCTTACTATTTGTCGAGCAGGTGCAACTTAATCAATAAGTGATTTAAGTTGCTTGCTAGATTACCTGCTGGCTAATCCGATTCACGGGTTAGAGTCTAAGATTACTTCCATCTAACCCAAGGAATTATCACGAGAAATGAAAATGAGGCAATCTTGATGGAACGAGCACATGATAGTTTATAGTCCTTTAAACCTTCTCAAAAGGAAGCAGCTGAGCCACAGCAAAAATTAGCTCCAAGAACTAACAATCATAACATCTTTGATCATATATTAAGTAAACCCAGGGGAAATGGTCATCCCCAAGCTCAAGCGAAACAAGGCTAGCTAGCACACTAAATCATGACGATTCTTGGAGCAATTCAAGAGATGCTACAACTACATCTATGTATTTCAATAACTACAATGCAAGCTAAAAAAAATTTGGGGGTGAGAGGATCTATGAAGCTATCATTAGACGTGATCAACTCCATTGTGATTCCTCCTATTACAACAATCTCAAGCTTTTGGAGAATCTCCCAATAACACAATTATCCGAGCTGATGGAACAACTCGAAGAAAAAATATTTGATCAAATTCCAGTGAATTAGCAAGGGCGGTGCTTACCAGAATTTAAGGGAGAGTCCCTAATATTTCTAATCTGAAGGGGATGGGAGGACATATTAAGGACATGTCCATCAGATTTCTTCCTTCGTCTTCCTGGTTGAGATAGTCGTGATTGATATGATATGATGGCCATGTCGTTGAGGTCTAGCAATGGGATGAGGACCTTGACAATTTCATCCATTGAAGGGCGGGATTTAGGGTCTCGGTTAAGGCAGCTATAAGACAGCTGAGAGACCTTTTGCACACCTTTAAGGGAATAGTTCAGCTCCAAGCGAGGATCAACTATTTGATATAGCTTCCGCTTGTCAGTTAAATATGGTCGAGCCCAAGTCACAAGATTTTGTTCGCCACTAGGGCGTTTCTTGTCCATTGATCTCCTCCCAGTTAGGATCTCAAGTAGCACTACACCAAAGCTGTAAACGTCGCTCTTAGATGTCAAGTGCCCTAAACAGAGAAATGAAAGCAAATTAGGACAAATTTTGGTCCCTAAAATATTTCTATTGTTCTTTTTTTTTTTTTTTTCTTCTCATTTTAGGCTATAATTCCAATAAAGTACAACTGTACAAGAAATGCATACAAGGGGATGGCAATTGCTGAGACCGTGTATCAATGACCTATAATTTCAGCTGCATTAAACCCTATAAGTACACTTATAACAAACGGCTTGAACCCTTGAAACAATCCAAGTCATTTGCAAACTTTTTATTCAAGACAATTCCTAATTCATGTAATTTCATAGATTAGCAATTTGTATTCAATATTACATGTATCTGTCATTGTTAAGATGATCAATACGGCATTACATGTCAATTCAAAATTGCAACGTAAAATACTTGAAAGTTTAGATACAAATGCAATAACTTCCTAAATCTATTAACATTATCTCGGGTTAAAGAATGTGTACCTGTCATCACATATTCTGGTGCAGCATAACCATAAGTTCCTACTACTCTTGTAGAAACATGGGTGTTATCCCCCTGAGGCCCTGCTTTAGCGAGACCAAAATCCGAAAGCTTTGCATTGAACTCCTATAGAATGCAAAACTTTGAAGTTAGTGCTATAGTTGTATAGATCAACAGAAAGAAAATCAAGTTAATTTCTCAACAAAATTCAACACAATACCGTATCAAGCAAAATATTCGAGGTCTTAAAATCTCTATAAATGACAGGCTCCCCGTTCCCATGAAGAAACGCCAATCCTTTAGCCGCTCCAAGGGCTATCTTCATTCGGCAGGGCCACGACAGAGGCATAGTTCCTTCAATGAATGATAAATGCATAAACTATTAGATTAGTCAACCTATTAGTTAAGCAACTTCAGTTCATATTTTAATTTAAAATACCAAGAACATACTACAATACAAGAAAGGTCAAAATCATGTTAGAAGAACCTAAAAGTCAGCAGCAATTCAGCTAACAAGGTCAATTTACTCAACAAACACAAGAACATGACACTTGATATCCTAACAAAAATGCCTAACAATCATGTGTTAGAACACCCAATAATTGAGAGAAAACATACTTCGAAAGAGATGGTTTTCGAGACTTCCACGAGTCATAAACTCGTACACAAGAAGTCTCTGATCATCCTCACTACAATACCCAATAAGCTTAACAAGATTTGGATGATGGAGTTGCCCAAGAAAGTCAACTTCAGCCTACAATCAACATCAAACATACTGAATTAAGCACATTACATTATGCAAATCACTTTCAAAATGTACCTAATAAACCTCATTAAATCAACACTAACCACCCATTCTCTATGTCCTTGTAAACCATCAGGCTTCAAACTTTTGACAGCAACAGTAATTCCGGTCCCCGGTTTAGCAGGTGATGTGCTGTTCTCTTCTATCCACCCCTTAAATACAAACCCGAAACCGCCCTCCCCGAGTATGCTATCAGGCCTAAAGTTCCCGGTGGCGGATTTTAATTCCTGAAATGTAAACTGCAGGAGTTGAGGAGGGGGTTTGGTCTCTGAAGGTGGTGGATCAGGAGGCTCAATAGGAAGTTGAACATCATCATTTGGTACATACATTTCCCTATTACTAGCATTCAAATACCTGGTTTCAGCAGCTGCAATACACAATCACAAAAAAAAAAAAAAAAAAAAAAAATTCTCAAACTACATTTTCATCAGGTAGTCATATAAACAGCATTTATTAAAAATCAAGGCAAAAATAAATGAAAATGATAGTTCTACTTCAATACAAAAATACCCAATTTCTTAAAATAACAGAACATGACCCAAATACAGTAAATTTCACCATAATAATCATATCATATAATTTGCATTTATTAAAAATCAGGCCAAAAAAGAAGTAAAATTGATAATTCTACTTCAGTACAAGATTATTCAATTTCAAAAAATAACTGCAAATGACCCAAAGATAGTAAATTTAGGAATTTCCATAAATTGCACATAAATACAGTTATACTTTATAAAGGGTGAAAATTGACACACCCCATATCAAAATTACCACTTTAGACCAATTTCTGACTTATTTGGGTTGTAAATTTTGGATCTTTTTTAATTTAAGCAGTTTGATGATCAAATTTGAGCAAAATTACTCAATCAAAAGAAAAGGGTAGTAATTCTTCCCATGTTTAGAAATTTGAAAAAAAAAAAAAAAAAAAAAAAAAAAAAAACAGTAATAATAAGAACGACAACAACTTTGCACAGAATTACAGCAACTTCAAAAACCCAGAAACAGGAATATACCCAGAAATTTAATAAACCCAGTGATCATCAAACACCCCAGAAAAAGTTAAGTATTAAAAAAATAAACACAATTCAGAGAAATTAATAATAAAAAATAAAAAAGACCTGCATCATAAACAAGGCTAGAACGAGGGATGGAATTAGCAGAATTTTTGGAATTAGGAGAAGGTTTGCAAGAACTTGTAACATTTCTGCGCAAAACTGCCCAGCAACCACACTTCTTCTTCTTCTCCATTTTTATGCTTTAAATTAATTTCTTTCACTCTTTTTGTTTTTGGAGAATTTTTGGTCCGAAAATTCTAATTGGATGTGACTTTCATGGGGTAGTTATGTATCAGTAAAATTGCAGGGGAAGAAAGAGGAGAGAGAAATAGAAAAAAGAGGGAAAAAGAGAGTGTAATTGTATGAGAAAGAGAGATTAAAAAATAATTAAAAAAAAAATAAAAAAAAAAAGAGTGAGAGAGAGAAAGGAATTGTTGTTGTTGGAGATTGCAGGGTATCATCAATCATCACCATCATCACTTCATTTTATTACCAAAACTTTTTTTTTTTTTTTTAATTTAAAAAGTGGGTTTAAAATAAATTGTGGGAGGTTGTCGAAAATAAACTAGTGTTTACCCCGTATAATAGTTTGAGTGTTTTAAAATGTCAAGTTTGTGTAATAGTTTGAGTATATCTATATCTTTGTAAAAGAAATTGAGAGAGATGATAAGTGATACCATATATTCCTATTATAAATTATTAGTATAGATATCGTTGCTTGAATTTTTGTTTTTATAAACGAAAATGGAAATAAAAAAAAAGCCTAAGAACATTTCTTCCTTAAGAAATAATTAGGGAAAAAACTAGTTAGGTAAAAATTAGTACATGTTATGATATGAAAAAAAAAAAAAAAAAAAGTAGGATTGGTGCTCAATATTTAAGAAAGTGATTCTGAGTCATGCCTTGTATCGTGTTTTTGCGCCGACAATTAATCTTGTCAACACGATGCAAAATCCTCTTCTCATGCAACCATGTGAGACATACATGATAAGTGACCTGACCTGCATACCTTTGCGCTAGCCAACTTCAGTAAATCCTTGCAATGAGGTGAATGGAAGAAAGTCATTGTGCCTCATCTTTTAACTAACAACCGAACGTTAAAAGTATTGTATTGAGTTTAGCTTCTTTTATGTTAAAATTAGCTTTTGTTATATCAGTATACATCTTTCTAAACTCATTTTAGCCCTACCTAGCAGTTTGGCACTCCTAACTAAATGTTAAAGCCTACTAGATGATGGCTTTCAAGATCACCCAAGGATAAAAGGCATAGAGAAAAGGATTATGGTCAAATTTGGGATAAAGAGAGTCAGAAGCATATTTAGCCATATTTTAGTGCAATCCTATCTCATTGATTCCCCACCATATATCTTCAAATTAAAAATAATTTTCATTGCATGCACAACAATATAATTTAACTTTTTATATACAATATTAGAACCAAACGCATTCGATGTATGCATTATATTTTAAAAAATTATAGTACTCGTATAATATATTAAATTATCGATCACATAATATATATATTGAAAATGTTAAAATAAGAATGGATAAAAATAAGATTATTTTAATTGATCTCCACTTTTTTTTATAAGAAATAAATCTTATGATCATTTGATAAAGTTAATAGAGGGCTACTAGTAATAAGCACTATTTTGTTTGCCTAAATAGTTATAGACCTCTAGAACTTTGTATTATAATTGTACGAGTATTAAAATATAGATCGAGTGTGGGTTGATTAGTAGATTTAGCACTAAGAACTAAAGAAGTCATTGGTCATACAATATCAAGCTAAGTAATAGCTAAGTAATCTACAACACGACTCATTTTAGGGCAACCAAATAAAATAACTTGCCACTTCTTGATGATTGCCAATCTTGTCATTATATTTTAACTAACACGTTTTGAAGTTAGAAAGCTATTCACCTGCCTTTAATTTTTTTTAAAATAAATTATCATCTATACATAATTTTCACTATGTACTTAATTAGATAGACTTTGTAAAATCTATATAGGAAGAAATATT
Organism: Chenopodium album; assembly: GCF_948465745.1. Lineage (NCBI taxonomy): Eukaryota > Viridiplantae > Streptophyta > Magnoliopsida > Caryophyllales > Amaranthaceae > Chenopodium > Chenopodium album. The sequence continues at coordinate 1,297,479 of NC_137847.1, read as the reverse complement.
TTGCTAGTTTTATTTATTTATTTAGAGAGCCATAAGAGCGAGGGTGAGAATCGATCCCATAATATCCTGAAATTGGGAGAAAAGCTTTATCCACGTGAGCTATCCCTCACTCTCATATATATTTTGTTAGTTACATATATTTAAATGTATTGTTTCTAACCACATTAGAAGTTCTAATATTCCATAGTTTCTATACGCATAAATAAAAGTTGAGAAAACAAATTAAACCGGTCATGCAAACCATATTCCCATTTAATGGAGGCAAATAAATAGCCCATATCTTCTTTCATTTCTTTTTTCACAATCACATATTTAAACATGCTCTTATGATCTATACATTTAATATGAACAATAGGTGGATTGGTGGGAGATCACATAATATGAGATTATTTTTGGCTCGTTAGGTGTCTAATGATACTTATTAAATGGATAAAATATACTTATGTAAATCAGTTAAGTTGTACGGATTGTTAAATCAGGAGATCGAGTGAAAGGGATGAAATTTTTGTTCATCATTTTACACAAGGATTTGCGCCATATTGTTCCATATTGTTACTTTGTTAGGTGCAAAGCCTCGTTTTAATATAATACAAAACACCTCCTATAATATCTTTTTATAGAAACGTCACATTAATAGTACTAGACAAACTATTCTCCATATTTATACTTTCCTCGTCTTTTTTATACAAGTTTTAGATCCGATTAAAAGTGGCCATTTTGAGAATATCATTCATAATTTCAAAGAAAAATGTAAGTAGACTATACAAAAAATTAAAATTTGCATAAAAATCAACAAGGACATTATAGACGTTTTTGGTCTAAAAAATCAAAGACCTTTTGCCTTTCAACTTGACTAGATAGTCCTTTGCTAGAAAAGAGTACGTGATACCATTTGCCCCCACTAAGTTTGTAGGCCCTTCTCACATGGGCTCTCACCATTTATGCAAAAAGGTGAGTAAAAAGGGCTTGATAGATTACTTAGATGATGAGTAGTTAGAATTTGAGTTGAATCACTTGCAAATTAAGCTATCTACCCTAGGGAAAAATAAAAAATTAAAACGTCATAAAAAAAATATCGGGGTTGTTTGGCAATCGGCGGTTGGCTGTTGGCTTGTTTGCTTGACTTGTTTGACTAGCTGGAAATATTAGCTGTATGGGTTGGCTTTTTAAGTTATTGTTTAAGCTAGCAGTTTACAAAAGTGTTTGGTAAAATTATTAATGGTTGTTAGCTGTTTATTAGTGATAAAGTGGGCCAACAAGCCAATAGAAAAAGCTACTCTTATTAGCTTTTGGCTTTTGGCGGAAAAACTAGCTTAAAAGCCAACAAAAAAGCCAACTACCAAACATATTGTTTGGCTGTTTGACCAGACTAAAAAGCCAAAAGCTAGGCAAAAAGCCAATTGCCAAACATCCCCATCATGTTCTTGATTATATTATTTAGATGTAAGGGGAGAAAAAGTTCACTATCTAGGCCTACTATATTATTGGACATTCAAATGGGCTTGTTAATTAAGAAACAAATCATGTTATCTAATGGATAAACCTATTAAAAAACTAGTTATGTTGAGAAAAATCATATGTGATAAAAATGAGTGAGGCAAATAAAAAGAATGACACCACGTATTTACTAATTAGGATTAATACACTGAATAAAGGTAAGTAGTTGTAGTAAAAATTAGGTAAACACCCAATTAATATACACGGTTTAATTTATAAATTAATATAGGTTTTGACTCATTTTTCCAATGGGCTATATCGAACATGGATAAGATATATGGGGTTGTCATTAATTGAGAAAAGTTATTATCTATTTATCTCGGTAAAGTTTTGTTATTTTTTTCATTAATGATTATAGATCGGTCAAACATTTTAATATATTCTTATCTAAGGTAATGCAGCCTTAAAGAGAGAGAAAATTTTATATGAACATTTAACGCATTTTCTAAAATGGTACAAATTTAAAAATTTATGAAACACGTATTGATTGGTGTGTTTGATACTTAATTACTTTAATATTTCATTTTCTTGCTTCTTATGTGCAACACAATTCAACAAATCCTTTTATCCATGAATTTTTATGGCTTTTTTTTGTTTGTTATCAATACTTTCCAAATGAAAATTTCTACCATGCACGCCTTGTCTTTAAAAATGGAAGTATTGTGAAAGAACTAATGGTTAATGCACTCAAATCAAAATCGAATTATGAATAGAACTCGATAAATTTACGCTGTGATGTGGTCACGTTGATCTAAACCATTAGCCAATATGATTCTTATCATGTATAAGATATTTTAATCAACCTAGAATCACCGAACACAACACTTATGAAGTATTTTGTATTGTTTTAACACAAAACCATTGAACTCAAGTTTCTATACACCTAGCAGACTTCAAAATGTGATAGATTCAATCAAATCTCTCTCAACTCAAGACTTGTGAGGTGATAATAGTATTCTTAATGGATTCAAATTACTCATAATATACGCCCCAAAGGAAAAAAAAAAATCTCTGCACATAATGAGCCAAAAAAGGTGATGCAGTGTTAGACTCGTGTCTTTTTCATAACTGAAACTCATGCGCAACCCAACCTTCTTGTCTTTACTATCAGATCATATGATGCCTCTCATGCCTTAACAAGTCTTTTCTCGTGCCATATATGGTGACCCTCATATCCGCCCGACCCATATCCAAAACACCACCATCTTTACAAAGAAGCTCAAAGTGGAAATTCTTACTCCATCATCACCACACTAACTCACCACGTCATTACTTGCAAAAATCTCTAGATAAAATAAATTTTGTCCATTTTCTATCACCATTTTTAAAAAAAAAAAAAATTGGGAAGAATCTTTTTCCACCATTTTTCTTCACTTTCACTTTTTAATCACACCATCTTTCTTTACACCAACCAAACGCGGCGTTATCTCATTGCTTCTACCAAAACAAGAAACAGAAAATTAATTTTTATCAGTCTTATATTTTGAACAACTACATCAACAAATGGTTGAAGCTAAAAACCTAATTTCGCCCCAAATTTCTCCTTCAATTTTCGATTTTTCCCTAAATTTGACTTGAAATCTTGAGCTTAAATCGCCAGAAATTTGGAGGAATTTGGGCGAATAATCGATAATTTGGGGATAATTTTAATTTGGGTTTGATTGTCGATAGTATTAGGGTTTTTTGCCACAACATGTCTGCAATAGTGTGTGGGAAGAGATCGTCAATTTTCGAGGAAATTCCATCGCCATCTTCGAAGCGAATTCGGTTTTCTTCTTCTTCTTCTTCTCCGGTTCGATTTTCTGGTTCGCCTTTATTCTTGATTGATCATCTCATCGCCATTTTTCCTCATATGGACATGAAGGTTTACTTTCTTTTCTATCTCCTTTGAATTTGCTATCAAATTTCTCTTTTTTTAATATATATTTTTATTTGATTTAATTTTATTGAATTGAATTGAATTGATAGTTTATTTGATCTTTGATTTTAATTAAATAAATAAATTAATATTTGGTTCAGTTTTTATTGTATAGATTATGTAGTACGAAGTATGAAAATGACTTATGTTATGATTTAGAAATATTTCTGATGTGGTTAATGTTGCATTGAAATTGTTGGATGGTTTTAATTTATTTAGCGACATGACTTGTGTAATGTTTTAGCTTATTAGCTATATTCTTGATTAATTCGATTTTGGTCGAGCCAAAATATTATTAGTGGTTTATTGTAATTCATCGATTGAGTTGGTGTCATTTTGCCTTTGATGGTTTACAGAGTAATTGTTAATATGAGATCGTAGTTAAATGAATGGTAATAACTTGTTATTAGGAAGGACGATTCTCTATAGTAGTAGTGTGGTACTGATTGAAAGTTTTATTGATGCACCTTGTAGATACTTGTTTCTCTAGAACTCATAAAACATGGTTAAACGTCAATCATAACTCACAAGGATGATGATGTTTTTAGGAATTTCGTGTAAACTTTCTACCTAATCAGTTCTGTTTAAGCTTTATGAGTTGTTTATATTCCTGGTGTGGCTGGAAATTGGTTTGATATATAATGGACCTATGATTTTGTATAGGGGTAAATTTTACAATGATAAAGTCAATTTTGTATTTTGGAAGGGATTAGCTCTTTGAAAGTGTGCTTTTATTGTTGAATACTTGAATGTATTATGTAGTTCCCTGTATTCGGGAGCTTGTGTAGGTTACTAACATTGAAATTACGGTGTATTAAGAGTGGTATGTATAGCCACAATGCATAGGATGTGTTTTTAGTTTATACTTCATCCACTCCATTTTACTTGCAACACTAAGAGTATCACGCTTGCCAATGCACAATTTAAATTATTAATATTTTTGGTTGCATTTTGGTAAAATTTATAGATAAATAGATTTTAATAAAGTACAAATTGAGACGAATCCAACAAGACCCCATATGGCCACATTTTTTTTTTGCTTTGTAAATCACAGTTTGACGTAATAAAAGAGGGTATGAATAGTGTTAAAATTGTAATGTTGCAAGTAAAATGGAGTGGAAGGGTATAGTAACCCTAGAGAAAATAGCTATTGTTTCTTTTATAAGGAAATAATCTTTTTTAGGGATCAAATCATTTATTTCTTATTATGGACGATCTTTTTTGTGGCCGTATCTCCACGGTATTGGATGGCTTGATTATATCCTGAAAGTTGATAGAGTCTTCATCTCCATCCTAGGATAGTTGACAGAAGGGGGTTTAGGTTACTGGAGTTCATCATGATTAGCAGCTCAATGCCATCCGTTAACGTTTCAAAGCGTTCCCATGGGGTATTATATCTATCTTCTGATGTAAAATAGTGTGATTTATTTCTTTTTCTTAATAATTTCTTTGCTTTTGCTTTTGCTTTTGTGGTGGCTCCTTGTCACCATTTTTGGAGATCTAAAATCTTCAATTATTATCAATCCTTTACTCGACTCCGGCTTGGTAACCTAGGGGAGTATTGTGTGTCGATCTGATTCGTTACAGGATGCAACCTGTAAATGGTTCAGACTAGGGACAAGTGATCCATTCCTTCGACTCCTTATCTTGTCACAAATAGTTGGCCAATTTCCTATCCAGAGGAAGGATTTTCAGTAATTTGTAAATTGGAGGGGCAAATGATTGAAATTAAAAGAATTTATCTTGTGGTTTTTACACTATGTTCAGTTGACCATGTGACCTGGATGGTGTTGTTGAGTTGCCTGGAAAGTTGCTGGCTAGGGGTTGGGGGGGGGGGGGGGTGCTATGAGGCTGTTGTAAATAATTGTTTTGCATCTTGTTTCTTAGATGAAATCTGAATTTATTAATTCTAATATCCTTTTATTTGACCTTTCCAAATCTCAGTGACCTTTTCAGGCTTTATGTGAAGCATTCCAATTGTATTTTACAGTGAGCTGTGTGGATGATTCTTTATATTTTTGAGAGAAGAGGAACATGTTTGACAATAAATTTTGTGGCTATGTCTCCTTAGTTTTGAATGGCTGCATTTTATTCTCAAATTTGATGCTTCATTAGATGATTCATCATCTCTGTTTTAGATTTTTTTAAAAAGAGGATTTAGAGTTGTGGCAAACATTATGATGAGCTGCATAATGTTGTCAGTTTAAGTTTTGAAATTCTTCCTTTGGTATTAGACCTACCATTTGATGTAAAATATTGTGCTTCTGAAGTCTGGTATCTGCTGTTTCTACTTTCAGTGCTTTTCTTTTTGTCGCTACTATGTGTCACCTTTTTCTGATTTCTGTGGAGATTTGAGATCTTCTGTTATTATTATTTCTACTTGGCTATCTATGTTTTAAATATCTGTTAAAAATTTATAATATAGTTATTTAATTTCACTTATGTGAATGTTGCTGCAGCTTATTGAGCAAGCACTTGAGAACAGTGGACATGATTTGGACTTGGCAATCAAAAGTTTGAATGACCTCCGTTTAGGATCTGCTGAAAATTTTCCGGGTACCACCACCACTTCAGACACCCATTCACAACCAAACAATAAGCCACAAGGTAGGCATGGTATTACTGATAGGATTTTTCTTTATTTGGTGCTATTATAATGATGCTGTATATATTTTTGATTTATGCATTTCTTAAACATATTGCTCCTGTAGTTTTAGTGTTTTACCTTGGAAGATTTAGTATTTGAGTTTTCCTTCAGTTGCCCTGTTGGGAAGTTCTTCCATAATTTATTAATTTACTTCTTTTTTATTTTATTTATTTATTTATTTGTGATGTGTTTGAGTTCTTCAGCTGTCATTTGCTGTTGTATGTATGTAGATTGTTTTTGGAGTAGTGTTTATAATGATTGACCAGTTTAAGAAATCCTAGCTGTACAGTTAGTAAAAGTTGCCAACATATGACAGTGTTTAGATTGCTCGCCAACAAATTGTTCAAATGTCCAAAAATTCATTGGCTTTGTTAGTCCTGCAATAATTTTCTTTGTTTTTTGCCTTTTTTTTTTAAAAATAAAAAATGCCCCCTTATATATATATATATATATATAAAGAGCAACAATCAGCATTTTTCTGCTGGTCTCTCATCTCCTTATTATCTCCTTGGCTGTTACATGTCTTCGAATTTACCTCATATGGAGTACCTAGTCATGCATTAATGTATTGAACATAAGCTGTGTGGCCTTATGAAGAACTACGATATTATGATATATGTGTCATATGTAAAAGGGAGCCTAGAATCCCTTACTTGGATCCCTTTGAGTTATCTTTTCTTTACATTAACTCTGATAACCCTCCTTTTTGGCAATTCTTTCACCATCAGTATCTTGTAATTGACATGTGATATTGAATCATACCCATACTGCCATACATTTGAGGGGGGCAATTGTGACGCCCGGGGAGAGAGGTGGGGGGGTGGGGGGGATAATAATAATTTGTTCTCCATCACTCTGCGAATCATATGCAGCGTTTGTAGTTGTTGTACAAGAAGCAAAGGTTCGAAATTAATTTGGGTGCCTTTTTTACCTTTTTCATGGAGATATTGTTACCCTTTCTTTTCTCATGTAACACTTTGTTTGGATAGCAAGATAAAAGAGAAAGGAAGGGGAGGGAAAGAGGAGGAAGGGGAAGGAAAAGAAAGGGAGGGAGAAGGGGGAGCTCTATTTTCCTCTAATTTTGGAGGGATGCTGTTCATTGGAGGAGGAAAACTGGATCCTCTCCCCTTCCTTACCCCACTTTTGCCCAAACTTGGGCGTTTATTCCTCTCCCTTCCTCATTCTCTATTTCCTTTTATCCAAACAAAGTTTAAGTCTCTAATGTGACAAGGCATTCGGAAAATTTTCCTTGGGGCTTGGGGAGGTCCAGATATACACAGCCTTTCCTCTAAGGCTCTAACTAAAAGGAGACTACTAAGGGGTAGTTGAATCTGAAAGTTCTGCACCTTTTACCTTGATCAGGGATGAAGTAATTTTCTATCACCTTTTTTCACTTGAATGGGAGAGGAGAGGGTCAAAGAAATTCATTGTGAAATGGGATTACATATGGTTGAATTACATACCTGTATGACCCCTTTTTTCCCGAGTTTAGTTTATCAAGGTTATGGACTTATTTGGTGCCTTTGGTCCCTAGTTTGCTTGTTTGGAATTAAATTGGACTAAAGCCTTGACGTACTAAAAAAATCAAGATCAGGAAAGATTACATATTTTCTGGATTCATGTTTTAGAAAAAGCTTTTTACTAATAAGTTTCATAGAGACCCTAGACTTGTCTAGCTATCTTTGAGTTTTGACTGATTTTGTTTTTCTGCTGCGGTATATTGTTTATACTAGTTAGCAGTTCAGCTGCCTTTTTTTTTTTTTTTTTTTTTTTTTTTTTTTTTTTCTTCTGGTTATCAACTTTTCTATGGGAATTGCTTAACAAAAGGGGAAAATAGTTCTTTTGGGTGAATGGTTTTCACTATAGAAAGATTCAAGCTACACAAATTTTGATCCATATTATACTTGCAATTTTTAGTACAACTGAATTGTTCCTCTGTTCATTTTGTTGTTGTAGTACATGGGGATGAAGCTGGATCCACTAGAGACTTTTTAGTATCCGAAAATTTGCCTAGGGATGGTGCTGAGTGGGTGGAGCTTTTTGTAAGAGAAATGGCCTCTGCTTCTGATGTAGAGGATGCAAGAACTCGTGCCTCGAGAGCTCTTGAGGCTTTTGAGAAAACTATATGTACTCATGTGAAAGCAGATGCCGCGCAAAGTTTTCAGCAGGTATTTTTTTTGATGTCCATAAACTTTAAAAGTCGGCAGACTTGTCAGTTGTCATAGACTCGTACTTATTGGAATTAAATGATAAATTTGTTAGATTGCTGTCATTTGCACCTTGTTTTATTCTTTCATCTCTCCTTTTAACTTATAGAACCTATCAATGTCAGCGTTTGATTTTTCTGTGCAACGCAAAGGGCAATACGCCAATACCCTTCCCCTTCTCAAAAAAGGGGAGAAAAAAATGAAGGGTAGTGTTAGCTGTAATTGTGCAATACTTACATATAATGATACCTGCAGGAGAATTCAATGCTGAAAGAACAAGCTCAAGCTTTACTTCAGGAAAATGGAATTCTTAAACGTGCTGTGTCTATTCAACATGAACGTCAGAAAGAGTTTGAAGCCAAGTCACTAGAAGTGCAGCAACTTAAGCAGCTTCTGTCCCAGTGCCAAGAACATATAAGAACACTAGAGGTTAGCCTCAGAACTTTGGTCATTTGGAATTATTATAGAATTTTCTTCACCATGAGTGCCGAATACCATTTAATATGGGGTCATTTAAGAGAATTATGTTAGTACCGATTTTATATTTCATTACGTAGGTTTCTACATCTCCACCTTTCTTATATCCTCATTTTTCCTTTAACTTCATAGAAAGTAGGCCAATTCTGTTGTAATGGTTTGAAACAGAAATATGGCTGGTTGGCCCCTTATACATGGACAGAAGTATTTTTTGCCTTTATTTATTTTTTTTTCCAAACTTCCGAAGTATTCTAATGCAATTAAAAGGCTTATGTTGCCCTTGGACATAATCCACCCAGTCATACTTTGCTATGTGTACTACTATGCTATAGTCCTCTGAATCCTTCTCTATTTAACACAGTGGTATGAGCTACTCTGTATCAAAAATAAACTATGTATGGTAGGTGAAATGAGATTTTAGGAATGAGGAATTCTCACTCGATTTATTTACTTCCTTTATTCTGAGAATTTTTTTATGTACTACTCTATTCCTTTAATTTATCTCACTTTACCCAAATTTTTATACCCACTCACCTCTCCTAGAAACAAGGGTCTAACATAAACTGGTACATAAAAAAGGGAAAAGAAAACGACGGAGAGGGTAAGTTTGCAAGAACTGGAGAGGAAGGTGGGAATCAGTACACAATTTGTCCAATATGTGTACATCGGCTGAACTCAGAATTTGTTTTTCTTTGGATTCAAAAATTGGGATCGAGAATAAATGTTCATCTGTTGGTTGCAAACACCTCATCTTCACCTACACTGGATTGTCATTGGAGACTGTTCACTGGTTTATGGTTGGTGAATTTTCCAATACCATAGCAGCTTTTGAAGATAAAAAATCACACTAGCTACTGGCTGAACTACTGAAGAGTGATGACCTTCTGCAACTTCTGAATAATCTGAACTATTGCTTCCCTATATTTACATATCTGCTCCTCTACACAACACACACACTGTAAGGGACCTTAATATTTCATTCCTTTGCTCTAACAGAATCCCCCCCCCCCCCCCCCCCCCCACACACACACACAAACGTTGATTTACCCCCACCCACTGGTGCAAATTGTGTCCAGGGGGCTCGTGATGTTCTTAATAAAGATGTGTATATTGTGTTGGTTCAATTAGTTGAACTGCCAGGCCATGACTTTATTCTTTATTTGACTTAAATTCTCCCTCTTTAAAATTCTTGTTTCAGTCTCTTTGTATAGTTCAAGTCTTGGGAGATTGATCGATCATCTTCTGTTGAGCTTCTCCACATGATTATACAAATAATGTTGTGTGTATTGCACTATTCTGATTCTTTATATATATATATATATATATATATATATATATATATATATATATATATGGCTTAGAACTTTTCTGGTTACCAATTCCGTAATTAGGGAATTTAGTTAAACTTTTTGATAATCTTGTGATGTACTTCTGTATACTTATAGTCAATGTGCTGTCTTGATCAGGTTAATAACTATGCTTTGGCGATGCACTTGAAGCAGGCTGAAGCAAATAATTCTATACCTGGTCGTTTCAATCCTGATATCTTCTAAGAATATGGCGTTGAAACACAGTGTAACTTAATGTATTGTCTTTGCAAGCTTTAGTTCCTTTCGGTCGAAGCATGCGGTCTTGACTTTTGTCAGATGTAGATTTTATTTATTAGCTATATGAACCAAATACAAGGTACTTCGTATTAAATATTTGATCGCATGAAACCCACATTACAATAACTTGTACAAATTGTACTGCATTTTTGGTACAACATGTTATAAGTACTTATATTGTTTGGATCTTGTATTTGGTGCAATATTATACTATACAGTATACATTTTATAGCTTCCAAAACTTATAGCCTGCTGTAATAATTACTTCGTATAACTTTTTTTGCGAGTTTAATACGGAGTACATAGGATAGATTTAAAAAGCAGAAGTGGTACATGCTCACTAGATGAAAAGATTGAATCTCAAAGGAAATATGAAGCCAAACCAAGGTATAAATCAATCGATGGAAAAATGTTAATGAAAGAGATGGGAATTACTACGTACAAAAATTGGTGTATTCAAATGTCATCGTTTGTACCTTTGTAATTGTGGCTCAGCATGAGGATATTGGTGGTTTTGTGTAAACAAGGCTCATAAAAATCAAGAGGTCCTAGTGGGCTGGAACTTTACACGTCAATTCAGTCCGAGTTAGTGAATAAGCTAAGAGAAATTCTATGGTCCCGTAGTTGTACTATAAAAGTCTTTTCGGTTGGCTAAGTTTTGCTTGGTCTTCAAATAATTGACTTCATATTTGTTGTGAAAATGTTGAACAATGCCTCAAGTTTGGAGTATATTTCTATTACTTGCGGATGATTGTTGTTAAAACAAGCTTGTAAATATTGAGAGTGATACCTAACCAATTTTTTAATCTCACTTTTTAGTGTTTTATTTATACATAATCTTAAGGCATCGTTTTTCATGATAAAAACCATGCTTACAGTCACTTCTCTAATAATTTAAAGTTACCCCAATATAAGGCTATTATACAGTTATATAACTTTACATTTGAAACGCATAAAAGGTTTTGGAGATATATAAATGGATTAACCTAACAACTTCATTGACCAAGTCTACAAACTCAAACTTTACAAAACCTTATCCACAATTCACAAACATTCATAAGGTAAATGTTACATGTACTTAACAATAAAAAGCTAAAGTTTAAAACCTAGAATTAGCTAACTATGTAGCATGCACAACCTTGGAAGATCTAATGTTACAACGAGATTTCATCATAATCTTGAACTCATCAAAATTAACCATACCATCTCCATCAACATCTACCTTCTTAATCATCTCTTTACAATCTTCTTCTATATAATTACCTTCTTTTAACCCTAATGAAGTTAACACTAACCCTAATTCTTCCTTTGTAATTAATCCATCATTATTTCCATCAAACACATTAAAAGCTTCCTTCAAATCTTCTTCATCATCATAATCAAAATCATTAACCTTGTTTTCTTCTTCATTTTTCTTTTCCTTCTTTCCCTTAACCAACTCATAATACAACTCTCTAAACTCACCAAGATCAACCATCCCATCTTTGTTAGAATCCAACTTTTCAAACATTTCTTCTACATCTTTTGTTGGCACAATCATTCCCATGTTGTTAAGTGATTCTTTGAGCTCTTCTTTAGTTATAAACCCGTCTCCGTTTTGTCAAACGTATGAAAACTCGCTTTAGATCATCATCATCCTCCTCCTCCTCCTTGTTCATCATCATGTCCTTTGTACTCTCTTTAGGAGAAGAAATAGGTTGCAGGGGGGAAGTAGAGGAAGATAAGAAGGGTTTGTTTACATGTAACAATAGCTTTTTAGGGCTTATTAAACTACTAATGAAGATAATTGATAATACTAATATGAGTATTGGTACAATCATTTTTTTTTTTTGGTAAGATTTTTGTTTGACAAATAGCAAAACAAAGAGAAACAAAGAGAGTGAATATATATAGAAATTTGGAGAATTATGTAAGGAATTTTTTTCTTATTTTTTTTGTAAAACCAAGAAATAAAAATAAATAATTTTTTTGATACTTTTTGTTACTATAATAATACAAGTAATTAAAGTGAAGGCACTACAAATTACGCGTTTGGTACGTGTGGACTTTTCGATACCCTACAAACCGCGTTAGACGTAAATAAATAATAATATAATAATAATAGTAAATGAGTGCTTTCTTTAAGCATGGCTTTCAAATACATGTGAATCGATATCAAAGTAATTGATGCTCATTGGTTCTACTATCTAAAAAATCATATCTTATCCTATAACAATAAATATACCTCTTGTAAAAAAAAAAAAACAATAAATATATCTATATAAAAAAGCAAAATGCTATTAAAAAAAAAAATCGCTTGAAAGTGAGGGATAGTTCAAGTGGTTAGAGCTTTTCTTTCGGTTCTAAGAAATCTTGGGAGTGATTCTCACCTCGCCCTTGTGGCTCTCTAAACACTAAAAAAATGGCCGAATTAATAGATATTACAACAAAGTATAGTAATATGACTAATATTGGCATGAGTCAACCTAGTGGAAAAGACTGTATTTAGATGTTTAATTGTTAACAAATCATAATAGTGTATAAAAGTGGTTTAATTTTTTAAAATATTTCAAAATATTGTTTTTGCAACGGCTCTTATAATCATTATTTATAAGAAGTACAAAACAGTTTTCTTATTCAAGATTGTGTTACGTATGTGAGTGGAAGGAGGATTATACTGTACGTAGTACGGTCCAACTGTTTAGGAAGATAGGAGTTTCTCCTTTACAACTTACAAGTACAACTTAAGCAGTACGGATTGGAGTATTGGACAATTACTAAGGGTCTGTTCTCTTCAGATTATTTTCATTTTAGTTCAGTTTCAATAAGTTCAATTCAGTTCAGTTCCAATAAGTTCAGTTCAGTTCTTAATTTCCTTCTCTCATAAAATATTCAGTTTAGTTCAATCAATCAGAACAGACCCTAAGTAACTAGACAATTTTTTTTAATAAAAAACAATTACTTGACCTTTTAACTTGTTAGGTGTGAATTCTATTGTTCTAGGGTAATCATGATATAACTCTTAATAATTGAAGTCATTATATATAACCATATGAACTGTTGATAATTAGGGACAATAGAATAATATTACGATTAATATAATTTTAATTATTTACTTTGAGTTTAAAAATGTGTTCAAAATTCTAATTTTTTCCTAGTGCTAGTAGGGAAGTAAGGATCCATATGTTTTCATTGGCATTCATCTTACGCCACTAATTGATGTAAGGAATAAACCTTATATTTCCCTCGAACAAAATATATTTGACATCCAATCGAGAATAATCTATTTACTTTTATTTCAGGATTCAAAATTCTAAGTTTAAACCTTGAGTTCTATTCTAATTTCTAATCGATATTTTGAGTCTAGGATTAATAGGGAACCGTATATTTTCCAATGGTATTCATCTTATGCATATAATTGACGTAAGAACCCTTACATATATACGAACAATATTAATTTAACATCCCATCGAGAATCTAATCTAATCTAGTATATATATATATAAAGGGGAGTTTTTACCGAGATTTTAGAGTGCCACGTAGGATCTAATTTTCTCAGCGCGCCATGTAGGATAATAAATGTTAGTGGTAGCCAATTAAATAAGAGATTATTAGTTTCTTTTAGAATTAAATAATTCAAATGCCACGTAAGCAAAATTGGCGAATGAGATTTTTAAGTTTAAATTAATTAAATATTAAATATTATCTTTTAATTTTAGGAATTTTATCTAAATATATAGGATCTAATTTTCTCAGCGCGCCATGTAGGATAATAAATGTTAGTGGTAACCAATTAAATAAGAGATTGCTAATTTCTTTTAGAATTAAATAATTCAAATGTCACGTAAGCAAAATTGACGAATGAGATTTTTAAGTTTAAATTAATTAAATATTAAATTTTATCTTTTAATTTTAGGAATTTTATCTAAATATATAACAAATTTTAGCTCATAAATACAAAAAGAAAAAAATAATCAAATAAGGCGTGCATCGCACGGGCTTCATCTAGTATGATTTATTTTCATATTCTTAATGGAGAGAATCTAATGTTAAATCGTCAAGGTAGGGTCAAATTATAATGTTTGATGCGTTACGGCGTTGGAATGTTGTCATTGGCTAATGCACAAAGTAAAAATTCCATGTAAGTATCAAAGTTTTGAATTGTCAAATAATGTTTCACTCACTCACCCTTTATTCGCCCTCATACATTAATGGAATCAATGTATATTTGAGAAGTATTATGACAGTATTCTTATGATCGCGTTACTAAAATTTGGAGGTTTTAGTAGACAACTTATTTGGTAAGTAAAAACATTAATAGTAGGACCACTGTTAATTTTAGAAGGTTACGAGAATTCACTTATGGTCACGCTACAAAAAATTAAGAAATTATTTATTTATTGAAGTATATTGGTCGAAGCAAGAACTCAATTATAATCACTATTAAGATTGTTCCGCGCCAAGATTAAACCACAACGTGAGTAAAGGATAGCTCAAGTGGTTAAAGCTTCTCTCACGATTAGTATAGTCAATAAATTGGATCAGACTTCAGATATGTGCTAGAGCCCAGCCTAGTAGGTACTCTTTAAATTTTGGGCCTTGTTAGTGGGCCACTACATCATGAATGAACAGTAGTAAGCCCAACATTATGAGATTGGGCAAATTCTTTTGGCCCAACATTAAAATTTTTATCCCAACTTTTTTAAGAAGCATTAAGCATGTTGGCAAGTATAGTTTCTATTCCTAACATTGAACAAACTTCAAATCTTCAATGCAAATCACCTGCAACAAATTAAGATTGCGGAAATCAGCAACCATAAGTTTGTCAAATTTGACGAAAATGTAGCACTTGTGAATGCTAATTTAATCAATTACGAGTATATTTAATTTCTAAGCTTTCAATTGTCTCGTATAATTTATCGATTTGCAATAATAATTAAATAAAACGTTGTAAAATTGAACTCACAATTGATTTGATTGTAAATGTTGTTAATCGATTGACTTCTTTTATTGAAAGTATTATTTATACACCAAGTTTGTCATTTGACTCATTTTTCTCTACTACTCCGTATAATAGTTAATGATGCTAGCTATTTTACCTTTGTAATGTTTCAAGTGTCAAAAAATATATTTTTGCATAGTTTTTTTTTTTAAAAAAAAAAACATATATATGTAAATAAAATTGGATCGTGATCCAAAATTTTTATTAAAAAAATAATTTTAAGAAATGCATGTGATGACATTATTGGTGTTTTTGGGCCCAAATATTTTTGACATATACACAAATCCCTTTTTCCGTAGGTGGGGCTTTTGTTCTATTTCCACGCTCCCGCATAGATCCAACGGCTAACAACGGCCCACCAACTATTTTCCAATTATTCCTTGCTTATTTTTGTACAATCATAATTTTAATTTTGTAGAAAAAATAATTATTTTGGTTCTTTTTTTTTTCATTTTGATAGCATATAAATATTTTTGTTTCAGAAAAAAGAATGTGGGGTTTTGCTGCCGTGAACATACTGTCACGGTGGCCCATGACAATGACCCCCAAACGGGAACAAACAAACTCCGTCCCGTTCTAAGCTACCTTGTTACACTTTGATTGCCTTTGGAGCTTATCTCATTTTACTCTCATCTACCAATTAAAATTAAGTGGCTAACACAAGGTTGGCCCGTTATGATCGTATCCGGCTCATGTCAAAATTTTGAAATGGTTGTCCATGCATAACTCATTTACTTTCTCTCATATCGTGTCAGGCTTGAAGTGAACTTGTATTAATTCACTAGTAGAAAATAAGTGATGGGAAGCCCCAAATGGCAAGCGGTTTTAAAAATTCGCTTGCCATTCACCCATTTTTTTTTAAAAAAACCTGTAATATTAAATGGCAAGCGGTTTTGGCGCGAACCGCTTGCCAATATATATAATGACAAGCGGTTTGGGATTGAACCGCTTGCCATTAGATATATTGGCAAGCGGTTCAACCCCAAACCGCTTGCCATTTAAAAAAATCCTAAATCCGTGCCCCCCTTCTTTTATTTCTCTCTCTCCTCTTTCTTTATTCTGCTCTCTCTCTCTCCTCTTTCATTTTGGCTGCTCTCTTTCTCTCTCCTCTTTCTACTCACGTTTTCCCTCTCTCTCCTCTTCTCTTCCCTCTAATTCGCCCCTTTCTTCTTTCATTTTCTCCTTTTTTTTGTTCTTTCTGATCTCATCAAATTCGAACATAACCGGTAATTTTGAGGATAATTTCGAGCAGATTTCGAGGATAATTTCGAGCAAATTTTGAGCAAATTTTGAGCAAATTTCGAGCAAGTTCGTGCATGCGTGTGGGTGTTCAAGTTTTGTAGGTCAAATTCGACCACGAAAACTCTAGATCTAGAGTTTTCATGGTCGAATTTGACCTTTAAAACCATAATTTGAAGCCAAAATCGGTGGTTTAGATGGTCATGGTGGGTTAGATCGGTGGTTTTTATTATTTATTTCGATTTTAGTTTTATTTTTTTTTAATTTGATTTTTGGTGGTGGTCGTGTGGGTGGGGGTCGTGGTTTGGGTAGGGTCGTGGGTGGAGGTCGTGGTTTAGGTGGGGATCTGGTTTGGTGGGTGGGGTCGTGGTTTCGGTGAGGGGTTTTTCGGTGGGTGGGGATCTGATTTTGGGTGGGGGGTCGTGGTGTGGGGTGGTGGCTGGTGGCTGTCGTCTGGTGGTGTGTGGTGGTGACTGGTGGTGTGGGTGGTGGCTGATGGTCTTTGGTTGTTGAAAAGCATAAATTTTAATTGTTATTAATTTTTTTGTTAATTTATTTTTTTGTGATTGAAAATCAGAAATTGTAATATTATAACAATTAATTAATAAAAATATTAATATTTTTACATATGGTTTGATTATGTCTCAATTTAATCGAAAAAAACCAAAAAAAAAAAATAAAAAAATAAAATAAAAATTAATACCCCTAATGGGCAGCGGTTTGGCGCCAAAACCGCTGCCCTTTCTTTACAATTGGCAAGCGGTTCAGAACCGCTTGCCATTTCAATGGCTATTGGCAAGCTCCCCAACAGGGAGCGGTTCAAAACCGCTTGCCATTGGGGGGTTTGAACCGCTTGCCAATTTATTTTTTCTACTAGTGATTAGGTCATTTTTGTTTCATGTCGTTCATGACCAGTTTGTATATAGGTGTATTGGCTCAAGCTAGCTCATGCACAACTTAAATTATTATTGCGTTCCGCTTTAATTTATAATACTATGTATATCGTAACTCTTAAGTCATAATAAGCGATTGTCTTGTATTCAATAAGATCAGTGGTAAGTAGCATGTACGTATAGAGTATTTTAATTATGAATTTATTGTATCGCGTGAAAATTGGAGAGTTTGCATTATTGTTTTTCCGATTGTACATGATATATTATTGTTTGAATCGGAAATTAACTTCTAGTGTTGAACCATGAGATCTAAAAGCGTAGTCGTAGCATGGTACTGATGGTAGGGCAAAAGGAAATATGGTTATTTCACAACTACAATGATTATTACGTATAAAACATTTATTTTTACACAATAAATAAACAAATAATTAAAAGACTGCTTTTAGAAATGAGAATCCTATCTTCTCATGTACTTGTGTCGTACTCAATTTAAGAAATCAACAACTTGGATCTCTCGTCACCGCTAACTGTTATAGATAGGACTGTTTTTTAAATTTTTATTTTTTATATCATGATGTTGTCAATGTACTAGGTTAAGGTGTATTCTTAAATGTGGAATGTTGAAAGAGTAACAAAGAATGACCATAAATGAGCTTGATGATATATTAGTACTTTCAACTAAAGCTAATTGAATTTCTAAAAAAAAAAAAAATTGATGTAGTACTAACTACAAAAATATACTTATACATGGATTGATCGAAACGCCAATGATGATGGAGCTTAAAGAGATTCATTCAGATGTATACAGTTACTCCTACATTTAAAACATATATGCAAGTTAATACTCATTTTATAAATTTAATCGAGTTACTTTTCCATTTATGATGTAAATAAACACGGAATTTCACTGGTTTCGACAAGATGGTCTAAATATCCTCATTCCTCTTTAAGCAAACTCATAAATCATAGCCATTTTAATCTCTTCTATCAGTTTAAGATTTGAATATAAGCTTGCTAGCTAGCTACACCATGTATTACGCTGATTCAATATTATACAATGTAATAAAAAAGAGAGTTTATTAATTATTATCATTATGCTTCATTTAAGTATAGCATAATTATTTGTGAATTGCAATACAATTAGCTCAATTAAAGTTGTATAAAATTACAATTACCACGCATATTTATTTTTAAAGACTACGAAATATTGCCATAAAAATTATTTTTTCACGTTAACCAAACTATATACAATATGCCAATATAAAAAATAAATAATGCACGTATATAGTACGTACGTACCAAATCTCAGAAATAATTGCATGAGTTGCGTTATATTTGCATGGGCCAAGCGCATTAATAGTAAAAAGCTAACAGCCTCATGCATGGTGATGAAATTTAAGGAATCTACACATCCGTACTCTGCCAACTAGAATTAGCTACTCCCATCATTTTGCCAATATTGTACTAATATAGCCAAACCAATTTTTGAAAAAAAAAACTAAATTTTTTAAAGTTGATGGATTGGTCATTTGATGGATTCCCTTGGAGTTAGCTATGTTAAATCAATGTGGAGCCTCCCTATCATCTACATCTATTTATGCATCCATTATTCACCCAAATCGGCAATTAATGTATAGTATAGTTTTTACGTTATTTTTCAGTTAACTCTTTCTGATTTTTATTTTTCAAAAATGCGTAAAAGTAAGTTGTTTGAATACATGTATTATTACTATTTTTTAAAATAAGGAGCGAGAATATGGGCTTTATTGAATCAATATCTCAATTCAATAGTCAGTCAATCCAACTACACTTAGGCCCTATTCTTTTGAGCTGTTTTGCTGAGCCTTGCTCTGCTCTAATCTGTAGTGTTGGAAGATGCTGCTCTGTTCGGCTGAAATCTGTTCTGCTAACCCCTGTTCTACTCTATCCAGAAACTCAAAATAATAGGGTCTTACTTAGCTTGTTAGCACTTAAGAACATAAGAAGAAGGTAAAGGAATCTCTGTCCAAAGCATTCAATTTCTCCTTTAAATTATTGATATTAAACCATACTTCCTCCGTTTTCTTTTACTTGCAACACACCTTTTAAGCACGTAGTTTTAGGAGATGATTAGTAAGGGCAAACGAGCGATTTTATCAATATAATTTTTACACGAAAATTAGAATAGGGTTAAGTATCATTTGTAAAAATTATAATGAAAAATTTGTCCGTTTACATTACATGAACCCGACCTCAAAACACGTGCCACAAGGCTGTGTTGCAAGTAAAAGAAAACGGAGGAAGTATTACATTGTATCAAATAATCTTCTATATAACAATGTACAAGGATCGATTTTTTTTTTTTAATTTCTACCTACATTGTTTATCTTCTATATTTCGCGACACATAATAAGTTTAAAAAGATGATGACAAATAGAAAAGATAAGTACGTAAATAGTAGTAGTCGATTAGCAGTAGTAGTAGCAGAAACATCTCATCAGAATCAGATCACTCACACACTAATTGATAATTCAAAGTCATGCTTCTTGTTTTGTGTCTCTTTCTCTCACTCTATTAGAGAAATAGTACACTGATTTTGCACACGAGGGCATGTTTGGCCTTAAATTTGGGTCCTAGTATAAGATAAATATTTTCTACCTCCTATCAAATCATCTACATATATACATGTGCAATGTTATGTTCTTTCAATCTTTATCATAAATAATATTCATCCCTATTCAATTATGTCATATCCATTGGGCAACCCTCCTTTGTTATTACTTTTACAGCATAGTATGCATATGTAATTGTATTTATCCCGTTCTTTTTATTTGCAATATAATGTATTTCTTTTTAAAAAGTTACAAATATACTGTTCCTTCAACTAACTAATAATAGACTAATAACATATAGTAATAACATTAGAGGGATTTTTTTTCAAATATGCAAGGCTCTCCATCTTGATTGGGTGACTAGGTCATGCATTGATTAAAGTATCAATAATTATCATTATTTTCACCCGGGTTTTCATTATATGCTTAGATATTAATAACACATTTTACGAGTTAAAGCTCGAATATGTAGAATGCAATATTGTAGATACAGATTCACAATTACTACATCTAAAACATTTCTAGAAATCATAATTTCAATATTTTTTGAACAAAAAATTGTCATTTTTTTGAGTAAATAAATAACATACAGTTCTATAAAAAGGATGATAATCTTACCTTGACAAAGCTTGATGTGATTTAATTAAATGTTGGGCTTAACCCTTTCAAAAAAAATAAAATAAAAAGGATGATAATCAAAAACCAAATGGGTGGAGCCAAAGTAGAGTTTGTAGGAGTGGAGCTGAAAATGCGCCGGCGCTAGTACTATTGTTCTCCACGTGGGGGGGCCAATACGACGCCGTTTAGTGTCAGACTTTCGTAAAACGACCTTTCATTGCTTCCATTGCTCTTCAAGTCACGTGATCGACTCCCTTCCAACGCATTTTCGTTAGTCTACATTTGTTCTTTAATACACGTACGTACGTTGTGTATTGTGTTTCATAATTTTAATGTCTCTTTCAACTAAAGTCTCACTTCAAATTTGAAAATAAAAATATATACATAATTGAGATTTTGATAAAATATGTGGAGAGTTTGAATTATGATCGAAATTTAAAATGCAGCCTTTTCATTTGTATTTAGTTGTAAATTTAAAATTAACTTTTAGGTTAGATTTTTAAATATTTAAGATTCTAAATAATACTGTACTCATTTTAAAACCTTATTAGGGGGCGTTTGGTTCACAAAGTGGTATGGGGTTGGAATCAGGAATGGGGTTAAGGTGGTATCGGGTTGGAACTTGATACTTAATACCATGTGTTTGGTTTAATTCTGGAATGGAATAACTCATTATTCTCTCCTTTTATTTGATACCTAAGGGAATGGAATGAGTCAAACCCACCTCCCCCCAAGGTTTCTAAACCCCATACCTCATGGGTTTGAGGTATGGGTTTGAAATTCATATTTTTGTCAACCAAACATATGGTATGGGTTTTAGTCATTCTAAACCCATACCTCATACCTATATTTCGTGAACCAAACGCCCCCTTAATGTTGGTTAAATTATACCTCTACTATCTAATTATCTATCATCTATGATCATAGTGACCTTGTTAACCTTTAGATTTGTTTTGTGAAAGTAATTGTTATCTCAAAAACATGTTTTCTCAAAGCATGTACTTCGTATTAACTTTATGCTATTTAAATATAGTATTCAAAATTAGTTGTTGTTGTTCTTTAGAACTTTGCTGATCTCACTAATTTATTTGTCTAGCATCCTCTCTCAAGTTGGACATTAATAGAGATGATTTGGTAAAACTTATTACGCCAAACAACGGACCATGTAATGATCGTTCGTTAACTTACAAATCGACACCATACTATTTTAGAGAGTTTTAAGTTTGATTCGTCAACCAATTGCTCAAACAATAATGGTAACCTTATATGAATATGAATGATTATTTGACAAGTTGACAATAATAATGCAAATCATATACTATCATTCTTATAACTTATACGGAGTATCATTATGTGTGGATAAAATTAAGTGTGTAGAAAATCTCCGATATTTATTATTAAAAAAAAAAAAAAAAAAAAGGTGGTGGGCTCAAGATATAGTGGGCTCCAAAGGTTAGACACACGAATGGGCCAAAGCCACCAATTGGGGCAATCTTCGGATCAAATAACCCAAAAAAAGTGAGGTCCACCTCCACCTGCGCGCATCAGCTTCATTTTCAGTTTGTTTTTGGCTCTATTCTTTAACCCAACCTTCACTTTCTTACTTCACCTACTTCAATTCTACCTTTTTACCGTTTTTTTTTTTTTTTTTTAACTCCCCAATTACAATAATAATGGTGGTGGATAAAAAGTGTAGCAATGTTCCATCAATAATGATTGTTCATGACAATTATGAGGTTTCATACGGGTTTGTTTTGAATATCTTTCTTGCCATTTTACAAAGGATTCACTATAAACAATCAGCATTAAGGATCGACAATAAGTGTAGCACCACTATAATAACCAACATCAACAAATTTGTGCTTCCTAAGTCGTAACACCCTAAGGAAATTATCAGGATGTGTATGTAGTCGGAAATTAGAACTATTGCTTACAGCTTTTAATTACCATATCATTGAATATTTGAATCAAATATTTTTAGGACTTTATAGAACTATTGATTATCCTGATATGATTTCAAATAATTTATATATGACCTTGGGAGTCACTCTCATATTTACTTTGGTTTTGGAAAGAATTCTTCATTTTGGTTCGAAAGCATAGATTATAACCTTTGATTTTAGAGATGTTTTGACTAGGACCTAAAAAGGATAAAAGACGAGGAGCTTTTTATAGATATAAGACCGCTTGGGTGGTTGAAACCATCTATTGAGGTGCTTCCATTATTCCCAAAGGACTCTCTCAAGAACATATTTGATGCTCGAAACTATAAATTTGCACCCCATGTAATCATATCATATCTTAAGTTGCCTACGTACCCCGGTCATGTCATGCCACCTTGCTTAGGGGTGAGTTCTAAAACTTGAGATTAAATCTTTTCTACATTATTTTCTCTTTATGACTGTCTTCACCCCAAAAATATCTCTTATAAACTCCTAATAAGTACAAAAGATAATTGACATGCATTGACTAGGTTGAGGCACTTTTTTTTTTTTTTTTTTTTTTTTTAAAAAAAAAAAAAAAAAAGCATTTTCGATAAACTAATTACACTAGTGAGAGGATTCGAATCTGTATGATTCATCTAGTAATCTATTATAATTATAACTAATGAATTCCAAATTTTTAGTGGTTATAATTCAGATTAAAAGAGGCCAGTATATTTTTGTTTAGGGTTGAAATGTTTGCTTTCTCTCACCAATCACAATTAAATTAAATGATCACCAAGCCTTTATTTGTCAATTATCATCCAACACAGGGAAAGAGAGATCCATACCTTTTTTTTTCAATAGAAAAAGTAATAATATATATAATGCACTCATTCAAACAACTTTTTATTAACAGCACGACTTGTGATCATAAAACCATTTATCAAATTCACAAATTTTGCCAAACAATTGACAAATTTATTACTTTAAAAATACCCAATTAAATCTAAGACAGGTTGCCCATAATGCTTGTAACTTGTATATACATCCAATTTCTTTTTTAATTTTTATTAAGTTGTAGTTTATGCATAGATTTTCTAGAATTGATGAAATAAAAAGAATCAATATACATGTATGTACTAGTAAAAATGGATTGGATTTAACAGAGTAACATTCAAGTTTCTAGTGCAAAGTACTTCGTAACATATTGCAGTCAAACAATTTTAAAAAAACGCGGTGAACACCTACTCGGTCCAATAATTTCATCACTCACTCCCTATAGGTTGTTTTGATGACATTGTACTGAAATTGCATTAAAACAACGTAAGTCGATGTCCAACCATCTTACTGTCTTTTTTTGGTTAAACATGATAGGGGGAGAAATGTGCATATCTTTAAAGTGAAACAATCTTTAAAAAACTTTGCACAAAATGATATACTCCCTCCGTTCCAGAATGATGTTCCTATTTCGTAAATCGATGCAAATTTTTTACCCAATTTTGACCGCAAATATCTTTAATCACATTCGCAAAAATTATAAAAGTTAGATATTAATAATCTACTCACCAAGACGAATCAAACTAGATCCCACGTGACTATATTTATTCTTATAGATTAAGAGAAATTTAGAAGATTCTCTCTTTCTTAAAAAAGTCAAAGATTTCAAACAAGAATATCATTGTGGAACGGAGGGAGTATATAAAAAGGTGTATAATATAAATTGAAAGATATGAAGTGTCACTAAGTCGACTAAGAGTTTGTTGTAGCAAAAAATAAAAAAACATTTAAGTTTTGGGGGACCATGAACATGAACATCAACATCCCATACTTTGGTTACTACCAATCAACAAATAATAATATTTAATTAATTAAGAGGGAGATCTTGGTCACATGGTTGCATGTGAAAATATGGCGAAATAATTTTGGTTTCTTTCAATTAATCTCTTTTGGCCTCAATTTTCCTGTCAATTACTCTTATATTTGTAATTCTCCCTTCTTTTCTTGTAATTATTCAATTACATGTATAATAGACAGGCCCTATTAGTATATGTATTGACATTCCTCAAGACTTCATATAAGCATTACATATATTTTTTGTATGATGTGAATTCGAACACATATGATAAATTATACGGGCAATCGATGTTATTAGTGAACCATTTTTTCACCTTTTTAGTCTTATTATAATATATATAAAGTCTCTCAATAACTATAATAATTTCTTTTATAATTAATTAGTTTCTTAGGAGTTTTAGTTTTGTTAACTAATTAATAATTTTTTTTTTTAACAAGTATATATATGACTATCAATTAATAGTTTTACCAGCATCAATTTATATCGGTACCTTTATTTAATGCATCAATGGAGTATTATGAGTCTGTTTAGACACCAATAATGTATTATCGATAAATAATTAATAAAAAATTAATTATCCTTGAAAAACAATGACTAATTTGAATATAAGTCTTTATATTCAAAAAAAAAAAAAAAAAGTCTATATATAGTATTATACATCCGATTACATCGTATATGTTATTCATGCATAGAATCATGAAACGATCGGTCAAAAATTACTATATTCAGACATATGATACGACTAGGATAAGATAACAGAATTACATGAGAAATGTTTGAATTGTGTTCAAGTGGCAAGGTTTGTATGGATTTGAAGTTTCGTTCTCACCACCCAATGATGAGTGTGATTCCCCTACGATGATGAGGGTAATAATAATTGTTATTGTATCTCTTGAATAGAATAGTAGTACTATTCTATACAACTATAGAATATTATTAATTAATTTAATATTAAAGCAACACACTAGCTTTTTTCTTCTTCTTCTTCTTAGAAGAAAATAGCACATCAAAAATTAAGAGTCATTGAATAATAAACAAGCATTCATCAATAACATATTAGAAAAAATAAATCATGATTCAACGACCAACAATGAGAATTATGAGGGGCCTAAGTATGTCATGTAATTAGTTATTAATAGAGTATATATACCAGGCCTGTGATGTGCTTCAACCATTAGCTTAAACTTAAAATTTTTGTGCTAGTTCTTTAACATATCAAGAACCAACGTACTGTCCAACCTCCTTATGCCTCTAGATCCAACCTTCTTAGCTACATTTAGGAGATTTCCAGCCTTGCCTTCTTTTTCCAAGTGTGTTCCAAGCCTCCAAACAAAACCAAGTCACATGAGATGTAAAAAATCAGAATACAATAATTAAATTAATAAGACAAGATTAAGGGAATTGCGATTGAACTTTCTATGCTTATATAAAAAAAAAAACCCTTAATTTAATTTTAATCGGTTAAACTACTTGGAAAGACAACGAGAAATGGGCCCATGCCTTGAACGTGAGATCTAGCTTCATGCACTAATATGATTGCAACAAGTAATTTTTTAAAACTAATTTGATAGTACACCTGATCTAAATTATTGGCGATGAGGTGATCGAATTATCAATTATGGGCATCATTTAAAAAAAAAAAAGCATTCAAAAAAAAAAAAAAATAAATAAAATTTCATGTTCTGCTACCCATGTTTGAATATTTAATCAAATAAATGTCATCAAGAAAGATTGATAATTACCAAATATATGTGAAATAAAATCATATCACACTAAATTGATTTACACCAAATTGAACTTATTTATACCTATTTTATTGTAACAACAATTGATATTTTTTACTATTAAACTTGATCGATTATTAATTTTGGTTGGTACTTGGTAGAGCCTAGTTTCAGTTTAGAAGATAAGCTTTTCAACGAACTAATGTTTCCATGGGACTTATCACATGTGACATGTGACATATATATGTAATACACCGCTTGGCATGTACCTTACTTATAGTATATACATTAAGATATTACATTATTACTTAATATTAACAATTGAGATGTTTGTTGTAAAATACCTAAAAAGGCTAGCTTTTTCTGTACTTTGTAGCATTAGAGCGTATGTCTTCATACTAGCTGAGTAGCTTCTATCATGTTTCATGTAAATGTCATTATTTTCTTGTACCTTACGCATTTTCATGTAATCAAATATGACAGAAAAGTGCAATTCCAATATGGCATACGTGTATAATTTAAGATGTAGCTACTTAACCTTCTATGATTTGTTGTAAAGTAACCAAAAATCATAGTTTTTACATTTGTGGACGATATAGTATATGTTGTCCTAACAACTTCCATCTTTTATTGTTTTGTCATAAGAAGTTCCATCTTTTATTGTTTAAGGTGTCATATTTTAATTCATGTATGACATTTTAAATTTTTAATTAAGAACTTGAGATATTAACTCTATTACCTCCTTCTTTTACTCTCAAACGTTGGCCTATGGAACTAGACTGGTTAAACCTGTGAAAGGTGTCAGTTTAATAAGGTCTTTCCTCTTATTTATTTTTTTTTTTAAAAAAAAAAAGAAGAAGATTGCGATGACATTTTTCAACGAATACATCCATGATTCGCCCCTTAAATTCCTAAAAATTAAAATTAAAATTAAAATTAAAAATTTCTCCCACCCCCTTGAACAGATCTCATTTGTTATAAGGGGTGTGGGATTGATATATATAGAGTGGATTTTTGGCTTCATTATTCCTGCGTTGCGTATCTGCCATGCTACCGCAGACCGCACTAACAACAGAGTTTCCTTTTCTTTCTTTTTTTTTTTTTTTTCCCTTCCTTTTTTCTTTCATTTTTTTTAAAAAAATACAAATAAAAAAAATATATATGGGCAAAAATGTGTTGCGTGAGAAAACTCATAAAAACTCTCCAATTTTTTATTTTATTTTATTTTTCTATTTATTTTTTTTTTTATCTCTCCTCTGTTGCTTCTCTTGTGAACCCTACAAAAAAAAAAAAAAAAAAAATTTAAAAGAATATAACCCCACAAGGCTTTTTGATTGATAATAACTCTATAAAAGCTGCTTGACATACAACATATTGCTTGAGTGGTCCTTGAATTCTTCTTCTTTCTCTTTTTCTTTCTTTCTTACATTTTTCTCTCCTTTATCTCATCTTACCTCAACTAAGCTTAGCATAGCTACCTCATTCTTGCTTGCCTTCCTTGCCCGAGCAAGCGGAGCGGCGAAAATAGAAGTAAGTCCTGTCATGCTTTTCCACAGCTTTCTTGAACTTTCCTCTTCTCCGTAATCTCATTTGTTCGTCTGTTAGTTGTACATCTCCTCTAACGTGGAGTGGTACGAACGGCGGTTGAGGAGATCACTCTAATGGCGAACTGAATGGCAATTCGACATTGAATTGAATTTTATCCGTGGAAAGTTCAAGAAAGCTGTGGGAAAATATGGCGTGGGTTTTTTATTAGGACTTTGCTCGCGCGTATATATTGATGGCCGTTCATGTCACATATTCAGATGAATAAACTGTAAGATTTTCCTTTGCTATTAATTCTTGTTATCATTTCTTTTTCTTAGCCTAAATCTTAAATTCTCTTTTTTACAATTCCCAATTTGATGCTGAATTATGTGGTGTTTTAGCCACAATTATGAAAATACAATTCATAAAGATACATTATGATTTAATTTTGTGCTAAATTGATTTAAATTAAATGCCATTTTTCATCTATAAAATGAGCTACTAATTTACTGCCTAAATTATGATAGTACAAACTTTTTTTCTTCCATTTTTTTAGGGGGTAAAATTATGATTAAAAATTTAGATTCTATAAGTTAGCTTTTAAATTTTTGCTTTTTGGGGATGGTCATCATTCACTGAAATTCAAGAAGATTTACTTTTTTCTTTTTTACTGTTAAAATTTCAGAAAAAATTCACATTTACTGCACCTTTTTATTGCTTTTTAATTTAATTTTCCTTTACATAATTTTTAAATTATTCATTAAATAATAAAATAAATTTTCTTTTTAAGGAGCAGAGAGAAGATTCTCAACCTTTTCCTTTTGTCACATAGATCAGAGATGATGATGATGATAATGATAAGTCTCCTCTTTGTTGTCTTTTGGGTATTTTAATTCCTACAAAATAAAGTACCATGTAAGAATTTTCTTTTTATTTTAATATATTTTATTTGTAAAAAAAAAAAAAAAAATTTACATTTTGTCTACATCTACCTATATTGATTAAATATACATAAATTAAGTTTTATACCCTCTTTAATATTAACCTTTTCTTTGTCCCTTTTGAAAAGAAACATAATTTTTTTTCCTGACTTTTGGTTTGTTTTTACTGTTATCTAGATGCATCAAAACAAATAGTTGGCAATTAATGAAAATTTTATATAATGTTTGATTAAGACAGTTAGTTATAGCATTGTAAAATATTATTATAGAGTATGATTTAAAATGATTAAGGTTAGGAACCTTGAATTGGACGTCATGCAATGAATGATATTATCATCCAATTACTAGCTAGCTCAAAAGTTTGAATTAATTTTATCTGAAAATACTTTTGATGGTTCTAAAGATTGAACAATTAGTACGTGATTTTTTTTATTAATTACATTCCCAATTGAATGGAGATATTATAGTGTTTGATAGGATGCACATGGGTTGACAGAATATACCTTTTTTTCATCTTGACGAAGACATAATTGAGTTCGAAAACAACAATCTACCAATCTCCCCAACAAATTTAGAGAATGACCAATTCTTCAGTATTTCCTTATTATGAATCATGTACCATATTATAAGTTCATTTTCTTAACAAATTAATTAATTATCTTTCAAAATTGCTTTCTTAACCCTAAATTATACGCTGTTATTATCCTAATTACTTGTTCATCATATATTCATCATATACATATGTTCATCAAGTTAATTTCAAAATCATCTTACATACACTAATTAGCATTTTGAAAAGATCCATAAATTTGGTAATTTTTTGTGTGCTAAATGTGTACAAAATGTCCATCATATACATATATGTGTAAGAGAACAAATGGTCCCAAATTTTTGGGGTTGATTTTGATGATAAAAGGGTGGCCATATGAATGCATGACACCCATAAATCTCAATAATTTTCCTGCTCATCTACATCTACTACTACACAAAATTTGGACTGTTTGCTAGAAAATTTTGGCAATGACATAAAATCTAAATTATAAATGTCATTGGAGAAGAAGAAAACTAAAATAAATGATTTTTTGCAAAAAAAAAAAAAATAAAAATAAAATAAAAAAAATTATTATTATTATTATTTTCTAGTATTATTTTTATTTTTTTCCTTCAATATTTTGTATTTTTGCTCTTTTGCAACTGGCATTGTGGAATCTTTACCTTATAAAAGGTGAACAAAATAGACCCCATGTCTCCATAAATTACTTTTCCAATCAATTTTTATAAAAAGAAATTAATTTTTTGATTAAAAATGTAAAATTTTCCTACAGGCTAATTGAGGGGGAGGTGGTCCACCACAAGTAGTTGTATGAAAGGCCAGACAACAGGGAATGGCAGTTTCTGGCAAATTATGAAAAGGAATTAATTTATTATTTGGCTGCACTATATCTAATTAATGTGCTATGTGCCTGTAATTAGTTACATTTTTCAGTTTTTTTTTTTTTTTTTTTTTTTTTTTTTTTTTTTTTTTTTTTTTTTATGAAAAAAAAATAGTTTAAAGATTAAATGTTTCGAATTCAGACTCTAAGTATTCACCTTGTAAGCTCGTTGATTTCATAAATATGATACCTACTTTACTATTATATTGTTATTTATATGGCTTTTTATTTTTAGGCAGATATTATCAATTAAATAACAATGATAAAAGCTTTTTTTTAAGATGAAAATGTTATGTACAATTGAGTAACAATATTAGTAATTCATTTGTACTTATTATTATTATTATTACATATATATTGTTGGATTTTTCACAAAAAAAAAAAAAAAAAATATATATTGTTGGATCATGTTTGATTGAGTACAATCGAGCTCAATTAAGTTCAGCTCAAACTTGGATTATTAACCATTCAAGCTAGCTCAATCAAAATTTTAAGTTTGAGGCAGGGTACGGTGCTAGTTCAAGATCAAACTCATTGATATTTAATCAATCTAATCATATTAGAGTTTAGTTCAACTCTGCTGATTGTAGCAACCCTAATTGTATTTTCTAATTATTGTATATTGGATAATATTTGTCTACTATTTATATGTCCCTCAAACCATCAATGCATTATTATTTTCTAGCTATAAATGAATATCAAAGCAATATTTTTGGGTGATTAGATTATCAATATAATACAATTATTCCCTTAGAGAATGGTCCTGTTTGGCAAAAGTAGCGGTAACGGGTAACTTTTAGCGGTCGAGTAGCGGGTAGCTGTTAAGGTAGCGAGTAGCGGTCAATTAGTAGTGGGTAGAGAGGTTAGCCGTCAAAGTTACAATTGATAGTATGAGTGTTTGGCAAAAGTAGCGGTTGCAATACCAAAATATATCAAAATTCATATAAATATTGTTTTAAAAGTAATTAAAATTTGTCAAATGCTACCCGCTACTTCTAAACACTACTATTTTTAACGTTTGAGAAAAGCTACCTAGATTGGCTACCTTGCCAAACACTCTTAAATTTTTTCCAGTAGTGTTTTGACTGGTCAAAACGCTACCCGCTACCTCAAACGCTACCACCAAACAGGGCCAATGTCTTCAGGGGGAACTTAGTATAAAATCTATTTATTGTTATTCCACCTTTTTGTTGTAGTGTTCTTATAATCTGATCTCTCAATTACCATCCCAGGCATG
Organism: Chenopodium album; assembly: GCF_948465745.1. Lineage (NCBI taxonomy): Eukaryota > Viridiplantae > Streptophyta > Magnoliopsida > Caryophyllales > Amaranthaceae > Chenopodium > Chenopodium album. Next base: position 1,266,162 of record NC_137847.1, on the reverse strand, counting down.
ACGCATGCAAGAATGAAGTTAAAACACTAGAATTTAACTGAATAAAATTTTAATTTTGGATAGATTGAAGACTAAAACTAAATAAAGCTAGATTTTTTGCATGCTAATTACTAATTTCCTATTTTCAGATACAATAATCTTCTTTGTTGTATAATGTCTCACTCGCTCAATAATAAAATGTGAAATAGTTTCATCCAAAACTTGGTCAATAATTAAACATAGTTAGTTAAACATTTTATTCAAATTTTGATAACTTAGTCAAAATAAAATATTATTCTTTGTTATATGTATATAATTTCTCACTCAATATTCAATAATGAAGGAAATGTCTTACGTAACACTGTTTAACTATCAGAAAACTAAGTTCATATATGTCTTCATAAGGGTTGATAAGGCTAACCACGTTTAATTTACATCTAAACAAGTTCTGATAAATTTTGATGAGTTTACATAAATTTCGGTAAATTCATATAAGATAATATAAAAAACACATTTTGAAAGGGAATTTTGACAACTTTTAACTAGCAAACACAAAGGAATTGTTTGATTTACCTAGTTGATGGAAGTAAAGATGTGATAGAATGATGGGTAGAAGTGATTGGGTATCTGACCCGATCCTTTTGTTGTAGTGTCTTATTGGCGGGTCATATTCATATAGACAACAACTTCTCAATATCTTTTTGCAGAGACAACCACATCACTCTAGTTTGTACACTAATTTTGTCTGCCCTTATTTAAGGCTATGGCTAAAAACAATTTTGTATCTCTTCATCAAATAGCTAAGTTTTCACTAAAATTTGCCAACAAACTTGGCCCTACTCAACAACTATTTAATTTAATGTTGACATATGATATAAAAATTCATAATTCTCATGTTATTTTATAATCAATAAGATTATATGTTGGGATGTTTTTGGTGAAACAAATTTGTTTGGATTTCATCTTGGAGAGTTTTAACCGGCCAATGGAAGGTTTAAAGGTACGAGAACAAAAAGATAACAATATAGTGATGCAAACATAAGATTGATACGATAAAATTCTATTCAAACAAACTAAGATTAGAGTTTGATGTCTCTTCGCAAAGCAGACTGACACATCACATTAGATATTTGTAGTCAAACTTCATTTTTAAGACCTGAACTTGCATTAGTCTTTATCATTATAGCATAGAAAGAATTAAAAATGACAATTTTCCAAAAATACTAAAATTATTTTCAAATAAGAAGAATAATTTTCAACAAAATAATGGTAATATTTACAATTTTATGTATATTTTGCTCTAGATGTAGGATCAAAGGATGCTTAAGGGTTGGTGAAATTAAGTGGTAAAATCATGACTATCATACGATTTAAACTACAAAGACAACAACAAAGGCATGCATGCATGTTCATACATTTATTCCATGCACACTCATACAAAACGAATGACATAAACAAACTCCTCATGCATCTGAAAGTAATAATATAAATTGAAATTCAATTTTGAAAGATTATTATTGTGATTTATTTAGTTGTTGGTTGAAGGAAAGCAAACACAATAACCATGAAGCCCCAAAAGCAAACCTAATTTTGTAACAAAAGCTTTGGAGTTATAACTAAGTTTGCGAAAGTTATCTAAACTAACATGATTCATATAAGATATATGGTGTACACACATTGAAATGCAAATTCGATATGTACTTTGTATAATTCATGTTGTACGTCATTTTGCAATATCAATGTAATACGATCACATGTTTTTGTTTAAGCCAAATGAATTTGCGCACCTAGAAGGCTATGATTACCGGCTTAAGATGAGGCTTTCAGTTTAACAAGCTCAATACACACAAGTGAATGGGCGCATGGGGCATGACAAACATGCCCCCTTATACACGACCTGAATGACGTGCACTCTCCATACTAGGAGCACCATCTTGAGTACTCCTAGGTGCATCATGTACATATTGCTTATGAAACCTAGGCCATTTGTTAACATCAATACAATATTCAGAAATTACTTTACAATACCAATGTACTACACTTATATTAAACTAAAAATTGCTAGATGCAATTAACTATTTGAAAATCATTCAAATCTATTCATACTTTTTTTTTTTTTCTTTTGGCAGTTGGTGGATAAAAGGGAATATACATGCACTTTCATTGATCTTGGTAACTTCTTTCAAATAAAATGCATTATACAAAATAATAGAATTTGTAAGTGGACTTAAATGATGTTAATTATCATATAATATAATAAGCAACAGAAAAAAGAAGGTACATAGGTTTTTTTTTTAAGAGAATTGAAGGCCAATAATCATTATTAATGGACCATATAAAAAAGCATATATTATAATTATAATAAACAAAAATTTGACTAGTGAATTTGTGGCTAATTGAAGAATTCAAAGGACAAGACTAAAATTTAAGCTTCCACGCGTGCTCAACTCATCTTTTTTATTGGTTGTGGGTATTGCGCAAAACATGGATTATTTTGTCCATCTTGAGGTGGACTTGACCTCAAAGCAATATGTAATTGGACTATAGTGATCTTTATCTTTTTTCACAAAGCATTTATTTTCAATAAGTGCTTGAGCAAATTATAGTGCCAATTGCCATGATTTTATGATAGGTTTTTTTAAGCTTTGGATTCCTCTCTTTTCTTTTATAGATTATGACTAATTAACCTCTTTTTAATTTTTTGTGCTCAATCATATCCTTTTTAAGAGTTAAATCAAAGTCATCATCCTATACGTCACTAATTTATTTGGTGAAAAATGTAGACAAAATTAATGAAATTAATGAGACACCTTTTGAAATCCGTTGATGAACACAAATAACCTATCTACAAGATCAACGAACATTAGAAACTAAAGTGTGTATGTAATAGGTGGTGAAATGAATAACCCACTAAATTAATATGTTAGTCATTCTCATTAGTACCTTTTTTTCTATATATATGTGGTAACAAATTTAAAGGCAAGGACAACCCTATCAAAGAATTGATAATACTACGTACTAGTGTACCACTTCGAAGCATTATTTTGAGGTAGAGGAGATAACATAAATGGTGAAGTCCTTATACTTATCCTCTACTCCTTTAAAGTTAACATAATTATAAAACCGTAATTAACTTATTACTCTCAATTATTATTATTTTCATGAAACTTTCTCAAAGTAATTGATCATGAATTTACCTAATCAAAAAAGCAGCAAGCAAGTCTTCAGAATTGTAGCAGTGAAAATTAGTCTAAGGATCGATCTAGATCAAATTAAATGTTAAAAAATCTTTAAGCACAATAAAAGGCAAAGAAAAAAAAAAACAATAATCCCGATAAAGATTATGTTTCATCCATCATAAAGCAACTTTAACTCTAATTATCCTCTTTTTTAAGAGAGGGTGGGGGGTGGGGGGGGGGAAAAGAAAGGCAAAGACAAAAATGTTTTTAGAAAAAAGAGACAAAATACATAGCCTTTTTGACAAATTGGTCAAATTAAAAACATAATGTATATATATATATATATAATTGATTAATTCAAGAGGCAATTAGATTTTCTAAATCACATAGATTAACTCAAATGCTTCTCTTTTTCTCAACAACATTGACAAAACTTATGAGTTGACCCTCAAAAAGTGAAATACTATTAGGTATAAAATTAACTGATCCCAATGCCAATCTTAAAAATTAAAAAATAAAAATAAATGAAGTATCATTTGCCTTTTCTTCTTCATCATACAAGTATTATGCAAATAAAAAATTGATTAAACAATACTTAAGCATCTTCCTATGCAGGAGACAAAGATCAGAGTTTCTGCTGATGGGTTTTTCTTCAATTATAAATACAAAATTTTAAAAAAAATAATTAGAATTTAATGAAGACAAATCAAGCAAGTTTCAGGAACATGCATGTTTGTACTTTGTACTAAAATTATTATATGAATGTAACACATAAATAAACATTATAGTATATCAGAATTTAATGTTTCAAAGTAGAGAGGTGGCTGCTGGATCCAGCTAACTTAGCTAAATCATATGCTTTGACAGATCAGTAAACTTATGTAAAGTGGTAGTGAAAATAAATTGATTGATCCATTTTTGGTGAAACATAATTATTCTTCATGCATTATTTACTACATAAAAAGTAAAGAATAAATAAATGCTCTACTAATAAAAGCATGAAATCTAAGTACTTACAATATATAGATAGAAATTAACTCACTTTTTTTATTTTCTTTTGGGAGTAAAAATAAAATAAAATTATGGGTTGGTGTAATTATTATGAAATAATGAAAACAAACACAAAGAAATGGTAATTATTTGAAGTAGAAAAAAGACAACATAGAGTACATATGATGTAGTTGTTATTACTTATAATAGAAGGGTTTGGACCATTACTTGTGTTGTCTATTCTAAGTAGTAGTGAGAAGAGCCTACACCACATGATTCAACATTTTTCCCTTGATAATATATGTTTTTTTTTTTTTTTTTTTTTTTTTTGACGGGTATAATATATGTTGTTGATCTTGGCAAATATGTAGTTGATTCCTTGCTAGGATCAAAACCACTTAAAGAAAACTCGATCTTATATATTGTCTCGATCATTTTCACGGTTTCACTATAAGTGATTCATAAAGTTTGGTTATACATTTATACATTGAAGTTGGGATTTTTTGACATGCTTGGCCAATATAATGTTGAAACCACATGTACATGTTCTACATACGTACAAGGTACGTCACAATTGTAGAAAACAACATTTAAGCAAGATCTATATTGCAAAATGAAAATGCATGTGAATCGTACTCATCACTTAAGCCTTTTTATCCTTGTACTCCGGTATTAAACTAAACATGTATTTAGAAAAACATAAGTAATAATTAAGATCATAATTGATTGAACTTCGATAACTCAAGCTTTTCATATGACAAAAGCACGAATTGTTCATTGAGAAGAATAAGATAAACAAGAGTTAAGAATTTAGGGTCATGAAGATTTACACACCCTAGGAAAAAAAATACCTAAAACTCCAACAAACAAAAGGCTAGTATTATTAGCTTTTGCTCCCAATTGTGCTCTATACATGTATATGAATGATAATCTCCTAAAATTCATGCAAAGTGATGGTTATTTTTGTTTTTATCTTAGTCACAATATTCACAAGTACCTTTCTCATCATAAAAGCCTCACCTAACCCATAGTTTCCATGTGAATGGTTTAAAAGCCTCCTAAAAATTAAAAATAAATCAAATAAAATACAATTTCAACATTTTTGTGGGGATAAATTCATCAAAGTCATCTAGCAAAACCTATTAGTTTCTTCATTCAATAGTATCAAGAGATTCTCTGCTTCTAATACTCCTTTACAACTATACTACATATACAATCACATAGTCTAGTTGTAAAGGAACTCTATATAGTCTCATTCATTGATATCTTCATGTCATGTCCTAGGATCAACTTACTTCCTCCTTCCAAAAGTAATAAACAATATATCGCGCTTAGATATGTTAGGTTAAAAATTGACGATAGGGATATTATTTTGATAAAGTCGTGTCATATCTGTAACTTTTTAGTGGTCGAAAAAATTTGAACATTATCTCCATGCCCTAGATAAAGAGAGCATTTAATCACAAAAATTTAGTAGGTATAATTAATTATGATAATTTGATGCAATTAACACTTATTTGAACACCTACTCCCTCTCTTAGTTAGCTTCTTTGATAGAGAAAGATTGCAATTTAAAAAAACTAATCAAACATAATATAGAAGCTAAGCTCAAATACAAGTAAGAAATGTTTTCGAAGACAACATTATTTCTTTGTCTTGGAACTTTGTTAACTCGAATTGAACCCAAATCTCATGCCTGGAATTCAACACAATGTAACATTATTTTTCATTTGATCATGTATAGGTTTTACATAGGTTTACAATAAACAAAAATGAAAATAAATAGCAAGAATAACGGTGAATGAGTGAGTCAACAATGTGTGTTCAAACTGATGAAGAATTTTGTGCCAATAGTATTTATAAAATGAGCACGAACTAACTTTAATCTTATTGTATGATTTAGATTATATATATTTATATGTATATGTATAAGTTAAGATAAGGGGATGACATAAAATAAACATTAACAAAGTGACACAGGAAAAAACAAAAGATACAGCAAAAAAAAATATAAGGGACCATGAAAAAGAGGCCACCAATAATCAGTTACATAATGAAAGAACTAGAAAGAGATAGAAATCATACATAGAGTGAAAATCTTCAATTGTAAATAAAATTCCTTCAGCTTCCATCATCCAATCCCATTCAAATCGAACTACATATTACTGTATGGATCTATCTGTACAAGACAAAACTCAGCAAAAGAGAAAAATGTGTACAATGGATGTATTGTATGTATGCAAGATTAGTCTCAAAATTGACATAATCTAAGAAAAAATTAACAAATAAAAATCACATCAAATGAAAACGTATGTAAACATGACATACACATCATATCGATTGAAAAAAAACGACATATAGACTATATATATCTATCATAGATGAAAGAATGGAAATTGAAAATTTACTTTTAATAATCACATCAAATAAAAACAAAATTAATTATGTTCAGGAATAATTTTTTTTCTTGAGCATGCCTCAATTCATTTTACAGTCTAACTAATAAGGAAGATTTTCCCATTAATATACACTTCAAAAAAAAATAAATAAATAAATAAAAAAAATCATCTTTATTGGGACTAGGGTTAGACCAACATAGAAGAAATTTCTCCCTTTTTCATCCAAATTAAAATGAAAAATAAACATACTTTTATAAATATAATATAATTTCATCCATCAAACTAAAAAATTTATAAATCCAACCCTGAAAGATAAAATCCGTGATAATAATTAACAAAATTAGATCTAAAAAATACCCATATCATCAGCAAATAATAAAGGATGGATCTTGATTCTTGAATATATTATCACATAAATAAAAAATTCTTGGAGAATAATTGGGTGATTCTATTTGTATCTTCCCACAGCTTTATTGAACCGCAACCCAGAATTTTCACTTGTTTTTTTTTTTACAATAATTACCGAAAATCATGAAAAAATGTCATGAAAAATAGAGATGCAGTTCAAGAAAGCTGTGGAAAAATAAAAATAGAACCATATATTATACGAGAAAATGGTGTATATAATATGGTTTTGATATAATCATAGAGATATGATGAAAGAGGCCATGAAAAAAAACCCTAGAAAAAAAAAAAAAAAAAAAAAAAAAAAAAAAAAAAAAAAGAGGAGAGAGAGAAAGAAAAGAAGAATGAAGAGAGAGGCGTAGGTTAAGGGGGGTAGGAAAAGGGGTATAAATAGCTGAAAATAAAGTCCTTTTACCACCAATCCCGAGAAGAATAATTGGTTTTGGCTTTTTTTTTTTAACTAATCATCCCCTTTTACTCCTCGATTTTTTTTTTTTTTTTTTTTTTTTGGGAAAAAAATTATTAAAGTGAAATTGGATTAAAAATTATTAAAAATGAAATTGGATTAAATATTAAGATAAATTAATTAAAAAGGATTTTTCATCTTTTCTATTTTCCTTTTTGATGTAGCCACCATTTAGGTCTCGTTCTCTTCACCTTATTTTTGCTGAACTTAAATTATTTTTACTGAACTTAAATTATTTTTGCTGAACTTAAATTATTTTTACTGAACTTAAATTATTTTTGCTGAACTTAAATTATTTTTACTGAACTGAAATTAATTTTACTGAACTAAAATTATTTTTACTGATTTTATATTATAAATCTTCTTTAAGTTTACTGATTTTTACTGAACTGAAATTATTTCACTGAACTGAAATTATTTTTGCTGAACTGAACTTATTTTTACTGAACTGAAATTAATTTTACTGAACTGAAATTATTTTTACTGAATATTATTTTTTTTAAGGTGAGGAGAACAGGGCCTTATTTAAAAAAAATAATAAAATAAAACTCATCTAACCTTGTTTTTAAAAACTTAACTACAGTGTTTTTTTTTTTCCTAATGAAACATTAACAATTGAATTTATTGTTGATAAATCGTTATCTGGTAATTAATTGGTATAATTGACTGATTGTCCATTTAAGCTTTTTTATTTTTTTTTTATAACAATTCAGTTTGGTATCAGTGCATCATGTGTCATGCGTGTTGTTACATTGTTACACATGACTTAGGCCTTAATTTTTTCACTTATACAAAGTATTGACTATGTAATTAGTAGAATCAATTTTTGTCTTTTAAAATGAATGTCAATCAATTTAAATAAGGCTTAACAATAAAATTCAATAAAAAGAGGGTGAAGAATGAACAATAATTTTACCAACAAGGTCACAACCCTAAAATTAAACAAGATACCAATAGTAGCCCTTCACTTTTTAATGGCTATGTTTGGTATAGTTTTTTTTTTTTTTTTTTTTTTTTTTTTTTTTTTTTTTTTTTACTATTAAATGAGCTACTTCGAGGTATTTGGTGGGAAACTCATTCAAAGAGCTTATTCCACTAAATAAGCTCTTTTTGAAACATCTGTTTTTTGGAGTTTTTTTTAATTAACTTACTCATTAATTTATGGTGAAATGACACTTATATCCCATTTAAATTTAAAATCCCACCTAAACTACCTAACCTAGAATTAGCTTATATTAGTTAATACAATCAGTCAATCAAAATCAGTTTCAGGTTTCAACTTTAAGTTGTTCATCAAACAAGGCCAATATCTTTTGAACATTTGAGCAACATAACACTCGGTGGTAACAAACTAAGAAAAGGGCAACCCTTTCTTGGGCTTAGCCAATGAGTTGTGTTACGTATCCAAAATTATCAAGTTTAGACCCAATTATTCCTTCTCTCATGCCCCCACATTTTAGGTGTAGAAATAAAGCTTAAATAGGTATGCAAGATCATACACGAAATACTTTCTTTATTTCAAAATAAATGTAATTGTAATTAATCAATCAATAACTATATATATATACTAAAAGACACACCAACAATGACACATGTCATATCCTGGTGTGTCTTTAGTTACTTTTTTATTTTATTTTTTTGAAAAAAAAAAATCTATTTAAAGAAGAAATTTTTCTACATATAAGTAATAATTACATACAAAATATAGTAGAAGATTTGATGTAGCTTTCCAAAAAAACATATTGACAAATATTAACTTAAGCAAAAAAATAAAAATAATATTCTTAACATAATTTGTGACATATGGACTACTTTTTTTTAGGAAAGACATATTACGTACTACATACGTTTATTACAAAAAGATTATATATTATTTTCTTGATTTTTTTTAATTATGTAATAGAAGCTACAATGTTACATGCTTAAATAATGAAATGCGAATATTAAATCAACAAATGATACTTTTGTCATTTTTTGATTTTGATATGTTGATTATTTTAGTGTGATTTTTTCATGCCAACTTTTATTTTTAAAACATTCAATTGATATAAATATAACATACGCAAGTCAAAAAATTTAATATAGTGTTAACTTTAAAAGCACTTATTGAAAATTACCGTGCATGGCACGGGACATAACCTAGTTTGTAATAGTTTAAGGCTTTAAGCATTCACACTGATTATTAACGCTTTATTATATATATATATATTTGGTAGATTTAAGGAAAAAGTAGCATTTTGAGTCAGCTAATAAGCATACATAACTTTACTTAATTGCAACTTAGCTTGCTTAAAATTTATAATTACTTAGAATAATATTGTGACTATACTATTAGACATTTAGACTCTCTTGACATTCATGAGGATAAAAAGCCAGTAGAAAATAGATAATCCCTTTTTTATAAGCATATTCCGTACTTAAAATTATACGGATTGTAGTACAAACAATGGAAGAGTAAAAAGAATATATCTTAAATTACTAGACATAATTTGTTCTTTTTAGAGAACTATCTTCTTCTTCTTCTTTTATTTATGGGAAATTCTCAACGGTAATCCCCAATTTTTGCTACGTACCAATGGTGACCTCCCTTTTTTTTTTTATTATACAATATGACCTTAGTTAAAACTTTCATCTCACCCATAACCTTATTTCAATAAATATTAACTATGGTTAGATTTATATTTAAAAAAATAAAAGAAAAATTAAAAAAATTATCCCCAACCACCAAAAACCAGCCACCCCCACCTGCCAGCCACCATTACCTTTTCCGGCAACGCTACCCTAGGTTTCTCTGACCGCCGCCAATGCTACTCAGGTTCTCCTCATCTCCGGTGATGTTGCGCCTGTTCTTCCTCGACCATCGCCAAATTAGACTCCCAAATCCCCGCCCACGACCCTAACTCTCTCTCCTCCGAGCCTTCTCGTCGTCACCACCTCTCAATCGCCCGTACTCCAGAACTCCGACCATCCCCAGACCATCAATTTACCCAGATTCGACCACCGATTATATCTCTCTTGTTCTTCTTCGCCTTCTCCTTCACCGATCCCTTTCGATCCCTGCCAGAATCAAAACCTCAAACCCTAAACCTGCCACCCCTCCTCGACCAAAAGCAACCCCACGACGAAATCGAAGGTTAAAGGAGAAAAAGTTTTGAGGGTAGGGTTCGGGTCTAGGCGGTGGAAAGGTGGAGGCGATGGTTCGGTGGTTTGGTGGGAGGTCGACGTTTTAGATGATGGGTTCGGTGGCTCCGGTGAGAATGATGTGGTGTTGGCCTGTCTACGTTTGGTGGGGATGAGGGTGGAGGTGGTGGCTAAGTTAGTGGTTTTTCTTTTTAGTTTTTTAGTTTTTTATTTTTTCAAAGCTAACCATAGTTAGTTTTTTTTAACTAAATAACACTTATTAATGTCATAAGTGAGATAAATTTCATAATTAAGGTCATTTTGTATAATAAAAAAATAGGGAGGTTACCATTAGTGCGTAGCAAAAATTGGGGGTTACCGTTGGGAATTTCCCTTTATTTATTTATTTATTTATTTTTATTTATTTTTATTTTTGGTTTTAGTGAACTATCTAGTCTAACATAAATAGCTAGATAAGTATAACCTTTCTCAAATTTTGATCCTTTTGACTTGTCTCAGTGAAAATTAAACTACTTATAAAATTTATTTTTATGTAACTAAAGATATTAATAATCAAATGTGTGCATTGAAAACTATTAAAAAAATACGCAAAATTTTTTTTTATATATACTTTTTAAACGTTTATAATCATAAATATAAAGGGTTAAAATTAAGTATGGACTCTTTCTCAAAAAAAAAAAAAATAATAAAAAATAAAAAAAATTAAGTATTGACAATCGTAAAAGTCAAATCGTTACAAAAAAAATAAAGGAATTTATATATATATATATATATATATATAAAGGCATGCATCATAAGAGGTGATCATAATACCAATGTTGTAAATTAAAAGTGTTTCATATGTATTCAAAATTCCAAAAACTTAACTAAAAAGAGACAAAACTTTTCAAAAATAAAATAAAATAACTCGATCCAATTTGATTTAAATAAGTAATCGGATGTACTAAGAATGTTTTGCTCTATTGATGTCTACATAGAAACTTGTAATAAACATGAAAATAAGCAAATTTACCAAAACTAGAAACCCACAAAAATTAAACAAATTAAAATTGGGATTCGAAAAATAAATAAAATTATGTAGTCCTAAAAAAAAAGGGAAAATAGGTGAAATCACATGGTGGCATGTGAGGGTGACCCACGGTGGGGGAACGTGACATCTACCCCGTTTATCGCGGGACGGAGGTTTCCTTGTCGGAGAGGCTGCCACTCTCTTTCTATTTGTACGATGTCCATCTTTTTTTTTTTTTTTTAACTTACCTATTTTATTTTTAATTATTTAATTAAATTACATGCTACTATTTTAATTCTTGTATATACTATACTATACCATACAATATTGTATTCGTATATAGTATACAATGTAGTATAGGAAAAAAAAAATGTCATATCACTAATCATATGTTATGGGGTACAAGTATAACCTACAAGACACTAAGGTATGTATAGTATAATAATGTATGCACATTTATACTCAAATGAATCTCATGAGATCGGTTTTGCTATTTAGAATTTTAAATTCCTATTTCTAAATCTATGTTTAAGGTACGACTATATACAAGGTCTAGTGTAGTGTTTAGTGGAGGGATAAGTTTAAGAATATGAAAAATGTTATAATGACATTAGTTGAATTTGATAATTACTCACAACATATTTGTTAGGATGGTGAATGTCTTAATGAAAGTTCAGGAAAAGGCCTTTTAAAAAAGAAATAAAAAGGTTGGGAAAAGGTTGATGATTCTCAACTTGTCGAAAGTAAAAGAGAGACTTTGTAACATGTTGTTGATCACAGATACATATACAAAACTCGATTGCTAATCATATCAATAACACATTGCCTTAACGTTCACTACTAAAAGTTGGCCAAATTGCGACCGTCGCAAACGGTCGCAAAAAATAGTGAAAACGGTCGCAAAACATAATTGCGACCGTCAACGATCGTAACATGGCGGTCATTATTATCTTGGTCGCAAAAAAAAAAAATTACGACCGTTTGACGGTCGCAGATTTTTAACGACCGTTTTAACTATTTTCAACGCAAGTTAAAATAACGGTCGCAGATATTAAAAATTGCGACCGCCTTATGAAACGGTCGCAAATACTGAAATTAGCGACCGTCATAAGCGGTCGCTAAAAGTATTAAAAAAACAAAAAAAAAAGAAAAAGACTCACCTACCCACCCTTAACCCAGATCCCACCCAAACCACCACCACTGCCCACCGTAAACAACCACTAGCCGCCTCCGCCGCCTTCTACCCACCATCACCTTCGCCCACCTTCAACCACCAATACCCACCACCATCCACCCTTAACCCAGAAAAACAGTAAAAAAAAGAAAAATCACCTACATAAACTCGAACAAAAAGCAAACAAAAACGAAATAAAACAACATCAAACAATCAAACAATTTCGAACCAAAATCAAAAAACGACATAATTTGAACAAATTTATCAAAACAATTTAACCCACAAATAAAATGCACAAAAATTAAACCAAAAAACGAACAAAAATTAAATAAAAAAAAATCGCCCAAAAATTCAACCCAATAATTATACCCAAAAAAAATAAACCCACAACAATTATACCCACAAATTAGAACAAAAAATTCGACAAAAAAATCAAACAAAAATGAAATAAAACCCTCATAAATCGAACCTAAATTCGACAATTAAACCCACAAATTCGAACCTAAATTCGACAAGTTCGAGCTCAAAATCAAACCAAAAATCTATGAAATTCGAACAAATAAAGAACAAATTCGAACAGAATTAACAAAAACTCGAAATAAAACCAAAATCAAAGGAATTCGAACAGAAACGCAAACAAAAATCGATAACAAAATCAAACAAACATGGAAATTCGAACGGAAAACGAAATTCAACCATAAAATTCGAAAATAAACAAAATTTTCAGAAAAATAAACATACCTTTCATAATATATCTTCCTCTTTAGGTTAATATGGTCAAATTCGACCAAGAAAACTCCAGATCTGGAATTTTTAAGGTCGAATTTGACCATAAACACCGAACTTCGTGTGTTGCTTTTAATGGTGGGCTTTGCTTGTGACGGTGGCTGCTCTATTTTCGGGTTGGTGAAGGGAGGAGATGCGAGAGAAAGAGAAAAAGATGAGGGCCGTTCACTGGGAGGTGGAAAGAGGAAAGAGAAGAGAGAGAAAGAAGGGTGTGAGAAAAGAGAGAGGAGAAGAGGATGCGTGAGGAGAGAGAGAGGATAGAGAGTAGATGCAGACGGCTGCTTCTAATACTAGGGTTTGGGTGATCTCCTTTTATACCCTTTTTTTAATTAAAAAAAGCACTTCTGCGACCGGTATGACGGTCGTAATTTTGCGACCGTTTCTCAAACGGTCGTGATTAACGCATTTTGCGACTGGTATGGCGGTCGTAATTTTGCGACCGTTTCTCAAACGGTCGTAATTTTGCGACCGTTTCTCAAACGGTCGTAAGTAACGTATTTTGCGACCGCTACTAACGGTCGTAACCGAATTAATTTAATTTTGAATAAATTTTCACATGCATTTTATTTTTAAAATATATTAAAGTACCTTTGCGATCGTTTTACAATCCAAAAACGGTCGCAAATTTGCGACCGCTATAAAAACGGTCGCAAATGTGCAACCGCTGTAAAAACGGTCGCAAATATCATTTTTTGCGACCGTTTTCATGACGGTCGTAGAAAAACGGTTGCAATTCGGCCGAATTTTAGTAGTGGTTAACGAAGCGAGTTTTATGTTTATGTTTATTAAAGGAGTAAAGGTTAATCTACATGAATGGGAAAATTATTGTTTAATAATGCGGGGTACAAAGTATGGGTGATCAAATGGTGTTCATTCGCCCTTAATTATGAAGCACATTTATGAGCCTACTCATTAAGTACATAGTCATACTCGTGCCAAATTAAAAGTCTTTGCTAGCAAGCAAAAATCTAGGAAAAAGTTATAAATTAGTCACCAAAGTAATACCACTATTTGCCGTACATGTAACATTGGTTTACCAACAAAAGTCATAATTCACAGTCAATATTTACTTTATAACGGCCTTTGAGATATGTTGACTAAAAAAAAAAAAACTAGACTAAAGTTTCCTCAACCAGGCATGGTCCATGTTAGGCTTTTGAACGAGTGTATTAACTGACCAAGCCTTTTCTTTACTCCACACTATATGCAATATTGCAATCTACTCGTTGTAAACACGCTACGTAGTGGGGAGGCCACCAGGGTAAACAAGCTAAGGTGTCACGATTGTCACCTGACAAACCACGTTGGAAATAAAAACCACTACTCCACACAATATACAATCTACTCGTTGTATACATGTTACGTAGTGACTAGTGAGGATTATATTGGGGAAACACCAAAGTGAACAAGATGTCGCCTAAACCCCCATCAAAAATAAAAATCACGAAATACTAGCTATAAATTTTTTTTTGCTTTCTTATAAACGTACACTTGTACAAAGCAATTTTATTCCATTTCTTGACACCCATAAACATAATATCGACACCTCGTATTCAAAATCTAGCTCCGCCACTAATGCTACACCAATAAAATATTACTTGCCTCAACATAACTACTTCATTCACAGTGATCTTGCATGGACATCTAATGACACCAAGCATATGGAATAATAATTCAACAAAGTTATATGATAATATAAAATAAGTTTTGTCATGTAATTGTACGATCTATCCAGGAATGTTCATAAATCACGAGAGATTGGTTGATGCAAATCTTAATTGGTTGCATGTTTGTAGACGTTTAATCTCCATTATTATTATCTGATCTTGATTGAGTAAATTAGCTGGCAATCACTCTTTTTTGTTTAGGGCAGTCTTTTCACTAATTAACCAATTATGTTGATGTGATTTGATTAGTCTTAATTTAATAATTAGTAATTAATAACCACCCCCACCTCCTATTTTCCTCTTCTTTCACTAACATTTTTGGCCATCTTTTGCCGGTTAAGTGGAACCATTTACAACTGGCGCATTATTCGATTTGATGCTCAATCATACACTTTCATGTGTTTTCTTATAGAATTTACAAAATTTTAATTAATTTTTTTTTATTATTTATTTAATTTTAGATGTGATGAGGTGGTTTGTAAATTCCTAGTTATTATTAATGAGAAACTATAACATGGCTAAAATTTGGGGTATGGAAGTTGATGCAAGTTGATGCAAGAAACTAGTTTTATATTCTAGAAAAGAAAGGTATGTTTAGTACAAAATCCAATGATTTTTGAAGTCCAAAAAAAACTAGACATAAAAATTATACAACCCATTTTAATATACTCATGTTATGGAAGTATGGGTCAATACTCAATATAACATGAAATATGTGATTTTGTTTTGTGTGAATAGGTAGGAATAAATTGCTTCTTCCTCCACTTTTTAAGTTACCTCGGTTGTTTAATGAGAACTTCAACGAAATACTATAGTAAATAAAAGTAAAATTGAAAACATATTCTGAGGAAGCAAAGCTAAGTAAGGGCATGTTCTGATTTACTGAAATGAGCTGAACTGAACTGAAGTGAAATGAATTGTTTATGAGAGAAGGAAATTAGGAACTGAACTGAACTGAAACTGAAGAGAACAGGCCCAAGACACTAGTATAATATACTCCTTCCCTTTCAAACTAATGGTTACATTTTAACTTTCACGATTGTTAATGTAGAGCTTCGAGTAGTAACATCTTTAATCATCTATTTGTAAGATCAGATAAAAGACAATAGATTGATATTTTGAAAATATATTTTGAGATGAATTCAACCAAATATTGTATGGTTAAATATTTTCTCATGAATTAATCATAAATAACAGGTAACTAAATTTGTGTATGGGAAAATGACAAATTTTCAAGTGTAACCCTCGTTTCGAATAAACAGAGAAGTGCAAGAAGTGAGAAATATTCAAAAAATAAAAGAACCCTAGCACTTATATATGTGAATATTGCTCTAGGTAATTACTTTTTTTTTCATAAATCATTTAACTAAATTACTACTCCATATGTGATTCAGTGATTTACCCATCAATTTCTAATTAGTCAAATTATGAGTAATAATGGATACACAATTAATGAAATTCAGGTGTAATAATGGATACACGATTAATGATGGTCCAAAGTATGGCTTGTTCTCTTCAGCTTAATTTCAGTTCAATTCAGCTCTAATCAGTTCAGTTCAGCTCCTAATTTCCTTCTCTCATAAACTATTCGTTTCATTTTAGTTCACTTCCGCTCCAATCAATTCAGTTCAGTAATCAGAACTCTCCATCATTTATAGATGTGCACAATACTAAGATAGCCATGTTAATTGACAATTTAACACATAATCCCTTAAATAATTAATAAAATAACTTTACATTGGGGCCAGCTAGTGAAACTTCTAATAAAGCACATAAGCCTAAGTCCAACAGTTAAACTACTGTTAACATTTTGAAACCTTAAATCCTCCTAGACTCTAGTAAAACCATATTTAAATTTAACCTATGTCCCAAATTGGTACAAATTTACTCTGTAATTGTTGAATTTATTAGTTCAACAATTTGAAAAGCTAAGTATATACTTGTACATACATATTGTTCTTCATTCCTAGATGTTCCATTTCGTGTTTCATACTGTATATATACAAATATTATTTTTGTGTTGTCTATCATCTAAGTCGAGTGAAGCCTAAGTTTTTTTTAAGAGAAAATGATGTTTTGATCTTATAAGGGATATAATTCGATCTTTTATTTTATACTAAATGTATGTTACTACGTGGGAGTGGGAGTTTGGCCTTCGACTTATTATTATAATAATGGTGTAAATTGAGCAGAATTAAAGTTTGTTAATAGCATTCCAAAGTAATTTTATAAATAGTTAGATAACATTCATTGTATATATGGTACAACAAAATTGCATTGCATACTTAGTGCTAAATTAAGGAAGGTTCAAAAAAAAAAAAAATTGAGTGAGTTTGTACCATACAATGTGTATTATTACAAATACATGGTATAATTGGTTGTGTAATAGAAAATCCTATTGAAATTATATTATAATTATTATACAATAAGTAATAAGAATATTCAAATTAACAAGGAAAAAGTTTATTTTAGGCCAAAAATTGTAATTATGGATATTATACTCCCTTGTTTATAACTTTATAATATAACAACATTATTATGTTAATTTTCTTTCTAGAAGCTTGATTTAAACTTTTTTTTTAGTTGGCACGTTTCTTTAATCACGTTTGCCATCACAACTTCAACCATTCATATCTTTAGTTACTGATAAACAAAAATTATGAAAATTTAATATTTTGAAAATATATATTGTGGATAATCTAACAAAATCCCACATGACTATATTTTGCATTATTTAAGTACAAAACACGGTCAAAGGATAGTGTGTGAATAGTGCTAAAGTCAAAACGTGTTAATTAAAAAAAATGGAGGTAGTATAATTATATGCATCCTCCCTAACACAAATTAATGGAGACATATTTTATTATATTTTTATAAAAAAAAATAAAAAATATCCTGATTACAACAATAATAAACAAATTAGGAGAACCAATTAACTGACAATGTTGAATTATGTTTGGATGTTATTGGTGTTCACAGTCTTCACACATGGTCGGTTGGCAAGATGAATAATAAAACTCTACTGACTAAGCTGTCCACAAAAATTATACGTATAAAACTATGTAATTAAAGTTAATTAATAATGTGGTATTAAAATTGTTAAAATAAACTTAAAAATAAGGTACGGAGTATTAATTGAGAGGAACATTCCAAAGATCAGTGACAAAGAGTGACAGAATGGAAAATTCAGATATGCACGTGTATAAAGAGTACTTGGAACATTTACATTGGAATTTTTCATGCACTCTGATTTTTTGTCAGTATAGAAGTGACATCCTTTTCATTTAACCATCTAATTATGGATAAAATAATTTATAGTAATTGGTACGGAGTAATTATTAATTTAATTACTCCTTCCATCTCAATTATGTGTCACGATATTCACTTTGCATCCCGTCAAAAAAAAAAAAAAAAAAAAAGAAAAAAAGAAAAAATTCAAAATCCAAAGATACTTTGCATGATATTTGATATGTTAAAAACTTACATGAAAAAAATATATGATAATTGTTAGCTTAAAGCTAAAGTTGATTTGAATATATGATAATACGATAATATACACGTTTTATATGTCATATTTATATGATATTTGTCGTGTTTTCTTCCTATATTTGCTTATTTGAGCATCATTTTATTATATATTTCGATATTGCTTTCCTTGGGATCTTTTTCTTTGTTTTGTAGGAATAAGCTATTGTATGAGTTGAGCTGTATATTGGAGATGTTTTTATATGGAAAAGAGAAGGATATTTATTGAAAAACATTTAAGAAAAGCTTGTCTCGCAACCAAGATGTAGCTTAGTACATTCCTCCACAACCTACCCGTGGCTAGCACGCCAAAAGGAAGAAGAGGAGTGGTGTGGCAGCCCACTCCACAGTCCGCCTGTGGCCAGCAGAGGTGCGCCACAACCAGGTTGTAGCCTGCTCGTGCATGATTGACACTTTGTACACGAAGTTGGGCTCGTTTTGGCTTATTTCTCGAGAGTTCTAATTGTATTCAACTTCTCCAATATTATCTTTGGCTCTTTGCTTATATATAGCTAGTTATTAGGGATAATTAAGGGGGATAGCCGCATGATGCAAAACTAGGAGTAGCAACTAGTTAGTTGTTCTTTTAATTATTTTTCTTCTTTACTTATATTCTCTTTTCTTTTATTATGTATTTCTAGTCTTATTTTCTAAATTTAAGTTGACCCCTAATATGATTAATACTTGATTTATTCTTTTAATTCTCAATTAATTATTTATATTGTTCATGCT
Organism: Chenopodium album; assembly: GCF_948465745.1. Lineage (NCBI taxonomy): Eukaryota > Viridiplantae > Streptophyta > Magnoliopsida > Caryophyllales > Amaranthaceae > Chenopodium > Chenopodium album. The sequence continues at coordinate 1,246,710 of NC_137847.1, read as the reverse complement.
TAATTGATTGTGCTTATGCCAATACTAGATTAGGGATAATTGGTATTGTTATCATCCATTGTCTTGATCGCAACGGGAGTTGTATTTTGACGGAATTGAATAGATCAATTAAGGGTATGAAATTCTCCACGGAAGTAGGTAGAATGGATTATTAGGAAGTTAGGGTGCCGGACTTAATGTCTTTAATTTGCATAATTCCACGGAAGTAGGTTTGATTGTTAATTAAGGAAGCCATTGACAACTCGGAAGAGATCTTTGGTATTTTATAGGGCGTACCTTTCCTTGTGAACATATAATTAATTGGTTGGGGTAGGAATTTGTCTTATATTGATTATGCTAGTTGTGATACTTAATTCTAGATGTTTTTATTATTTGATTTTCTTGCTTTAACAGTATAATATTTTCAACCCTATTTTGATTGACTCGACTAGTTATAATTCATAGCAACCCAATATTGATACTACCTTCTCTGTGGGATCGACCCTAACTTACCCTACTACATATTAGGAGGATAGTTAGGTATTATTTTTCTTAGGTGTGCGACCGCCTATCAATATATATTCATTGAATATACAATTAAACCGTTACAGTATATAAAATTCGGTTGAATGTTACCATTACTTAAGAGCGGAGGGAGTTTTGTGAATCTAACATATACCCGACATCTTTAAACACCCTTTCTTATCTCTTTTGATTGTATTTTCTTTTGACTTACCCCACTGTTGGGTTAGTGTAGCCCAAATTTCATAGCCTAACTCATTATATGTCAAGGTTTCTAGAAAAATCTAAAATAATCGAGAAATTGATGGAGAATGGTGGAAGGATCTAAAAGCAATGAATGCTCAAGAAAGTTCTAGATTTATGTGGACAATTTGAATAGCTTGTGTGTAGAAAATTCCACACACTTCCTCCACCTCCTTGCATCACTTATAAAAATAAGGTGTTGGGCATTATTTGGATCATGTATCCACCTACATATCCTCCAATACTCCGATAACCTCATACACTGTATGAGTGTCCCTTCATGCTTAAAGAGAATTTTTCCCACGTTAAATATTGTGTGTCCAATTTTCACTACTTATCTTGTCTTTATCCTTTTTCTAATTATCTTATCAATTTCTACATCTTTAATTTGCTTTCGCTATGCACTCACCAACCCTAACTATATTGTCTTTGATCTATTTTCCTATTACAATACAATTGAGTTTTATTTCCTGGATATGCAACTTTAGCTTGTTATAGATCTGATCCTACTGTTGCAAAATTTCAAAGTTTTTTCTTATTCGAAGAAAATATTATTAAATGAATCTAATTTAATTTTTAAGCTTCATTTTCCGGAGAAGTATACAGTGAGGAGAGCAAGATTGTATCACATAAGAAAAATATTACTCCGTATCTACTATTAAAAATTGTAAAAAATAAAGTCTAAAAACACAATTAAAAAAAATTAAATAAAGAAAAGTAAGGAGAATTTGCATTGGAGGATGTAGCAAACCCCTTGATGAAAAAAAAGGGAGAATTGGAGGAGGTAAGAATTTGGGCTCAAGTAGCCCAGTTTTATGGGTCGCGCAAACCATTCAAACTCCAAACCATTGGGTCTAGATTTTATGATGAACTCCTGAAGGCCCATTTTCACGGTCAAGTCATTTTCGTTGAAGACTGGACCAAAATAGCATAGTAATCAAGTCCAACCATAGCCTACAATGTAATTCGTCAATCTATAAATAGGAGACCATTAACAATTGTGTAGTTTTCCTTGTTAAAAAAAAAATTGATAAGTAACAACACTTATCGTCAAAGTATAGTTTTTGCACCGTTTTGCTACTAGTTTAGACATCCTAAACTAATAGGATCCATAAGGAGAGAACAATACCCATGCATAAAAATACCCATAAACTCGCTGGAAAATAGACATTACACCTTCAGAAATTGTAGCAATGCCCAAAGTTTAATTCCGCCCAGTTATGATTTGCGGAACAATTTGCACAGACCGTGCAACAACCAAAAGGAAAAAATTTAAATCAAATTATAGCAATTTGGCACAAACTAATAAATTTATTCCCCAATTATTGTCTTTATAAAGAAAGAAATCACACATTTGCTTATGTTACATAGAGTCAGGCCAATCCAAACTAACAATAAGGCTTGCTGAAGTAAAGCGAGCCCATTCAGGACATAGCAGACATAGCTCAGCAAGCATCGAAAAGCACGTAGCTCAGTAACAATTGTAAGCTACAAAGGTTCCGAGCTCAGAAGCTTGCCTCGCATAAAATGTAACTTTAACACAATCCCTACAAACCTCTACCTAAATCACAGAATAGTTCTCGATTAAAGACTTACAATAAGACTGCCTAAGAGTCAGGAATCATTTTCACAATCAGGACAACCACATGAACAAGCAACATCCATTGAAAGAAACCCTACCTACACATTGACATGATACAAGATTTTATTGTAAGAGCAGCAGCTGGAAGTCAGAGTTGTTCCATCTTCACCAGATCTTTCGGGGGTTTGATTGTATCTGGCTGTAACCAATCCTTAGCGCATATGAGGGCTTCAAGAGTCTCTGGCCGCAATGAGCACCTGTACGAGTCCATCTCCTTGAACGAAGAATCAAATACGGATTCAGCAGATACAGTTGACAAAGGAACAGTCAAGATATCGCGAGCCATCTTTGAAAGGGTCGGATATTTGATCTTGTTTAGCTTCCACCAACCTAGCACATCGAAATCTTGGATTCTTGGTAAGAGAGACTCCTCCAAATACTGATCCAACTCTGACTTCATTTGCTGGCTCGTTGTCTCCATAATATACATATCAAAGTCTGAAAGTCCATTGTTGTTGAGAATGCCTTGATCTTCTCTCTTGACAATACCGTCAGTCCCATCTTCAAGAGGGGTCAATGGAAGAGGATGAGTCACATACTCATGGAAAAGCTCATGGATTCCCTCATCGACATTTCGGATGTATACAGGAGCTTCATCCATGAAAATTTTTGTGAAACTGAACTCCACAAGTTTCATCTTAAACCGAGGATCCATAGCTACAGCAACTGCTAAGACCAGGCAAGAATTCTTCCAATATTTGAGAAACCTGTCTTGCAAAGGCTTAGCAAGGCCAGCTACAAAGAGATCATCACTTGCAGCTGCACGGGCTAGCTCCAGCTGAATCTTCCACACCTCATGGAAGAACACGTTAGAAGATGGAGTAGGTTTTACCAAAAGCAAATTTGCAGTGTCATACAGAAGTTTAAGATACATGCAGATGTTCTCAACTTGACTCCAATCATCCATGGAAGGAGCATCCTTGTAATCAGGGTCACATGTATCTAAGCATGAAAAGACTTGCTTCAACTCAGAAGCAGCAAGGAGCATTTCATACGTTGTATTCCATTTTGTGATGTTGTCAAGAGAAAGAGTCTGTTCAGATGGCACCTGAAGCTGTTGCTTCAACTCAAGAAACTTTTCCTCATGAGATTCTGAAGTCTTTACATACTTCACACTGGTCCTGATTTTCTTGATAGTTGCTTCACTAGCAGATATCACTTCTTGGGCCATGCTGCTCAAAGTGCGGGCAATGCAACTCTTAATCAACAACTGGCCATCAAGAAGCATTGAATTTTTCACAGCAAGCAAGGCCCTTAGATTTTCAAGTGCAGCTTGACCCAGTGGCTGATTAAATGTAATTGAGGCTAATTTGCGATCTAAACCCCAGTCGGATAGACAAGTACCAATGGCATGGCTAAGTGCTCTATCTGACTCTGGAAAGGGCTCCATCACAACATTAAGAAGTCTCCGATGCAACTTCCAGTCATTATCAATGAATTGCCCAGTAACAAAAACAAAACCAGTTGATTGACTAGAAGTCCACATATCCAATGTCAGGCATATTCGCCCTGGAATTCCCTCAATAAACTTTTGAAGATTCTGTTTCTCCCTCAAGAATATTGCTACACAATCCCCTTGTACAATGTTGAAGCTGACCATATCAAAGCGGGGCTGAAGATTCTGGACAAAGGAAACAAATCCTGGATGTTCAACCATGTGAAGTGGGTAATCATGCATGATGATCATCTTAGCAATCTCATGCCGGCAACGATCCTGATCAAAGATGAGATATGGTGAGCTAGAGGTCCTGTAACGCCTTTTTGGTTGGTGTTCAGTACCCGCATCAGTTCCACCACTCTTTGGCATATATGGAGACAACTGATTCTTCTCCTGCTGACGTAAAACAACAGGACAAGTCCCTTTAGCAATATGGCGCTTCAGGTGACTTGTCCCAGCAACCTTAGAACCAGTACTGTATGCAAATGATTGCTTGCACACTTTACAATAGGCCCTCCTGCAGCCAGCACCAACAGTTTCAATAGTAAAGTGCTCCCAGACTATAGACTTCTTTTTCCGACGCTTATTAGGTTGGGTATCAGGAGTTTCTTGCTGTGAATTAGGGACCTCCGTGCTAAGTGGCTGTGTACTAACCAGCTCCATGCCAACAGCATGAGAGTTCACAAGTTCAGTCCCATGAACATGTGAATTTCCATGTTCTACCCCAAGTGGTTGCAAATGAACTGGCTCTAGATTACCATGCTGAAAATGCACATGCTCTGCATTGACTGGCTGGGAATGCACAAACTCAGAGGCAATAGGCTGCGAATGCACAATATCTGAACTAAGAGGCTGGGAATACACAAGATCTGCACTTCCAGGCTGGGAATGAACCATCTCCACAGTGACCGGATGAGAAACCACATGCTCAGCACCAACTGACTGTGGATGCATATCCTGTGAACAGACTGGTGGTGGATAAACAACCTCCTCGCCAAGCGGCTCAGGGTGAGCAAGCTCGGTACTCACATGTTCTTCACCAGTAGCATGCTGATCAACGTGTTCCCCCATGTCCATGTCCATTGGCTCTGGTGCAACTCGTTCTGGTTTCACAGTCACTGGATGCTCTGCTTGTGAATTTGCAAACTCTGCCTCTCTTGGCTGTGCACCAGCTTCTTCTGTATCAATCATTTCGTTGTTTTCATCAATGGAATCAAGAGGCTGAGTATACACGAGATCTGCACTGCCCAGATGGGGATGAACCCCCTCTGCATTGACCGGGTCCGAATGAACAAGCTCAGCAGAAACTGACTGCGGCTGAACAAGTTCCGAAGGCTGTGATTGCACATGCTCCATGCTGACAGGCTGTGAATGCATTTCATCTACACTCTCAGGCTGTAAATGGACATGTTCTGAGTTGACTAATTGTGGATGTGCATCCTCTGAAGAGACTGGTGGTGTTTGTAAGACATCCTCACCAAGCGGCTCAGGATGAGTAAGCTCATTGTTCACACGTTCTGACTTAGCCTGTTTACCAGCAATCTGAGGATCAACTTGTTCGCCAATAGGCTGCGAGTTGGCAACCTCCTTATCCACACGCTCTGGTTCAGCTCGCTCTGGCTTTACCTTCACAGAATTCTCAGCTCCAGGCAGTGCATCATCCTGTTGTGAATCTACCATTTCGTTGTTTTCATCAGTGGTCGTCATAATTCAAACGAAGCCAAAACCTGCAGAATGTACAATAACGAGATAGTCTGAGCAAAAATTCTGCAGTTAAAGTATCATAACTTGCATAAACTAACAAACCAGATACACTGAAAACAACATTGTCAAACAATTCTATCTTATTAAAGCTTATATTCTACAAGTTCCCAAAATGCTCATGGGAAATACCAAGAAGCCCTCAAAAGTTCTAAAATCTAATTATAATCCCTTTTACTTCACTGTGTAATTGCAATTGATAGCTCATTACAATTTACCTCCCAATTCCGAAACAACAAACAATGATCTTTGAAGGTGCACATAACTACTACTACTACAACAACACCTAAGTCCCAAAATGATTTGAGGTCGGCTAACATGAATCGTCAAATAAGGAACCATCCAATAAGGTGCAAATAACCAAAAAAAAAAAACACCACAAAACCTCAAAATTCAAGTTTCACTATGCAAATTAAGCCCCTCGCACCTCAATTTGCATTCAATATCCTTTAATTAATCAAAATCACAGTCTATAAACCTTCACTGATAAACAACAATGCCCTTTTTCAGAGACTTTATCATGTAATCCTCTAAAACATCCGATAATTACGATGATTCGCAAGCAATGTACACTTGAAACCTCCACAAACAACACCAAAAACCCATCAATCACAAAAATCAATTGCAACAACCCACAATTCTCAATATTTATTTCATCAAACGCAAAAATAAACTAGAATATAATCAACATGTTCTTCCAATTCCCACAACCCAAACCCACCAGCAATTAATGTCATAAATACAGATGAAACAAACAAACAAACAACCTACATAAAAATAACCAAAATAAATCAAAGTTAAACCCTTTAAATCACAAAAACAGAACCCCAGAATTAACCCGCCAATAGATTCAAATTCGATTAAATTTGATAGAATACAATTAAACAATAGAAGAAAAGGAGAAAGAAATTGAATACCTTAAAACATAATTTGGGTAAATAACTAAATCAAAAGGATCGAAGAATTCGATCTAAAAAACTGGGCTCAACAAACAAATCATACGACGAAGACCCAAAAACCAAAATCAATAAAAAGGTGGGAGAAGAGAGAGAAATTGAATTGAATACCTCAAAAAAATTAATGGGTAAATCACGAAATCAAAAGGGGTTTCAGAATTCGATCTAAAACTGGGCTCATCAAACAAATCAAACGAAGACCCAAAAACCAAAAGAAGTCAAATCAATAGAAAGAGGAGAAAGAAATAGAATTGAATATACCTTTAAAAAAAATGAAATGGGTAAATCACTAAATCAAAAGGGGTTGAAGAATTCGATCTGAAACTGGGCTGATGAAACAGATTGAAATCGAACGAAGCCCACACTCAGAGGAGAGAGAAGAAGAGAGAGAATTAGAAATACGGCTGGATTTGGTTTTGGGTGTGTTTTAGGGTAAGTGGGTAAATTGAAGGAGGGGTCAAGAAGGTGGGATTGGACGGTTAAGATGTGTTTATTGATTTTGTGATTATCTCATTCATTCAATTGCATGGGCTTGGCCCCTTGAACAATTGGGAAATTTTGTGCTACTAATAATAGATAAAGTCCAATGTCGACTAGGAGTAGAAGGAAAAGATCCAATATAAAAACACTTCTATATGTGGAGTAAGTAGGAAAGAGGATATAAGGCAATAAAACTAATAGCTAAAGTACGATATCGGTTAAAAACTCTATTATGCTTAAAGATTAAATTCAATTAAAAGGTTAAGGTGATAGTTTAAGCTTAAGATCGATTTATATACTTTATCACGCCTTTTCTACCAAAAGCTTAGATGATATTTGAAGATAGGGTCGGTTTGTATACTTTATCATACCCCCTTATACGAGAGTTCGCTAGGCTTAGAATGTGGATGTAGCTTGGGTCTCCTCATACACAGTGTGAAATACTTTCCACTGAAAATGAGGGGTGGATGAGATTTGAATCGTGACCTTTTTATCACGTTAGCTCTTAATACCATGTTTAAAGAGGACTAACTTAACCAAAAGCTTAAACTTATAGTTGAAGGACAAGATCGGTTCAAATACTCTATCAAAAATAATTATACATATGGGGTTAGTGGAAAAAATAAATAGAGAATACATTAATTATACTAGTAGGGTTAGTGGGAAAGAGGATTAATAAAATGATAGTGGGTCATTACCAATTTATGAATTATTGCAATTATTATGAAATAGATGTAAAAGTAAAGTGTTGCGATTATTAGCAAACGAATTGATATTGAAAACCAGATAGAACCCATGCGATACATGGTTTTTTTTTATTTTTGTAATTTTTTTTAAATCTAATATTTTATATGAAAAATATTGTGATTTTATTTGTTTCTTTTTACTTATAAAATTTTACATGACTATACACAAATTTAACAGTCGGAAGAACAAGGCAACAAAGGAAGAGGAGGAGAAAGAGCAAGCCATGAACAGCAGAGCGGCAAGGAGATCTAGGGTTTTTGGAGGAAAGAACAAGTTATAAATAAGATTAGAGAAGTGGATAGTTAAATGAAGGAGTGATAGAAAGATTAAGACCAGTTGACCAAGATATGATAATAATATGGTTAAGGCAAATTTTAATTTTTTGAGAAGAGAGAAACATAAATACTACGTAGAAAGAAAGTGGGCAACCAGTTTGAATTGTGTTACATGGACCATTATATTATGTGGTTGGACCATTTATATTATATGGTTGGATTAAAATTATATAGTTGGCTAGTTTTATGATATCATTGATATGTGATATGGTCCAATTTGGATGTGGTTTTTGAAGGTATTTTGAACTTTACTATCACAAAAAGAAAATGAATAAATTTATGTCATTATGTGTGTTATTTTATGGGTGGACTAATACAATAGCCCATTCTTTTTAGAGTAATGTTATGTACTAGTACTTGTTTATGTAAGTAGGTTGGGTGCTTATTGAGTATTTCTAAATAATAGGGGGCCCTTGGTTTGGGACTTAGGTGAGCAAAGTCCAATTTTGGGGAGATATAGGCTGCATATAGCCCAATTTTGGGAGCAATCATTGCTTATATGCATTGTGTACCGTATGTTGGTATAAGATCATGGCTAGTTGCCTACTTATGGCTTGGGACTTTGGTGAATACTTGCACATCCCAACTCCTCTAGCATACTTGTGTTAGGTTATTATTGAATTGATCTACCCACCTTGTTCATTTAATCTCACATCCATCATAAATTGCATTTCAAATTGAACACATACTTAACAATTTCATTTTTGATGAATTAGAAAGTTGTTTAGTAATCACGAAAATACAATGTAGGTTGAAGTTTCGTATTCCTATTTACATATGAGTGACGTAATTCATTCAAAATATACTTAAAAAAAAATAATAAAAAAAAAAGTAAGAGAATATTTAGATAAAATTAAATCATTAGTTGTAGATATGGTTGTGAGTCGTTTTATGTATTATGCCCAGGTGCTTTTGGACTAGCTAAATCTGACACATGAGTTACGTGTTATGCCAAAATTTTCAAAAGAATAGTTCATGCACAACCCAAGTCCATTAGTGGCAAATCTAGCATTTTATATAAATGGGTTCAAAATTAAGTTAAAATTAAAAATATTGTAATATAATTAATTATAAATTAACAAATTACATGAAACTACGTAACACATTATTGACACAAATAATCATTGGTAATAACTATTAATAGATTAATCATAATTTCATATAATTTTTCTCATATTATATAGTTCTCTATCAAATAACTTATTATATCTAATCTTTCAAATATTTGTAACAATTTTTTTAACAAAATAAGTGGAGTCAGTCAATTGATCCCATTACAATGAACATGGATTTGCCCATGAAGTCCATATATCATCACTTGAATCGTGTCATGCTTGCATGTCTAAGTCAAATTACACCATTTTAACGTGTTTTGTCATACTACATAATGATGTACCATACTTCCCTTAGACCTTCTAAGCTTGATCCGAAACTCATTTTAATTCTTATTTCCTCTGTTTTTTTTTATAATTGTGTTACTTTTCTTTTCACGCTTGCCGATGCATGTTTTGAATAAAAAGAAATTATATAAATTTTCAATTACACAAAAAAATTAATAATATTTTACCTTCCCTCTCTTTCACTGATTTTACCATTCATCTCTTTCACCCACAGTCTATAATTTACATCAACTAATTGAAAAAATAATTATTTTTATTTTGTATACAAATTTCAAAAACTAATGGTGGTATTGAATTTACAGGAGCATTCAAAAGTATTTTTTCGATCTACACTTTATTTTACACTTCGGGTTTTTTTTTTTCAAATTTCTTTTTAATTTTTCTATTTTTTAAACAAATTTTGCTTTACAATTTGTGTAGGTTATCATAAAAATCTGTATAATTTTTTTTTTCTATTTCAATGTTAAATGGTCAAATTTTTTTCTATTATTTTCAGTATTTTTAAATTTTATCAAATATCACTTTTTTCAGATTTGATTTTTATTAAGTTTATATAGGATTTTAATTTTATTTTCAAATGCTTTTGTATCTTTGGATCATTGATGTTTAATTTTTTATTTAAAACAATTGTGTTTACTTGCCTAAAAAAATTGTGTTTACCGTTCAAAAAAAAATGTGTTTCAAAATATCATCTGGATTTTTAAAAAGTTTGCGTAATTAATTTACTTTTACTGTGTCAAAAAAAAAAAATTTACAATGTTTAAAGTTTGAGTTTGTTTTTTTTAACGATCTCAATTATGAATTTAATTTTTGTTACTTCCTTTTTTTTTTTTTTTTTTTTAAGAACTATTTTTGTAAATTTGAATTAGATTTGGACAATTTTTTTATTTGATCTATTTTTTTAATACAACATTTATAAATTGTAACTATTATAGATGACAAATTATTTAAATTTGACAGACTTTTATGTGTATTGTATATTAAAAATGCTAAGGGCCTGTTCATATTTACTTAATTTCAGTTCAGTTCAGTTCAGTTCAGTTCAGTTCAGTTCAGTTCAGTTCAGCTCCAATCAGTTCAGTTCAGTTCCAATCAGTTCAGTTCAGTTCAGCTCTTAATTTCCCTCTCACATAAAATATTCATTTCAGCTTAATTCAGTTCAGTTCAGTTCCAATCAGTTCAGTTCAGTTCAGTTCAGCTCCAATCAGTTCAGTTCAGTTCAGTTCAGCTCAGTTCAGTAAATATGAACAGACCCTAATCTAACACTATTGTTATAATATTGCCAATTACTATAAGATTCGATAATAATGTTTATATATTAAAAAAAAAATATATATTAACCCTATAACGTTGAGGTCCCATATTATTTTTATTGATATTTTCCATTGAAGTGGCTTCTGAACTTTCTCTCCTCCATTGAAATACCTTCTCAAGTAAGCTCTTTTTTTTTTTTTTTTTTCTTTTCTTTTTTCCTCTCATATTTCTTATTTGATTTATAATTCAAATAATCGAATATCAATTTTACAATCGAGGCTTTGGCTTCGTACTATCGTGAATTTATTCGTCTGTATGATCAAGTTAGGGTTCTTTTTAGACGGACTCGATTGTATATTCTGAATATATGAAATATTTCATCGAGCAATTTTGTTGCTAGAATTTTCTATGAGCAATTTGCGTTAAGAATTGTATGTAATTATTGAACCTAAATTGATAATTGAGTCAAATTTGGTTGCTAATGTGTTGCATGATTTTGTTTATATTTCTTTAATATTAGGATGGAATTCTGTTTTTGAATATAATTGCTGTGATTTTGAGGTCAATTTTGGTACTGTATAAAGTTTGGTTATACATATTGAATCATATAATAGTTTTATGTTATAATTTGGTGATAAATTAGCTAGCTGAGAAAATTGCTGCTCATTTTATATTAGAAATACTCTGTATGTTGTATGTAAGCTCTTATTGATTTAGGGGGGTAGCAATGCTTTTCCTCATTGTCCTGTATCAGTTGAAGCTTGGACTGGTTTTATCGAGCATTTTAAGAGCATGACTTGATGTTGAGTTACATCGATCCTTATTCGATTAGTAAGCCTGGTACTTATTTCCTGTTGATTTGGATTTGCTCCTACACTATTTAGCTTATAGTGTTACCTTCCAGTTTCTTCATTGGGTTTGTAAGATGGAAGGTAACTAGGTATATATGTGGGTTCGACTGCCCATGATATGAGAGCTAGAGGTATAATGGCCATGATACATCTCAAGTTGTTGATTGTTGAATTGATCCAAGTTAAAACAGTAATTACCCCAATGCTAAATTGGTTTTCTCATGTTTTCATCTATTGTTGTATTTGATGTTTGAATAAAAAAAGGACTTTACTACAACCCTAGAAATTATTTGTCTCGTAATTAAATATTTTCTTCCATGAGTTATCAATACAGAATATAAATAACTTGTGATGAATTATTCAGTTGTATGCATGCAGGCTAGTGTTTCATGTTGGAGCTTGACTAGAAAGGACTAAAGGAGGGAACTTTGTTGGTTGAGTGACACACACACACACACACACACATGTTGGAGCTTGACTAGAAAGGACTAAAGGAGGGAACTTTGTTGGTTGAGTGACACACACACACACGCACACACACACACAACACAATGGATTTTTCTCCCTTAAAGCAAGATCTTGATGAGCTTTTAAGAGAGTTTTCTGAGGTATGCCTTTTGCAGCCATATGATTAATGAATCCAGAACTCTAGATGTGTTGTTTCATGATGGATTGGTATTCTTTCACATGGCTTTATTATAGTCTTCCATCTCTTTGAATGGGCTGTTTTCTGTGGAATTAATCTCATAGCTCTTGCCAATATTGCATTGATTTCAATTTGGTATAATTTATCCAAAACGCCAAAAGCATGTTTTGTCTTGACAACTAAAAGCAATTTATTATTTTGCATACAGGGAGAGCTTAAAATTTTAGCAGACATGAAAAAATTATGGCTTCAACGGAAATTTTCCTACATATTTGAGGCTCAACCTTCTACCAGCCTGAATATATTCATGCAATCTTTGTACAACCATTCTATAAGTAAGTTACTTCTTTGATGTTTAATGATGTAATGACATACAGTTCGTTTTTTCAGATGCATCTTGTATGTGAATCAACAAGGTGAACTTTTCATCATTTTGAGAATGTATAGCCAGTTCTTCCACTTTAAGTATGAGCTATAGTTGGATGTCAATTATTGTATATAAGATATAACTAATTAAGGTTCATGCAAAGTTATTTTGTTAGGTTTAACCAAAAGATTGAAAATGTAAAAGAACTGAAATATATCCAGCTTGTCTATGCCAAGTCTAAGGCTCTAAGAAAGTTCAATTGCATTTCAATTGGATTTAATACTTATCTAAATGAAACATAAAAAACGCATGTGATGCTGGCTGTAATGGTCTTAATGACACATCTCGGTAGCTTTGGGGTTACATCTTTCTACAGAAGAGCTTGCTGTTAAATTTTTTAGCCAGCACAGAATGGAGTCTTGTGATGGCTACTTTGAAATTTTTAGAAACTTGGGTTTCCTGATAATGTTCAACTATTGATTGAATAGTTAATTTGATAAGGCTAGCATTATCTGCAGGCCTGATGTGCATAGCTTTAATGATCAAAGTTGGTTGAGTTCAAATTAAAAGAGTAATGCCTGGATTTTTTAGCATACTGGATGGGGTGAAATTATAAATAGTTGAATAGGAAAATATTAGGAACTCTTAAGGACTGGATTTGGATAGGATGGCAGCACAAACTAGTCGGTCTTCTTTCAAAAGAATGTAATTCATTAGCATACTGGATGCCAATTGAAAATAAATGTTAAAACCAGATAAAAGAAATGAATGTGTTTGTGAAATGTACACCCAATTTGCTTCTTTAGTGCGAGCAAGAGTGGAACATCTGGAATGTAAGATACATAAGCACCTATTGAATTGATATAATGTGTGAGTCAACTGTTAAAAAAGAACTGAGAATCTGAAGGTCCAAATTATGTTGTGATTGATCCTCAGAGCGCAAATATGGTCAAGTGAATTTGTATACATACTTATAGCTGTATATTGTACTCTTTTAAGAGGTAACCCATGGTTTTGATCCAGCCTTTTGCTGTTCCTTCCCGTGAATTACGAGCTATCGTTCTTGTTTTGTTAAGTTTGATGTTCTGTAATTTCATGCATGATATGATTAGATAGCCATTTCAGAGTCAGGGGTAGGCTAAGTTTTTTTTAATTGTCCCCTGCTTTAAAAAGTGGTTCTTTTGTTGTTGTTGCATGCTACTTATCAGATCTAATTCATGGTTGCTGATATTCTGTCCCTTTTTAGTCTTAATATGTTTGCCAGATTGAAATACATATCCTTTTGTTGTTTGACGAATTTTTTTAATCTTTCCGTGATCATATGCAGGTTATATGATCTCTGCTAATTCTTTGTCACAGAGACTGGGTGCCCTTTATGCCCTCTATTGTCTCTACGAGACACAGCCATTCAAGCCTCCCTTCAAGATTTATCTCTCTCTTGGTAAGTAACTGCTTTTTCATGAGTAATTTTACTTTTTCCACTTCCTTTTTGAACCTTAAATGAAAGACAGAATTATTCATATTAGATGTATATCTATCAAGTCACAGCTGAAGAAGTTACCTCTGATTGATTACTCTTGCCTTTCCCCCTTCTTTTTCAGGTGGCTTATAAATAATTATCAGGAAAATAATATACTCTTCATAATTGCTTTCCCCTGAAGTGATCCTGGGGAAATAGTTGTCTTCAAAGGCTCTCATCTTAGGTATGAATATGGATTTGCAGAACTCATGCAATCTAGAATAACGGAAATATATTCGATTTGTTTAATCTATTCCTTAATACACAGTATACAACATTGCACCAGCAAATTGATAAAATAAAAGTGACTAGAAAATCATAAAATTTGGCTTTACTGGCGTATTGAAAAAGGTCTTATATTTCTCTTCCCATAATCAATAGGCAAGTAGATGTGTTCATGTCTTGTTTGATTGATTGGCATACATCCTTTTACCCTCAACCTTTCTTTGAGATGTATCCTCCTCTTATGGTTTTGACAGGAGAATTACGAAGACTAAAAGCTCTGGTTGTAAATGCGAAAGAAAATGGAATCAAAGTAGCATCTGTTTTTGTCAAAAGGATGCTAGAGAAGAATGCATTCTTGTTTGGTTTCGTCAACATAAATGATTATTCTGAGAAAGAGAGGATAAAGGAGTTGGTAGATGTGCAGAATGCCTGCATAAAGAAGATGCATGAAAAGTATGTCCGACGCTCATAGTTTAGTATTGTAGCTTTATTCAGCTTCATAACTGACCTCATCTTGCTGCTTTTCCTTTTTGTAGATTGTTGGCGAATACTGAGATTGAGCGTTATCTTCACATGGACATGGTATGTTGCGTACACTTGTGATTTTAGGTTTCTGTTTTGCTGTGTCTTATATGTTTTTTTCTAATGTATCATGATATCACTGTCATATAAATTGATGCCAAGGCATTTTGATAAAAAACACACACATTGACACACACACACACACATTTTACGCTATCAGTCTATCACTATGAGACCTAGATATGTCTAGGCCTCTAGTGTGCTTTCTTCTCTTTCCTCTCTTTCTCAAAATTGTGATGTTGTCCTACACTTAATATATTCAATTATGTTTTCTATGTTCTTACTTCTTAGGGCTTGTTCTGATTTACTAAAAACAACTTAATTGAGCTGAGTTGAATTGAGCTGAGCTGAATTGAACTAAAATGAATTGTTTACGAGAGAAGAAAATTAGGAACTAAACTGAAGTGATTGGAGCTGAACTGAAATTAAGCTGAAGAGAATAGGCCCTAAGTTGGTTTAGTAATTGGCTTAGGGCCTGATCTGAATTTAATGAGCTGAGTTAAACTAAACTGAACTGAATTGTTTATGAGAGAAGAAAATTAGGAACTGAACCGAACTGAAATCAAGCAGAATAGAATAGGTCCTTAATCCTTAAAGTTGTTTATTTTGAATCATTTATGAACCACCTTGAGGTCATCAGTATTTTTTTTTGGCTCTAATCGTAAAAAATCTGATTCTGTTTCTACTTCCGCTCTACCATGCAAACTTATTAGATTATAGAATAGCTTGTACTAAAGAATGTAATTACGTACTTTGAGGAATTCTCTCTCTTCTTTGCTTCTTTTTTCTGCCATCTTTTGAACTTTCGCACAAAATTGTTTGGTGAATTATTAGTTGATACAACACACGTCTGAGCCTTTTTAATTTGGATATGTGAAAGCAATTTTGCTGCTGATTGTGTCTTAATAGCTTGAATTTTTGGAACAGGGCATGGAACTTGACCTAGAAGTGCTCAGGAAAATGGCCAAAGAATATGAAGGAACTAAAAATCTTCTATCAGAGGTATTCTTTGCAGTACTTTATTGCTCTTTCATGCTGCTATTACATGGTCAGGTTTATTATTCCAAAAAGTTATCTCGAGCTAGCTGTGTCTTGAGTCTCTTGACTTGAATATTTTCCTGGGGTGCCCTAGTTTCTCATAGTGAGAAACAAAATTTGTTTCTCACATGGCATTTTCGTAAATAAACCAGCTATTTTATTTAACTTTATTCAATTGTAGAGCCCACAATAATGAAAAAGTTGTTGATTTATTCACGAAAATGCCCTCATGGGAAACAAATTTCGTTTCTCAATATGAGAAACAGGGAATTTCTCTATTTTCCCTTTTTGGTCATGCAACCACACCTTAAACATTAAATACTCATAGGAACTAGGGATGTCAGTGGGGCGGGTCAAGTAGGAGACCCGCCCCAGTGGGGATGTCAGTGGGGCGGGGATGGGTCTCAGTTTGGCGGGTGGTGGGGCGGGGATGGGGATAAAAACCATACCCGCCATGGGTGATGGGGCGGGGGTGGATTTTAAGTTGTACCCGCCCCATCCCCGCCCCGCCCCACCTGCCCCACTTCATACCCGCCCCATCCCCACCTCATACCCACATCTATATATCTTTTAAAGCAAAATTACATACTTTTATATTATTTATAAAATAATTACGTGAAATACAATATTAATTATAATACTTTGTATGACACTTATATTATAACACAAAAATGTGTGTAGAATGTTTTATTTTATAATTCGTATTAATTATGTAAGATTGTTTATTTGAGATACAGAGATTAGGTGGATCTTGGATGGGGATTAGGCGGGTCTTTGGTGGGGATAAGGTAGGGATGGATATCCAAGTGGGGGGTGGGGCGGGGATGGTTTTGGAGTTGTACCCGATGGGGCGGGGATGGGGATGAAAATTGGACCCGCCGCGGGGATAGGGATGGGGATGGGGATGAAAATATTAGGTGGGGATGGGGATGGGAAGGCCAACATCCGCCCCGCCCCGCCCCGCCCCATTGACATCCCTAATAGGAACCATGTTCTGTGTTTTTACGCGAGTACTCTTGTTTAAATAGCGCCTATAAACTTCTTTGAATCTCACGCTACCGCAATGGCATCATGCCCCAGGTTTACATAGTATTTTTAGCTTAGCAACCTTAGCCGTAAGCTAAATATAAGTTCAGTTTGTGAAAATGATTAATTGTGAAAGAATCCCAAATTTGTGTTTTGATTACATACATGATTCTTGTCCTCATCTTTGCTAACTTGATTTATCTTTTTTTTTTTTTTTTCTTCTTAAAGAGGCTAGTAGGTTAGTCAATACCGTTATACCGAAAACATAAAGCATATTGCAGAAGATAGGCTGACAATTGGAGATGAAGTGCAAAAGATAAATGAGGAGTGGGGAAATCTTAAGGAAATGTTCTCACAGTTTATAGGAACAGACCAGCATTCTGTCGTAACTCGTCACCAGAGAGAAGAGACACACGACAAGCAACTAATGCTACTTTCTGCCGCTGATCAGCAGCAAAGTGACGATGAATTACAACACACTGGTTTCATGGAGCTTCTTATGGGAAATGAATCACCATTAGTAAATGGCAATATTCAGCAGGTTCCATCATCTGAGCAGCATTCGATGCCTGATGAAGAGTAAGATTATGACTTGGAGTATGCTAAGGATCTGGAAGATCAATTATTTGATGATGTATTATAATTCATCTTTATGACTATGCTTTATTGTTTCAGGGTGTAGATAATCTCACATTTGATATGGAGTAAACATTTATTGTTTACACATTTCAACTTTCAACAGTTGTCTATATATAACACATGAAAGCTTAGATATGCAATTCTCTTTTTGTATTAAAATACTTCAGATACGTCTTGCACCCGAGGCCATGATGCTGGCCCTAAATGATGCACAATGATAATTTTGAGTACGTCAGATTCAATACTATAGCAATATTACTGTAATAATCTTACAGTAAGGCAGTAACAACAAAGTTTACATATGGCCTTCAAACTCAAGAATAGATCCCTTGCTATTGTGCACCTCCAACACTACAGCATACGAGGAGCAAAGGGAAAAAGAATATATTCATAGTAACCATGAACTAGTATAAAAACTAACTTATAACTCAACCTCTACAGTGTGAACCTTCTTACTCTCCTCTGGCATTTGATCCAAACTCAAAGTGACCAAACCCGAACCAGAATCGTACTCAAACTCGACTTCCTCGGACCCAACTCGGCACCTCTTGGGCCTTGTTGAAGAGTAAGCCCCAAACACCCCACAACCTTTCACCTCCATTTGGACCTTCCCTACCATTTCATCACCATGGGCAGATCCATCTTCCACTCGTGCTCCGCTCCTGACTTGGTAGATTAGCCCGTCAATGGCCCCACCGGCGTTGAACATTTTGATTAGCCCAAATGGGGCAAAGCTAATGCCTGGGGCTAAGACCTTAATGGGCGTTATAGTGAACACATCATATTCCAACACCTTAAGTGACACTGGCAGAGATACATTGTATGGCAAAGTGATAACCTCACCCGTCCTGTGACGATAGGCAGCACAATCCAAGTTCCAGTCGGTGGGGTCCACTGCGGCCTCAGTGATGAGATGGACGTCTCGGCCACGGACAACGCCTGTCAGGGCTTCGGGTCGGGTTGGATGGAAAATGTTCTTTCGCTCGGTCATACTCCATGCTGCCCCTTGGCAGTTGTACACTCCTAGCACACCAGTGTACTTGTTCATGTTCCATATCTTCAGCAAGCTGCATTTTTGTCACAACAAATTAAATGTTAGACATTGCTATTATGTATTACTCCCTCCAAAAATAAAAAATTTGTACCGTTTAAGAGTAACATCACAAAAGCGCCCTTTTAATTGGGGGGGAATTGAAATAGAAATGTCTGATTAATACAATCTTGATTGGACATGGTTTAAAGTTAATAAAAAAGGTTTAGAGTTGCCATACCTATTACTGTCTCGAGCTGGATCATTGAACAAGCAATCACGGGTGGGTCTACCAGGCATACGAGGACGGAGCACTGATCCATCAGGCAAAACAAGTTTCCTAAGCAGATCAAAGTTGTGCTTTCCAGGTGCATCACTGTAACACAAACATGGGAATAAATCAGAAACATAATCTATTAAAATTGGTTAACTAATTGTAACACAATCAGTAAGAAAAAAAGACTATACAAAAGTTTTATGCACCTGACATAGATTGGTCCTCCACTGATAGCTCTAGCCGAACCATGGTATTCACCGGCAGGGTGGTCTGAATGGAACATATCCCAATCAGGTTGCATAAACTCCCCTAAGAATACACTGTTGTAAGCCACGGCTGCAATATGTATGGTGTGCGACACAGGGTCTCGTGGGTAAAAATCATCTGATGCTCTCACAATCGCTGTTTGTTTTGAGCTGTTCATGATATAACAAGCATAACATCAGCATATAATGAACTAAAGATGAACTACTGATTTTCAAATGTATGTAACAATGATTTTTAATTAGTTTATTATTAATGCCATTGCGAGAAATCCTAATCCCCCCACTCCTCCCCTTCCCCCAAATGGATGCATATGAAGGTATGTAAATAAGCAGGCCTCGTCAAATGATCAAACCCAAGTACTACTGGTAAAACACCTAAAGCATTACCAGCTAATCCAATCAGCACAGGAAATTTTCATGTCAGAATCACCAAAAACAACAAAAACTGTAGGATTATAGGATTGTCAACTTACCAATACAATGCATCAGTATTGTGGCTCATGCATGCAATGCAACCATTGTCTGGGAAATTCCTAGCCACGGAAGCATCAAGAGCTTGGTGGTATTGCCTAGTGAGCTCCACTCGACCACCAAACCCTCCGCCTAAGGTCTCCAAGATACACTGCACATCCACCTTAACCCCATCAATCCCCTTAGAAGCTAAGTAGCTGTGCAAGTCATTATAGAATTTGTAAACACTCTTTGGGTTCACTAATCCTAACCCCTGCACCTTCATAGGGTCACTCTTCCACACCGGCTCATTTTCCACTACTCCCTTAGACACATTAGGGTACTTCATCAATGATTCATACTCCTCCATCTCCTTAACCCCAGGGCGGACTCCACCCCAATATCCTGTGATGGCGTGCCATACATACACATATTTCAACCCGTATTTTTCCTTAGCTATATTTACTATGTTCTTAATCCCAACACTAGGGTCATCCTTCTTTTGAAACTTCTCATTCTCCTTAATCCCAGTTAGCCTTGGCACAGGTTCATCCTCCTCCGAATTATCTTTATTCTCTTCAGATGAGGTTTCCTTTTGTGGGTCTACCCCAACAGACTGCCAACCATCGTCAATGATCACAAACTTAGGCGGGGTCCCACCTGAGGAGAGGCTAGCCAATCCAGCTTCAACACCTTCTTGGGTGACTTCTTTATAAAATGCATCCCAGGTACACCACCCAAAGTAGTCAATAATCCCAGGCAACTTCTTTTCATGACGTTGCCTAAACGTCTTAAGATGAGATTTAACTGCCCTGATCGCTTCAAAGATGGTGGCGTAGGGATCAGTCCCTGCACTCACAAACAGAGAATGAGTAAATGAAGTCCCCTTGATCTCATCATCCCCACTCTCTAAACAAAGCTCCAATTCATCTTGTGCGTTCCCCTGTAGACAAGCCCTGAACGAACCCTCAACCAAAGGCAGGAAAACCGCATAGATGATCTGATTAGCTTCATCTCCACCGTCTGATTCAATGTGCGACCCATCCTTGGTCTCGACCAATAAAAACTGAGTTTCCAAAGGGATGTCACCACCTTTGTCACCCATTTTTTGAGCCATCCACCATAACTTGAATCGGAAACATGCCATGAACCGGACATCTCTAAGAGTACCTAATGACACCACATGGCTGCTGCTCGGTTGGTCGAAGTCAGCCCCTATAAAAACTCCCTCAACCGGACCAGATGATGAACCTGATGTTGCTATCACATTATTGGGCACTCCAGTTAGGATGGTCCGGTCCTTTACTATAACTTTCCCATCTGCAATTCGAACAGCTGGTGCTATAGTCATTTCTTTTTCTTTCTCTAGGCTCTCAGCCCTCTGCCAAAATGAAAAACTATGTGAGCAAATATTAGATTCAAGGCAATCAATTTCCACAAAAAATGACAAACAAAGTAACAAACTTTAACACGATAAGTGACTAGAGATAATGAAAAAAACATGTTAAGTTTATTATGTTCATATTATCTTGTGAAGAGTTATACATACAGGGAAATTGGATATAGTGCAAATTCGGGCTTATGAGCTGATAAGCTAATGCCTAGTATACAATATCAAGATTTTTACGGAGTAATAAACAACAAAATCGAGATCTCAATGGGTTTTTTTTTTTGTTTCTTTAAGAAGTCGTAACCTCAAAGATCTTTGATACCACCCTCAAGACATTATAAAACTAAGCAGCCTAAGCTAGTTAACGTCCATTGGATCAAAAATGGTACTACTCCATACATCATACAATCATACATACAGGTTTGTGCAGCTTATGGAAAATAGTTTGTTACATCATACAAGTTTGTGCAACTTATGGAAAATAGTTTGTTACAAGAATCGGTACTGAAAACGACCCCCATAATCTCATGATGCCAATTTTGTTGTTACGGTACCAGTTGGTAAAATTAGATCCGCTTGACTAAGGCTTAATCTTGGTACAAGTCCATAACAATCAAAATCAAATCACGGTATTCACAAGCCTATTAATGAAACAAATGCAATGAAAAAAGACTGGTTACGTAATAGAAGAGGCTACAAACTTGTGAATCTTGACCACTTTGAAAGATCAAATGGACAAAATAAGTTATGATATGATATTATGGTTCAGGATTCAAATATAAGCTTAAAATTCACATAAAACAAGCTTAAAATTCTTGGACTAGCTTCAAATTCTAAATTAAGATGATCAAATATTAATTGAAACAGGATAAGCAAATTCCTAGTCAAAATAAGGTTGTATCAAAGTAGTCTACGTGGATAATTTTAGAAGAAGAAAAATTAGACCCACCTAGAAAAAGCTTATAAAAATATCATACTACCAAAATTGTATCATGGTATATCACGTATATGTATTTTTATGCAAATATACTTCATCAAACAAAACCCCAAAAAAATTGGACAACAAAATATACATCTAATCATCTTATCCCTAACAAACAATTCACAACTTTACACCTTATATTACCAATCATGTAAATGTAGAGTGTAGAGTGTCAATTCGTCAACTAGATTAGATGGTTAAAGTATCTGAATCGAATCCTGCCCATATAAATAAATAAAATATAAAATCAACTAATCTCAACATTATAGCTAAAACCCAGAAAACATTCAAATAAAAACAACATGAATCATATAGCTACATTATAACTAAAACCCAGAAAACATTAAAATAAAAACAACATGAATCATTCAGCTACATTAAGTAAAACCCAGAAAAGATTCAAACTTTCATAGATAAACAAATTTCTTACCTTGAAAGATTTAACAGAGAAAGGTTGAGGATGATTGATTGACTTTCTGGAAGATCTTAAACAATTTGAGGAGAGAAAATTTGAGTATTTCCCAGAATATTTAGGAAAATGATTGAAAGAAAGTGGCAAATTTGGATTTTTAACTGTAGAAATAATGTAGTTTTTCTTGTTAATTGTTTGAGAAAATAAAGGAATTTGAGATGAATTTATAGTGCTTCTAATTTTTGTGACCATTTTTATTTTAATTTTTTTTTTGAATTTTTTGGTTTTATTTTATTTTATTAATTTTAGAGGGAGAAAGAAAGAAACAGGAAAGTGGGAAAGTATTCTCTGCTTGAATGTCTAGATTTTTTGGGCTTATACTCAATGGAGAACTAATGGTTGACTTGTAGCATAATGATCCAACGGTGGATAATGGATTGTTTTTTATTTTTGACAGTCCATAATTGTGACACGTTGGATCCACGTCTTAGCTCAATCTAGAATACCCACTTTTGGGAATTTGTTTGTTTGACTCGCAACAAGGATGAAAAAGGGTGATGATAACAAAAAAAATAAAAAAAATAAAAATTCAAATAATTCGTGTTTGGACAATTACATCCTTGTTTATTTACTTGTTTGTTCTTGTTAATATTAATTGTTTTTTTTCAACTCTAAACCAATAATATATGGACATTTAAACTCTAGGAATATTTGTTTACTTGTACTATTTTCCCTCATTAATGTTGTCAACAACTAAAATTGTGACATAAGGTTGAGCCGAGAGAATTTCTCGAACATGGCGCGCGCCCTAATAAATACTCCCTTTGTCTCATAATACGATGTCTCTTTTTTTTTAATTAATTAAAATACGATGCCTATTTCTATTTAAAGGTTGACTTTTTGACATTATTACCCTCTTTTTATGAGTTGTCATTTTATTTTTACAGTTTTTTTTTACTTTTAACATTAATTTCCAAAATTTTTATCTCTTTATTTCTTTAAGGAAAATGTTATACGTAGCCCTTACATATAAGCATTAAATTTACACTTGAAAATCGTAAAAAGTTAAGAAATTATCAAAATATAAACACTAATAACACTGGTTTACGCGTGTTTTTTGTCATAAATTACTAATTTTATACAATTTCCAAAAGTATATTTAATGCTTATATATAGCCCTTAGGGCTACATATAACATTACCCTGTCTTTAATCATTCCCAACTAGGGAGTACTTTTTCTTTTTCTCTATATCTCTCTAACCCCAAATGCACATACTCCGTACGTATTTCTAATAGTAATTACTTCATCCGTTTTTAAATACTTGGTTTACTTTTCTTTTTTCGACCGTTTTTAAATACTTGCTCCATTTCCTTATTTGAAAAACTTTTACAATATTTAATTAATTTATCTCACTTAATGGACCCAACATAAACCATATTTTATTAATTTCATATTTTATTTCCTCCAATTCTCTCAACTACTTTTGTTTTTTATAATTTTTTATTTTTTCCTTTACCCCACTACCTCCATATTTTATTACTTTCTCCATTTTCTCCTAAAACTCTTCGCATGGAGAAATGGAGCAAGTATTTAAAAACGAAGGGAGTAGTTTTAAGGAATATACAACTTTTCTAATTCCCACGTAAAAACTTAAAGAGACATTGTATTATGAGACAGAGAAAATATATGGAGTAAATTTTTATAAGTTTTTGAATTTATAGTTTATATTTTTTTTTATAAATTTATAATTTGTGTTAATTTCATGGAGGTACAACTCCAATTGTATGTCCAAAATTGAAAACTTTGACGGTAGATTATCGTGCATAATTTCAATTTCCTGTCCAAAAAAAAAAAAAAAACAAAATCATAAAAAGTCACTTTTTATTTTGGGTAAGTAAAATATCTGATTCGTGATTAATCTAGATACTACAAGTAGAGTAAGATTCTAGTGGTTGATCTACAGTATTCATTTTCTAGAGTTTTCATAAATCACTTGAACAATTATAGAAGATCAAATCTAATTTTTATCATATGGATTTGGTTTTTTTGTCCCTTAGCTTTTTGTTGCATCGATCACAGTTTGTTCACTTGCTAAGTGTTTAAGCAACCATTTTCACTTCATTGAAAGTTAAACTAGAGTGATCAAATAAAATTATAATTTATAAAATTTTGGTCATATTTAGTTAACCTCTTGTAATATGCAAATAAATATCACAAACTTTAAAAAAAATCGGGTGTACAATAATTATTGTACGTCCATTATAAAGATAGTCTAAAATGGTCAAAGTTACCCCTGAAACGAATAAAAGTTACCCTAATATGCATAAAAGGAACCCAATACAAATAAAAATTATTTGCGCTTTATTAGTAAAGAATCACCTTTTAAATGACTAAAAATCAATTATTAGTGATTGAATGTAATTAAATTATCTTTATAAAACTTTTTCTGTTGTCTATTTATATAAAAATTGTATTATGTTTAAAGTTGCCCAAAAAAGGCAAAAGGTTACCCTAAAATTAGCTAAAAGTTACCCTATACTGTTCGATGTATACTAATATTAGTGTAAACCGGGTGTATAAAAAAGTATTTCAATAAATATATCTAATTTCCAACAGCTATTTTAGCAATAAATCAAGAAAATTACCGAGTATAAAATTAAAGGAGAGGAAGAAAATGAATTTAGGTTTTATCTTGAGGGAAAAGCAAGGAAAAATAATAATTATGGTGCAACTAATTAATACTTTCTTTTTTGGGTGGGAGAGAGTAATTTAAAAAATCAATAGCCAAAGGTGCATGTGTAAATATTGTCCCTTCAAAAAGTCAATTTTTTTTTTTTTTAGCAAACCTAAATTCATCGTAAAACTAATGTAGTACTCCGTATTTCATTACATGTTCTCCGTAATTCCGTATATACTACGTATTTGATCTTTTTTTTGTTCAAACCATGCATGCACACAAGAGTAACCTAATTCCAAATAGTAATTGTTAGTTGTAGTTGATAGGAGTTTCACCTCATGGCCGGATTCGATTCCTAATAGCTGCGGTGAGCCTAACTTGCTTAACTAAATTTGATTACCTATAAAAAGTTATGATCTATAATGACATAAACTCCTACTCTGTGTATGCTTAATTTACTTGGTACTGTTATTAATACCGTGTAGCTTCCGATCTAATCCTTCCACGTGGCTCCAACTAGGTTTAATTTAACTTTCAACGTCATTACATTTTTTAAGTCCTTAATTACACTTATACCATCAGTCAATTATCATGATCAACCTATATATATTAGAGCCGTCGTCCATTCTTAAGCAAAACGTGAAGTTATATATTTCATCCAAGAAATTGGAACTATAAGCCGGAGTTGCAAGAAAAATCAACTAATTAAAAATCAATAATAATTAATAATTATTGAACCATCAATTTTTATTTTGTTTTTAATAATTTGTATAACAATCATTTAGCTATGTACGTGTAATCTTATACAAAATGCTTACATATTAATCTTTCACCATTTTTCTCAAAATCCAATGGCTGAAAATTATCTATAAACTATCAATTAATTGATCCAACGGCTGAAATAATTTGTTGTGGAATATATATTGAACAATCATTGACATTTAATTGATAAGGAATATATACGGCTTATAATTTTGGGTGTTGCGTGACAGCAAAAGCTATTTTGGATTGTTCGTATAAAATTTTGTTTCTTGTTAAATAATTGGCATGATGATAGTTGAACAGATTGTGACTAGGTAATCCATAAATAAAAAATATGTGAAAAATGTTCTATATATGATTGGTGCCATGTATCAAGGTGTGATGTATATGGATAATGATAATGAAATGCTTATTTTGCTTGCTCGATCTCAAAATTTTGACCACTCATGTCAAAGAAAAAAAAAAATTTGACCACAAAATCTCATCAATTTGATACTGAATTGGTATTTTCAATCATTAGTGAGACATTTAATTATAGAATTAAAATAAACAAGAAAATGAGTCCTTTCGACCCGGGCACTTAGAATATTGTGTATAGTATATCATCCAAAATTTGTGCTTAGCTAGTGAATTTGAGACACAGTTTCGAACAAGGGCACAAGGTTTCAATATTTTAAATTACAAGCTGGTGAATTCGTTGCATGTCACTAAGGATATGCATTTTGTTTTCACTTATGTAATGAGCTTTTTTAAATTTAACACACTTACTTTATTGGATGATCCTACTTTATTTATAAATTGAACTTGAATGAATATCCTCGTGTTAACTCTTAAAGCATCTCCAATGGTTAGTTTTAGGGACTTGTTTGCAATATTTAAGGATTACATATTTGTAGCTCTACCATTGGGGAAGAAAGAAAGCAAGCTGCTTTCAAGCAGGCCCTGCTCAAACAAGCAGTGTAGCTTGAAATTTTTTTTCAATCTTTTTTCTATGAAAAATTAATTTAATTTTGGGAATATTAGCTTAAAATAAAAAATAAAAAAACTTCAGTGAAATACTACGTATATATGTAGCATATTGATCTATACTTCATGTTCCCAACCCTTTATATTTTATCCAATTCTAATCTTTTTTTCATTATTATTATTATTATTATTATTATTATTATTATTATTATTATTATTATTATTATTATTATTATTA
The DNA here is from genome assembly GCF_948465745.1 of Chenopodium album. Taxonomy (NCBI): domain Eukaryota; kingdom Viridiplantae; phylum Streptophyta; class Magnoliopsida; order Caryophyllales; family Amaranthaceae; genus Chenopodium; species Chenopodium album. The sequence continues at coordinate 1,219,609 of NC_137847.1, read as the reverse complement.
TTATTATTATTATTATTATTATTATTATTATTATTATTATTATTATTATTATTATTATTATTATATCTTCATAGCAAGATTCATATATATCATACATTGATTTGAATATTAATATTACACATATATACTTCCTATCTTCTATATATATTTAGTTCAACTACCATATTTTTGAAAAATAAATGAATTATATTTAAATAAAGGGAAGTTAAATAGTTAAACGTATTTGTTAAAAAAATATACATTAGGTCTTTTTTATAACAGGATTTATATGCATTTGATTAAAACCTTGTATTAAATTAATATTGTATTATTTTCCTATCTAATATGTAAAAAAAACATATATACATAGTATAATATTTCTTCAAAATAAATTATATAATAATTTAATGTTATAAAATAAATTATGTTAGAAATAAAAATAAGGCTTATACAAGCTACAAAGCAATGTAGCTTACGATTGGTGCAACTTGTAACCTAAATTTATTGTTGCTTGAAATTATGATGTGGCAAGGTAAGCTACAAGGTGTTATGACTTACTATTGAAGATGCTATTACATTCTTAACTGAATTATTTTGTAAATAAGTTAAAATAAGGTGACAAAGTGAATTATAAGTAATGTAAATTTAACGATGTTAGCTGATTGTAATTTATTAGGCTCACTCAATTAGGAAAGAAGGGTCCTAGAAAAGGTTAAACACTTGAACTAATTCAACTTTATTGGATTTGTTTTTGTCTATGGAGGGTGACTCCATACACACGTGTGCGGTTAGAAGTTAAAGTAAAAAATAAATATGAAGTACTTGTTAAAAGTAGCTAGTACTCCATCTTTTTGCACGAGTCTTTAAAGATACCGTAATTGTTCTTTTTTCAACTACCTTAGCTTCATGCCTTCGTGTGTGCATTGGTGCACAACACATGCGTACAACGGTACAAGTGTATGTGTCAATTCAGGTTTTCGAGTCGGATTGTCAAATCAAGTTATGTCTATTTTGAATTTTTATTCATACTCAGTACTAAATTTTTTATGTCTAGACAGATTTTAATCTTTTTTTTTTTCAAGTCGATTTTGATACCTCTACATGTAATATTTTTAGAAGATATCGTACTTGCTTTGATATATATCTGGAATAATATTTTAAATGACATGTTATTTAACATCATTTTAGAAAACCATTTAGTTACGATTATTATTTGGGTAAGACCATATATGTCGTATTTTAGTTGATCATTGATTTGATCATCCTCCTCTTTAATAATAAGGTAATTAAAGATGTAATATCGATCGCAAAGAACAGTAGTTCAAGAAATAAGCTAGGTTATAACTACCATGAGCAAAGTTGAAAGAATGATTTCCCAAATTAATTATTGATTAGTGCTTTGATTTCATGATATGCCTCCAAATGTTAGCCTAATAGAAAGGCAGAGGTACGATTTTTATTGAAAGTGGACATTGTTGTACATCGCATGGAAATTTGTCAATGAGTTGTATGTCACAAAATGCTACTAACTAATGATTAAATTACCGGAGTAGTATCTCATCTGTCCCTTATTATTATTGTTAGTTTGTCCAATTGAAATCTTGTTAATTAACATTTCATAGATAAAATTAAATTAGATAGACTGAATATAAGGTTACAAGATCAATAGGTTATAGGTTGATACCCCGATGACCAAATGAGCAATCAAAAGATCGGGTTGCTTGGATAGTTCTTAAGGTACTCCGTATAAAAAATAAAATAAAAAAAAAAAAAAAAAAAAAAAAACAGTAGCATATAAGGCATTTTAGTGCATGTTATAGTGCAACTGAGTCACTGAGAAGGTCTCCACTACTCTACAAGAATTTAATAGTGTATCATCGAATTTGATAAGTTATCAAGTTTGAAAAGCAAGCCATAAAGTAAAAAAAAAAAGTTGAAAAAGACGGCACATATTAGAATTATTGGCAGAAGTAGGTGCAATAGTTAAAAAAAAAAAAAAAAACCATACATTGATACATGTGAGTATGTGATCGTAAATTAGATCACAAACATACATACACGGTATTTATAAATCGAAAAAACACTTATATAATATATACATGTTACACTCCTACTCTGTTCATATGGAGTAAACGATATTATGATTAAAACAATTAATTTATTTCTATAAGTGCTATAAAATAAAACATATAACATGTTCTTGTATCATATATACTCGTGTCTGTGTTGAACAACGTGGTACTTATGTTCTTTACTTCTTTTGATGCACATTAAGTATCGACGGGTATATTGTGGTGCATACATATGTATTCATTGTCAAAGCGTACATCTACCACAGTATAATGTACTGGATTCTTCACGAATCAAGAAGCAAGAACTATGGAGGGTCCTCTAGCTCATTAACAAATATTATGGAAGCATAATGAAGGCTCTTAGACAACATGATTACATAAATTTCTATCATAATTTAATAAAAAGATCCAAATGGCAACTGGAGACTGGTGAGATTAATGGATTATTATCCAAAATATGTTGATGAGTCATGGAATATGTAAACTTAATCATGGTTTATGGTGTATGAGGATATCAAATTATAGCGCTTAGCTTTCAATTTTATTTTTATTTTTTCATGCGGAAAAAGCTTAGTTTCTTTAGAATGTATCCGAAGAAGCACTTATCATATGATGTTGATGATACGAGATGACTTGAGAATTACTTACGTTTGCTTTGATTTAAACTCGGTCTAATCTCAAATTAAGTGAGCATAACTTAAGATGTAAGAACTTGAGAATAAGTCGGTTTTATTTTGCATTTGTTGTTAGATGACTTTTTTTATTTATGAATTCATTGTACTATTCTAAAACATTAATACTTCCTCCGTTACGCATTATGTGCAACAAACCTTGTTGCACGTTTTCCAAAACAAAATTTGTTAATGTTTGATTAACAAAGTAAAGGGTGTGTGATTAAAGGTAGGAGAGAGAAGAAGGATAAGGCCAGGCCACCACTACCAACTGCCGTCTTCTCCCCGACACCACCCACCAACAACAACATCCACCCAACCACCAGTACACCACCAACACCTCTTTTTCCCTAACAACACTCCTCCACTAACCACATCCACCCACACCCCGAAACCACCACCACCTCATCCCGTAATCACCATCTCACCACCACCACCCCATCCCGTCTCATCACCACCAACATGATCTGAAACCCCACCATAACCACCCAAAACCCACTCCAGACAACTCGCATCAACACCGCAAGTCCGCAACTCGTAACCCAGTCACCACCACCACCAAGATCCGAAACCCCAACCCACCCAAATCGCAGCCACAACCAAGATCTGAAACCCCTCCATAACCACCGAAAACCAACCTCAACCAATTCGCAGCCACAACAAAACCTGATCAATTTTTAGGGTTTCAATTTTGAGGATGATCGGCGGCTATACAAAGGGGAAAAGGAGTCGGCGACGACTTTGACAAGGGAAAAGAAGAGTAGTGACTCGATCGGTGGTGGTTTTCGGAGAAGAAAAAAGAAAGAGAAACGGCTTTTGGTTTCGGCGTGGCTGGTCGGAAGGTTTCTGCGAATTTCAGGGCGACATCGATGGTGTGGGAGTTCGAGGTTGTGGGTGGCCGGCTGGGTGGGGGGTTTCGGCCTGGAGGTGGGTTGGGGTCGTGGCAGTGAGAAAAGAGAGTGAAAAGTAGTTGTGGTTGTGGTGGTGATGGCTGTTGTGGTGGTATTGTGGTGGAGGTGAGAGAAAACTTGGTGATGATGGCGGTGGATATGGTTGTGAGGAAGGAGAGAGATTTAAATTAGGGATTAAATCATAAATGAATTAATTTAGTTTAATATAATAATAACATATAATCTTATTAATTTAATGTGTGTTATTCAACTTAAGTAAGGGCACATGGGTTATTTTACACAAAAATATTTACTATAAATAGAAATTTTTACTTTGTTGCACATAATGTGTAACTTTCGTTTTTAAAAATTGTTGTACATAATGCATAATGGAGGAAATATTATAATATCAGCGCTAATAAGCAAACGTTGAAAATGACTTAAATATATACTTGTAATATGTAGGTACACCTGATTGTATTATGGACATCTAAACGAGCGTAAAACTCTCTTTGGACCAAGTGCTCCCTATGCTAAGCCCATAGCCCATATATTTATTCCCACCAAATCCAACAAAAAAACAAACGCCCTTTTTCCCAATCTATCATAAATGGCGCGAAAATTAAAAACCCTTCCCATTTCCCAATTTAGGGTTTCGATTGAATTTTAACAATTTCACCTGAATTCTGAACCTAATCATACAATCATCTGAAAATCCAACAAAATAATGTCGAATTTTTCTGAGCAATTGGAACAAATCAAAACCCTAATTTGTTCTTCTTCAAAATCAGAAAAATCATTTGCTTATTCAACTCTTCAACATCTTCAAGAGCAGGCGAGCACTGATGATTCCTTAATTCAGCTTCTTGTTGATTTCAATAAAATTATCATTTCTTCGATTATCGCCGACATTCGAATTATTGATGCTGATGAAGAAACGTAACTATAATTCATTTGTTAAAGTTAGTTTCTTTAGTTTTAAATTTAGGATTTTTATTGATTTAACACTTAATTTTATGGTTTGTTTGTTGCAGTTCTACACTGGCTTTGAAGTGTTTGGGGTTCATAATTTATCATCCTTCTTTCGTTGTAGCGATTTCGAGTATGTCTTCAATTCTTTCTTCTTTTTTATTTTGATTTGGTTTTCTTACTGAGTTTAATTGGGATTTATTTATTTATTTTTAATTGAATAAGATAATTAATTTATGATAGCAGCAATCAAATTTTTGTATTGTGTTTTTATGAATGTATTACGGTATATTGTGCTTGATGAACTGTGTCGGAACTCTGAGTGATGAACTAGTGATTGCTTAGTGGCTCATGTTATTGTTGATTAGATGAAGGATTTTCCATAGACTATGAATTGTTTTTAAGACTTGCTACAAGGGGAATTAAATGAATTAGAATATGAATTAGTAACATATGTTCATATTTGAGGATATTTATTACCATTCTGATTGTGTGGAGTGGTCAATTGCAGAAGAATATGTTGATCAAGTGCTTGAGTCATTGGCTAGACTGATCACGACAACGAAAATTAAGGTAGTGAATCCATGTTATGTTTTGTTGATGCTGTTGTAGACTTGTAGCTGCTGAACCTTAACATGTTGAAGTGCGTGGTTGGCCTGAATGCAGGTGATTTGCAATCTTGGCGTGTGGTGTATTTCCATTCAGCAGCTAGATGCATCACATTTAGCTTCTCACTTTGAATCCTTGTTGAGGGCTATTGTTCATTCCCTTGACAACCCCGCTGGCTCATTATCTACAACATTTGAGGCTATTCAGGTAATTTCTAGCTCAGGACTGGTATATATTTCAAAGATATTATTCCTGTTTGTCTTTATTTGTTGTGTGTGAACTGCAAAGTGAATAATTTCAATGACAATGGACTCAAACTATGGTGAAAAAGTCTTACTTTCTGCTATGCAATATCTTCCCTACAAGTGAAAGTTCTAGGTGTGTCGTAAGTTCTCGATTCTAAATCCCTTTGCACAAAGGATTGATGTAAAGCTTCTAAGTTTATTACTCTTTTTTGCGGGTTCTGTTCCTTACAGGCTGTCATGAAGTTAGCAAATCAGATAAGTGAAAAAATGAGAGAATCGTCATCTATATGGGCACCTTCTATATATCGAAGACTTCTAAGTGGAGAAAAGAAAGAGAGAGATATGTGCATAAGATGTTTGTTGAAGATCAAGTTTCTAATTGTTCCTCCACAATTGGCTCTCTCAAAGGTATGGATGAATGGTGGTGACTTTCACTGTAGAAACCGATAATACAAGGGCACTATCATGTATTCGTATTTTACAATTTTTGTGAGGCAGAGGAAACTGTTCTCTTGTGCTATTCTTCCTTTTTGAATTTACCCGACCATTTTGCTTCTCATTGTGATTATCTAGTCATCAATATTAATGTATTTCTCTTTATGCCAAAACATGTGATGAAATTATTCTTCCATGACCCTGCTTATGGGCCTCTTGATGGAGCAACTTTTATAAAGTAATAGGGAGATGAGTTAGATTTCTGCCATCATATATATTTGAGCGAGTACCTCTTCCAAAGTATGTATTTAGCTTTAGAACCATCTTGGTATTGTCAAAACATGTGATGAAATTATTCTTCCATGACCCTGCTTATGGGCCTCTTGATGGAGCAACTTCTATAAAGTAATAGGGAGATGAGTTAGATTTCAGCCATCATATGTATTTGAGCGACTACCTCTTCCAAAGTATGTATCCAGCTTTAGAACCATTTTGGTATTGTCAATTACACCTTTTTGTCTGCATTATACAAGCTATTAGCCCCTCTCTTGTATCTACAAGATGGCTGAAGGCTTATTAATAAGTTCTTTTATTAGCTGAAGGTTATGGGCCTTTGCTCTTGCTATATTTTGATTAATTAGAGTGCTCTTTCCTTATGTCTTCTCTCAGGATAATAGATGGGGTAATTTGGAGAAGAATTACACGATGGTGCATTATCTTGTTTTCATGATTTTTTTTCCTAACAGGCCATGGATTAAAAATTAGCTAATGCACAATGCCCACTTTCATTATATGGTGCTTTTTGTTAGGCCATTGCTCAAGACATGAAGCTAAGCTTACTTTCTGGGATGGACGAAATGCTGAAACATGGAAAGAAAGTTCAGGCTCTCCAAGCATGGGGATGGTTTATTCGTATTCTTGGACAATATTCTATGAGGAGTAGGCATTTGGTTAATGCATTACTCAAAGTCCCTGAGCAAACCTTTTCTGATTCAGACCCACAAATCCAGATTGCCACACAGGTAAGCTTTTGTACCATTTTTTTGCTCACGAAGCGCTTATTATTGGATGTACTTATCTTGTGAAGATTCTCCCACATAAACACAGCTACCTTGTGTATATGAACTCAGAAAGGTGTAAAAAAATAGGCAAAGTGGCTATGCACATTGATAAATTTTGGAAAATGAGTTCATGTATTGGTGTAATAATTTGTTAAAATGTTTCCAAATGAGTTTATGATTGGTAAATTTAAAACTCAGGCATGCCTTTGAACAAGATCCTAAAGTACTGTCAGTTTAGGAATCATGGTATTCCTTTGCTCTTTCTCGACATTTAGATAATTTGCTTGCTGTGCAGGTAGCATGGGAAGGTCTAATAGATGCACTTATTTTCCTTCCGTCAAAAGAATGTGGTGATACTTCACAAGTTAACGGAGGCACTGCCCAAAATAAAGCATTTTCAAAAAGTTTGAAGCTGATTATGACACCATTAGTTGGAATTATGACACCATTAGTTGGAATTATGACAAAAGTTTGAAGCATTTTCAGGTCTTTCTGTCCAATCATCTTGCCTGAACACGTGGTGCTATCTGTTACATAAGCTTGATACACTAGTAAACGATCCTCATATTCAAGGTATAGTTGTGGAACCTATGTTTAAGGTAGTCTTTAATATTGGACTTAAAGACAATAATATTTGGAGGTGGAGACTCTGCATGGATTTGCTTCATGATATTATCCAATCAAAAACTTTAAGTTATGGATCGCACACCCAGGTTGATGGTAAAATATCACCTGTAACTACTGATAAGTTAAATCTTGTATCGTTATCAGAGGAATCTACGTTAAAAAACTACTCTATAAGATGGCTACCTTGGGACTGTAGTCAGGTGGATTTTCTTCTGAGAACAATACAGATGATTTTCTGTCAAGTAGCAAAAGCTACTTTGTGCGCCAATATTAAGAGGCTGGTTTGTGATGCTGCAACGAGGATGTTCTGTTTCTTTTTGAAAGGTGTTCAAATAGATTTTATGAAATCTTCAACTAATTATGATACTGTTATGCAGTCCATGAATGATATTTTGGTGTTTGTAAAGACTGTTTGTGACACTGCTTCAAGTGTGGATGATGCAACAAATGACTTTCAACTTGCTTGCCTATGGACTTTAGAAGCCGTAACTCAGGAGCTTGATCCATCTATTCTAGGTTCCTCTCTTTATAAGGTTGCCTTAGTCATGAAGTGTAGATCTACAGATGAAGTTGCATGCAATATGCTGACAGGAATAGGCCCCACAAAGCTTATTGAAATGGTTCCACCAATAATTTATTTATCTGTGCATTACTTTTATCTGATGGTTCAACTTAGCAATAAGGAAGCCAGCATTGGGTCGGGTGACTCCACTCTACAAGAAGCATATAATTATTTTACACGCGTGCTATCATCGTATGATTCTCAAGAAGTGATCCATGCCATCACTGTTATCCTGTATGATCGTTTTGATCACTATTCCTTAAGGGTTTGGATTACAATTGCCCAATGTTTGAAGGAATATTTAGATGGTGCTAAGGATATGATGCCAATGAGAACCCAGCCTGCTAGTACTGTTTGTATTACCTTGTGCCATTTCTTGGTTTATCCACTCATTGTCTGTACCTCTCAGAAACCAGTAATCACCCAAAAGCAGTGCAATTCCCTTGTAGCTTCTTCATGTTTCTCAGAAAACCTTTCACAAGTTAAAAAAGTGTGGATGTCACTTTATTGTCTAGTGAATTCTACTATCCTGCAAGAAAATCAAAATAAGAATAGTTTTGCAGAAGATCTTTGTTCATCTTTGAATGGCTTCCTCCTTCAAAGATGCAACACGGGTGAGGTTGATCCTCCTGATAACAGTCAGGAATACCATTTTCTCTCTTTCTGCGGGAATATAGCTGAGTGTATTTTAAAGAATTTGCATATTGAAAAGGTCACTTCTGAAGCAATTAAGTGTGATTATACGGAATCCAGTGGCATAAACAACTGCTTGGAATTTATAGCCAGGTCAGTGTTATTATGATTTTCTACCCTTGAAATTTTTTTGTATCTGTTCTTACTTGCCTTATAGTAATGGCCCTGGCCTGGCTCCTGTTTCTTCCCTGTTAATTTTATTTGGCTGGTCTTCTATGTATAATGTATAAAACCATTTCAAGATAATAGCTATGTGTAAAATGTATAGTGCAGCAGGTGCATCTAGTCAAAATACATGAGACGTGAAATCCAAACAAGGCCTTTAGTGATCCTGCCAGTTTTTGATAGAGGGGTGATTTCTAGTTTTTGTGCTAAATTCTGCTAGATATACTTGCCTTTAATTTTTTTAATTTTGAAAATTGCCAAAATTTACATACTGTGCTGCTACTTTGGACTGACTTCATCTTCTTAGGCCCAGCTCATGCAGGTTAGAATAAATTTTCTTAAGAAATATGCTGACATCTTTGTTCTTGATTCTTATAACTTGTGAATCTTCATCACTCGTATCTTTACTCCTTTAGTCTTTTACATGTCGGCTCACTGTAGAGGCCTGATTGTTGTTTATGTTTCCCTTGATAATGCAGGCTTATAAATCTCATGAGCACAATTAATGAAACACCAGAACATGTTATTTCAAGGTTACATATTGAGATCATACATGACAATTACATTTGTAGTTATATGTATGCCTATTTTCTACAGATGGAGTATATTAATCTGTTAATGTTGTATATTGCAGGATACTCCCCCCATTTACATACATAGTCAGTTGCCTTCAGTGGAAAGAAGATATTATTTCCTTGTTTAAGGTCTTAGTCCTGCACTTACTGAATTGTTTATCCTTACGCTGTGTTATCAGGAAATTTCCACGAAATAATATGTAATTTTTTACCCACAGTGTTTTGTTATCAGGTTCTATGTGATCCCCTGCTTCCTTGGTTGTCAGAGTCTGTGATAAACTGCGAAAGCATCAAATGTCAACTGCAAATCTTGTGGGAAGAAATTATTAGAAGTTTGCTACGTAGCTGGCCAACAATAGTATTTGATTCCTCCTTCCTTAAGTTACAAGCACCTCTACTCGAAAAAACACTTGACCACCCCAACCCTTCTATTTCCAACACCACGATCACCTTTTGGAACTCTGCTTATGGAGATCAGGTTCATTTAGATTTTCCTCCTTGCTTGCTCAATGTTTTAGACAAGCTGTTGCGAGTTGGAAAGCTAAAGATCAGAAACAGGAAGCACCAGCATTGGAGAAAAATAGTTCGAGTTTGGAAGTTGTCACTTCTCTTCCAAAACACAATGTAACAGCTACATTAAATATGTGCTCAAAACGAGTAAAAATTTTGGAAAATGTAGTGGATGGTTCCCCTTGTAAGAGCACGCTGCCTCCTCCAAGCACGAAACGAAAGAGGTCAGAGCTCACAGAACATCAAAAGGAAGTGAGAAGAGCACAACAAGGGAGACTGAGAGATTGTAGTGGACACGGTCCTGGAGTTCGAACTTATACAGGTGCTGATTTTTCTCAAGGATATCATGAGGATTCACAAGATAGTAAGGACATTGAGAACGTTCGTGATTCTGAGTTAATCTTGAATTTGCTCAGAAAATCTGGGTGATTGCTTTAAACTTGGAGACTGATTTTGTGAGAGTATGACACCTTCTGTTGGTCTTCTTGGCGTTCTTGCTAGTGGAATAGTTTTGTTGATAATTTAATGTTCATAATTCTTTTGTGACTTAGTTTTAGAAAACATAAATCAACTTCGAAGTTCGAATTGTAACCAGGATTATCGTGAATGACAACGTAAATTTACAATTTATTTAAGAAAATAGGGAGTCATGTGTACTAAATGTATAATTACATATTATATAGTATCAATGTATTTGGCATTGTCCGAATTAAAATACTAATCTATAGTTCTATACTCCCTCTGTTTATTTTTAAGTGCCTCACTTTTCTAAAACGGCTGTTTTTTTAAGTGCTCTATTATTAAAAGTGAAAATCTTACTCACATTATATAATATTTCTCTTTCTTCCTTCTAATCCCACTAACATTTTATAATATTTTCTCCATCTCACATTATTTTTAGTGGTCAATCATATTTTTCTCACTTACTTTTTTCAAATTTTTTAATCCTAACCTTCTCCATCAATTTATTATTTTATTCTTTTGCTTAAAAAACTATGTATCCAAGGGTATGGAGAACTTAAAAAAAACGGAGGAAGTAGTATATACAAATATTACCATCAAAAGAAATGTGATCGAAATCAAAGATACAAAAAGTAGCTCTACTGAGAAACTGAAAAACTCCCGGTACACACACGTAAGAAATTAAAGATATGTAGTAATTAAAAATTCACACATAAAATGATAAAGTATGTCAAAACTTATTTTTTATTATTTAATTTTATTTTTTTTCTGATTTGATTTAAAATAAGGTGAACTAAACACAACCAGAGTTTATCTTGGTTACATATATCAAATCTGGTGGATAATAAGGGGTATGTATGTAATTCATTGAAAAAACTATGGTGCACCCAGAAAGAATATTTTATATATGTATAGAGAACGTGAGCAAAAAAAAGAACATTACATATATTTAAAAAAAACGCGAGCTTTTCTCAAGGTAAGATTTGAAGAAACTTTGCGAAGCCTTAATGCCAAGTTGGAAAATGAAGGTAACAAAGCTAATTGCAGCAAATTTGAATTCACTATGGCTTGGAGTAGACCTGATTATGGCTGGTTCGTATTAAACATTGATGGGGCAACAAAAGGATCACCTAGACCAGCAGGTGGGGTGCTATTATTCGAAATCATGTGGGCAATTCATCTCAGCTTTCTCTGCTAATTATGGCTAATGTAACGCGTATAAAGCTGAGGTGATGGCATTGGTGAGAAGTCTGGAACTTGCTCATAACCTTCACATAAGCAAACTTCAAATCCAACTCGATAATCAAGCGTGTGTTCAAGAAATTAGCTTAGATGTTCGTGGAAGCGATGACTGTGCTCACTTGATTAACTACTATCATGAGTTGTTAAATAAAGATGATTGGGAAGTCATGGTGGTTCATGTATTTCGCGAAGGGAACCGTACAGGCGTGCAGCTGACTGGCTTGCCAATTGTGGGGTGGCTCAATTAGGTAGTCTTCTTATTCTAGGTAGTGTTCCTTTGGAACTTCGTAGGATCCTCAATGAGGACAATCAAGGTGTGGCTTTTCCTCGCCTAGTACCTCCTTGATAGACTAGTTTTATTGTTTTTGTTTTTTTCTTCCTTTTAGTGTATGCCTCGTTTGCATAAAAAAAACGCGAGCATAATATGTTTTTTTAGTTTGACCATTATGTTATTTGGGGGGGGGGGGGCGTTCGCAAGGGGCTGGGCTTGAATGGGGTTGTGAGTTTGCAAGGGGGTATGGATGGTGGCTGCCATTTGTGGGGTTTGGTTCGCAAGGGGATTGGGTGGTGGTCGCCGTTTGTGGGGGGCGGGGAAGAGGTGGGTTGTTCAAGCGGGAGGGTTTTTGATGTAGGGGGTGGTGGTAAAGTTGGTGTGATGTTGGGGGGGGGGGGGGGGCAAGGAAGAGGTGGGTTTTATAGGGGTGGGGAGGTGGTAGGAGAGAGACTAAAAGAATTTTTATTTTATAGGATTGCAATTCAAAAAATTGATTAAAGAAAATAAGTGTTAAAGGAGGATTATTATTAAGTAGAGGTGAGATTGATTTTAGCAGGCAAGAAATCCATTAATAACATTATTATAAATTAAAAAAAAAAAAAAAAAAAAAAAAAAGTCGAAAGAAGAGAAAAACTCAGGCCTTCTCAAAGAAACCCTCCCCAAAAACCAAAAATTACACAATCCCTCTCTTTCTCTCTCCTCCCAAAAACCCCCATTTTCTCTCTCTATCTCTTCATCCTCTCATTTCTTTAGGAGGGAGAATCAAAATTGTTCGTCACTTTCAAATCGGCGAATTTCTCAACTGATTTAGGGTTTTCATTTTCATCGATTCTCTCTTCTCTAGTTGTTGGTTATGGAACCTTGATTTTCTTCGATGAAGCATGCAATTCTGAGATTTTAGCTTCTTCTTGAAGGTTTTAGTGGAAGATTTAGGGTTTGATTTTTCGATTTTGTTCAACTGCATTTTTTTTTTTGGTTTTGCTGGATTTTTAGTGTGATTTTTGGTTGAAATTGTTTCGATCTTCGGATGGATTCGCGAGATTCAATTTCGTCTTCTTCGATTAATGTGGCTAGAGAAGGTTCCGATGACGACGGTGTTCTTTCGGCCACTGCTTTGCTCGCTAAAGAAGCTTTTGCCTTGTTTCAATCTGATAAGTTTTCGGAATGTGTTGATGTGCTCAATCAATTGTTGCAGAAGAAGGAAGGTGATCCAAAGGTATATTTTGATTATTATTTGTTGTTTATAATCAGTTCGTAATTCATTTGTGTTTTAGTTCTTAATTCATTTGTGTTTTAGTTCATAATTCATCTTTTAGATAGTTTTTAAAATGAATTAATCTATAGTGTAACCGGAATCGACTTTTTAGCTTGTAAAGTTAAATAGTTTAGTTGTCATTGACTCGAAACATTTGGATAAGTTACTTTCATCTAGTTCATAACTCATATTGGTGATAGTTCTCATACTGAATTACACATTTAGTAGCTTGAATGGATCTATACTTATTTTTAACTTGTGAAATTCACTGGTTTCTCGTCATTTGATTTCAATTTGCTCTATTTGGATAGATTGGAGAGATAAGGTAGTTTATCTATTAATTTTTACTTAGTATGTGAGAACGGGTTATGTAACGAAGTTGCTTTGGAAGTGTGGATGTGTGCACTTTGGTTCACTACTTATGCTTATGGTAGCAAGATGATGTAGTTACTTCCACATCATTTATTTGTGATAGGGCATAGTAACTTGCTTTGGTGAGGACATGTATTAATGTTAACGGGATTAGTTCTGTGTGTATATTTGTTTTGAAGTCTGGTGAATTGTTTTCATGCTTGCTGAGAATTCTGATTGTCTGAGTAAGGCTCTCTCAGTTGAGTTCTAGAGCTTGAGAGATTGGAGCTTTTAGCGAGTAATTGCTGGTGAAACGGATTGGAGGATCAGAATTTAAATTACTATTAATTTTGTGGTAGATTATGTTCCGAGTGGATATGCACGGATTGGCGTTTCTTATCTTGCGTTTTAAGTTATAGTGAGGGACAATTGATTCCATTTTTTTAAAGGTGAATTTCATCAACTAATGATGATTAGTTTGTTTTAATGGTGGATATGCAAGATGATTGCTTCTTACTGAGATCTTGAGGAATAATTATTTCTTGAAATTTTCAATCTAAGATGCAAGACAATTAGCCAATTGTATTCCTTTTGCTTGTGAAAGTGTTTGTGATTGTGGCACAAGTGGATTTAAAGTGGTAATCATGGAGTTTGAATAGTAGTGTTAAGAGCCTAATTCTCATCTTGAGAAATTGCTGTTGCTCTTTTCATTATCTCTATTTTTTTTTTCTCTTTGAATATTTCAGAAGAAACTGCTTATGTGATATTTCATGTCAAGTTCATATCAACAGTTATACAATAAATTGTATACTGTGCGTATTTTATTGAATTGTACAAGTATTAGATTCTTCATGTTTGGAATCTGATTATACAATTACTTGAAGAGTTTCTTTTCACTGTGTTGATGCTAAACTATGAGTGTATGATATCTGGCTTGATTAATTTGTAGATCATAGACGATGTCTGTTTTTTCTTTCCATGGTTGGTTGTTCATGTGCAAGTTATGTTTACAGATTTTGCATAATATTGCGGTGGCAAAATTTTTGCGTGATGGATGTTCAGATCCAAAGAAGTTGGTTGAAGTCCTTGTCAATGTTAAGGTATGGAATATGATCTTAGTATTTTGTTTCATGTTGCATGGGAGTGATGCGACTGTTCTCATAATATAGCTGCTCATTTTCTCTTGTTTGATAATATGTAATATGAAGTCAAATTAAGTGTAGTAGGAAGAAATAGAAGGAGAACAATCTATTTGGCCTTTTAGCAATATGCTGGTTGAATTTTTTTTTCCAATTCTCTAGAATGTGTTGAATTTTTTTGTGGCACTTTTTGTTTGACAATAACTGTTGGCAAAGTAAAATATGGAAATGTTGTAGTAAAAGCATGCCATGATCTAGGTATAATACGGCAGTTCACAATAGTTAGGCAATTGGTCTAGTTAAAATTAAATTTGTTGCTGATTTGTTACAAATTGAAATATTAGTCTCATAATGGATTTATTGTACTCTACTGGAATTTTGTACTTCTTCCATTTTACAATCTACATTTTATTTGAAACGATAAGCTGGGATTTAAGAAAACTCTATATTTTCCAGAGGAAAAGTGAAGATCTTGCACGTGCATCCCGAGAGCAAACAGATGCTGCTTCCCAAGCTGCTAATAAAGCCATTTCTGGAGCCAAAGGAACTAATAATTTGGCGAACAGCCCCAGTACAGTTTTCACAGATGAATTTGATTCATCTGTGGCAGCGCTAAACATTGTATGTGTTAAGTAGTATCTCACGTTCACAATGTTGGATTTTATTTATGCTTTGCCTTCTTTTAATAATTTGTGTAGGGATTTAGTTTTTTTGTTTGTTTAATTGCGATTGCAGGCAACTGTCCTATTCCACCTTCACGAGTATTCAAAGGCATTGTCAGTTTTGGAGCCACTGTTTCAGAATATTGAACCCATAGATGAGGTAAGTTATGTCTTTTTATATACTATGAGATACGTCTCTTTTTTTTTTTTCTTCTTTTTACAGATGCAAATATGTATCTTTCTGATTCCTTTTCTATGCTTTTGAATTGTTAAAGCACAGACCACAGCTCTTCATGTTTGCCTCTTGCTGCTGGATGTTGCTTTTGTGACTCAAGAGGCATCTAAATTTGCGGTAAGTTTTAACTGTGAATGAGTTAAATCACTGTTGATTTTAATTGATACCATCGTTATATAGCATACTCATCAAATTACTAGTTCCGTTTCATATTTCTTTTTACATGTAGTTTTCTTGTTTATTGTTGCCTAACATCCACCTTTTGTCATCACATCTCGGTTTCTTGTTGGGGAGTGTCTTTCTGTTCCCAACTGGATCAATTGGTTGGTTGTAGATTTTAATGAGATATGTTGACTTGTTGAGCAATAAGGAGTAAGATTCATGATGACATCTCTAGAGGGTTTTGTAAACCATTTGGATTTTGATAGGTCTTTAAAAGGGTTTGTGTTTATTTTGGTTGATTTTCTATTGTTAGATACAGCAGTCAATGTTTAGTTTGTTTGTGCTGCTGTATGAGCACATATATGACATATTGGAATCAAATTTGAAACTATTTGTTTGGCTCAATTAGTTTCTGCGGTTAATTAACCTTCAGAGGAAGCACTTTTGTTTGTGTGCTGCTGTTTGACAAAACACATATTTTCTTTTAACCTGTGGTGGAAAATGCAAGCTTTTCCTTATTGTATTTGCAGAGAATTACTTTGGAGGAAGAAGTAATGCTGCCACAAAACCCACAGTAGTAATATGTAGTGTCACCCATGAAACAAGAATACATGCGGCGGTTGGTTGGTTGAAGAATTTAGAACTTGAAAGTGCAGTTGTGTTGCATCTTGGTGTTAAATTAGGTGCAATTTTTTATGGGCACTTCTTACCTTTGAACAATCTTTTTATTTTTTATTTATTTATTTATTATTAAGCCATAAATTGTGGAAGATTGCATGTCCCTCAATATAAGGGAACTCTCCACTGCTTTCTGGCTCATCTTTCCCTCATCCAATCCAAGGCTATGGTTGTTGAAGACTGTTCTGTTTTGAGAAAACAAAGAGGATTGACCTTATGACCCTGTCATCCTAGCACCAGAGATAGCTCTAATATTTTTCTATGGGAAAAGGTTGGCTATTAGGTGTAGGGGAGGATATAGTCTGAAACGTGGACTGTTTAGGTTTCTGGATTGCAATTTGTGCTCTTCATGAACCTAGCTTTAGATTATTTTTATTTATTTATTTATTTATTTATTTATTTTGTGTGTGTGTGTGTGTGTGTTGAGGGGAGGGCTGAGCATGTTTGTTGAAAATTGTGTACTGTTCATGTTTCTGGTAACAGACTGGCTGTTAGGATTGATGTGATTTTATGTTAGATTGTGCATAAGAAAATTGTAGTCAAGTAGTTGTGGTAGATGACCCATATCATTGAACGAAGAACTTCCAAAGCATTTGTACCATGCATTGTCAAAGATGGATTTGTGTATAGGCTAGTGAGTATGCTGTATTGACTTGCAGCAGGTATAATTTTCAAGGGATATCTAGCACCATTTGTACCATGCATTACTCCCAAAGCATCTAATGTGGCAAACTCGCTCAATAACTTTTTGGATATTAAATTTGCAACCTTGAAACTCAGTAGAAAACTACATCAGTCTCTTCCCACCTTGGAAGGGTGAAGCATAGAATTTTTCCTATGCTGGGTATAACAGTTTTAAGTTAATAATTACATCAAGTCTTTGAAGAGCTGGATGCTGTATGGTTGTACCTTAAATCCTAGCCACTGCAGCTGCAATTGTATTAAATATAATAATTCTGTGCAACATTGGAAATCTTGATGTTACATTTGAGTATGGTTTCTTTTTTATTTCTAGAATTATTTAAAAGCCTACTTTTTTTCTCCTTCAGGATGTAATAAGCTATCTTGAAAAGGCCTTTGGTGTAAGCTATATGCTCAATCAAGCTGATGGTGGAAGTACAGGGCAGCAACCAGCTTCAAATATTGTAGTGAAGTCCTCATCAATTCCCAATAATTCGTCAGCCTCTGATGACTTTAATCCTGAAGGGACTGCTGCTGGAAATACCTCAGAAGGTTCCTTATCGAGAACACTATCAGATGAAACGATTGAGTATGAGACCTTGCTATCAACACTCGATATAAGCGCGCAGAATATTTCCAGGGCATCTCATCTGTCAACTTCAAATGATCTGTTAAGGACACCAGCTGATCGGTCTACACCCACCATTAATTTGAGGTTACAGTTGCCCCTTTACAAGATACAGCTTTTGCTCCTCACCAGAAATCTGAAGGCAGCTAAGCGTGAAGTAAAGCTGGCAATGAACATTGCACGTGACATAGATTCTTCTAGGGCTCTACTACTGAAGTCGCAGCTTGAATATGCTCGTGGGAACTACCCTAAAGCTTTCAAACTCTTGAGAGCATCAAATAGTCAATCAGATGTTGGAAGTTCAATTATAATCAACAATAACATTGGGTGCATCTATTATCAACAGGGGAATCAACACACATCAAGCATATTTTTCCACAAAGCCCTGAGCAATTGTTCATCATTGTGGAAGGAAAAGCCTCGGAAGCTAGCCACATTTTCTCAAGACAAATCTTTTCTCATAGCATATAATTGTGGTGTGCAATACTTGTCCTGTGGTAAACCTGTTCTCGCTGCTCGATTTTTTCTGAAAGCCTGTTTGGTTTTCTACGACAGGCCTCTCCTGTGGCTGCGACTTGCAGAATGCTGCCTAATGGCGCTAGATAAGGGACTCTTAAAGCGTACTGAGACCCCTAGACATGAATCACAGGTTAAGGTCCAAGTTATTGGGCAAGGGAAATGGAGACATCTTGCCTTTGAGAATGGTTCTTTGAGAAGTGGTTTCACTAATCCCGATCACAGGGAGGATTCGAGTCTTGACAAAAATAGCAAGCCAACGCTATCTCTGTCATTTGCCCGACAGTGTCTTTTAAACTCCCTTCACTTGCTAGGCAATTCTGAGTTGAAGCATATCAAGTCTGGGTCATTGACAAAATCTTCTGCAGAGGAAAGTGAATCTACTGATGTAGTAACAGCAAAGAACTTGGCTCACAAGAACTTGGGAAGCAATGATACGAAGTCTAAAGACACAGCAGGTTCAGGTCAAATGAGTACAAATGGAGATGCAAAAGAACAGAGAGGTGGAGCTCATTCTAATACAGCCGCAGCAAACACCCTATCTGAGTACGAGGAGATTTGTAAAAGAGAAAATCATAAGCTCAAGCAGGCAATTCTTATTGATTTGGCATTTGTTGAGCTTGAATTAGGAAATCCACTTAATGCGCTCTCTACAGCTCTAACTCTCCTGAATATACCTGAATGTTCCCGAATGAATGCCTTTTTGGGGCATGTTTATGCAGCTGAGGCCCTTTGCTTGCTGAACAGACCGAAAGAAGCTGCTGAACATCTCTCTACTTATTTAGCTAGTGGAAATGTGGAATTGCCTTACAGTGAAGATGATTGTAGACAGTGGCAGGCAAAGAAAACTCTGGACGCTGAAGATTCAAATACCGGACAAACTGCTGCTAGGGCTTCTGTGTATGAGGAGCAACAAGATAACGTGTTTCTCTCACCAGAGGAAGCCCGGGGAGCACTCTATGTGAACTTAGCATCCATGCATGTCTTGCAGGGAGAACTTGAGCAGGCTAGTCGGTATGCAGCTCAAGCTTTGGCGACTCTGCCTGCTAGCCAAGAAGCTGCACTCATGGCAGTTTATTTGGATCTGAAGCTTGCTAAATCTCGAGAAGCTCTCATCAAGTTGAAACGTTGTTGTTGGGTACAGTTCTTGCCCTTCTCTTCAAGATCAAAAGCCGCTTCTTGATCTCTATTGTCGGTTTTCTTCATTTTCTCTCATTTGCACTTAGTCATGTAGTCCATATCGCGGTGTCAGATATGAAAGGTAGGTAACCCAATCTTTACAAAGTATTTGTAACATAAATATAGTTCGATTCAGAGAATAAATATTTTCATTTTCCCATTTTTCTCTCCTTAAATTTTCCTCCTAGATTTACATGTAGCCGATGTAGGGTCCGAGAGGATGGTGTGGCTTGGCCAACGTTTTCTCTTAGGTCAGTGTAATGCCTGCCATAGTGTCATTTAGTCATTTAGATGCGAGTTGTAGTTATTGAATTGTTGATGTTTTAGTGGCTAGTCATTTTTATGTTAATTGAGAAATAGAAAAAGAGCAACATGAGCTCTTTTCATACAAATTAAGCCAGATCCTTCTTTCAAGTTTTCTCTTCTTTGAATTCAAATGTTTTTTCTGAACTTTTATTGGAAAAAGTCGGAAATATTCATTGTTGGCTTGTTCAATACATATAGAGTACGACGTAAGAAGTAAAGGTCATTTATCTAGTATTCAACTTCAGATATTGAGGTCGATATGTAAGTATGTAGACTGGTTTTATTATGGAGTGTTACAAGTTACAAGTGAAGGGAAACTGAAAACATAACATATTTAATTGTTTTCATGTATATATGATCAAATAGTAATTATCTCATCGTCTTTTGAACAAAATTTCCATCAAACTAGATATCATATGAAAGAAAAGAGAAAGAGCAGTTTAATCAAATTGACTATAAGCCATAGCATCAGAATCATCAGATTCTTCATATTCGGATTCATTGAAGGTAGTTGAGTTAGACATATCTTCATTTTCTTTATCCAGAGGATTGAAAATGGCGCCGAGGAAAAATATATTGTCACTGACATCTTCTTTGATCATAAAGATAAAGGGGTGATCGGCAATGAACTGTATAGTTGGCTTTTGAGGCAGTGACTCCTCAAGACTTAATTCCATATAATCATTCGAGTCATAATTGCAAGCTATTACTTCTGTTCCTTTCTCATTGCATTCAACTTGGATATGTTGGGTGATTCTAGAGACTTTTTGTGAGATGGCGTGATCGTTATCTTCAGTCACACCATCGAGCTCACCGTGGAAATCAAATGGCAATGTTAACCCCAATTCTTGCATATCATCCGAAGGTATGAAATTGTACGAGAGCTTAAATCTAGGAATACATAAACACGTTATCAGCTCGTTCTTCATTTTCAAATGCTGGCTTGTTAGAAGATGAGGGCTTTCTTGAAACTTTTCGATCAATTTTGGTAGCCCTGTTCTTGCTTTCGGAAGGATGATGACCATAGAGAATCGCCTCGAGCTTGAGAGATTCTGATCATAGTCATGTGAGATCTTATAGGGAATTCTAATAACTCTGTATTCATCAAATGAACCATAGTCATAAAAATTTTCGAAATCCTTCATGAAGAGCACGAACCGTTTTCTTTCACCTACAGGGTAAAATTTCTCCATTCTCGAGTTTGATTCCAAAAATTCATTTTCCCACTTCCCATTAAAATAGAGTCCATTTGCATGACTTAGGGTTAAAAATGGAGAATCAAAGGCTCCATTAAGATAAATTTTAGTGATGAGGCCTTTTGTCTCTTGTTCAACCCATGCATTCACCTCAGCAACTACTTCATCCTAAAACAAAATTATCATTAAAGAGACGTCTTTATTGAAAAAAGAAAAAAAAATACGACATGACATTTGATAATATTTTGAAATATTAATAGTTCAAGTTATACTCGTCAAATTAGAAGGTTTGGATTAATTTAACCTAAATTGTAGCGTAACCTAATTCAACTTTCATATTGATTAAAATATAACAAAAGTAGAGATTATTTACCTTTTGCTTAAAATCAACATACTTGACTTTAGCCTGGTACACATCCTCAAGAAAACCCTGGTGATTCTTATCAAGGGTTATTGAATCCTTCACCAAAACAGCATTGAAGTTGCATATAACCAGATCGTCATCGTTGTCGTTGGAACCGGAGGATTTGGCTAATTGCATAAAATTAGAAGCTTGAGTGGCCAAATCATCAACACTTTGAAGTTTGATATAATGGAGAAGTTGGTGCAAGGTTGCACCTTTAGCACCATTGGCAATCATGTTTAATGTTACACACATACCAAAAGGTGAAAAAACAACGTTTTCTAAAGGTTTATCGGAGGATTGTGCCTCCTTTACTAATTTGTGCATGGCAACATCTACGCTAAAATCCATACTTTAGTCGTTCTCTAGTAACTATGTTGAGAAATTAATGATGTGTGAGGTAGATGTATATATATAAAAAAGGATGATATTGGCTAGGGTTAATTAATGAGGAACAGACAACAGTGCCGGACAATTATATATATATATATATATATATATATATATATATATATATATATATATATATATATATAAAATAACCGCTGATGTCATCATTGTTTACGTGTTACTTTTTTATTTAATTTTTTCCCTTCAAAATGCAAATTTTTTTTCCTTTTTAATCTACCCTATTTAACATAGCTTTGAATTATATTTCATTTGAATTTTTAAATTTTAAATTTTGGGTTTTTTACACATATTATGCTATTTAGTAATTTACGAGTTGTTAACAATTGTTAATAATATGATTTAATTAAAATTTCTTAATTAAAAAAGAAAATTATGCACTTTTGGGAATTGCATATTCATATTTAATTAGAAATTAGTTAGGAAAAATGAGGAAGTTATGTTCTTTTAATACGTATTGTTAAAAGTCTATAATTTAATTCTTATTTTAAAATTGTGCATCGGGGTTAATCTAGTATATCTAAATTGTGGAGCCCTCAAATTTGGGGCCCTGTTCCGTCGACCATTCTGCTTCAGCCCAGAACCGCCACTAATGAGGAATAAGGCGCCGTTCAACTAAAATGATTTTTGCTGAACTGAAATTATTTTTACTAAACTGAAATTATTTTTATTGAATTGATTTTTTTTTTTTATACTAATTTTCTATTGTATTTATATTCTTTAGTTACTAATTATTTACTGAAATGAACTTATTTTTAGCGGTGTAAATCTTAGTTTGAAAACTAAAAGTCACTAAGATATAATCTAACCTAATTAGTTCGATACAGAATACTCACCACAAATTAGACTTGATTTTGAGCTTAATTAACAAGGATTTTTTAAACATCAATTGATTGCAATCAACCAAATTTTAAGTGTTTAAAGTTAAACTCAAACTATTTATAAAATTAGTATTCCGAAACCAAGTAGAAGAACAAGACTACATGGTTTTTACAATAAAAACTTTTAAACAAAATCTAAATACAAGCGATTTAAACTAATTACGTAGAATATTCCAACACTTTGTGTAAAATACGACCTAACTTTAACGATGAAACTTGAATTATCTCTGTTCCCTAATGAGAAGGAAGACCATTTCCCAATCATTGTTCAATTCTTTATCGTTTTTCGACGATTATGGACCATCTCATACATAATTAAGTTAGTTAACACTTATGCAATTTGGATCAAGAGAGTGAGGTATAGCTCAAGTAGTTAAGTGGTTAGAGCATCCCTCTCGGTTCCAAAAGATTTTGGGATCGATTCTCACCTTGCCTTTAATTTTGTGGCTCTCTAAACACCAAAAAATAATGTAATTTGGATCAATGAAATGATAGGGAGACTATTTGGGTGGTTGCAAAGAGTTTGATCTCTTACATGTGAATATTCATCATCAACCAAGAGCATAAATTTTAGCTATTTCCTCATCCTTTGTAATTTTGGAAGTAAGGAGATCACATTCTAACCCTACATTTCTGTGGTGTTTAGGAGTTGTGTCTCTTGTGATGATAAACTCTATTAAAATTCGCCTTTTTTTTTTTTTGAATATAGAAGGTTTTTTTTTTTTTCCTAAAACCCAAAATAACCGAAAGGTTAGAATGAAAATGATCCGAATCAACTTTATATCTAACCTAAACTAACCAATTAAGTTCACTAATTAATTGAC
Organism: Chenopodium album; assembly: GCF_948465745.1. NCBI lineage: Eukaryota > Viridiplantae > Streptophyta > Magnoliopsida > Caryophyllales > Amaranthaceae > Chenopodium > Chenopodium album. Next base: position 1,196,064 of record NC_137847.1, on the reverse strand, counting down.
TTGATATGTCGTCTATGCCTAAGTGAATTTGGGGTAAACGATAACACAACCAATTGATTATGAATCTTAGGGCCTGTTCTTATTGATTGAAATGAATTGAACTGATTAGTTTTGAACTGAACTTAATATTTTATAAGAGAAGGAAATTAGGAGCTGAACTGAACTGAACTTATTAGAACTGAGCTGAACTAAACTGAAAATAATCGTATGAGAATAGACCCTTATTGTTTGAAGAAATTATTGAATGCTCCTGATGGAAATTTTCTTCTTATAATATTTAGCATCGGAAATTCATGGTACAAAGACTATCAAATATTGAATTTAAACGATTATATATGTGGACACCAAATTTCTCAAGGATTAACTTATAGAATAAAGGATAAGGAAGACGAAACAAATTGAAGGGATGTGCCATTGCATTACTTGGTTACAACTTACAATAATAACATAATGTGGTACAACACATAATATTATGAATGTAGCAATTTTAACTCATAACATATGAGTCATTACAAATAAAATATGTGTTCAATAATAAACCCAAATAACATCCTACCAAATTTCAATGAACAAGAATTAACAAATCCAAAATATTACATGAGGAGGTAGAACAAGTTAATGGAAGAGATAAAAATAATGGATGCCCGACATCCTTTCATGTCAAAATCATCCATTCGTTAAATCGTAATTCATCTACCAACCTGCAATATATAATACAAAAACAAAATTAAAATTCATAATCTTAGTAATTTTTTATATATTTATTTTTAATTTTAACTATAAGGTAATTTCTTAAATGTCCATACATAAATGGGCCCAATCCTTGTAAATACTTAGACGTCAAATTCAATCTTATTATTTATAATGTTATCCGATCCGGAGAAATATAAATAAGAAGATATTAAGATGACAATCTTTAAATAATTAAATAAAAGATAATTCTTACATCGTTATATTGAATTAGTACATCAACTATTTATAATGTATAATAATCTATATTAATAATAATTTTGGCACATTAGGCTAAAATCCTAATTTGGATTCTAATCTTAAATATTCTCTCACAATAGTACTAAAGATGTATATATGACTATGAGTAACACATAAAATTGTACTATATAATAATGTTGTGATGATAAGACATATTATATTATTATAGCGTGATTTAATTAACATTTCTTCTATTTTTATTTTATTTGTCTCATTTGAAATCTTTAAATTGCAGCGAAAGAATATTTAAGTGCGAGTAATAGGGGGAATGGTCAAGTGACGTACCATTTAAACAGAGCAAGTGAAGCCAGGAGGTGGGTTCTTGCCACAACTGAGGAGAACTTGAAGAGCAATGGGAACGTAAAGTTTAAGGTTAAGAAGGTTGACTTTGAGTGTTGTACACAAGCAAACTGCTGCTTCTGCCTCAGCAAGTCCTTGCAAAATTGGGCAACATTTGTTCACTGCTGGATCACCAAGCCCAATGTGGACTAGCCCACCTAGAAGATCCACACAAGCACCCAACTTCAAGATATCAATTGGGCATGTGGGCTGTCCTTTTGATGGGCTGCTGCCCGGTGGGCACGGCCCGTCACTTGGGCCTGATGGTGGGCTCAACACTGGTGGAACGGGCAACTTGGGGACGGTCACTGGGGGAACGGGCAAGTTGGGAACGGTCACTGGTGGAACGGGTAATTTTGGGATGCCAGTAGGTGGCAAGGGCAATTTGGGGACGGTCACTGGTGGAACAGGCAACTTGGGAACGGTCACTGGTGGAACGGGCAATTTTGGGACAGTTGTTGGTGGTAGTGGCAATTTAGGGACAGTTACTGGTGGAACGGGCAACTTAGGGACAGTCACTGGGGGAACGGGCAACTTAGGGACAGTTACTGGTGGAACGGGCAATTTGGGAATGGTTGGTGATTTGGAGGGTTTTTTGCCCGGCTTGGGGGATGGCTGATCACCACAATAGCCGCAGCCCAAAATGGGAGCGGCCGAGGAAATGAAAAGCATGCATATGAAGAGAAGAGCTGAGGACTTAGAGGAGTCCATGATAGAAGGTAGTAGTGAAGAGAAAGAAGAGCACAGTAGGAAGTGTAATGGTAGAGAGTAGTGAAGAAAAGAGTGTAGATTATATAGAGGGCAAAATAAGGGAAAATCTATGCATACATAACAAGAGAACAAAAAAAAGAACACTGAAGCAGCATTTCACGTGAACAAAGCATTGGGACTAGGCCAAAGAAGAGGCTGCCAAAAATACTCCCCCACTATTAGTTGGCATAAAACAACCTTACTATTGCATTTTGCCCACAGTTGCTTTCACCCCTTTTTTTTTCCTAACATTTTTTTACCATTACTTAGAAAAATAAATAACCATATATAGTTCAACATTTTCTTGGTTTAGTAATATCATAAATCTTTATAGTTTTCTTGCAATATTAATCTCAATACAATATATATATGGGAGTGACTAATTAACAAGCCATAACTCCTAGGAAGTTTCAAAAAACCAGCTGAACTAATCTTATTGCTTGCTTCATATAATTATAAATAACTACTTAGGGCTATGCACTTACATACCCTTTATGTAAGCTCTATCCGCCCCTGAGTATATGTATGATGAGCTAACTCCATAACCTGAGTATATGTATGATGAGCTAACTCCATAATTGCATTGTGAGTTTTGAGCGATATGATAGTAAAGGGGCGTACCACTTTAGTATAGTGATCTCATTCAAAATTTTGGTAGAATTACTATTACCTCTATTTCGTATTTTTTGCAACTTTTGAATATTTTATATCTCACATATAATATCCCAAAATATGAAACGGAGATAGTATTACTTTTCAAACAAACAAAAAAAAAAAATTGTCAAATTTCTCGAGAGTAAGAACAAGCTTGAAATAGATTACTCAATATAGATCCACAATATCCACTTTAATTTATACATTATTAATGCCTAAAATATTTTGAAAGTAACAACATTGACTTTTAATAAATTAATCAACATATACACATTTTATTAAGTGGATTATGTTATAACTACAATCAACTAATTAAAAATGTGTAAACTATGATTTAAAGAAGTTAAATAAATAATAATATAATGGTGAATGATGAAAACATAAATTATGGAGAGTGAGGGGTCTACAAGTTTTTAACTTTTGCATGAAGCATTATGTTGTTAGTTGTTACATACAATAGCTTACTTTTAATCAGTCAGACTATAAAAGCTTAAAATTGTGGAAAGATAGTACTTCCTACTTCAAATATGGATAACTTGGTAAAGATATCTGGACAAAAGGATACTAGTGTTTCTTCTGGAGCTGAAATGACTGCCCATAGTATCAACAAAACTTGATCAATTGCCAACAAAACTTACTAGTATGTCTGGTTTCTGGTTTTCACTTGCTTATACTCGTATACAACATGATTTGCCTTAGCTTCTTTACATTCTGTGAAGGTCCGTTAAGATTTATATATAAACGACACGTGGTTGTATAAAATACGTAACATTAACATATATTTTTAAATGTACTTGTACAACTTTTTCACTATTTTTTTTTTCTTTTTTTGTACAACAACTGAATATATTTATGTAATCAGAGTTTACAAAATATGAAGCAAGAACAAATAAAGACTTACCACTACTAACTTCAAAATTAAAACAACCTGAAAAATAAAAACATGACATTTAACACTTGAGCCTTTCACTACTAATGAATACATGTAACATCTATTTTAAACTACTACATACTTGTATATATTATATATATATATTTTTCTTAAAAAATGTATGTTAGGGTCTTAGGGAGCTTTAGATATACATAAATAACTTAATTGATCATCATCAATTCATCATAAGTTTTTAACGAAAGACTCGCAATCTCACATGCATCAATGAAGTCTTGACCTACTAGTAAAAACTAAGAGAGCAGAGGCTATGTACAACCCCGACTTATTAGATCAAAACGTGAAAACGTAAGTTTTCTATACAGACAAGTAAATGGGCCAACTCTAATCAACAAGTTGCGTTATAATTCTTGCTTCTCTATAGTTTTTATTTGATCAACTCCTATAAATTTTTCTTTGGTTTGATCTAGTAAATGGGAGATATTATTCCAACCAATTGGTGTGAATAATCCAAAATAAAAACTGTCGTTACTCATTAAGTAACATGCAATTGGATGTGGAGTTTTGGAATAATATCAATATATATTTACTCTCCACTAGCTAGTAAACAGGCCGACAAAAATAAACATATTACGGCGTAGAAAATAATTTTATTTTCTTAAATCAACATTTAATCAATATCACCAATGTCAAAATTTGGTGTTATATTTCAAAGTTTGAATATTGACCATTAATAATGTGTCTAAAAAATGTTCATGAATTATGTATTCGAATTTAGTAAATTAATGGCATTTTTATAAACGACATTAAGAGAATAATGTCTATCAAGATTCAGTTGCGTACTTTGTCAAACTACTCCCTTCCTAGCTAAAAGAGTCAAATTAGATACTATATATCTGATCTATTTCATATTATTTGCAACGATTTGACATATAGTGTGATTAGAAAATGTCTAATCATTGTAAATAATATAAAACAGGGGTAGTATACGCCATAATTATCCTTCTACATACAGACATACCTAGTTACGGAGTAATATATTCATCCATTTGTAAGAAATTGATCGAGTTATAAGACCATGACTAATTTTTTAAAATATAAATTTATTTACCAACTGCCACACCATATATATACACGAATTCCTAATAAATTAATATCTTCATCCAAAAAACTTGGGAAAAAAAAAAGTAAAATTCTGACTAAATTAAAGATTGTGCGACATTATTTAGGGACGGCCTTCAATGAATTGTTTCTTCATATGAATGCATTGTATAAATATATGCTCTGTAATTGATTGATATTGAAAATACATATATGAGAGTGTGACCGATACCATATACAAGTACAAGATTACAAGGTATGTATGATTATTCCATATGAATGCATAATGTTAAATATCTTTCTTAAGGCGGAAATTGCAAGCTAATAATCATGATTCTTTGTGTCTATTTCATATGTAATTCCAATTTTAGGGACCAATTTGGATTTTAGAGAAGAAATCTAATTTAACATTTCCATTGGATAGCCTATCTATATATGTAATGATGAATATCATAACCAAAAAACAATAAATAGAAATAATGATTTTATAGTGTGTCCGTACCTTGTAGTCACATATATAGTAACACTTAAAAGATTCTTTATTATTAAATTTTTTTTCAAAATTAAATGCTGATATGCTTGGTAAAAATTAAAGTATAACAATCAAGTATCCGCTTCAATTATAAATTTAAATTGTGAATTTAAAAAGCGACCTAAAAATCTCATCAAGAATATTTTAAGCTGTCTAAAAAGATGTTAGCAAAAACCTCCATCCATCACCTTTAATTTGCATGCATGACAATACGTACCCTTCATAGCGTGCCATGCATGGACCAAAAGTACCAGACTTAATGAAGCTAATATCAGCATGTGAAAAATGGCTGTAAAATTAAATGCATTATAAACATGCATGCATATTATAAATATATTATTGGACCTCAAAGATAAATTGTACGAACTATGCATGTAATATCCAAAGTAATGCAGCCCCATCCCTAAGTTATTTGGGTTTGTTAATGTAGACTTTTATTACCACTCAGCACGACAATTGTACCTCTAAAGTGGTAAAGAAATAAATTGAAAATAAAATTATACATAGTACGTATATGGAATAAAAAAAAAAAATACGTAGTATATGTATACTACTATAATAATAATTTTGTACCCACTATAACAAATATATATATACGACCGTTGTTTTTAAATGACAATTATAAACGTATATTTTTTTCAAACCCTCTAACCAAGGTGTTGTACGTCCCTGGACCCCAACTCCCAGCTAATTGAGGAATTTGACACCATATTTTTTTTATTATTTTTTTTAAAAGAGAAGGATCATGACCGTATCTCAAACCTTACGTTTTTTTGGTCCAATATTTGCAAGTCAAACACTTTGAGAGTGAGGAAAATGAGTAAGGGATCCACACTGTCAAATTGTCTTTAGTAGAGATTAAACCCCTAACCTCAAGATTGGTAGTTTGACCTAGGGGTGTTCAAAAAAACCCGACCCGATTGTCCCGACCCGATTTCCCGATGACCCGAATAAAAACCCGATGGGAAATTTGGGGAAAAAAATTATATTTTCGGGTCGGGTACCCGACCCGGGAAACCTACCTGTTTTCGGGTCAGGTCATGGGCCGTATTTTTTTATTTTCGGGTACCCGATTACCCGAAAATAAATTAATATGAAAAAAAAAACACCCACATAACTCAAAATATTGCCCATTATGTAAATAAGCCCACTGCCCACTTGCCCAGTGCCCACCCACTGACCCAAATTACTCACTCACTCACTCACCCAAATTAGGGCTCACTCTCTCTCTTCCTCTCATTCACTCACCGCCGTCCTCTCTCTCTCTCTCTTCCTCTCTGGGCTCTCTCTCTCTTCCTCTCTTCCTGCCATTCACAGTTTCACACTACTACACGAATTCAAGACTTCAAGCCTTCACGGATTTGCCTTCATTCAAGCCTTTGACGAGTTAAATCCTCAATTTTGACGAGTTCTAATCTCAGGTACTTTCTATTCTCACGCGATTTTTTAGGGTATTTTAATTTCGTTGTAAGTTGTGGTATATTGTTCAATGTTCATGGAATTTGTGGTATATTGGTTGTATACTTGTATGTTTATGGAATTCGTGGGTATATTGGATTATTGGTTGTGTATCTGAATTTTTTTAGGGGTATTTTCGTTGTAATTTTCGTTGTAATTTTCGTGGTATTTTGTGGTATATTCTGCATTTATAATTGAAGAAATGAATTATGTTGAAATATGTCTTGAATTTGTAATTTTGTATGTCTGAATTTTCGTTGTTTCGTTGTATTTCATCAGTTTACCCTTTAATTATATAGTTGATTAGTTGCTGTCTTGCTGAATTGCTGAGAATGCTGACTTGATGCCTTGCTGAGTTGCTGGTGATACTTGCTGAGAAATGAATTATGTAATGTTGATATATGAGAATGCATTATTTGATTTTGTAGGAATGAAAGACTTGGTTTTGGAGCAACCAACGATTGTTATTGATGAGACGATTGAAATTTCGGATCTCACAAGTGAATGAAGCACGACCTCCCATCTTATTTAATTTGCATTGTGACTTTGTTATATTATTGTACTTTGTAATTTGTATGTTTTTAATTATGTAACTAATGACTTCCCCTAATTTTTAGCTTTTACTAGTACTTTAATATGTTAGAACATGTACTTTAAGTCTTTAATATGTTAAAATAGGTACTTTACTAGTTTAATATGTACTTTAATTTTTAGTAGGTATATTTTTATTAAATTACAGCATGTATAAATTTACAGATTTACAGATTTACAGCAGGTCAGCAGGTATAAAACATAAAATTAAGTAAATTACAGATTTACAGCAGGTATAAAACATAAAATTAAGTAAAAAATTATTTAAAAAAAAAATAAAAACAGATTCGGGTACCCTATGTCCCGACCCGAATAATTCGGGTACCCGAAACCCGGGTACCCGAGATATTCGGGTCGGGACATGGGACAACTTAACAACTACCCGAAAATCCGGGTACCCGTATTTTCGGGTACCCGAAAACCCGGGTACCCGGATTTGAACACCCCTAGTTTGACCCCATTATAGTCATTCGAAGAATCGAAGGAGTAATGTAATACCAAGTACAAATTATATTATATTATACGCAGTATAATCCTAAGTATGTACAAGTATAAGTTTTATGTATGACCTAAATTCACTCGGCCACTAGACATTAGACACACAATCAAATCAAGTGGAAGAAATACAACTCATTAGCTCTAAATTAAATTGACCTACGGAAGAAGCAATCAGACATGATTTGATGAACAGCCGTTGTCTTTGTTTTATTCTTTCCTTTCCTTTTCCTCTTCTTCTTCTTTATTTTCTTTGGTGGTCACACAAAATAAAGCTATTTTGAGCCAATGGTCAGTTGGTTAGCCCGTCTGTGAGAGGCACTCTTATATTTGATATCATTGGTCTATTTATACTTTTAGAAATTCTTATTAGTAATATTGTATTTTGACTTTAACAACTTTCACGATTTCTAATAATTTTATTAATACCCTCGTCAAAAAAATAATATTATTTATAACAATATTGATATATTGTTGTGCTATTGACTATTGAAACGTTACTTGAACATTAGTAAGGTGGTGCTTAAGTGTACTCCGTATGGTAAATGATGACCATTTATCCCAAATATTATAAAATCCATCCATTATATTAACATTTGATGTATCTCCACAGTTCATCCAAATTATAGAATATTAAATAAGCATATATTCAAGTATATACTCATCATTTCATCAAATATATTAATGTAAGCGAACTGAAGTACGTAATCGATAAAAGTTTTGACATGGAGATTAACATCAAATCTTTTATTTAAGTATAGATCATTACCCTTTACAATTCTCCACAAATATATTATTTAAACTTAAATAATATTTTTACAATCGTTGTCTTTTATGCCTTAACTTATAATTGATCACATTTACATATCACAACATATTTGTACAATGGTAGTGCATACAGCCATACATGCATACTTTTGAATGCTAGACGTGTTTAAAATGATATATACCTACATATAGACGCCGATGACGTACAAGTAGCTAGAAAATATTCATACAATGAATTAGATAGTTAATGTGAAAAAAGGACTATTAGGAATCCAGGGTTATAATTCGATCAATTTCCACACTTTGTTATAATCTAACTCGCACCACACCTTTTTATGTGTTTTGTTTATATTGAATTAGCCCTACATAAGGTGACCAAGTTATGTGACAATGATCACATCTCTACATGTCTTTTATATGAAAGATAGAATAATACTAATAAGCAAAAATCATCAATATCACATAGCTAGCTTCAAATTGATAGAAATGACAACATCTTTTTACTTGTAATTACTTGGTTAACATCTGATCATTTAACTTTTAAAGACGAATAAAACTAGTATAAACAAACAACTAATTTTACCGAACAATGAAACAGCCATGACAAAACATGTAAGCAAGAAAGGATGTTCAGCAATTGTTGTGACAACAAATATAATACAGTACATTCCATTTTAGGCAATAAAATATAGTATAGCTGGCAAAATCTGAGAATTTGCTCAATTCCATGCAATTATATTATTGTTGGTGAATCAATAGTTGCAATCCCCCCAAGAAATTCAACCCACATACTATACACGAAATCAAATCATGGCCAAAAATGAGATGATAGGCCTTCTTAATTGTTTTTTGTCTTCTATATTGTCTTATGATCTGTACTGTTTATTACCTCTTGCCATAACATACTAGCTAGGCTGGCAGTAAATCAAATGGCTCATAATTCTCTTTGGTTAAGTAATCTTTGGCTCCTACACCTTCTTATCATTTATTGGTGGTTCTCCTCCATCCTTGATCTTTGCTTGTTACCCCCGCCATTATTGTATGTGGCTAGATCTATCAATTCGGTCAACAGGCCGATTTGGGTCAATTGGGTCGAGTGATTTGGCTCGTTTGGGTCATTACAAATAATAATGATAAATGGACTATTAAATTGGGTCAATTTTGGATTGTTTGGATCATGTTGGGTTTTCTCTCAGTATTTTAGGTTTGTAATCGGTTCAGGTGGGGTGGGGTTAGGAATTGACAGATCTATATATGGTGGTACTAAAAACACTATCCATAAAGTGGATTCAATTATCATTAATAAGTGAGTTTGCTAAAAGAGGGATCGATGAATTCGGTACTAAATGATCAATTTTCATCAATTATGTAAATTTTTGGGAGTGTGTTCTCCAATGTCAAAATTAAAATACGAAGTAATTGTTATATTAGACATCTTGAACTTTATATATTGTTCACATATGAATTATTTTGCCCAGCACCAATTGTTTTAGGATGCAACCTCTTAGGCGTGTAACTACGACCCATACTCTCCTCCTTAGCTTGATCAGACCCATTTAATCTTCTCTTAAAATTTTACAATAGAACATTATTGAATATATAGATCTTGAATTAAGATTGTTTTGCTTGTTTTCAAGTAAATAAAAAAAAAATACAATTATATAACAAAAATTATGTCTAAACACCAACATAGAAATTATTAGAAAGATTTTATGTACCCCGAATTGCATTTTGCGAAAGCACATGGCACATGGACAAGGAGATCAAATGGGAGCTTTCATATATGGTGGCATCGTAGAAGATGACAAGCATAAGATAAGATTAGCAATTTTTTGATTGCTATATATGATAATAATGTAATCCAATATAAAGCTTGAAGCGTTACTTTCTTGTTTCGTGACTATTCTAATTTTGACTTTCGAGTACTCGTATGCGTGTAATTACATATTTCGTATAAATAATCGACATTGAATGGCGTATGTATATTGGTATATACCAATTAGATTGGTTGGATAAGTTTTAGGAATTGTTTATGTATATGATCGATGTATTTGATGCGGCTCTACTTGCATTGTTGTAGCTTTCTATTGACCAAAATATTTATACTTCGTATATATATTATATAGAGTATATATAGTATAATGAAATAAAGTTTAAGTTATCCTACACATTCTTAATACGAGTACAACCAATGAGTATAGTCATATAGACGTAGATCTATTGAATATTGATAATACTCTGTCTACTTTTAAGGGGGTGTTTGGTATCAAATTAGTAAATGTAAGGGAATGGAAACAAATTAGGAGGGGAAAGGGTAATATATAATGTTACCCTTACTAGTTGTTTGGTATTACTAAGAAAACGTAAACAATTATAACCAATCCCTTTTCTCTTGTTTGGCATAGATAACTTGGAAACAAATAGATTTCTTTCTTATTTTTGTTATCTTGGCTTTAACTTTTGCTATACATTATACAATGTAGAGAAACACTAATTATCATAATATACATACATACATACATATATATATATATATATATATATATATATATATATATATATATATATATATATTGAACCGATTACCATAATATATCATATGCTAGATATAGGCAAAGTCACATAAATTGTTGATTACAAAAGCATTGAAATTCTAGTATTCTCAAATTAAAAAAAAAAAAAAAAAAAAAAAGCATTTAAAAACCATTAAAACATTCACTCCAATAACAACAACTTAGGACAAAACTTTCTACTTCTTTTTAAGAAGATCAATTGCATATTGTTTCTTCATATTAGTTGGTACTTGATAGAAGATGCGAAGCTTATGTTCTTCCGCCATGAGAATTGTAGCAACCTCTAAAGCTTCGGATGGAGAAATTCCATCTAACTTCATCACCTCATCCAAAACCTTGTTCACTTTTTCATCCATCCTTTGCTCTCTTTCTTCCGCTTTAGACCATGCACTAGCCATAGTTCCAAGATTAACATTGATATTTTCAAATATTTTCCCAAAATTGTTAGAAACATCATGGAGGGAGGCCACCAAATCATCATCATCATTCCTACAAAAACTCTTTAAATCTACCTTGTTCTTTCCCTTTACCTTAGCCTCCTTCGCCTTTGTAGAACGTTTTCCGGATTGAGTAGTGGAATCACTTGCGGAAGAATGAATTGTAGAAGCCTTCACTTTTGCCATTTTTGAAGGAGTTGAGTGATCATCCTCTATCTTCATGGGACGTTTTCCGGGTTGACTTGTAGAAGAATAAGTGTCCGAATGAGTAGAATTCACATCATCTTCTTCATCACTCTCGACAGTCAATGGTTGCTTATCAATCTTTTGATCCATATCTTCTATAACATCAACAAACGACTCACTTGCATCTTCGGTAGCTTTGTCTTTTGCATAAATTTCTGCTAGAGTGTCATAATGAACGAATGGAACTCCAAACAACCCCTTGGCTTTCTTATGAGTCTGCCATATAAGAGAGAATACAACAAGATTAATTCACAATGCTACTGCCATTATATGTAATTTTTGATAGTGCATTGCTGTAATTTTCAGAAGTTACAGCAAATTAGGCGCCTCTGAATCAGAAGTTACAGCAAATTAGTGCATTGCTGTAATTTGATTTTTTATCTTGCTGCTTTTATATATAAGAAGTACTACATTAATATACATCAAGATTGGTCTATATCCATTACCAAAGCACCCATATAACTTTTGTAAATGAACTGATGCAGGACAGGATTGTAATTCACATCTGCTCATTTATTTGAACATGTAAGATTGAACCTGACTAAAAATTTCACCCAAAAACCACCTTACCTAATCTTCAAACAACAAAAACTTGAATATAAAATTACTGCTCAATAATTATACAAAACTGAAAATATACAGACATTATCATTTCTGCTGCATTTTGCACTTTTTCACCCCTTTCCAAAAGCTAAATTTTGCACTTGATGATATTCTAAAGAGCCTGGTGGAGAGTAATATCATTGGAAAAGGATGTTCAGGGATAGTTTATCGAGCAGAAATGGAAAATGGAGAGCTGATTGCAGTAAAGAAGCTATGGCCAGCAATTATAAGCTATATACTTTCTACTATTGCCTTTGAATGTCATTTCAACTCAAGTTATCTCACACAGTCTAATTATATGCTGCCTTTGAATGCTTTAGATATTTTGTAAGCTATATATAAGCTATATTATATGCTCATTAATTCTTAACACTTGTCACAACATCTTAGCAACTATAAGCACCTGGATAATCAAGGTCAGTTAGGAAATTAGACGCATATTTCAAGTTAAATGCACAAAAGCCTACACAACCTTCTTACTGCAATAGCAGACACAAAAGCAAACTGCTCATCACATGCAGTATATCACTATAGCATGGGAATAGCAGAAGGGGGGAGGGGCAGCAGCAGGGGAATAGCAGAAGGGAAGGGGGAAGCAGCAAGGTAGCAACGAAAGGGGGGCAGAAGTAAAGGAGCAGCATAAGGGAGGGGGGAGCAGCATAAGCAGAGGACAGATTCGAAGCAGAGGACAGATTATGCAATAAGCAACAAGCAAAGAGCAGTTCATGCCTTTACCCATCCGTCAAACACCGACTTATCTACTTGTAGAATCTTCTTCTCAGCATCCCATCCAATCCTGAGGTGGATAACATTTCCGCCAATGCACTATATTTCTCCGACCAATGCTTGATCCTCGACTCAATGTGGGGAACCGCTCTCAAGCCGCAATTAGGAAGTACACCATTGATCATCTCTTCTAACTTATTCATGTAACCATTCTTAAACCCATTCCCACACTTCCACTTTGGATCACAACTCAACTCATGCAAATATCTTATTAGAACCGCATCTTCTTCATACGTCCAATACTTTTTATTTTTACCTCTGCCTCGATTGCTTGCCTCACCCTTAGCTTGACTAGCCTCTATCTGAAAAAATTGCCGATTAAAAGGCATATTAGAATTGAACAAAACAAATTACAAGGCTGATTATAATAGAACATATCATACATAACAGATTATAAGGCATATCAGACAAAACTGAACATAACATATTACAAGGCATATTAGACAAAACTGAACATAACATATTATAAGGCATATCATACTTTTTGTGTTATTGACCATGTCTACCTCTCGCCCTCCAATCGTTAAACATATTTTGGGCTAATGTGTTTCTGAAATTGGTCCAATGATCTGAAGTAGCAACACTTGTAATAAATTCCCTCTCATCATCAGAATCACTCTCGGAATCATCATCGGATTCACTCAATTCATCTTCTTTTATATCATCCGTAGGCATGAATTTTCTAATTAGATTATGCAATAAGAAACAAGCCATCACGATACATCCATGAGTTCGATAGGGAAAAATGAAGGACTTCTATGTATACTCCATCTTCCTTTAAGTAGGCCAAAACATCTCTCAATCACATTTCGCGCCCTAGCATGTTTCATGTTATAGAATTCCTCGGCACTTTCGGGTTGTCAATCCGTCCAATCTTTTAAATGGTATCTTTGACCTCTATATGGAGCAAGAAAACCCTCACAATTCGTATACCCCGCATCAGCCAAATAATAATTACCTTCAAAAAAAAAAAACCTTCACTTACCTCACAAAAACTAACAAAACATATATACTCACAAAAAAAAAGACCTTCACTTACCTCGAGGTACCCTAAAACCGTTTGGTCTAGAAAGGGCATTTCGAAGTACATGGATATCATGGGCCGAACCTTCCCAACCAGGAAGAACATAAATAAATTACATATTAGGTGCACAAACACCCAATACATTCATAGCAATCGTTCCTTTTCTTGTACAAACACCCAATACATTCATACTTTGGTCATTCTTGTGAAGGTACATTTACATTAATGTAAGTCCCATCTAATGCCCCTAAACAATTCTACAAAAATAGGAAAAAATATTACTTACAAACAAGCACAAATAAGAAAATCCTAGCAAAATTTAGGGGCTTTGAAAATACCAATACCTTGAAAGATTTCCACCTTTCATCTTCACAATCATCCGTTATTGGTGTGGGATTGTAAAGTAGTACTTCATGCAACTTGAGAAAAGCCCTTAGACAAAGGTGAAATTGTCGGCTCACGGTTTCTCCACTTCTAAAGAAGTATTGTCCAATAGACCTATTCTTCTTATGATGAGCCAACGTGTATAAAAACATGGCTACTATCTCTTGAAGTGACATGTTTTCTGTTCCACTCAAACCCCCAATGTCTCTAAGCATCTCACAAATAACATTGAAAGTTTTTCTATTAACGCGAAGCTCACTCTTGCATTTCACATCACTCTCCTTATAAAGCCCTCTCAATACTAAGATTCGTAACAATTTTTTGTTTCTTTTCCTTTCTTTTATTTGAACCCCCCTTATTGTAACAACGCAAATTATATACCACATCAAATACATCATCAACATGATAATAACCATTGCAATTACTAATTGTATTTGTTTTAGTTTTTTCTTCCTTATAGAACGCACAAGTCGAGCCATTGTACAAGAAACACAGAAAATAAATGACAATTGAACCTGACAAACAGCAAAACAATAGTTATATCAATCTCTAGTTGATCAAATAACGAACAAATATTGTCAACCAGATCATGAAGAGTAAACTAGTCAAGAAACAAGCAAAATTAAGCAGAAAACGATGATCTATATACTCAAAATAGTAGCAGCAACTTTATGTACTGTGACTTTCTGTATAATAACTTTAGATTCCTGGTCAATTTTTATCATAAACCAGCATCTTCTCCGATTGTTCGTGGAAACCAAAGTAAACAGCAGCCTAAAACAACTACACCTCTCAGTCAACCACTTACTGAAGATAATTTGCCTATTATTGCCATTTTTTTGTCCTAACTATCTAATTAATTATACAATTTACATTTGAATATTTCATACTTGCATCATATCCAGAAACATCACACTATATTCACCTACTTTAATTCAACCTTCAATTTCCTTCATTTCTTCTTATATTCCAGTTTTTCCAGTTGTTTTCCGCTTACATTTGGGGATCCAACCCCAAAATTTTTACTAAAATTAGCCAAAATTTCAGATTTATAAAGTCGGTTCTCTTTCCTTTGACTCAATCACACAATTTCATGACTACATAAACCCTAGAAATTGAACACGCAAGTATCAACAAAAGAGAAAAAAAATCAAATTAAGCAAAGTAAAAACAGAAAAAAGAAAAAAAAAATCAAAAGTTCCTTACTGATTACTATCAAATTAAGCAGAAAATCAACAAAAGAGAAAAAATAATTGCAATTGAACACGCAAGTAAAAAATTCAAACCAAAATGCAAAAATTGATACTACATAAACCCTAGAAATTGAACGAGAGAAAGAAGATAGCAAACCTGTGATAATTTCTGAAGATTTGCAGTAGAAAATTGAAAATTTAGGAGCAAGATTTGGGAATTTTCAGAGAATTGTCAAGCAATTTTGGGAATTTTCTCAAAATCGTCGAAGAGGAGAGAGAAGAGCTTTCTTTATTTTTTGTGTTAGAGGAAGGAAAGAGAATCTGTTTCCTCTCTTATTACAGCGGAAACAATTGGGTGGATTGGGTTACCCCTTACTAACGGTTTGTGTTACTTTAGTCCGTAACCAAACACCATGTAACGGAAACACTAACATGATTCCGTTTCCATCCCTCTAAAAAACCTATACCAAACACTACCTAAGTATCTTTAAGTTTAAGAGGTAGGCAATTACGATAATTGATAGTATAAAATCTAGCCAAATCCTACTTCTATTAGACTATTAGTAATCACTATATTCTCAAACACTCATAATTTTTTCAACTATCATATCATATAATAACTAATATATAAAGCTAAATTTTTAGTCAGGACACGAGACAATGACACTTGGCATTCCAACTTTTTGTCAAGTGTCGCGCTACGTAGGCGACAATTTATTATTAGTATGACACGTAGGATTTATTTGAATACATTTTTGAATAAGATAAAAACGTTAGATAGATTTAATAAGATAAAAAAGGTATTTTAGAGTTTTACTTTCAATAAAATTAATATAGATTTAGTAGAATAAAAAAATTATTAGTTTTATTTTCAATAAAACTTTTGGTTTAGAATTTTATTTTCTATAACACACCAAAATTTCTATGCAAATGGCAGCAGATCCAAAGAGGTACAAAAGTAAAAAAAAAAAAAATAATAAATAAAAAAATTAATAAAAAAATAAATTCAAAGTGACTTATTATTATTATTATTATTATTATTATTATTATTATTATTATTATTATTATTATTATTATTATTATTATTATTATTATTATTCTATATCCGTTCTCTTAAGTCTTAACGTTCAGAAAAATTGAAAAAAGATAATAGCTTTAGACAACTGTTCTTTTTATTGTACATTATTACTTCTGCAACCCTACATTACACTTATGCCAATCCCAGTTTTCTACTTCAATATTTACTTTCTTTAAATTACTACGTATAACTTTATTAAAAAAATAAAAATTGTTAAATTATAACTTTCAAAAATCACAAATTCTTATGTGTGGCTAGCCATAGTAAGCGTTACAGACGTTACTTAGTTAGTGTTATATAAGGGTTACTCCGTCAGTGTTTTAGGGTTTAGTCGGTCAATATTATGGTTTACATGGTTAGCATTATAGAGGTTACTTCATCAGTGTTATAAGGGTTACTCGGTCAGTGATACATGGATTTTTTAGTGTTACAGGATTTATTTAGTGTTATGTAATAATAGGTGCAATTCCAAACTGATTTCTTCTAATTGCATGCCACCCTGCTCTCCACCTCGGCCACCGGGCACCTACAAGTACTATACCTGAAACCGTGCGCCGATGCCGGCGAAACCTGACCTCGACCCTAACATTGACCGAGCCACCACTCTACTTTCTCTTCATTCATCCCTAATCTGTAAACCCTAACCCTAATCTCCCGTCTCTCTCCTCCAAATTCATTGTGACACATTCAATTTCACTGTAAAAATCCTCCAAACATCTTCGTTTATCTTCCAATTCTTCCATGGATTGTTTAATTGCAATTTTCAATCACATTAGTTGTGTGCTTAATCAAAACCCTAAATTTTTAATTTGCGGAATTAAGGGTTTTGAGTGGAGGTTTAAGGGGAGGAACAAAGTGGAGATGGCAGGGGTGGGGCGAATTGTGTTCGCCAGCAGCTCCAAGGAAGGGGTTTTGGCGTCGGTCAGTGGGGAGGGAGAGTTTTTCGAGGGGAGGGTTTTAGGAAGGGTTGCAAAGTGGTGGTTCAGGGGTCGGGGTCGAGCTAGGTGGGAAACATAGTGGTGGTTTAAGGGTCAGCGCTAGGGATGTCAATCTAGTATAAAACCGCCCCTAGTCCGATCTGATCCGAAGAAAAAAAAATCCAAACCGAATCCAAGAAAGAATAATACGTATCCGACTTCGTTTTTAAAAAATCTGGTCGGAGGAGTGTCGGAGTTGGAGTCTACTTAGAATCCGACTTATCCGATCCGACTTCATTTTTTCTATGTACTTCTATATTTTATTATTCAATTCATGAATTATAGGTCTTTAAAGTCGATTATATATGGGTTGCTATTGATAATGGGGTCAAAATTAAACTTAAAGTTGGAGTCTGAGTCGATTCGGGTCGGAGTCGGATGTTGGAAATTCAAGTCGAATCGGAGTCCGATTCTCTAAGTCAGATGTCGGAGTCGGAGGCGGAGGCAGATTAAAAATTCGACATCTTGTAGGGTTGGAGTTAGAGCCGTCAATTCGAGTAAACGGGTCGGGTTTGGGTAGGGTAAGTGTGGGTTGGGTTAACTCGCGTTGGGTCAATTCGGGTTAATGTCGTGACCTATGCTGGTTGGGTTTAGGTTGGGTCATGCTTGAGTCGGGTCACATCGGGTCATACATCTTATCGGGTTTGGGTCGGGTTTAGGTCGGGTAAAAAAAAGAGAGGATTACATTCGGGTCGGGTGAATAATAGGTCGGGTTGAATTCGGGTTTTCACGGGTTAAGGTCATTCTTGGGATCAGGTCGGGTTCGGTTCAAGTCAATAATTTGCGAGTTATAATCAGGTCGGGTTATTCTCGGGTTTAAGTTGGGTTCGGTTCAAGTCAATAATTTGCAGGTTATATTCAGGTCGGGTCATTTCGAAGTCGGGTCATTCTTGGGTTCAAGTCGGGTTCGGTACAAGTCAATAATTTGCGGGTTCGGTTCAATTAAAGACAAAATACGTTCAATATTAACATAGAGTAGTTTTAGCCTTACGAAGTTAAGACTTTACAAGTAGATTACAATATATATAGCGTATATCTTTATTTAGCTAGTCAATCTATATCTACAATAATAAAGATGTATAAAACAATAAGTCAAATTGATTTCGGGTTGAGTCAATAACAAGTCGTGTAGATTTCGGGTCGGATTTGTAAAAGATCAGGTTGAAATTCGAGTCGGGTCAGTAATAGGTCGGGTTAAATTGGGGTTAGGAACAGGTCGGGTTGAATTCAGGTAGGGTTAGTAACAAGTCGGGTTAAATTTGGGTTTTGACGGGTTAAAAAGAGTTTGGATCAATTTCGGTTCAGGTCAATAATTTACGGGTTATATTCGAGTCGGGTCATCTCCTGGTCGATTCATGTTCGGGTTCAGGTCTCAAATACTCGGGTTAACTCGGGTCTAGGGTTGGTTTCAAGTCGGATCAAATCAGGTTCAGGTCGTCATTTTTTCGGGTTCAGACGGGTTGGTTAATAATCGTGTTCGAGTCAGTATTTCGAGTCGGGTCAACTTTTGACAGCTCTACTTGGTGTCACTACTACAAATATGGGAAAAGGGATCTATCTAAAGAGACCTGTTACAAGACTTAACAGGTCTCTTTGGTCAAAGAGACCTGTTGTTATTGATAACAAGTCTCTAAAGAGCGATTTGTTGGCGGGAAAAAAAACAAAGAGACCTGTTGTTAGTGTTAACAGGTCTCTTTGTTTTTATTATTTTTTTTAATCTTAAATTTATTTATGATTACTTATATCCTAGTATTACGTGTACACTAGTATCAAATAACTAAGAAGCAAAAAAGAAATATTGAGTAATTTTTTGTTTATTAAAAAAAAAAAGTTGAGACTACTTCACGTGTACTACTAACTTTAGGAAACGTATACTATACTACTAACTTAGAGTTTTAGACTAACACATCCTCATAAAAAAATAAAAATTAAATTAAGGGGTTTCTACTTGGTAGTAGCAGTTCATAGTTTCATCTTCTTCCTCCGATAATCCAAACCCTTGAAATTCCATGGCTTCCTTCCCAAGTTTTTCACTACCTAATTAAAGGCGATCGTTTTCAAGATTGTGTTCACCATCATCTACTTTGTAAGGCCGTCACTATCGTGAAGTTTACAAAGTCGCCACCATCTGAAGCGCACTCGGGCCACGACTATCAACCACTCCGTTTGTTCAGGCGATTGTACGAGGTAAGCCGTTCGATTTCCGGGCCACGTCTCCCAACCACAATTTCGTTCTTCTTTCATTGTTAACTATCAATTAATGATAAAGATTGTTCAATTTTCAGCCATAATACAAGGAATTGCACTACTTTGATCGATTTCCCGCCACAACCAGAAACCCCTTATTCTTTTTAAGGTATTTTTCATTCATGTTCCTTACCCAGACAAATTATTGATACTAAGGTTAAAATTGATTTCTTAATTAAACCTATACTACTCACTAGCTTCAATTTTTATATGTTGTATATATATACTAATTTATCTTGCTTTTGAAGTCTATTGTACTGTAAATGGATTTTATGTTTCTTTTTATTATTCTCTAATTGAATACAATGTTCTAAATTGATATGATATTTAAATTCAGATGATTCATGTTTAATTTATAGGTGTAAAAATTCTGCTTGCATATATGGTGGTTGTTTGGGTTATGGTTTCAAATTTGATTTTCCCGTGAAAAGTACGGTTTTGTCGTATTTCGATTGATAAAAATATTTTGTTTAATATAGTAAAATATTTGTTGTATTCTCTAATTTAATATCTTTGTCACCCCCTTACATACATTACAAGGATGCTACTATTTTTATGTTCACTGCCACATATCTCTTTTTGTTGTTCCTCATATGAATATTTTTATTGTAGGAATGCAATTAATCTGAAACATTAGTGTCTTTATTATATCTTGAATTGACCTAGTCATTTAGGATTTACACATTATTCGGTTAAATATATTGATACTAATAGTAATCAACATAGTGTATGCGGAGAACTCTAAGGAAATGCCACCGAATTTTTATTATTTTTTTTTTAAGTGATAAGTGAGTATGCATTCACTAGTGAGATTTATTAAACAAATTCGAGTTAGGTTGGTGTGATAAGGACCCAAGACTTACATGTACATATATGTGAAGACATTATCGCTTTCGAAAATATTATGATTTTATGAATTAGTCTTGAATTGCTATTGGTGCATATAGAATGGATCGAAGTTGGATATCAACAAAACAATCGGGTGACCCGGAATATCAAGCAGGTTTAAAGAGTTCATTAATTTTGCAGTTACTAATAGTGGAGGTCGTCCCAAGCTACCATGTCCTTGTTATATGTGCCACAATTTGCTACATAAGAGGCCTGACAAAATACTTAATCACTTGAGTAAGTGGGTATTTGGTAAAACATATACGAATTGGATTTGGCATGGAGAATGTAAGGAAAAACCTCTTGTTAGTAATGTAAAGGGTAGTGTGTGTGAAGGTGATAGAATAAATGAGGCTGATAATTTGGAAGATTTGTTGCATTCAGTGAAGGATAACTTTGATGATAATCCTACCATGTTTGAGAGCGTTTTAAATGACTCTGAAAAGCCTTTGTATGACGATTGCACTAAGTATACTTGATTGTCTGCGATAATCAAGTTATACAACTTG
Organism: Chenopodium album; assembly: GCF_948465745.1. Classification (NCBI taxonomy): domain Eukaryota; kingdom Viridiplantae; phylum Streptophyta; class Magnoliopsida; order Caryophyllales; family Amaranthaceae; genus Chenopodium; species Chenopodium album. The sequence continues at coordinate 1,174,552 of NC_137847.1, read as the reverse complement.
AAGGCAGGTCATGGTTGGACTGATACAGGCTTCAGCATGCTACTAGAAGTTGTCAAAGACATGCTTCCAGAAGACAATGTCCTTCCATGTGGTACTTATGAGGCAAAAAAGAGTTTAAGCTCTATGGGTTTACCTTACGAGAAAATCCATGCGTGTCCTAACAATTGCATAATAAATCAATATCATTTATGCATAATAAAATCAATATCATTTATGCATAATAAATTTTATAATAGGGTTCTAGATATTTTTACACTTAATTTGACAAAGTGAAGGTCGTTCAGGGCTTATTTGAACAACGCGGGTGCAAATTACCCTCAAATGGCTCATTTTAATCCTACCATTGCATATTTCAACCCATATCATTATATTCATTTGTTTGTATGTGTAATTATTTTTTAATATAGTTATAATATAGCATCATCTTCCATTATGAATAAGTCATGACTATATACGGCGATTTATTGTTTATCTTGCAGTTTTTTCAAGCGGACCCCTGTACATATTCAACTGAAAATATTGACGAAATTAGAGACTTGTGGGCTAAGTATGTTCTAGAGCTTGAACAAGATGACGTTAATGAAGGAAATGAAGATGGTATGGACATTGTGTGAGTTTAGTTTGTCCATTACTTTTGGGAAAAGTATTGCGAATTTTAAAATTTTTTGTATAAAACTTTTGGAGGTTATCTAAGATGGCATGAAAATTAAAAGAGTTTGGTTTATATTTTTGGGAATTGAATACTAGATTTTGTTTTTCAGATGTTGATGTATAGTATTTTTGGAGTTATATTGTAATTAATGGATATTTGTAAAAATGTTTATCAACTTTTATATTATTATATGCTTCATGAATATTATAAAATTATGGAGTAATGTATATGATGTGCATATAAATAGCAGGTGAAAAATATAGGTACATATATCCTACAGGTTCCATAGAGAAACAAATACAGCTCATATACCGTACAAGAACAAATACTATAATTGAATTTTTGGCAAAAAAAAAAAAAATAACAAAGAGACCTGTTGTCGTTACTAACAGGTCTCTTAAATAACAACTATGAAACCTATTGGCCATGGTAACAGATCTCTTTGCTTTCTGAAATTTAAAAAATAATCACACGCAAAGAGACCCGTTGTCTTACTTCTTAGGTCTCTTATTAATACCAAAGAGACCTATTCTATTGACCAGGTCTCTTAACCAAAGAGACCTGTGAGCTAGAGACCTCCTAAGAAAAGGTCTCTTATGTCTATTTAAATAGGTCTCTAAGGCATATTTTGTAGTAGTGTGTCGGATTTTACGTAATCCGATCTGAATCCCCCATTGCCATCCCTAGTTGGGGCCGGCGCACGGTTTCAAGGGTAGTATGCACCAGCGCGCGGTGGTCGAGTTTCTTTTTTCTCCCCTTATGTTATATACCTTTGGTATTTTAGTTCTATCCCTATTTCAAGGCATGTTTCCAATTTTAGAATTGGCTTTTTAATTGGTTTTACTAACTTTTACTGATTTTGGATGTTGCAAACGGGGACAACAATGTTACATTGTGGAAAGAAGGCGGTGGATGGAGAGTGGCAGCATGTTTCAACCGTAGAGCCATAGGTTTTGCAAATTTCTCTTTGTAATTTCTACCTTACTACAATCTACAATTATTTTTCTTATGGACTTGACTGAACTAGTTTTTTAATTCGATTCTGCTATAGTTTTGTTGTGTGGTGATACAGTTGATTGTATGCTTTACTATGATATTGTTTTACAATATTTTCATTTAAGGTAGAGAAAGACATACTTGTGATCCTTTCTGCTTTAGGTTTTATACATCATCCAAGTTTATTGTTTGCACATTTTTTTGATTTGTTGATTTCATTTTCTCATTAGTAATACCTGCAAATCGGCATGTCGTGTTTATGATATTTCGCATCACAAATTCACAATTCCTGTAGTCTATGAAGGACTAGACGTTGCTTCTGCTCAGTAATGCTGCCTACAAATGCATGGAATCGTCTCAACTGGTTCCCTCCCCCAAATGTCGTACCTCTAAATGTAGGTGTATGCTTATGATAATCATACCTCTAAATTCAGTTCGATTATCATCATTATTCACCTATTTTACTTTAACATTCGACTAACCTCATCTTCCATTGTTTCTACAAATCTACAATACCATACATTAATCTTGATGCATGTTATGTACTTTCTATATTGATTAATCATTTATGCCAATAAAATTTGGCCTACAAAGATATAACAATGTCCTATATATAAACAATAAAAGTGAAACGTACAAACGTAATATAGCTCATGCATTATATGATTATATCAGCTTGGTGAACCTTTATTATGCATCTGAATGTACATAGACACAAGTCATTGGTTTGATTACCCAAATCGAGTACAAGTGTTAGCTGTGAATGAAAGGGGTAGATATGTTTAATAAGGGGCAGCGGTAAAGATATATCTTCCACTGATTATTCATAAGTCCTGATATTATGAGTAAGTTGTTTAGTTTTAATTCGTACATTATTATAATATGTATATTCAATCTATATTTCCACATCAATCCTACGAAAATAAATTAGAAGTATACTGTCTTAATACTCTAATAGGCAATATATATTCTACATCATCTTTGCCCTCAAATATTTAATCTTATTAATTATCAATTCAAGGAAGAAAGAACGCAGCAATGCATGAACAAACTCCATATCATCAATTTTCCGCTTGGCATATTCATTGAACACGATATAAGCACATAGAGATGATTTATTAAAACTAAGAACCATTGTCAAAAATTCCAATGACCTTGATTAAATTAAGAATCAATTCGACTGAACAAAAAAGGAAAAAAAAGAAAACACAGAGAGAGAACATTTCGTAAAAATCAAATATCGATCCATCATGATAAAGTTTCAAATTGAACAATCAATTCCATTATCCTTACTTAAACAGCAACATGAATCAAGAAAAAAAAAAAAAATTAAAATTCCAAGCAAACAAAATTTGAATTCCATCATCACTATCACAAAAATCGATTCACCTATCATACTAATTCAAATCATATTAAAGCTGCAAGGGCAAAAAGTCAGATTAAAGAGCATAAAATTAATTTATAACCAAGAATAAGATTATTTAAAGGTAACTCTCACTTTACCAGGAATAAGATTATTCAAGGGTAACTCTGGCACTAGTTGATGATGCCTTTACAATCAACGAATTTAAAATAATTATACGTTCTTTAGGATTGAACTCTTTCTCAATGAATTTCCAATTCCAAGGTTCCGCATTACTATATCCTTTTGAAGTTTTGGTAATCACCATACAATCCAACATGAAAACACTTTGCAACAAGTAGATAGCAACTGGTATCCACTTTAAATGGAAATTAGTCAGCTTGACCTCCTTCAGATTCTTGTGGACATATGGAATCGGAAGTTCACAGCTCTGACGGACAGGAGAATTTGGAAACTAGGAAAAAAAAAAAACAACAAACAAACAAACAAAAAGATTACCTGTCAAAATTACACCACATGAATAGTTCAAAACTAAATTTGTCAATCTATTTTATAAAATCATAAATTTAAAGGAGTTTGCCATATTTACACTCATCTCAAGCTTTTCCAAAAGCGGAAAGGATTTAAGAAGGCACGGGAGAGCCGACACTATACTGCCATCATCATTCGCACTGGAGTCTGGAGATGAATAGCTTCAAAACTGAGTGAAATATTTTGTGTGGGCTAGACGGTAATTTATTAACCTGAAAAAGAAGAAATTCTAGTAAATCAGACAATCATAAAAACTAGATATTAATAAAATATACAACGAGATGAATCCAACAAGATCCACTTAACCATATAATCTCTTATAGATTAACGGAAAATAATAATCAAAGTTATCAAAGTTTGACTCAAATATTAGCAATGGGGCAAACAAATAGGAACAGAAGGAGTACATCAGTATATGTTAGCCAACACAAGCATATATTCATAAATTCCACCACGCACCAGAGGTTTCCCTCCTCGGAGGATCAGATATTTAATTTTGGTTTCAGCTGCAAGACTTTTTAACATATCTTCTCCTCCACCAGATCCCAGACACATATACACACTTTCCAAATTTGATACATTTTTATAAGAGCACTTCAAAGGATTGTCATTAAAAATCTCTAATTTCTTCAAATTCTTGGCACTAAGTTCAAATTCTTGCAAACTTGGACATTCTCCAATTGAGAGGGAGCGCAAGCGAGGGAAATTATTGCCGATCTCCAACTTATCGGGAAGATTACACATTCTCAACCGTAAACATTCAACAGTTGAACAACTAGATAAGATGTCCCGCCACTGAATGCCCATCCCCTCTAGAGTAATATTAGTTAGATGAAGTGTAGTTAAGTTTCTTGGTACAATAAAATCATTCTCAAGCTTCAGGATGCAGGAATCTAAACGCAGATCTTGTAAATAAGAAAATTGGGAAAGAAAGGAACCGCTGATAAGATGCAACCCTTTACAATGGGACTGGAAATAAGCTCTCCACCTATCTATACATATAAACTGCAGGGCGAGAATGTGTAGACCCGTATTCGCAGCAGCAAAATTGATCCAGCGATCAACATCATCGGTATAACTGTCATCAAGGGGAAATTCCCTGTTTCTCATGGTGAGAAACAAAATTTGTTTCTCATGAGGGCATTTTCGTGAATAAATCAACAACTTTTTTAATATTGTGGGCTCCACAGTTGAATAAAGTTGAAAAAGTTGTTGATTTATTCACAAAAATGCCCCATGAAAAACGAATTCGTTTCTCACGGTGAGAAACTGGGGCTTCCTCGTCATCAAGGCAACATGCAACAGTAAAAGATAAGATCTTCTGACCCCTGTAGTTCTGCAGCACCTGATCCACACTTTTCACATATGCCTGCTTATAAGAAAGTTGTTCACAATGAGTGCAATGAATCCTGTGTGGATTACCAGACAACACAAACCAATCCAAGTCGAGGGATGGAATGGTCAAGCACAAGTTTCTCCATCTTTTTGATAGCACAGCCATTCTTGCAACATCACGCAGCGACATATATGAGAGAATATCTAACAAAACCACATCAGGAAGTTCACTGAGACCATCTTTGACATTCACATTCAGATTGTCGACCTTGGAATTATCATCATCAATAACAACCTACATTGTAGCATCTCAATTAGAATTACCAATACATTCACCTGATTATCATGGAAATAACTGAAAATAAAACTTGTATGTTTATATGACTTCAAATTATGGAGGCCAGGTCTCATAGAATATAACAAAATAAATTACCTTGCAAGAGTGTATTCGATTGGTAGCACGATAACTCCTCCATATTCCATAGAGTGCAGCAACAGTAGCTACAAGGAAGGTGATATCCACCTTCATATTCTAAAAGCAAAACATCAATATTAAATCCTTAAACAAAAACATAAATAAAATACTGTTGTAAAATAACAAAGCAGCCCCTGTAATACTGATTGAGTAACCCTAAATCATCTTAACCTTTATAACACTATTGAGTAACCCCTGTAACATTGATCAAGTAAAAGCATCATACCTATAATTTTAAATTAGGTGATTTGCTTGGTGAAATCGCTAAAATTGGGTTTAGAAATTACAATTGATGGAACATTTGAAAATTAGACATTATCATCTTCTTCTCTCCCTAGAAATAATTAATAAAAAAATAGAAATAGAAATGTCTTATATGCCCCGTTTATCAATTTGGTAAATCAAGCCAATGAACATGTATTTCCTCGGGATTAACATCCCTTGTTTATCTAGGAGATAATATAACAACCCCAAATCTCCCTCTACGGAAATACCAGTATAATACGTATAATTATACTGTAGAGATAGACTTGAGCGTGTTACCGCCGCGTGATTATGCAAGGCTACCAAAACTTACTAAACAAAGCCAATACTTTACAGCGGAAAACTTCAATACTCTTTCTTTATTAATAATAGACCATAAATAGTAACCATTGTCATGAATACTCAAAATAAAACATAAGGACCAACATTCCCTAATCTAGGTGAAACCATTCTCAGGACTCCATATGCTCAATCATTGACTCCACCTGAAATTAGTTAACACTGCTTACCATTACGGTAAACAGGGCGAGTCAAAACAAAATAAGAAATACGGATTAGCAAAATATGCTAAGTACGATAAGTGCAAGATAATTAAACTCAATTTATTAGCAAACATGCTTTTGAAATCAATTCCATCCATTCCAAAAATTAAACCAATAATTCCAACCCATAATTCCAACCCATAATTCCAAAACCAATTTTAATAATCAATATCAATAGACAAACCAATAAAACCAATTTCTCTTTAAAATCCAATTCCTTTAAATCCAATTCCTCACCCAAGTGTGCACACCCCCCAAGCTAGTCTCCTTATGTTACAAGGCTATTCTTGAAGAAAAACCTGGTCATGTAAAGTCCAAAGCCTTATCAATAAACCAAATCCGCATAGTGGGATTACCAATATGCTTACAAAGCATTAATAATTATTATTCAATAAATCATTTTTAAATCCAATAATTCCAACCTTTATAATAATAATTTAAACTCTTTTTTATTAAATTCAACATGCTTCCAAAATCAAACCTTTTAAACATGAATAATAATTTTAATTATTCAAAACATGATATAAAAATCAATACTCCAATTTATTTATCAAAACCAACATGCTTTTATTTCATAAATCATAATTTAATTCAATTCAATTTAATCCAATCATCATAAAATCATTCAAACATGCTTATTCAAACCAATCACTTTCAAGGTATCTAGCCACCTAACGTACCTTGATCCTTGCTAGCAAAACCACACAAAAGGAACCTCAAGAATCTTGATCGAACACACCCTACAAATAAATATAACCTTAATCAATAAAAGGTTAAAAATAAACATAATAATTAAATTAAAAACCCCTAACTATATGTACATGAACCTTTTAAATCATTTTCTCATAAATATCATTAAAAATCTGATTTTATATAATTAAAACTACTCATATTAATTTTTATAAATCCCCCATAATAATAGTAATTGATTGAATAAGAGAAGAGAAGAAGAAAAGATAAGAAACCAAGGAGAAGAGGAGGAGGAAGGGGCGGCAAGGGCAGCAGCACGACGGTAGGTGGCTACTTCTGGTGGTGGCTGGCGGCGGAAGGTGGTGCCGGGGGTGGAAGGTGGTGCTCGGTGGTGGTTATTGGCGCAAGGAGAAGAAAAGAAATGATAGATAGAGAATTTGAGAGAGAATTATGAGAATTTGTGTGAGTGTTTGATCATGAATTGAAGGGGTATTTATAGGCTAGTATGAGCATGAATTATGGTAGGAAAATGTAAAAAGAATTATGGCAAGAAGAGTTTATGGAATTACTTAGAGAAGTGAATAAATAAACAAGGAAAGTTTTGATATTAAAGGTGATTGAGAATAATAAAAATATGGAAGGTGTGTTGTCATGAAAATAATACGGCAATTGGAATTACTTGGGGAATACTCAAAAGAAATAAAAGGTAAGAAAATATGATGATCAAATATTAAGAAGATGGGAAAATGGAATTAAGGAAAATAAGTGATTTTAGGGAGATAATTAAAAATACAATTTACCAAAATAATTTCCCCCAAAATAATACAAGAGAGCCAAAAATCTTGAGCTTTCCACAACTCAGATTTTCGGATTTCTTTAGTAGTATTTAGGAAGATTTTTGCTTGGTTCTAAAGAATAAAAATAATTGTGTAAATAATATAGAATAATTAATTAATTAAATACCAATTATTCACCAACAAAATAACTAAGAAAATCAAATTTCCTACACATAGGAAATCCGAAATTCCTAGCTAATTCATGGGAATTTTCAGCCATCTTAATTAATTAATAAAATATAGTTTTGCCTTAATTAAAATATCCGAAATATATAAATAATCCATTTTTTAAATAGGATAAATGGATAATAAATCTTATCCAAAATAATAATTAAATTTCAAAATGCTTTTGGCGCCAAAATTAAAATATTATTTTGGCTCCAAATAATAAATTTACTAAAATACCCTTTTTATAGAACAAAATACATATTACAGATAATCTGGGATAAGCCCTTACTTAACTGTTTGTCAAAGGAAAAAACAAAAAATATGAAGTATAACTTAGCTGACATGAGTTCTATTCAGTTTCTACTTTCTAGTTGAACCTTTTTTTCAATTTTTTTTTAATCACAAATTCTAATTTAACTGTTCACAGTCCCCACATATAAAGTACATACAATCACCATCAACAGTCAATAATCATCAATCATCAATAATAATCAATAATCTATCCTACAACACCAGCAAAATTTCATATCAATGCAAATACGCATCAAGTGAACTTTGCGTTTGTAATTTTGTGTCAGTTTTAAGTCATCATCAATGGCTTGAAAATTCTTAGCTTAATTTTTAAAATCCATGTTTAAAATTACATTATTTGTAATTATTTCTTAGATTATGTTTATTTGGGATGCGTAACGATTGTATATGTTTATGTTTTGTTTACTGATTTTGTTTTCATATACATCTAATTTAATTCGAGAATTAAATTTGAGCAAAAATGATTGGAAAATCAACGTACGAGTTTCTTGCCTGTTTAACGTACAAAACTCCACAAACAAGATAACTTAATAAGTTTGAATATGGTCCTATTGAAGTTATTTTTATAAATTGTTTACCTGAATTAAATTTTTCATAAACCTCTTTGGTTTTTTTATTAATTTATTTTATAGAACAAAATTAGTGATTTTGGTGGCTTAATCAAGTTAGTAAATTAACTTAATTTCTTATTTTTTAGTTACAGGATGACTATGCTGATGCATGCCTCAACCAAAGCCAACTTTGTTCAACATTTTTACTCCGTTAGATACTTTTCAGTCGTTCCAAATAAGAAACAATACCATATTGTTAATGACAACATAATATTTCAGTACATATATTTGATTTTTTACAATTACAATTCTTAGATTATTTCCGCAACAATTTTTTATTTCCAGCTAAATATATTGATTTATTTTATATAAATGTAAAGATTTATTTTATATCAATTTTATTTTTCTAACATTTTAATGTTCTATCTATCCACTTTTTAAGATTAGATGTAGTTTTTTTTTCGAGGAAAGATTAGATGTAGTTGGTTGTGAATGAAGTTGGTGATTCCATCGAAATAAAAGATAAATGGTATATATCTGTTTTATTATTAATATTATTATTATTATTATTATTATTATTATTATTATTATTATTATTATTATTATTATTATTATTATTATTATTATATATATACTGGGTGGTTCCGCTGAAAACAAGGCTTATGCTAAAAACAACAAATCTCAACCATTCATTATTAGCACAAAAGATCAGACGGTTTAAAAGCCCTAAGATCTTTCCAACCTTACATATAATCAATTCAACCGTTTTAAAGGTCACTACATACTAAAATAAGGTAAATTTATCGAAATTGAAGACATTTACATAGAGTCACTATATATAAAAATAACATAACTATATCAATTTGACAATAATTACATAGTTGTCACTATATATATACTTAGGGTAATTATATCAATTTGATCCCATTTACCTAGAAGTCACTATATATAAAATTAAGGTAATTATATCAAGTTATGTTAATTTTGACGACATTTACACACAGGTCACTATATATAAAAATAAGAAAATAATAACAATTTTGACGATGCTTGCACATAGGTCATTATATATAAAAATAAGGTAACTTTATCAATTTTGATAACATTTACACAAAGGTCACTATATATAAAAATTCGGTAACTATATACATTAAGGTCACTATCTACAAAAATAAGATAATTATATCAATTTTGACCATATTTACATTAAGGTCACTATGTACAAAAATAGGATAACTATACCAATTTTGACCATATTCTCATAAAAGTCACTATTATACAAAAGTAGGGTAACTATATCAATTTTGACTACTTTTACATAAAGGTCACTATATACAAAGACAAGATAACTATATCAATTTTGATGGTAAATTCCAACCATAGTCAAGCAACACTAGGAGTAAGCAAAACCCAGTCAAAAACTAAGGACCCGGTCCCGGAACCGATTAGTACCGGGTCTAAGATTTTGGAACTGCTCCCAGAACTAGTATCAACCGAGTCCCAAAATTTTAGACTCGGAATCGGAACCGGTGGGTACCGGTTCCAGAACCGGGTACCTGGTGTTGTAGTTGACCAGCCATTAAAAAAACTTGAAACCATAGAAAATTTCCAGAATATTGAGATGAACAAATTAGATCTAAGTCTAACAAATACATGAATTATACATTACCAAATAAGTATGAGTCAAATAATCTATATAAATTATAATTTAACATATAATCGGGCTTCTTCTTCGGGTCACCGCCCTTAACTATCACCTCTTCTCTCATTCTCTTAACATTGGTGTGTTCTTCGTTGATGTGGTGGTGGTTCCGACTTCCTCAAATGCCATGAATGAGAACCTGTAAGAGAGAACAAGTTCATAATATGTTTTTCGTCAAAAAAATAATAATAATTAAGAATTTGATATAGATTTAAGAATTTGGAAAAGGGTGGTTGATGAATTATTAGATGATAGTGGCTGGTGAAATTTGTGAAGATGGTGCATTTGGTGGCCGGTGAAGAGTTGTTTTAGGGTTTTAATAATAAGAACTCCTTATAAGATGAATGGGTTGTGAGTAAGTGGGCTGGTAATAACAAAAAAGGCCCAATATTTCATTTGTTTATTGGATTCCAAAATTTCAGATGACTTGAAGAATTGGTTCCGAGTACCCATCGAGTACCGGGTCCAATTTTTTAAGAATTGGAACCGAAATCGGTTACAGCCGGATCCTAATTTTCGGACCCGGAACCGGTGGGACCAGTTCCAGGTCTGGACCCGTCGGGTCCAAACCGGTTCCGGGACCGGGTACCCATTTTTTTCGCCCACCCCTAAGCAACACCCAATCTAAGAGCCACTTGGATTTCATACCTTGCTGCCGCAACTTCTGCATCCTCCATATTCCACCTTCTTCACATATGTTGTACAACAGCCCATACCTCCCCCTTCTCATTACAAGCAAAAAAAACCAAGGCCCACATATTTTCTACCCAAATGCGCATCCACATTCACCTTTGTGACACCCATAGTAGGTCGAATTCATGCTACAACCAAAGAGAAATCGGCTTACAAAAAAAGCGATAAATTTATCTAATTTGACGACATTTACATAGAGGTCAATATAAACAAAGATATGGTATTTAAACAATTTGACAAATCATACACATAGGTCACTATATATAAAATAAAGGTTATTTATCAACTTGACACCATTTACATAGAGATCATTATATATAAATTTAAGGTAATTATATCAAATTTACCACATTTACACAAAGGTCACTGTATACAAAAAATATAGATAATTATTCCAATTTTACAACATTTACTCAAATCAAGAAAAAACCACACATAAAGAAATACATTGGCAGGAAAGTAACTTATAAATTGCAATTGAAGGAGAACAAACAAGTCATACCACAAGAACAATTGTATCTGTAGAATAGTGTAATTACTACGTACTTTTTAGCCAATTTTATCATCACACATAAAACCATAACTGACTACAAAAAAAAAATTCCCATTTCCAAAAATCCTTAAACTATGTGTACATTTAACGTCTCACGAAAAGGAGAGTCTAGCCATATACAACCCTTACAATTAAAGCTAATTTAAGCCAATGAGCCTAGGGTATGCGTACATTTGTACACTTACTATCAAGAATTATGCATAAAACTCAAATTAAGAGTTTGAGAAACAGAGGATATCTAAGTAACTAAATGCAAATCATATAATATAAACAAAAAAATATACGAAGAATTTTAATGCAAATAATCCATATATTATTCACGAATCACACATCAATATTGTTTACTAGTTGAATAACAAAAATTCAACCCAAACAACACCATAATCAAAGCAGAAAAAACAATAAAACAAAATTTCCAGACCATTTATCAATATCATAGTCGAAATTTAGCAGCAAAATCATCACCAATACACATAAAAACCTAATTTACTAAAAATCAAGCAGAATCAAACAAAATACAACTAAAAAAAACTCCTACAAAATTGAAACTGAAGTCGAAACTCAAAAAATTCGAATCGAAAAAATCAATTTGATTTGCTAAAAATAACATGCTAGCTCAAAAGCTAACAATCGAAGAATTCCTGAAAAAAGGGAAAATTACAAAATTAACTCAAAAAATTACACAAATGAAGCTCAAAACTACATTGGCGAAACTGAAATTTAAATCAAAACTCAAAAATTTCAAATCGGAAAATCAATTTGATTTAAATTACTCAAATAAAGCGAAATTAAAAATGATTTACTCACTTGATAGATTGTAGACGATAATGGCAATGAATTTGTTAATGAATCGAAGCAATCACAACTGTTAATTGAAGTAGTAGCATGAACACTTTGAAGAAGAATGAGTGCTTTCCCTTAATATTATTAGGAAGAATTGCCATTCCATATATACATCTACTTTTTTTTATAATTCCCAATTTACTGTCCACCCCAGCCATTTAATGAAATTTTTTTTTTTTTTAGTTTTTTGGCAAAACCGCTATTTGAGATAGCGGTTTAAGTAGGAACACCGCTACTTCAAGTAGCGGTTTCCACTCACTGGTCACTGTCAAAATTTCATCCTCGTCTCTCTGCTCTTTCATTCTCAAACTAATCACTTTTTCGATAAAACCAAAGTCCCCAATTCTCCATTGCCCATTATCCATTATACCTCACTCAAATTTCAGATCTCATCACTCTACTTCTCTCGTTAATTCTTCATATTTTCTTTCTCAATTGCCTAGCATCCTCAAACAAAATTTGTTAGGGGATTTTTCGATTAAGTTTGGGAATTTAATTTTTTTTTTTTTATAATTTAATTGGTTCTGGGTATATAGTCTTGCAATTCTCTTGTTCAATCCTATTTTTTTTTCCATCATCATATACGTTTTATACAAAGTATATGATAGAGTATAAAAACATACTCTATCAGTATATACTGTTAAGTATAGTGTGGACTGTGTGTTATGCGTCGCTGCCTTTGTCGACTGACCAGTGATCACCACCAATATCATCGTCTTTGTCCTCACATTAGGTGCAACAGGGTTTATAAAAATTTTAATTTTAGTAATTATGTAGTTTAGATCTAACTATGAGATTGTTTTGTTTTCCTCATTGTAATATTTTACATACTAATGAAATATATGACAACTTCTCTCTTGTTCTTGCCCTTCTCTCTCTAAAATCAGAGTACTCTTATTTTTTTTTTCACTAACAAATTAAGATTTGATTTTGTTTTTTATTTAATTTGGAGGAGTGTAATTTATTTTACAGTATCTTGTTTTCCTTCTATTTTTTATATGAATTCAGATTATTGTAGAATTTTATTAGAGAAATTTTTTTTTACATGAAATGGAAACCGCCACTTGAGTTGGCGGTTTTCCCTCAATTGAAAACCGCGAATTCAAGTGGCGGTTTTGTGTTAAACCATTAAAAAAAATAGGTTTAATTCTTAAATGGGTGACGTGTGTTAGGAAGATATTCCTTGCCTTTCTCATTGATTTGCAATGTATAAATACAATCCTATTCTAGGTAATTACAATCTAGGAAATCATATACTCTCTAGGGAAGACTATACAACTATTAATGTATCAACCTAGGGAATAATGTGTACATTGCATCTAACAATACATTGTATCTAATATACCCCCGTAGTCAAAGCGGGAGGTAATCGAACGCTGAGGCTATCACGGAAGTCTTCGAATAGAAGTTACGGAAGTCCCTTAGTAAAAATGTCAGCCACTTGATAACGAGAGGGATGTGAAGTACTCGGACTTGCCCTCGAGTGACTTTTTCACGAACGAAGTGGACGTCCATTTCAATGTGTTTGGTGCGTTGGTGTTGAACTGGATTTCCGGTGAGGTAAACCGCACTCACATTGTCATAATAGACCACGGTGGCTTTCTTGATGGGGCAACGGAGCTCAAGGAGGAGATTGCGTAGCCAGCAGGACTCAGCTACCACGTTTGCCACACCCCTATATTTGGCTTCAGCACTTGATCGAGACAAGGTGTGTTGCCTTTTTACCGACCAAGAAATTAAGTTTTCCCCAAGAAAAATGCAATAGCCAGAGGTGGAGCGTCTCGTGTCTGGGCAACCACCCCAATCGGCGTCGGTGTAGGAGAAAAGACCCGAGAGAGATGATGGGTAAAAGTGTAGACCAAGCTTCAAAGTACCTTGTAGATATCGCAAAATGCGGCGAAGGGCTTGCATATGTTCCTTGCGAGGATCATGCATGAAGAGGCATACTTGTTGAACGACATATGAGATATCGGGGCGGGTAAAAGTCAAATATTGTAGAGCACCCGCCAAGCTTCGGTATAGAGTAGGGTCCTCGATTGGTGGGCCGCAAGTAGCACTTAATTTTGCCTTGGTGTCGACAGGGGTGGATGATGGCTTGCAAGAAGACATGTTGGCTCTAGCTATGATATCCTTGGCATATGCTTGTTGAGATAGAAATATGCCGTTGCTATGGTGTGTGACCGAAATTCCAAGGAAGGAGTTAAGTATGCCAAGGTCCTTCATTGCGAACTCCGAATTTAATTTGGACATAATAGACTTGCGAAGAGTGTCGGATGATGCAGTGAGGATGATGTCATCAACATAGAGAAGGATGTAGGCCACTTGTTTGCCATGACAATATATGAAGAGAGAGTGGTCGGACTTGCTATGAATAAACCCAAGAGTGGACACAAAAGTAGCAAATCGGTGATACCAAGCCCGAGGAGCTTGCTTGAGGCCATAGAGAGCTTTATTGAGGAGGCAAACATGACCCGGTTTATTTTTGTCACGAAAACCGGGTGGTTGATGCATGTATACGGTTTCTTCAATATCACCATTCAAGAATGCATTTTTAACGTCCATTTGATGAATGGACCAAGCTTTAGACAAGGCGATGCTAAGAACGGTGCGAATGGTTGCCGGTTTGACTACCGGGCTAAAAGTTTCATCACAGTCAACTCCAACCTGTTGGTTCCTGTCATTAACAACAAGTCGGGCTTTATGCCTCTCAAAAACACCGTTAGCATCTTTCTTGTGGCGATAAAGCCACATACAAGGAATAATATTTGCATCACGAGGACGAGGGACCAACTCCCACGTCTTATTATTAATTAGAGAATTGTATTCCTCGAGCATGGCATTTTTCCAATTATGGTCTCCAAGTGCTTTGATAGGATTAGTGGGGAGAGGAGAGGGAGTAGCAGTGGTGTGGAGATTAAAGTGGCGTTTGGGCTTAAATATCCCATGTGAGCTTCTAATAGCCATTTGAGGAGAAAGAGATGGATTAGGATTTTGAGTGGGCTGATGATTGGAAATGGGCCTTGGAGAAGTAGCAGCATCATGGTGGAGAGGAGGGGAGACGGGCTGGGCCTCCGTTGTGGGGAGAGTGAGGGAGCCGTGAGTTTGGGGAGAGAGGAGGAGAGTGGGCTTCAGGGGGGGTAATATGGTTTGGGCCGTGGGGTGTGTTTGGGCCGTGGGAGTGGGGTGGGCTGCTGTAGGAGGAGTTTTTGAGTGTAAGTGATGTAGAATAGTAGGGGAAAGGCCATGTTCAAGAAATTCATAAGTGTTGGTAGTGGGAGTGTGGATTTTGGAGAAGGGGAATTGAGTCTCATCGAATAGTACATGACGAGAGATGAATATTTTGTTGGTGGACATGTCATAGCATTTGTATCCTCGATGATTAGAAGGGTAACCCAAAAACACACAAGGGGTGGATCGAGCTTGGAGTTTGTTGATAGAAGTAGAGGGGAAAAGTGGGTAGCAAAGGCACCCAAAAACTCTAAGATGTGAGTATGATGGATCTTTGTGGTAGAGAATTTTTGTGGGGGAGTTGAGTCCAATGGTTTTAGAGGGGAGGATGTTATGTAAGTAGGTGGCCATTTGTAGAGCATGGTGCCAAAAGGAGGGAGGCATGGAGGAATGAGCAAGTAGGGTACGAACCATGTTGTTTATTGATCGGATTTTTCTTTCGGCTTTCCCATTTTGAGAGGAAGTGTGGGGGCAAGAGAAGCGAAAGAGCATACCATTTTGTTCACAAAAGGATCGGAAAGGACCATTATCATATTCTCTACCATTGTCACATTAAAAACATTTAATCTCACGTTCAAATTGTGTTTTAGCATATGCACGAAATTGAAGAAAATAAGAATGAACTTGAGATTTCTTGCATATAGGAAAAGTCCACAAAAAATTGCTAAAATCATCCAAAAATAATACATAGTAAAGATGCCCTCCCGAACTCAATGTAGGTGAGGTCCAAAGATCACTGTGAACAATGTCAAATGGCATAGAAGTACTAGACATAGAAGGATAGAAGGGAAGTTTAACATGTTTTCCAAGAGGACAAGAAGTACACATGCTAGCATTAGAAATTCTATTACAATCCACAAAATTGTTCTCTTTTAAAGAACTCAAAATATTATTTCCGGGATGCCCTAGTCTATCATGCCATAGAGAAGAAGAAATTGCAGCAAAAGTTGAAGGTGAGGGAGCTTGAGATAAGGCGGTGGTGAGGGGATATAAGTCGCCGGAGCTATCACATCGCATAAGAGTTGTCCCCGTCGAAAGGTCCTTCACAGAAAAACCAAACGGGTCAAACTCAATAGAAACCCAATTATCACTAGTGAATTTTCTAACTGAAATTAGATTTTTGATTAATTTGGGTGCATGAAGAACATCATTGAGGGAAAAGGGAGGAAGGGGAGATGGAAGGGAAGCACAACCGACACCATTAATTGGAATACCATGCCCATTGCCAACAATAATATGACGTTGTTTGCTCAAATTAAAATAAGACGAGAGAGTACCTTGGTTGGATGTCATGTGAGAGGTGGCGTCGGTGTCCATGTACCACCCGTCATCCGGTGGTGTGAGAGAGAGAGTATGCATTGCGGCATCAATATCAGTTGGAGCATAATTCACTGTTGAAGGTGCTTGGGCCGAAAATGCTTGTTGTTGTGGGCGTGGGCCAAGGATTCCTTGCTGCATGTTGCTTGGACCAGAAGAACGAGGCCATGAAGTTGGGTAAGGGCAAGGAGGGGCAGCCCATTGTGGCTGAGCCCAAGGTTGGTAGTGAGGCCAAGGAGCCCATGGACCCCAGGGCTGCCACTGTTGCTGCTGGTTACGGTGGCCCTGTGGTTGCTGGTTGGTGGTGTGTCCACCACGGTTGTGGCCGTGGTTGCTGTGGCGACCCCTGCCACGACCACCACCCCCTCGGTGGCGACCGCCGCGGTTTCCGCGGCTGTTGCGGTTTGAGTGGTGAGAACCGTCTTGAACGGAGTGAGCTTCACCCTGAAACTGATCGGGGTCATTTGCGGTGGTAAGGAGAGCGGTGCCGGCGGCGAGTGCCTCAGATGCGGCTTGGTTGGAGAGGCGGGATTCTTCAAGAACAAGCATGGAACGAGTTTTGTAGAAGGAGGGTAAGGGCTCGGTTTGTTGGAGAATCGCAGCAACCCCATCAAACGATTTTGGAAGGCCGCGGATTATGGTGAGGATAAGTCGCTGGTTGTTCACCGGAGCATCAACGTCGACGAGTTGGTCAGAGATCATTTTCACATGTTGACAGTAAGCAGAGACGTCGGAGAAATTTTTCATCTCGACGGTGGAGAGTTGTGCCTCTAATTGTACAGCCCTTGTACATTTGTTGTCCTGAAAAATATCCTTCAATCTATCCCAGGCTTGTTTAGCCGTTGAGTTTGGCTCAAGAATTGTGGTGAGGAGGTCGCGAGAAATAGTGCCGTATATCCATTGAAGGATGATAGCATCAAGGCGAGTCCATAGGGCGGCGTCAATGGAGTCGTCTTTCTCATCAGGGGGGATTATATGGTCAATGACCTCGTAAGCGCGCGCCTGAACCTTGAACAACTCTGCCCACGAAGAGTATAATGGAGTTTTGCTCATCTCCAATGTAATTGGGATAAGAGTTTTGATGTTGGGTACAGCAAGAGCGGGGTGGAATGCAGGAGTTTTTGGTGGGTCAGTGGCGGTCATGCGGCTGATGATTAGAGGGGAAGAGGGAGAGAAGAAGATGAAGAGAAAAATACAGAGGAAGAAGACAGAGGATTCAAATTAGCCTGATACCATGTTAGGAAGATATTCCTTGCCTTTCTCATTGATTTGCAATGTATAAATACAATCCTATTCTAGGTAATTACAATCTAGGAAATCATATACTCTCTAGGGAAGACTATACAACTATTAATGTATCAACCTAGGGAATAATGTGTACATTGCATCTAACAATACATTGTATCTAATAACGTGGACAGTAAATTGGGAAATTATAAAAGTTTAGCTGTATTTATGGAATTGGAGGTAATTGGGGCATTATTCAAGGAGAGGACTCAAGAAGAATTGAGAAATTAGGAGAGAGAAAGGAGAGGAGAGATAAAATGACGCATGAAAATGAAGGAGGAGAGAGAAAGTAAGGGTTTTGTGTGTAATTGACAGAAAAAATCCCCAATCGTTAGATTTGATGAGTCAATCAACGGTCCAGATGAAACGTATTCAGTTTTCATATTTAGTCTTGTTTTCACATGATCCTCTTCCTATATATAGATGTGCATCTAATAATTTTTGTTACCTGTGTTCATGTGTGTATTTTTTAAAATTTTCTTATCAAAATATTTATTAGAGGAAACAAAGCCCAAATTAAACTTTGGATCGGAAATTTTTTTTGTCAAGTATTTAACAAAATTTGATCACGAAAAAAGAATGTTTATGGGTGATATATATATCATAATAAATGACGGATGAGATACCATATTTATGATTTATTTATTAATTATAAATACAATTTTCACATAACTAACATCAATTTAAAAACTGTCACTTTCTAACAAACAAATTAATCAAAATATTATATGGTATAAATAAGAATATTATATTTTTGTGAGATTTAAGGACATGTTCCGATTTACCTAAAAAAATTGAATTGAATTGAACTGAACTGATCTGAATTGATCAGACCTGAACTGAATAGAACTTAAATGAATTGTTTATGAGAGAAGGAAATTAGGAACTGAACTGAACTGAAATTAAGCTAAACAGAACAGGTCCAAGTACTCCGTAAAAAACATAAAAAATAAATTAATTGTGCATCGTACGGGCTTTTATCTAGTCAATAATCAATAACATAATGCTAAAACAGACACCAGGAATGACACGTGTCATTTTCAGATACTGTTTTTTCCCTCCAAAATCCCCTTCCCCTTTTTTCCCTTTTTCCCCCCTTTTTTTTTGCCATTAATTACCTATTATAAGCTATACACAAAATATTTACCAAATCATATCATATAATTGTGATTATTTTGATTCATATACCTTTTATTTCTGTAATTAATATTTTCCATTCTAGCTATGTAAATTTTAGACTACTATCTAATGTAATTTTAAATAAATGTAGAGTTTCCGAATGTTTAACATACAATCCTAAAGTAAAATTAAATTAACATAGGTTAAAAAATATACATAAAAAAGTTAAAAAAAAATATATTTTCCAACCAAAATTTATGTTAAATTAATAATAATAATAATAATAATAATTAAAAAAATTGGTGAATACGACGGGTAAAATATATACTTCTTATAAGATTGTAGTTACTGAAGTAGAAGATATGACAAGAAAATGTTAATTTTTTATTTTTTTTTCCGCGGGAGATAGAAAATGAAGGAATATACTTCTATTATATAATTAAGTGAAACAATATTCATTTATTTTTCAATTAATAAATTAAAATTATAAAAAATACTAATAACTTACCATATTATTCAAATTACATTCTTTTATTTTTGTATCCACCATTAGTAAATAAGCTCTTATTACTAATTGAATTATCTTTGTTTTATTTTCCTACAGAATAAATAATTAATAATTTGATTTATAAATCGTGCATCGCACGGGCACTATGCTAGTATATACTAAAAGGCACGCCCGTAATGACACGTGTCATCTCCTGGTGTATCCTTAGTTTTTTCTATTGTTACTTAGTTTTTTTTTATTATTCAAAACATCTATTAATTAATGAAATAATATTTACAAATTTTTTTTATAAATATTCCATATTATTGTAGTAATTGTTATATTTAAAATAAAAAGATTTCACAAATATTTCTAAAAAAATTTGGGCAATTATAAACTAAAAAATATATTCTTAAAATAATTTGTGACCTGTTATAGCATCATTACTATTTTCTAATGCTTTTCATACTCTACCCAAATCCTACTCATGTTACTAATCATTACCTTCTTAAACACTCCTAATCAATTCTTTCAACTAATGTTTTGACATACTTAAAATGCTAAATGCTATCAAGAACACTACAACTAACCAAGTGCGGATTTATCAATGATATACAAAATATTACATATAGGAGCATTTTTTTTAAGGAAAAATAATCCTAACTTTCATCAATTTTGGTAGAATAATCCCAACTTTGGATTATTCTGGAATAATCCAAACTTTGGGGGGTCTTCTTTTTCTTCAATCCCAAACTGTTCAACAAAAGTCAATGACTTGTTGTAACAGGTTATGTGCCACGTGTCAAGTTGCAATTAGTCCATAAAAAAATAATTTTTAAAAAAACACCCAGAAACCCCTTAATCCCATACCTGACCACCATAACCACCACCTGCCACTGCTGGCCGCGCCAACTCCTCCCTTCCCTATCCCAACAGTGCGCCGCTTTCCCCCCAAACCCCCTGTGCCAGTGTTGCGACCCACTTCCACCCACAATTCCCTCATTTTCCATTCGAAACACCCTCGAAACCCCTCCCCCACTCCCGAAAACCCCCAACAACCACTTTCTCACCGTCAAAAACCCTACTGGCTTGGGTTTTCGATGGTGGGGGAAGGGTATTTGGGGGTTTTCAGGAGTTGACGAGATTTTTAAAGAGAGTTTCGAGGGGTGGTGGTGGCTCGAAAAGGAGTTTTGAGTGGTGGTGGCGGCCGGAAATCGAGTGATGGTGCCAGCGGAAAAGGAGGGGAGGAAGGTGGCCTGGGTCGCATCACCGGTGTTGGGGGAGGGGGAAACCGGGGTTGGGGGAGGGGGGAAACCGGCGCAGGGGGAGAGAAGAGCAGCAGCGACCGCCAGAGCTAAGGTTATGGGTGGCCGGATTGTTTTAGGTGGTGGTTTTTTCTTTTTTTCTTTTTTTTTAGTTTTGTTTGTTTTTTTTTTTTTATATTTTGTTTTTATATTCTTTTAACCAATTAACGAGTGATACGTGTCACTTTTTTTAAAAAAATAAAAAAAAAACATTCAACCGGTAACCGATATTTGGGATTGAAGAAAAAGAAGACCCCTCAAAGTTCGGATTATTCCAGAATAATCTAAAGTTGGGATTATTCTATTAAAATTGATGAAAGTTGGGATTATTTTTTTCTAATTTTTCTTTTTTTTTAATAAGAAAATACATATAGGAGTATTACGGAATATGCTTTCTCCTTTTTTTTTTACTTTACCTATTTCATTTATCACGTTTAACAATGCAGAACTTTAACGGTTAATAACTTTACTTCTTCATGCCAATGCAGAACTTTAACGGTCAATAACTTTAATTCTTCATGATTAAAAATTATAAAAGTTATATATTGTGATAGTATTTAAAGACGAATCTAACAGTATCTTACAAGATCATGATACTATACATGATTTGACCTTATATCTGAACTTGTTCGATGATAAATGTTTCTAATAAGATACACCCTCCGTCCTTTTATTAGAGGCTCGTTTCTCTTAATTATGTGAGAAATATATATTAGAAATAGGTCACTAATTTAGAGATGGAAGGATTAATACTAATCTATCTAGAACTCCAAACCCAACCTTAAATCAATTAGAATGACTAGAATGCCACTAAAAGATTTCTGCTTACCTATTCAATTTTCTATGCCACTCTACAGCCCCGTTCTTTAGAGCTGCTCTGCTCTGCTCTGCTTAAATCAAATCTGCTCTGCTCTGCTCTATTTTCAAATAATAATTAATAATAACAATAATGATAATTAATATTCAATAATAATAATAATTAATATTGTATTGATGATAATAATTTATTATTTTGAATAATTATAATAATTATTAATAAAATAATTTTAATAATTATTAATATTAATGATAATTAATATTTATTAATCATAATAATAATTAATAATAATAGTTATCATTATTAATATTTAATAATTCAAACTATTAAGAATTAATATTTAATAATATTGTTAATTAATAATTTCTAATAATTATAACAATTCTTTCAAAAATAAATAATAATAATAATAACAATTAATAACAATTTCTTTTATAAACATTTGATATTAGAATCACAATGTGTAGAAACATTATATGTATGTGGGTATTGATTGTTAGTTCATTGAGTTGAATTATTTTTCAAATCTTTCCATACAATTTAAGAATTAAAAAAAAGAGGTTGTTTTCAAGTAGTACTTTGTATATCATTATTATATTTAGGGTATAAAATATATGATTAAGACAAATTTATAAGTAAAATCATTATTACTTATTAAATCATTTTATTTTAAAATTTTTGTGAAATAAATATAAGTAAACTGTTGTCTTTTATCTTTTTACTATTAACATATGTTTTTTTTTTTTGGTGAGAAAGTGGGCAAAGCCCAGGAAACAAAACACACAGAACAAAACGAAAACAAACGAAAAAACAGAACAAAACAAGAAAGGAAAAAACAGAACAGAAAAACTAAGCTAAAGCACTGTGAAATCCTTCAGCTCTCAGCCATGAAGGCTAAGTCCTAGCAAGCACCATTCGAGGACGAGTAGCTCCCCCCAAATCCTCCAATAAAATAGCCTCAAGATCCTTCGGGACCGCCGAGAAAATAGAGATAGGTTGAGACGCTTCGACCCCAAAATTGGCAAGCCAATCCGCCACTCGATTAGTCTCACGATAACAATGTTGGATTGTGACCTCCCATTCATCACGATCAATGAGAGCGCAGCACTTCCGAATTATATGAATGTAAGGAGAGTTGGGGGAGAAATCTTCCACCAACATTCTGACTACCACCTCCGAGTCCACACACACTTGAACCTTCCTATGTCCCCCATTCCAAGCAATAGCTAATCCTCTAAGAATAGAAAGTAATTCAGCCTTTGTACACGTGCAAATCCCGCAATTAATAGCAAAGACTTCATACAACTCACCACGATGTCCTCTGATCAAGCCACCACCACCAGCCTTCCCTGGGTTGCCCTTAGAGGCGCCATCAGTATTCAACATAACCTGTCCCTCTCTAGGAGCTAACTATTTAACCAGAATCTCTTCTCTCTTTCTTTTAGCTGGACTGTGAATGCGTGTATGACGATCCCACGCCTTTCTAACCAAAGCTACCCGAGTATATATAAATGCAATTTGATTAATTGGGATATTAGCGTTCATTCCATCAAAGCTCCTGGCATTACGCCACTTCCAAAGCCACCAACTTGTAATTGCAAAAATTAGAGCCCACCCCTCTCTTTCAGCATGTCTACGAGGGTCCATATGTTTCATAAACCAAGATTCGAAATCATCCCCCAACCTTTCTTCATCACTCATTCCCAATTTTCTCCAAATACCCACTGCAGCAGGACACGATCTCAATATGTGCTCTGTAGTTTCTTCCCCAGCCCCACAAACTCGACATCTAGGATCATCAAGGAGATCTCGAACAAATCTGTTCTTATTAGTCATTAGGCGATCTTGAATAGCAAGCCAAGCAAACATACGGACACGTTGAGGAGCTTGACTTTTCCAGACTACCTTCCACTTATCACAATCTCCAACCTCTTCTTCACCTCTAATAATATCCAACGTTGATTTAATGGTAAAACCACCAGAAGGAGACCCATTCCAATACACCTCATCAACATCATCTTCACTCGCACTAAGCTCAAAAGAAGCTATAGCTTGCAATTCATTAATCGACAGAAAAGCAGCAAAAATTTCCCACTTCCAACCCACATTTGGATCCCAAAATTCCCCCACCGTAGCATCTTGAATATCAAGAGGAGGACTTGGATTAGCTAACTCGATCAGAGGAGTATTCGTTGCCCATCGATGATGCCAAAAGAACGTCCTAGCACCATTTCGAACAACCATATTAATTCCCTTCCGCACCACATCAATACTACTCATGATTCCCCTCCACGCATTCGAAGCGTTTTGCTTGGATTTGAACATATCAATATCACAACGGTTATTGCAATATTTACTACGAAGAACTCTCGACCATAAAGCATTGGGCTCGGCCAACACTCTCCACCCAAGCTTAGCCAAGAAAGCTGAATTTGCTTGTCTCATTGACCTTATACCCAACCCACCTTGATCCTTGGGTTTGTTGATCGTATTCCAAGCCACCGAGTGAATTTTCCTTTGACCCTCCGCTTCACCCCATAAGAACTTTCTTGATCTTCTATCAATATCGTCACAAGTGGACCGAGGCAATAAAGTTGTTTGCATAGCATAGTACGGAATCGAGCTCAAAGATGATTGAGTCAAAGTCGCTCTACCAGCCATTGACATCAACTTAGTCTTCCAACCTGCAATTTTACCATTAATTCGGTCTACCAAATATTGATATTCCTTCTTGGAAGTCCTACCATTAATTGTAGGCACTCCGAGATACTTTCCAAAGTCATCTGTAACCTCCATATTCAAAGTACCACACACTGAATCACGAATGTCATAATGAGTGTTATGTGAAAAGTAAACCCGCGACTTGTTAATGCTGACTTTGCTTCCTGATGCCTCACAAAACCTCTCTAAACAAGCCTTCATGAGGGATGCTTGCTCGACAGAAGCTTCACAAAAAAGTGTAAGGTCGTCCGCAAAAGCTAGGTTCGAAATCAAAGGCCCATCACGACTAGCTCTAACCGGTTTCCAGCATTTGACTTCACGCTCAATGAGATGAGCCAAACGCTCCATACATATGACATAAAGATAAGGGGATAGGGGATCCCCTTGTCTTATCCCACGGCTCGGAGAGAAAAATTCCATAGGTTCGCCATTCCACAAAATACTCAACCTAGCCGATGTAATACAATGCATAATTACATCCACCATAGCTTGTGGGAGTCTAAGCTCAAGAAGAGACTCACGGATAAAACTCCATCTCAACCTGTCATACGCTTTCTCGAAGTCAATTTTCACCGCCATAAAGCCCACCTTGCCTTGCTTATACCTCATCGTATGAAGCATTTCTTGGACAATAATAATATTATCCGTAATTTGACGTTTAGGCACGAAACTACATTGAGTAGGTGAAATAAGAGTAGGCAAAAGGCTTTTCAATCGGTTAACAATTGCCTTAGTAACCAGCTTATAAACAATGTTACAAAGGCCAATGGGGAGAAATTGCTTGGCTTGTTGAGGGACATCTACCTTCGGTATCAAGACAAGAAAAGCATCGTTCAAGCCATCAGGAAATTCACGCCCTTCCAACACATTTGTCACTAAAGCAATCACATTCGGCTTAACTAAATCCCAATACCTCTGAAAAAATATCGGTTGGAAGCCATCTGGACCCGGAGCCTTGAAAGGCTTCATACTTTTCAAAGCTTTGTATATTTCACACTCTTCAATCGGACGATTAATTCTTTCCTACTCATTTGCAGCAATAGTAGGAAAATAATCAGGAATAATGTTCTCCTGCCTATAGACCAACTGCTCTTCCACAAAAATATTCTGCCAAAAATCAAGGACAATCTGCTTCACCTGATCAGCTTCCATGACCCAAACTCCTTCACCATTCTGAAGCGTCTCAATTCTATTTCTTTTTCTTCGGAGAACAGTAGTCAGATGGAAATAACGTGTATTTCTGTCTCCATACATAATTTTTTCCTCACGAGATTTCTGAAACCATAGCATTTCTTCCTGATCAAGAACAATCTCCATCTCCTTCCTTAATTCACCTTCAAGCTTAATAAGATGTGGCTGTCTTCTTTGAGCTAGCAATTTTTGAATCCCCTCTAATCGAGCCCAGAGCTCTGCCTTTTTCCTAAAAATATTGTGAAACTCCTCCCTATTCCATCCTTCAAGCTTAACTGCAAATTCCTTTAAATAAGGAATAATCGGGGCTGCCCTGTTCCAGTTTGTCACAACAAAATTCTCAAACTTTTCGTGATGCATCCAGGCTGCTTGGAAACGGAAAGGACGATTCACCATCGAAATTGGAGCGAATCCATTAGTGCTAATTAAAATCGGACAATGATCCGATTTAATTCTTGGTAAATTTCGCACCGCACCCTCCTCGAACAACAAACGCCACTCCTCATTAGCTAATCCCCTGTCAAGACGGGCCGATTTTAGAGTATCAGGAGTAAGACCACGAAACCATGTATGTTCAGGACCTGTACATCCCAAATCAATTAGGCCATTATTCTCAACCCAGTTCGAAAATTCAAGACACCGTCTTTGCATCTCCGAGTTATTATTTCCATTCCTCTCTTCAATCGACATAGTCTCATTAAAGTCACCTCCAAGGAGCCACGGACCCTGATAATTATTTCTAATACTCTCAAGATCCCTCCATAAATCACGGCGAAAAGTGCTATCCGGACTTGCATAGATAGCAGAAAAAAGCCAAGGACTATTAACATATGTTAAATATGGTATACATATATTTATGTTTTTACTCACCTAAATCAATGGTATATGCACTTAGTAATAGTAATAGTAATAATAATAACAACAACATTAATAATAATAACATTAATAATAGTATGACTTTATTGTAGATAGAGGAGTGGGGGCCCAGATTGTATCTCGGCTTCCCACTAATTTATTGTAGATTGTATGACTTTTGTTTTTGAGATAATAATAATAATAATAGTATTAATAATAATAGTAGTAATAATAATAACAACATTAATAATAATAACATTAATAATAGTAATAATAATAATAATAATAATAATAATAACAACATTAATAATAATAACATTAATAATAGTATTAATAATAATGTTGAAATCTGCTCTGCTCAGCTCGGCTCTGCTCTGCTGAAATTTAATCTGCTCTGCTTTGCTGACCTCTGCTCTGCCAAGAAGCTCAAAAGAACAGGGCTTACCTGCCACACGATTTCTCTTACAATACTTATGACATACGGAGTACTATTATACTAATGCATTATTATTACGGAGTATAATTTTCCAATCCGACTACCCGAAGAATCCACGACAGCCGACATCAATTTAATGTAGAGTTTATTAATAAATCCCACAAGCCACAACAGCACACTTAAGTAAGATTATAGAAAAGATTAAGAAGAATAATTAGATTAATTACTAAATTAGATGAATTCAAACTAAAATAAAAAGTAATTCTCACTGTCAGTCTGTCACACTTGTCATCTCAATTTCCCCAAAAAAGTGGAAACTTTTATTTCAAAATTCACAAAAAGTAAACGCCCATTATTTTCTTGATTTTTTTTAATAATAATTATTATTTTTAAAATTTGAGGTAAAAGACCTCTTTTTTCTCAATCATCATCATCATCATCATCAACAATTTTGAATCTTCTCCCCTGTTTCGCCGATCAAAAATATCGCGATAACAGAGGAGAGAGAAAATTAGGGTTTCAAATTCCACCATTAATGGCGATTTTGTATGCTTTGGTAGCTCGTGGATCGGTAGTTTTGGCGGAATTTGTTGGAACATCGACGAATGCAAGCACAATTGCGAAGCAAATTCTCGAGAAGATTCCTGGTGATAGCGATACTCATGTTTCTTACTCGCAAGATCGATATATTTTCCATGTTAAGCGTACCGATGGTCTTACTGTTCTTTGTATGGCGGAAGATAATGCTGGACGTAATTGATTTTTCTCTCTTCTTTTGATTTTGATTGTTTTAGGGTTTGTTGTTTTATTGATTGATTGTGTTAAATGTTAGGGTTTTTGTGTTGTTTGTGAAATTGTGATTGTTAATTTGTCATTGATTATGAGGTCATTGCGTTGATTATGAATCATGAAGAATTTGATTGATTGTTAATTTGTCATTGATTGCTGCTTATGCATTGCGTTGATTATGAATCATGAAGAATTTGATTGCAAGATGATTGTTCTGTGTAAGAGCTTGATTTTGAGGTCTTTAGTTGCAGATGATGGGTATTCCCTCGATCCCGGAATTTATTGCGAAAATGTTATGTAATGAATGTTTGGAAAAAGTTGTCACTTTTTATTTTTGATACATTCTTGGTTTATGATTGGATTTTCCTCGATACCCTATTAAGATATAAGAGAGGGAGTAAGAATACTTTTTTAAAGTTTTTTTTTCCTTACTAAGGAAAGTTGTGAATGTGACATTGATCTTTATGGTTTAGAAAGCTTTTTGCTAGCAGATTAGTGGATTTTGAGCTAAACTAGTCAAGATACTTGTGTTTTGTACTAGGTTTGGGTTGGTAAGAGAAAGACCATATGTGTTTGTAAGCAAAGGGGAGCATGCCCATGAAGGCATGAGAATAAATTTTGCCGCTTTTATTTGTTCTATTAGATTTTAACTGTGATATTATAGTGAAAGCAAAGTGTAAGGAAGGTATGGTGGTTTGATTTTCCAGGTAGGAATGAGAACGAAGTAAAGTATGATTATTAATCAAGGTTGAAAATTTTTCTATGCTTGTTGATTTTAGGAGGTTGAAAATATTCTTGTTGTTTAAGAAATTGGTTGACAGAATCATTTTTTGTGTAATTTTTGATTGAATATTTGAAAGTATTTCTTATATAGATGTGTGTACCGTTACTTTGATGCAAATTAGTGGTGACTGATGCAGGAGTCTCTGCATGGTCAGGTTACCTGAAATGTAGGGATTTTCCCAAATAATAGAATACGGTGTTGGTGAATGGAACCTAGAGTTAATGAATGCTATAGGCACTATGCAGGATCTTTTATCTTTCGTTGAGTGTTAAAATGCTGATGATGTTTGTCCAAAAACTGGCTTATGATATGTTGATATTTCACGTGTAAAGCATAATGTAAGGGTATCTTTTCCCTCTATTCTGATACACCTTAACTTTGTTGTATAGGAAGAATCCCATTTGCATTTCTTGAAGACATACATCAAAAGTTTGTGAAGGCTTATGGACGCTCTATTCATACTGCACCTGCATATGCAATGAATGATGAATTTTCAAGGGTCTTAAGCCAACAAATGGACTATTACTCAAATGACCCAAATGCTGACAGATTGAACAGAATGAAAGGTGAAATGGCTCAGGTATGGCGTGTATTCCTAGCTTTCTTTTTTATATTGGGTAGTCCAACATTATATTGTTGTCTTCTTCCCAGTTTTACTTTGGATATTGAGGCATTATCTTTGAAACCATTGCACGGTTGAGGTCCTATCATGAAAAGTTAGTAATAGAATTTTTGATAGATCAAGTGCTTCTTCGCAGCAAGGGATCAGGGTTCTTAATTTGATAGTTTTGTAAATCATTCCTAGGAATAGTGAAGTACATGCCTGCAAGCTGTTGTTTGGTGAAGCAATTTTCTTGTGTTGATGTTACTATAATGTCTGTCTCATTTTGGTGCAACAATTGTAGGTGCGTAATGTCATGATTGAGAATATTGATAAAGTTTTGGATAGAGGGGAGCGCCTGGAGCTGCTTGTTGATAAAACTGCCACATTACAAGGCAATACTCTTCGCTTCAGAAAGCAAGCTCGCCGCTTCAGAAGCACTGTATGGTGGAGAAATTGCAGGCTCATGTCAGTAAACTTATGTGAAATTTGATCTTTTTTTTTTCTTTTTTTTTTTTCAAAATTATGTTTCACCCTTCAATTATGCTGTTTATTTTTGCACTGCTTGTGAAGAAACCTAACTGGTAGTCACTAGTCAGTGTTGCACATTGGTTGTGTCTGACTATACTTTTATATGTGTGTAAGATATAATGCAATGCTGCACACCTGCGACCTGCTAACATTTCGCTGCTTGTCATCTAATACAACTGTCTTTATATTTTAACATTAGACCTGTAAAGAATATGGAGGGCTAACCATTTGTGCAAGCCTATCACTTTTATGTAAGACAATCGAATTTATGACTCTAATTGGATATTTGGATGTCTAGCCTCTAGTGCACTAATGAAGTAATGATCAACTAAAGTTATTTACTTGTTATTATTGATGCATTGCTTACACACCTCTTGAAAAATTTCAACCTTACCTAAATCTGAGTTTTTCAATTCTTGCAGGTTAACATTGATTGTCGTTCTCTTGATCATCATATACATCGTGCTTGCCTTTGTTTGTCATGGGCCTTTGCTACCTTCCTGTGTTTAAGCGTGTGGCTGAAGCATTTGCTATAATCAAAGTAGACACCTTCATCGATGGATTAATGCTTGCTGGGACATTGTCTGCAATTTTCTCGTGGTGGTGATCGATTTATTAAGATGCTCTACATGGCATATACAGTATAACTTATTGCTGTGAAATTGTTACTATTATTGCTTTATTTTTGTATATGCTAGGTTGCCTCCTTTTCATGTTCTCGTTTTTTTGGTTTTACTGGTTGTTTATCTCTTAGCTCCATTAATTCTTTCTTATTTTCACATAAATTTCTCGGGTGTACTATGGGTGGTGTGGTGTTGGCTGTCGCCGTGGTTTCTTGTTGGAGTTTAATTGTGAACATTGTATTTTTAGTATGACTTCTTGTCATACACACATTCAATATACAAGTATATGTCAATACGTGCAATGTGCATTGAAAGATGCCTTTGAATTTCGTTTCTTACCCTGTCTTTACTTTACTCTTTCATGTGGGACTAATATCATATGATACGCTTGTGTACAATATTACCAGATTTACCACATATATGCTTCAAGGTTGGTGAGGACTTAATTCCTTCCTTGTTGCTTTGGTTGCGACCCCTTGTGTACAATATTATTCATATTATCCATTTTGATAACTTTTAATTAATTATATTATACAAGGATTACATATGAAAAAATAACTAATTAGATGGAATCTCGATAGCTTCATTGTAACACTTATTCAACAACTAATATCACTCCTAAACTTTATAAATGGTAAAAACATACATTGACAAACATGTTAAGTTCATACGATAAGCCTAAAAATAAAATATCCAATTTCTCCATTAGTTTGACTATGCTCTCTTTTCTTTTATGAATATTTTTATTTCTTATTGGATTGATAAACTACCAATATTTAATCTAAAGAGCAAGCTGATGGGGGCAAGGCAGGGAACTCTAAATCAAGGGTGGCTTGTGTCCAACCTCGAGTGAGTTTGTTGTGTTTATCAGAACCAAAACTAAATATCAGTATTAGTACCAAATTATTAATATAAAAGTAACACTGTTTTTTGTTTAATAATTATTGACGTAATAACATTCTTTTTTTGAAGAACGTAACAATATTATTTAGTTACTTTTGTTTTTGACAATCTCGAGGTAGACAAAGCTATGAACCAACTAACCCATGAATGAATCAATCAAGGATAAGACCGTGTATATCTTCCCTCTAAAGCGCGTCTCTTGGGAGGGTTCCTCTAGGGCTTCCTAGTTTCTTCCTTTTCTGAAGGTGTTCTCTCGATTGCTTCGAGTTTAATTGCTATGGCGAATGAAGAATTAGTTCCGAAGATTAACAGTAATGAAAACGTTCTTAGTGATGATGAAGACGGGGTGGATTGGGTGGTGGAAGGAGAAGAGGATGAGGAAGTAAGAGTCTCTCTTGGAGTTGTTTGCAGAATTTGGACAGATAGACATGTTAATTCCAATGCTTTAATCGCTCAAATGAACCGTCTTTGGAACCCTAAACATGGGATGGAAGCCAATTGTATTGAGAAGAACCGCTACTTATTCCAATTCCACCATTGGAAAGACAAGCGGAATGTTATGGAAGGGAGGCATTTCGACAGGCACGTTTTGATTCTGAATGACATCGAAGGTAATTGCAAACCCTCTGAAATTCCTCTTTTTCATGTTCCTTTTTGGATTAGAGTGTATGACCTTCCATTTATGGGAAGGAGCAATATGACTAATGCAAAGACTATTGGGGATAAATTGGGGGTTTTTTTTAACAATGGACCAATCTGGTGATGCTGGAATTAACAAATCGCTGCGCATTAGAGTCAATGTTGATGTGCGTAAGCCTTTGAAAGATAAAATTAATCTGAAATTAAGAGGTGGGGTGAAGGAGAGTGTGAGTATCAAGTATGAAAAACTTCCCCTGTTCTGTTATGGCTGTGGGATACTTGGACATGGCGAAAAAGATTGCGAAGAAGGTAATTTAGAGGTGCCTGATGCTAGAAAATTCTCGGATGCGATGAGAGTTTCATCTCCATGGAAAGTGCTTAAGGCAAGGGAGAGTAGTGGAAGTGTTGGGGATGGAAAGTGTGCGAAGCAGTTATTTGTTGCTAAGAAATCCCGTTTTGATGCTCAGAAAGAGAAGGAGGTGGTCAATGCGGTTGTTTCTCAACTTGGAGTTGTTACCATTACTAGTGACAGTGGCAAGAAGAATAATGATGATGTTATCCACCATGAATCCTCTTCTGCTCTTGCTGATAACATAATAAGAAAAGAGGCGGTTGGTGATGACTGCACAGGGGAGGTTGAGGCACAGGCCCTGCCCTGTGATAATTCTCTGGGTGTAAGTGATATTTGCAAAAGGAAACTGAGAAAGGTGAAGTTATTGCATGGAGCACGGGGTATGCATATGGAGAGAGATGATGTGGAACAAGTCACTGGTTTGAAGAGAAAGGATTGCAGCAACTTAATGATTGATGAGAGTGGAGTTGGTATAGTTGGAGTGAAAAAGAGTAAGGTGGATGAGGGGGTGCTTACTCAATTTTGTTCGGTGAAAGTAGCGGTGGTTGGCGATGCCCAACCCCGCGAACAACAATGAAAATCTTGAGTTGGAACTGTCGGGGGTTGGGCAACCCTCGGAAAGTTCGTACTCTCCAAACTTGGTGTTGGAGAGAGAGCCCAAATTTTGTGTTTGTGATGGAAAGTATGATTGATTCGAGGAGATTGGAGTTATTTCGAAACCGGTGCGGTTTTAAGGATGGTATTTGCTTAAGTAGTGTGGGGAACTCGGGTGGGATAGGTATGTGGTGGAAGGATGTTAACGCTCATGTGTGGTCCTATTCTACTCATCATGTTGCTGTGGTAGTGAGAAATGCTAGCAATGCTCCTAAATGGGCAGCCATTGGGGTGTATGGTTGGCCGGAGAATGGAAATAAACACTTTACTTTTGATTTGATTAACTCTCTGAGGGATGATATTCAAGTGCCTATGGTGATTTTTGGGGACTTCAATGAGATTTTGTATGAAAATGAGAAGTGTGGTGGGGCGCCTAGGCATGAGAGGAAAATGGAGCTCTTTCGTGATATGATGGAGAGGTGCAACTTTAATGACTTGGGCTATAAAGGGAACATTTTTACTTGGCAAAGAGGGAATGATCCTAATCGTGTGGTTAGGGAACGTTTGGACAGGTTCATAGCTTGTGATGGATGGTGCGATTTATTCAAGACAAGGCAAGTTCGACATTTCCCCATTGTGTATTCATACCATGCTGCAATTTTACTTGAAACTGACTTGGAGAAGCAGCGGAAAAGAGGGCAGAAACGTCGCTTTTTTGAGGCCTTGTGGTTGTCCCATGATGATTTCCAAAATACTGTTAGGGGGGCGTGGGATGGTGGGGCTGGTCTAAGCATTAGTGAGAAGATAGTGATGTGCTCTGGCAGGCTCCATAACTGGGCTAGAGAGACATTCGGAAATACTCGGAAAAAAATTGCAGCAAAAGAATTAGAGTTACAAGAGTGGCAACGTAATGCTCCTGATGCTGAAATGTTAAGGAAGTGTGCTAGTATTACTTTAGAGTTGGAAGAGCTACATCGTCTTGATGAGTCTTATTGGCATGCTAGGGCGAGGGTCAATGAACTCAAGGATGGGGACAAAAATTCTGCTTATTTCCACCATAAAGCCAACTATCGACAGTGGAGGAATAACATCAATAAATTGGAGGATGCGAATGGTGTGCTTCATGATGAGGAAGAGGATATGGCTCGTATAATTGAGGAATATTTTTCTGATATTTTCTCTTCTTCTTTGCCTTCCAATTTTGAGGAGGCGCTTGCAGGAATTAATTCGATGGTGAATAATAGTATGAATGAGGCGTTGATGTGTATTCCTACGGCGGATGAAATTTTTCAAGCTCTATCTCAAATGCATCCTAATAAGGCCCCCGGCATCGATGGAATTCATGCTCTTTTCTTTCAAAAATGCTGGCACATTGTGGGTAGTGATGTGATTGCTTTTATTCAGAAGTGGTGGGTGGAGGGTGGTGATTTGAGTGATGTCAATAAGACTTGCATTGTCCTCATTCCTAAATGTCATGAACCGACCAAGATGACGGAGTTTCGGCCGATTAGCCTTTGCAATGTGGTGTACAAAATCATATCCAAAACGATGGCAAATCGTCTCAAGACCATTCTTCCTGAGCTTATTTCGCATCATCAAAGTGCTTTTGTTCCTGGCCGTTTAATACGGATAATGCGATTGTGGCCTTTGAAATTTTCCATGCTATGAAAAGGAAGGGGGATGGTAAACGTGGGACTATGGCTTTAAAGCTCGATATGAGTAAGGCGTATGATCGGGTGGAATGGACCTTCCTCCAGCATATTTTTGTGAAGATGGGCTTTGATGATAGGTGGACGCAACGGATCATGATGTGCCTCTCTTCTGTTCAATACTCATTTAAGCTGAACGGTCAGATTTTGGGATGTATTTCGCCTTCCCGGGGGCTTAGGCAGGGAGACCCCATCTCTCCTTACCTCTTCCTCCTTTGTGCTGAGGCCTTCTCTTCTCTTCTCGTGAAGGCTGCTAATGACAAGGCCATACATGGTGCTTTGGTGTGTAGGGGTGCGCCTAGGATATCCCATCTGTTTTTCGCGGACGACAGTATCTTGTTTGCCAGAGCGACTTCTCAGGAATGTTCTATTATTGCTAATATCATTAGTGTGTATGAACGTGCTTCGGGGCAAAAAATCAATTTTGATAAATCTGAGGTGTCTTTCAGTAAGAATGTGGATGCTTGTAGGCGGCGAGAAATTATTGATGTGCTTGGGGTGAAACAAGTGGCTAGACATGACAAATACCTTGGCTTGCCTACTATCATTGGAAGATAAAAAAAAGCCGTTTTCTCTTGTCTCAAGGATCGTGTTTGGAAGAAAATGCAAGGTTGGAAGGAGAAGCTTTTATCTCAAGCGGGGAAGGAGGTGCTTATCAAGGCGGTTGCTCAAGCAATTCCTACGTATATGATGGGTTTATTTCGTATTCCGGATTGCATTGTTGATGAAATCAATAGAATGTTGGCTCGTTTTTGGTGGGGAGCAAATGGTACGGAAAGAAAGCTTCATTGGATTAGTTGGGAAAAGCTTTGTCTTCCTAAGTCGCTTGGTGGCATGGGGTTCCGTGATTTAAGCACTTTTAACCAAGCTCTTTTGGCGAAGCAAGGGTGGAGACTTCTTTGTAACCCCGACTCGCTTGTTCATCGTGTTCTCAAGGCTAGATATTTTAAGAATGGTGACTTTATCTCGGCTAACCGTGGCTATGATCCTAGTTATGTGTGGCGTAGTATTTGGGGGGGGGGGGCAAGGCTATCCTTATTGATGGCTTGAAGTGGAGAGTTGGTGATGGGTCTAACATTAATGTTTGGGAGGATGCGTGGCTTCCGGGGGAGAATGTGAGTCGTGTTCCTGTGCCTAATTTGGAGAGCCCTGCAGACTTGAGAGTGGCAGATTTGACTGACAGCAATAGGGGAGTGTGGGATGTTACTACTCTAAATTTACACCTTTCTCCTGAGGATGCTTCTCTAGTGCAGGGGCTGCCTTTGAGTGTTAGACACACGAATGATGTTAGATTTTGGGGTACGGCAACTGATGGTATTTACACTACAAAATCTGGTTATTTAGTTGGTCGCTTAAGCCATATTAGGGGCTGGGAACATCAGTTGGGGGGTGACTGTGCTGCTGATTGGAAGAAAGTATGGAATATTAAGGGCCCTCCAAAGTTGAGAAATTTCTTGTGGCGTGCGTGTACTGGCTCCTTGGCTACTTTTGGGAGGCTTCACCAACGCCACATTCGCACTGATGGAATTTGTAAAATTTCTAATGTGGATGATGAGAGTATTCTTCATGCCATTTTTTGGTGCTCGAATGTCAGAAGCATTTGGGATATGTCCCCCTTTGATGCGTTGCTTGCTGATGCGCCCTCATCCTTTTTCAAAGTGCTTCTGCTCTGGATTCATGGTAAGGTCAGTTCGGAGGACTTTATGCTTTTTGTATCTTTGGCTTGGGCTGCGTGGGCATTTAGAAATTCGGTGGTGTTTGAAGAACCTTGGCAGAATCGTGATATTGGGGTGTTGGGTTTTGTTAAATTGGTGGGTAACTATGTGAAGTATGTTGGGGCTGTGTCTGTTGCTACCAGAAGAAATGTTGTTGTCTCAAGAAACTCGTGGTGCCCCCCTGCTGCTGGCTCTGTTCGGGTAAATTCTGATGCTGCTGTGCGTGAAGGGTGGGGTGTGGGTTTGGGTGCTGTTATAAGAGATGCTCAGGGTAAGCTCTTGGCTGTCAAGGTTTGCAGGCTGCCTTGTATGACTGATGTGTCTCTGGCCGAAGCTCTTGCTGCTAGGATGGGTGTTCTGCTGGCTAAAGAGCATGGAAATCTGATGGTTGAGCTTGAGTGTGATGCGTTGACAGTTGTGAAGGCTGTGAATGGTTCCCAGCGTGGACGTGCTCCTATTGACTTGATTTTTGATGATATTGATTTCCTGCGTGGGTCTTTCTCTTCTTTCTCTTGTATGCACATTAAGAGGAGTGGAAATTGTGTGGCTCATTTAGCAGCTAGGATTAGTCCTTCTAATGGTGTTGAGCAAACTTTTGTATCTTCGTTTCCGCAAGGTTTAATTGCCTTGGCGGACATCGACTTTGGTTAATTTTATTCTAATCCTGCTCGCTGAGCATCCTTTCAAAAAAAAAAAAACTAACCCATGAATGATATACCCGTTGTTATTACAAAAGTTTTTCAACTAAAGAAGATTAATACAGATTTTTAAGTTTTTTAATCTTTTAGATTACTTTCATATTTGAATCAATTGAAACAATATTAGCGGTTATATTCTCGTGACAATGTCATGTATAATTTCAATTCATAAAATCCGGAATAATTTACAATAATATTTCTAAAATAAGAATAATAATTTAAAAGGTTCCGAATAAGACCATCATGATTCTTTTCCAAATGTAAAAGATCAAATTCAAACTTTAAAAAACAAAAAACGATAACGAAGAAGCGTTTTAATATTTGACTGAGCCACACAAAATCAGTATGTTATGTTAACTTACGATTGATTAACAATCAACATTATTGTTTCAAAACAAAAATCAATCAATATAGCAACCCTGTGTGCTGCACAAGAGTTTCTTGAGAACATAGAAGTGTGTCACTCTTTCTTTGCACTTCTTCACTTTCTCTTTCTTCTCACTCTCTCACTCACTACTTTACTACTCCAACACCCCAAAAATTATTAAAAAATCCAAAATTTCGGTGATTTTGCTGCTACATGCAATTGATACAATTCAGAAATTTGGCCGTTTTCAAGAAATTTGCAAATTCAAATCCAAGACATTCTCAAGGTTTGTTCTTTTTTTAATCAATTAATGGTTGGTTTACTGATTTATGAATGCTGTAATTAGGGTTTTGTTTGAAATTGCTGACATTATTTTGCGGTTAATTTTGTGCGGGAGTTGTTGCGCTATAAGATTTCTTTGTTTTACAATGTTAATGATAAAAATTTGATTTTGATGGAATTGAAGGTGTAAATTTGAAATTAATCTTGATTTTGGCAATTATTTCTTTGTTTGTTAAGCTAATTGCTGTGAATTGTGAATAGAATTGAAGTTTCGTAGGGTTTTACCGAGGTTGTTGGGCAATTGGGGGTAAATATATATCTATGTGAGGTCCTTGGATAATTGATCAATGGAATTAGGGAGAGATATGTCATGTATGTGCAATTTTCCTTTTGAGTTTAATGCTATTTCTATTGAATGTAAAGCTGCCAATTTGGTGAAATAAGAGATTTGGTTTTCTAGCATGTATTGCAGGATGTCATTTTTCGTCCATAGAAAGCTGTGTTCTTTTGTGGGGTTTGATTATCTCTGTTGGAAATTGATTATAGCTGTGAGACTCTCTGCATGGTAATTGGCTATTATTCATGATTGGATTGCTGGGTTTGACTTTTTGATGAGAATGTAGTGCTAAGGAGATTGAGTGGAGTGCGATCGAAGTTGAATCTAAGTCGAGGAGCTATTAAAGATTAGGATGCTAAAGGAAACACGGAACTATAGTACTAGGTTTGTTGGAGACTAGGAGTGTTTATATGTGGAGGGATTGGAAAGTGAACCGGAAATTTCCAGAGTACTAGTTGGGTTATAGTCTCAGCTTATAGGCTAATTTACTTCAGTTGGTGGAATTGGGGTTATTGGTAGGACCTTTGGTATTCACGACCTTGAGTGTTTGGCCAAGGCATTATAAACATTGTTTTATGATTTAAGACTAGAATCTGGAGGAGGTTTATTGATTTCCTTTATGATCTGTGTTGCTGCCTTGCTGGGAGCCTGTGGCCTTTAAACTGAAAGTTCATTTGCAAGAAGTGTCTCGGATGTTGATTGTTACCCTTAGTGTTAACTGTTAATTTGGGTACTAGTAACTACTAAGATGAACTGTAGTTTGAAGTCTACCTCACCCCCCTCCCCCCTCCCCAATCTCAACATTCATTGTTTAGGCTTATTTAGAAAGAAGTAGAAAAAAGAGTGTCTTAGGACGGTCTACCACCAGTTATCTTTCTCTTTGGAATCAGTTCGTGGTTCGTGAAATGAAGCAGTCTTATTACTCTTTTACATAAGTCTTCTACAGTGATGAGCTCAGGCATAGGATTCATTCTTCTTCAGTTCTTCTCAAACGTATTTATATATTTTCTAATCAACTAATGTCTGCATCTGGCCTTTTGTGGCTATTTGTCAAAATCTCAAGAGGCCATCTTTTTCCACCTATGACATTCCAATTTTCCCCCTTTTTTCCTTATTTTTTGGATCTTCATGTATGATTTTAACTATAGTGTGAATTCTCTTTCAGGCATATTTATCTCTGTATTATTTACTGATTTTTTGCACTTAGTGCTTCACTGTTTTAGTTGTTAGAGCCCATTACAGATTTTGCCTATCTATATTAATGTTTGTATGTGATGTACTGCATTGTAAATCATGTTGTGCTGTGCAGTGTTCTGATTTTCAGAAGGTTCATGATGTTGGGCATTTTCCACAATTGATAAATTTTTTCATGGTGGATATGAATGACTCATACGAAATCAGTCTGTAGACAATAGAAGATCATTTTTCAAGCATATAAAATGCAGCCACCAGGTCCACCACGACCATTTCGAGGAGCCCAATATGACAAAGACATGTTTACTTTTCTGCCTGCGCAATTAAAAAGGGATGTTTTGGTTGAGTCACCAAGAAAAAGAAAATTAACCTCCTCTGATCACCAAATCATCGCTCCTGCTCCAAATTTGATGCATGGTGTTTCTAGAATTTCAGACTCCAAGAGTTCTACCCCTGTTTTGGGACCAAGGGAATCATCACAGGGTTATTCTGATCATAGTCAATATTGGGATCAGAGTGATTATGCAGCAAAACGGCAGTTGCAGTCTCCAAATCATAAAGCTCCTTCACCTTCATTTTCTCTCCCAGAGGGCTGCACTCATAAAACATTGAAGTTGCCGCCTTCAGGGACAGAAAATTTTAACCAACATAATAATTGTGAACCAAATCTGAATTTGGCTGCTAATAAAGGGTCAAATTGGTCCCCTGTAGTGACTGAAGCCTTTAGCCAGCATCAGAACCATGTACAAGTTACGACTCCTATTACATTGGACTGGCAACCTCCTATAGTTCGAGACTCTTACCATCACGAGATTCGTGAGTCAAATGCAATTGTAGTGACTCAAAATACATCAAATTGGCAGCATGGGAATTATGAACCAAATGCACATGCAGCGACTCATAAAAAATCAAGTGGGCCTCCTTCAGAGTCTCAAAACCTCAATCACTATAACAACTGTGAATCAGATGCACATGTGGCAAGGGAGTCAATTGTTATTCATCCCCAGGAGATTTTTAGCTATGCACATCAAACGCCTGTAAAGCCAAGGGCTATGGTATCAGATCTTCATGAACAAGCATCCAAAATTTCAGGGGAATCACAAAGATTGCCGCAAACTGTTTTTGAGCCTGGAGCCGTTGGTTTGGATGTAAAAGGTCGTTGTGATGAAGAAACCTACAAGGTTAACTGTCCTAATAATGTCAAAGAATACGGAGATGCTGGTGGGTTTTCCGGACTAGGCAGTGCTGAAGCTTATAAAGTCGGATCTTTTTCTAATGTTAAGCAAAGTGAAACTGACGGTAACAAGGCGTCTGGTAACAATGTCAGTACATCTGTCTACAATCTACAGAATGAAACTAATAATCTCCTAAATGTTTTGAAGCTTTTGAGTGCTGCTTCTGGTGTTGGTTTACCTGATAATAATGATGGTAATGTTCAAGGTTCTGGCAATGATGTTAAAATCATGAAATCACCATCAGGTTCTACTATTCAGAATCAAAACCATCTGTCAGCAGATACAAACCTGTCCAAGAACCCTGATGATGCTCCTGTTCTTAAAAACCCTGCCGTGAATGTTAAAAAAGCTTGTGCTAATTTAGATAGTAAGTCCAAGTCTGAAAATGGACCTTCAGCATTTGCTGAGAAGTTGTGGGATGGCACCGTTAAACTAAGTACCTCTGTTTCAGTGTCTGTCATTGCGTTCTTCAAAAGGTTATTATATACGTTTGGTCTCACCTTTTTATTTGATGTCATTTTGCTTTGAGTAGTTTAAGGAATTCAATGCTTCTGTTATATGATACCCCAAAAAAAGAATTCTTCTAATGATATACTGAAAAATGGCTAACCTTCAAAATTAGGAGTAGAAATTGTAATAAGCTGAAATTGTATTTGTCACTATATCAAATTTTCATAATTCTTAAATACATAATTAAAGATATAATTAGGGGCGGAAGGTGTAGAAATTATAATAAGCTGAAATTGTATTGGAGTATGCTAATATTGTGTAAGTTCAGCTGATGTTTTATGTGTTGTTTAAGAAAAAAAGGGTCTTCTGTTAGAAGTTAGTTGAATTGGACAGTTAGATTAGTTGCTTACTTGTTTTGTGAACAGTTGTGGACCTTGCGGTATGTACTTCTAGGATGCAGTTTGTCACCTGGCACCGCATCTGTGTGTTTTGTATTGTTGAATATGTTGATTGACTGGTTTACTTCTGTGTGCACTCTCCTGCGTCCAAAACTAGAAGGCAGGGTGGCGGGAGAAGGGTGGGTGGGGCGGGGGGGTGGGGAGGTGCTGATTTTTAGTGAATTTTCTGTTTTGGGGGATATGTATATTGTGAAATTAATAATTTCCCACTTGCATCCTTTCTTCACTCTCTTTTTCGCTTTCAAATGGGCTATCTTTTTTATTGTGTGAAACTTACTATTGCCCCCCACTGAAGCTGTAGTTTTGTTATGAATGATGATCACTTTGTTCTAATTGATGTTAGATGATGCAGCTTTAGTCTGATTGTAATGAGGTTGGGTCAGTAAATTTAGCTATTAACATATGCTGGTTTTTAAATTGTAGTGGAGAGAAGATGCAGGACTTCAGCTGGTCTGAATTCGTGGAAGTTAGAGGAAAAGTTAGATTGGAGGCTTTTGAGAAATATGTGCAAGACCTTCCTCGTTCACGCTCTCGTGGACTCATGGTAAGCCGAGTTTTCTGTCACTAGTTATATGCCTTTACTTGCTGGTTGTAGACATACTGACAAAAGTAGTTTGCAGATACTCCAATTCCTGTTTTTGTCATGATTTTGAGTGAAAACCTGTTATGCCAGATTCACTATTATCCACGATGGCACACACGTGCAGACATGCGGACAACCTACAACTTCTGTCTACATCTTTGAAATACTTCTGTTTCAAATTGATCTTAACAATTACTATATGTACTAATTTTAAGAAAATTGGTGAATGGGTGGGATGGATGTAAGAAAAAGGTGGTTAAAGTAAGATAGAGAATGGTAAAAAGTAGGTAGGTGTAAGAAACAAGATGAATAAAGTAAGAAAGGGTGAGATGGATTAGCGTCTTTATATCTGGATTAAATTGGGGAAGGGAAGGATTATGGAAGGTTACAACTTCCATTTTCTGTTGCGAAACCAATTCCTCTTAATGTTGAAGAAAAACAAAGGTCAACTTCTTCCTTCCATTCCCCCCTCTCTTTCCTTTAAATAGTCTATAATGTCAATAACTTCTAATATTGAAGAAAAACAAAAGGGGAAGAGAGCATCAGTAGCGTGGTCTTGTTAGAATCAAACTAACCAAATGATGCTTGTGTGCTTTGTTACGTACAAAACAATTTTTAATTCTCCATGGTTAGGGATTTGATTGTACTGCAAAAATCAATGCAAAAGAAGGATAACACATTAACACGAGATTCAAGCAAGAAAATAGAGTGGATCTGAATGCAGAAGGAAAGGGAAAACAAAAGTTAAAGAATTCAGTACAAAGTGGGGTGCGAGTGAGATTGAGATCTTCACCTATGGCTTTGTTAAATCATTTAAAAAGATTGAGAGGGGAGTGAGAAGAAGTGAAAATAAAACCAATGTAATTTTATGTAGTCCTTAATGGTGATAACTATTGAAACCATGTATATAAGATAAAGTTTCCATGAAATTTTATAATAATGTTCTATGACTTGGAGAAGTGTAGTTTTTGTACTGATGTAGAAATGGAATAAGTGATTAATGAGTATGGCTAATGAGCTTGACTGCCCCATGATCTATCATGATCTTTTTGTACGGTAGGGGTGCAAATGAGATGATATGTTCACTAACTACTTGCAATTTTGCAAACAATCTCGGTCAAAATTTTGTTCTGTTCATAAACTGTATATCTAGCTTGAACTAAAACCTTAAGCTCGCTAAGTAAATGACAGTTTGTATATTTGTTCATGTCCAATTGTAATTGGTTATAGCTCAATCAAACTTGAAGAAATCTTTGACATCTGAAAATAAACATTTGAACATCTTTATGTATCTTATATTCTTATACATGA
This sequence comes from Chenopodium album, assembly GCF_948465745.1. NCBI lineage: Eukaryota > Viridiplantae > Streptophyta > Magnoliopsida > Caryophyllales > Amaranthaceae > Chenopodium > Chenopodium album. The sequence goes on along the minus strand of NC_137847.1, from coordinate 1,131,129 downwards.
ATTTAAAGTAATTAAAAAAAATATTTTGTGAAGTGTACACATGAAAGTTTATGTATAACCTTTTAAATCAAGTTCGATTTAACCTCATTCAATTTCAAGTTCAGACTCGAAATACAACTAAGCATGTTTGTAAACAAAGCCTGAACTAGCGAAAATCTTAATGTGCCAAGCTAGAACAAGACTATAAGCTTGTTCTAGCTTACGATAACTCAAACACTAACTATTCTTATCAAGCTTACCTCAATCATATTAAAATTTGGCTTGACTCGACTCATTTGCAGCTTTCATATTCTTGTGCTTAATTCTTTATTGTGTTATGATAAGGTGCTGTCAAATGCCGCTTACTGCGGTTTTTAGGAAATGCCTGTTTCAATTGCTGTTAATATTACCCTTTTCCCAAAAAGGGAATCTGTATACATAAGTCTATTTTTTTACCCTCCCTATCTAGCTGCTAATCGCGCAAGACCCTTTTTTTTTTTTTTTTTTCTTTTTCTTTTTCTTTTTTGGGCGGCGGCGCGGGGGGGGGGGGGGGGGTGGAGAGGAGATTAAAAGGATACTTTGAGGTGTTTTAATGCATTGTTCGTTCATTTGTAGCGTTCTCTTTGGTTTAATCTGTGAAGCAAATGATATGGTAAATCTATTGGTGTTAGCTATGGTTTGTTCAGGATTACATTTAAGCTTTTAGTTGATTGTTCAATTACTGCTATATTTAGTCTGTTATCATGTTAGTTTGCCCCTCATCTCTTTGATATGTGTAACGACAATGAATGTTGAAGAGGAAGAAAGAAACTCATGAAGAGTATGAGGAGATTTCGTGTAACTTAGAAGAGTGATTCATCTCAGTAGGACAAATTTAGCATTTGATAGTCCAGGGTGATTTAAGATTTAAGCTTTTGTCTGCTGCATTTGATTAGGGCTATGAATACTGATTCGCACCCCACTACACAAACTGAATCACCCATGTTGTAATGGAAGTTACATTATTTGATTTTTTATTAAGGGCTTGTTCTCTTCACCTTGTAAAAATAAGTTTTAGGTTTAATAAATTCAGATAAGTTACTATAAGGTCCGATAAGTTTAACAAGGCCTAATAAGTTTAATAAGGTCTATTAAGTTTCAATAAGTTGAATAAGGTCTAATAAGTTCCAATAAGCTATAATCATGTCTAATAATAAGGTCTAATAAGGTCCAATAAGTTTTAATAAGGTCTAATAAGTTCTAATAAATTCAATTAGGTTTAATAAGTTCAATAAGGTCTAATAAATTTAATAAGGTCTAGTAAGTTCAGGTCCAATACGGTGAAGAAAACAGGCCCTAGATTGACCCCATACTGAATTTTTGTTCAATATGACTAGTATTGACTGATTTATTATTATAAGCTGATTGATTCATATATTACCTGACTTGAGTCGACCTAAATTGAATTGAATTGCTGATCATATAAACATGATTTGCACAAACTATATATTTCCCACCTTTACACTAGCTTTCTCATTGTTGATGCTTTAAAGGCTGTTTTTGTTGCTCGTGTGAATGTTAAAATAGATTTCAATGCGTATAGATAAAGTCATTGAATGCTTTTGGTCGTGATTCTAATTGACAAAGCTTCGTTATGAACGATTGTAAACAAACAACCAAACTCATCAATTGGAGTAATTGTGTTGAATAACAAACACTTATCATATAACTAATATATAAAGCTAAACTTTTAGCCGGGTCACGAGGCAGTGACACTTGGCGTTTCAACTTTTCGCCAATTGTCACGCCACGTTGGATAAATTTAAATAGACGATAAAAAAGTTAGTTTAGAATTCTATCTGGATAGAATATTAGGATAAAATTGTTAGTTTGAGTTTTATTATCGATAAAATACCAATATTTCAGATGTACAAATTGAATTATAATTTTATTCAAAAAAAATTATTAGATTATAATTCTAAAAAATTATCATAAAAATTTATTTTTTATATCATAATATTTTTTTAAGCGAAAGAAGTAGTTCAAAGCGTAAAACATCCATTTATAATATATACTAATCGGTTAAAATTATATACTTCACAATCTAATAAAGTGGAGACCTGTCAATTAGGGTTGGGTTATGAATCATCTCAGGTTGGGTCACTTCAGATCACGGGTCAAAAACTGTTCATACTAGCACAAAGTTTCAGTTTCGGGTCAACTGAACATGCTTAGAAATTTTTTTTGATTTGCTTTATTTTTGGCTAATATTTTAAAATACCTATTATTTCAAACTTACTTTGCTATTTTTTTTTTTTTTAATTTTTTAAATCAAGTATTTTTACCAATATTATTATTAGTTATTATATGTCTATTGCATAATTTAAATCATCACAGAATCACATCATCCTAACTAATTTTGTATCAATGATAAATTTTAAAACTTGATATATAGATAGAAAGTTTATGTTATAAATTTATTAAACAACCCAGGCATCGCACGGGGCACCAAACTAGTATAGTATATAATATAAACAACTCATGCATCGACAACATAATGATAACTAATAAACCGGTGGGCTTGGGTTTGATAATCTAATGATGAATTCTTGCCACATTAATAGGACCTTGGGATATCAAATTGGTGATTGTAACCATCCCTTAACTACCAACACAACAAGATTTAGAGATAGTCACATAATTGAATCAAACTCATTATTGAGACTTTTTAGTTCTATTATGGTTCCAAACCAACATATATGACCCCAAAAGACACCCACCACATTCACTTTAATTTTAGAAAAAAGTTTCAAATCGGTCCAAAAACATGGATTATAACCTAAGTTTTGGACAATTTTTTACTTTTTTGGGCTCGAAAAAGAAAAAGGACATGGTGCTTCCCATGGACCCTATGAGGACCTGGGAGTTCATTTGGGTGGTTGGAACCATCCATATTGTCTTTAAACTGTCACTTTAGTTGGTTATGTGAGCTTATAAATTAGTTGGTTATGTGCGCACCTCCCTTCATTGACTCAAGGCCACCATGAGCTTTTTTGTGACTAGTGGTTGTATGTGGTTCCAAACAACATTATATGACCTTCGTATGCACCCCTAATGATAACTTGAGTTTTTGATACCAAAACCTAAAATCTCCGAAATTGTCCGATTTTGTGGATTATATCCTTCAAATTAGGCCTTAAGAGATTGGCAAGATTATGCATTGGGGTATTTCACGGGTTTCTAAAGGGCCTTAGGACACTTGCTTGATGCCTGAAACCATCTCATTTATGTCTTTGGCTCTTTGCCACTATTCCTTACCAATTACCATGTATTAGGAAAACAATAATTCAATAAACAAAGTGAATGAAAATCTAATTGTAGCACTTGTTTATATAGTACATGACCCTTAGGGAGTTAGGGACAACTCCCACATTTATTTCAATTTTGGAAAAAGTTCCAAAATTGGACTGTAAGTGTGAATTATAGCCTTTAATTTTAAACAAATATGGACTTTTTTAGACCCAAAATGGAAAGAAGTTAGGATGCTTCCTAGGGACCCTACGAGACCTTAGAAGACCATTTGGGTGGTTTGAATTTGTCCACCTTGACTTTAACCTGTCTATTTACCTCCCTTAATTGACACAAGATCGCCACCACGAGTCTTTTGGTGACTAATTAGTGACCGTATCCGGTTTCAAGGAACATTATATGACCTCAGGATGCATTCCTTATCATAATTTGAGTTTCGACACTAACTCCCAAAATCTCCAAAAATGGCCTCATTTTGTGTATTATTATATTATAGTCCTCAAATTGGCCTTTGGAGATCATTTTTTGACCCAACATATTTATGCACCGAGGTGTTTCATGGGGTTTCAAAGGGCCTTTAGGGCATTGGAAGGCCTACTTGATGTCCAGAACTCTCATTCATGCCTTGGCCCACCCATTGTTGATATGTCTTAGGAAAACATTGATTTAATGAGTAAAAATGAATGGAAATCTATGTATGGTGCTTCCAATTTTTAATATATAACCTTGGGGGACACCCCTTTTATTCACCTTTTTTTTTTTGAAATTTTTTCCAAAAATTAGGCTAAAAGCGTGGATTATAGCCTTCAATTTTGGACAAATTTTTACTTTTTCAGGCTCGTAAAAGGAAGAGGTCAGGATGCTCTCCATAGACCCTATGAGGCTTTGGGAGGCTATTTTGGTGGTTGGAACTGTTTACTTTACTTTTAAACTATCAATTTAGCCATGTTATGTCCACACCTCCTTTTATTAACTCAAGGCTGCCTGAGCTTTAATGTGACCAACTAGTGATTATATATAATTCAAATAACATTATATGACCCCTAGTTGCGTCCCTTACATTACTCGTGTTTTCGACATCGAGTCCCAAAATATCTGAAAATGGGTTTGATTTGTGTATTATACTACATAGTTCAAATTAAGCCTCCGGAGATCATTTGATCTGGCAAGATTATGCACCGAGGTGTTTCCTGGGTTCCTAAAGGGCATCAGAGGCCTATTTGGTCCTTAGAAACATCTCATTAATGCATGCATTAGGAAATCCGTGATTCAATAAGTGAAAATAAATGGAAGTTGTATTTTTATGCTTCCAGTTTTTTTAAAAAAAATTATGTGGTTGGGAAGGAAATCGGAATGGAGACCCTGCAGCTGGAAACCCTGTAATGTCACTGATGGTAGCTTAATTAATTATTTCAGTCTGCCTGTTAGAGTTGTATGAACCTTCATATTCTCTATTTTATTTTTGAATTGAAGTAAAATAATATATAAATGAAAATGATGTAAAATCTTCACCTAGAAAGAAACTAAGAATATTATGGGTTGAAGTTCATGAAACTTAAAATCCTTCTGAGAACATTCAATAAGAACATAATGACAGCATGGTGAAGTGCTTTCTCCATTCTGGTTGAAGTCAGTAGCTTCACTAAGCCATGAGCGATAATAGCTCAAAGGCTCTGTTTGCTGCAAAATAAATGCCACTCTTAATATTATGGATTCAGGTAATGCAGTGTGACATGAAGAGTGAGAGGCCTACCGCGATTTGTAGTTTTAGAGTCCTCTCACAAGGTCACCATTTTTTTTTGAAGTTTTTCGTGTACAGGGGTTAAATGATTGAATAAGTTGCAGTTCCAGAAAGAATAGGTATTGTGTTTTTACTGTCCATTGATGCTTAGGTTGTGGGTGTTGTATATATCTTGGCTATAGGTGTGGATGGTCTTATGATTCAGCCCCATGCAGGTGGGACTTCTTGATTATGTGCACGACTCACTAGGATCATAATGAGGATAATTTTGAGGGAATTGAAGTTAGATGAAATGGTTCAAGAGTTGGTTGAGATTGAGTTGGTCAAAACTTGATTTAGTTCCAGGGTTTGATTCATGCTCAACTCAAGGTTTTTTACGGAGTCACTTGACTTGAAAAGCTCAACTTATACGTAAACTATTCAGAAAGTAGAAATTCCTGTAAGAGTTTAGACAATGGAAATAAAAGATCAAACACTTAAAATAAGCCTATAACTCTATAAGTATTAAAACCATACAAACTATTATCTACAGCACAAGCCATTCCTTGGTTTAATCTCTACTCTCGGAGCTCATTCCCGAGTTGTTGAGGAGTTCTGAAATCGAATTTGGTGTAGCAATGCGGCATGTTGTTTTTCTATTCTTAAATGAGAAATCACCCGTTGTTTACTGGAAACTATCTTTACCAAACATGTGAAACTATCATCTTATTGATCAAACAACTTAGATGCTCAAAACAATCATTAAGACCAATGAAATAGCATATACTTAACTTATTTTGCAGTAGGAAAAAATTGCCTGGTTTTGATCATATACTTATGTCAAGTTTTAAAACGATGCGATGTGTGTTTAGCGTACGACACCATTGTGCTATGTTATTGCCATACTTAATGCTCTATAGCTATTTTGAACGAAGTGATAATCTTTGTTCATATTGTTCCTTTAAAAAAAGAATTATTGAAATTGAAGCGTTTATTGAGGCTCACGAGCGTCAATTGAATATCATGAATAACGCTTGTAATAAACTTCTTGTAATAAACAAGTCAAAATCACAAGCTTGAGCTTGCCTCGTTGACGTGCTGGTGGAGCCAAGTTGAGGTTCATTGAGCCTCATTTGCATTGTTTACGAGCAGCTTGGCTTTTGACCATCTGTTATGGGGACTATAAGTCCCATTAATTTCTTTCTCCCACTCAGACAGTCTTCAGGGTAAAGATAGGCAGTACATTGCGATTTTTCTGAAACCAAATTAGTATGAAATATCAGGCTTCACTGTCAAGCAGAAAATTGTTTTTCTATCGCATTTTTATTTATCTCCCCAAAATTTATTGATATGCAGATTATCACAAAGAAGCTTAATATTTTTCTTGGAGAATCACAACCCAATATAAAGATTTTTGCAATGAAAATTATTTCTATTAGAACTGAATTTTATTTGGATAGCAGAATCTCCTCTTAAACGAAATGGCCTTATTATCTACTTATAGTTTTAAACATTTGAACTTTTGATTATCCAAAAAAAGATTCATGACGTTGATATGCATCGGTATTTCTTCAATGCACGGGGAAATATTGACAAGAACTGAGACGCAAGAATTTTCAGTATTAGTAGATTCCGTCTGTTGCATAAAATGAAGTTAAATGCTGATGTCTGTGTCAATATATTCACTGCATAGTTGCTGCCCACATTGGTACTTTCTGGGCAGGTTCATTCTTTTTGTATGCTTCCTCAAAGTGAATAGACAATTCTAATGCTGTTCTCCAGTTTATCTTGGCACCAGATGACAATTACTGACAGAAAACTAGTTACATCAGAGAATTATAGTTTCCTTTTTTCTCTTCTTATCTTTGCTTGGTGGGAGAGATTCTAAAAAATACCGTACTTCGTTTTGCTTCAAGTGGATTACTTCAATAATTTACTAGGGTAAATAATTTTATATGTAAGTCTTTCTTTTCTCGAGACTGCAATCTAACTTATTACGGAGTACAATGTTATGAAAGAGAGTTGTCCAAAATTTTCCAATATCTAGTGAGGTGGATTGACATTTTACACTTGAATCCTGAACTTGACTCTATTTATAAAACATGAGTACACCAGTATTTTTGACAAAGGAAATGCCTGTGCCATTTCCATGCTTGACCTTCCAATCTTCCATGAAGCAACGTTGGGAGTGTGAACTTATTATGCCTCTCCAAGGTGTATAAGGTCTGATATTATTAGCTTCTGAACTTACATGGATAGTACTGATAAGCTGCTAGCAGTCATTTAGGTTTAGAATCTAGTCAATCGAATTTACATACAAGATATAAGCTCAGTGATTCATGTTGCCAATCGCAATCTCATTTTCTTTTTTCCTGTACGAGTTAAGATTCATGGTAGTCAAATCCTTGCAAGCTGGTCTTGAAGATTGAGAAGTTTTTAAATTGAAATTGATTCTTTGTATGCCCCAAAAAAAAAAAAAAAAAAAAAAAAAAAAAAAAAAAAAAAAAAAAACCCTATTATGTGCCTTCTGCCCTTCTCTACCTTCTGATTCAAGGTTAAATTGTATGCCACAAGTAGCTGAAGGTTTACTTAAATCCTTCATCATTAGGACTTTTCATTTCTTTAAGTTTAAAAGATTTGAAATTGTATGTACAGGTAATGTCACTTTGCTGTAAGGAAGGTTCATCTGATGCTGGACATAAAGGCATGAAGGAGGTAACAATTTGCCAGTTAAATCTATAAGTGACATTTACAAATTACTTCAGAATTTCAGAGTATCTTTTCTAACAGGTTGCAAAGAAATATAAAGAAGGAAAGAGGGTTGGGTTCGCAAAGTTGTCTACTGATGTTGATCTCTATATTTGTCCTCATAGTGATGCAATAATCACTATTTTAGCAAAACACGGCTTCTTCAAGGGAATGGCTGCTATCAAAGACAAATCTGATCCGCTTATTGGTTGTGCTGTGTGGAAGAAAAACTCATTCACTCCTGCCACAAAAACAGCAGAGGGTAATGCCCCACCATTAGGTCAGACTTCTAAGGAAGTTGCAACATCTGAAAAAAGTCAGACTCTCATTGAAGTTGTGCAAAATAGCAGAAGAGACAGAAGTCCAGAGCTTTTGCCCTCACCTCAAGTAAATCAAGCTAAGCAGTCTATAGTCACTGAAAATTTGACCTTAGTCAGTGGTGCCTCTGGCAACTTATCAGAGTTTAATACTGATGTGGAACCAAATAACCCTATTCCACCTACGCCTCCGGTGTCCTCAAAAAAACCTGCAGATGTTGCTGACGATGATGATCTACCTGAATATGATTTTAGAGCTACAGTTTCTCAGTCCTTAGTGAACACTACTTCAGCTGTTGCGGCACCCACTTCTGCTGAATTGAAGTCAATTGAAATGAAGTCAGAATGTCCGACTGCTTCTGTCCCTGTGCCAGATTCTCAATTTCAAAAAGGTGTTGAGAAATATTCTGAAGTGCCAAACCAAAGCTTCCCCCCAACTCAAGAACATAATCAAATTGGGCATTTTCAAGGACCAGCCCCACAAAACATGGGGCAGCAACATTTCCTTTATCAAGGACTAGTTCCGCAGAATGTAAAACAATATTCTGAAGCACATAAACCAAACTTCCCAACACAAGACCAGAACCAAACTGGGCAATCTCATGGATCAGCTCCACTAAACATGGGGCAGCAATCTGAAATAAAGATTCCTAGTTTGTCTGTACTGGAGCAGAAACCAATGGAGAAGGGTGCTGCTGGTTCGAAGCCAAGAAACCTTTTCGACGATGAAGATATGCCTGAATGGTGCCCACCAGATTTCTTGAAGAAGAGGGAAGAAGCAAATAAAAAGACAGGATCCTCATTTTCTTATAGCAAACCCAAAGTTGCTGGTTCAGGGTTTGCAAATTTAACTTCTGGTTGTCAGCTGCCCCTGCCTCCACCTCCACCTCCTCCTCCATTGACCCATATGCAGCTCGAAAGCAAAAGTCACCCAACTGCCCCTCATCTTCCTAATCCAGGTTCCAATGGTTTCTCGCATGATAGTTCCACTCCTAAATCATCCCAGATGCAGTTCGAAGAGAGAGACTACTGTTCTACCCCTCATGTTCCCCCACCTCCTCTAGTTGGTATTCCAGCAACCAATAATTTCATGCATCATATTCCTGCTGCACCAACGACCCAGATGCAATTCAGAGACAAGAATCCAGCTGCTATATCATCCCAGATGCATTTCAACGAGAGAAAGTGCCGTTCTGCCCCTCATGCTCCCCCACCTCCTCCAATTGGTAACCCAGCTACCAATAATCTCATGCATCATAGTCCAGCTGCACCATTGAGCCAGATGCATTTTAGAGACAATAATTCATCTGCTTTATCATCCCAGATGCAGTTCAACGAGAGAGAGTATCTTGCCCCTCGTGTTCCCCCACCTCCAGTCAATAACCCTTACCAAGCTGCTAATAATTTCGTGCATCATAATCCAGTTGCTCGATCAACCCAGATGCAATTTGGAGATGCAAATTTCTCTCCTGCCCCTCGTCCTCCTCCACCATACATTGATAAGCCCACAAACAATGGTGCCACCCATCAGAATCCTGCCTTTCCTCTGGGTTTCGCACCAAGTCCTGCTTTCAGGCCTTGTTTTGATCAGCCTGGTATGACGAATCCTATCCATCCCCATATTCGGAGTACAAGGCCCTGACTTTCGGGTGTTTTCTAGGGTGGTTGGAGAGAGCAATAGAAGGTATTTATAACTTTGTAGAGAGAAGCCTAGGTATGGAGATATAATATAGTTTGAGCCGAAACTGACAGTAGTTTCAAGTTGTGTAAATAAGATAGAAATTAATTTTCCAACCAGTAGATTTCTGTAATTTGAAAGTCTAGTGTCAATGCTAGTTTGCTGACATCAGCTCATACACTATTCTCCATTGTTTGGTTGCAAGCAGTTTTTTTTTTTTTTTTTTTTTATATTTTTTTTTTTTTTTTTTTAATGTAACATCTATATTATACAGATTTGGAAGCATAACCATAGAGACAGAAATGCTTCTTTTACAACCAAGAAAAAAAAAAGTACGTGTTATTTTAAACTTGCATATTTTTTTTTATATTGAACATCGATTATTTTATTATACTCTAATTCTATAAAATTCATGTAATTTTGATATGAATTTCTTATTATTTCAATTTATATATATGTTATTTTTAAATACGTACATGTTATTTCATTCTTGCATGCTTTTTTTTTTTTTTTTTTAAATATACATATTATTGAAGTTAATAAGTAAATAACATACTATTTTAGCAAAATAACACAAGATTTAAACAAAATAACATAAGGTTTAGGCAAAATGACTCAAACATAATTAGTATGGAGTACATGATGCAGGAGTATGTAATACTAATTGCCTTTGGCACGTATTTTGAGGGAGATTAGACTAGGTAAATGGATAAATTAATTTACAAAATTTTACCACCGATAAGAAGAAAGGATTAAGTTGCTACGGTTTAAATTTCATAGCTTACAGAGGAAGTAATTTATAGTGTGAGAATAGTGCAAGTTTCGGAAAGTTTCATCTAAAAGGAAATGGAGTTAGTATTAGACTAGGATGGGAGGGCAGGGGTTTTTGTTTTTAACCAATTACAGTGCGTGAGGACTGCCTGGTTGACTAGGATGGGAGGGCAGGGGTTTTTGTTTTTAACCAATATTAGACTAGGAATACTACATGCTTACTGTAAAATTTAAGATGCATATGCATATTACATGGGTATATCTTCCAGGTGCTCTAATAATTAAGAATAAGAATGAACAAATTCTTTCTGGCTGAATTGACAGACAACTTTGGGTGACGTCCAACATATGAAGTAACCAGCTAATCTATATGCAATTAGGCAAACAAAACAATGCAGAACCATCAGCAAAAACAGAGACATGGGTCACATGTCAATATGGCATTCTTCATCTTTAAGTTATATAAAGATCATTAAGACCAAGATTTTTCAAATACCACACAACTGCACTGATGAAAGAAAAGAGGGGGGAAAACAATTTAAAGGCTTTACAAGGATCCACAGAACATTGGCCAAACTATCAAGGATCGAAATCATCAACAGTAAGCCAGCCAGTCGAATCCTCACCCTCTGAATCTCTATCTCGCAAACTTGAGTGGCCTTTCACCTCGCTGCCTCTGGCTTCCACATTTTTATTCAATCGAACCCATTCATTGGACCCTTCTGGTGATGAAGTTCCCTTTGACTGTGACGGCTCTGAGCTTGATAGTCTAATAGGGAGATCATTATCATCATCTTCAAGATCACTGAAAGAGACATCATCTTCACTTTGAAATTGCTTTGGAGCAGCTGCAGAAGTTCCTATAGAAACGAATTTTCCCTTTTCTTCCCACTTATCAGGCTTAGCATCAGATTCATTACGATCATTAAAGGTACAACTGCTCCCATCCTCTGCCTCTAGAATCTTCTTGTCGTTGTCTGATTCTGTACCTTTTACACTTTCTGATGCGTTTGAATTCTCTGACGCTGTTACATCCTCAGCAGATTGGCTATTGTTCATTGGTGTGTCACCTTCGTTGTCAGAGCTACCCGATTGGGGATTTTCAGAATTAATATCCTTGCTCTTCTTAGCTTGAAGCATTGTCAGCAGTATCTCTCTTGCTTCAACAATCTGCAGGTGAAATTAGTCATGTTACATACTTCAATAAAACTCTGTGGCTTCATAATCTCCAACACTCCCTTATAGTCTTATGTAAACAATAAAAACACGTTACGCCAAATATAGTCAAAACCTCATTATGTAACACTTCTTCATATTGCTTTTTTCACAAAAGTTTCGATCTCAAATCCTCAGAATACAACAAAAGAGAAGAATTGTCAATATTCAATACCAAATTTACCAAGCACACTACTAATGATAGGTAAATGAACTTGTGTGTAATTTGCAAGAAAAGTCACACCCCGAAGTCCATAATAATACGATTAAATTCCCAAAGTATCTCCATGGATTCATTTACCTTTGTAAACTTTAATTATAACTCATCACCAATCTGAAGGTGGCATAATGAACAAGTAACATACTAAGAGAATAAAGGCCTGACATAGACATTGTTATGAACTTATGAGCTACCTTTAAAAAGTGCATATAAACAAAACCATCACCATTATTATTAGTGCCTACCAAACAGAATGAAAGGGTCAAAATTATAATTTACAGGTGAAAGAAAAGTAGAAAACAATGAAGAAAGGGAGGGGGCAGCAGGGATGTAAATCCATATTAAACATTTCTATGATGCAACGCAGTCATCTTTTCAAATATTTCAGCAAACAAAGTAGCTAGTTTAATATTTCAAGGAAGAAAGAAAGATAATGAGGATAAGTGAGGTATTGATCAACAACTCAGTTCATATCCAGGATAGTCTAAAGGCGCAGTGTCACAAGCCAAATACAAACAATCAAAGGCAAAAATAACAGATAAAGCACCCACCACCCCCCCCCCCCCCCCCCCCAAAAAAAAAAAAATAAAAAAAAAAAAAAAGGAAATGTAAATCTTGCCTCAGGAGTCGATAGAAGCTCTAGGTCCTCATCATTTAACCTTGGATGCAACAAAATAAAATATATCTTCCAAAACTGCTTCTCACTTTTGTCACTACTAATCTGACTTTTGAGTTCAGCAAGACCTGGAACCAACTGCTCAACAGTTGAGGCATGCTCATACTGAACTTCAGACATATCAAACTCTGCAAATAGACCAACACAAAGCTGAGGACAACACAAGAGCCATTTGCAAAATACTCGTATGGCAGAGCACAGGACAAAAAGTCACAAAACAGTTACAAGCAGAAGATTGTCATCATAAATCTTATAGCAGACATCGACTGCTCAATTTGAGATTTACGAAGTACATTAGAAAGTGCAATAACATTAAAAGACATCTTTACTACATTTCAAAAAAAAAAAAAAAAAAGACATCTTTAGATCATTTAATTTTCACTACTAGGATACAAATGTTAATTCACAGTTCAGAGTGATCAGCAAGTTCATTCAGGTAATCTGTAGTCAAACCTGCGTCATCACCAACTACTTTTTTCACCCTATAATGTATTTCACTTCCACCTTGGTAACCATAGAAGAATACGGGTACAAGCATAAAAAAAAGGTCTTAAGTTGATCCATAGCCACTGTTAATAGAGCATCATCTTTTTAGCATGAAATCATCAATCATTAACAGCTAAACTACTCAAGTTAAAATTAATTTTTTTTTTTTTAAGACATGAATGTCCTAAATCCTTTAAAACAACTGTATCATCCCAACTAGCTGACAAATTAAAATTAAAGATGAGAGTATCTAAAAGACGATAAAGACAGTCAAGCTAGGTGGCTGCTAGTTGTTATTGCTACTAAAATCAGCTCATAGTTACCCCAAACACATACCTAGGATTGCCATCCATCTATGACAAAATAAGAATGAAACCAAAGCATTCTAAAGCTAAAACAAAGGCAATGCTACATAACAATCCATCTTAACCACAACATACAAATTGAGGCAAGAAACACACTGAAACCTCAAAAGAACAAAAGGGTCTATGGCCACCACTCAATGACATACATCATCCTTCTCAAATTAACCATAAAAACATATCCTCATTTCGATCCCTTGGGTCCTAAATTGAACACTAATACACTACTACAAATTCTTCAGATAACTACTATACTTTTAAGTCACAATTACAAACACTACTTACATGCCACAATTTCACCACCAACATGTCCATGTTCTAGTGATTGTACAAAAATCACCCTAAATTGCATCACAGCTACGGCCACCAACAACGCGATCTCAATCCCACCAATATGCAAATCTAACACCATTTTCGAAATGAAGATCACAATAACTACTAAAGAAATCACCATCAAATTCAAGCAGAAATGCCCAAAAGGGGGAAATTTGTAGATCACAAGTTCACATCAATAATCATAAAACTATATATATCAATATGCCAAATTGCCAATCACAATCTCAAACACAAAACCAACAAATTCAACTAAAAACCCAAAAAAGGAAATAAATTTTTTAAAAAAAATTAACATTTTACCATGATCAAGTGACAAAGGAAATTCAGTCCAAAGTTCAGGGCGATTAGAAATCTGTTGAGCAAACTCAATCACTTCATCATTAACACCAGCAACTTCTTCTTCATCATCATCATCTTCATAATCATCACCATCATTATAATTTCTATCATTACTAATCATAGTATTAACATTATTTTCTTCATCATTTATATGAAGAAAATTGGAAGCAAGTTTAGAAATTTCAGAAACAGCTTTGTTACTGGAAAAGATAGAGAGAGAAGATTTGAAAGTTCCCTTAATTTCTTCCAAGTCACTTCGAATACCCTCGAAGGTTCTAGAAGAAGGGGACCCGCCATCGCCGGAATTCGAGGTTTCCGGCGAAATAAAGGCGCGAAATTGCCGCCCAATCGATTCTCCAATCGCCGTGAATTCCTCCTTCACTCCAGAAACGGCGTCGTTTCTGGGTTCTTCTTGTTCATCTTCTTCCTCTTCATCTTGTTCATCATTGGAAAATTGGAGGGATTTGAAGGGGTTTGGGAGTGGAATTGAAAGCCAAGACATTAAAAAATTAATGGGTTTTTCGCATTAATTACTATGGAATTGAAAATTTGCATAAAATTCTGGGAATCTTGAAAAAAATTTGGGAATTTGTGGGAATATGACGATGATGATGATGATGGGTATTTTTAAGGGTAAAAAAATTGGGAAATTTGATCGAAATTTTCTTGGGTTGGTTCACTTTAATATGTGAAAATTAGGAACTTTTTGGATAGTATAAAGATGGAATTGCTAGAATAAGCAATTTGGGGGGCTTCTGAGTTGTACAATAAACCTTCTTTTTATGCATCTTCAATGTTATTTTATTAGGTTATTGAAAGATGCATCTAAATCTAATGTAATCAACTAATCATGTACTAGGAGATGATTATGGTACATATTTAATGCATCTAGATTTGGGTATGATAAAATTGTATTCTTTTTTAATTTAGGAGGAAGTTTGGAATTGATTTTGTATAAACGATGGCGTGTTAGTTGTTTAACATTTTAGAGGAATGTTTTAAATCAATATGATCAATTTAAGGTAAAATTTCTTTTTAAGAATCAAGTTTTGGATGATTTATGAATTATAAGGTGTGTGAGCATAATGTAATTGTTTTGCACAAACTAGTAGAGGATTTTTATTGTTGTTAGATACTTGTAGTTTGAACACTACTACTATAAACAACCAACATCAACGACAGTGTAATATCCTAATAAAATCACGACACCTGATTTCAAAAAACCCACGACACCTGATGGGTTTTTTGGATGCGTAATTAGTGATTAAAAACATCTCTTACAACTATGGACTACCATTATACCTAATTTCAGATTAGACATGCCGTTAGACCAAATTCATTTTCAAGACATTAGAATAGTGTTGGTAAGCCTATTTTGGTTCCAAACCAATTAATATAACCCTAGTAAACATTCCTTATGTCCATTTCATTATTGACAAAAATTCATAAATAATGACATAAAATTGTGAATTATAAGCTTCAATTGTAGATCAATTTGAACTCGAAAAGGATAGAGTACGTGGTGTTTCTCATGCATCTCATGAGACCCCAAGATGCCACTTAGGTGGTTGAAATCATCTAGTTTGCCTCATAACTATTATTTTAACTAGTTACAAACACGCCCCTTGTCAATGACTCGAGGCTATCTCAAGACTTTATGTGACCAACCAATGGATGTATATGGTTCCAAACAACGTATTGTGACCCTGAGATGCATACCTTACTATTACTTGAGTTTTCGATGCTAAGTCCAAAAATCTCCAAAATGGTTTGATTTGGTGTATTATAATCTTCAATAAAGCCTCTGGGGAACATTTTAGAGCCTGTCAATTTTAGGCCCCAATGTGTTTCAAATCCGATCCAGAGGTCTATTTGGACATTTGGTGCTAAAATCATCTAATTCGTCATGCCTTGGCCAATGATTAGTTATTGAAATACTGCATAGGCAAGTGTGAAATGAAAAGTGTTGCAAGTATTAAAAATAAAAATAGAGGAACTCTATGAATTGAATGGCAAATTTTGAAGAAAGTTTCAAGCTTTGTTCATTTTCATAACAAGAAAACGGCACAACAAATATTTTTGAGGGCTCTGCCCTAGAAAGATTCATTCATTCATATTTATATCACCATTACACCATTGATAGTGTGACAGCACACCAAAGAAAAAGACAGCTAGAACATTCTGTCCTTACATAGCAGCTATACAAGAAACAGACAAAAAAAACTAACTACCCCATGCTATACAGCACGTAGTATTTCCTACACTCCCCCCTCAAGTTGGACTTGGGATAAATTACCAAGTCCTAACTTGGAACTTAGAAACCAGTGCTGATGACCAGGTAAGGATTTTGTCGTGATATCTACAAGTTGAAGAGAAGATTTGACATGAACAGTAGTAATTAGACCACTTTCAATGTTTTCTCGAATATAGTAACAATCCACCTTTGGATGTTTTGTGCGCTCATGAAAAACAAAGTTATGAGCAATGTATTGTGCAGACTTATTATCACAGAACAGTGTGACAGGAAGTTGAACATGTTCTAGATCTTCAAGGATCCCATTAACCCAAGCTACTTCACTTGTTGTCTGAGACATGCTTCTGAGCTCGGTTTCACATGAGGATTTTGACACCACCTTTTGCTTCTTTGTTTTCCAGAAAACTAAACAAGTTCCTAAGAAAACACAATATCCTGTCAAGGATCGACCACTATGAGCACAACTTCCCCAATCAGCATCAGAGAAGGCTGTTAAATATTCATCCCCTGTGCTTGGATAGAACAATCCAAGGTCAAGAGTTCCTTTCAAATATTTTATCACATGAAGAGCAATTGCCATGTGAGGTTTTCTGGGACAGCTTAGATATTAACTAAGCTGTTGAACATAATAGGATAAATCAGGCCTTGAAAGATTTAAATAGAGCAGTCTGCCAATCAATCTTCGAAATACTTCTTAATCTTCCATTAACTCTCCATCTTCTGTTGAGAGTTTGACTCCCTTAGGGAAAGGAAAGCTTGATGTTGTACAATTACTCATTCCACAATCATTCACAATATCCGTAGCATACTTTCTCTGGTTTATCATGGTTCCATGAGCACTTCTTGCTACTTCTATTCCCAGAAAATACTTGAGATGTCCCAGGTCTTTTGTGGTGAACTCTTCATTTATTCTCTTCTTAATGTGCTCAATCATTGAGTCATTATCTCCAATGATCAGAAGATCATCTACATAAACCAAAATTATGCATATTCTCTCATCTTGCTTCCTGTAAAAGACAGAATTGTCTCTCACACATTGCTTGAATTTATGCTGTAAAAGAAACTTCTTCAGCTCCAAATTCCACTGCCTCGAGGCTAGCTTTAACCCATATAAGCTTTTCTTGAGTCTGCAAACATTTCCTTCCTGAGATGTCTCATACCCTGCATGAATCCTTAAGTATATTTCTTCTTCTAAGTGCCCATGTAGAAAGACATTATTAATATCCAGTTGATGCAAAACCCACCCTCTCAAAGTAGCAAGAGCAATCAACATTCTAATAGTAGCAAACTTTGCTACATGAGAGAAAGTGGTTTTGTAATCTTTACCCTTTATCTTTTTATCTCCTCTGGCAACCAGTCTTGCTTTAATCCTTTCAATACTGCCATCTGTATTATACTTTATCTTGTACACCCATTTGCTATCTGTCGCTTTCCTTCCCTCTGGAAGAAAAGTCACTTCCCATGCATCATTCTTTTCAAGAGCACTTATCTCTTCCTACATTGCCTTGATCCACTTAAGATCTTTAGAAGCTTCATTGTAAGTTGTTGCTTCTCTTACACTCATCACATTGTTGAGTGATGCTATATATCCCTCATCATAGTATTCTTGGTTTTCTAGACTACTCATAACCAAGTTTCCAACACTATTAGCATTTTCCTTTTCTTCATTGTTTCTTCCCTTTCTTTCTTCCATTATGAACTCTTTGAATTTTGCTGGAATTCTCCTGTTTCTTTCTGGTCTTTTCAATTCTTCTTGACTCTCCACTTGAGTCACTTCAGGTAACTCAACCCCAACAATTTTTGCACCTTCCTGTTGGTGTTGAGTTGAATTGTCTGAATTTTCTTCTTGCTGATCTTCAGCTTCACTAGATCTGTCAAGACTGAGAGTGTTACTTGCATCATCCACCTCTTTCTCAGCTCTAATAAACTCATCTTCTTCATGACTGATTGGAATAGCCACACTAACAGGATTTTCTTCAAACTCAGTGGTGCCTTGTTTGAAAGGTAAAATTCCTTCCTTGAACACAACATTCTTGCAAACAAATATTTTATTAGTTTGCAAATCATAAACTCTGTATCCCTTTTGGTTACTAGGGTATCCTAACATGATACATCTAGTACCTTTAGAGGCAACTTTATCACCCTTTCTTTGTGTGTTGCTTGCATAGCACAGACATCCAATCACCCTTAGATGATTGTAATCTGGTTTTCTTCTCATCAGAATTTCAAAAGGAGTTTCCCAATTCAGAAGAGCACTAGGAAGCATATTTATTATATGAGTTGCTACAAGAATACATTCTGCCTAAAATTTGCTTGGCAAACCAACATGGATCTTAATTGCTCTAGTTGTTTCTACAAGGTGTCTATGCTTCCTTTCCACCCTTCCATTCTGCTGGGGATTCCCTGCTACACTTCTTTGGTGAACAATACCCTTTTTTGCAAAAATGGCAGAGCATTCTTCCTGAAATATTTCAGTTCCATTATCACTTCTAACAACCTTTACAGTTGTTTTAAAATGATTCTCAATATAAGTAAAGAAAGCAACTAAAATATCTCTCACTTGCTCTTTACTGTAAAGCAAATGAGTCCAAGTGACTCTAGAATGGTCATCAAGGATGGTTAAAAAATATCTTCCACCTGTTAATGCAGGAATCCTGTATGCTCCCCAAAGATCTATATGCAGCAAATCAAACACGTTTTCTGCCATAGAGTGACTAACAGGGAAAGGTAACTTATGATGCTTAATTGGCTAAACAACATGTATCACAAAAGAAATCATTCAAACCCTTACATTAACAGAAAGATAAATGTTTCATCTTAGATAAGGATCCATGTCCCAATCTTTGATGCATCAAGTTCAACTGTTGTTCATTATTACACTTCAAAACTGAATTATTACATTCTACTCCATTACTTCTTTCATCCTTGATTACTTCTTTCTTGCATTCTTCATTCTGCTCTCCCTTTATCTCCAGTTTGTAGATCCCACCTACCTTCCTTCATGTTCCCATTGTTCTTCCACTAGAAGGGTCCCGAAACATACATTCACTGTCAGTGAATATCACCCTCAGTTTTGCTTGTTCCATTAGTCTGCTCACAGATAGCAGATTATGTTTAAACTCAGGTATATGTAAAACATTTTTGAGTCCTATGTCTAGACTTAGTGAGACACTTCCATTTCTTTCACAAATCTCATAGTCCCATCTGGAATCCCTACAGAAACAGGTTTCTTTAAAGTTCTCATCTCAACAAAGAGATCTTTACTGCTTGCCATGTGATCTGAGGCTCCTGAATCTATGATCCAGGATTTCTTGCCAAAGATCTCATAATAAGAGCATGCATTGTAAGAGGAAATTATACCTGCAAAGTTGCTCAAATGTGAATTAGCTTCGGAAGAAATTGCTCCATCTTGCTGCTTTCCATTCATGGCCTTTAAGACCCATTGAACTACTGCATTCACCATCTCCTTCGAAGTTCCCCCATCATCTAAAGGAGTTTCCTGCACTTCATCTTCCTTTCCAGCACTCACATTTACAGCATGACTCACTGATCCCTTTCGCTTTGAAGGATTTTTAAACCAGTTTGGGTACCCATTCAGCTTGAAACAACCCTCTTTCACATGTCCTCTCATCTTACAATGCTCACAAATACTTTCTCTGCTCTTCTTTGGTTTCTCTCTTCTGAAAAACCTTACCTTAGCATTGTTATTGCTCTGTTGAGACCCTCCATTGGCGTATTTACTTACTGCCATAGCACTCAATTCAAATGTTGATTCCATTGTACTACAAACCTCCTTTTGCTTTTCAACCTGTTGTATCATATGATATGCCTTGTTCATTGTTGGCAAAGGATCCACGCCCAAAATATTTCCTTTCATATTATCATAAATTCCTTTCAAACCCATCAAGAAATCAATCACTTTGTTCTTAGCATCTCTCTCTACCAGTTTCTTTATGACATTGCAAGTGCATTTTGTCATGGCTCCACAACTACACTCGGGATATCCTTCAAGACTACTTATTTCATCCCAATAACTTCTAAGTTTCCCATAGTAATCTCCCACACTCTTTTCATTTTGCTGCAAACCATTTACTTCCTTTTTTAATAGGTATAGTTGAGGTGCATTAGTTTCACCATATCTTTCCAGAAATTCATTCCAAAATCTCTAGCAGATTCACATATAAGCATTTGCTCAGCAATTTTAGGTGAAACAGAGGCGGACAACCAACATCTTATCATATAATCATTTCTAACCCATTTACTCAAATCTTCAAAGTTAATAGTGCGTTTTTTGACCTTACCATCAATGAAGCCAACTTGTTCTTTGCTCCTAGAGTCATCCTCACGCTTCTGCTCCAGTTCAGATAATTGCTTCCATTGAAAACAATGCTTCCCAATGAATTTGTCGAATGATCAGAACTGCCTAAGTAGTAAGGATTAGCATAAGGCACTACAAGATTCTCTCCCATTTTTGTGTTTGAAGAATTTGAGTTGATTTTGTTATAAAAGATTAAATTTTTAGATTTTTGAGTTCCACAACCTGGTGAGCTCTGATACCATGAAGAAAGTTTCAAGCTTTGTTCATTTTCATAAGAAGAAAACAGCGCAGTAAATATTTTTGAGGGCTCTGCCCTAGAAAGATTCACTCATTCATATTTATATCACCATTACACCATTGATAGTGTGACAACACACCAAAGAAAAAGACAGCTAGAACATTCTGTTCTTACATAGCAGCTATACCAGAAACAGACAAAAAAAACCAACTACCCCATGCTATACAGCACATAGTATTCCTACAAATTTAAAATTCATAATCAATCAGATAACTCTCAAACTCCAGACTCGAATCAAAAGCACAAAAATCGAAGTCATACAAGCAATACAAAAAAAAAATGAAAAATTAGTACAAATTGTTATTCAAATCTTAAGCTATACGCTCTGCTGAAGTATGTGATAAAAATTCAAAGTACCTGCTCAACATATTCAACAAATAAGCAGGTCAAATAATTACATCAATTATTAAACTACAGTTTCTCCAAGAATGATCAATAAAATCAAATGTCTGTCCTCCCTATAATTATCAAACAATAACCCTGCTATTCCTATCTAAACATACACAAAATATGGTACACAAACCACTTTTCAATATACTCGTCTATCATTTGTTCTCTCTCGTATTTATAGCAAGTAATTCACGTGGAAACTCATAACATTCCCGTGTATGGGTTATATGTTTGCATGGGCATGGCAGGACCATAGGGGTTGGCTGCATAAGGATTGCCAAATGGGTTCATGGCTGGTGCCTGTTGTTGATGGCCCATCATCATCTGCTGCTGCAACATGAATGCTTGCTGCTGATTGGCCATTGCAGCCATCTGAGCAGATTGTGGTGCAACCATAGCATTTGAGGCGTAATACGGGCCATGGACAGGTTGCTGCATCATTGGATTGATCAATGGAGCAGGCTCCCATGGATTGTAGCTCGTCGTCTGGTTGGTCCTTCTCATTGCATCATCATACAGGCTGTCTAGTGTTAGCAAATCCAGTCCTCCAGCCTAGTGTTCAAAAAGTAGGAAAAAGTCACTAAAAGTTGTATTTCAAGACAGCAATGCAAATTCTTCAAATTATCGGAGAGGTAAAATATAACATTTCACATTAATGAGCACAAATGCTCCCAAGCGGTGCTTTCATGTTTGACACATTGCGTGCCAAAAACATGCCTCAGGGCTCAGATCCACATATCCATCTTCAGACGAGCAATAATATATATTCTAATTGCTCTATGCTTTCTTATATTCTTGTTAATCATCAAACAGAGAGTATTATCAGCTTCCAATACAAAACTACACGTATACCTTTTATCTAGATACCTATTACAGAGTATAATATACTCTTTTCAGCAAGTTCTCACTACTATTTCTTTGAAGCAGGGCCCCCGGCCCCACACCCACTCACATTTTTCTCATAGCCTCCAAGCAAACTAATAATTTAGCATTAAATTGATTAAATATTCGAGGTAGCTATATTCTGATTATCTTATATGGTGTTTAACTTTGGATTGTTTAACATATGCTTTTCCAAAGCATGTCTAATTCTGTAGTCCTAAGGTTTTTCTCTTCCCATGTTCGCATCATAGCCCATACCAGCATTTATATACGTATCAAAAATTCAAAATAACCTAGTAATTATATACGGTCCACAAGCATTAAATGGCTTATATGTCTTCTTGATCCTATAACAGGCAATTTTGTTATTTTATTATGGGGCAATGTAACTTGTTTAAATTGTACCAGGACTATTAACAAACAAACAAGTTTGCAATTGAGAATATACCAGCTTGGTAGTGGCAACGGCACTCTCATTTGAGCTTGGTGCAGTAACAAGTGCCAGTTCCCAACCAGTCGTGCCATTTTCCAGCTTGGGAGCTGGAGGTGTAGCTGATAGGTCATCTGTAACAGTATCAAAACACTTCTTTAAAAAGAATTATGTTTCAAAAGATAGTTTTGAGTTCATAGTCCATAAGACAACATGAGTCTTACCGATTGGAACAATAGCAAGAGCCATTGCTTTCTTATCTTCTAAATCTGAAGCAACTGGCTTGGGATCGTCCATACTCTGCCAGAACAGAGAGGTAAACTATTACATGGGGGTAGAAGTGTTTCATGCA
Source organism: Chenopodium album (assembly GCF_948465745.1). NCBI lineage: Eukaryota > Viridiplantae > Streptophyta > Magnoliopsida > Caryophyllales > Amaranthaceae > Chenopodium > Chenopodium album. Next base: position 1,108,070 of record NC_137847.1, on the reverse strand, counting down.
GATGGATTCTTTGTTGGGTAAACGCAAGCATAAAAGCCTGTAAATGAGAAAACTTACCAATAAATCAGGAACTTCGGTCACGACTTTTTCCTCCTTGACTGGTTCTGGAGGAGGAGGTGATGGTGGATGTTCCTCCTTAACATCAGTAACATCTTTGTCCTCAATTGCTAGGACTACGGTAGATTTTTCATCAACCACATGTTTGACCTGTTTAATTGAAGTTAATAGAATCAGAAATTCATACAAATCTACAAGTAACAATTTTGATCATGCTGTTTTTTTTAATACATTGAAAAGGATTTTTTTTTTTTTCCAGTGATGTCAACAAATAATCATCAATTCCCACAAAGTAGGGAAAAGGGAAAAAGAAAAGACATAGAAGAGTCAACATATAAACAAGAAACTGTTCACACAAATATGATTTGGCGACTGGAATTTGAACATTGACCAAAAATTTGATTTTGACCACCACTCTCTCAAGAAAGAGCACAAGAGCAACATGCTATCATCAACCACCATATTTCATTTCCGTACCTGTTCTTTGCGGAAAGTTGAACCTCTAGGTACTTCTCTCACATATTCTTCCATTGCTTGTAAGAATGAAGGAGGAGGCTGTATTAACAATATAAAGACATATTTTAGAAGCTATAGGATTGAAGGAGAAAGGAGATTTGTCCAAGGAGCTTCTTTAAAACCTGTTCAATTTTTGTAAACCTCTCTCCACGCCCAACATCAAGGCTCTTGCAGACTTCATAGAACTCCGACAGTCTTTCAGCCTACAATTAGATATAAATGTCAAATCCCAGAGTTGGAACTAGCAGAGTGTGCAGCAAATCATCTCAAGAACTCGACACAGACCTGTTGTCCTGCTCTACGATATATATCGAGGGCCCTCAGTGCATCACTTCTTTGCATCTCAAAGAACTGTAAATAATATAGTTTGCAGTGAATAAGAATATTTTCTGAATAGAATTAATAAAGTAAAGAAGGAGAGCAGTGGCAAGTAAACCCACCTTGTCAACTAGGTTAACCGTACCATCACTGATAGCGCTATAGATTTTAGTACTTTCTGAAGCAACCTACTCGAAATTATTTGAAAGTCAGCAACTCAGCACAACATAATGGTGTCAACTCAAACACACTACAAGTTGTATAAAAGTTGATAGAGTAAAGCTGTAAAGCCACACATACCAGTGAAAGTGCCAATTGAATAACATGATTATGAACAGCTGCTCCATCAGGCTGCATAAAAATTCAATGCTCATGCATAAAATTGGAGAACAAAGCTATTTTGACAAGACATCAGACGCTCATACATGAGAAAAAAAAAAAAAAAAAAAAAAAAAAACTTGGAACAAATAATATGTTATTTATGCTCACACTAAAGGAATTGGAACTTCATGCTTGTCAAACTTACAGAACAAGAAATCATACCTGGCAACCAAGGACCCGGTAAAGAAGCTGCTGTAATGCTGGTAATTGATCGAGCAAGTCAACTGTATCAAGATCTTTTGTTCTCTGCACAGAAGATAGATATATGTTGACTATTTAGCTAAAATCATGCCATAATGGGAAAGTTCAAGCTGAAGACAAGCAACCAGGTATAACGAAATGCATAAGGAGAAGAATTCAAATGTCTTACAGGGCGCTCAGTCTCAACATCATATTTCAGGACACGGAAACATTCCAGCCTTTCTTCCAAAAATAAGGCATAAGCACGAACCCAAGCAGAGTAATCCCATGCTGAACAAAATATTGTGGCAAATTCAGCAATGAAAAACCTTGCCAAAGGCATTGAACAGTTAATTTAAGCAGATATCTGAAACAATCAAACAATACCACTTGCACTTGAATCATCTCTGAAATGCGACATATTGAGCATATGATTCCTGCTCCTTTCATAGTTAATAAGCTCCTCTTGGAATGTTGGGTCCACTTCCCTCAATGCACGATGAATAACAACCAGAGTTTTTAAAGCAACCTAAAAACAAAAACAAAAAAAAGATGAAAAGCAAAGGATTAAGGAGTTTCAATGCAATTTAAGCCAGACGACACCATGCAAAAAACCTTTGATGATTAGCTTTACTGGTGACAATATTACAAGTCTCTATATCACTAGTAACTAATACAGTTCAAAAATTACAAGGCAAAACATCTACATGGCAGTCAATAGATAAATTTATCTCCACGCTCACAACATACCGCCCAATTATGTGTTCTTGATAAGCGCCTAGCAAGAGCATGTATGCAATATGCTACATCAGCCCGAGGTCTTGTAGCAGAAACTGCTGCAAATATTGCTGCACACAGAAATAAAAAGAAATACTCAACAAAGACCCAAATGCTTTACAAGATAACACAATCAAATAAATAGCCAAAATGTATGCACAACATACACTTCATCTCAAGTAACCAAATGTCCAAATCACAACAATCAACAACACCCACCTCTTATGTGTCTCTCTTTCGCCGGTCGCTCAACATGATTAGTAGCCTTGACAATTGCTACATCTAGCTCCTAAAACAACACATCCATTCATAACAAAAATGTATCACGATTACAATAACTAATTCAACAAGAAAATTATCACAGAAACAAAAAAGAATTAATACCTTATAACCACTATTTACTTTAGCTAAGCTAATTGTTGTGGTATCCTTAATGGATCCCAAATATTTCCTCAAACTACTATTTGTACCTCCTCCTCCTCCTGCCATAATCTCCCTGTAAGAAATATTTTTCAAAACCTCATTACAATGATCCAATATAAAATCATCTTATAAACACATAAAATTGCGGTCATTACAATTATATCATCCTTAATAACAGAACTACAGATCAAAAACCCTTGCTTCAGTGTCTGATAAACTCAATAAGAAAGGCATCATTTTTTATTACATACCCAGAAAAATTCAATAACTCCTCCACATAATTCAATGAATTGTTTAATACTTTAACATTCAACAGCTAATTTTAAACTAACATTTAACATGAACAACTACTAAATTACACAACAAATTCCACATAAGATATGATCTTGCAACATTTATAATATTAAAATTAAAAAACAGCTAAACTTCTGCAAAATTAAGCTGGAATTTACTAAAGATAGCACTAACATTTAAACTATACTGTATTAATTTTACAAGTAAGGATCCAAAACCCAAGTACCCAGGATTCAAAATTGAAAATTTGCAGCAAATTAAGCTCAATTTGTGAAAATTCAAAATCAAATTAGAAGTTGAAACTGTTGAGTAAAACAAATAACAGAGATTCAAAATTTTGGGAAAACAAATATAAATTAAAAAACCCAACTCACCTTAAACTCAAAGTCTGAAATTCGACAAAACCCAGAAAATTTGGGAGAAAATAAAGGAAAAACAATATATAGGAGAGAGAATGGACGCCTGCAAACAATGAAAAGTCGACCCACCAGAAGAAGAAGAAGAATAGTAAGAGAAAATATTAAAATTAAAATTAAAATTATTTTAATTTTATTATTTATTTTAGGTTTGGGTGGCTCGTCGGTGTCCTTTGAGTCCAATGACAATAATTCTTTTTTTTTCCACCCCTTTATTCTTTTTTACTAGGACAAGAAAAAACAATGTTTGAAAAATATTAGTGTAATAGTGCGTGGTCAAAGAAAATTCTAAAAAAAATAAATTTAAATAACTAAAGAAATGATGAGGAGTGACCGAGTAAAAGATAAGATGTATTTCCTCGGTTATTTTACTTAAAACATAATTTTTATGCACGTATTTTAGGAGTTGATTAGAGAAAATAAATGATGTTTCATCAAAATAATTTTAACACACAAAATAGGAGAGTTAGGTGGTATATGTAAAAATCTTGTCAAAAAGATTTGTCCATTTTCATTATCTATCTCTTCCTAAAATAATGTGTATTGAAGGTCAATTGCAAATAAAAGAAACGGATTGGTCTAATGGTTAAAGCATTTGTTTATGTTATGATAGGTTACATTTTTTTACACTTCACCTTCATTTGTAATTTGTATTGCATTTCTTGTGACTTAGGCCTTGTTTAATTCACCTTATTTTCACTTATTTCAGAAAAAATAAGTTCAAATCAGATCATCGTTTTTTGTGCAGTTTTTTATCGCTAAATATCTTTAATTTCGTAATGAAAAAAATTATGAAAATCACATATTAATAAAATACACATTATTACGAATCTAACAAGATCCCACTTGATATAAATTTTTTCGTATAGATTATCGTATATTTAAGGTCAAAGTTTGGTCAAATCTAACATTCGGATTAGATTAGACCAGACATGATCAGATAAGTTCTGATAAGCAAAAATAAGGCGAACCAAACAAAGCCTATTTGGATTTTAAAAAAAATACACACTTGCGCGCGCGTATATATATATATATATATATATATATATATATATATATATATATATATATATATATATATATATATATATATATATATATATATATATATATATATATATATATATATATCCAGCTACATTTGATTTGATTTATTCAAGCAAGAAAATCTATTTTCTCATATTAAGATAAACATAACTTAGTTACTCCTTCTCTATTGCATTTAACAAGTTGACTACCACATTTGTTAATACACAACTTTGACCATTTGTTAATACACAACTTTGACCATTATTACATATTGTTAACATATTTTCAATAATTTATAGGGAGATTATTAGACTATAGTATCACATTGGACCATTAGTAGTTGGTAAAAAAAAAAAGGAAGTTTAAGTTTAAACTATTAATTTTAGAATTTGGTGAAGAAAGTGATCAACTAGATCAACATAATAAGAAATCCTTTCTATAGGCTCCAAATGATATGATTGCACAATTTGCAACAAATTTACCGTACACCAAAATATAATACTGAATTTCCTTAGTGATAATATTTTAAGTTATAACAAATACATAATTTCAATCATTAATATATTTGATTATAGTGTGCATATTGTATAGGCACACGGGCAATTTTGTGTTGTTTCATCTTTCTCCTAACCTCTAAACACAAATTTTTTTTGCTAAACCAGGTCACATTCAGATTGTAACGGCAAATTGCATACATACATTTGCTGGACAGCTTCCTTACAGCTATGATATCCTTATACAACACGTGATATCCTACCAAATTAGCATTTTCAAAGTTGTTATTCCATTTTAGCATTCATAATATTCATGCATACTTCCCTAATTTAACAAATTTTTTTCCATGATGAAATAATAGAGCACTAGAATGATCCATATACCACATTGTTTCATACGAGTGTATATAACATATTATACCACTATTGTCATATTTTATAACACTACGGAAAACAAGACAATAAATAGCTAATTAGTCATGTAATTTTATTGTCTCATATTACGTAATTTTTAAAGAACAGAGGAAATACTATCGACAATAGTAATTAATGTCGTACTTCGCAAATCCTTACTCCTCCATGTTTATATTATATCACACATAAGAGGGTAATTAGGGAATAATAATCCAGTATTAGTGTCTTGGCTAAGTGAGTAGTGACGATGCAATGGATGCTGTAATTATGCAACTGAGATTGGCAGTGAGTGTTGGTGCTCTCTGCAATATGAGTCTTTTTGCCATATTGGCAATGGGCTCCACCCATTTGTCGGCTGTTGGGCCCCACTTCCACAAGGTTCCTGTCTGGGCTCCACTCACCTATTGCTTAAATTGTCAGCTATTATATATTCTTCTTAACATGCACATGATTTAGTTTAGTACATTAAGCAATACGGAGGAAATACTACGGAGTATATGACTTCCTTCGTGTCATAATATAATTTAGTACTTACATAGTAACATATTCCATAATAAATAAAGTTAGTACTAATACGAAATTACGGGGTAAGAGGCAAAAGCTTTTGAGACGATTTTTTGATAATTATTGTGAGGGGTAGCATAATTTTAAGACGAATTTTCTTTATATGATGATCCATTTTATTATTATACAGTATGCCGTAATAACTTATTGTAAGTACAAACAGACTAATTAGAGTGTTCATCTTACTGGGGTATCAATTACTAGCTCGAGTAGTGATCGACAATGCTTGCAAAATTTACCAAATTAGCTACTTTTACAAGTTAAAAGTCTTAGAAATAGTAGGGTCAAACTAGACAGAATACAAGAATAATGAAATGGTAGCAATACTTTATTCAATTATTCGTGCTGTACTGCTGTTACATTTCAAACCCGTCCATTTAAGGAATATTCAACTATTGTTACAGAGAATGAGATTATTATTCATTTTCTATAATGATTCTCGACAGTTAAGGTTGTACACAAAGTTAGCTACGAAAATTATACTATCAGATTTTAAAAGTAAAACTAGTTATTGGCCTGGACAACACCCCGAATCATTATAAATTTATAAGTTTAATCAAAATTAATTTAAAAGGGTAATATTAATAAGTAAATGAAAATATAAATAAGTGATGTTCAAGTAAATTAAACATTATTATAGAGAATTAGAGTATGTTCTGATTTACTGAACTTAACTGAGCTGAACTGAACATTTTATGAGAGAAGGAAATTAGAAACTGAACTGATGAAGCTGAACTGAACTAGCATTAGTATGTTGTAATCATAGATATAGATAAATTCTAGGGTACTATTACAACATAATACAGAGTAACACCTTTTTTTTTTTTTTTGAAAATATTCTAACAAATAATGTTTACACAAAATTAGCATGAAAATTATACTATCGGAAAATAAAATATTGGAGTACAAGATAACAGTGTTTTTTATTTTTATTTTTATTTTTATTTTTTTTTTCTTAAATGTTCATAGAAAAATTAATATAGAGTATGCAACAAAGTCAAAATTTTAACAACTACAATAACGGAGGCAGATTAGAAAAGCAGTAATATTTATTTTGGGTAGATAGAATACAAAAGATGAACATATGTAAGCAATTCAATATCGAAAGCTCATTTTCAAGTAATGAAACGAGTACGCCTGTACGTGAGCCTTCGAATTTGACTGGCCAACTATTCAGTGAATATCCAACTTTGATTCATGTTTGATGTTTGATGGAATTATACCACCAAACTTAGGTAAATAGTTTCACCAAACCATCACCTGTCTTTTCCCAGAACAAATAAAAAAAAACTAATTCTGTGGAATAGTCTGTCTCATCTTGAACAATCTAAATGACAGCGTGAATTTACCAAAACTCGGGAAACAGAGATCAAGGAAGAAAATGCAGGACATAATCCATGAGATGTACAAGTACAAATGCAAGAATATGCTCTTTTTATCTCTGTAAATGAAACTAGGGAATTCCTTGACTTTAAAATGGCCCTTTTAGAAGAAAATTGGTAAGACACGGGTCAATATTTCGAGTTCCATGAGGGGTTTATAAAGGTTTTCATAAAATCCCCAAAGAAAAACATTGTTACTGCAAATGGCAAAAAAGCTAGTTCAACAAGAAGAAAACAAGAGGTAAGAGGCCCCTTTATGATAGCACAGCAAGTGGAGGGAGGCGGCAATGACTCACCGACCACCCTTCTTCTTTGATCCAGAATCTATTTTGTGAGGCCTTCTTTTTCGTGTGAAAGCAAACTCTCCAAATTTGTGTCCAACTTTAGATTCAGTGATCTTGCAGCGAACGAAAGACTTCCCATTGTAAATTCGTACAACGCTACCAACAAATTCTGGCAGGATAGAAGATCTCCTTGACCAAATTTTTTTGTTTGCAAGTTGCTCTTTGTTCTCTTTCAGTCTCAACAAGAATGCATCAACAAAAGAACCTTTCCACACTGATCGACGAGACATGGTCCTGGGAATGTCACTGATTACAATGAATAAAAATGTAAATAATATTGTGGATTGTACAATCTCAATTACAGCCATGAAGAAACAATAATAGGTAAATCAAATCATACACCACATAGATCACAGCTAAAACCCAATTATGATTGCCATGGAGATGTATCATGCATTCATGCATGAAAGAAAACTGGTCCACAAAACCAAGTCATTGTCTACCTCCCAAAATCAATATGCTGACATGTAACAGAAGAAGATGAGAAGATCAAGCTTCATAAATCCCCAACGTTAAGCACCATGGCATTTGTCCTAAAAATTTGATAGAGGACAACAAGTCAACAACCACAATGACCTGAGACATCACCTCTTGACATATATAGGGACTTTCTAACGAGAAATACGAATAATTGGTGTATACTCTCAAACTTCATTGAGAAAATCAGAGGTAAGAGCAAGGAAAGAGTAATTTCAAGAGGAAATTGTTGGAGCACACTTGTCACCAACATCCTCAAACAGAAAGGTCCACTTTGGGGTGGAAGGACAACATACTTACAATGCAGTTTCCCTTGTTAGTTCCCACCAAGTTGAGTAGAACCGTAGAAAATGAGAAATGTGTCTTATCTTTGTTTTTGCTTGTTTATTTGCTATCTATCATATAATTCACAGTAATTGCTTCTCTAATAAGATCTGATCAAACTCACAAAAGAAAAAGAAAAAAAAATCTCTTCCCAAGGTATATAATTAATGGGAGTAGAAGGTAGGAAATGGAAAGTGTAATACTAAATCTGTGTTTTAAGTGTTCAATATTTGGGATGATGTTTAAGTATTGATAGGATTTTCAATTGTCATTTGGGAGACTGAAAAAAGAAGTAATGATCATTAAGAAGTTCGGATAGAAACCCTTTTCAATTTAGCCGTGGAATTTGTAAACTGAATTCAATACCTAATCCCCACTCCCAACTCTAGCTCTCAATATCCAAATGCTCTGCACTTACATTTATAGATGAATTTGGACAAGATGAATGACATATCTACTACACAAGCCTTCCCTGAACTTCATGTTTCATATAGTCTTGCTATTCAAATAAGGATCGACGTGATTCAACAACAAGCCATCCTCAGAAAACAAGTTAGTTTACATCAATTTCTCACCAACCTAGCTCTTCTAAGTTCATCAAAACTAAAACCCTGCAAATCTAGCTAATTTATCACCAAATTATAGCATACAAGGTATCACCATCATACAATTCAATATGTAAATCCTAATTAAGTACCAAGTTTGTCCTCAAAATCACAGCAAATATATTCAAAATCATAATACCGAAAAATCAAATTTGACTCAACAATCGAATTAGGCCCGAAAAATCGCAGAAATAATCCTCACTTTAGGATATCAACGTAAACTGCACATAAACAAAATTCTAGCAACAAAATAGTTCGTATAGTATTTCATAAATTCATTAATTATATCTAATAATTCAACAATTCATCTGACGAAGAACCCTAAATTGACTATACTGACAATTAAATTAACGATAAACCCTAGAATATGAAATTGATATTCGATGATTAAAAAGAGAAATTAAAAAATATCTACCTCAGATGCTACTATAATGAAGTAGAGAAAGCTCAAAAGCCGCTTCAATGGAGAATTCGGATTAAGCTTCAATGGTGGAAAGAGAGAGACTGAGAAGAGTGCAGCGTAGAAGTGAAAAGCTCCAAAGTAATCTCGCGCAAATGTCAACCGTCAGATCTATATTACTAATACGATTATATTATATCAAAAAAAAAAAAAAAAAAAAGGTTATCGAGAGATACTCCCTCCGTGTTTTAATACGTGTTACAGTTACACTTTTTTTTATTATTCACATAATCGGATTGCATCAAGGGTCTGCATTAAGCCCTTTTCTTTTTGCAACGGTTCTAGATGAATTAACTAGACCATTTCAAGATGAGGTTCCATGGTGTATGTTGTTCGCGGATGATATCGTTTTGGTGGATGAGACTAAGGACGGGGTTAATGTTAAGTTGGAGCAATGGAGGCAAAGGTTGGAATCTAGAGGGTTTAAGCTAAGTCGGAGTAAGACTGAATATTTGGTATGTCGTTTTGGCACTCAGAGGGGGACAAGCAATGAAGTGGTGAGTTTGGATGGAAAGGATTTGACCATGAGTGAATGTTTTAAGTATCTTGGGTCGATCATCCAGAAGAATGGTGACATTGATCAAGACGTAACCCACAGAATTAAGTCAGGGTGGCTTAAATGGAGAGCGGCCACGGGAGTGTTATGCGACCGCAGCATTCCCCTACAGTTGAAGGGAAAATTCTACAGGACTGCCATAAGACCAGTGTTGCTCTATGGTACAGAATGTTGGGCTTCTAAGAAAGAGCATATTAAAAAGATGGAGGTTACGGAAATGCGCATGTTAAGGTGGATGTGTGGAAACACTTTAAGAGATAGAATCAGAAATGAGGTTATTCGCAAGAAAGTAGGTGTGGCAGACATTGCAGATAAATTAAGGGAAAATCGTCTGCGTTGGTTTGGACATGTAAGACGGAGACCCGTGGGTGCACCGGTGCGAAGAGTGGAAGAGTGGGATCATGGAGGGATTAAACGAGGAAGAGGGAGACCAAAAATGACTTGGTTGGAAGGAGTGAGGAAGGATATGAAGTGCATGGATTTACGTGAGGATGAAGTTTTGGATCGTAAGGGATGGAGGAGAAAGATTTATGTTGATGACTACACGGAATAATCATATTTGGTTCATGTTAGCCGACCCCACTTTTGGGATTAAGGCTTTGATTGATTGATTGATTGATTGTATAATATATTGTTGGATCCGTTATGATGTATACTTCCATATTATAAAATTTTCTATGGTTTTACTAACATATAATTAGATAAATTAATTGTCAAAATAGTGTCTCCACATGCTTGCTTAATCAAAATGTAACACTTATTAAAACACGGAGAGAGTACTATTTATTCCGTACAGTATAGAACAAATGTTTCATAAATTTGTAGAACAATAGTTCCATAACATCCATATCTTTCCCTTAAAAAAAATATATCCTCCATATATCTATCGCTTTCTCGAAAATTATTAAAAAAATATATAAAATTTTTATTTTTCCAATAATATGTTCTCGTACAGTATGATCCTTTGAATTCGTAAATAGACTCTAATACTGTGTTTGGATAAAGAAAGAGGAAGGAAAAGAAGGGGAGGGAGGAGAAGAGGAGGGGAGGGAAGAATGGTGAGTTTTTCTTCCAAATCTCTCAATTGTTAGAGGAATCATTTTCCTATAATTTAATCCTTTCATTTCTCTTTCCTCCAATTCCCTTCCTTCCTCATTTGTTATCCAAATAAAAGATATCACATCTCTCCATTTCTCTTCCCTTTCTTTCCCTCCATTTCCTTCAATCCAAACACGCCGTAAATAATAGGCAAGACTATGAGTCCAAATGATTAATCCCACAAGCACACAACCATGGTTAAATAATCCTAACCTTTTGACCAAGTACTACTAGGTCTATTATATCAATTCAACATGTTTTCTATGAAATTTTTCTTATGAAAATTTTGTACCGAGTACTCTTTAAGCATCTATCAATCTATGCAATAATAATGACAATCCAAGTACATATTATTTCTCCATATTATTCACTTACAAGTATTAAAAGTTTGGGTAATGTTAGGGTTACATATAAATATTAAATACCCTCTTAAAAATTAGGAATTTATGACAAAAAACACGCGTAAATCAATGTAATTAGTGTTTATATTTTTATAATTTTCTAACTTTATATGATTTTCTAGTGTGTATTAATGCTTATAGATAGCCCTAAAGAGCTATGTATAGCATTTAATGTTTATATCTAGTATTATTATTCTTTGGAATTTGGTACTTCAATGAAAACAACATTTGAACCTTTGTTGAGATACTACTCTAAAAGCTATCAAAAATTTCAAAATCTCATGAAATTGCTCCAATAATAGGGTGATATAGTGACTGAGTGAGTGAAAGAAAGATGAGGTAGCAACAAGATGCATCTTTCTTTGAGAAATCATATATTATATAAAGGGGACTTTTTTTTAGTATGATGTGATTACTCTTTAGTGTAAGTGTATATACATTTGGGTTGAGTGTCTTGGGTAATTAATTAGATGTATTATGACCCACGTGTGTTTAATTGTAGCGTATAAATAGCTAAACCTAAACTAATGATAAACAGATTTATCATCATTATTTCACATACGAGTATAAAGATACTTTGTATTTCATAGTTAAACCTATTTGATAGGGAGTAGTCATTTTAGGATATATGATTTCCTAAGAACTTTCTCAAGATTGATGTGCATGAGCGAAAACAGTACAAAATGCATCGAAAGAACTTGTGTTGGTTGAATGTATGATAAGAGAGATGATTATTATTTTGAAATTAAAATAACTACTACGAGTCTATTAGATTGTACTAATGTTAATAGTAAAATTTAGTTGGCAATTCAATAATATATGCAATTATGCATAAAATAAGTGTAATTTGTATGATATTACTCGTATTATGAATGGAAATTATTTTTCAAACTCCATCCACAACTAAAAAAAATCTGCTCTTTACCAACCATTTTGATCAAATTGATGTTGTATATCATAATAATTCTTCTCCATACTCCCCTAATGGCCTAATTAAGTCCCTCCCCGTCAACCTGTGACCAAGCCCTTACACCGACAACCCCTTTCCCTACCCTCGCTAGCCGTTCCAGCCCCTTCCCCTCCCTTGCCGACCGTCTTTCGTTGCCGAAATCTCATCAGAAAAAACGCTAACGACTCTACGTATACCTTTCTCGGCCTTCGAAAAGAGAGAGAAATCATCACATTGCAATCACCTTCTGTCGGTGATTCTATTGCGGCGGCAATCGGCGATCCTTCTTCTTCATTGGATCTCTTATTCAAGTAGAAAACCTAATTTCCAAAAATTCAATTGTTAGAATGTTATTCAATTTTTTAGGTTTGATTAATTTGTAGGATAATAATTTAGTAATTTACTTGTTATTTTATTGCGATTTGTTGATTAATTAGTGTTGGAAATTTGATTTTGCAGGTGAATTAAAATTTGGGAAAGATATAATATTCGAGGGATCGTTTGGGGGTGACTTGTGGTGCTACTGCTTTGATCGGCGGCCGTTGCTGGTATAAACAGAGAGAAGGGGGGTCGTGGCTGTTGTGCGGTGATGGAAGGGCTGCTATGGAAGCAACGGTGGCTGGTGCATTGGGGGTTGTGACGGTGGTTAGTTGTGATGTATGGACTACCAGTAGGCGATTGATGGTGCGCTAATTGAGTGGCGCCGTTGATTATGGTGGTTGAGATGTTGTCATGCTGAGATTAAGATGAAGATGATGATCATGAATTCATGATGATGACAGTTGGGTTTGAATGTATTAGTGTATTAAGTGAGATATTTTATCAATTTCATTTTTTTTATTTAAAAAAAATGTTAACCATGGTTAAGCATTTACTAAATTATTTGGTTAAATTCATCATTGAATAGTTATAACTAATTAAAGTTTACCATGGATGATAAGAGTTTTTACAATTTACCACTGAGAAAATAAAAAACTACAATGTTACCAAAGAGAATTTCCTTTTTTTTATTTAACGTATACTTTTGATCTTAATAGAGGTGAGTACGCGTAACCGTGTAAGACAAAATATAGATCTAGAGTACAAAATTCATATTAGATGAGTACGTTTAGCTAATGGGTCAACTCTCGACATTGGACTCGTATTAATGTATGCGGTGTAAATAAAGCATAAAATTGATGAAGTTTGTTCCAAAGTTAATTGAATGGAAATTGTTTTTCAAACTCTAGCTACGTACGTCTACTGATCAACTCTTGTCTTTAATTGCACCACTAAAAAAAACTCTACTTGCTCTTTATCCACCATCTTGATAAAATTAACGCCTGAATTCAACATCATACTCCAAATCATAAGGGTTGAAAAGCACACAAATTAACCAAAAAAATTAATAAATAAAAAATTGTTTATATGTTAAATTAAGTAAAAAAAATTATTTATTATCACACCAGATTAAAAAATCAGAAGAAATCATAAAGTTGATGGCAGAATTGACTGGCGTATCTAACATTTTATATAAGTGGGTTCAAATATCATAAAAGAATTACATTAAAATTGTTGATAAATTAACAAATTACGTGAAATTACACATATATCATATTACACATCGTTAATACATATAAAATTATGTGTATTTATACACATTAGATTTTTTTTTGAAGCAAACACATAATTTTAATATGTATCAATAACTTTACGTAATATGTATCAATTATTTTAACATAATTTTACGTGTTTGCTCATTAGATTATTACACATCGTTAATACAAATAATTAATGCTCCAGAGAATTAGGATGAAGAAGAATTTGGTTAGTTATAGAGAGAAAGAGTGGGAAGACAGAAGAATTCGGTTAGTTTTAGAGAGAAAGAGTGGGAAGACAAGAGGGAGGAAATGTGTTTAGGGGTTTAATCGTTACGTCGTGGGTTCATTGAACTTTGAATCCCATTTTTTAATTTTTTTTCATCTTAAAAGAAACAAAAATAAAAGCTTAAATACATTTTGTTTGCTTAAATGAGTTAGGAAAATCAGCTTAGCTCGTTGGATAAATGGTTGCTTCGTATTAGGTTTCAAGTTCGACTTAGGAAAATATAATAAAAAATTCCTTATTTTTTTATCGTAAAAAATATCATAATCAATTAATTAATTAATTATGATGCGAACAGCCAATTAAAGCACACAACATACACCAAAATAGAAACTCTAAAAAATAGGAGGAAATTAGGAAAAGTTAATCTTGCGCGTAATGTCAACCGTCAGATCCATATACTAATAAGATTATATAATTATTAATTAATACGAGTATCGATATTCAAAATTTATTCTTATTTAAGTTTTGTTCTTGAGAGATAAATTAAAAATACTCATATTCAGTGGCATGTAGATCATACGTTTCAATAAATTGTAGAACAATAATTCCCTAAACACCCTCCATATATTTAACGCTTCTTCGAAAATTATTGAAAAATGTAAAAAATTAATATTTTCCGATAATGTGTTTTTATATGATCCTTTGAATTTGTAAATCGGCTCTAGATCCTAACTTAACCATGGTCGTGAAATGATCCTAACATTTTGACCAAGTACTACTAGGTCAGTCAAATTAGACTATTAGAGAACGCTCTCAGCTTCCTTTCTCTCTCTAATCCCATCCTTATCCTCCACCATTTTCCTCCTTTTCAGCCCCTGCTCGCCAGCAACTGGTGCGCTTCAATTAGCTATCGTCGGTGAGCCCAGTCCTTCTGCTGGTTTCCTTTTTTTATGTTTAATTTTCGTTTTGTTGGTCGCTAGGTGAAGAAAACAGGGTAATTTTCAGAACCAATTTTCTTCATCCTCTTTGGTGGTTTCAATTTCAGTGTATCGTCAGTTGTTTGCGGCTCAATGAATCAAGCATCAAAGGCTACTCTTAACGCCGCCGTCGAAAGGAATTTCGTTAATTAACTTCCCGACGATAAAGGTGAAGTTAAGGTTATGGTTTCCTCTCGTTTCCAAAGTTAGGTTCGGTGAGAGGTTCTTATTGTGTTGCCCTTGACGTCTATTCTTGGTGGTGGTTTGGATTCCGCAGGTGAGGTTCTCTTTTCGGGTTCTCGCTCCCTTCTCCTGTTGTCTCGCGTATGTTTGCGTGCTTGATATCTTTTAGTTGTTGTTCTTGGTTAGCCTTAGTTTAGTCATGTTGTTCTTGTATAAGTTTCTTGTTTTGTTGATTTGGTTTTGTTTTTGAATAGTTCTCTTTCTCTTTTTGATAATGAGTTAGAGTTCCATAGAGTTGTTCTAGTTTGGAAGTTAACGAAGTGTTGTCATTGTCTTTGGAGCCTTGTTGGTCGGTTTTAAGGGTTGTAAGGTTGGTTTTGAGGGTCGAGTTTGGTATGCTGTTCTTGTTGCTTTGTTATGGGATGATATGGGCATTCATACAATTGCTATCATCCATTTGTTAGTCTTGGTGATGACAAAATTAGTCATCGCTGTTTAATCAAAATTTTGAATGAGGCTCCCCATCTTTTAATGTTTGGGGGAAGCAAAATCCTCCATTTTCTTGCATTCTCTGTTGGTAGAACTGCAAGAAGAGAACCTGCATTGGAATGCACGGTTTCTCACTGTAGAGAGTTGTTAAAGCATACGATTTTGTTGGTTATGTTCCTAGACTCCTAGGATGCAGCTATACTTTTCAACCCCTAGGAGTGGAATGATGTCAAAGGTTCGTTTTTCAGCAACATGGTGCATTCAATTTCTGGTTTTTCCGTCTTCCAACAACTTCCATCATGAGTTTCCTTCGGTGTTTGTGCTAGTTTCGGGTTTTTTAAATGATTATAACATGTGCTCTTGGTCCATCTTGACTCTTCTGGTTCATTTGGCTTCTCTTGGTCTACAATGTGGATGTGGTACGATCCTCCAGGCCCCGCAGCTATTGCTATGCTGCACGTCTTTTAAAGTATTTTGCATTCTTTGTTCTTCCCGTAATGGTTAGTAGCAAGTTGATTAGCTCTTTTAAGGTGTAATTCTGCTTTTATTTATACTAGTGATTCCACTGCGTGCGGTATAGTTAGCCCTTTGAGAAGAATTATTATCAATGTTCTTTATGTCTTATACCTGGTTGTGTATAATATTTTATCAAAGTTATTTGCATATAAACGATAAATGTGTTGAATGTTGTGCAATGTTCTAAATTTTAGTTGATCTACTTTAAAATAACGCCCACATAAAGAAACAACATTTCATTGTCTAGTGATTAATGTTATGTAATTCAACCATAACCCCCATTAATATAGAATATTCTAAACTTTATTATTCCAATCCTCCTTTTAATTTCTGATCAATTGATAAAATTGCAAAATTAATTACACATGGGGATAAGAAGGTAAATAAATATTTTGAGAGGTATAATAGTCTGTGCACTATTTATAAGAGCAATCTCCTACTTTTTATAAGGTAGGGATAGTTCTTTTTGTCAAAAAATAAAAATAAAAATAAAAAATACTACTAGGTCTATTATATCAATTCAACATGTTTTCTATGAATTTCTTCTTATCAAAATTTTGTACGAGTACTCTTCAAGCATCTATCAACCTAGGCAATAATTATGAAAATCCAAGTAATTAACTGGGACTTCCTCTAGTCGAATATTGAACAAATAATACCACTTCTGGAAGGTCATAATATTCATAATTGAGTAAAAATGACAAAGTTATTATTACAGTATTAGACTTTTGAATCAAAATCTTTCGAAGACAATGACAATACTATGCACATAAGTTTCACTCAATATTATAATCAAGATTTACAAGTACCACAATATATTACTTTTACAGCTAGTTCTAGTCAAATGATCAAATAATAAGCACAAATTTATGTTTTTTTTTTTTTTTTTTTTTTTTTTTTTTTTTTTTGGAAAAAGTAACAGAAAAATAATGTTACAGAAAATAATTAAAAAAATAATAAGTTCTCAGCATTACACTGACACAAGCAGCCTCATGATCTTTTAACAACTGCTACGGCAAAAATGGGATGATATGTGAACTCCAACGAGATTTTAAGAGTAGCATCAAGAGCTCCAACACGGTTAATCACATTTAGAGCAATGTTGTTTCGCTCTGCAACCTGCTCAATGGATCGGAGTTCAGCCATCTTATCGGGGTCATTTGCGAAACTCTTCTTCAATTCCTTTACGATCTTCTGAGCATCCTTGAAGTGATTATACATAACTAGTGTCTACAAATAAAGTGATGTTAATTGATGTAATCTAGGTGTAGAAGTATATGCACATCACTGACTACTGAGACAAGTCATACCAACAGTATCTGAGAATCTCTAGGTTATACTCACAGAAAGTCGAGCTTGGGCTGTATAATCCTTATATGAATGGTAGGAAATGTGATCTGGCAGACAAGCTTTCTGTAAATGCTCGAAGTGTTGAACAAATCTCTACACAGTTGTACACCAGAAGTTAATCAGTATTACTATTTCCTTTTTTTTAGCAAAGAGTTTTTTGAATGGAAAAAACAGAAAACAAAACACTCCAGAATGCATATTGATAAGTTAATCAGACGCGATTTAGTTCATTGGAGTGATTGAACTGTTGATATAAGAATGACTGAAAGATAAAAAGTATAAAATTTAACAAATGACAACATAAATAATCACCTCATATTCAGTATTAAAAGGGCCCACATGCTGGAAGAGTTTTAGTTCATTTCTCATAGCAGCAAGCATCTGCAAAACCTCATTACAGTTAGCATAAACACTGCAAAACAGTAAAATTTATGGCACAAGCTAAACATGCACTTATTACCATCTTACATTTCGAATTTTCAAGCCACACTAGCTAACTTACCATTTCATGGCCCTATAAAACATGCACTTATTAACATCTTACATTTCGAATTTTCAAGCCAAACTAGCTAACTTACCATTGCAAGTCCCTCAGCAAGACAAATATAACATTGAAGCAACATAACAGCTGGTGGGATGCGGTAATCCTTTGTATCCATCACCGAATCTCTTTTCTTCTTCCCTTTTCGTTTAGCTGCTAAATTAGGATACAAATGTCAACTGCAATGGGAATGTGCACAAAAGGCCGATATTGCTTGGTTGAAAGTGATTAGTACTTTAAGTTTTAAATAATAAGACTTCATTTACATTGGATGTAATTATGAATAATATAAAAAGGTTGAAAAAAAATAAAAAAAATAAAAAGAGAAAAAGAGAAAAAAAGAAGGAAAGAAGTCAAATGGGATTCAAATTTCTCAAGATGAAATATTGTGTAATGCATAAATTTTAAATTTCTACCCATAGCCTCAACATGTGCAATTTTATTAAAGGGAATATCTTGACAACCACCAAACGGCAAAATTCTTAAATAACATGACTAATTAACAGACCGACACTAGGCAATTTGATAGTAAAACATTACAAGTTTTGAAATTCTGGAACAGGTGAATGAAGTAATCTTTTAGGCCCTACATTTAGATCATCTCGGACTCTTGGTGAACCCTTAACTGTTACAGATTGCCAACAAGACAAGAGTACATGTTTTCTCCTTTTAGTCAGGGTCTTCATCTTTATTAAACAAAGAATCGGTTTGTAACATTAATTCTTTTATAAAACCATAATATAGTTTTTTTGGGCACGCTTTAGCATAAAGCCTTAAGCAACCAAAGGTACAACATACCACCAATTGACGCAAATCCGCATTTAAGGAGTAAGCTCACCTGAGTCAGCAGCAGAAAGCTGCTTCAAATGTGTTTTCTCTGCAAGCTTAACCAGTATGACATAAAGGTACCAGTATACCATGCAATACTCATTTGAGGAGTAAAGCTCCAATTCAAAGCCCAAAGAAAGAAAACGCAAAGCAATCCAATATGTTTGCTCTTCAACCCATATAAGTATGTGCCTAGCCAGTTTCATGCATACATTCTGCAAACCAACTAAAAGGATATCAATCTCTACAAGGACAAATCAACCAGAAACACCAACTCATTTGTTTATTTTTTTATTCCACAGCTTTAAACTTTGGAAATGAGACAAACTCCTTTAGGTTTCCTATGCCGCTACAAGTACAAAATTTACCAAGATGTGCCACAAAAAAAGGTGGGTTCTATTGGTTCACAAAATCCAAGTTTTAAAAAAGTAAGTGAGTTTTCTTTTCTTTTCTTAATTTCCGACTTGTATCAAATTACTGGAATCAAATCAATAGATATACCTCATCAGATATGCCAGAAAATTCTCCAAACTCCTCCCTGAAAGCAATTTCCAGCTGAAAAATAAAAACTTCAGGTTTTCAAATGAAGTTCAAGATTATTTGGACAGCTCAAAGGGAAGCATGCTTCACACAATAATCCAAACATGCTGAGAAACACTCAGAAGACTCAGAAGTCAGAACTATAGACAAAAAGACTTAAGAAGACAGGTGGCAAGCAACTCACATTTCTTGGCAAAATGTAACTGCTGCCAATTTTCGATTAGGGTAAAAGAATAAACAGAGAAATACAGATTATTAGAATAACAGCATCACCAATGTCATTTAACAGGAACATTGTTAAATATGAGCTTAATCTGGGGAAACTTGAACACATGCTTGCTCTTTAAGTTAACATTTTTTATTTTTTTTTTATAGGGGATAGGATGGTCTACATGTTTTTTCACAGATGCACCTTGAGATAACATGAAGAAATTATAGATAAAATAACAAAACTTTACATCCTACATTCATGCCCAAGAAATAGATGTGGCTGATGATTAACTGGCATACTTGCCCAAAGATTTTGGATTTTACACATGGTACATCAGCCAAACTTATTCCTGGAAATGACGGACAATTCTAGTCAGAATCATGTAGACTGGACAAGGAAACTCTCAATTCTTGGTTTTCTGGGTGTGATAAACCATTGAAATTTACACATGGTACATCAGCCAAACTTATTCCTGGGAATGACTGACATTTCTAGTCAGAATCAGGTAGACTGGACGAGGAAACTCTCAATTCTTGGTTTTCTGGGTATGATAAACCATTGAAAAATAAAGTTCTAAGGACAGGGAAGAGAAATACACTTTCTGGTTCCTTTGATTCCATGGAAGTTCAAGTTCCAAACGTAAATCCACATGGAACATGGAAAGTATCACCTCTCTGGTTCAACTGCTTCAGAAAATACTAATTTGCCATCTTTTTTTGTTTTTCTCTTTTTTTTTTTTTTTTTTTTTTTTTTGAAGGGGTGGGGGATAAGGGAGGGAACAAGTACTTCAGTAGAAAGGTTTGCTATTCTATTAGGATAAGCGTGAAAAAAAGGTCAATGTCGATGCTGCTGTTAACAAGTGACTATGATTCTTCTGATTTACATTCACAACTCAGGGATCCAAGTCATCCAACTGACAAAGTTTTGCTCTTTGTGTTTGCATAAGTGACTAATAGAACAATTACAAAAGTAAAAACATTACAGACCTGTACATATATTACACGCCAATCTTGTAAAACTTTCCCAAGTTTACGCCTTTGCCATGCAACATTTGTGCAAAGGATTTTGAGCAAATTGATTAAACACTGCATAAATTAAACATAGAGCTTTGGTTACACAAAGTAAGTGATCAAGGAAATGATATGATTAGAAGCTTATATGTAAAAAAAAATAAAAAATAAAAAGGTAAAATTTCCACATGGCAGCAGAATGTTTGAATTTTTTTTAAGAAAAAACCTTTTCAAATTAAGAACCTAATGAGATCAGTGTGGTGAATACAGACCTGTCCTAATTGTACAACAGCTTCATTCTTTTGGATATTAAGGTCCTTCATAGATTCAGGTAAAGCTGAAGCTTTACACATGACAAAAAAGACAGGATCCCGCCCATATAATTTCCCACCTTGAATCAAGAGAACCTGCAGACAAGTCATATAAGATAATAGAAAAAGAAAAAGATGTTCACAGGTTCATCTGGTCTCACACCCTTCACCCCAATAAAATACATAGATTCTCATAAATTCCCTGAATTCTCAGTAAAGCAGAAATAACCAAGTATAATTTTTTATCAGATAGATTCTTTTAAGCGCTCACACTTCCAAACACTCAGAATGTTTGTAGATACTAGATAACACTTGTCTTTTTTTTTTTTTTTTTTTTTTTTTTTTGTTGTGCGCATGCATGAGTTTAGATTTGGCTGTACGCATATAAATCTTCTTAGTAATGAGAAGATGGTTGTGGCATGGGCATATATATTTCACTTAACAACTTCAGGTAGTGTTTGTACTGAAACCTAGCACAATAGAACCAAGTTACAGCATTTTACATATCTTTGATTCTCAGCAGAAAACATGATAGAGATATATGACAGAACAATTGTTCAAAGAAAGCTTCAAGAAACCCCGGGAAGGTTATTCTTGCTGCCAATGCAGAATTTGGTGGTAATTCTGTTTTGTTATGACTTAGCAGAGTAAAAGCAAAGTCATATGAGGGGAGAAGGTGGCTGCAGTGCTGCCGTAATTGAGTGATATTATTTCACTACGTTGTTAATTCAAATTTATGGAAAACTTTATACAAAAAAGGGTTAGCCCATTCCTAAACAAATACAGATTATTTATGTGCAGTCCACACTGATCATCTGGATGTGATATGTTGCTGAATGCAGGCAGTGGAGATGGAGTCTTTCTGGAAATGTCAGGGAAAAAAAAAAGGAAACATTGAAGATTATGGCAAGCTATGGATTATTCACTAAGCAACTTGTTTGGTTTAGTTTTTCGAAAACACTCTCCTAATCTAGAAACAACCAGTGAGCCACTTGGTCCAAAGTTTAGAAGAAAGAAGCTTACAATCAAATGAAACAATGGCATTCCTTATGAGAATAATAGAGATCAAGAAGTTTATGTAGGAATGTATACTTTCCACTATTTGAAGAGCAGGTAATTTCAGCAGTAAATGGTTAATTGTAAACTTTTTAGTATTCCAAGTAATAATTCTAAAAATCTTCTATAACAATACTAAAACAGAAGAGCCTCACACGACACACACTCTTATAACTTTTCCTGCCCATTTTCCCACTCATAAATAAAATGGTTCCAGTTATATCTTTGAGATCTTTTAAGGAGTAATTCCTATTATGCCTTTGACATTATTTATTCATAAATTGATATATATCTTCAATAATATCTTTGAAATCTTATTATATCAGTAACAGTAAGTTATGATAATTTGACAAAATATTTGACCAAGTCAAAATTTATTTACATCTATCAAACTATCTATGTAATATAACTATACTAAAACACAAGATGGTTTTTCCACACATTTTCTCATTCCTTAACAAAGAATTTCCAGTAATTTCTTGGACGTCTTTAATTCATATAATGTCTTTGACATTTTTTATTTAATAGTTACGAGTTGTATTATATCTTGAACAATATATATGACCTCGTTTTTTTTTTTTTTTTTTTGGGTATGTTACGCTTATGTCTAGGGAAAACATTTGTTCATGCCAAAATATATTTACTTGTACAATAATATAGCTTCATCAATAATAATCTTATTAAGAACAACACTATGCTATTTAATATGCTTTGTTTCCTATGTAGAAAATAGTAAAGAAAAAAAATAATAGTAGATGCTATTTAATCATTGAAAAAAGCATACTTTTAATGTGAAATATTGTTTCTAAATTTTTTTTTATACAAGCTATTGGTAATTTAGGGCAGAATATTTAGAAATTTTTTTTTAAGATTATATGGTATACCAATACGTAAATACAAGTCAAATAAAGTTGTATAGGAATATAAATAAGATTCATAACAGCCTAATATTGTTATTG
Source organism: Chenopodium album (assembly GCF_948465745.1). Taxonomy (NCBI): domain Eukaryota; kingdom Viridiplantae; phylum Streptophyta; class Magnoliopsida; order Caryophyllales; family Amaranthaceae; genus Chenopodium; species Chenopodium album. The sequence goes on along the minus strand of NC_137847.1, from coordinate 1,084,834 downwards.
TGTTAAATTTTCAACAAAAATAATACTACAAATTTGGGAGAATAATTACTAAATAATCAACAACATTATTGGAAGAAGATTTAATGCCATAGCAAGAACTGTTACTTTGTCACATATTTTAATCATATTAATCCTTAATTACCTGGATATTCTAACTAATTTTTGTCCCTAAATCTTTTTTCATTTAATTAGTGCTTCTCTTCATATGTGATTCTACCCTTCTTTATCCTTATACGGAGTAAATATTGTGAATAAAATATATACACATATATAGTTTTCCTAACTACCAATATAGAGAAAATAAACTGGCTAAAAAAAAATTTCCCCCTTATTTATGATTTTGTCCTTCTTTGTTCTCCCTATTTCGGATCAATCAAACTATTTTCTCTAACTTCCATTTCTAAAATTTTCATGTACAGTTCATTTCTTAATCTCCCAAACGTATACTATAAAAGGCGGATAAAGAAGATAATCACTAACATGATCAAATTGTATGTGTACTACTTTTGTATCCAAAGTGTACCTGTGTGATGGAGCGGATTTGGGCACGGTTATAAGGTTGTACTTGTTAATTATGGGGAACATATTAGACAAGCAACTTACTAAGTTGTACACTTATATATCATTTTTGGAGTACATGTGAGATGTTGCCACTTAGCATAACATTATTTTGGATTTGTCATTGGAACAAGGTATGTTGCATACACTTTTAAGGTTTTGTATGTAATTGTAACATTTTTTTAACATAAAAGAAACCACTAATACTCATCAAAATAAATCTCTAGATTTCAAATAGAATTGATATTGAGATTTTAAACAGTAGGTAATAAAACTCCCAATAGGAAACAAGCTTTTATCCCCTGTGTTTTTTAGGTCCTTTTTTTTCTACTCACTTCTATCATAATTTTTTTTGGCAAACTCCCCTTAATGTCCTAACCCTTGTAACCACAGTATATAAGCCAAAATTTCCATTCCTGGACAGATTCAAAGTGATGCTAAAATAGGGACAGATTCATAGGGTGATCACATCTATCTATACAAAAGAGCCGATAAATTACATCAAAAAGCTGAAATAGGGACACTAAAACCCTCAGTGGGAAGAATACAAATTAATGTTCATAAAAAAGTTCCACCCGATAAGTTAGAAGCACTGTCTTGATCACCAAATTCTGACAGTGGCTTCACAACAATTCAAATATTTAACCATTATTCATGCCTCCATCCTTCCTAGCTTGAAGTTTGGGTGGCCAAGTCAGCCCTGATCTACCTTATGAAAGGACAGGTAGAGGTGTCCTAGCAGGGGGCTATTCCGAATTAAAACTACGTATATTTTGCTTTGCTAATAACAAAGATAACACACATTTCCCTATCACATAAATCAGCATTTTGCAGACAAAGAAGGTAGGAAAAAACATAGTAGAAGTTGATGATAGCCATCATACGGTAATTGCCGGATAGTAAATTTGTGGGTTTGACAGTGCCTACAGAGAAAATCAGGGTTGGTGACAATAATCAACAGAACTGGAATTCAATATAAACAAGCTGCTTGCCCAATTGATATTATTATGATACAGGGACAAATATATAGAAGTTTTAGTTGCAAAGTTATCAATCAACTATTAGGTCAGATTAACTAAGATTCTACAGATTCATTGCTGCCAACAACAAAAGCATTCATGGCATGAAGGGTGCCCACGTACTTATGACACAACTGTCCTCTCAACTGGCCAGGAATGCATTATATGAATCCACACAGATAGTATCTGAGAGTAAAAGTAGAGAATAATACCAGTGAGAACATGTTAACTTATCCATCTAACATACTGCTGCCTCAAGATTACATGTTCAAATTCATAGAAAAGCAATGATATCAACAAGAATTTAATGGCCAACATGATTCAGGTCAGTGGATCAGACAGATTGAAACCCAATGATCAAAAAGATGGTTAGATGAGATAGCAAACACATTACAAATTTACAATTCCTTTTTTAAAATGTTTATGATTCAGGAGTTTTCATTTTAGAGTTAGTATTTGCAAAATCCATCATTATATTATTTCAGGTTCATATACAGTCCGCTGATGCTTCATTTGACTTGGCATATTGATGAAATCTTCTCAAATGACAAAGCAGTAGAACTATCTATTGTGTTGAGAAATACTCCCTAAGAGAATCCAATAATTCAAGGCAGCTAACAGGTTTCACAGACTTGACAAAAGATTGATATTGATATAGTTGAACCAAAAAAGTATCAAAGAGAATGTAGAGCTAGCAGTTGGAAACATCATTGTTAGAAAAAAGACAATAAACTAACAAGTTTGAAAAAATTAGAAGAAAAATATTACAGTGCAAAAAGGGTGAACATTGAACTCACATGGAGGTGAGCTCTGGCAACAAGATCTGGTTGCAGTTTTTGGAATTCAACAATAAACTGCAATACATTTTCTAGCAATGGATCCAATGAGAACGAACATATAACATCCAAATCATGGAGAAGCTTTTTAAAATATTCCAAAGCCTGGGCAGAGAGAAACAATTTGGTAGGCTATAAACATCAGAAGAGAAGAAGAATAATACGAAGTACGGAGTAGGACATTTTCAGTATTCCTCACCATATCCCAGCTTAAAGTTTTGATTGCACGAGGAGGAGCAGGAGCTGATGATCTAATGTTTAAATTAGCATCGAAGCCAACAGGATGACGGCCAGAAGCAGTGGTTTCCATTGGAACTGTATCTTTTCTTGTCAAGCATCCTATAGACCTCAGAAACTCAGCTGATTTTTGCATTTGTTGCAGCTCTAATAAGCAAGATGAAATATGTTTCCTTGCCAACTCAAAGCCTCTGCCTTGGGGTTTCTTCATGCACATAAGAAGGTGGTAGTAGTGCTGCAACACAAAATGAAAAATGAAGTCTCATTACACTATAGGTCTGATTAACTAATGCAGCCATCATATTGAACAAAATTTAGAGGCCAAATCTTACTAAAGGCCAAAGAACTCTTAACCAAAAAAAGCTTTATTTCCTTGAAAAATGCAATATAGTGACTATGCTAGTGAATTCTTATTGGGTATGACACACTCAATGCAAAATTTATACATGCATTAGCACATTTCAACAGATTACTAGAGCATGGATTCCAAAAAATATTGCAGAACTTGATGTCTTCTTTAAATAACTAGACATGAAATAGAGTGGTCATCAATAGGAATGATTGTCCTCTCAATATATACATAGAGGGAAAATAGCGCAAAACATCCAAAGTCATGGAGTTCTACTGTATACAAGCTAAGTGGCAGCGCAAAAAACAAATCCAAAATAGCACAACACTTAAGTCTCCCTTGTCGCAAATCTCACAATAACAGAAGCACGATATAACTACTCACACAATGCATCCTGATGATCTGATGTAAGATTGACAATTAGGGCCTTTAGGGGAACCAATAAACGTAGCAAGAGTATATAGGTTAAGACCTTACGAAATCGTAAACGGCACAACAGAGCTCGGCAAAAACCCTCCTCTAGATCTGGATTGGTTTGCAATGGCTCTTGATCTGCAGTCCAAGAACCTGAGCAGGTCAGCAATAAACCAAACTACTCATAACGACATTTAACAATTGACATAGACTGCAGTAAGAGCAGCAAGCAACATGCATAGCTTTTGCCTGAAGACGCTTGCAAAGAATAAGCAAGTGAACCACTCATCCATTCCATAATCCATACTACCAAATTTAACTTATCCCTTCAGATCAAATAAAAAAATGTAACTGACGATGAAAACCTTTCACAATTATTAACAAAGTCACATTCACAAACAAATTGAATAAACATATACCAAGTCTTTTTAGAATCCAAACAAATTTTGGAAAAAATAATCAACAAAATAGTTGCACAGCTAACTCTGAAAAAGACTTGCAGCTTGGAACTAATGCAATTCAGCCACAATATGTCTAAACTAAAACCAAAATCCAACAGTTACCTTCTACCACCATCTTTTTGGCAGCTGGAGATTTACAAGCACGCATTTGTCGACAGAGTGTCTCTTCTACAGCATTTAGAGTAGATAAGAATGTGTCACCTTTCTCTCCTCCCAAAGGGAGACCATAAGCTATTGTGAACAGATCTTCTTCCTATCAGAATATAATGCAATCCAAATGGTAAATTATTTTATGGAGCATAGGTCTGTCTCCTCTGACATGATGAAAAGAAGAAAAAGCATAATTTCAAACACATTCATCCACAAATATATGATTGTTTAGATCACATAATCCTTCATAGTCACCATTTGTAAAGGTTATAATTTAGGTTAATAACAGCGATTTCTAGATTTTCTGTATCCACATTTATTTTAATATCCAAAAAAAAAAAAAGGATGCATGATATTTAGTTGGCTATCCTGAAGCATTTTCCTAATTTCTCTATCAACTATGTGTAGAAGCAAGCAAGCAACTCCTCCCTGCTGTCTTGGGAAGATTTGGCATCTCTATGTCATTTCAAGTGGTAAATCCCAATCCAGGATACTAACCTTGCTCCCCCAGTGTGATGAATCAATGTAATATTAAAGACTCTAGCATTAACATGACATTTTTTTACTACTATTAGTTTTCAGCATGACACTGTACCAAACAATTAGCATCAGTCTCTCAGCTTGTTAGGTAATTTAGCCACAACACACTTCATAAGTTTGAAATCTAACTATAAGAAACTGCATTCCAAATCATAGACCTTCGGAGTCATCTTAAGGTTCATACATATACTTTATATAATGCAACAATAAGGATCTAATATTCTCTAATGTTATTAATTTGATCTGCAACTTAATTTGAAATTTCTCTCCTGACTCATATCACAAACACTATGGTTGGTTATGTCCGTCTTACTCAAGCATTCAATAATTTGACTACTTCCTTGGTTATAATTACTCCAATTTATGCATTTTCAAATCCTTCAGGTTTTCATCGAGAATTTTGCCAAATAAGAAGACAGAGCACTATAAACAAGTAAATACTCTCTTTATCCTTCACCATAGTAGGGATGAAAGTTCAGTATTCGGTTTGGAATATGTCCCAAACCGAAACCGAACCGAAATAATTCAGTTTTAGTTTTTTCAATCCAACTCCACACCGAATTGAATTTCGGTCCAATCCAAACCGAACCGAGTTTCAAATACATAAACCGAATCCAATCCATACACCGAAATTATTATTTGTTTTTTTAGATCTGCGATATTTCAAAACAAAACTTATAATTGTAATGACAAAATAATTAGATCTATTTCAGTCTTTAGATCAATCTTCAAATTACCCAAAATAATAGAATTAAAAAAATTTACATCAATTAAAATTATATGAATATACAGTGAAAGAAAATAAATGAAACCATGAAATTACAGAAACTATTTGTGACATTCCTTGTTGCCATTCACCTCTAGCTTGCATTTACATCATTTATGGTGCGAAAACCAAATTCATAGATCAAATTACATTGTAGAAAAGCAGAGGAGATCAAGAGATTGAAGGTCAAAAGATTGAACATTTAACCATGAGAGAGGATGAGATGACACAAGAAAGAACACAGATGAGAAAACAGGAGTAAGGACGAGATGAGAAAGCAAAAAGGGGGGCATATGAAGTTGAAAGAAGGCGGAAGGAGAAAGAAGGCGGATGAAAGAGAAAGGGCATTTAGAAATTCAGGGCTTCTAATATATAAGGGAGGACTTAGCTATGGGCTTAAGGTTTGGGCCTAGTTTACATTATGTAGATTTCGGTTAGAATCGGTTTTTTCGGTTTCGAGCTTCTCAAAACCGAATCCAAACCGAAAACCGAAATTCATTATTTTTTCAATCCGATCCAAACTGAATTATAAAAAAATCCAAACCGAATTACTTATTCAGTTTGGTTTTCGGTTTGGTTTGGTTTTAATCCGAATTACTTTCACCACTACACCACAGAGCACAGTAGGTCGGAATCATGTAAACTTATAACGAGTCCAGCAAGTATTACTTAGTTATATGCTAATCAAGCAGAGAAAAGACGGCATAAATAAGCAACAAAAGTTGTCATCCAAATAGATAGAGCAAAAGAGATGTTTAGTACTTTACTTCATGTGTGCGAGCCTCTGAAACAACAGATATGACAACGTTGCATGTCGCACGAACTAATCTACAAAAAGAAAGTAACAGGGGATGTGCTGAGGTACGATCAAGCCGCATAAGGTAGATGCAAGAGAAGACAGTTTGTGCCAATGAGTGCCCCTTATGCCACGTAGCCTGCCATTATACAAGGACATGTATCAAACAGATGGAAATATAGCATGCACTAGTCCATAATCTAAAAGCCCAAGCCACATTGAAATGTACCTCACAAGCAAGGAGGTGATCCATAATATCTAGAATGCATATAACATCCATAGTTTTATCAAAACTTAGCGGAACTGGAGCCGCACCATTCTCTATGGCCTCATCAACAGAATGATATCTGCCATTATCCATGCCCGAATCCATCTTCGGGTCCATTATCTAACAAAAGAAATACAGAAAGGTATTCTTTTCAGTTAAAGGATTCCATTAAAAAAAAAAAAAAAAAAAAAAAAAAAAAAAAGAAGAAGAAGAAGAAGAAACCGCACATCAGCTATAGACCTCCTTCAGGATAAAATTCACAATATCGATTGCTATAAAATCTACACAAACCTACAATTCCCTAGTTCAATCAATGACAATCGATGTCACATGTTAAAGAAGCTCAACAAGAAAACTTCAAAAAGTTACATGCAGGCTTCCCTTGAAATATTGAAAAATGGAAGCATTGTACTTGTAATGCAGTCTGAAGAAGCTCCCCAAGGGAAAGCATTATGCAGGTAATAAGTACTAATAAAGCCTAGATGCATCACTATAGGGCTATAGGTAATCAACAATATTGACAAACAATGTCTTCGTATTATTGTGAAATGAATAATATTGACATACAATGTCTTTGTATTTGTGAAACAATTGATTATCGTATTATTGTAAAATATTTCAGGATCAATATCATAAACAAGACAATAGTTCCCGACATAAAAGAACAAACTTGAGACAAGTATGTATGAGTAGTACCTCTAAAGCCGACATGGCGGCAAATAGACTAAAATTATCACCATGTATCAGCTCGCCGTCACAAAGCTCTGCCATACACATACAAAATTAAGCATTAACATAAAAGAAAACATTAATTTCACCATAACACTAAAAAATCTAACATAAACCAAATAATAAACGAATTTCACATAATAATCACTTCTATGATTCAACATTTTCAGCTTAACTACAATATAATCAATAGATTCGAAATAATCAAAGATCTTCAATAATAATAAAATTAATTCGATAATGTTTAGCATCAAATTACGGTCTGAAAATCAATAAATAAAGCAGAAATGCAACAATCAAAGATCTTAATTGAATAAAGAGAAGAAAAAACCATTGCAAGCTGAAGAAAGAAGATTAGAAACGTTCGTCCAAACAGTTCCGTCGCCGGAAGGTATCGCCGCCGCAGTAGACGCCATCGTCGTAGTCGGAACGTTGAAACCTCGATCGTCCGCCATTGAAGACGAAAGAAGAAGGAATTAGGTTTGGAGGAGAGAGAAAAATTGAAGAACAAAAATGGCGGTCTCAGTTGTTGGTAGTACAAGTAATTTTATTTCAGTTGGAAGGGTTTTGGTTTTGGGGGAATTTTTCTTTTTTGCGTTTTTTTTTTTCCTTTTTTTTTTTCCTAGAGTGAATAGTCCAACGGCGCGTCAAACAGAAAATAACCCTTAGACCATCTTGTGAGATTTAAAATTGAATATTGAAATGCCTCAAAAAAAAAAATAATAAAATAAAATAATCATCAATCAATTACATTACATTACATATTACATACTACTAAAAGCGAGTTTAAGAAAACACTTGTCAATGTATTATTAAAAAAATTCCCACCAAAATTACTTTCTAAAAAAAATGTTATCACATTAAAAAAGGATTGCATTTAGATTATGACTTTTATTTTATATAAAATCTAAAGTAAACTTCCTAAAATATCGACTTGCACATTATAACTATCACACTTTTAAATATTTTCTCTCTCATGTTTTTATTGTTTTAATACGAACTGTATTTCATTTTTAATACGAACTGTATTTCATACGGTTTAATACTAATCAATCGATTTAGTTTTTTAATATTTAATTATATTTTCATTATAATTAGTCAATATCCGTGCATTGCACGGGGTTTCACCTAGTTGAATATTGAAATACAAAATAAGTTATTTTTCTCTCCATTTGATGATACTTTCGGGTGTATAGGTACACCCAATTAATTCAAGGTTAATTTTTTCTCTTCATTTGATGAGAACAAAATGAAAAACAATCATCAATATGAGAACAAAATACTTATAGGTGTACGATGCACCCAGGTGTATAAAACAAATTTCACACTTTTTGTCAAATGAAACTCAAAATTGAGTATCTAAACTTAGGGTTTGTTTGGCATTGTTTGAAAACCAAAAACAGGAAACAAGAAAAAGGTGTTTCCACTTTTTTATTGTCAGTTTTCAGAATTATCATGATTTTAATAAGTTTGACTAATTTTTTATTCATTATATAACATATATCATATGATTTTAAAAAACCAAAAAACAGAAAACCACAATGATGTCAAATGAACCTTAGCAACTTTCTTTTGGAGTTGTCAACTTTGAATACCAACTTATTGGTATCATTGCAAAAAATATACTCTCTCTCCTAATAAAACTCCCTCTAATCTCACCATTGGAGATGGTTATAGTAACAGTGATCTAATACGGAGTACTAACGAACTACTCCCTCTGGTTTTTTTTTTTTTTTAATATAAGGTAAAGTTGAGATTTTTCACTATTTATATGTTTGACTTTGCCAATATATAATATATAAATATGATCATATAATTAATATGTTGTTGGATTTGTCATAATGTCTACTTTTAAATTAATTTTTTAAATAATTTTTATTAATCTCTCATTAAAAATATTGATGGTCAAAGTTGTGTCTTAGCAAATATGCAAATTTAACTCTAACTTATAAAAAAAAAAAAAAAACTGTGAGAGTAATCCCTGTAACACCGATCAAGTAACCCCTATAACACTAACAAAGCAATACTCATAATGGATGGCCACAACCCAATGTGGTCATTGGTCAACCATATATAAGAATGAATTTGTGATGGTAGTATGATTACGAACCGATTTATCGTATATTTGTGAGTGATTGTCAACTTTGTTGTATTGGTAGACTTGGTGAAGCCGGTTTGTAGTTGAGTATATAGTTGACAGTATAAGAAAAGTAAACAAAGTTAGAAAAAATTCCCTATTAAAAAAAAAGGTTAGAAAATTTCTCTACTTAAGACTTAAATATAGATGTAGATAATTGTGTTTTAGAGATGAGATAAGGTGATTTGAGTATAAGCCGAACTAAATGTAATTGATCATATTGAACATAATGAGAATGAGGATTTGTGTGATTGGTATAAATTGAATTTTCATGATTAAGTAACCTACGCTAAAGGAATCATAACTTAATAGCTAATAGACTGTATGGGTGATCAGACTGGTCAATAATAAATAATGATCCAAATTCAGATGACTCAAATGTAATTACTTATCCACAACTAATATATATACGGTATATACCTAATTAAGCTACACAATTGAGGAGAATTTGACCACATATATGTCTATTACGGTTTCGTACGAAGGGTCTGTTCTCTTCAGATTATTTTTAGTTCAATTCAGTTCTTAATTTTCTTCTCTCATAAAATATTCAGTTTAGTTCAGTCAATCAGAACAGGCCCTAACATAATCTATTTATATCTACTTCTATATTAAAAAGTATTCCTAAAAAGGTTTATGTGCCACATGACAACCTCGCCATGTAATTTTTCAATTACGGTCATATTCTAATGAAAAATGTTTACCATGAGATTTGAACTCTGTCCCAATCGCTAAAATATACAGTAGAAGTTTTACGATCTCATCTATTAAATAATGATGTTTTAATATTCGACTCATGAATAGATATATGGATTGAATATATGAACATTTAATAACTGTAATTTTTTTAATTAAAAAATAAACGATTATATTATTCTTGTAATAATGCTCATCGAGGTAATGAATGCAAGAAAAAATTGATAATAATTATGTCTTTGTTTTAATTATATTATATTATATATACGAAGGTCATATTTCTATAATTATCAATAGTTGTTCTTAAAGGTTTTATAAAAAAAATAAAAAAATAATAAAAATGAATATATAAATAGTAGTAATAAAAAATGAGCAATCTATTCATTACAAGTATTCAAAGTAATAAACCGATGCATCGCCCGGGCCACACACTAATTTTGGTATTAAATTGTTAGCTAACCTAGCTACCAACAATATATTTCTGCCATCTTCCCTTTTAATTTCAATGTGCGTGATATAGTTAATTTTGATTTACCCTAAAGTTACTATCTTTGTGACTAGTCAAAAAATTTCAATTATATCAAACTTATATTTCTATATTTATCTTAGTAAATTTAGATGAACTTTTGTATGTATTTAAAATGCTATCTTATTGTATTTGACGGAAATCTATAATCCATCCACTAAAATAGGGCATTAAATGGTAACATGGTTGCTTGTCCCAAAAGTGTTTACAAAGCGCATGATCCTAGTGATGAAATTCATCAATTAGTAAAGTGAGGTTACGTTTTGCACCCTTTCGATATCGATGTTGACAATTGTCTACTCAATATAATTACGATGTCAGTATATATATCGTTGTCAATTACTCTAATTTCATTCAAAGAAAAAATAAATCAATTTTGCATGACTAACATACTATAATACAAATTTTGTACCGTTAATGATGTTTAATTTGATAGAAATCTCAAAAATATTATTGATATGGTAATCTTAGATCAAGCCTCCTTAACCATATAGAATGTAACATCATATTGAATTAAATCAAATGGCTTAGAGAGCCTATTCAATGTATAGTGCCGCCTTACACTCTTTACTCCTTTAACCAACTTTAAATACTTTTTAGTGGAAATTCCTTTCAAAATTGTTGTAATCTCAAGAATTTTAGCCACGGGAATATGGATTGAAAATTTACTCTAATCAATAACATCATTGAAAGGGAAAGAATAATTATCTTTGATAATCACTGGTATACATTTTGCATGTATAACTTCAACTACCCTTGGACTTGCTACTTCATAACCACTGGGGCACAAGCAGTACTTGCTTTGCCCTAACATTTAGAAGTAGTTTAGGTTTTGGGAAGGTACTCGAAACTCAAATTTCTTCGTCCTTCTTATCCTTCCATTGCTCAAATAGGTATTTTCTTACATGGCCATGGGCACCACCCAACGAAAAATGCAAAGATGTTACGTTGACTTATTCGCAACCCTAAGCTTGGTGGATTTAATTTTCTGCCCGGTAATTTAACTTCTGAGATGGAAATCGACATCTCTCATTGGTTGGAATCCTTCTGAAGAATTGACATTACAAAGTGCTCTTATGAGATTTTAAACAATTTTGGATTGGCATCTGAGATACCTGGTGCCTAAACCACATAGTATACAACACTTTCATTAGATTTCTATACTCTATTATCATATAATAAAAAAGGGAGAATTAGCAAAAATTTTGTGGATGTATTAGCCATGTATGGAAGAAGCTTATAATGTATTGAAGAGGATTTATCTTAATTTTTTGCCTTTGTCGCTCTTAGTTGTGTTCTTATATATTGCGGGGTAATAAATTTAATTTATTTGAAATTTTAACATATACAAGGGGACATACATACTAGTATTTTTTTATGCTTAGATTATTATATTATTCATTATTGTTACACTTGTGCAAGAACTTAATGAGTTAATTATAATATGGAAAAGTCAAAGTTTAGCTAAGGGACTTAATAGGCAATTAGGGGAGTATGGAGAAGATTTTATGAAGTATTGGAATATATATAGACTGGTACTACAGAAGTATCTATCCCTTCAGGTTTTTGTGTGTATTATTTTTTTTTTTAATTTCGCGTATAACAAAAGATAATTAAAGAGTGCGAAATATAATATTAGGTGAGCATGTTTAGCTAATGGATCGACTCTTGATATTGAACTCGTATTAATGTATGTATTGCAAAGCATAATAAAATTGATAAAGTTTCTTGTAAATAACTACTTAGAGTATGTTCATTGAATGAATTTTTATTTTCAAACTCCAACTACGTATGTCTGTTTAACTCTACTCTCATCCACCACTAAAAAACTTTGCTTTTCATTCACAATCTTGATTAAATAGACACCTAATTGGTATACATTGAATTTTAAGGAATTTATCTTGAATTCTTGACACTTAACATTATAGAAGTCTAGAAATTAATAACAAACCAGGCCACGTATACAACAAATGTCACATCATAAATAATTACTCCTTTTCGCACATCTCAATTACGGTTTTAGCTAGTTGGAAACTAACCATCCATTTTTTAAGGGTTTTTTTTTTTTAATTTTTATTTTTTAATTACAATATTATTATAATTATATTTAATTATGATGCAAGAAGTCAATTTAAACACATACGGAGTACCATTAAACAAGGATTGCAAATTTAGACTATCAAAATATTTACCTAATAATCATACGTAATTTATTAATTTATAAATAATGTCACGCAATTTATTAATCATAAATAATTTTTATTTATGTATTTCCAACTAATTTTATTTAATTTTTCATTTATTATCAACTAATTTTATTTCAACTATAATAGAGATTCAATTTACATTCAGTTTATACATTATATATAAAAATATTAGAATTATCATATTAATGACAAAAAAAATTGAAATAAAACGTTTAAATACACCATATTGCGAAAAATAATCAATATCACATTAAATCTTTTTTATTTTGAGAAATCAAAATAATGAAAATCCTTAAAGAGAAAGATTTTTTATTGAAGAATTTAAGATTTTCATATTTGCTTATGGGAATTACTACAGTATACATCTTATACGAGCTTTTGTGAATGGATATATGAATACATCTGTCACTGAAAGCGATAAATGAAAACCTGAGAATATAGTCACAAAAATCTAAAAAAAGTGATTAGGTATATATGATATTTATAATTCAATTTTTCTTGGTTCATATATCTATATAGATTTTGTTTTTGTTTGTATAATTTATGTCAGTATAATTTAGGAAAATTCTCTTTGGTACTTACAAGTTTTTTTTTTTCTTTTTTGATGAATAGCAAAAATTTTAATTATCATTAGTAATCAACTATTAGGGTTACTAGTTTAAATATTGGGATGGGGAAGGAGGGTTTTGAAACAACCATCAGTTTAAGCAAACTCCCTATGCTAAACCTTTGAACATTTGACGGAACATAAAAATATAATTTGATCCAAAACAATTTTTTTTTAAAAAAAACCTGTAAAAAACTAGCTTCCGAAAAATAAGATGTTGTTGAAATAATACCTGTATTAAAATAAAAACATTAGTACTTGTTAAAATGGAGATTGAAATTTTAATTAACCTAATAATATTAAAATTAGAATATAATAAATTGAGTTTTAAAATCTCAGGTGTTACATCTTGTGGTGCATTCATCAATTAGTAAAGTAAGGTTGCATTTTGCACCCTTTTCAATATCGACATTGACATTTGTGTACTCAACAAAATTAAGATGTCAATATACATATTGCTACCAATAATGACTCTAACTCCATTCAAAGAAAAAAAAAATTCAATTTTGCATGAATAATATACATCAATACAAATTTTATACAGTTAATGATGTTTGATAGGAATCTCAATAATATTATTGATATGGTAATCTTAGATCAAGCCTCCTTAACCATATAGAATGTAACATCATATGAATTAAATCAAATGGCTTAGAAGGCCTATTCAGTGTAAAGTGCCACTTTACACTCCTTACTCCTTTAACCAACTTCAAATATTTTTTGGTGGAAATTCCTTTCAAAATTGTCTTAATCTCAGGAATTCTAGCCCCTGGAATATGGATTGAAAATTACATTTTTTTTTTGAGGAGCCCCCCATTTTTTTCTTTTTTTTGAATGTTTTGCTCAACAATCAGAGAGAGGGGATGAAGATAAGCAAAATCGACAAAAACTTGGAGTAAGTTTTACAAATCATATCTACCCACAACCATGCACCGCCCCAGTAGCCGCTTCCTCAGCCGTTGAAGCCACCAGTCGATACCCACTCCAATCGATGTCGTCTGATGGCCCACCACTCCAATTGTTGCCGCCTGAAGTTGCCAAACCAGCGCCACTACCGTCTTCGACACCGCAAAGCGACTTGCCCATCACCACCGTCTTAAAAACCGTAAATCTGAAACCTTAAATCTCCTTCCAGCCGCCACCGTCTTCGTCACCACCATCTTAAAGAATTTTGCTGTCTCCTTCCCCTTCAAAATCGAACAGTTTACCTTGGGTTACTTGTTGGTTAACAGAAGGTTGAGTTTACCTGAGTTACATTTTGGTTAACAGAAGGTAACTAGAGTCAAATTTTCCAACATAACGGCTGTTAACACTTCCCCCGCTCAATTTACTTGTATACCCTTACTCAGAGACGCAAAATGACGCAAATACCCCCGGATAAACACTTCAAGTTTATCGAGGGGATAAACTTGAATTTCCTCTTTTTTTTTGTTTATATTTTATATAGTCAACAAGTCAAGTACAAGTACGAGCCTTGGTGGGTCAGTTAAATACTTAAATTGGTCTGGAAATTTATAGATTGAAAAGCTAAGGTACTAAAAATAATAAGAGATTTACGTTAGGGTAAATAATACTTTGTAATAACTATTGAGTTGTATAGAAGTAAGGGTCTAAGGGATACAAAGTTGAAAATACTAGGTGTGAAAAAATTAAATGTTGAAATTGATCGTGGCCTTTTTCTTTGATTTTTATATATATATCTGTAACACTTTTCTAAAATGAAAACTAACGTTTTATTATTTTTAAAGTTATTATTGTATATATATGAATTTTTTTTCTTTATGCAATTATATGTATTTCATCCTTATAATTAACATCATAAGGTGTGCATGGAAGTGATAGCTCAGAGGAGCCACTCCCCCTTTCCGTGGCTTAGACCCGGGATCGAGGCACACCCCGCGCATTCCCATTCACAAACTCCTCCTTTGACAGGTTGGACTTTGGGCCCCGCTTACCATTAAAAAAAAAATAAAAAAAAAAAAAAATTAACAGGTCAATGAACAAGTTGTTTGTATTATAATTAGATGATTGCACTTCATTCATTCTTCACTTCACCTTCATTTGTTAACCATTATGTCCACGTCTAACATCTTCCAACTATCACTAAGCTAGTGGTTGAACTGAGTAGATAAAGTGGAAAGTTTATCATTCATACTTTGATTAAGTATTTAATGAGATATAACCTATATAGATTTTGATATAAGTGTTCTAAAATAATCAAATTATTAGTTTATGGTCATAATCCTTAGTCATCAAAGAAATGACCATTATAAATTTATAAACATATGTGTCTGATAATTGGAGCAAACAAATGGAAAGCTACACCTATGACTTCTTTCTTAAGAAGCTAAGTGTGACGTGAAACCATATATTGTTTCTTAAATTATTATTGCAACATTATTATTCTTTGGAATTTGATATTTCAGTGAAAACAACATTTGAACCTTTGTTAGTTGGTAGACTACATACTCTAAAAGCTATTTAAAATTTTCAAAATCTCGTGAAATTGCTCCTATAATAGGTGATGACACCGTGATTTAGTGAGTGAAAGTACGAAAGATGTGGTAGAAACAAGATGCATCTTTATTTTAGAAATTTTATACTATTGAGGATTTGGGCTTTAGTGTAAGTATATATTTGGGCTTAGTGACTTAGGTAATTAATTCGATGTATTATGACCCACATGTGTTTAATTGTAGCTTGTATAAATAGGTAAATTTGAACTAATGATGAACAGATTGATCATTATTATTTCACATACGAGTATATGCATATTAAGATATTTCAATTCATAGTAAACGCATATGATATACATGAGGGAACACAAAATGCACCAAAAGAACCTGTATTGGTTGAAAACTAATTCTAAAAATTATGAATACTCCGTCTACAGGGCCGTAGCATTGATTTTGGGGGCCCTGTTCCAAATCGAAAAAGGGGCCCTTAATAATGTTAAAATTATACATATTTTTTAATCTATAATTTTGGTAATGCACAATTTTCCTATATATACATTGCAAAATAAAAATGCTTTCATATAACAATGACATATTCAATTACGCAAAATTAAATTCGGATATTTTATTCATGTTGATAATAGTAACTAAATACAACTCAAGGCTCATATCAACTTAAGCTATATTATCTTCTATTTATTTGAAAAGTGATATTCTTCTAACGCTCTTTGAGGCAAAATCATCAATCAAGTCTTCATATTCCACTTTCTCTAGAATATCGTTCTCAATTGCTATCATCGCCAATCCATTAAGTCTTTCTTGTAGCATCGTAGAACGAAGATATGACTTCAATAGCTTTAACTTTGAAAAACTCCTTTCTGCAGTTGCAACTGTCACAGGAATAGTCAACAAAATTCTATATGCAATAGTAGCATTAGGAAAACAACCCACATCATTCGAAAATATCAAAATATCAAAAGGTCCTTTTATGTCATTGTGCAAAATTTCTTTAAGCAACTTCAACTCCACAAATAATTCATTCCCATCGATATCTGATTTTTCATTAGACATAAGTGCATTTTCAAATTTCAAACAAGAGGATTTCAAACTTAAATCATCCAATGACTTCATCCTTTGAGGAGTGAATAAGAAACCAAAAATATTTTCATATTCCTCAAATTGCTCAAATCTTTTATAAAGAGAACTAATAGCTTGATCAACAATATAAAGAAAGTAATCAACTCTAAATGATTCTTCTGGAGATAGAGGAGCATTTGATGAAGTGCTTGGATTCTCATCAAAATGTTTTTTTTCTTTTAATTTCACGCTTTTGGGGAAATATAGGATCAATATCCATTTCAATAGCAATTTCCTTAGCCTTACTCAAAGCATCATAAAAACCAGTTTCTCTATACCCCTCAAAAAAAGAAATCAACCCTCTTATTTTTTTTATAGCCACATCAATAAGCATATCCTTTGATTGTAATAGCTTGCTTACTAAATTAATTGCAAATAGTATTTCATACCAAATTACTATTGCAATTAAAAACTCAAAATCACCAAGCTCATTATTTGCTAAGGATTTAGCTTCACTCTTTATATTTTAATCCTTATCATTGCTATCGGCTACTTGAAGTAAAGCTTCTCGTATATCTGACATTTGAAATCTGATAGCCTTAACACTTTCAACACGACTTTCCCAACGAGTAGATGACAAAGACTTAACAGTTAGTCCTTTTACATTGTCTTTCAAGATTTGCCATCTCTTCGTAGAAGCTGTAAAAATTGTATATATACGTTGGATAACTCCAAAAAAGTCTCTAGCTTTACTACATGTGTTAGCCATATCACATAATGTCAAGTTTAAACTATGACAACCACAAGGAGTATAAAAAGCATTAGAATTTAAATCCAAAAATTTCTTTTGAACTCCTTGATGTTTTCCTTTCATATTAGATCCATTATCATAGCCTTGTCCTCGCACATCCATTATATCAAGATCAAGATTTTTCAATTCATTTTGTAAAACATCAAAAAGCCCTTGGCCAGTTGTATCATTTACATTCAAAAATCCTAAGAAAGATTCCTCAATGCAAACATTATAAGTAGAGACATTCACATATCTTAATATCAATGACATTTGCTCTTGATGGCTAACATCGGGAGTAAAATCAAGAATTACCGAGAAATATTTTGCTTGCTTTATCTTTCTAATGATTTCATTTTTTATTGCAGAACCAAGCAAAAGTATTAACTCGTTTTGAATTGTATGACCTAAATAATGAAAGTGAATATCATTATTAGTAATACGGTTGACATGTTCTTGAATGATTGGGTCAAACTCGGCCAACATTTCAATCAAGCCCAAAAAATTACCATTACTTTTTTTGGTATAGTTTCCCATTTGAACCACGAAAGGCTAGATTATGTTTGGCAAGAAATTTGACAATTGAAATAATTCTTTGCATTACTTTCTTCCAATGGTCTTTTTTTTTTTCAATTAGCATTTGAGTCGTCTTATCAATAGTTTGATTCTTTTGAAACCTAAGACGCAACTCATACCAAGTAGTCATATTCTTAACATGATCTATGCTTGTCTCATGCTCTTTAAGTCTAAAGCCTACATGCCCCCAATCTGAAAATCCTTCATTTGTCAATTGTCCTCTTCCCATCCCTTTTTTAAATATTTTACAGCAAAAACAATAGACTCTATCAAGCTCTTTGGAATAAACAAGCCAATCCATATCACATTTCTCACCGTTTGATAAAACTCTAGTATACAAGTTAGCCGTAAATCGTCTTGAAGATTTATCTTTAGGACCTTTCACAATAGAATTATCTCTTTTAGGACCATTTTTCACTAATAAATCAATCATTTTAGAATCAAGACCATCCCAAACTCTAGGATCATATATATTAGGCACATAACTAGTTTCACGGTGATCAACATTATCATTATCAGAAGGCATATCATCAATATTTTCAGCATTATTATCATTCTCAATAGGCACATCGTCAACATTGCAATTAACACTAGGCACATCATCAAAAATATTACCCACATCATCAACATTCTCCGCAATAGGCATATCACTAACAAGATCAACATTAACATTATTAATATCATCAACATTAACATTATTAATATCATCAACATCAACATTATTATTCTCAATAGGGACATCATCAACGGGCTCAACAAGAGGAACTTGAGGTTCTATTATAACGAATTTATCAAGAGAACCTTTTTGAGAATTAATTAACACTTCTAATTTTCTCTTTTTGTTACGCTTTTGAGACCCAGATTCATACTTTCTAGGAGGCATAATCTCAAAATCGCAAAAAAAAAAAAACAAAAATTACAGTATCATATATATGGATTGAAAAAACCTGGAAAGCAGAAGCTTTATTTCATTCAATTGGACGAATTGGCGAATTACTCGATAACTTTGATTCTCTGTTCAAAAGAATACGACCAATTTGGACCTTCAAAAATCAAAAAATAAAATTGCTTAGATTGTTAATTGGAAAAAAAATTGGGCCCTTTTAAATTGGGGGCCCTGTGCTAAGGGGCACCTTGCACATGGCCTTCTACGGGCCTGTCCGTCTATAATAAGAGATTAAGAGAGACGACCATTATTTCAAAAATAACAAATACGAGTCAATTAGATTATACTAATAAGTGCAATATCATGCATGAAAAAAGTGTATTTCGTATATATATATTTCTACCGTATTATATGTTGTGAGGTTTTGACAATAAAATTAATATGGCAATCTTATATTAAGCCTTCGTAACCATACAGAATGCAACACCATATGAATTAAATCAAATGGTTTAGCAGGTCTATTTATAGTAAAGTGCCACTTTACACTCTTAACTCCTTGTACTAATTTCTCATACTCTTTTGGAGAAATTCCTTTTAACATCGTCTTAATCTCAGGAATTTTCGACACTGGAACATGGATTGAAAATTGACTCCAATCAAGAACATCACTGAAAGGGAACGAATAATTATCCTTAATGACTACGGGTACACAATTTGCACGTATAGCTTCGACTATACGTGAACTTGCTACTTCGTAACAACTAGGGCATAAGCAAAACTTGCTTTTTCCTAACATTTGGAAGTAATTTAGATGTTTTGGAAGGTGTTCATGGAGTTGGATTTCGTCGTCTTGCTCCCATTGCTCAAATAAGAACTTTCTAACGTGGCCATGGTTACCACCCGCAAAAAATGCAAAGATTCGACGCTTACTTGTGTGCAAACCCAAGCCTGGTTGGTTTAATTGCCTAGCCGGGACATTTATCTCGGGGATTGGTACGTCTCTCACGGGTTGGAATCCCTCGGATGTATTAGCGTTACAAAGTGCTCTTATAAGATTTTTCAACAATTTTGGGTTGCCAAATGAAATGTCCGGTGCCTGAAATATATACAAACATAATTACATTAGCTAGGAAATTATATGAGAAACAAACCTCAAAATAGTATCTTAAAAAAAAAAAAAAAAAAAAAAAAAAAAAAAAAAAAAACCTCAATCACTATCGTTTGAATTTATATGATTTGTCACGTGTATATGTAAATTCATAAGGTAGCTAGATTAAATTACACTATTCAACGTGATGATAAATTATGAACAAAGAGAGTATTATGTTATAACGACTCACCCAGTCATGGCAAGAGAGCATGAAATGATCAGCTCCATGACTTCTATTCCAATAAGAGTACTTCTCAACCACCACATTGACATAGTCCAATGTCACTCTATTGAGAGGTCCACGATCGAAGTCATGGGGCTTGTAAAATGATATCCTTATGTTTACTATACTAAAGGGAAGAAAGAAGACATGCGCCTCGTTAGGGTTACTAGCCATAAACTTGTTGATCAAGCTCATTCCATCTTCCATTTCTTGAATGAAATGCCCTTCTATGCCATAGAAATAGCTCATTGGTCCTTAATTGGTGCACCAATGGTGGCTCCCCTTCTTTGTAGGTCCATATCTTGAATCTTTTTACCATCTCTATGTGACTCCCGCTTATTTTATCAATTTAGTTTACAATTAGTAGTTAAATATAGTAATTCTATGATCATACTTACGTATCACAATGAACACATCACATGAAACAACTATTTGATATAATAACCTCTAACAATTAAATTACTAAATGTAACAATAATTCCCATAATTAACAACTAGTTTTGCCGAACTAGGCCAATGTATGATAAAAGTCCTTACAAATCGCCGGGGCATGCACGAGTCATCATCACTCATGCCATAATCCATGATCGATAACTTAACCCAGACGAGCTTGGCATAGAATGATATGCATGCAGCATACAAGTGCATGTGTACTCAAGATGTACAACATATAACATATTTTACCCTAAAATTCATACAACTTCTCTTCCAAATTACTCCACCATTAATCATAATTTAAACCATCATTAATTCCAATAATAGAATCCTGTGCCATTTCAAATATAATGTACGTACGACCATCGGACCATGTGATATTGCTACTTCATTCTACAAGTAATAACGTCAAATTCAACGAGTGTAAAATTGAGTTAAGTATAAAACAAGGGATTCAATTCTTGCAAAATGTGGGGAAAGGGGACTCTATTTATTTTATAGAGAGAAAAGGGACTGGGCTAGAATGGGTTTGGGTTTTCGGTGGGTTCTAATTAAATAAGGGAAAGAATTGAGTCCCCTTGGTTAAAGAATTGAGTCCCCTTGGTCAACTTAAAAAAAAGGAGTATGTTTTTTTTGTTTTGTTTTTTTTTTTTTTTTTTTCTGGTAAATATTTTAATTTAAGACCAACAAAAAAAAAGAGTTCCTTCCTCTTTTTGGAACAAAAATAAAGCATAAAATTACAATACTTTGAATGTTTATTTTCTTCATCATCTTCATTACATTCTCGACCTTCTAACTCCACATTTCTCTTTAATTAAAATCATGACCATCTCATAAACTAACTCTGACTCACGTGGACTGTCAACCAACCTACCACCTAATATAATCACACCCATCCACTTGTTTATAGTTTGGGCATATTAGAAATATCATAAAAGGATGCTTGACTTTCTTAGAAACTCTCCTTAATGACCTTCTGTTGCAATATACACTAGGCTTATCGATAATTTTTTTTTTATTTATTTTTTATTTATTTTTTTTTTTAAAAAAAAATTAGGGCCCTACAAGCCTTCACTAAAATTACGATGTGTGCTTCTACTACAAATGCAAGACAAATAAGCTACAAACCAGAGAGATGAAGAACATTAAAAAATTATTGAAAGAATTTTTTTTTTTTTTTGGATAACAAACATTAAAAAAATTTCAAGAACAAAGCTTTTGTATTGTTGTTGTACTTTCTTAATTTCAAACAGCCATATTTTCAAAACAATCAGCAGAAATTATTAATGAAGGGATTGAATTTGTCTGGTAATATAATCAAGGCAATAATGAGGGACTTAATTCTTCTTGGGTTAAAGGTGAGTTAAGTCACCTGAAAATACCCCCTAACACCAGAAATTTAACCCTAGTCCTCTTTTCCTCTATAAAATAAATAGAGTCCCCTTTTTTCACATTTTGCAAGAATTGAGTCCCCTGTATTATACTTAACTCGTGTAAAATTATATGTAGCGATAATCGTGTAATCATCGTATAATAAGGTTTTATATTATCCACCTTCAATTTGTTTTCATTTTTCTTGGATCTCTCAATTCAAAAAGGAAGCGTGTTTACAGTATAGTTTAAGGTATTGAGCATTTTCGTACTTTGTTTTAATGAATTACTTCTTTTTGAGGATTATTATGTGCTTCACACCCTGTATGCTAATTAAATTAATTATTTCTAAAATCATGTGTATTAGTCTTCCTAAGAACTTTTTTTTTCACTCAAAAATTTTTGTTTCAATAAATATAAACAAGCATGATGATCAATAGTATATTGATTAACAAGTCTAGCAAAAAAGGACAAAAAATAGCTAATGAAATACAAAGAATAAAAGTGTTGCAAGTAAAAATTTATATCGTAGTTTTTTTTATGCATTTCCTGTTATGCTGGAGGTAGAACGAAATTTTAGAGATTAAATATATACATTTTTGAAGTGAAGAGATTATTAATATACGGAGTACATAATTTTTATATTTGGATTTGTTTGTTTGCTAGCTTCGTATATCATAAGCATCACGAATTAATCAATACATTAATTCATGTTTCCAAAGAAATTTCCAAAACTTAAGCTCTTTTTGCCTGTTTGTCATTTCATAAAATCAACTAGGGCACATGCTACTATGTGTTATATGTGCATGCATTTATTAGAATTTTGATTTATTTTCCTTCTTTACTTTATCATGAAGACCTTCCCATTAAATAAATTATTTCCTCCAAGTCTAAGATTATGGAAAAGCACAATGAATTAAAAATATATATGATAAAAAAACCTTTAGTCAACCATTTGGAAATTCATTAATATTATTCGATTATTCCCCTGAGTTTTCCGTCAAAGAAAGAAAGACAAAAGTCCAAGTTATACATATATAGACAATGTAAGAAATGTCATTTCCCCTCTTTCTAAGGTTTTTTCCTAAGCATACCATTGCATGTATAGAACTATGTATAAGTCTCAATGTACAATTTTCATCCTACACTCGAATATAATACATATATCTAATACGTCTTAAAAGTTGTTGAAATTCTTGTGCTTGATTAACCTATTCTCATGAGATTTAACAATTTAATTATTAGTCGACTATTCATATGAACGTACAACACCTCTAAGAAAATTATACTCGTACTAGGTAGGTAGTAGTACTATGCATATTTGTTTGAATTTAATAATTTGGCATATTAACATGAACAAGTTATATTATCAACGCAAAACTAAGTTATTCCATAACTTCCTAACAGAATAAAGTAATTTAAAGTGAATTATACGAGTATATATTACTTCAAGTTTAATTTGAAGGGGAAAAAAAGAAGAAGAAATGAATAATTAGTTTTTTAAAGGCTTACTGATGGAAAGCATATGGATTCCGGTAAACGGGACCTCTTGGAAAGAAAGTCTGTTCTTCTTCTGATGTATAACTCTGACTCCGGGATGCTTCCTTGATCGCGGCATGAGCTCGAGCCAATCCATCCTCAATCTTCTCCAAACTACGATGATCGTTGTTGTTGTTGTTGTTGTTGTTGTTCTTGTCTTCTACCTCTTTCTTCTATACATACACAAAGAAAGTTAATTAAGAAAAAAATTACCAAGACATTAGAAAAATAAAATTCAAAAACAAATTAAAGCAAAATAAGCAGTATATAATGAACTTACAACTAGCATGGAAAAAATTGAGATGTTATTATAATGAGAATGGTGTGTATGATTAATAATGTTAATGGGAGGATTATTATTAGAAGAAAGTGGAAAAAAATTAGGAAAAAGATTGAAATTTAAATTTAACTTGTTTTGGTGAAAGAAAAACAAGTAAAACAAGGTTAGAATAAGAAAAGAAGGAAGAACTAATAAAAATTTTGTGGGTGTGTTAGCCATGGAAGAAGTTTTTAGTGTTTTTAGGTGCTTTAAATTAATTTTACCTCTCTTTCATAATCTCTTCTTTGTTTTAATAAAGTAAGAGTATTTATTACTGTATATTTCTTTGCTTCTTTCAGTTGGTTGTGGTCTTATATATTATGGAGACATGGAGTGAATAAAAAGATTTGAATTTTTTTAATGATATATATACAAGTGGACGTACTAGTATTATTATTATTTTTTTGAAACCAGTATTATTTTATGTATGCTTGATTATTACGAAGTATATTATTACACTTATGCAACTTAATTAGTTGATTTACTTATTATAATATGAAAAAGTCAAAGTTCAGGGACTTAGGGGTATATGATAAGTATTAGAATATATGCATGAAGTACTAGAAAAAGTATCCCTTCGTATTTTTGTATGTTCATATTTATTAGTGTACTAGCAGGTTAAAATCTCGTGTAATATACGGTTGTTAAATATTTTATTACAAAATATAAAGTATATAAAGATATTCAGAAATATTTTATTTGGGTATATATGTAATATGATTGTCAAAGTAGAAAGAAAATATCATAATTAAGGTATAAATAGTTTACTTAAAGATTTTGCCAAAAAAAAAAGTAAAAAAGGCGGGAAAATTTTTCACAAGGTAATAACAAGTGTCATGGAATTATTTGTTTTTTTGAAGGTTAATAGATTTTTCACACAGAAATTTTTTTCACAAGGTAATGAAAAATTTACAGTAGCTCACGTTTCTAAGAGAGATGAGTACTGAGTACATGTAAGAATAAAGGAGTAGATAAAAATTACATAGTAAATATCTATTTTTTTTTTTTTAATTGAGTGAAAAACCGTACTAATAAACCTATACGAAATAGTTGATTGGCTATTTTAATTCCAATACGTAATTTGATATAAGATAATAAGGTTAGCTGATACTCGAATAACTCGATCAATTGATGAAATGCTACGCATCGAAGCTTTTAAAATTTGTTCGTTCTTAATTCTACGAAACTAGGAATAAACTTATACTAATTG
Organism: Chenopodium album; assembly: GCF_948465745.1. NCBI lineage: Eukaryota > Viridiplantae > Streptophyta > Magnoliopsida > Caryophyllales > Amaranthaceae > Chenopodium > Chenopodium album. The sequence goes on along the minus strand of NC_137847.1, from coordinate 1,059,506 downwards.
ACGACCTATGACATGAATTTTGGCTAATATTATAAGTGAATGATATATACCAAAAATCAAGGATCAAATCACATTTTCCTACCCTTAGGAACCATATTATTCATTTACATTTTTATTTTTATCTTTTTTTTTTTTGACAGGATTTACTTATATATTGTTGTCTATTACTTTCGGATGCATTAAATCAAAGTTAAGAGATACAAACCTCAATTAATGGCTAAAACTTAGAGGTATGGTCGACTTATAAACAATAATAAGCTATACCCAATAGTTTAATTCTCAATTAAGCATATAGCTAGTAGATTGAGATACCTAGGTTATTCCATAAATCCAAAGCTATTGTGAACTTTTGATGGTAGGTTTAAGTTAGAGTCAATTATGCATTTACCCATATAGTTGAACGAAATACTTCATAGTTTTTTTTCCCCTTAAAAGTGGCAAATTAACAACAATATCCCTATCTTAGGATTTATACACTTCAACTTATTTAAGGTACTTAGATCTGTTCACATTTACTGAACTGAACTAATTGGAGCTGAACTGATTGAAGCTGAACTGAATTGAACTGAACAGAGCTGAAATGAATATTTTATGAGAGAGGGAAATTAGGAGCTGAACTAAATTGAACTGAACTGATTGGAGCTGAACTGAACTGAAATTAAGTAAATGTGAACATGCCCTAAGTTCAGTTCAGTTCAGCTCCTAATTTCCCTCTCTCATAAAATATTCAGTTCATCTCCAATCAGTTCATTTCATCTCTTTCAATAAATGTGAACATACCCTTATACTTAATAAAATCAAATACTTGGTATAATTCACAAACTTTTAAAAGAATTAGATTGTACTTGTCAACAATTACCTTAATATAAAATAAAAGACATATAATTACTAGATTTACATTGTAAAAATCACTCGTAATGTCTTATGAGGCCGATTTACAATAACATTAACGTAAAGTGTATGTATACCAAAAGTTTTTGTTTTATCTTACAAATCAACGTTAATATATCATTTTATAGAACTTGTTCGAAAATTTTAGCTCAAACTCAATTTTTAAATTATCTATTTTTTTAAAATTACATGATTGGACATAATCTCATCGCAGTTATAAGTATCATTGTATATCAATGTTGGATTTGTATTCATGTGTTGCAAAGCCTAAGTTTGATCGAGTTACTGGCGAAGATTCACTAATTTAGTGAATGGAAACTGAACACCAACTGCTACAGCTACGCTGCTCAACTCTGTTCATCCACCACTAAAACCTATCATAATGCTTCAACTAAGGAAATCAATCGGTTCATCTAAGGACGAGAAAGATATCATTGCGACTACATAATCAAATTGTGACTTAAACAGGGGGAAAACAGAAACAGATGGCTCAATGCATCGATTCAACCCGGAAGATGACACATGAAATACTACGTAAAACAGAGACCATGTCTTCAGGCTCTGGCAAGGATCAAAGTTGATAAGAGGATAACAGAATGCACATGTCACTAACCAAGGCAGCATAATTGAGCAAGAAGCAACTTCTAAGACCTTAATAGACTATAACAGCTATTTTCTTACTAAAAATCAATTCGCAACTAGCAAGCTCAACCCCTAGCTACCTGCCTTTCTCAGATCTATGTTACATTATATCACAAACACAACATGGTAATTTGCAGAGATTTACTAATGAGAACGTAATCAACGAATTAAACAATGGGCAAATAACAAATTTGGAAGCTGTATAAAATCTAAAACAGAAAGGATCACCAAGTATGTCTTTCTCTACCTTGAGTGATAAAATCATAATATTGTAAAACAATATCAGCTAAAGCATACAATCAACAGTATTCACCACACAACAAAACTGCAGCAGAATCGGACTAAAAAACTAGTTCGGTCAAGTCCATAAGAAAAGAAATTGTAGTAAGGTAGAAATTACAAAGAGAATCTGCAAAAACCTATGGCTCCACCGTTGAAACCTGCTGCCACTCTCCATCAACCGCCTCTTTCCACAATGTAACGTTGTTGTCTCCGTCTGCAACAGCCAACAAGTTCCCAGTCAAAGACCAAGATACCCTCCAAACAGGAGTCTTGAAGTCCTTCAATACTTTGCCCTCCCATTGCTCCCCTTCTTTGCCAACAGTCCATACGACCACAGTTCCATCCTGTGAGGCGCTAGCAATTGTCGACTTTGGAAGCCCTAGATTAGGAGCCCAAGCAACATCCCTGACCCAATCTGAGTGCATCTGAAGAGCAGGGAAGCAGTCCATCTTCCATGTCCCATTGTAAAGCTTCCAAACTTTCACGGTGTTATCACAACCCCCCGAAACCAATTTATGGACGGGTTCAAGCAATCCAGATCCAACAAGAGCCCCTGGAGCTGTTGCTGGAGCCCATGAAACAGATGTTACCCCAACCGGATGAGCCTGATCAATCCTGTTTGTGTCCCAACTACCATCAGCCTGAAGGGTAAGAACAGAGATGGTTCCATCAGACGATCCACAGGCCAAACAAAGCCCTATTTCATGAGGTGCCCAAGAAATGGAATTAACTGAAGATTTGTGCTCATGGAACACATGAGCTTGTGCCCACTCATTTGGATTGCCCTCCTTCCAGATAATAACTCTACCATCATAGGAGCACGAAGCAAGAACTAAGCCAAATTTCGGGTGTGCCCACGCAACCTGCCAGACAGGCCCTTGGTGGCCGGTCAATGTGGCAAGAGGTTGTGTGGCGGAATTACTGCTCACACCAATTATCTTAATCGAGGTATCAGACGACGCAGTGGCAACACGTTTACCATAATAATCCATTTGAACATCATGAACAACATCATTATGCCCGGTTTCGATCTTCTGTGCAGGCATTTTCGTTTCTCAGTCTTATCCTTCCTCAACACAATACAATTTCTTTTCCCAGTCCTCAAATTCAGCTAAACTTCCACCAACTATATGACAATTGCATTACAATCCAAGTAAATTAATCAATCAAATTTCCTCAAACAACCCTAAATCAGTAAACAACCACTGAAACCAACATAATAAAAATGGTAAAATCACATCAAACATGAAATACAAAATGAATTGCAATTAAAATTCACCCTCTTAAAAACCCCAGATAAGATCTGACGTGGGATTCAACCATCCAACATCAAAATTCAATTCTTTAACCCTAATTCTCCAAATGTTCTTCAGTATGACTATAAAAATCAGATCTATAGCATATAAAAGCAAAAAATCTAGAATACCCAGAAACTAGTTTTAAAAAATCATGAATAACAGATCGGAATAATTCACACTAATCAAACAATCAGGCATCAGATTGAGCACAAAGAAATAAATCATAATATTTGGGTCTAAACTTAATAATCATCAAGTTTCATATTTAGAGATCTAAATTAGGAGAGAGGAAGAGAAACATACCTGAAGAAAAGAATGTGCGTGGCCAGAATAATTAGAGAGATGACTGTGAAAAAAACAGGAGAGAGAATTAGGGGAATTGGAGTAATAAAACGTAAATAGCTGAAGAGAATTAGAAACGGGGTTCATGAACTGCTGAAAATCGGTGTCATATTTTATTTAGATGCAACGAAAAAAATTGTGAAATACTCCACCCCGTTTTTAGATACTTGCTCCATTTCTCTTGGACATGTATGTCGATGTTAATTCTTAATCAATAATATCTTTAATTATTATTAAGTATAAATTCTAATAATTGAAAATTGATAATTTATTCATTGAGATGATTCCAACAAATAGTCACAAGATTAATTTTTTTCTTATGTATAAACACGAGAATCAAGGTTGGTCTAGTGGGGAGACCCTCCTTTTACCCTTGTGACTCTGTGAGAGAGATTTTCGGTAGTCGAGCTGGATAAGGGGTGTGTCGGAGGTGGGGTAGGGGTGGCACATGTGAGGTGTAGAAAGGGGTTCCGAAGTTTTGATGGTAAGGGTGGGGTGGCTGGGTTAGTTTTTCCTTTTTTTTATTAGACTAATACTACAGTGACAAGTGGACATTGTGGGCTCCATAATTTCTACTAACGGATTTCATCCAAGAATTAATTAAGTGGTGGTAATTTTTATAGTTTTTTGTGATTTTTTTTTTTTTGGGAAATTCTCAATGGTAACCTCCAACTTGTGTAACACTGAAATGGTGACCCTTTTTAAAAAAAAACTATACAAAATGATCTTCATTAAGAATTTATTCTCCCTTATAACCTTATTTCACTAAATGATTAATTTAAACTAAACTATGGTTAGGTTTTTTTTTTAAAAAAAAAAAAAATTAAAAAATAACCCACCAATCAGCCACCCAAACGCACATCACCACCTCCAAATAAAACCTGCCAGCCACCGCCACCATCCTTCATTCACCGCTGGCGACCCTAACCTAGGACCCAAGAACGCTCCCCTACCACCGCCTCTCCCTTTATGTACTCTGACAACACTGAAACCCACCACCGCACACCATTTCGAACACCAACACGATTTTGATTGTAGGTGGTGGTTTCGATTTCGGGTTAGGAGGGATTCGATTTCGGATTAAGAGGGATTCGGTTTCGGGTCTGGGTGTGAGGGAGGGTGTTCGTCTTGATCGAATCCAGGTGGTCAATGACTAAACGGAGAGGGATGGAGGTGCAGCGAGTGAAATGTGGGTCGTGGGTCGAAGGAGAGAGGGAGTGTCGTGGGTCTGGTGGGGGTATCGGGTTGGGGTGAGGGGCTGGTGGCGTCAAAGCGGCGACTGAGTGAGGTTGAGGAGGAGGCGTAGGTGGCGGCGGTGGCTAGGAGAAATGACGGTGAAGGTTGCTAAGGGGTTGGGTAGTTTTTTTTTTTTTAAAAAAAAAAAATCTAACCATGGTTTAATTTTTTAACCAAATAAGACTCATTAATGTCATAAGTAGGATAAATTTTTTAATGAAGGTCATCATGTATAATTAAATAAAAAGAGAGTCACCATTTCAGTGTTACACAAATTAGGGATTACCATTGAGAATTTTCCTTTTTTTTTTTTTTTTTTTTTTTTGTTTGTTAAAAAGCATTTCTAAGCTTTTATATGGTGTTCAACCTCAAAATTTCTCTCAAAAAAAACCTCTAAATTTCTTAATGAGTAATAAATTGAGCGTAACAAGGAACAACAATATGGTTTTAAGAATCGCTATCAAAGATGTGTAAAAGAAAGTATTTACCCTTGTACTAGTTGTACACCTTTAAGCTCTAACCACTTCAGTTTCCCTCAAAAAAAAAAAAAAAAAAAGCTCTAACCACTTAGTTATATGATGTTCATAATCATATTAGTAAAGTTGAAGGAAAAATTTTCTTCATACTTAGTAGTTTAAATAAATTCATAAGAACTTAAGAAGTAAAAGTGAAAATCAATTAGAACTGAACAAGCTCTTAGTAAAAACATTGCATGAAAATAATGTGGTGATTTTGACCAAATGAATAGGAATGTGATTGTCTAGAATGGTGGGAAAAGACAGTAAGGATTTTGAGCTAGATTAAAAGCTTTTTCTCACTAAAGATTTAAGCAAAATTTTTAATAAGTATTTTTTAAAAATTCGACTACATATGTGTATATTCATTGTAAAGTTACTCTAAAATAATCAAATTTATCTCGAAGCTTACTTGTATCTCATTGCCTGTTGATATTAAAATCATTTCTGATGTAAAGTTACCCTAATACTATAAATTGATTAAAAGTTACTCTGAAATTCTGAAATTGTTCGATATACAACAAGATTTTCTATAAACGGGTTGTACAAGTTTTTGAATTTTTAAAGCTACCTGGAATTTAAGTTAAACTAAAATTCATACCACCAAACTATCAAAGCAAATTTGCAGCAAAAAAAATATCAAAGCAAATCAATTACAATAAATAGGTTAGAAAAAAAAAAAAAAAGAGGAAATAGTATATGAAATCTGAAGAATTAACTATAAGAAGTAAAGATTGAAAAAAATAAAAATAAAATAATGACGTGTAAACATAAACTAAGCATTTATAGCATTATGACGCGTAATTTTATCATGAATTTTAAAATCAATATTTTACACGTTTTTATATACATTTTCCTTTTAAACCAATTTGATATTTATGCCTCCATCTTATAATACTCCGTATAAGAGCTACGGAGTATTAAAAATTGACACAATTGTATCAAACAGAGGGGATACTTTCGTATAGTATTTTATATTTATGATATATTCGTATCTTTGATCATCAATAACTATAAAATTTAATACGAGTAATTTATCAAGAAAATGGAAATAAAAACCATATACTCCCTCCGTTTTTAAATACTTGGTCCATTTCTCCATACACGGAGTTTTAGGAGAAATTGGAAAAAGTAATAAAATATAGAGGTAGTGAGGTTGGTGGATGAATAAAAAATTGTAAAAAAACCAAAAGTGGTGGAGAGAATTGAAGGAGAGAGAATATGAAATTAATATTGTTGGGTCTATTTGGTGAGAGAAATTAATTACATATTTTAAAAGATTTCCAAATTAAAAAATGGAGCAAGTATTTAAAAACGAGCGAAAAAAAATGAAGCAAATATTTAAAAACGAAAAGAGTATTTAAAACGAAGAGAGTAGCGTGACGGAAAATTATAAACTAAAATTATTGAAAACAAAAAACGATAACGAACCCGATAATTAATTTTTTATTCGATTAACTGATATGCCTACAGCCTACCACATATTGAATTCTTGAGAAAGGCAGAAACCAAACAGGAAGTCAGGGAAAAGTAAAACCTTTGACTATTCCATATTTCTGAATTTGGCATTTCCCCTCCATTTTTCTGCACTCAATCTCCTTACCATCTCCTCCATTAGCCATCTCAAAGGTCAAACTCTCTCAAACTCTAAATTACGGAGTATTAATTTAATTTCATTATTTCTTTCCAAATTGTTGTATGCAATTTATTTATTTATTTTTTTCCGTTTTCCATGAATTTATGAGCTGGGTTATTCCCTTTAATATTTCTAAATTCTCCATATTGTTTTTATCTGTTTGTAGGAAGATCTAGAAGAAATCTGGATTAAAAATGGAGGGTCATCATCCTTATTCTCCAAAAGATCTGAACTTGCCTGGATTTGTCCCTAATTTTCTTTCTGCTTCTGAAATTTTGGGTGTTTTTGGTGTTGCTACTGTCATTGTTTTCTCCGTCTCATGGATTCTTCCTGGTAATTTTTTCAATTTATTCTTAATTTTCTGCTTTTAGTTTTAAATTTTGCTTGTTTTTATTTATAAAGTTTATCATATTTCATTTTAAAAAAAGTTGAAATTTGATCCATATACGTTGACTTTTGCTCTGCATTGGTAGTGTGCGATGTTTTCTTAGATAATTGTGTTGTGTACATTGAATCTGCGGCTTAGATTGCTGACTAGCTAACGTATTGTTAGTGAACCACGATAAATCCGTGTTTTGTTTGACCGAGAACAAACTAATGACCTTGTTGTAGTTATTGATTTAATGATTCATGTTGATGTGTTATCTTGAATGTTTGTTAGAACCTCAAGCATTTCATTATAGGAGAGTTGGAAGTTTATCGGTTGTGTTCGAGTTTATGTATGTTAATTTTGGTTTCAATATATGCCTAATCATACTCATAAGTCATAACATCAGAAAGTTGCATAGTTTGTTATGTCATGTCCAATTCTGGTTAATCGTGTTTGTGTAGTGTGTTCATGTCGAATTTGTTGGTGCTCTTGTGTCATGCAAAGATTGCCAACTCCAATAATGAATAGCGTTTCAACTGGTTTGTACTTGAATTGAATGAAATGAAAAAGTTTAAGTTAAGTAGGACTAACCATATATCTGAACTTTGAAGTCGTTTGTCAAGTCTGGACAATATGGAAATTTCTTTATCAAGTTGGTTAGGAAGGGTCTTAGGAAATATTTAGTTGTAATTCATCCTTAAAGTAGTAGGGATTCACCTTAATGGTTTACTGTTATTTGAAATTAGAGGTCATGAATTCCTGCGAGTAGCAAAGTTTGTTATGCCATATCCAATTCTGTTTAATTTGTGTTTGCATTGTGTGTTCATGTCGAATCTGTTAGTGTTCTTTTGTCATGCAAAGATTGCCAACTCCGATAATGAGTAGCATTCTTTTACCAACTGGTTTGTGCTTGAATTGAATGAGATGAGAAAGTTTAAGTTGAGTAGGACTAACCATATATATGAACTCTGAAGTCGTTTGTCAAGTCTGGACAATATGGAAATTTCTTCATCAAGTTGGTTAGGAAGGATCTTAGGAAATATGTAGTTGTAATTCATCCTTAAAGTAGTAGGGATTCACCTTAATTGTCTACTGCTGTTATTTGAAATTAGAGGTCGTGAACTCCTGCAAGTTGCATAGTTTGTTGTGCCATGTCCAATTCTAATTAATTCGTGTTTGCATTGTGTGTTCATGTCGAATCTGTTAGTGTTCTTTTGTCATGCAAAGATTGCCAACTCCGATAATGAGTAGCATTCTTTTACCAACTGGTTTGTGCTTGAATTGAATGAGATGAGAAAGTTTAAGTTGAGTAGGACTAAGTGACTAACCATATATCTGAACTCTGAAGTCGTTTTTCAAGTCTGGACGATATGGAATTTCTTCATCAAGTTGGTTAGGAAGGATCTTAGGAAATATTTAGCTGTAATTCATCCTTAAAGTAGGGATTCACCTTAATGGTCTAATGTTATTTGAAATTAGAGGTTGCGAATTCCTGCAAGTTGGTTAGGATTGATCATAGGAAATATGTAGTTGTGATTCACCTTAAAGTATACTATTATCTATTCTCCATTCTTACTCACCAAGTTCTCTGTCGCACAGGTTTGTTTTCAAAGACCACAAAACTTGAAAGATTGCTCATATGCTGGTTTACTGTCACTGGTCTAATACATATGGTTGTTGAGGGATACTTTGCTTTCTCACCAGATTTCTACAAGGACAAGAATGGATTTTTCTTGGCCGAAATTTGTAAGGCTCCTGTTTCTTAATTGTATTGGTAGACATTTTTTTCCCCTTGACATTTGAAGGTTGTTTTGCAATTTGTCTGATAATATGGCTTTCACAGGGAAAGAATACAGCAGAGGTGATTCAAGGTATGCCTCTTTCGACTCTGCAATTGTTGCTGTTGAAGGAGTAACAGCCGTTATAGAAGGCCCTGCTTGCCTTTTAGCAGCGTAAGTAATTAGCATGCTCTTCATCTTTTATCGTGCTGATAATTTAACTGAGTTTTGACAAATGATTATTAACATGATTAGATCTATCGTATAATGCATGCAGGTATGCTATAGCAACCCGCAAATCCTATAGGTATGTTCTTCAGCTGGCTGTATCTCTCGGGCAATTCTATGGTCTTGTGATATATTATATAACCGCAATATTGGAAGGGGACCATTTCTCTGTGAGTCCATTGCACTACTACGCATATTACATTGGAGCAAATTCACCATGGGGAATCATACCGTTCCTCATAATCATCAGATGTTGGAGAAAAATTTGTGAATCTGAGGGTAGAAGTAAGATAAAAACCAAATGAAACTTAAGCAGTATTTAGGCTAATGTTACATATTTTTCACATCTATAGAAGCTTCCAATTCTTCATTTACTCAATTTAGAATGAAAATTTCGCAAGGAATGATTTTTTTGTAATCAATTACAAGTATTATGGATCTCTAATTTTTGAGTTTAAAGCAACTCCTTTTTCCTGCTTTGATATTATCATTATGTTACAGGAATCTTTTCATTATACAGTACTTTGTAATTCTGCTTGTGCTATTTTGATCTTACATTCATAATTCTTCAGTTGGTCATATCTGTGAGGCAAATCTATAGTATTGTGATAATACTTAAATAGAAATTTGGGAAGAGGGCAATTATTCCTCGTGCCCATTTTACTACGCATACTGCATTAGGTGAATTCACCTTGGTGTCTGATAATGTTCCTCATATTCAATAGTTGTTGGAGAAATTTGTGTTAATCTGATGGTAGAATCAGAAGAAAATTCAAATGAAGTTGATGGTAATATTACATTACCTGTTTGTTGATGACAAGGTTTGGACTTGGTAGACAGCGAAGAATGTTATAGATAGGCGGACTAGGTTTAAACTATGTTCGGATGGTTTTCTACAATGCATTGTTAGCTATAACTGAGTTTGATCTACACTGATAAATGTGTTCCCCTTGCCCTAACCTGTTTCGTAATCTCAAGAAAATGCGACATAATCTGTTGCTGTTTATTACTGCAAGTTTTCAATTTCTTCTGTTACATTGCTACCTCATGGAGAGCTGACAGTTTATTTTGTGCTATCAAGTAATCCTCCTGTAGTTACTGTCATACGGACTTACAGAGTACATCTTTGCCTTTGCTCGCATACAAAGAACTCCCACAGTATATGAGGCTGATGAGGACCGGGTAAAATCGGGGACCAGGGTGGTGACTGGTGAGACTATACAACTGCATTAGCTCAGGGACCCGATGAGTTTACGGCGGCCCTGCACTTAGTTGTGTGGCAGTGACCAACTAACCACATGCATTTATTTTGTAAACTATACAAGTATTATATAATCTTGCTTTTAATTATTAAACTACTTGTCCATGATTCATGATTGTATATTAATCTAAAACTTAAATCTCAAGTCAAACTTCTCTTTCTCTTAATAATTTGATATCATTTGGGGAAGAACAGAAAGTAGAATGGAGGTTCATCTTCCTAATTTTCCAAAAGATTTTAATGCGTCAGATTTTATCCCTAATCTTTACTCTGCAACAACAATTTTGGGCTGCCTCAATCGCTGTTTTCTGCCTCACATGGATTCTATCAGGTATATTTTTGTTCTACTCTGTTTATACTTTATCATCACGCCCCCCTTACATGGGATAAAATCTTGGTTCATACAGCTGACCCTATCTTTGGGATTAAGGCGTTACTTGTTGATTTTCTTCTTCAATATATTCATGTTCCTTAATTTATCTTATATTATTGCTAAGTAAATTTAGATGAGTTAATCTTTGTTAGTTGATGGGTTATTTGCTTTGTTTTCTTGGTTTAACTATAATACTATAAATACATCCCTCATGGCTGTTACAATTCGCACAAAAATGTTAGATTTAAATTCAGGTGTCATGGTCAGATTCATTAGCGTTAGGTTGGGTCAAGTTTAATTTAAAGTTGAGTCCTACTAAATCAATATGCACATATATACAAGTCAAAATTTAAATCGGGTTATTTTCGTGTTGGATAAGGTGAGTTTTTAACACATGAATTAACCATATTTAGCCATCATGAGTTCATCTTTTGTCACACAGGGTTGTTTTCAAGGACAACGAAACTCGAAAAATTGATCATATGTTGGCTAACCTTTAATGGTTTAGTACATTTGACACTCGAGTTCTACTTAGCCTTCAAACCTGATTTCTACAAAGATAAGACTGGATCCTTCTTCGCCGAAATATGTACTTCTCTTGCTCATATCAATTCATTCAACTCCTTCAGTTAGTTTAAAGAGTTATTATTCTAACATCACTATAATTTTACTACATTACCTTTTACTACGATATGCTAATACATTTTGATTTTATAGGGAAAGAGTACAGCAAGGGTGATTCCAGATATTTGTCTCTTGATTCAACAACAATAGCTCTTGAAGCAATTTCAATTTTTGTATTTGGTCCAGCCAACCTTTTAGCTGCGTAAGTAACAATTAAGCAACATTTATCTTTTAACTAGCTACTACGTAGTATACTTCTATGGGTGTGGACATTATACTCCGTGCATTAGCACGAGCACATGCTAGTTTCAACTTTCAACAATCACTTAAAAATTAGAATGTAGACTAATTTAAAATGAGTTTATCAAATGGATGGAGTTGTTCTTAGCACGATATATGTCGTGTATATATATATATATATATATGTACTTAAGGACTAAGGAGTATGGACTAATTTGATCTTTACACATGCAAGGGCAAAGGAGTGAACAAATTTATATTTATCATGGAGTATAGCCACTACTTCAAGTAGCTTTCTAAGGCAAAATCCTATTTTAATCATAAATATTACATTTTTGACCCTGTTGTGATAAATGAAACTTGTTTATTACAGAGATCAACTTGTATTTACTCATTATGAATACATTTTATGATATCAAATTTATATAATTTTAGATAATGTATATCTTAATTCATTTATACTAGTAGTGAAATTATACTTAATACAACCACCAATAATGGCATCTAATATAAATATAAAATGACTTGAATTTTATACTTGTATTTAACAAAGAAGTCAAGGTTGGTACCCATGCAATAACCTCTCTTAATTGCAACCTTAATTTAGTTCTAAAATATATAATTTACATAAAAATATACGGAGTACAAAAGACAGAGAATTATAAATTGTTATACCCGAGATATATATTTTTTATTTTTTAAAAAGACCTAGGTTATACTATAACATAGACATCCAATCCAGTTTAATACTCATTGTATCTATCTATATAGTTGACACATTATTAGCACACTAGTTTAACTTGCGTGTAATGCACAGTTTTAAACAAATATTAAATCTTACGGTTTTAAACAAATACCGTGAGACTTGTTTACAATAATTTTAAATGATTAAATATCAAATCTTAGAAAGTGAAAACTAGCATAAAATAAAAATTACTATCCTATTATCTATTTATATTAAAGTCATATATACTCTGTAGATAAAAAAATTAACGAAAGAAATAGAAAAAATGATGAAATTATGACGAAAACATGGAAACCTTGTTATGCGTAGAACGCTAGAAGCAATTTACCTTGGAGATGGCAAGGTCTTCTCAAGCATAGTTATTACTCTATATTTTTTAATAGACAAAGCATTTTCTTGGTGTTTGATTAGATCAACCCACTAATTTGATTAGATCAACCCACAAGATCAAATCTCTCAAAATGACCTAAAATTACAACCTTATAGGTTCCCAACTCTAAATTCTCTAATTTCATATTATCTTACCCACTAAATTGAGCCATCATAAAAAGCACTCAAAGAATTAAAGACACTACGAGTAATTTAATTATTAACGATTAAAATTGGTTGGTATTTAGAGATAACTTGGTTTTTATTTTTTATTTTTTAATTTTTTTTTATGACGATTAAAATTGATTGGTATTTTTTTTTTTTTTTTTACACAAATTTTGATTGGTATTTAGAGATGGATCTAGCTAACAAACGCCCTCGGGGCGTTGAATAAACATTTAAAATCTTACCTAAAGTAGTATTAATTTGGGAAATCATGACAAAATCATGCGTTGATTGGTGTAATTAATATTAGTTTTAATTTAATCTTTCTACTTTTAACTAGCTTATCCAACGCCCCGGAACGTTCGTTAGCATTTTCCTTTAGAGATAACTTGGTATTAATATTAACATCACGCATATAAAAAAATAAAATTAAATTTATACCAACTAACATTATTGCCACTTGTCCTAGTTATCACCCCTCAAACAATTATAAGTTGAACTATTACCGTTTGTGGGCCATGGTCATGCATTGAACTTGCTTTAAGCCTCAAAGTCTAAACATAAGACAAAATGCAACGTTCACGCAAAAAAATTCAAGCTAAGTTTCCTTTCCAATAAAATATTATTTTTTAAATTTTTTTTTATGAGATCATATTAAAGGCTAACGTCATAATTATGTTCACATTGAGCATATAAATTTGGTGTGGAAAAGATGTTTTAATTTCATTTTAGTAACAAAATTTGTAACAAAATTATTCAGAGTAAGAAGTAACGATGTTGAAGTTATTCTTAGTTTTGTTCGTAGTTTTTTGCTTAGCCAATTTTCAATACGTTGAAGGTTGGAGTATGGGGCCGGGAGATTATCAAGTTGTAATCGTGAATGGATTAAACGATATTTTATGGGTTCATTGCAAATCGGGTGATAAAGATCTTCAACTTCAAAAACTTCCGAAAAATGGAAACTACTCCTTCGATATTCATTCGAGTATGATCATACAACGCCTCTATTTTTGTGGTTTAACTTGGGATAATCATGGACGCAAGGTATTTGATGCATTCGTTGATGAACAAGAATTCGTCGATAGAAAATGTGGTGGACGTCATTGTATTTGGAAAGCTCAAGATGATGGTATATATTTGTACAATGTATACAAAGCGAAGTACTTTAAAAAATATAGTTGGGACAAATATATTTTTAAAGCTAATGCATACAATGAGTTAAATTAAATTAGACCTCTCTTTGTATCGAGTAATAATTTACTATATCAAAAACTAAATTAATATAAAATCAATACTATCTTGATTATTCCGTATGCAGAATTTTAATTATTACTCGTACTATACATGAAACAACTATTTTGGTTGGTTTATTCAGCTGCACCAATCGTTGTTATCTCCATCACATGGATTAATTTTGGTAATTTAATTAATTTTATTGTAAATATAATAACATATATTGCTTCATAGTTACGTTATTGGTTTGATTAGTTATGTTATAGGAGTTGAGCTTGCTTGTGTTAATACTTAATGCTCAGCATAATGGTCAAACTCAACTCAACTCAAACTTGTTTGGCTTGAGATTTTAACAAACCAAGCCCGATTTATACTTTTCTTAACTAGCCAAGTCCGATCTATGGCTTGGTGATGTATTAGATGACCGCGATTTAGAAGGAAAACATTATTTGCGCGGCAAGTCCTTATTACTTCCGTGCATACTTCATTAGCTGTTGGAAAAAGATATGTGATTTTGACGGTACTTTTAGATGTATGATATTGTGTTTTCTATATGTAATTTTTTTTTTGTTCCTTGTGTGAATTTATTAAAATAGTACTAGCACATATATGAATATTAAAGGACAAGAAGAAATACTCTTTGATCTATTTACATAAGAATACCTGACTTTAATTATAATTTTCTATGTTATTACTCTTACTAGTATATAATGTACGGAGTAAGTTGTTATTACAATGTTTAATTTCAATTAATCGTTATTTATACAATTAAATGTTACTTCAATTTTTTTCAATTAAAAAATAAAAATAATCAAAATTACACTTGGATTGACTAATGTGTCAAATAAAAGTAGAGCAACTAAAAAAAATATTATTGAGTTTTTCGTATAGATTTATTGGCAATTTGGCATTGCCCTTTTCGATCATTAATAATAATAATAATGTCAAAATAAAGGAAACCAGAATTATTGTACTTCATTATAATATAATAGAAAGACAAACATGTAACTAGGTAAATACCTTTTTCAAAAATTAAAAATCATCACTTCTAAGGATAAAATAAATACGATGTAAATCAGATGCTTTATTATAATTCGTAGGTACTACTACTAGATAAACCCTTTATTTTGATCAATCACTTCAATTCCAAGGGTAAAAAACATCAGCTTCTCCATTATAAGTACTAACACTAGAAAAACCCTTTTGCTCAACTTTCCAAGGAACATCTGCGCAACACCTATGATGATCTCTATCATACTTGTAAACATCAATTGTATTTGCACCACCACTCCAATTGAAACTACTAAAAAAAACTGTATTTCCTAATAAATTAGGCTTGAAAGAAAAATAATAGGCTTCTCCATTGTCTATGGTTTTAGAACCAAGATCGTCGTCTTTTGATTGGCAATGTAACGTGAGTTGTGTATTTGGTCCTAATTGATTCGTAATGGTCACGGTGGTGTGTGGCCTAGTAATACATGTGTGGTTAAGGTCGATTTTTTGGTTTCCATTTGGGTCACTTATTATTACACGTGATGCGGATACGGGTGCCAAGGTGACAAATAGGGTGAGGGTTAGTGATGCTAACAAAATGAATGAACTTGTAAAATTGGCCATCTTTTTGTGTTTTTCCTATGATTATCGTGCTTAAAAGGTTTAAGGTTTATGAATCAAAGCTTAACCGTGTGACATATATATATATATATATATATATATATATATATATATATATATATATATATATATATATATATATATATATATATATATATATATATATATATATATATATATATATATATATATATATATATATATATATATAATGAAAAATTCACACCCAATGATGAGTTATTATGGTAAGTATGAAATAGTATATTCATACTTAGTAAACTTGCTTAATATAAGACTCGTGTATATTTTTATGATCTTCCCTAACATTTTAGGTAGTTGTTTATTACTTAATATAAGGATTGCTTTATATGTTAGAGATATCGGAAAATATATGTGATATTTTCCATATCGATATTATTAAGAGAATATTATATCAGGTTTATCTTATATTAAGATATTATTTAGTGAATATATTTTTAGGATATCTCTAATATTATATATTTTACTTCATATTACTTACTACATGTATAAACTTATAAATATGTTGATATTTATAAATTTCCATGTGGAAGCAAAACTCTCGAAGATCCTAGCTAGGGAAGATGGTAAGAAGAGAAAATAAGGGAAAAAAAAAAATGTGTACTACCTTCGAATTTCCATAAGAAGAAGATTTCGTATAGATGAACTATTATACTCCGCAATATGTAAAGTACTACGGAGTACGTATTATTTTCATACTTAATAAAATTAGCTTAAATTTTGGAAATAAGTCATGAATTCATGATTGGTTTATATTAACTTTATATACTCCTACCATTAGTGTATATAGGGGTTTTTTTTTTCAATTTAATTATTGTCTTTTGGCTAATAATATGTTATTATTCATAAATTTCTATGTTTAGTGGATGCAAATCTGTCGAAAATCCTAGCTAAGGGTCTAGGGAAGACGGTTAGAAGGGAAAATGAAAGAAAATACGTTTGTGCCCTTTTGGACATGATCGATAACTGGGCTTACATTTCAGTCTGTTAGTAGGCCATCAATCTAACCTAAAGAACCCAATAAAATTTTGGGCCAGATATTTAGTTGGCTTATTACTTTCAACAGTGCTAAAACCAAAGTTATCGTTTATAACAAAAGGAAAAAATAAAAATAAAAATAAACGATAACTTTGGTTTTAGCACTGTTGAAAGTACCATTTATTGATACATGACAATAAGAAAGTCATCCCAAAAATCTAGTTCAAGAGGGGAGAGTGTATTATCCAATATAAATCTCATATCAGCCTTTTATACAACCGATCTGAGACACAAGTCTCATATCTTGCAAAGTTGCAATGGACCATAAGATACCACAAATACTCATTTTAGGCTTACATGATTGATACTTGGGCTTTCATTTCAGTCTGTTAGTTACACAATAATTAATACTTCCTCTGCATTTTTTTTTAGTTGACACCTTTCTATTATCACGCTTGCCAACGCATGTTTTTAACGATTAATATCTCTAATTATCAATATTATAAAATTATAAAAAGTGGATATTAATAAAATATACATTGAAACGATTCAAACAAGATCCACATGTATATGTTTTATCGTATCTATAAACTACAAAAGTGAGTCAAAGCGTGTTGTGTGAATAGTGTAAAAGTCTAGCGGTGTTAACTAAAAAAACGGAGGAAGTATTTTGCAATTTCTTTTTTCCTTTTTAAAAAAATAAAATAAACCAGATCCATCATCACAGTCACCAATCATTACAACCACCAAACCATCTGAAACCCATCATAGTCATGGATGATTTTATGGTAATCATCCTTAAAATGATTACTATTATACTAATTTTTTATTGACTGATTTTGATATTTTTTGATGTCGAAATAGATTAGAACTCATTTATCTAATTTTAAAAATTTATTTACTATTAATTTTGAAAAAAAATTGATTTTTTTAAATAATTTTCATAATTAATTTACCAAATTTAGTTTTTATTATTATTGAAATTAAAAATAATTCATAAATTAATCATGAAAATATTAAAGGCCAACAAAAAAAATTAGTAATGGTTGTCACTACCATAGAATTATCGCATAGGCACCCCGCACCCCCATCATCCGTATTCTTATCGTTCTCTTCTTCTTCCTCTCTCAATAACAATAGTCCTACCACTTCGCGATCAAACAAAAAGACACCCTAGTAACAAAGAGTGTAAAGTATGATCATATTAAACCCTTAGATTTGCATCTCTTTCGCGGTAGCGTGTCAATTTGAGCAACAAATCTGCCTCCGATTTCATTGATGAAATGACCAATACATCCTCCCTAATGTATTAACTTTGTATATTAGCCTCATTAACTTGTATATACTCTTACTAACCCTACTAATTTGACCTATTCAAATCGAGAATGAGTGACATAGGTAGTGGTACATTATTTCTTTCGAGAAAAGAGATTTCATTTGTTTTTCCCACAAATGAGTATGAAATCATTCATGTATTTATGATGGATTATTGTTAGAGGTTTGGAGTTGCCTAAGGATAAACATTTCTGTTACAAAAAATATAAATTGATTGGACACGTGTCCCCTAAGACATAAAAAAGGTAGATAAAGTAGCCCATTTCCTGTTAATTTGCATGCATATATTGAACGTTGACAAATAAAGTAGGTATGTTATATGTAGAGGTAATACTACACCGTATTACGTATCTCTGGAAATTAATACAGATGATCTTCTCCAACCAAAAAAATATCATGCACCTATTGCTAGACTTCCTCCATCTCTTTAATTTATTTGTTACTTTGTTTGGACATATACATACACATTTAATTGATTTAGTTGAATTTTGATAGGGTAGGAAGCCCAAGAAACCATGACAATAATTTTAAATACAATTTATCGTTAAGTAAGAAAATACTGATGTTTATGTCAATCTTGTGGTCGTTACACTGATCCTTTATATTGTGGATTTGTGGAGAAGGTTCATATGAGAATTTGTGTATCTTATTATGTCTAAAACTTTAATTTCTTTCTTTGACGTGCACTAGTAATATTTGAAATTAGGTTTTCTAATTACTCTAATCACACATCATTTATTGATAAAAAAAACAAATATATATAGGGAATTAGAGAAAGCCTACTTGGTCCCTCAAATTAAAAGTCAAATGAAAAATTTGTTCCCTCTAAATAACTTTTTGGTTCCGCGCAACATCACTTTTTTGTGGTATTGAGCATTTGGTTAGACATTTCTATCTTTTTGCTTTACTCTTTTTATCTACAAGGTGTTTTACCTTAACTTCTTATTCAAGGTCCTTGCTACGTATCACAATTAACATTTATATTCAAAACTCTAAGTGCCACATTATTGTTCAAAATGTACTAATAACATTAGTAAATATTAATTCTCTTAGGTCATAATATTCACTTGATTTTAACAAACTTAACTCAATCAATTAACTCAATCTTGATATGATCGAACTAATTAACCTAAAACTTTTTAAAATTCATTATAATTGTAAAATGAATTTAGATAATTCTTATTTAAACTTATTTTTCGAAAATTATATCAAGTGAAAATAAGGTGTGCAAATCAGAGTGGTTTTACATGCAGGTCAAATAGAATAAAGAAATTGAAACATTAGAGTTAGACTATATATAAATATAACATATATAGGTACTTTTCAATTGTGTTTGCAATGACTCCATAACATTGAGCTTGTCAAACATGTAGTCAAATTTAAAAGGTGGGTGTAATCTGTATTGTTTAAATTATACCTCCGTACGTACAAAATTTAAAAAGATTGAAAAAACCTAGCAACCGGGTCGGCGGGGGAGAGACTAATAGACTATGAGCCAGTTGCAAGCCTAAGAATTCAAAGTTGAAGTCCTTAAAGATGATCAAGTACAGTACAAATGGATGATCCAGTTGTCTTAGTTGTCAATCATCGTCAAATAATGATACACAACCAAGTGAACCAACTAACTATCTATTACTCTTACTACGTGTAGTAGTAATGAATTTATATGGTGGACCATCAAATTTCAATGTATGTTTTTGCTCTTTACAGAATATCATGAGTGTTGAAGACTATAACTAGTAACTACCATTATTTGACAAAAATCATTTAATTTTCAATTTTTATAAGGGGAATTGAAAGAATCGTATTTGACGGCTGTTTATTGTTTCATACTTGTATATGCTCCGTACAATAAAGAAGCAATTTTTACACGCATGAACTTTTAATTGCTATGCCACATTATTTAATCGAGTTGTTATTCGGAAGTTGGAGTTTTTGTTTTGCTCAACCCATTTATATTTAACGCACATTGCTAATAAATATTTTAATGTGTTGAATTGAATTCATTTACATGATAGTATGATATTAGT
The DNA here is from genome assembly GCF_948465745.1 of Chenopodium album. Lineage (NCBI taxonomy): Eukaryota > Viridiplantae > Streptophyta > Magnoliopsida > Caryophyllales > Amaranthaceae > Chenopodium > Chenopodium album. The sequence continues at coordinate 1,039,282 of NC_137847.1, read as the reverse complement.
ACTAGTAGAAGTTTTTTTTTTTTTTTTGGAAGAAACTAGTAGAAGTTTATGTGAATGACTCTATTTTGACTGAAAATATTAACGGGCTATTATTATATTTTTATTTATTCTGTCGTAAGCTTTGATCTATAATTGAATGTCAAACCGAGCAAGACCTTAAGGAATCAAATATCGCTAGAGGTCTTTTAGGTGTTGAGGGTTCGATTTCCTTATCCTTTCTCCATTTTTAAGTACTCAATGTATATAGTCTTACGCTTAATCATTATTACGAGATATTAATGACAAAACATATGCATCAATTAATGTGATGAAAAAAATTATTTTATAATGAAGTAGGGTTTTAGCCTCAATATCTATCAAACATGTTAATCGATTATTGATAGTGCGCACTTAGATACAACTCTTTTCATCAAATAAATGATCTTGACATACTCGCTAGGTATAATTGTATCATATCTCATATGTCCTTAATCACATTATACTTCAACCCATTCTAAACTAATTTTGACACCTATGTCCTACCATAATACATTCATTTAATTACTTCATAATAAATTAAAAGTACTATTGAGTTATTAAGATTCATCATTTAAAAAATGCAATTATGACAGAAAACGAAGATATATGGTAGGAGATCGATTTTGACAAGAAATATATTCCATGATCGAGATTTCAAATGTGAAGATGTGTGATAAATAATATCGGCAAACATGTCCAATCAAACTCGAACAATAATTAAAAAAAAAACAATGGAACCATTCCTATTTCTAACAAAAAAGGTTGAATGCATGTGGTTAAGGGATATTAGTAGAGTAATACGGAGTAGTGTTGCAAATACGTGACGGCAGAATAGAGTCAATGCGGGTCGGTCGTCCATTAAGAGGCGGCCAAAAAATGGGGAATTCCTAAAACGAAAAGATAGTGAACTTCTAAAAGTAGTTGGCGGTTATAAGACCATAGGAACAGCCGAACAGGGATGTCATGAGTATGGTCAAAGCTTTTTGAATTGGGTCCAATATGTTAACTTTGTTAAGTAAAATTAGTTTTTTGACCCGTTTCACGTATACGTTGTAAATTATGAACTAAAAAAAAACAAAATACTTTTACCGATCATATTTTATTTATAGTACGGGTGTTTTCCTTAACGAAGCACGGAAGAGTTTAGTCGAGTGAGATAATTTTTTTTTTGGGTCATGTTAGTTGGGACTTGGGAGAGAAACTAATGAGCATTATTAAATTGATAAGAATATGATAGAATTGACATCGAATTCCTATATTGAATTTATAACAATTGATAAGACAACAATTTATTTGAAAAACATGGTGTTAGTGATTGTGTTTTAAAATAGTGACACCAAATGAGTCAAAACGGTGGCATGTGAGTTATTTTATCCTGACCTCATCGTTTAACCAGTACATCAACTACTAATGTTACACTAGCAAATAAGTCCATTCTACTATTGGTTGACCCTTGTCTTTAGCTCATAACCGATTGTTTATGTTCTTGCCACAATTGCCAGATCCATAAACGCTAGCCTTGACCCTTTAACCACTTCTACCCTTCATATAAGAAACGACCATTAGTTTAACCTAAAATTTCTCCACAATAATCATTTTATCTTTACAAGCTACTCCATCATAAACTTACTTTCAAAGACTAAAACAACAATAACCCTCCTCTTAAGGTGCTTCTAAGCATCTTCATAACCTTGCTTAAAAATGCTGACCAAATAAATGGGCCAAAGTCCAAAGGCATACACACACCATAGGCGTGTACACAAGCTTGGTCAATAAGTAGTCACAACTTATTATGGCAACCAAAAATTATAAAAAAAAAAAAAAAGTTGCTCAAAATTAAAGACTATCTATCTAAAATCTAAATTATTAAGTAAGTTGGTTGTGTTCTTCTTAAGGGAGGTGACCCAAACATTTATTGCTGACCTAACCATATAATATAAATTTCATACACATTCTTTTCATATATTAATATATAGTCTCATAAATAAAAGGCCTGTAAATCACTGGAATAATATAAAACTACTACTACTACCTTCACAACTAAAAACCTCTATTAAATGCAATTTTGCTAGAAATGTTGTTTATTTTTTCTTTTTTATTTCAACACATTGTAGTTGCGTCATCTCTTACAAATACCCCAATATAAAACTGACACTTTCATTCATCTTACCCACATCTTCTCTCAACAAACTAACCAACTAAGGAGAGAGAAAATCTGGGTTTTTTTTTGTTTTTATTAAATTCCCATTTTTCCCATCTTCCTGATCAAACAAGAAAACAAAGAAAAATCACAAAATTTGTGTTTTTTGGTGTGATTTTCGATGTGTTCTGCAAGAAACAGGGGAAAACAGGGGAAAACTATGGAAAATAATGGGAATAACTTCTGTGAAAACAGCAAAAAATGCAACGAAAAATATGGCCAGAAGAGTAAAAATTGCAGGCTTTTGAGTTTTCATAAGTTGCCTGATTATATGAAAGATAATGAGTTTATTCATAAGTATTATAGAGCTGAATGGCCTTTAAAACAAGCTTTTTTTAGCTTGTTTCAATGGCATAATGAGACCCTTAATGTTTGGACGTGAGTATCACTTTCTTTCTTTCTTTCTATTTTTATTTTATTTTTTTCGGAGGGTTTGTTATGACGGTTTATGTTAGCCGACCCCATATCATTCTGGGACTTCGGTTTGTTGTTAGTTGTTGTTTATGGTTTGATTTTGATGGTGTTTTTTGGGTTGATTTTGCAGGCATTTACTTGGATTTATTCTGTTTGTGGGATTGACTGTTGTAAATGCAGCCCATGTGTCACAAGCTGTTGATCTTTTTGGAATTTTTAGGTACTTTTTTGAATTTTATTTCAATTTTATTTTATTAATTCGTTTGTTTTTTTTAATTTGTGTCTGAGGTTTGAAATCTGAAGTTATTAGTGTTTTCTTTGACCAAATTAGCTGAATTCATCTCATGAGTTGTGCATCTGATTTCACATTATTTTTAGTTAATTTAAGAAACAGTGAAGTTCATAGAGTAGATATAGTAATCCAAGTTCAAAATTGTTGGGAAAGTTTCAAAGTGAAACTATTGGATAACCTAGATGTAAAAATTTTTAAATTACAAATACATATGAAGCGATGATAAAACACTTTTAAGGATCATATGCTTTATTCCAATCTCAAAGTAATTACTTTTCATATTGGAATATTCACAACTAGATTGATTGAAGGGTAATATTGGAATAAACACGTTTGAATTTACCAGATATAAGGATCGACTAGAAGGACCAACTAGGAGTCTCTCGAAACCAATTGATTCATTCTTTTATTTGATAGTGGGACTCCCTAATATTTTAATCACTTTTAAAATTCCAAATCTAAGGTCATGCGTAAAATTTGTATTATCTTAACATATATCACCGCAATTAAGGATTATAACTAATGTAGTAGCAAAAACTAAAAAAAAAAATTCTTGTATAAATGCTTCTTTTAGGCTAAAAATTGACTTATTAAGGTGGTTGTTAATTGTTAAACCATACTTAACAATTATTTAATTTACAATCTACTTAGTATCTTGTAGTTTTTGTGGTCTCTGAGTAGGTAAACCTACTTAAGTTGTTCATCTTCATGTAATTAGAAACTCGTTCAAGTTTTCGCGTGTTAATAATATTAATTAACCACCGTTTAGCAAGAAATTCATAGTTTTAGCAAAAAATTTCTCATGTAACACAATAGAGTAACATAGTAGGTAATGAAGATGAAGCAACAAATTAAACTACTCACATTTTTCTTGTAACAGAAAGCAACATTGCTGTCAATCCTAAAAACATACTTAACACTTCATCCACAATTATAGCAATGTACTATTAGCTTTTGCTTGATATCAACTAAATTTTCCTGTCATTTTCAGGACTTTTCCCTCAGGAGCAGATACAAATTCATCCCATGATTCGACTAAACTCTTTATGGTAAGCAAGTTTCTTGGTTCATCTTCGACTTACTAGCAAATTAGGAACCAGTTTTCTTAGCTTGTTTACGATTATTGTTTTCAGGGTGTTACAAACATGGTTAATTTGGAGAACATATCTCATCAAGGAGCTAATCACGTTGTGACAGAAGCAGTAAGATGGCCATTTTATGTATACTTAGCTGGCTCAATGTTCTGCCTTCTTTCGAGTAGTGTATGCCATCTCTTCTGCTGTCACTCCCACGACATGAACCTATGGCTCCTACGAATGGACTACACCGGGATCACTGTCATGATCATCACTTCATTCTTCCCTCCAATTTACTACATCTTTCAATGCCAACCCCTCTGGCAGATTACCTACCTTGCAGGGATATCAATCTTTGGTGCATTCACAATCGCGACCCTACTATCTCCTACACTGTCTTCAGGAAAATGTCGTGCCTTTCGTGCTATTCTCTTCGTGTCCATGGGCTTATTCGGTCTTATCCCTGCAGTCCATGCTTGTGTCTTGAATTGGAATAACCCAAGAAGGAATCTGACTCTTGCATATGAGTCTGCTATGGCCTTGTCTTACCTTATTGGGACCGGATTCTACGTGAGCCGTGTCCCAGAGAGGTGGAGGCCTGGTTGGTTTGATCTTGCAGGTCACAGCCATCAGATTTTTCATGTGTTCGTGCTGTTGGGTGCACTCGCTCACTACGGTGCTGCCCTGCTTTTCATGGAGTACAGAGACGCGGTTGGATGTTGACAATCACCTCAAATATTAACCTTGGGTTCACCTTCATTTATTCATCTTCATTATACTCTATAATTTATTGTAAGTTTGATTAAATATTTGAAATTTTCATAGGATTTGTAGATAAACAAAAAATTATTATTATTCATTTATTAGCTGTTCAAGGCTCTGATGAGTAGTTCAGCAACACAACATTTGCTTATATATCTGTTGTAATCTTTAACAACTAGGAAATCCAAGACAAGAAGCAATTGTACAATACTTGTATCAGTTGTATGTATAAATTTGTTGCACAATCACACATTTTATCGAATTCAGTTAATTAGTTGTATTTAACTCGAGGCATGACCTAACTTACAAGTTACAATCCCTTTAGCATTGCCTTGCATCAAAGGCAACAACTCGAGGCATGACTCTACAATCCCTTTAGCATTGCCTTGCATCAACTGCAAGAACTTGAGGCATGACTCTACAATAATCCCTTTAGCTTGCATCAAGGGCAACAACTCGAGGCATGACTCTACAATCCCTTTAGCATTGCCTTGCATCAACTGCAAGAACTCGAGGCATGACTCTACAATAATCCCTTTAGCTTGCATCAAGGGCAACAACTCGAGGCATGACTCTACAATCCCTTTAGCATTGCCTTGCATCAACTGCAAGAACTCGAGGCATGACTCTACAATAATCCCTTTAGCTTGCATCAAGGGCAACAACTCGAGGCATGACTCTACAATCCCTTTAGCATTGCCTTGCATCAACTGCAAGAACTCGAGGCATGACTCTACAATAATCCCTTTAGCATCCATCAACTGCAAGAACTCGAGGCATGACTATATAATAATTCCTTTAGCATTGCCTTGCATCTAAAGCAAGAACTCGAGGCATGACTCAACGACGAGCATGACTATGTTTAATCCTACAGCAACGATGCTTCCCTAGTTCTTCAATCAGAAAAACAGAAGTCAGATACTCCTCCCCAAACTCAGAAAACGCCTCGAGTTTAGCCATCTCCTTACACTCAATCATGAGTTTCAACTTTCAGCCCACTCAGGAAACAACCCTGCAAACCCATCTTCTTCTAATAGCGCCTTTGCTGTCTCCAAATTCTTTGGCGTCATAGCAAACTTCTCCATCTGAAAAAACCTGTTATAACTAGGCTTTAAACCCACCCACTTTATCTCAATCTTAGCTCCATACATTGTAGCCTTTTTCTTCCATTCACCACCAAATTGTCTTTGCAATTTCGGAGGAAACTCGACTAATGGATGTCTAAGGAACGCTAGGACCTTCAACGAGCACGGATCACAATCCGTAAGGGCACATATAGGAACATTAACCAAATCGGCCTTAAGCTTCCTAAGGAAACAATAAGTAGCTAAATCACGCTCCCCTTTCACAACCACACAACGTGTGTTAGGCCCCGTTCTTTAGAGCTGCTTTGCTCTGCTGAAATCTGCTCTGCTTTGCTCTGCTCTGCTCCGCTGAAATCTGCTCTGCTCTGCTTCAATCTGCTCTGCTCTGCTCTGCCCTGCCCTGCTTTGCTTAAAATTAATACTTAATATTGAATTATTATAATAATAATGTATATTTAATAATAATAATAATAATAAATAATTAATACTTAATGATAATAATAATTAATATTTAATAATAATAATAAATAAATAATATTTAATAATAATAATAAATATTTAATAATAATAATAATATATAATTAATATTTAATAATAATAATATATAAATAATATTTAATAATATATAATTAATATTTAATAATAATAATAATATATAATTAATATTTAATAATAATAATATATAATATTTAATAATAATAATATTAATAATAACATAATTAATATTTGATAATAATAATAATATTAATAATAATAATATAATTAATATTTAATAATATAAATATTATTAATTATAATTAATATTTAATAATAAAATTTAATGATTATAGTAGTAGTAGTAGTAGCAGTAGCAGCAGCAGTAGTAATAATAATAATTGTAGTAATAATAATAATAATAATAATAATAATAATAATAATAATAATAGTAATAATAGTAATAATAATAATAGTAATAATAATAATAATAATAATAATAATAATAATAATAATAATAGTAGTAAAAATAATAATAATAATAGTAATAATAATAATAATAATAATAATAGTAATTATAATATTAGTAATTATAATAATATTAGTAATAATAATAATATTAATATTAATGAAATCTGCTCTGCTCTGCTCGGCTCTGCTTTGCTCTGCTCTGCTGAAATCTGCTCTGCTTTGCTCTGCTCTGCTGAAATCTGCTCTGCTCTGCCCAGAAGCTCAAAAGAACAGGGCCTTACTCTTCTGATGAAATTCAAAACGTGTCAACAAATTTTCCAACCCTCCTTCACCTCCAAGCCATAAGATCACAAACTTAATCTCGGAATCCTTGATAAATTCAATGTTAGAAAGACCCTCCGGCATAGGGATTGGAGTCCCGGGAGGGTCAATGGCATCGACGATCATAGGCCTAGTGCCGATTTTCTTGTACTTAAGCCCAAAGAAGGTTCCATACACACGCTTGGCGCGCAAGGGACCTATGTCATTGTACTTACGACGATGCTCGGAGGTGAACACGGACCCGGGAGTGATGTACCCGCCTTCTCGGGCCATCTCATCCTCGGAGTCCGTGTCTAGATGACCATCCTCGAGGTCAGACAATGTACCCTTCTTTTTTCGTGGTGTTAAAATGAAAGTAACAACCTCAACAAGAAAAGGTTGTGTAGGGTAATCCCAAAGACTATTACACACACTTTCTAAGGTACAATCTTTGTAAGGCCCAAATTTAATTGTACCCCAAGAAACATTCATATTATTTATAGGTATTTTTAAAAGGGACTTAATTTGATCACGTAGGTTACCTATGGTGCAACCCCACTTAAGATCTATAAGAAATTCTGTATCCGCCTCCACGAGTACGCGGAGGCGGAGGGTGAGGTAGATGGTGGGGTTGTGGTCAGAAAGACCACATTCGGAAAGAGAGACCGTGTCGAGGGGTTCGAGAGGGAGGAGAGGGCCATAGGGAGAGGTGAAGTGGTAGGGTGAGGAGGAGGGTGAAGGAGGGAGGAGGAGTTGTTGATTTATAGGGATGTTATATTTTTCTTGGACAAGTGTCTTGAGATCATTGATCGTGGCACGGGGTTCGAGGTTGGTGACGTATTCGGGTTTTCCGACGGTGGTGATTAAGGGTACTACGGTGATCTTCATACTGAGTGGTGGAGAGGGGTTTTTGGTGTTTGAATGTTTCATAGTGAATACAAGCAGATTGATGGTTGTTTTTAGGTATTTTTATAAGGTAGCTAAGTCTTCGTTGACTACCCCTCAAAAAAAAAAAAAAAAGGTCTTTGTTGACTTTTGGAGTAAGTGAAACTTGGAGACCAAGGCTTAATAATTTATTTTTATTTTTTTTAAAAAGGAAAGGTAAATAAGAAGTTAGAATAATGTTCTCTTAAAACTATACTCTAACTTATCAGAATAAATAAAAAAAAATTAAAAAATAAAAAAAAATTTACTATCTATAACCAGATCGATATTTTGGTGAGCTTGCATAAACTTAGAGACCAAGGTTTAATAATTGGGAATGGAGAACACATCACAGATTCAGGATATGTTTCTATTTGACTTATTTTGTTTGAATTTATCTGGAATCATCTAAAATATTTCGTTTAAATACACAGAGTTACTTTTGAAGGTAATTGTTCGGAAAAAATAACAATTACTGATAACATAGTTTTACTCCACGTTTAAAGACTCTGAACTCAATAGGATTTTACAAGTCAACAATGGTTATGTAGTAAATTGGTAATGCAGCTTGTAAAACAAATACGAAGTATTTTCTCATATGATAGATTAAGCAAAACCAAATTATTATGATCACATTAATTTTAGGATTCAAATCGTTTCATAAAATTTGTTTATCACATAGTATTTTGGTAAATAAATCAATAACTTTATCCAGTCATCATCATTATAGGACCCACTTTTATTGAAAAAATTTGTTAATTTATTTACAAAATTGTCATGTGATAAACAAATTTTGTGTATCTCAGAAATTAACTTCAAAGTATAATGATACGGAGTAACTATTATCATAACAAAATATTTATACTTTTTTCTTCCAAAACACAACTACTGATGTAACTTGGTCCTAGTTTCCAAGATTTACATGTTTCATAATAGGTGTTTGCAGGGAACAGAGGATATGTTTTATGTTCCTTTAAAAAACCCCAAATCATATGTGCCTATTTATCAGTCAGGCAGTGCATAATTTAACAACAAAATATGGTATAGAGTTCAGCTAGATAGCAACATATTGAGCAGCAAACGGTGTAACATTGTTCCTTGACAGTTCTCCTGTAGGCCCGACCTTGACTAAGAATGGCTTTGCGCGAAGCATATCCAGTATTGGCTGAAAAGCTCTCAGATCTTTCCTGGAATACATGTATATTGCCCAATGGCGGATCCAGGATTTTATGGGTGCTGGGTCACCGTCATCTATCGACCCAAAAGGTGGATTTTGTGAATGATGATTTTTGTGATGAAGGATGATTTAATTTTGTTATGGAGGATGATTTGTGGAGGAGGATGAATTTTAGGACTAAAGAAACTTGTTATATCACATGTATTTTCCTTTTCATTTTAAAAATTAAGTTACAATTTTAATGAGATTAATTGATATTACTCATGTATTATAGGTTACAATTATAGACTACACTAGATTAGTACCCGTACAATGTACAATTAAACATTTTATAATCTAACATATAATTAAATTAATTTGTGAGAGTGAGGCGTGATTAGAACTTCCTTTTCGATTTAAGGGATCATAGCATTTTTTTAATTTTTTTTTTTTTTTTTTTTTTTTTGTAATCACCAGTTCTTATATCTCTTTAAGAAAATATACCTAATATCATTCAATTCTATAGTAAGCCTCTTAGTTTCCTTTCCATTTCGTTCAAAAGTTTCAATGTACTTGAGCAATAATGTCTATCAAAAAAATCCCATGATTATAAAATTGATTTTATAATATATTCTTTTTTTTTATAGAATATTTTAAATATTAGTAAATAGATTGAGTTATATAGCTTATATCAGGAACTTATCATCCAATTTTTTTGATAATATATCATCAAATGATACTAAGTTAAACCCATGTAGAGGGATGGGTAAGTTTTCTTCACAAACATTACCAGTTGTTGAGTAGAAAAAATTAATCTTGTAGAGATGGTGTGTTGCCTAAAATCTCCGGTGTTCTCCCCAACACCAAAATTACTAATGATACGTAACCGGCCTTCCACAAGCATATCAGAAAATTTTCTAATCAAAGACTTCTTAACTGTAGCTTGAATTCTACCACCCAATACATGCAAACAAAAAAATCAGATAAGATGATTAGAGTATATTAAAAACATGATATATGAGTTATTTAGTATTAGATATTTGGTTACCTTTTCATCTAAAAACACCATTTCAATACTGCCATCTTTATTTGGATATTCAAAACTTGGAGGTTTCCACAACCGTACAATTCTTATCTTAATAGTCATGATCCCCATCATTGGTGTAATTTCTTCCACGAAATTGGATACTTATGCCATTTTAATACTTGATTGTCAACCTTGCAAAATCAAATGTAAACAATGTAAGTAATGGTAGATTTTCCTCAAAAAAAAAAATGTAAGTAATGGTAGATAAAAGTTTTTTTTTTAAATGTATGATAAAAGGAATTTATTTTCATTTAAGAAAATAAAGAATAGAAGAGATACATACTTATGTTTGCGAAACAGAGGTACTACGTATTTTTATAAAATGGATAAGTTATGATTTCGTAAGATGCCCATCTATTTATAGTAAAAATTAATTGATTTAAATTTTAAATTATGATGTTGATATTTTTATGTTTTATCAATTCTTTAACAAACAATAAGTAGATATGGTTTGGGATAAAAACAAAATAACTATACTCAATCTTCGGTGATAATAATTTCTTTTTTTTATATATATAATATTTGTATAACATGCAAGACAATTTTGGGCGGGAAAACTTTTTATAATAAGTTGACGCGTGTCCAGGTTTGGGGGAAAATGACGTCAGCGGTTTCTACTTTAGTTATAGTTATAGATAGCTAGGATTAAATAAATAAAAGCAGTGGCGGATTTTAAAAAAAAAAATCCATTATGGGTTCAGACTTAAGGAGTTATCGAACATTGCATAAGATAATTTAAATTAGTTAATTGATGTATATAAGAAAATACATGTACAAAATAAAATTATGATTGTTTAAATATATATATATATATATGCTTTGATTTTAATGAAAATGAAAATATTACATATACAGTGATAAAAATGAAATGCAAATATATATATATATATATATATATATATATATATATATATATATATAACCAACTTATAATGAGAACCAAGGCTATAATAAGAACTAGGAACTAATCTAGGCCCTTAGATCATGTTAATCGGATGCCGGACGGTCAACATACTTCCCGTGTCATTAATGGCATTTTTGTAATATTTCATCTTTACATAGTGATTTCCAGTTTCATTTCTAAAAAGTAAATGAAAAGTTAGTAAAAGTAAATGAAATCTTTCATAAAGTAAATGAAATTGTCTTAAAAGTTAAAAAACTGGAAAATAGTTTAAAAATTCGCAAAATTACAATAATGTCATTAATGAATGCGGGTGAGATGTGAGCCGTCGGATGTAGCGTGATTAAAAGCTGAGATTGGTTCCTAGTTCCTATTATTCACCTTGGTTCTCACATGATCTCAATTATATATATATAGGGTTGGGATCCAATGATAAGGATGTTAAAATGAGAAGAATGAGAAGGAATCTTGATTGTACAAATGAATCTAATGATTCATATTTACTTGTGCGAAATGCACCTTCAGCAAAAAAAAATTGAACATCTAATACAATAGTTATGCACATTTGTTTCAAAAATTATGCACATTCGATTTAATTAGAATTGCACTCCCAAATTTGTAGTGTATGTATTTTTTTGAAAACCATTTACAAAGTAAAACGATGTCTTAACCTCATAACTAAGACATAGCTTGCTCAGCTTGTGAAAATTGTTCAATATGCACATTTAATTAAAACATACATCTTTTGTACAAATGAGCTGCACATTTCCATTAACAAATATGCACATAACTTTTAAGATATGCACATCTATTACAAGAATAATGCACATATAGCTTAAAAATTTTGCATAATTAATTTTCACTGTTAGCTTCAATTTCTTCAATTTCTTCAATTTATTCTTGCTATTGTCCACCTCACTACGATCTCACAAAATGTAGTCATTTTTTTTTGGGGGGGGGGGGGGGGGGTGGGGGGAATTTGAGAGAAAAAAAAGGTGGGGAAAAGATATGATAGTATAGGAGAGATAGATGATAGGGAAAAAGAATTATCAGGGAGGTAAGAGAGAGAAATGGGGGAAGAGTGATGAATATGGAGGAAATAGAGGGAAAAGAACACGGGAAAGAAAAAGGGAATTGAGAAAAAGACGTTTTAACATTATTTACAATTTTGCCATTTATGAAGTATCTAATAAGGGCTATTGGATCATTTTATTTGAACGCGCTAGATTACTTCTCATCCTTCTCATTATAAGACCCTTCTCATTTGACCCTAAATCTATATATTTATATATTAATAGGTTAGTATGTAAATTGTCAAGTTAAAAAAAAAAAAAAAAAAAAAAAAAAAAAAAAAAAAAGAAAAAAAAAAAGTGTGTTCTATTCACCTGAACTTATCTGATCTTATATGAACTTATTAGCCCTTATTAGAACTTATTTTAGTTATAAATTAAACTTGGTAGCTCTGATTAACCCTTATCACAACTTATCTGAACTTATTTTTCCTGAACTTATCTTATCTAAACTTACTAACCCTTATATGAACTTATTTGAATTTATTAATCCTGAAATAAAATACAAAGTCCATTGTTAAAATCACCAGCAACCTTTCCTGCCGAGTCTTGGGCCAAGAAAAAAAGTTTTCCCTTTTTCCATCTCCTCCGAATTATACTTCAACGAAATCGATACTCATATCCAATCAAAATCAGTCAATGAGATTCAGTTGCAGTGTCTTATCGCTCACACCCAGTCATTGAATATATTTTTTCGTGATCGTTAATGGGGGCAAGGTAATCAGTGACGAAGTGGAAGAAAAGAAAGTTTATGATAATGGGTTAATTGATCAAATTATTTTTTTAATAAAAAAATTCAAATTTTAAGAATACACATAATTTCATATATCACGTAATTTGTTAATATATTAATAATTTTAATATAACTTGTTTTACAGTGATTTAACTCATTGATAAACAAAATTATAAATTCTTTGGGAAAATATAGTTAATTTTTTAAATTAACCGACAAGCTTTCTAGTTGAATTTTAAGCTAAAAACCTTATTAATCTCTTTTGTAAAATCGAACTAAACTAGGATTCAGATTTATTGTTTGCATCATCAAATTTCTATCTCAAATCGTTCATAGCTTTTTATTTTAATGTATTTTCTTGTCGCAATTGTCGTTACTAACACTTGAGCAACGATATGCTCATTTGAACAATCGCCTCCGTTTAGATATGGTCTACGATATGTCAAAATCATTTCTTTGTAAAATATCTGTGATGATCGAGATAATAGCTTGAATTGCATTAATGATCATGACCAATATTTATAATCTATAAAAGATAACCTAAACAATATAAAACTCTATCATTTGTCAACTTCCTAATACTACACACTTTATTAAATTATCATAAATCTATCTTAGAATAATATCACTAACATATATTATAATCCTAAATAATATCATAAAGATCGGGAAAATTTATCACAGTAATGTATCATATAACTATATATATATATATATATATAAAGCTAAACGTGGAACGCTAAGTATCTTGCTACGTAGGCAACAATTATTAGTATAACGTGTAGGATTTATTTAAAAATATTTGAAAATCAAAACTAAAAAAAATAATTACGACAGATAAAAAAAAAATGCAATGGAAATTGTAAGTGACGAATCTCTCATAATATTGACAGTCAGTTACGACTCGACCCCAAAAATAAGTCCCACGTTATCACACACATCTCACAAGCACAAGCCAAGCTGTCACATGGAGAAACTCACATACCATCTCTATTTCTTTTTGTTTGCAACCATTTGACCTTTTCACTTTTTACATAGTTCACTTTAACCAAGATTTAAAATATGTATCCAAGTGAAAATATACTCAAATAGGATCTTATGAGATTCGTGTTAAGTAGTTTTATAATATAAACTAAAAACTGAGGTAGTAAATCTGCTATTACATTATTAAGATTCTGATTATATTCCTGCATTATTTCCATAATGAATGCTTCGGTATGATACCAGACTAAGCACTGGAGCTCACTCAAAAATTGAAACCAGTCAACCACCACGTCGAACAGATTAAGTTTCAGATTACAGGAATGAATGAAATGAATACAAATCTAAAGAAAATTTACTATGCTGTACATTTTCAGAAAATTACAACATGAAACAGGGAAAGAATCCAGGGAAGGGATAGAATAAGTGCAGCTAGTGCTTATTTTCCATACTAGCATTTGCACCTTTATTGTTACACTTGGGCCGATGCTACTAGTTGACAGTGGTAGTATAATTATATGATTATTTAAGCGACTAATCGCTACTGAACCAACTGTAAATACTGTGATTCTGAATTATCTCAAAAGCAGTACATGATGTTTCTGAGACATGAACCATACATCAGATTTCTGATCAGGCTTTAGAATTTCCGAGTTTTGTCACAATGGACTGGATTTCAGAGCTGCTGCACCCTTCCCCCACCTCTCCGATATTGGGGCTGTCAAGTGACACAACATGTGTAAGAGGGTAGTTTCTGTTAGCATGGAGAGACTTAAATGCTTTATTGCTGACCCCCTTCATGATTACGCTCTTATGGACTCCACCAAGCAAGCCTTCATAATCGGTGTCTCCACATTCTCCAACAAAGACCACCATCTTTGACAGATCAACGCCCCAACGAACATATAGATACCTGAATATTAATTATGTTTCGCAGGTTAGACGGATTTTAAAACGCTAACCTGCCAGGTCTCTGGATATGTTCATATTTTTCATCTCTTTTTTGTGGGGTGAGGATGGGGAAACAATAGAGGGAACCCCAAATAATAACCTTCTGAGAGTAGACATTAGAAAAGCAAGAAATAAAAGAGGATTTTTGGCTAAACTAATTGATGACATCATGACAGTACAAAAAATGTCCCCCAGACTACAGGCTTATTTCTTCCACTAATTTAGGGGTAAAAGGGTTAACAACATCAAATAAGATAAATTCAGATGCAATAAATTTAGATTAAGTTCAGATAAATGAGTTCACAGAAAATAAGGGCTACCCAAATTCAATTTCCAACTAAAATAAGGTTTTATAAGTTCATATAAAAAAATAAAAAAAAAATAAAACCTAGGTGAATCGAACATACCCTAAACAATGAGACTATGAAATCAAATGATGTACAGTATTTGTTAAATTAGCTCTCGCACAGAAATAAAACTTCATCAACTCCTAAAATCTCACTATGTCCTGGTTTGCCTACACATATCCTAAATTGTACAGGGTCTATCTAAGGTTTCAAGAAAAAGTGAGATTCTCAGCAAAAAAATGTATTATCATGATTATCATCAAATAGTAAAGCTTTGTTCCCTTTGACAAGGGATGCAGAAGGGGTTAATAGATGTAGATGAGATTTTAAATTTAAGTTATAGTAAAACCCCCTAGATACATTACCAAAAAATGCAATTCCGTATTACAGGGGTAGTTTTACCTGAGGGCTTGAGAACGAGATGCCAGTACGGGAATCACATTCATTTTAGTCCCGTTTTGACAATAGATCACATGGCAGCGAAGACCCTGAATTCTCATCGACTTGCGGAGCTCCTTGCTAGGGGGAACCTGCAATGAGGAAAGCAATATATGATAATTGACATCAACTATTGTGTTCACCAATTCAAAGTTTCACCTTGTAAAACATACCTTATCTTGGTTCTTTATCTTGAAAGCAAAGCAATAATCCGTCGAAACTTCATTATCTTCAGTGACAACAACTTCTTCGTTATCATCTTTCTTTACAGCAATTGAAGCTGCCCAGCGAAGCAAAGTCCTCCGAAGGCCTTCTCCACCCCACCTGTATTCAATATGTGAATGGTAATCTGAGTCTGCTACAATAGGACTCTCCTCGGGGGTCAGAGATGAATAGTACAAATCACTGCCACTGTTGCATATGTATGCATCAAAATCATTAAGATTGAAGCCCTTTGATAGCAGATATGACTGCATCTCTGGCATAGAATAGGAGGTTGACAATATAAACCCAATGGAACCTTCAGTCTTCTCCTTACCAGCAGCATCAAATATCCTTCGAATAATATCAGAAAGTCCATCTTCATAATCTCCATCTACAGCAATAACATATATATGTTTTCTCCTTCTAAATGATGGATATTTACTAGAAGCCAGATCTCCTTTATCTGAGAACCTAGCCTTACGAGCATCTTTGGGATCACCCTTTGACCATGACATAACAGCATTCTCAAGATTGTTTTTGCCATCATTTCCGAGACTCTCAACATCTTCACCCTTATCTCCATCTAATGATATTGAGAATTTCAAGTTTAGAGATATATCTTTTATGTCTCTTAACGAATCACTTGGAGATTCTGTCTCCTCATTTTCAATCCCTTCATCACTAGGTTTTTGCCACTGAGGCTGTCTTTGTCTGCAACTTGCTATTCGAGATAAGTATGTCTTGCAATGCTCAGGCCACGAGTACAGATGGATATTTTTCAGTCCATTCTGCCGACATTTTGCCCATAATTGCTTATCTGCAACAAGCTTCAGCAAAGCAGTAGCAAGAGACTGCTGCTCATGAGGATCCACAAGCAAGCCATTGTCGAGAACCTGTTAACAGTTTTACGTTAAAATGAAAAATCAGAATACACAATTACACAGTCTTAATGTAGAAAAAGTAACAGATTTCAGAAAAGTGAACTGGCTTCATTAGCTAAATTACCCTCTGGATATCAACAGGGCCTCCATTTTTTGTAGCGACCATTGGTAAACCATGAGCTGCTGCCTGCAAGAAGTAATAAACGCTAACCAAAATCACAAGAGAAAAATACATGCAAATAAAGTTATAAGTAGATTTGCCAAGTGAGATAAGTACCTCTATTAAAGTTAGCCCAAATGGCTCAATAAAAGCTGGATTAATAAAGACTCCCTGCACCGATACAGAAACCATTTAAAAGTAAATCGGATTGCTACTTTTGGACAGAGGATAAACATTACCTGACAAAATAAGGGATTATACAAAACTTAGTTATGCTTAAGTACCTTCGTCTTCGCTGCCAAACGATAAATTTCAGGAACATCAGCTTGGTTGTGATGTTTGGGATATGCTACTTGACCATAAAGGTCATATTTATCAATTAGCTTAAGCACTGACATGAGAACTGAAGAGCTGGTGCTAGACATCTCGTCAATACCATCCCGATTACCCATAATAAGAGTCTGCAAATATCAAAGGCAAATAAAAAATCAATTCAGTAAAAATAGTGGAGGTGACATCATTAAGAAGTCAACTATAAAAACATAATATCATGGCAGACGTACAAGGTTAGCTAGCTCCCTTAATGGACGGCATTCTCCAAATGCTTTGACCAAAGTCGTAATATTCTTCTTTGGGTCAGGCCTAGCAAGGGCAAGGATCATTGGTTTTCTTGGGTTAGTAAAGAAGCGCATTATCTGCAAAACAAATATATATATACAATGAATTAAACTCGGAAACAAAAAGGTGCAGTATAAGGGTGTAAACTGGTGCATAATGTTAGAAAAACAGCATCCAACCATGAACGAATAGTCCAAACAAAAAAAAAGTAAGAAAAAAAAGGAAATTTAGAGCTGTGAAAGGAGTAAAGAGAGCATGTATAAAACCTCAGTCCAGATAGACGGAGGCGATGTGGGATGTTCTTCAATTTCTTCTGCTTCACCATCCAAATCAACCTCATGTGGAACAATATGATGGAATTCCATTCCAGGAGGAATAACCTGCAGAACATGACAGACTTTCAAAAGCAGATAAAAAAAAGTGAAGTACAGAAATATGCAACCCAGCAGTTTGGGTGACCTCAGATGGAGCAAAATAATAACATTTTTTTAAAATCCATCAGTCAAAAAGTTTATATTCATTAAAAACAGCTTTTCAATGATGTCCTTTGAGACAGACCAAATCGATCAACAAAGGTCTTTTAGCCAATGCATGTCTCATCAAGTGTCCCAAACATTTTCACCTTGCCAGCTTAGGAAAAATAAAGGTTATTTATTCCGTACAAGATGAATTTTAGTGGCAACATCTGGAGGAAAGGCCACGAGATGCCGGGATGAGATACAAAGGACATGAAAATTATGCCCTAATGAGTACTAGAATATACTTAATAGCATACCAGAAAGCTGAAAAGGTAAAAGTGTAATGTAAATGCCGCTAGATACTAGAAGTGTGAACTGCAGCATCAGGCACTAAAGACACAAGTAATGTGGAAAGATTTGTTTGAGTTCCAGACTTTTTTAAAGACATAATGAGTAACACAATATGTGATCACAGCAACAAATCGTCTGAATGCTATACTGTGCATGGCATCACATGTACCATAATTCACCAGCCACATGTGTCAGCCAAAATCCTAATTTTTTTTTTTTTAAAAAAAAAAGAAAGAAAAAGCTAGGAAAGGTTTTTGGAGCTTTGATTCAAAGAATGATCAACAAGACCAAAAAGATTTCAGATTACAGTTGTCATTAATCTTATTATCAAAGTGGATATTCAAGCATCCAAAAATTCAAATATATAAAAAATCAGCAACCAACTGGCCATAAACTTTAAATCTATATATCACTACCAGTTTCAGTGAAACTTACAACCATACGGGGCATGAACCTTCCATAACAGCTTACACCACGCTTCATCCTTGCTCGGAGTTTACGTTCTAGCACAGGATCAAACCCATCATAGAGCCGCCACTGCTCTTCTATTTCTTGTCTTGTACTAGTTATGACTATCTCAGAGGCATCAAGTGATAGCTCTTCGGCTTCTATCCTACGCATCATTTTGTATGTATTATTTATGTCCTCTTTAGACATTCGACCTTGTTTGAGGAGCTGCTCTAACTTGTCTCGGCCAAGAGAATGCCCTGTTAAAAGCATTGGAACATTTAGGGCACCAGAGAGCAGAGCAGCAGAATCACCAGCATCAGCATAATGTCCATGAATGGCAACTGGCCAAACTGTTTCCCCACCACCAATTTGTTCACCTAGAACTTTGGACATCTGAACTATGTGGTTTAAAGCACCATCAACAAATTCTGGAATGTAAGGCCAAAGCTCTTCTTTTGGGATATATTTATCCCTAGGTCCAAAAGGTATACGAACAATGTAAGCACCACTGCTCTCTCCCATCTCATCATCATCATTATCATCATCAAAACCATTGGAATCTGTTCGATTCAGCATCTCAGTAGGCTCTCCATAACTCCAATCCACATCAGGAGATGAAACCTGTCTAGTTAGCAAATCAACTCGATAAACTCCTGGCATCGAACCAAGAGCCCTTGCAAGCTCAACCACATATTTCACCTGTAATCCAAAGGCAGAAATATTCATACTTATAAGTCTGTCATAATGAGATAAAGCTATGAATCACACAAACTTGGATTAATGTTACCTGACCGCCAGTATCAGAATCACGACCAAGTTCCATGTTTTCACCTCGTATCAAACCATGAAGACTGCATATAATCAAGTGGGGGAAAAAAATTAGCCACACTATATAGGGGAGGGGAGGGGGGGACTTAGAAAATTTATCACAGTTAATGACCTGCAAGAAATATATAGCATGGATCAAAACATTAACAAAGCACCCCTAAAATATTTGATAGAAGATATGAAATTTCAACATGGTGTCAGAGCTTAGGCCTTAGGCTCGTATGATTCTGGTGACAGATCCTCGATTATTCTTAAACTTATGGTATTTGCCATTGTATTATTAATAAACATGCAAAACACAGCAAAATTCTTGCTATAACTTGAAACTCTGATAATTCACAATATAACATATTCGATTTTTTAATAATTGGTTTGACACTCCAATTTATCCACCTACATCATAACCACAAATATATCCTCATCCTTTTATGTCTGGTAGATTAAAATCATCAATCGACTAAGCCATTACATCAATCTAGATTTTTCTATTATAACTCAATCTTCAAGACCAGAGAATGATAGCTCCACAAAATCTGGTTCTAGAGGTACAGTGACTTATAGTTCTTGTGAAGTTTACATCATGCTAATCATTCAAATAACTATTCAGCCAATGAAATATTGGAGTGGAAGAAACTAAATTTTTGGAAAAGATCAAGTGAGGTACTGAGGTTTCTCTTAAGGCCAAGAACAAGCTCAATTTTGTACAAAAATACTTACAAGATATCTGCTCCTAGTTTTATATTCAATAAGTGCCTGTGATGTAAGAAAAAATATTGCAAGAAGCATTGGGTATTGCAAAAATCTAAAATAAATTGAAAATGAGATATAATGATGCTATGGAGCAAGAATTTATACGCGCAAAAGGATCTTATTATCATGGAGCAAGACAATCAGTCAGTGACTGATTACCTAACCAAGAGAAAACCCTTAGGAACGAATATATTTCTGTTGTAAACTTACCAAAAGATAGAAGTGAAGCTGCAAAAGCAATGGCATAATGATTCAAAATCAGAGGCCCTCTAGGAATTTCTCATGGCTTGATAGATAATGATGGTGTTTTGAGGGTGAGATTGAAACAAGAAAAAAAAAAAAGAAAAGTCAAGAATTAATGAGCAACTCGATCTTACTTACAGAGTTACAGGCCTTGAATCGGTTCGAGTAGCATTCTTAAATTCCTCATCTCCACGCCTTATATCATGCTATTATTGTTCATCAAGGAATTCTACTTCAAGGTGCTACTAAGATCACATACTCCAATCCAGATTCAAGAAAATCAAACATGGATAATCATCAATCAGCTAAAATTCTAATTAGTAACCCATCATATTCAAGGCTTCCTCATAAGGGCAATACAGAAAAATGTCTTAAGCTGCTGCAAGGCTTATTTGGCTATCCTGGTTACTAGAAGAACTATAAGTCTGACTCTACACATCGTGTTCTTCTGCACTGTAATATCCAAACTACAGTTCATACAGCTAAAAACCCAATGTATCATGAGCGTGCTACGCATATGAAGATTGATTTCCATTTTACATAGAGAGTCTGCCTTCAATTGGCAGGTACTTAAAAAAAAGATGCATCAAAATACACTTTAGGAATTTATCATAGTAGTACCTAAAAAGGACTATCCATCTTAGCTTGAGGAACGTGTAGGATTGAACTGAAATTGGCTGCAGAGAGCCCATTTAACAACAGTACATTCACCAGCTAGGACAAGTTTGCTAGATTTTCTCCTTGCCTCTCTCTCTCTCTCTCTCTCTCTCTCTCTCTCTCTCTAAAGCAAAGCTCTCTATGCAGCCGTTTTCAACATTTACTTCACACTATTTAACTCTGATGCAACATGGAGTATTACCTTATCAAAACAAGGTAAAGCTTTTTCCCCTTTTGCTGACTGATCCAAGTCTCCATGGCATCAAGAGAATTTATTCTTGGCAACCTAGGACGGTTGCTTTCACCATGAGCTGAAACATCCTTCTCTCCCTCGGACAAGTCCTCCGACATTTCAGCAGTTGCTTCTCGACGACCTCTCTCAAGCTCCATGCGCCGTTTTGCCTTTCGCTGAGCCTCTTCATTCTCAAGCTGTACATCAAGCCAAAAACACATGTATATACCAAGCAAAACATGAAGCCAAGCATCACATGCCCTGATAGTACTCTATAATTCAATACAGAGTTGACTTAATAGCCAAATGAAAGACCATATCAGTCAAAATAAGCAAAGTAATACAATACTTTAAAAGCAAAAAAGTCAAATTAACCAATTAAACACCATTTTATGCACACAGATAATTTGACTGACCAAAAAACCTTTTATTGAAAAAGGCAGAAGTGTCAAAATCAGCAATTGACTAACCATATGATGTACGGATTATTTATACACTACCCATTAGCCAAAAAGCACACACCTCCCCCCTATATAAACCAACCTTATACACCCCATCCTAGCCAACGCTTCACGGTATCTTAGCTAAGTACACCCGAGTGTATAATCGACACTCCCAATTCCAGCAACACTGAACAACCAACCAACCCAATAATCATACACCCAAATCATAATTATAAATACCCACCAAGGCCTCATTTAATATTACTTTTTTTTTCCAAAATTCGCGGTCATTCTGAACAGCCTCTATCCATGAAACTCAAATAACTAGTAAAACACAGAAATTAATCCAAATATCATCAAAATGGAAATCAAATTAACAAAATTGCAATTACCTGCTTCTTCTGACGAGCCAAATTCCAAATTCTCCAACACATATTCTCCAATCTAGTATTCCTCTCTTGAGGACTCCTCGTTGCTTGTGCCTGAAAACCCATCAAATCATGCAAAAATCAAACCTTTGTTTTCATCAAAAAAATCAAATTTATTACAACCCCACTTAATCAGATCAATCAAAACTCCAAAAAAAATGATTAATATACCAAAATTCACATAAAAAATCAAAAGATCAACACACTAAAATCAGCAATCTAACAAAATTCGATGAAAACAATGAAAAATTACCCGAGCCCATGAACGATGAAGATCAGTTTCATCAAAACCAGTGATAACTTCTTCAACAAAGTAACGAGTAGGACTAAACCTTCCTCTTTCTCTCAATAAAAGAGATGATTTTGCATCATCAAGACCAGGACCCACATCCAGAATTGCCTCTAAATAACTGTTAATCCAATCATTTCCCGCCATTTTTGTCAATCAGAAGAAACTACCCCAAATACTAGCAATTGTGATTTTTCTTCTTGTTAAAGTTGAGATTTTTCTGGGTTCTTATGTTTCTGAAAAAGGGTATAAAAAGATGGGTGCTTTTTTCGAGAGTAGAGGTGCAGCAGAAGAAGAGGGTGATTTGATTTTGGGGAGTGTGTGTAATTGTATGTGTGCCACAGAGTTGTAGGAAATGTTGTGTTGAGGAGGGAGAGTGCCGATTAATTTGTTGTGTATAATTATGGTAATTTTGATTATTATGGTATATAAAAAAAAAGACTTATTTTGTCCGAAATTATTAGTCACGGAGTCACATTCATATTGTAATTTAAAGTATTTATTATAGTGAATCAAGTAATTATGAAATAAACGTAATAAAATAAATAATTCTTTCAAAAAAAATAATCAGTACTCCGCATAAACTATGTACTTGAAGTACTTTTTATATTTCAAAAAACTTATTAATATAATCAAAATTTGATACCTTACTCTTCTCTCTATTTTCAAAGTGTCTGACCCTTATATACTAGATCAAAAAAAAAAAAAAAAAAACATGAGAGTTTTAGTACGGTCAGGATTCTTCTTCTTACCTTAAAAAAAAATCAAAATTGAATCGCCTTTGATAATTAATGTACATGTAGTATAAGAAAGTATCTCATCTCAACGTATAAGATCTTATATTAATTACACATTATAATGTATACTATAATAATAAGCTATCAATGTTATTGTCAAAATATCTAAAACATGATGCATAAGATTTTTATGAAACGGAAAAAGTAGCTGATTGAATTATGTATTAAAGTATGAACATTAAAAGTCTTACAAAACCATGTAGGGGTAAAAGCTAATTTATTTTATGATTTTATAATTTAAAATATGATTCTGTGGCAAATTATGATTGCATGAAATTATATGCCAATTTTCACAAACCATAAAAGAGAAGGGACGTAAAGAACTAGACCAAGTTTGTTGGGGTCTTTTAGTGATTAAGCATTTGTCATTTAGTGACTTTTTAGCTGGTCTTAAAGTAATTGTGTATAAAAAATAAAATTGAACAAATTACGAATAAAATTAATATAAACTAAATAACTAATACTGATTTTTGTGTTTTATGTGAATTCTAAAAAGAAAAAGAGGGAACCATCAATGATTTTTAGGTAACATGTCATGTGTTATGTTATGTTAATCATCCGAGTTTTTTAGGGTCTTTGGTGTTGTATTTTCTTTGATTATTAAGTATGGAGTATATTTTTTCAATTTTTGGTCTTAATAAATGATATGATCAAATATTCTATATTATTGTTATTATTATTATTATTCAAAGTAAGTATGACAGAATCTCCATAAACCACTTCTATCGAATTACGTCAAAAATAATTAAATTCACTAAAGAAGCTGGGATTCAATTAATTTCAAATCCTAGACTAATTAACATCCGGTGATAATTAATTAAACTTTAATTAATTAAACTAATTAACATCCGGTGATAATTACTCCATACATTAAAAGCGTGCATTAGTGCCCTCTTACAATAAACAACTCTTATTTGTTGAAATAATATTAAGTTAGGAATGCATGACAATATCATGCGTCTTTTAGTGTAATTGATGTTAGTTTTACTCTAATATTTTCACTTTTAATTTTCTTATCTAACACTTCAGGGCGCTCATTAGCTTTTGCCTTTTTTAATTAATTAGCATATTATATTTAGTAGTAAATAAATATAAAAAAAAAATATGAATATTGGTCCACTAATATGTGAGGATGAGATTCTGGTACTTCGTATATACAGTGGTTCTCACGCAATTTAAGGAAGATGAACAATCATTCTCCATACGTTAAAAAATTATATAAATAAACAATTTTCACCAATTTGATATTTTAATTTTGGACTATACTTGCCTCCTTTCGCCACGTACTATGTTTGGAGTATTATAATAATTTGATTGAAATTAGCGGTCCAAGTTAAAAAGAAAATAGCTAAGGAATCATTCGAGGTATTATTCCATTTGGAATTTTGACGATGATGCATAATTGACATTAATTAATTTATTAATTGTATATATGGTGCTATAATTTGCCCCCACTTATTTTTGTTTTTAAGATTTGTTAGGCAAACTTCTAAAAATTGATTTAAGAAAAATATACAACATGCACATACACTAGATATTAAAACAGATTACTACGTATATTATTATTGACATTTTATAAGTTTCAATATAGTATAAGACGTTTGTATTGAATTGATTGCAAACTCTCAACTCCACATAATTATTTTGTAATTTGTATACAACTATTATTGGACATGTTTTTATTTAAACCAAAAATTTATGTTGAAAATAATGCATGAACCCAAATGTGAGTTACAGATTTATTATCATATACACACGCACTTTAATTTATTTGTGTCAAAAAACTTCTCCGCTCGTACTTTAATTCTTGTAAATTCGGCTATTATTATAAGTGACAGTGTGCATCATATATGCTACATTCTCCAATCTTTAATACAAAGCCTCTTTTTAGCATTTATTACTCACATAATAAAGAGAAAGAGGTTTTGTATTAAGGGACAGAGAGAGTAGCATTTATTCGTTGATTATTTGACAATCATATGAAACCAATCATCATTAGTAAAAAAACATATACTAGGGTACGGGATAGTGCCGACACCATTAGGATTAGCCCACTAAAATACGTTATGCTGTTAATTATCCAGTATTATGCATATCGTTTTAATCTCCATAACAACCTTTACCATGGCCACGTGGAGTGTTGCTTCCGACTTGCCTACAAAGTCAACTTGTCACCTGTGTTCACATGTGGCACCAGCTTGGTTGTGATCCTATAAATACCCTAGCACATATTTCATTGTTAAGGTATAATCTTTTTATCTCTCTAACTCTCTCTCTCCCCCTCTCTTTTTAAACACTAATCTTTTTTCTTATTCTTCTCATCAAATTGCTGACTTTAGCATTGGAGCGGTAATCCCCGAATAATCCCTGGTTTAGCTAGCTAATTTGTGCTGACTGTGCAGGTGTTTGATTGGCCGGTAAACCTTTACGCATCCTAAGACTCATAGTACCGAATCAGAGCTCACCCGAACCAACTAGTATTAGTAGTATATATTTCAAGCATTTAGATGTTAGTTACAATTCAAATGATTTTGAACCATTATTATAACAACACTATAATTGTCTGTTTTTAATCACCTTATTTCCCACTTATTTCAGGTGTAATAAGTTTAGGTTAGATTTGTTCGGGAAAAATAAGTTCTGATAAGAGTTATCCAAGTACAAATCTATTAACTATTACTAAAACAGAAGTTGCTGACATCACCATTGCCCACGTGTCGCTTTCTCAATAAAAATTTTCCCGCCTAAATGCAATGATGATGTCATTTTTTTTTTTTTTGTAGAACTATCATATTTAACATTTTTGAAATTTAAATATTAGAAGCTTCTACATTACAAGTAAAACCTAACAATTTATCGTAGGAAATTGAAACAATTTTAAGTAGCACACTAATAAATGACCTCTTACATTGAATTATGAATTAGACAACGTTGAACGAATACTATATCATAATTTTGATGAAAATAAAAAAAATTTAAAATTACAAAATATACGTAATTCTTATTTATATTTATGTATAATAGCGATTTATTTTCAAAATGTACAAATTAAAAATAGGTTTATATAAACGTGTATCGCACAGATTCTAACCTAGTTGCAACTAAAATAAGTTTTTATTCAAAAAGTGAAAATTAGGTGAATAGAAACACCCTGTAAGAATATACATCATGAAACCATTTATTATTGTAGATATTATTTCAAATAAAAAAGCTTTTATCAATTGCAAATTATATGTAACACCCCAATAATTCTCTCTTTAAACCTCTGAGGACCCTGAACAATATTCAAGAGAATTACTGGCGTGCTACCGCCACGTGTTCAAACGTTAAGGCTTTATCAGAAAATAGCAGCGGAAAAACTAAATCAGTTATAAGTAAGTTTCAAAATCAACGAATGAAACCAAATTAAGTCATACAACTTGGAACCATTAAGGCCCTTATTCAAAACCCAATAAAAGTAGTAAGTGATTAAATTCAGTGTTCAAATAAATTCAAACCCAAAAGAAATAGTGTCGAATAAAATCGAATTAAAACAAATTCAAACTTGCAAAAGAAATAAAATGAAACAACCAACTCTCTACTCAAGATCCCACAACCCTGATGAATGCTGCATGTGTAGGAACCTGTGGTAATTCTGCTCCCCAATATTACAAGTGTAAAAATTGGATCGTCACAGGGTCATTGAAAGGCGAAGGCCATGACCAAAGAAAGACACACAAAGCACGCAATCAGCAAAGCTGAGTACATACAAGCTGCAAAATAAATTAAGAATTCCATAACATGCTACTAATAATCAATCATCATGCATCATTAAATTATAGACTCAACACACGACGACTCAACTATTTATATTACTAAGACTCCATTAATTAATAATAGGTAAATCATTATTTTTTTATTCATTGGATTACGCAATAGACAAGGTTGTCCAACCCATGCTCCATTTGGAACATCAATAAAAGAAAAACCCCATGCCTCCTTTCGGAAACATCAATAAACATCCAACGACCACGGGCGCGACTCCGTGACCGTAGTTAGTATGAGATCTCACCTAACTCCTAGTTTTGAAAAATATTTGAAATAAGAGACTCGTAGATCAGACGGCCTCGAGAAAAGTACACGGCTAATACCCCATGTACCCCAACCCCTGATTGTCATTACTCCAGAAGTGCACCAATCCAGAGTTTTATTGCTCATCCATCTTGCACTTTACGTGATTTACAGGTTTAGACTTGGTGATGACTCATATGCATAACAATACAATCAATCCAATATCAATTCAATCAAGTAAAGCAACTTTTCAATTTCAATTCTTGATTTATTAGTGGCAAGCAACATTTATTATTTATTCCTTTACTACCTCGGTGTATAAACACCTTGAGTGCATAAGGCACCCCAAAACCTCAACCTCGTCTTAGAAGACTTAAATTCTTCCTTTACTCATCCTGCTTGCATAATCATGAATGAGTAATAAATTAATCATTACACCAATCACATACCTTTGCCTCTAAGCGCACCTTGCATAATTAGAGCACAAATAATACTTGCAATATAAAATAGTGCACGTCATACGAAATTCACAATGTATAACCAAACAATTTAACTCAGTCGTCCCTATACATGATACTAAGTTCTCGATCCGTCGTCCTTAAACATGCACCTAAAAGAAAGGTTTCGTAACTTGTACGTACCTTGAGCAAACGAATTGATATGCCACTTTACTAACTAGAAATCACCTTCAATAAACTCCTCTCCTAAGTCAAATAATAACATCTCAATCAATACCCAATCAATCAAATTTACAGCAATACTAACTTACTTTAAAACCTTCAAAATCCAAATCAAACAACACTTTAAAATCTTCCCTTTAGTTAAAATTAAAGGCTTATATATAGTTCTTTAAATTTTCTTCGTAAAAATCTTAAAATACACTCTTATACATGAAATTACAGCAAGTTCAAAGTCTAATAAAAATCTAAAAATTATATAAAAACCCCTAAAATCTTCCTTTTTAATGGGTGATTAAACCCTCTTTATAAAACATCAAAAGTAGTACTTAGAAACTATTTCCAACACTTGAAACTTCAATAAAAACATATATTTATGCTTAATTAACTTTAAACATAATTAATTTTATTAATCAAACTCAAGGATAATATTTTAAGTATGTAAAAACTTCGTTAAAATCAAAAACTGCCCGAAAATCATATTTAGAGGCTGAATTTGGCCTCGAGAGGGTGGTGCTCACTACCATAGGTAGTGAGTCTTTTTTAAAACGTGGTTTCCACATGGAAAACACTACTTTTTTGTCAAAATCGGATGAGTTTAGAACCTGATCGGGATTAAAACGGGATTAATATTAACGAACGGAAATCTATAAATTAAAACACGAATCTATGTGTTCAAAATAATATGGAATTAAGTTAAACTAATCAGTAATTATAATCACCAAAATTTCAAAACATCATTACTATAAAAGCCCTAAATCAATTGTTCATAAAAACCCTAAAATCATGATTTTCAATAAATTGAAACCCTAGGTTTATAATTCATAAAATATGAAATTTATACATAAATATAATCTGAAATTTATAATCTTTATACCATTAACATATAATTTGATACTAAAAATATAATCTTTATACTAAAATCAAAACCCATAACAATTAAATTAACATTAAGCAAAATAATGAAACAAAGGAGGATGAAAATAGGACTAACCTTTTTGTGTGGGAAATTTTTGGAGATTCATGGGATATTTATAGGAGAGAATTTGTAGGGTAAAAAGAAAGATTGGGCCTCATAAAAATAATGGGTCGATTAAGTAAACAAATGGGTTAGGCTCGTATGATTGGACATAAATTGTAGAATAAAGGTGCATAAAATAATTTGTTCAAATAATTTTCGACCCAAATTAATAATTTGAAACTTTTGAAATTAAATTATGAAAAATAACAAATAAATATTATAAATAAAATAGATTTTCATTTATAAAATATTTAAAAATACGGGGGATTACAATCTACCCCTCTTAAAAGAAGTTTCGCCCTCGAAACTTAACCCAAAAGCCATAAATTTTCCAAAACCATTCAAACTTTTGTGTTTTATATTGCTGTAAATTGATTGATTCTCAACATGCACACTCAACAAACTGAACTTTATGCTTAATAGACTCATACTTGGCCAAAGTTTACATACTTTAATTGCATGTAAATACAACAATAGTGCATATTAATAAGCAAAATAATGCAAACTCAAGCAATAAATAGTATAATTGAGGTAAAAAGCGCGAAATTACATCGCATTCTACCCCTCTTAAAGAAAAGAGTTACGCCCCCGTAACTCACCTCAATAATATCATTAGGCATTTCTTTTTTCTGCAATAATTTATCCATAACTTGTTATTCTATAATTTCCTCAAATTTGAATAGTTCAATTCATAGGCACTCAATAATCCCTTTAGCTCTCCTTAGCTAACAACCAAAGGCTATTAAGATATGTAAAAATCTTACAGGTGACACTGTATTTCGAATGAATCTCCAATGTAAACAATATATACGCAATCTCAAGATCATGGTAGGGTAATTGGTCTCATAAGATTTGTCTTGGCAAGAAGCATTATCATTTTTTTCCATTTTGTTGCAACACACATCCATTAAGTAAAAACTTCAAGTCCACCACTCCCATTAGGCAAGACTAAGACAAGTGCAACGATTAAATGTTCTTTAAGAGTTAAAAGGCTTGTTTACACTTCTCATCCCATTCAAACTAACTCTCTTCCATCAAGGTATATACAACAATCCTCAAAAGTCCTTCACAGCCCTCTTTAAACATCTAATCCCAATAAACTCCTTATATCGGTCACATTGTTAGGTGTAGACCACTTACTCACCACTTGAATTTTTTTGTCCCAAAATGAAACTTACTTTCATTAATAAAAATTCACACTCCGAAAACTGAGCATATTACAAGTCGTCCCTAAAATGTCACAGAATCCTCAAATGTCTATTATAATTCTCCTCACTCTTCAAGTATAGCAAGATATCATTAATAAAGCCATATATATATCGAATTACTGTACTCATGGAAATACTCGATTCATTAAATCCATAATGATTGTTAATACATTATTAACCCAAAAGGCCTGATTAATATTTCCATGTTTATAAATCCATGGGCTCCTCAAAATTTTCTTCTCTCCAACTTGGTTTTCAAATTCTCCTAACGAAAGTTAATTGTCTCACGAATCGTATCCCTATTCTCTTTTCACCAAAGTTATGCTCCTCAAATTCTCATGGCAATTCAAAACAACAAAAACTCATCTTTCACTACCTAGTTCTACAAAAAAGCAGGGTCTCCACTCTCCTTAAAGTATGCGGCTTGACCAAAGCAAAATTCATACACTCCTCTCGCGTAGTTTATCATCACCAAATATATATATTTCATCAATTCTCCAAGTACATTCCTAATTTGATCATAAGGTTTCTCAAATACACACTCATTGGTTGCAAAAATTGAAGGAGATATTAAATAATAAAAATATAGATCTTACCAATAACCTAAAGCACCAAATAAATAATAAATAACATCATTAAATAAGGATAACCAAATAGTCACATAATTACATGCTTCATATAATGATCATCCATACATACACATTACATTGCACAAATCATCACAAATTAATCTATATTGTATTCTTTAATCCTTACACATGATTCTAGGTGATCACAACACCCAAATTTGCATGATTATATAAAACATATACAATTAAATATAACTTGCATAAAAACTACATTCAAAATAAATGGCACCAAGAATTAAATTATAATGCACATAGAAAGAAATCATCTGTCCTATATGCCCTTCTTAAGACTACCCAAATCTCACACATAAAATAAAATAAATAATACTAAGGATCAAAGAATAAAATAAGTACGCAGATTCAACTAATTTCAAAAATAATTATTAACATAGTAATTTATAAAAATACATATATTTTATTTAAACTGCGGAATTATTTTAATTAAAATAAAATAATTTTTTTGAAATTAAAGTTTAACCTTAAATCAAGTCATAAAATCCAGAATCATAAGATTTAAAACGTTAGGCGCCCAAAAACTTTTAAAGTAACTTTAGTGGTAATTAAATCGAACCTGGCTCTGATACCACTTTGTAACACCCCAATAATTCTCTCTTTAAACCTCTGAGGACCCTGAACAATATTCAAGAGAATTACTGGCGTGCTACCGCCACGTGTTCAAACGTTAAGGCTTTATCAGAAAATAGCAGCGGAAAAACTAAATCAGTTATAAGTAAGTTTCAAAATCAACGAATGAAACCAAATTAAGTCATACAACTTGGAACCATTAAGGCCCTTATTCAAAACCCAATAAAAGTAGTAAGTGATTAAATTCAGTGTTCAAATAAATTCAAACCCAAAAGAAATAGTGTCGAATAAAATCGAATTAAAACAAATTCAAACTTGCAAAAGAAATAAAATGAAACAACCAACTCTCTACTCAAGATCCCACAACCCTGATGAATGCTGCATGTGTAGGAACCTGTGGTAATTCTGCTCCCCAATATTACAAGTGTAAAAATTGGATCGTCACAGGGTCATTGAAAGGCGAAGGCCATGACCAAAGAAAGACACACAAAGCACGCAATCAGCAAAGCTGAGTACATACAAGCTGCAAAATAAATTAAGAATTCCATAACATGCTACTAATAATCAATCATCATGCATCATTAAATTATAGACTCAACACACGACGACTCAACTATTTATATTACTAAGACTCCATTAATTAATAATAGGTAAATCATTATTTTTTTATTCATTGGATTACGCAATAGACAAGGTTGTCCAACCCATGCTCCATTTGGAACATCAATAAAAGAAAAACCCCATGCCTCCTTTCGGAAACATCAATAAACATCCAACGACCACGGGCGCGACTCCGTGACCGTAGTTAGTATGAGATCTCACCTAACTCCTAGTTTTGAAAAATATTTGAAATAAGAGACTCGTAGATCAGACGGCCTCGAGAAAAGTACACGGCTAATACCCCATGTACCCCAACCCCTGATTGTCATTACTCCAGAAGTGCACCAATCCAGAGTTTTATTGCTCATCCATCTTGCACTTTACGTGATTTACAGGTTTAGACTTGGTGATGACTCATATGCATAACAATACAATCAATCCAATATCAATTCAATCAAGTAAAGCAACTTTTCAATTTCAATTCTTGATTTATTAGTGGCAAGCAACATTTATTATTTATTCCTTTACTACCTCGGTGTATAAACACCTTGAGTGCATAAGGCACCCCAAAACCTCAACCTCGTCTTAGAAGACTTAAATTCTTCCTTTACTCATCCTGCTTGCATAATCATGAATGAGTAATAAATTAATCATTACACCAATCACATACCTTTGCCTCTAAGCGCACCTTGCATAATTAGAGCACAAATAATACTTGCAATATAAAATAGTGCACGTCATACGAAATTCACAATGTATAACCAAACAATTTAACTCAGTCGTCCCTATACATGATACTAAGTTCTCGATCCGTCGTCCTTAAACATGCACCTAAAAGAAAGGTTTCGTAACTTGTACGTACCTTGAGCAAACGAATTGATATGCCACTTTACTAACTAGAAATCACCTTCAATAAACTCCTCTCCTAAGTCAAATAATAACATCTCAATCAATACCCAATCAATCAAATTTACAGCAATACTAACTTACTTTAAAACCTTCAAAATCCAAATCAAACAACACTTTAAAATCTTCCCTTTAGTTAAAATTAAAGGCTTATATATAGTTCTTTAAATTTTCTTCGTAAAAATCTTAAAATACACTCTTATACATGAAATTACAGCAAGTTCAAAGTCTAATAAAAATCTAAAAATTATATAAAAACCCCTAAAATCTTCCTTTTTAATGGGTGATTAAACCCTCTTTATAAAACATCAAAAGTAGTACTTAGAAACTATTTCCAACACTTGAAACTTCAATAAAAACATATATTTATGCTTAATTAACTTTAAACATAATTAATTTTATTAATCAAACTCAAGGATAATATTTTAAGTATGTAAAAACTTCGTTAAAATCAAAAACTGCCCGAAAATCATATTTAGAGGCTGAATTTGGCCTCGAGAGGGTGGTGCTCACTACCATAGGTAGTGAGTCTTTTTTAAAACGTGGTTTCCACATGGAAAACACTACTTTTTTGTCAAAATCGGATGAGTTTAGAACCTGATCGGGATTAAAACGGGATTAATATTAACGAACGGAAATCTATAAATTAAAACACGAATCTATGTGTTCAAAATAATATGGAATTAAGTTAAACTAATCAGTAATTATAATCACCAAAATTTCAAAACATCATTACTATAAAAGCCCTAAATCAATTGTTCATAAAAACCCTAAAATCATGATTTTCAATAAATTGAAACCCTAGGTTTATAATTCATAAAATATGAAATTTATACATAAATATAATCTGAAATTTATAATCTTTATACCATTAACATATAATTTGATACTAAAAATATAATCTTTATACTAAAATCAAAACCCATAACAATTAAATTAACATTAAGCAAAATAATGAAACAAAGGAGGATGAAAATAGGACTAACCTTTTTGTGTGGGAAATTTTTGGAGATTCATGGGATATTTATAGGAGAGAATTTGTAGGGTAAAAAGAAAGATTGGGCCTCATAAAAATAATGGGTCGATTAAGTAAACAAATGGGTTAGGCTCGTATGATTGGACATAAATTGTAGAATAAAGGTGCATAAAATAATTTGTTCAAATAATTTTCGACCCAAATTAATAATTTGAAACTTTTGAAATTAAATTATGAAAAATAACAAATAAATATTATAAATAAAATAGATTTTCATTTATAAAATATTTAAAAATACGGGGGATTACATTATAGCTAGGGGGTAAAGTATGAAATTGAAATTTGTGACGTAGGTACCTAGTTTAGTCCTTTTATTCAATCATTTTATGTTTTATAATTTGCCTTGATTGGGTTTAAATAAAAGTATAATGTCGGAAGTATCATTGAAAAAAAGTAATACCTCTAATTTTTTTTAGTTGCAATTTTGAAATATTTTATATCTCTCAAATAAGTAGTAGTATGCGCTAGTTGTACTCTGTCAAACCATCTACTTAGTAAGGTGATATAGTTAACTACGTGCAAAAAAGCCAAGTGTCATAGTAAAGTTCAAGGCCGAGACAAGAGGAAATGTTGATGTCTTGTCATATAATCTAAGCAAAGTGTTGATCTCTTTAATTTGCACATATTTTTATATATTATTTTTTTGATGTTTATAGGGTGAGTCACAAGGACGGGTCGGGGTGAGAATCGATTCTAAGATCTCCTAAAATCAAGAGAGAAGCTCTAATTATTTGAGATATTCCTCACTCTCCCACGTATTTTTATATTAATACATATTTCATTAGCTTGTGTTCTATTCACCTGATTTTCACTGATCTAAACTTATTTTAACTTATTAGACCTTATTTTTTTTTTTTGAAACCAACTTATTAGACCTAATTAAAACTTATTTTAGTTGTAATTTGTACTTGGGTAACCCTTATCAGAACTTATTAAACCCAACCTGAACTTATCTGAACTTTTTTCACCTGAAATAAGTGAAAATAAGGTGAACAGAACATACCAGTATTCTAGATTTTAGTGCTATTATTTTTATGTATGTTACTCCATATTTGCTAAATTTCTCTAGTGGAATGAACTTATTATAACTTGATAGTTAATCCTAGATAAGATATTGTTTTTATGTTACTCCATATTTGCTAAATCTGTCAGGTTTTTTTCCAACCTTCTCTACCTCGCTCGTGCTAATATTAGAAGACTAGGTGCAAAGAATTAATTTATGGAATGGCGACTTTGCTGGCTTGGATTAAGTGTGGTTGACTCTTGATTAACTTATTACGGAGTATTATTCATGTTATTATTAATAGAAAGTCAACCTATTTTTTGTTAGAGGGAAGCATAGCATGAGCATCTTGAATATGACATGGAGCAATTTATCTATATTTTATTGCCTTATAAGTTCCAAGAAATTCCTTAACTCATGAAGAGTAGATGCATCAATATCCTGATAAATACATGGAATTTGCACCATCATTAAAAAAAAAAAAAAAAGAAGTAGTAATAGGCAGTACTATGAATCTTTGATGTTAAACTTAATTATCATGGAATTGATTATCATCTAATTGACAATGATTTTAAGTGAGCAATTTGATGAATTAGGTTCGTTTTTGTTTACTTTTTGTTGTGTTTGACTTTCTTAAACGAATCAAATTTAGATAAGTTTATAATAGGTAAAATAAGTTTAATTCAAACAAATTAAATACTACTAGTTTCTTTAATTCAAACAAATTAAATACTACTAGTTTCTTTTTTTAACTTTACATGGTCTTTAAGATACTTTTTTGACAATTACTACCTTATTAAACATGAGAGCGAGGGATAGCTTAATTGGTCCTCCTCTCAATTTCAGGTAATCCTGAAAACGATTCTCATCACTCGCCCTAGTGACTCTTTTAAGACAGACGAAAGGAAAAAAAAAAAAAAAACTTATTAAACATTTAGGAGGCGTTTGGTATAGTAATTTTAGATGTATGAAACGGATTCAATTAAGTGTTTCCATTTCTAATTGTTTGGTATGGGTTAAAAATAACAAATACCATTTTCGGAGGGTAACCAAATCCCCCAATTTGTTACCCTCGACAAAGTAGTGAAAATAAAATACGTTTTCTTACTCAATCACAATTTACTCAAATTATTTCCATTCTATTAAAATTCCAAACAAATAATAAAGGTACTCCGTAACGTTTATCATTATCCTTTCTCTTATTTATTTGGATCTTTTCCGTTTCATCTACAATGTTTTTACCAGACATTCCCTAAACATTTAGTTTAAAATGTGCAGGTCTGTACAGCATTAAACGGTTTGTTTACTTCCCGCCACCACGTGCAATTTTGAGATTTGTTCCAACGTAGTCGAGTACACTGTATTATCATAGACAACCCACTTAACTCCGTTAATTTTTCATTATACCGTGCAAGTTTCCAACTAGTGGGCCCAACCTACTTTGATTTTTTGGAGGTCAACTTTTGAGAAACAAATAGAGTCGTGTAATTTTATATCATTATCTTCAATTTTCCTAACTATTGGACGTGAATTTGTATAAGATGTAAGACCATTTATCAAATTAATACAATTATCTGAATATATAAAATAAGTTATGTCACGAAATTCACGATAACATGTACGAGTAGAAGTGAATCAAATATTTGCAATAAATGCAATCTGTTATAATATTTCATTTAAGATTTTTTATGTTAATAATGATTAGAGACATATCTTGTATGTAGAATCAAATCGTATTTGTAATTTTGTAATATAATCCTTGAGTATAACCTTTAACTTTGAATAAGAATAACAAATTATTCTTTTTGTTTCCTTTGTTCTAACAAAAAGGCAAATATAATTATAAAATTAAGACCAGATGTAAAATTGCAAATATATAGACTAAAGAAATAGTTCAAGCCACTCCTTTGTTGAATTGTTGGACACTTTGAATTTTGGAAGTTTTGAACACTGATAGAGTATAAAACATATTTCTGGGCCTCAACCATCAGCTTAAGCTTTTGGTTGAGTTGGTCCTCTAACATGGTATCGGAGCCAGCGTGACACAAAAGGTCACGGGTTTAAATCTCATCCACCCCCTCTTTCAAAGTGGAATTAATTCGCACCAGGTATGGGTGGGCCTGTGTTGCATCCACATTTCAAGCCCAAAGGGTCTTTCATGTGAGGGGGAGTGATAGAGTATAAAACATATTCTTGGGCCTCAACCATCAGCTTAAGCTTTTGGTTGAGTTGGTCCTCTAACAAACACAATGGCAATTAGCCGTACGGAAGTAACAACTTTCATTGTTGCAAATTTGCTATACCATTGTATGTCAATATGTCATACATCCTCGAGGCTTAGCCTTGTTTTTGGTTGCTTGTTAGAGTTTGGAATAAGGGCCTGTTCACTTCAGCTTAATTTCAGTTCAGTTAATTTATGTTCAGTTTAAATCATAATTTTTTTCTCTCATAAAATATTCAGTTCAGCTCCAATCAGTCCAGTTAAGTTCAGTAATGTGAACAGGCCCTAGGAGAAGTTTTATTCGCTCAAACTTGGTTCAAGCTCGATAAATTGGTGCTCTACACATACTCTATCGAATCTCACTTCTCACTGACAAGTCAAAAATATAACAAAAACTTGAAAATTTATTACTTTGTATTATTTAATTAAATTTCACTTCTTAATCTCACCTACAATTTAAAACTGTAATCGTAACTTGAAAAAATATCGTTAAATTAGTCACAATAAAGAACGAAAATAATAGCCTCCCTACGTGAACATTCACCATCAATCACTTGCACAAGGAGAAACAAAATGATGGAAGTGAATATACCAAATCAAAGCCTAAATGTTGCGTGAATTAAACTTTCTTAATTTCTCCACCAACAGTCAAAATATTCCAACTTGACTTAAAAATAAAAAATCAAAAATTTGCGTCAACAGCCAATTGGGTGTTGCATCAACCATGACCCCACCTCCATTTCCAGCTATTTGCCTCCCTTAAAGCTTTTCTCCAAGTCACTCTTTTCTTTCTTCCTTCTTCCTTCTTCTTCTTCTTCTTCTTCTTCTTCTCTCTTTTTAGACTCTTCAAAGAACAAAAATTGTTCTTGATTTTCTCTCTTTCGCTGGTCAGCCGCCTCTTTTACAGGTTTATTTCTATCATCCATTTTCACTTCTTTTTTATTGCTTGTCAATTAAATGTGAAACTTGATCCTTAAAGTTCAATGTTTGGGATACTTTTGTACATGGGTTTGTCTCAAATCATGATTTTGAGCACTTTTTGCTGTCTTTTTTTAGGATGTTGTATATGGGTTTATCTTAGATTTTGATTCTGAGCATCTATTGTGTTGGAATTTGATCAATAATGCAAGTTTTTGTGTTTGATTTGGTGTATTTTATAATTAGTTTAGGTATCTTGGGTGATCATGGTTTTTGCATTTTTGTTCAATTATGAGATTGGGCTTTAATTTTGGATGTATTTCCTTAAGTGGGGTTTTGCAATCATTTGTGTGCTTTCAATCATGAACTCTTTTAGGTAATTAGATGTGATTCTCATACCTGTAATTATAGCTGGTGGTTTTTTATAGTTCAAAATGTTATCTATTTGAGTTTGTTGGCTGAGTTGGCTGATTAAGCCCGGCCTAGCTAATCTCGAGGGCCGGGCACGTGGGGCGGATGCATTGTTATTGTTCTAGCTTGCAGGTGATGATGAGGCATTATTAAGTTGGGTGTTTACTCTAATGAGGTGGTTGATGTAGGGTGTTTTCAGTCTGGCTGCTTATGTGTACATGTTTAGCAAGTGGGTAACATGAAATTCTGTATTCTTAATAGGATATTATAGTTTGTATTAACATTAGATTTTATATGATTGAGTTGTTGAGCCATTATAATTTGTTTTAACATGTGATTCTGCATACTTTTGAGGTATTGCAATATGGTTTAGCTTATTTTTCAAAGTTTCCCCCTAGTAGTCTGACTTTTTTGGGGTTTCTTGGTCTCAGCTTAGCTCCCGCGGCAGACAGATCAGACTGTGGATGTAAACGACAGTCATCAGTCATCGATCTTCATCCATTTCCTCTATAAATTGGCATTTTTTTACTGCAACAAGCTGCAGATCTTGACTCTTTAACACTAAAAATAGGGGGCATTGCATACTCTAGTGAGAGACCTTCTATTCAATTTCAGTTGTAGCTGTCCTGCTGTATATCTCTATTGACCTTGCCAGTAGCTGATTTTGTACTGGTGTTTTCGGTTCTTTATTAAAATTGTTGTTGTGTGCATATGTGGAGCTTTGGGGACTATTGTGGTTTGTAAATCCATTCTTTTATTTAAAATGAGTGTATGAAAAGGCAATCAATTACAAGTTGCGGTCACCAAGTATGGGTAGCCATTGTACATTAAAAATTCTGATATGCATCATATGCATATCATTTTGTATTCAATGGCTGCAAGTCTTTGCCGTTGATGTTTCCTCTGAGGCTGGAAGGAAACTTCTCCGAGATGAAATAAAGGAAGAAGAAGCCACACCACCTGCAGCTCATTTACAAAAAGACCAGAATGGCTACCATTATTCAAAGCTTATGGCCATGGCTGCACCTGGAGTGCTAATTTTGGGCTGTGTTTTTATGTGGCCATGCTGTCATCCTAAGAAGAAGGATATTCACTCTGCTGATTCGCATAGGGATTTAACTGCAAGTAAGTTTTTATTACCTGTGATGGCTAAATTGCCACCAAGTATTTCTTGCCGGATTGTTTCGTATCTAATCAATGCCCAATGACTTATTGAAAAGTTTCCATCTTTGCTTGTATATGTCATATGCTGATTCAAATTATCTTCTATATTATGTTGATTGCTAACTGTAAAACAAATACAGAGCATC
Organism: Chenopodium album; assembly: GCF_948465745.1. Taxonomy (NCBI): domain Eukaryota; kingdom Viridiplantae; phylum Streptophyta; class Magnoliopsida; order Caryophyllales; family Amaranthaceae; genus Chenopodium; species Chenopodium album. The sequence continues at coordinate 999,238 of NC_137847.1, read as the reverse complement.
ATAAGTTTATCAGATGGCTGACTGTTGATGATTCTGTTGCAGTGGACTTATCATCCTCCTTTGAGGCAAATCCAGAAAAGGTTACTGCTAGTCCATGGCGACATGCACCACCTAGCCCCTCTCAATCGCGATTTCCACCATCCAGTCCAAATCCATTGCGACACCCTCCACCTAGTCCTCGATATGCAATGTCTCCAAGGCTCGATAGGTTTGGATCAGTTCATCTTAATTTTAGTCAGATTGCAAAGGCTACACATAGTTTCTCATCATCCTTTAAGATTGGTGAAGGTGGTTTTGGAACCGTATACAAGGCCCAACTACCTGGTGGACAGTGGATTGCTGTAAAGAGAGCTAAAAAGGTATGGAATGGAGAATTTTTTTTATTTATTATTATTTTTTTTTAATGAATCCATATCTTGCAGCATTATGTACTGAGAAGCCTTTTTTGTGAATCAACTTGTTCTTGAGGCTCAACCCCAAAAAAAACTTGGGAATTTAACCTAGAAATTAATTGTACCTTGACGTGAATGTACCTCTGCAAAATTTAAACAGGATACTCAGATGACTTATTTTAAGTCAGAATTCATTATACAGTACAATTCTATTCAATCACATTGAATTCAGACGTATTAACTAAGAACATGTCTGGTTTTAAGGTGAATTTAAATGACCTCAAAAGGTCAAGATGGTTGAGATTGATGCATGTCTGATTATTTTGTTGTATTAACTTTGACAAACATTCCTAAATTTAAGCTGACAATTATATTGGATAGGATTAGTGAAGTGGGATAAAGTTTGATCTCCACAGTCTTGAAGAATATCTTAGAGTTTGTTATAGATGCGAGAATATGATATTACCCTCAAGTTCTTTCTTGGCATGCCTTGCAAATTACAAGGAATATTTGACATTGATGATGTGAATTTTCTCTTCATCTCCTCATCACATAGGGTCCCCCTCCCCCCTCATGATGCAACTAAAAAAGACGGAGGAAGCATGTAGTAGAAGATGGTTGTTGTGTATTGGTCTATTGGATTAAGGTTCAAATTAAAACAGTCTCTCTATAATCGTAAAGGGAAAGGATTGCCGTTTGGTGTACATAAAACCCAAGGCAGGAGCCTCTTAAAGTCATTGGAATAAAGTTATTTGATGTGTTGAGTTCCATGTCTATTCTTTACACTTTGAATTTTCCATTCCTAAACGTATGAGAGTCAAAATTGTACCATTCAAATTTTTAAATGCAACGCCTTGGAAGCATGTGTGTTGTAGGCAACCCTTTGTTTGGTAATGTCTAATTTTTTACTGTCATGTAATTCAGTATATAAGCCTAACAGCCTGTCTCTTTCCATTGGCCCTCCACCGAATTATATTGCAGTTGCTATGAATTGAGTGTAAAATTAGTGTATTAATCTGGCAACAAGCACTTTCACTTAGTCTTACCCCTTTATCCTGGCAGTGAGTAATTTTTTTTTTTTTTAATTTTTTTATTATTATTATTTTTGTGTTGTTATGAAGAGTGTAAAATTAATATATGGTCTTAGCAACAAGCACTTTACGAGCTTTTGCCCGTTTATCCTGGCAGCAGAATACAACTTTTTTATGTTGCTGTTGTTATCAAAAGTGTAAACTTAGTTTAATCGGCCATGACTGTGAACGCTCCCACGTTTAGTTATGTCCCTTTATCCTGGCAGTGAGCTCTTTAATTTAAGAACTTGCTTTTTCCTTGCCACAGGAACATTTTGATTCTGCCGAATTCAACAGTGAAGTCGAGATCCTATCAAAAATTGAGCACCGCAGCCTGGTCAGGCTGCTTGGATATGTTGACAAGGGTAATGAACGGCTTATAGTTACTGAGTACGTTTCAAATGGAAATCTCAGAGAACATCTGGATGGTAAGATTAATTCAGGAATATGATACTTCATCATAAATTCAGTACTTGGAAGTGTAAATCTCATGTTTAAGATGTTATATTTGACAGGTGTGCGGGATAGAATTCTGGATTTTAAGCAGCGTCTTGAGGTTGCAATAGACATTGCACATGGTTTAGCGTATCTTCATCTATATTCAGGTAAGCAAAACCATTGTATTTATAATCTTGTTTTCCCTTCAATTGTGCTAAAGTTAAATGCTTTAGAAGAACTATAGTGCGTCATATAAGCACATAAAGAAACAATACTAATTGGTGGAACCTGCTCATTTTAAGTGTATGTGTATTTTTGTTGAATATTGTATTGGATATATCTTCTCATTCTTCTGTCCATCTACAAATACAAAATAATCTAATTTATTACTTCGTAGATTTCAAATTTGGGAACTTGAATGTTACAAAGCAAAAATCTGGTATCAACAAATGAGTGGATCTGTTCTTGACAATTCTTTTTAAATGGGGGGTGTTGGGTAAAATACCGATAATTATTCTAGGTTTTCAAAATGTGGTCTTGGAGATGCAATCAATCAGTGTGTCCTGCATCATATTGTTGCATGTTCACGTCATGTAGTATTTTCATTATAGATTGCTTGTCATGTCCGTCCATTGATTTCTCTTTTCCTTACAACATTCTCATTTCTAATCGTTGGTTGCTGATCATTATAGAGAAACAAATCATCCATAGAGACGTGAAGTCTTCCAACATTCTCTTGAACGAGAATTTAAAGGCCAAAGTTGCCGATTTTGGATTTGCAAGAGTGGGTCCTGCTGAGGGTGAGCAGACTCATATTTCAACCAAGGTCAAAGGGACTGTTGGATATCTTGATCCGGAGTATATGAAGACCTATCAGCTCACCCCGAAAAGTGATGTTTACTCTTATGGGGTTTTGCTTATAGAAATTCTGACTGGACGTCATCCTGTGGAACCCAAGAGACCTATTGAAGAGAGGGTAACCATCAGATGGGTAAGCCTATTTTTTTCTTGCCAGATTCTTTTGATTCTGTGATAGTTTGACTGAAAACCGGAACTTACATTGCATATATTCGCGTTAATTCTCAACCCCATAAACCTTTGAAGTATCCCTTCATCCCGATCCCCTACCCCCCTTCCTTCTCACCCCCCAAATTAACTCAGGATGTTATGTGGAAGATATGCAAATCTCAATATCCTAAAATGACACCTTTTTAAAAAAACATTCTGCAGGCTTTCTTTAACTACAATGAAGGTGATGTGCTGAGGCTGGTTGATCCACTGATGAATGAACGCGTAGATGTAGAAATACTCAAGAAGATCTTTTGTTTAGCATTTCAATGTGCTGCACCCGGAAAAGCTGATCGGCCAGACATGAAATCGGTTGGGGAACAGTTGTGGGCTATAAGGATGGAGTATCAGAGGTCAAGACGAGGGTAGATGATGTGGGATTTTCATGCTTCCTACTTCGACGTATAATGGTGCATTCCCTCTTCTCACACATTTGTTTCATGGTGAGAAGTAGCTTGATCTGTATGCTTCAACATTTATCGAAATACAAGTACCATTCATTGGGATGTTATATTACATTATACAAGGAGTATGGAAATTTGCTGCTTCAATAGAGTCCTCTAGTGTAACCCTATAATATGTAAAATAACGATTACAAAGGGTGTACCTAAGCTAGTCATTTTTTTGTATGCCTAATGGTCAAAATCTGTATGTAACAAATATGGTTTTTTTTGTATACCTAATGGACATTTTTTTTTTTTTTTTTTGGTGGTGCAAACCTAATGGTCATATGTAATTTGACACAACTTCTTTATGAATGATTGAATGTTTTATAAAACTACTTTAGTTTGTTTTTATTAGTTGATAACCTTTTGCACCATTTTTATATTATTTAAGGAGTGGAGAGAGAATGAAGTCAAAATTTATATGTAATCCGACTTTGACAAATACTAAGGACCTGTTCACTTCAGCTTAATTTCAGTTCAGCTCTAGTCAGTTCAGTTTAACTCCAATCAGTTCAATTCAGTTCAGCTCCTAATTTCCTTCTCTCATAAAATATTCAGTTCAGCTCTATTCAATTCAGTTCAGCTCAGCTCAGCTCCAATTAGTTCAGTTCAGTTCAGCTCAGCTCCAATTAGTTCAGTTCAGTTCAATAAATATAAACAATAACTAAGTAGCCAAAACCAACACAAAAAAAATTACTCGTATTATTATTTGTGCTCCAATGGTTGGCTATTACTAGCTTGTTATTTAAATGAGCCTCACTTTTAAATTTATTATTATGTATTACCTGTCCTCATTTGATTGTTACTTTTGCCCTGTTAGGTGCCCCTAAATGTTTGTCACATTTCACATTATCATAATTATTAAGATACATAAAAAGACTTTTATACCCTCATTTTTTTGTCCTTATTAAATCATCTTCCTATTTTACCCTAACATTTGCCATAAAAATTGCGTCAATTTTTGACTAATTTAATGTTTTACACTCTTGAATCTATCAATTTATGTTTTCCCATGTACTTTAATTAATATTTTTTTTTTAAAATTGAAAATGCCTCTTTCCCATCCACTTTTATTACTTCATTAATTGAAAATTTTACTTTCCCATATACTTTCATTATTTCACATTCTCCATCTTAATTCCCGTGATTTTCCTTCAAAAGTGACAAACAAAAGGGGACATAGGGAATATTTTTTTTAATGACTTCATTAATGAAAATGAACATTAAGTTAATATATAATTAAATCAGCACAAAGCAGTTGAACGCGGTGTTATGATCAAGAATAATATTTCTAATTAATAAAGTAATAAAAGTGGATGGGAAAGAATACACAAGTAAAAAATCTTTGCATTTCCCCTTTACAAAATATCAGAATTTCAGAAGGAACCAGTAAAATGCGATGAGTGATCGACAACTCTTAAACATCTTTCTCCATCCTTCAAAAAATGCACATCCAGCATCAAGGCTGCAGCGTTAAGATTTATTTCCAACCTTGGTTTCCCTTCAACCACATGGAATGAGTCGATAATCTACAGATACTGAGAATTACAAGTTTTCGCTTGAGCTAGCTATCTATAACTACAAATATGAACAAAAAAGATGTCTTCCAATGTATGGAAGATGATGCCTAAAAGAATTTTGCAAAGGGAGTAAGCTGGAATCTTAAGCGTTTCCTCTTATTCACCAGTGAAGGATGCAAACTCAATATGTGATCTGGCATAAAATCATGTCTTGTCAACATCCCCACAACAGGTGGTCTCTGCACCAAATCGTAAAATTCAGTTAAAAGACGGTAGAACATAAGCAGTAATAAACAGAAACTATTCAATTCATCCCGATTTTTGAGTCCTTGCTCACATGGTCCCAGACTACAACTTAGCGTGTTTTTGGATTGGAAACTATGACAAACTAATGAACATGCAGTTTCTTCAAAAAAAAAAAAAAAAAAAAAAAAAAAAAAAAAAAAAAAAAAAAACTAATGAACATGCAGTTGAACCACAAGGTAAGGATCCTCCATAATCAAAATTCGTTGTTTAACTCTTTTCGAAAGAAAATGGGCAAACATCTAACTACTGGATACCTAGCACTTCAAAAAATGATAACATTGTTCTTCAGTGAATATATACTTTTTATACAATGCAGGTGTGAAGACAAGATTGTTATACTGTGAAGTCACTGAAGTGTTAAGTTATAATAGTTAAACGTTTAGTCTAAGTCTATTCAAAAGGTACTCTATTAGTCTTTCTAGACTAAGGATGAATCGATATTGGCAAGAGTGTGAATGTTGCTTTGACACAGCAGAGACGCAACTTAAAGATTTTTGTACTTTGAGCATTTATGAAAGTCCAATATACAAAATATAGCATATGGGAATCTATAAGCTCAAGCTGATGATCATAAGGTCATTATGCTCTTTTATTGGGAAATATTGATATTGGTCTATCAACTCTTGTTAACATATCCTCTGTCTAAATTCAGCCATGAAATTGCTAGTTCAAATTACACTAACATAATGACAACTATTTAAGAACGGAGGAAGTATAAGCAACAGAAACTTGATTGCACAGTGAGATATGGGAAACTTATATGGGACTTGAACAACTGCTACTAAGCTGAGATTTTTTATTTTTGTTTTACCGATATTTTTTGACCTATACTAAGCTGAGAAATTTAAAGAGCATATATTCACCAAAAATTTTCCTAGGAAAACTGACTACTTTCCAATGTTTGCGAGCCCTACCTAGTCCCCCTCATCCCCGGGGAGTGTTTTCCCACTACGGGGGTTGTAACAAGTGAAAAGTTCTCCAAAAGAAGTGGACATATGCAATTCGACCAAGTGTACCTCATCAAAACCAACTATGCAATTAAGATGTTTTCTTCTCAAATCATCTGCAAGGATGATGCAATTTAAGTATGGAGGTTTTAGCTTAAATATTTATTGATGGTTTAAAAAAGCTTGTACTTTTTTGTTGGGTGGGCTGGCATTGGGGTGGGGGGAAGCAACAATCGATAATACACTAAATATGATCTCTGGGAAAATGGGGACAAAGAGGAGAACAAGCAACTTACATCAGCTGTCGTTGGTACCACTAGCATGTGCCTGAGACCAACTTCTCGGAAAAGTACAAGAGCCTTTGCTAGAGACATCGTCTCCACAACTGTATATGGTGAAGTATTTGTAAATGGACGAAGATCAACAAACATCTTCAATTCTTCGTCTGTAAATTCTACATCTTCAATGTCATCAATACTGCTGGACCCACCTTTTGCAAAGTCCACAGAAGAGAACTGCTCAAGTACATCAGCACCAGCTGACACTGGTGCAAGAACAAAAGCTTTCTTCTTCAGCAACACAATAAGATGAGCTCGAAGGATTAAGCCGAACAAAACAGGAGTTGCAGATTCTTCTGGTTCATTGAGCACAGGAAACCCGTTGTGCCTTGATCTTTTGAGAGAATCAACTATATTTCCAACCTTTTCGACCCCACGAAAATACTCAAGTGGCTCAGTAACTACATCAGCTACATTCAGTTGCCTCATGTATGGCTCAGCATGGGTTTCTAGGTAAGGGAAGCCCTTCAGCTTCATCATGATGTCATATATATTGGCATTAAAACTATCGGCCACAGTCTTAGAGACAAGTAGAACTAACATTACAAGTGGCAGTAGCAACAGATTATTGGTTAGTTCAAGAAGTATAACACACAATGAGACCGTCATTCTCATAGACCCTCCAAGAAATGAAGCAGCACCCAGCACAGCAAAGAGACCATGGTTCAGACTCGACATTGAACCAATCAACATCCCAACGTAACGCCCAAACGATGCACCCGTTACAATAACAGGTATGAAGAGACCAGAAGGGAGCACAATAGCATAGCTAAAAATGCTCAAGAAAAAGCAAGTTATAAAATATATAAGCATGGATGAGCCATGAAATTCAGTATCAGTGCTGTGACGAAAAAGGTTTCGAATGGCGTCATCATTTGTGTTGAAAATCAAACTGGCAAGATCATTGTAGTGTCCTGGTGCACACTGGAACTTCTTGTAGTTACCAGATCGGCCTATAGTAGGACAAGCCTCAGGCGAATCACCAGAACAAGGTTGGCAAGATACAAACCATGGAAGTCCAAACAGAAGGCAGGAGGTGGATAAAGAGACTATACAAGCAAGAACTATTTGGCATACAATGCCTTTCCTGAAGATGTAGATCAAATGGAAGGGTCAACAAACCAACAACAACAACAACAACAACGCCTTAGTTCCAAAATGATCAAATCAGCAATAACCAAAAATCAATTATCTGTCTCCAAGATTAATTTAGTTGTTGGTAAGAAAAAGCAGGACTTACCTGTTAATAAAATTGTAAAGTCGAAGAACCTTTTCTAGGATGAAATTGTACAAGGCTCCTAATAAGCCCCCTATGGCTCCAAGCAGCAGCACATATGGCACATCATAGAGGTAGTATACCACATTTTCTTTAGTGACATTAAACATTATTAAACCGCCAGTACCAAAGAGTCCACACTTGCCACTGTAACACAAATCCATGAAACTTCGAAGCATGATAGCAACAACTGCTGTACAAAAGAATGCTCTCCACATGAGTGCACTTCTCCACCTGAATATTGGAATAACAAGGAAAAGTTAGTCTCAAAAATAACCCCAATTTCTGAAAATTTGCTCATCCATGTGAATGAAGTAGAGAAATGTATAGAGTTGAGGGCTTTATAATCATCAAGAAACTCTGAATCTAGCCCACATTGAAAAGCATGTTATAATACTAGCTTGGATACTAAAGTACACTTTTATAATGGGATAAGTGAGATGGACTGGCATTAGAGAACGAAAAGATAAGAGAGTTTCAAGAAACTGAACAATAGAAGTATCCACAATACCAAGAAGCCATTTCTTCCAAAGCAAATAACACACCACCAACAGGAGCACGGAAAGCAGCAGCAATTCCAGCAGCTGTACCACATGTTACAAGATCTCTCCTATCTCGATCGTTTTTGAAATAATGAAGCCATTTCCATGTCAGACCATACTTCTTTGATCCACCCTGACCGAGCAACGAAGCAACACATGAAGCCATGTGCACCATGGGGCCTGCTTTTCCAATCATAAGGGAAGATGAAACAGCAGCGATACTGCCAATAATCTGTAACAAAAAAAAAATGTTTATGTGAGAAGAAAGTTCCATATAAGACCAGAAGTGATATTGCACAGAAAATATGCACAAATCCAAGTAAGCTCTACATTCCTAGCTTTATCCTCAAAAAGAGATAATATCTCTGTCCAAACTTATTAATAACAAGCCTGTGGAAATAGAGTTTTTGTAGAAAAAATGTGAAGAACCAGTTCAATTTTTATTATTCTAGATACAATGTGAGCATGCTACAAGTTGAAACAATTTCCTTTTAGTCTTTACATTCTTTCCAAACTAACTAGGTACCACACAAGTCTTGATTGGTTGAAGGAAAGGATACTTTTTCTTGCTGAAGTATACAGAATTCCAATGCAGAAAATGTAGCAGACTAATAGTCATCATACATGCCTCCAAGATATCAAAAAGAAGCATCAACAAGAAATTATCTAATTTTTATTTATGTCAAAATAGCCTTAAGTGTTCATGAAGGGTGATGCAAATCAATACAATTACTCCAGCTGAACAATTAAGCATCAATCCTAGTGAATTTTCTAACCTTAACTATCAAAGTCCTTGGAGAAAATATGTCAGGTGCATCCACACCATTCAAGTAAGCCTTAACTTCAGGTATACCTGACCCAGCAGCCGCCGGCGACACAAGTGCAGTAAACAATGATGCAAATAGAGTTAACCCAAGATTACAAGCTGTAAACACCAAAAATGCTGACAAATGCCTACAATAAAGCAAAAGAATTACAGTAAAGACTTTGATCAAACAGTCCAAAATCACAAATCTTAAAACCAATTACTAATATAATGCAAGGATAAAATATATGATAGAGAAATTAACCTGTTATACAACATCATATTGGAAGTGATAACAAATTTCTTCCCAGCTATATTCTCAATACCATAATTATGGAAGAACCCAATTAGACTGACAATTAAGCCAATAAGAAAACACAATGCCCATTTCATAAACATGTACTGATAAATCTGAATCTTCCCTCTACTTCTCCAATCTTGCTTGAAAAAATCATTCTCAATAATTCTGCAAATAACAACCAAAAATAACCCAGAAAATTTCAGTCTTTATAAATAATCATACTAATAATCAAAAACCCAATATCCTCTATAATTATGCAAAAATCCCAGAAATTAAAACCCCATAAAATAATTAAATTAGATAAGCATACTCATAATCAAGACTTTCAATTGGACAAACATTGACACCAACAAGAGCAAGTTGAGAATTGGTGTTGCTGAGAGAGAATCGACGCCTAGAGGAATCCATTAGAGGTTCAGTGAGTGATTCTTCATCTCCTCCATTAATGTGTGATGTCATTGTTGAAGCTTTTGCTAAAATTTTACAGCAAAAATATATATTAAAAAAAAAAAAAAAGAATTTCCAGAAAATTGAAGCCGTAGAATCAAATCGTGGGAATTATAAAGGGGTTGGTCAAGTAGAGAAGACGCTTGCATACTAAAGACAAATTCGTTGAATATTACTGAGTTATTTTTTTTATTTTTATTTTTATTTTTTTTTTCCAAAAATGAGAGTGGTTGACTGGTTGAGGAAGCAAGTATAATGTGGAGTTCGACGAGGCTCCCTATTTAGGGCATGTTCGGGTCTAGCTTTTGAGCAGTTTTTAGTGGTTTGACCAACTCAAATCACTATGAATGTGAGTGTTTGGCAAAGTAGTGGTTAGAGTAGTTTTTAGTGGTAGAGGTAGTTTTTATGAAAAGTTAGAAAGATTAGCTTTTGAAATTAGAGGTAGCTTTTGAGGTAACTGTTGAAAATTTAATCTATAGTTTTAAAAATAAAATGTTGATTTTTATATGTAACAGCTAGTCAACTGCTAGTTACCGAACACCCATATCTAAATTATTTATTTTCACAGCTAACAGCTTGTTGACAGCTAACAGTTACATACACAGCTCACAGCTACCGCTACCTTCACAGCTATATTTTGCCGAACATGCCCTTAATCTCCTTGATAAATAAATTTCGATTATCGGTTATCAATTATCATGAAATAAAAGTTTAATATTAATGTCCTATTTAGTTCACCTGATTTTTGCTGATCTGATTTGATCTGATCTAATCTGGTTTGGTTTGATCTTATTGTCTAATTTGACTAATCTTTGACCTTGAGTGTACGATAATCGATAAGGTAAAAATATATCAAGTGGGATCTTGTTAGATTCGTAATAATATGTATTTTATTAATATGTAATTTTCATAATTTTTTTTCATTATGAAATTAAAGATATTTAGCGATAAAAAATTACACATAAAACGATAATATAGATCTAAACTTATTTTTTCTGATCTAATCTAAACTTATTTTTTCTTATGTGATATGATCTGAACTTATTTTTTTTTGAAATAAGTAAAAATAAGATGAGTAAACAAGGCCTAACTACTTTTGCCTCAAGAAGAGGTTTTACCAAAAAAAATTTATCGCAAAATTTACACTTTTATATTTTATTTATCCCCCTGATAATTATCACAAAGATAAACTTATATCTTTTCTAGTTTGGACTCTTTGGAGTTAAGGATATCAGTTAATTGGTTATAGTTGTGTTTAAGGTTAAGGATTCAATCTTATTTACATTAGACTACTTGTAATTCTATCTTTTTGTTAAAAAAAAAAAAAAAAAAAAAAAAAAAAAAAAAAAAAAAAAAAAAAATCTATCTTTTTGTGGTTTTCTCTGCTCTTAAAAATATTATAAATAAATAGTTTGGTATTTGGTGTACTTTTGGATTAATAAGAATGGCATGATAATTGCTTACTATAATATTTCTAAGGCAAAAGCTAACGAACGCCGCGGAGACGTTGGATAAGTTAGCTAAAACTAGAAAGATTAAATTAAAATTAACATTAACTTTACCGATCGACGCGTAATTTTGTCATGCTTTCCCAAATTAATACTATTTTAAGTAATATTTTAATGCTTATCCAACGCCCCGAAGGCGTTCGTTAGCAAGATCCTATTTTTAATAAGGTCAAACATCATCAATGGCAACTACATCTCAAATTCATTAAAATTTAAAATTAGCCATGTGTGGTTAGGTAGTGAAATATTAATTTTCTTTAATTGATAAGGAGTACTCGTAGTGTATTGATAAGGGCACTTGCTTTTATGCTACGTCCATTTTGGGAGGTTCCAACCCGCTCAATCACGAAAGTCCTTTAGAGTAGAGGTGATCATTTGCGGGCTTGGACGGGTAGCGGGCCGGGCCTATGCTTATTTTTTGTCCAACGGGCTTTATGTATTAAACCCGAACCCTTTTATGCGGGCTTGATACTTTGTCCATGCCCGCTTGTTAAACGGGCCTTAATTTTTTTTTTTTTTTTTATAACACTAACTAATCTTTTTATTATTTACTTGTGCTAAAATTATTTTGGTATAGTTGTCTTATAATTTTTTGTTCACAAATGGTAATAGAAATTAAAAAAAAGGTTGAAATTATGACATATGTTATAAATATATGTAAGATAAAACTTATTTAATAAGTGTTAATGATAAAATATAAAATTAAAATGAATAATTGTAACTAATAAAAGCTTATAGTTCAATATAGTCTCTTTGTATTTATTTTCAAAAATACACAAAGTATGTCATAACTAACTAACTAAATAAAATTATTAAAATAAGAATGTTATTATTATTATTATTATATATTAATAAACGGGCCGGGCGGGCTAGCCCGCGATACATATTTCTTGTCCATACCCGCCATTTATGTTAACGGGCCGGGCCTAGCCCGCCCAAATATCCAATTTTTTTTCAAAAACGTTGTCCAAGTCCGCCCTTTTGCGGGCCGGGTTGGGCAGGCTTAGCGGGTCGTCCCGCCCATGAACAGCTCTACTTTAGAGATATGAAGGGATGACAACAAATCGTCGATCCTATCCAGATCCGTACGTGAATTCATATTTATATTATGAAGATGTACACTTAAAAATGCGGTACAAAAAAATATGTTTTATTATTAAAATATTTGGTATTATCTTACGAAAAATACTTTAAGTAAAGTGTTACGAGTAGGATTGTTTTATAACAATGTAATCCATGTAAGTAGCTAGATTGCCACCTCTTATATATATACTAAATATTCGTTAATGACTCTGGTCTGTAGCATTACTAAATACGAAGTAGTTAATTATATTGCGCTAATCACCAGGTTTTTGTTTAATCATAAAAAAAATTTCTTGTTTAATCTATAAGGTTAGATTCCTTAACAAAATTTAAGAGGTTAAATTAGAATTCCCTTAACAAAATTTAAAAGGATTAGATTAATGCTAACTTATATATCATGCACTTGCTTGTAGATCAGTTGATGAGGTATTAGAGTAGTGATATTGTTTCTCACCTCGTATCCTTGAGATTTAGGATCAAATTAAACTTCATGGGCCCATTTAAGAGATTTTTCTTATTTTCCTCTCTAACATTCCTATTCATTAACAGTAGCTCTAAGCCGCTATTATTTGATTGATTATTTCATTTCATATTTACGAGCTTTATTTGATCCTACTTTCATGTTGAAAACCACAACCAGAATATTAGGGTTCGTTTGGCATCGTTGTGGTTTTCTGTTTTTTGGTTTTTTGTTTTTTAAAAGTATATTATATATGTCACATAATGAATCAAAAATTATTTAGACTTATTAAAATCATGATAATTTTGAAAACTGACAACAGAAAAGTGGAAACACCTTTTTCTTGTTTCCTGTTTTTGGTTTTTAGTTTTCAAAAAAACAGGAAAATGAAAACCAAAAATGATGCCAAACAAGCCCTTAGTTAAAGTAGTTATCCATGAAAACAAAGATTTCTTATAGCAGGAAATTTCACGTACTGAAACCTTTCACGTGTTGTACAATAACTTAGAATTTAGGATAATAAATGGTTAAATATGAAGAAATTTCTCACAAAACGATGAATTAACATTGGACTTATACATGCATTTCCCCAAATTTGTAGTAGTGCCATATGTATTGATTCGTTCAAGCTCAGATTTCTACTAGATCATGACATATGTAAATTCCAAACAATAAATTACAACTTGTAATTAAGACAAATAATATGTAGATATATATCGAATTACTCAAAAAAAAAAAAAAAAGGTTCACAAATTGAAGAGGAGTGATGAACACATGCATTACTTCTATGGAATATTAAAATTTAATAGATACTAGTGATTTTGTTGTTAAATACTCCCAAGGTTAAAATTACTAAAAATGGCCGTTATATATTACTCGTAATAAATCAATTTTTACCCTTATTTTTTATTATTATTATTAAATACCCTAAGAGGGTGTTTGTTTACAGGGATAAAGTGAGGAAGATAGGATAAAAGAGAAGGGATTTAACATGTCCTTTATTTGTTTAGGGGATAGGGATTATGAGGGGGGTTAGGAGAGGGATAAAAAAGGGAGTTATCCCTCCAAATTAATAACTAAGGGGGTGGTATAAGGGATGTGGATTATATATAATGGGTAAAAGACATTTCTACCCTTAATGAAATAAATAGAAGAAGAGAGTGTAGAAAGGATAGTAAGGGTAATTTTGTATTTTTATTTGTTGTTCCAATTTAATCCTAACCCATACCAAATAATGGAATATACTATTTTTTATCCTTATCCAATCTATTAATTCACCTTCTTATCCCACTCAATCCCATCCCTCCTACCAAACGCCTCGTAATTAAAATACTGATTTTATCTTATTAACTTAAACCAAACATTGATTAACTTATCCATTTCTACCAAAATCATCACCATCCTTGGCAACCACCACCATCACTACCACCGATCTCCAGTCTATCTTCATTAGCGGTCCCTCAATTCGACCGCTACCATCGTCGAAAGTCACTGCCGTTGTCTTCTTCCTTGTCGCCACCTTCGTTTTCTCTCTCTTCCTTTTGTTGTTGTTGTTTCATTCGACATTGTTGCTAAAGCTCAAATTTAAAGGTTTTATGGACAAATTTAAACCATCAAAACTCTAGATCTAGGTTTTGATGGTTTAATTTGACCAATTTAAGCTTTAATTTTCTATATCTGTCTTTTTTCTGGGTTCGAATTTGGTGCCGGGTTTGAATTCGTGTGTTGTTGGTTCGAATTTTCTGGGTTGGTTGGTTGGTGGTCCGAATTTCTGGGTCTGAATTCGCGGGTTGGTTGGTTGGTTGGTGGGTGGTTCGAATTTGGTGGGTGGTTCGAATTTCTGGGTTTGAATTTGTTGGTTGGTTGGTGGGTGGTTCGAATTTCTAGGTTCGTTGAATTTGGTGATTGGTTGGTGGTGGTGGTACAGTGCTAGGTGGTGATGCTGCTAGGTGGTGTTGGGCTGTTGGTTTTGTGGTGCTAGGTGGTTGTGTTTGATTTTTTTTTTTGTTTTTTGGGTTGGATTAATACTAAACACATGCCCTTATTTTTCATTAATTACACTTACTATCTTTTGCCTAGGAGTTCACAATCCTCATATTTGTTGCTAGTAATACGCAACGGGGGGTGTTCATCAATCTTATCTTGAATATCTTTATAGTCCATACATTTTCATTTTCATTATCACTAACTAAAGTTAAGTTTTGAATTCTTTCCATGGCTTTGCCCCTCATGAGCACCAAAAAAAAAAAACAAAAAAAAAAAAGTTTTGAAGATGTAATATTTAGGATGGAGACGCATGTTATCCTAACTTTGAACATTGACATATAAAAATGTAGTAGATCTTACTCCCATGTTTAATTTTAATAAGATTTGTTACAAAGAATAAAATTTCATTACCATTACCGCTTTAAATTAATCATTCCAGGCCATACATATCGTGCATTTCAAATGGGCTGTAATTAAGAATATATTAGGTATTCATGTACTACATATTAAACTTTACAACTGTTTACATTGAGATACTCTAACAACAAATACTGCTCATTACTAACTTATTAAGATCACTAAGAACATTTGAGGAGGTTTATATTTGTGCAAAGTTTTTGTAATTAATTATTGACTTAATGCTGCATTATATATGGAGGGGTTACAAATACATCTATACAAATTCTATGATGATATTATTATGCATTTATGAGTATGCGCAAAAATAAGGAAAGTTGATATGTGTGCTCTGTAGTCTACACAGTATGCAAAGGGATCAAGTAAAATCATGTATGTTAGAGGAAAAAAGCAAGAGAAATACATGCAACTTTGGGGTATTATTTGTGAGATATAAAAAATTCAAAAGTTGCATATAATACGATCCGGAGGTAGTAAGTGTAATTAGTCATACTGTTGATGCTTAAAGATTTTGATGATGATGAACTTAAACTCAAGCAAACTTCGACTAATAAAGGTTTTTCTTAGTGTTGTGACTAGAACAGGTAAAGTAGACTTGGAAGTGGAAGAGTAGCCTAATCTAAGAAGACATGAAGAGATTCCAAAAAAAATTTAAACAAGATAGAATAAGAGTTCTCTAATAAGAACTATCTAAGTTCCCTAACAGGAACTTGAAGATAGCAAGTTGAAGGGTTGACTTGGTCTGCGTTGAAGGCAGCAAGTTCTGGAAAAACTTGACCTGTGAAGTTCCAGTTCAGAACTGGAGTACAAGTGACAGCAGGAATTTAGTCCTGGACTGCGTGAAGCCCAAGTATCCTAGGTATACAGAATATTGGCGTAGCAAATTTAGTTAGTTAAGATTTTTTTCTTTTAGATTTGCTGTAAATATGATAAGTAGGTTTACGTGTGAGACTTATTAGAAGCGTGACAAAAAGCTTGGCAAGCTTAATTAAAAATGGAAAGTTTAAAAAGATAACTTTTTGAGAAAAGATTTTCAAAAAAGATTTACTTCTTAAAAACAAATTATCAAAAGATATTATTCAATTGATAATTTATCTTTGATAAGTTTTTCAAAAGATTATCAAAGATTCAGTTTCTGAGGTGTAAACTTTTGTAAGATTCAGGTACTCTTTTATTGCCTCACTACTGATTCTGAAGTCCACCAAGTAAAAACATTAAAAAGAGTCAGTTCTGTGAAATGTGTATCAATTTGTGACACATCCACAAGTACTAACAATTTCCAAATATAATCTTGGCGTGAAAATTTGATCAGATAAGGGAAAATAAAAAAAATATAACAAAAAAAAAAAAACGGTTATTTCACTTGGAGCCTTTGAGGTTTTATAAAATGCATGAGGTACCCAATCTGTTCTTACTCCAAAAAAAAAAAAAAAAAAAAAAAAAATAAATCATGTTACTAGATACCCATACTAAGAAAAATCATTGGAAAAATAAGCTTAGCAGTAGCTGACATCATATATGTAAAAAATGACCATATTAATAATAATAATAATAATAATAATAATAATAGAACATATAGATATAAGCTCAATAAAAAAATAAAAAACCTCTGAACTAGATCGGCAACATTAATGATGTTGCCCCAACTGTTGATAAGCTCAGACACAATATTTTGTATTGGCAAAAAGCATTCTTTGCCTTGTCGTTGGTTCATCAAGTTATGGTAGAAGATTCTTCATAGGTATATGAAAAACCAAAACAAAGAAAACCAATTAGTATATAAACACGTAACTTCATTGGAGTATGATAGACCAATGCACATAAGTAAAAGCTTATCAGGGGAAAAAAAACAACATGGTGCTGTTGTCCCACCTGTTGATAATCTGGGCCTTGGCAATTTTCATTCATACTGGAATGCAATGCACCCAAACAAATGGTCAGATACGTTGGAGAGTCGTAAACCAGACACATACCAATCAGCAAACAAGTATATGTAGCTACATTCATTCACCTATAAAAATAACCTTATACTGCCATAAAATTCATGATACTCGAGTAATATCGATTGATCCAAAAGAGATTTTGTTTCGGCTATAATCAAACTAAGTAACCCTGTTTTCTATTGTAATAACTACCCCTCTATTTAAGTGGGTTGGCCACACCAACACCATAAACTAGTAAATAGTAATAGTATAAGAATTATTGTTGACGGTTGTATGCTAACAGCTAGTAGGCATGAATTTTGAAATAAGTAGTGCAAATCCCAGATGTATAATACCTTAGTCAATCATCACAATTTAATTTGACAAACAAATTCATCATCATCAAATTTTTTGGTAACATGGAACAACAGAAAGTAAGAGCAAAGATTGAAAGGAAAAGAAGAACCTCTTGAGACTCGCAATTAGGTATTTTTCGCTTTCAGGGGTTTCCATCAATGCTTCGCATAGGTCGCTGAAAAGGAAAACGGAGAAAATCATATTCATATTCATATTCAAATGCATATAAGAATTGAAAAACGCAATTTAACTTGACCTCACTGAAACAAATAGGGATACAAATTTTCACCTCAATATAATCTCAATGAAATTTAACTTGACCTCACTGCTACTCTTGCGGCTTTCGTCAGCCATTGCCATAAACAATTCTCTATTTTGGCAGAAAAACGCAATTTCTCGACCGTTTTTTTTTTTTGTAGGGAATTATACGGACTACGTAGTACTTAGTTTACACCAAGGGTATTTGTTTAGTGGGCAAATCCCTCACAAATGTTGAAGCAACAATAACATGCACACAATGTAAGAGAAATTGAAGCAACGACATTGGTTAAAAGTTAAAACATAAATACCATAACATAAGTTTTACGTTGCTTCATGCCCTAAATCAACTCGGATAACTTAAAACGCTTGTTACACACGGCATAGCCGTGACTTTGACTTGTTGGCTCGTTTATGTTTCCGAAATATATTTTATCAAGCAATCGACTCCGGAAGTCCTCCTAGTAGAAATCAACTCAATACATGACTTTTTTCGTCAAACCTTGCAGCTAATCTCCCTATGTCACAAGTTCACAACTAGTATTATAAAGGTGAATTTAAAATTATATAAAAAATCATTTGACTTTAATAATAATGAGTAAGGACCCTAATAATAAGAATAAAGGTGACTTTTTTTTTTTTTTTTTTTGAGAACAAGTTAAGGAGTAAGGACCCTAATAAGAATCAAGTTAAAATAATGTCCAAACATCAATTCTCGAGCTGTCCAAGCCCAATACGTATTTCGTTATTACAAGCTTACTAAAAGAAAACCCTCCATTTTTTCATTTTTACGATCTTCCACTCCCACTCTGCCTATATTGCTGCTGTAGTTGCCACTTACCAGCCTATCTTCCTTGCCTGGTTCAAGAAGATGGAAAAAAGAACAAAGATTTAGACTTTATTGTTCTTGAGGATGAAACACAAGGTAAGTTCTTTCTAATCTACATTATATTTTTCGTAAAATGAGTTTGATTGTGCAAAAAAATAATGTATGATAAAGTTGAGTAGCAATCTGATTAATGGTTCAAATAATGGTTAGAAGATATGTAGGTTGATTTTTACTTGGAAAGTTTTGATTCTTTTTGTTTGTTATTTATGGAACAATTCTAAAACTCTCTTTTTTAAGTTTTAACATAATACTTGTATATTAGGGTCATGATCTTTGGGACACTCCCTGCGAAACCACAAGTATCAACAATAAGCCCCCAAAAGTGTGGTTTCTACGTTCCAACTCCTACCGTAAGCTTTCCAAAGGTTTTCGCATTATTCAGAAACGGAGTTGCTACAGACTACATTTTACCTGGCAAACTCGGTTTTGCGGGTATCACATCCTACAAAACTCGAGACTCGGACTCCAAGTAGGAGGTACGTTCAAAAATCAAAATCAAAACTAATTTGTATTCATCGAGAAATAATTATGGTTTTATTTTCAAAAAAAGAATTATTTTATTGAAATTGCTGAGAATTAATTATATTATTGCTGCATCATACTATACATGTTATGTTGTTAAGAAAGACTATATAGACATTGGTGCACTATAGAATAATTAAGACACAAATTATTCTGATTGGTTCATTAACAAATTGGCTTACTATGAAAAAAGACACTAGTTATGGCATTTGGTACATTGTGGTACATGGAGGAACATAATTTCATTTGCTATCCAGTCTTCTTAGATTAGGCTAATTGTGTATTTGTGTGATGAGTAAGATGATTAGTGATGCAAGAGGATTAGAGAGAAAAGTAAGGAAAGAATGTTAGTATCAATAGTATGCTACCAAGGGAATATCTGATCATTTCTCATTATATTAATAGTAAGAAGAGTGCCTGCCTTAATAGTTAATCATATCTCTCACTGCACATAATGGCATGCAATCTATTTCATCATGTTTATACCTCAATCCAGAAGATGAAGAAAAAAGAATGCCTTGATTTATTGTTAAAGTTGCTTCTAACAATATAATGGTTTTTTATGTTTAATGTAGCGACTTGCAGCCGACGCGCATCCCTATTGGCTATGGAGTATCGAAAGAGGATCTCCCTAGCGAGATCAAGTAGTCGCCGCTTTCACATCAAGAGATCGGGATATCGTAGGCCGTATTATGTTTAATCTTTTCCCTTTTGTACATTATTAATTAATTGAGCCAATAAAAAAAAAACAAAGATTAATTTAGAGGCAGCAAAAATATGTAGTAATAGATAAGATACCACTGTTGAACAAAAAATTTGAGGTTGTTTTGTTATGGGCAATGAAATTAAAACCACACAATATGCTACTCCTTTAACGCTGATTCAGCTCACTAAGGCTAAAATTGTGGTCCAAATAACTAGTTTAAAGCTAAACTAAACATCATTAAACAGTTTTGGCTAAAAAAGAAACACATTATCATTAAATTTTTTTTTAAACAGTACAAAACTAGTATTATCTATACTTAGTATTTAAAAACACAAACCAAAATTGACACATGTCATCATTCTTTCTCACCTTTCTTTATTCATTCTCCCTCCTTATGTTTTCAAAGAAATTCTCTCTTCATCTCCCCCTTTATTTCTCAATAACTTTTATATTTTGTAATCTTTATTTTAATTCAATAACAAATTAAATTTCCTAAACCTTCTCCTCTTCTCATTATTCCATCTATCAATTCAATTTATTCACATTCATAATTCATTTCTTTAATTTGACCCCTTATCTTCCCCCTCTTCTTATATAAATACAAATTTTCAATAAAGATTTTTTCACACTCATTAAGTTTCAAAAACTAAAAAATTAGAGAAACATCTCTCAAAATTCTATGTGAAATTTCTACAACAATGAGGATGATGATTGAAAAAAGAAATATTGAGGTGGCAAGAATACTATGGAAATTCCATAGGATGACATTGTTTGCGTGTCATGGGGCTTTAATTTTGAAGATATTAAGCGCAATATAAGAGACATATATTGGTAAAGACTAAAGAAGAATATCATGCCTTCACATTTGATGTAAAAATTGTAAAATTATAATAAGTGTTTGGTATTTACAAAGTAGTTTTTTATACAAATTGTTGATTAATATATCATGCGATAGAGATATGATTTTACGATTTTAAGCCATTTTTTCTACAACTATTAGTCTATTACCACTAATTCATAAAATATTATTATATGTCAAAAGACGATAAAATTAATTCATTCAAATAATTTGTAAAGGGTTTTTTTTTTTTGGTGACAAAGATAATTTGTAAAGTTTCAAATAAATATATAACTTAAGCATAACCCGTGCGTAGAACGGGTCCAAAAGCTAGTTGCTTATAAGTACTAGTACCAAACAGATTACTGTAGTTTGTTGTATTAATTTTGCAGTAAAAACCTAAGAGGCTAAATTTTGTTGTGTTTTGAATGTCTTTATTTCGGAGAAGGTTACGCCTTTTCGCCTACATAAGAAGCCGTTCATCGCCTTTCAGCGCGACTTGAAGGCGGGGAAGCAGTTATCGACAGTCTGGCTTCCAAGGCTTTCAATCTATCAAATTATTAACGACTCAAAGCCTCCAAAAGGTGTTGTAGGTCGCAAGGGCTTCAAAAAAACAGAGCCGCTTAATCAGGGCCGGCTAAGGGCCTGTGCAAACAGACCCTCAGCACAGGGCCCAATTTTGCTTGGAGCCCAGTTTTGTGAAAAGGAAAAAAAAAAAAAAAAGAAAATCAGTTTGCAGCATGTATAGGAATACGTTTACAAATCAATTCTCCGAATCCATCTACTCCATAATTACCTCTGTCAATTTGCAATTCCCATAAATAAACTTTCAATCTTAATAACTCTCCTTTAATAATAAGCCTTTAATTCTCACATTAATACCAAAAAAACATGAAGTTTCCTAGGAGTAAAATACTCCCACGGTTCACCTTCCTCTTTTAATGGTTATATTTTTTTTATTCAAATCCTCTTTTAATGGTTATTATTTTTTTTATTCAAATCCTCTTTCAATGGTTAGTTATATGTTAAACAAATTTTTCCATACACCAAAAATTGGATTAATCATTGTTTACTCGGTAAAAGATCAAAACCCATTCAATGAATCAGTCATATTACTCATATATAAGGTATGTGTTATTTACTCTGTCTTTTTCCCCAATACTTTGATTTGCTTTGAGCTTATTTTTACATTTTTAAGTAAAAAGTAAAAGAAATCGGTAACCTGTAATTGTGATAAGCGGCAATGGAGCTTTCAATATTTCGAAGGTGAACACTTGCTAATTAAACTAATAGCTTGTTTCTATCAATTTTTTTACAAGTTTTTTCTATTATTTTTTTACCTTCATTTATTAATTTAATTAATAATTACATACGTTATTAATTTGGTATTAATTATACATCTAAGAAATTTTCATAGATGAGTTAAAAAAAATTGTACTGTATCTTTTTATTAGGGCCCAATTTTTAGGATTAGAACAGGGCCCCGAAAATGTTTGGGACGGCCCTGCGCTTAATGCCTCTGTGGTGTTGACTAATTTGAAACATGATGGGGTCATGTTAGACAAGTCATATAAGACGTACTGATTGGAAGGCCAGGTTTAACGCGAGACGATTATTCTTGCATGGGTGGGATTATATTGACAATTTCAGGGTTGAGGGCAAGGTAATTGCGGAGGATCTGCACAAGTTTGATGAGATCAAGGAAGAACTCAAAACAAATGGTCCTGTTATTGCCTAGCTGTATTTGAATGATATTTATGATCAAGAAATTCATTCCATCAAGGGATACGACCGGTATCATAGATTTGTTAACGAAGACGGTGAAATTGAAGCTCACTGCAGTGCCTGATTTTGATCGAATACGGATATCGGTTTCGCCGGAGTATAATCCGAAGGAAATGGGGAAAGGGTTTTTCCTGGCTCAAGACTCAGCAGGACAGGTTGCCGTTGCATTTAGCAACGGGCTCTGTAAAAGTGTCTAACTGAGATTATTAAGTATTATTTTTTCTAAGTTAGATTAATTTGTGCACATACTTAATTAGGCTAATCTATATAATGTTAAGGCCTTTAGTGAATAATTTACAATTAACTCCTTCTCTCATTGGTATCATTTAGCTAATTGATAAGATTGTTACTATTACATAATTGTTGGAACGTGTTATAACCTATATTCCTAGCTATGGACATAATGAAGCACATATTGGATTTGTATTTAAATAGGAATAGTATATTATTCGTAAATATGTATGTCATGTAAAAGAGTATATTCTCATTTACTAAGATGAACTGAAATGAATTGTTTATGAGATAAGGAAATTATAAACTGAGCTAAACTGAATACAATTGAATTGAACTAAAATTAAGCTGAATAGAACAAACTCTAAGAGTCCATAATTTGATTTGTGCTATTCTTTCTACGGCTAATAGTAGTGCCTAGAAATTTCCATTTCCAAGGGAGATATTTTCCAACCAAACAAACACTAAATTTCAACATCATTTTCTTTACTTCATGTGTGTGTTAATATGGTACTCCGTAATATTTTATGGGCTTGTTTGCTTGCACAAAGAAAGTGAGAGAAGTGAAAAATCACGAGAATTTGAAAATGGATGAGTTGGGACTTGGTCACTTTACTTGAAAACAAGGAGATCAGGTATGATTTTAATAAGGTCTGATCTGAATTTTTATTATCTAATCTGGTATGATCTGATTTAATAATTTGACCGCATTTTAATACTAACATATAAATAAAAATATTATCAAAATGAATCTTGTTAGATTCGTCTCATTATGAACTTTTTAAATATGTAATTTTCATAATTTTTTTGTAATACGCAATTAACGATATTTAGCAATAAGTAAATGATAATTAAAAGTTCTGATCTGATCTGAACGCTTTTGATCTGATCTAATCTGATCTGAATTTATTAAGAAATACTTCTTCTATTCTTTTTTACTTGACCTGTTTCTTTTATCAAGCTTGCCAATACAAAACTTTAACGATCAATAACTTTAATTCTCCATAACTAAAAAATATAAAAGTTATATATTATGACAATACTTATTTAAACGAATTCAAAAAAATCCAACATGAATATGTTTTTCATTATATATTATTCACAAAAGATGGTCAAAGGAGAGATGGTGAATAATGTAAAAGTCAAAGCAGGTCAAGTAAAAAAGAACGAAGGAAATAAGTAATAATAAGTACCTAAAATAAAGTGAAGAGAACAAGTCCTTAGTTGATTGACAATAAAAAGTATAAATGTGTGTATTGTGACTTTTTAATTTTCACAAAACATAAGAAATTAATTACCCAACTCAATCAAAATTCCCATAATTTACAACTCCCTTTATATTTACCAAACAACTTTAGGCAAGTTTTAAAAATTTGATTTACATATTAATTTGATTTATTACATATATAATTCCCTACAAATTAATATGGAAAGTAAATTCCAATATCAAAATGCTAAATACGGAGTATAAAATATTTAAAAATGTCGGCAACAACTTTAAGACATGAAGCGTTATAGTTAAACAACTCTTTAATAAAAAATATTTGATTGGAAGGTACAAACACGCCCCCCAACAAATCAAATCAAATCACACTCTTTAGTCAAATTCACTCCTTTTCTTAGTTCTTTTCAACTTCCTCTAAAACCTAAAAAAAAAAAAAAAAAAAAAAAATTATTTTTTTCAAAATTTTTATCAGACAACCTGCCATTGTTTTCCCTCTACAATTGCAGCAGCAGCTCTCAAATTACCCAGAAAGGTTAAGCGAAAAATCATCAATTTTTAGCAGAAAATATAAATAAATTTAGAATATTAAAATACAGTGAGCTTTAAAGTAAGAATTTTGATTCAAAAATTGTAGAAAAGATGTCTTTTTTTATGGGATTATTCATGGGAACTGTTCTTGGTCTCTTAATTATCGTCGCTTTTGTTCGCTGTGAAAATGCCAGATCCAAATCTCGTTCTCAATTGGTACTTTTTTTTTTTATATTTTTTTTTAATAATTTTTAAAAAATAAGTTGAATTCCATAATTTTTCATTGAATTTTTGATGGGTAATCTAAATTTTTGTGGGAATTTTTTTGTAGGCAGAAACAATTGCGGCGTTTTCTAGAATGACAGTGGAAGATTCTAGAAAGTTGCTTCCTCCTCCTTACTACCCTTCTTGGGTTGTCTTCTCCAATCGTCAAAAGGTCCTTATTTTTCCTCTCTTTTTCTTTCAATTTCAATTTATTTTCATTTATTATTCTTTAAACGACGGTTTTTTGGTTGCTGATTTTACTCACTTTTTTTTTATATATTTATTTATTTATTTATTTATTATTTATTTATTTATTTATTTATTTTTTTTTTTTGTTGTGGTTGTGATTTGCAGTTGAATTGGCTTAATTCCCATCTCACCAAAATTTGGCCTTTTGTTGATCAGGTAATTCCTTTTAATTTATTAATCAAATTTTTTGACACAATTTATTAATCAAATTTACACAATGGTAATGGTAAAAATAAATAAATGGGCTTTCTTAAAAAAAAAGGCATGAACTAACCAAGTTATATAGTAATATTGATGAATATCAAGATGTTAGGTATATAAAATAATTTTTTAAATTAAAAGTGTAGGAAGGGTTGGACAAGAACTTTATTTAGAGACAAACATTAAAAAAAAAGGGAAATTTTGATGGGATGATAATAAATTTGATAAGTGGCATGAAAGTTGTTGTGTTATATAATATTGGTAAAGAGTAGACATTGTCATATAGGTTTACTCCGCCTTTCTAAAAAAAGAATGTATTTTTTTGATATTTTAAAATGTGATTATTGTTGTATTGTGTTATTTAGTTTTGGGTGTGGATTGTGTTATTAATAGGCAGCATCAGAGCTAATAAGGGAGTCAGTGGAGCCACTACTAGAGCAATATAGACCGATTATATTGTCTTCCTTAAAATTTTCCAAGTTCACTCTTGGAACTGTTGCTCCTCAATTTACAGGTACTAGTAATGTTGTTTTTATTCTTGGATTGTTTTTGTTTGTCTATACATTATTAGTTCATACTCTGTATATTTAGGTCAGCTTTGTTTGATTGTATAATTAGTGAGAATGAGTTTAGTCCCCGGCTACTTTCGGGTCCTCATCCATGTTATATCATTTATGGGGTAAAGGATGCATTGGACTTTTGGAGTATGTTGGTACAAGGGGTATGAACCAAAATACGAGTACAACATAGATACATGTACGCGATATAAAAAAAACCATTTCCTTTCTTATATCAAAATGCATGATGGCTTGATATTCTTGGGTTATTAAAAAGGTAAACAATGCTAACATCTTACACTATATTTGCCCGCTCAAGCAGAGATTATACGAAGTTAATGGAGCAAATTTTGATGCAACATTTGCTAGTAATGGCATTGGGAACCCCACAATATTCTGCCTTGGCACTAGAATGGATTGGGTTTCCACTTTGAGGACCAAGAGATGATATTGTTGCCAGATATCACAATGACTTCAAGTAGAGTAATGCGCCCCAATTTCTGTCTGTATAGGCAGTGATAGTAGAAATGAGATGTAGTTGAAAACTTGAAATAAACTTTGCTATTGATGTAGCATGAGACATGCTCACTCATGGCTTGATATTGAGATGTCCTAGTATCTATATATATCATTCATTAGCATACACTTTTTAATTCTTGTGTTCTTTGGCTGTTGCTAGGTGCTCCAATAAGACTATGAGGGGAATTAAAAAATAAGTAATTCTGAGGTAGCACTTAGCTTTTAATCAATAGGAGTAGAAGATGGGCCTGTCGACTTATTTGAACAAGCCAATGTTGTGGGTATATTTTGTTTTGGGAGAAAAGAGACCATCCTAGGATGTGATTTAAATACTAAGGAAAGATTGAAAAGGATCCATGTGTGCCATATCAAATTCATTTTTGGAAGAGAAATGGTATGATGAAGGAGAGGAGACAGTATACATTGGCTAACAGTGTGTTTGGACAAAGAAAGGGGAAGGAAAAGAAGGGGAGGGAGGGGAAGGAAAGGGAGGGGAGGAGAGAATGATGAGAATAATGATAAGAATTTTGACTTTAAACTGTAGAAACCTCATGCAGCTTAAATAGGTTTATATGGTGCACTATTGTAGTAATATAATTACCATGGGCAGTTATATACAAGTATATATTTTCCAGTCCGGCGATGAAGCCATAAATTGATGGGAGGGTCCTTATTAATAGGTTATGCGATGAACCAATGTGTACTGGTGGTTAGTGGAGGAAGTAGTCATCGGGAAGATTGAAATTTGAAGGTATACTTATAAATGCTTAGTTTAAGAACCAACACTATCTTTCACTAATACATTTTGTATCAAATTTTTGGAAAGGCGCAGCAGTGCTATAATGCAGCCTGTAGACTAGGGTCTGCACTGACATAAGTGAAGATCGGGCTTGTAGCTGGGACGTACTATATGTAGACAGCACAAAACGCTAACTTTTACTAATACATTTTGTATCAAATATTTGGAAAGGCACAGCAGTGTTATAATGCAGCATGTAGTCCTGTACTCTAGGGTCTTTACACTGACATGAACTTGTGTTGACTGGGCTTGTAGCTGGGACAAACTATGTGCAGACTGCCAAAGTAATGCAATGATGTTTTTGGTGTTCTGAGGTTAGCTTTTATTAGATGCTTTGTCAGAAATTACAATTTTATATTTAAAAAAAAAAAAAGAAAACTTCATTTAACCGGCTAGAGGAGATTAATGGCGGACTGTTTACTGCCAGTGACCAGATGAGTACCTGATTTGCAACTTTCCAATGTTGAGTACCTAGATTGCAACTTTACTCAGGTTCAGTACCTTGTTTTTATGTTAACTCGTTTTTGAAAAACTCAATAGGTCGATAGGATAGAGACTAGGATAGTTTAATTTTCTTGTAGGGGAGAGAGAAGAAAAATGAGAAGGGGAATGATTATTCAAGGTATATTGGTTAATGTAGCTTAGTCTTTCTTTGCAAATAGCATAATGGTGGTTGTGCTTATGTAAAAACAAAGATAGCTATGTTTAGGTGGACTTACTTATGACTAGGGTGTAGGAAATTACCTGCTGAAATTACACAGCTTGTAAACAATATTATGGTATTGTTCTGTTGCAAGAACATGTACATAAAAAATAATGCTGTTGTGGCTGCTTTTGTTCTTTCAGGGGTTTCAATCCTTGAAGATGCAGGTGAAGGTGTCACTATGGAGTTAGAGATGAATTGGGATGGAAATCCAAGCATTATTCTTGATATTAAAACTAAACTTGGTCTATCACTTCCTGTGCAGGTAAAGAATTGTGTTAGATTCTTTTAAACAAGCTAGTCAACCATTTGGTTGTGAAAGCCTGTCTTTGATATTTACATGTATATGTTTTGTTACAGTACTCTTTCTTACAAAATACTTCGTAATAAATTTGCCTGCTACTGTAACAATCTTCTGATAGTCTGTTGCTTGATTCCTGTTGAGAATTAATGTTTCAATTTTCAATATTATAAGCTCAACAACATAGCTGTCTGTCAGACTGCAACTAAAATCATGCAAATGCTGTTGCAAGTATTTGTTAAACTGTAGACATTATTCAGAAGAAAAATAGGTTATTAAAAAAGCCAATTCGTGAGAATTTAAGGATGTAATAGTCATGACTAGTCCTTTTTGTAGTTAATTACTTTGTTTTTGTTAGCTGATTCAAAGGAAAGTAGTTACTTGGCTATTATGTAAGTTTTGAAACCTCTTACTTGGCAATTTATTGGCATTCTTGATGTAGGTTAAAGATATTGGATTCACCGGAGTTTTCAGGCTGATCTTTAAGCCTTTAGTTGCGGAGTTTCCAGGGTTTGGAGCTGTCAGCTTCTCTTTGAGAAAAAAGGTAATGCACTGCTGTAAATATTCTTGCCTTTGTGAAAAATTGTGAAGGATATTTGCATTACTCAACGCTATGGATCACCAATAAAGGCTTCTGGATGACCGTAATAATGTTACTGGAATTTCGTGCTATTTCTCTCACCAAACTAGAATAAATGGAGGTTCAAAAGCAATATTTTATGTGTTCGACAGTGTTAAAGTTTAGCATATGATACTTACCTTATTTGATGTGAGTCTTGAGTAGCTTTCTTCAGTTTTACCATAATAAGAAGGTAAGTAGTTTGTGTGTTGTTGTTGTTGGGGGGGGGGGGGGGTTGCTTCAATTTGTCCAAGTTTAACTGCCTTGACAAAGGCCATATGCTGTGTTCATGAAACTCATTTATAAAATTCCCACTACGTTGCATAACTTGCATTTAGTTTCTCACTAAAATATCCATGCCTTGACGTTGCAGAAAAAGTTGGACTTGACTCTTAAGGTTATTGGTGGAGATATAAGTACAATCCCAGGGCTCTCTGATGCTATTGAGGTATGATCATTTTTAATTTTTTATTTATCATTTATTTTTAATATTATTATACAACATTGAGTGCTGTAAATTGATTGTATGTTGAATGCTCTTAAGTCTTTTTGCCTCTTATTATGTGTCCATGTGAGCTTATATATTACCTGTAATTGTAGATGGTACTGGACTACTAGCCATATCACCTCATGCTAACTTTTGTTTATCTTCCTCTTGCTTATGTTCTTCCATTGGAAATATGATTGTTTTGTCCTGATGCAACTGATTAGGGACATGGGTCTCTAGATAACCTTGCAATGTATTAACAATTTTAGAGTGCCATTTGGTATAAATAATAGGCAGAATGTGTGTCAGACGTATGTAGGCTTATCCTTAATCAGATTAGACCTCTGGAGAAATAAACTGTACATTGTGTTACTATGAATCAGAAAAAACTACAGAGAGCTTTTAAAAGGAGAAGTCTTGTGAACTAGTTGCCAGTTGTTACCATGAAGTATTAGTTATCCCAATTTTGAATATCTGGATATACCCAATGGGATCTCAGGTATGGTCTGTATGGACAGCATTATATTCTGATATACTACGTATATATATATAAAAAAAAAAAAAAAAAAAAATTGTAATTTTTTTAATGTTAAAATTTTTAGGTTCATGCTAATGCTTCTAATGTTCAAAAGTTTTGGTGTTCTATTGGGGTATTGAATTGATTCTATATATATTCGTTACCAAATGTGTGAGTGATTCCTTTTCATTTTTGAAGTGCTGTGCTGTTATGCTTTCCCTTGCCTTTCTTGTTTAGGCATTTTGTTTATCTTTAAGATGAACTGAACATCACTTTTGTCTGTGCAGGGCACAATAAGGGATGCAATTGAGGATTCCATCATGTGGCCTGTTCGAAAAATTATCCCCATTCTGCCTGGGGACTATAGGTACACAACACAACAGAGGAAAATGTTTAATTGAGCCATAGTATTTATGTTGGAATGCCATTCTGATTTGCAATATCTGTATTCATCAGTGACTTGGAATTAAAGCCTGTTGGGATGCTAGAGGTGAAGCTTGTGCAAGCTAAAGAACTGACAAATAAAGATCTGATTGGAAAATCAGATCCTTTTGCTGTTTTATATGTACGACCAACACGTGACAGGACAAAGACCAGTAAGACAATTGTAAGTAATTGGTTATCATGTCTTCAGAGTTTCTTTGCTATTATTTATTGTATGATGTATACTTTGTATTAATTTTTTTTTTTTTAATTGGATCCCCAGAATAACCAGTTGAACCCAATCTGGAATGAACACTTCGAATTCATAATTGAAGATAAATCTACCCAACACTTAGTGGTTAAAATTTTTGACGATGAAGGTCTTCAGGCTGCTGAACTTATAGGCTGTGCTCATTTCCAGCTAAAAGATCTTGAGCCTGGTAAAGTGAAGGATGTCTGGCTCAAACTAGTCAAAGATTTAGAGGTTCAGAGAGATGCTAAAAATAGGGGGCAGGTGAGAAAGTATTTTAGTACATTATTTTCCATGACCAAAATTTGGACTCATGACTAATTGCTATTATCTTAGCTGTTAGAAGTTATTGTATTATATTTATGCAAAATTTGAGTACTCCGTAATAAGTGTGCCCATCCATATGAACTAGAAATCTACAACATTTTCTATAAAACTATCTTTTGTGAACTAATAGTATATTTACTCATATGAATTGTAAGTTTTACCATCTTAGCTGACTTGGTTGGAAGGAGACCAAAGATGACTTGGTTGGAAGGAGTGAGGAAGGATATGAAGTGCATGGATTTACGTGAGGATGAAGTTTTGGATCGTAAGGGATGGAGGAGAAAGATTTATGTTGATGACTACACGGAATAATCAAATTTGGTTCATGTTAGCCGACCCCACTTTTGGGATTAAGGCTTTGATTGATTGATTGATTGATTGACCATCTTAGCTGACTGTTAACTACATCTGATGAAACTTCAGGTCCTCCACATAAATACATAATTCCTACGTTCCTATTTAGAGTAGAACAATTGCTGTGGAGTTTTGTTGATTAAATGTCAAGGAAAATAGTGGTTATATTTTTTTTGCAGATGTGAGAAAGTAAGAGTAAAAGTGAACTAAAAAGTAATAAAGAATGATATTTAATTGAGACCCACTCAAATGAAAAATTGATTTATAATACATTCTCTACGTATACTTATAAACATTTTTCTTAAATACATACATATTGATAAAAACATTTACAGAATTTATTAATTTTTTCCGTGAACAAGTTTGATATGAACTCCGCCAGTGGGTTTCCCGCTGCCAGTCCCAAGCCTGGTCAAGGAAGTGGGTTATGGTAGGCCAGTGTCAGTCAGTGTAAAACTTTGTCACATCGCTTGACATGAGCCACTGTGGTTGAGAGTAGTACTAGGATAGTTGACCTCCTGGGAAGTTCTCATATTGGTTCGTGTAGCCGACCCCACTTATGGGATAAGGCGTTCAAGCTAAAGAAGAAGTTTGATCTGATTCACTTAGTATACTTACAAGCTTAAATAGCAAAATTCAAGCTTGCTGAAATCTATATCTAGCATATTTTTATTGTTTGAGATCTCTTTCTTTGTGTTATGTCCTTAATAGAGGTTGTTTCATTGTCTTTTGTAGGTACATGTAGAGCTTTTATACTGTCCTTTTGGTGCTGAGAATGTTACAAATCCTTTTGCATCCTCTATGACTTCTTTGGAGAAGGTTCTTAAAACTGAAGATGGGATTCAAGAAATAGAAAATGGGTCTAGTTTTGCTCCCAAGAAGAGGGAGGTTATCGTCAGAGGAGTGTTGTCTGTAACAGTGATTTCTGCTGATGACTTGCCTGCAGTAGATATTACGGGCAAGTCAGACCCTTATGTGATACTTACTATGAAAAAATCTCAGACAAAAAACAAAACTAGAGTAAGTATTGGATGACCAAATACAGGATATTTTGTTCCTTTCTGTTTTAGCTGCAATTTATTTGGGTGGATGCTTATTTAATAGTCAATTATCTCGTTAATAGAAAATTTTGTGTAACATGATAATCTTTGTGCTCGCAGGTTGTGAATGAAAGCTTGAATCCAGTTTGGAACCAAACATTCGACTTCCTTGTTGAGGATGGGCTTCATGACATGCTAATGCTGGAAGTATGGGATCATGACACATTCGGAAAGGTACAGATTTATGTTCATCAATACTCTATAAAACTTACTTGAAAAAAGCTTAAATATTCACTTTGAAGTCCAGGATTTTTTTTTTTTTTTTTTCTTCCGGGGATTTTTTTGGTCATGGTGGTGGTTGTTGGGTGGGGGAGCGGGAGTTAGTTAACTCAAAGATGACAAAGTTTCCGTTGTGGCCTAGTCTTTATTCCCTCACAACTTTTTTTATTTTTTTTTTTGTTTTTGGGTTGGGGGTTGGGGGTTGGGGGGGGGGGGGGGGGGGGGAGTGGTGGTGGTGTTGAACTTATTTGGTTTGGAAAATTGGGTTAGCATGGCATGTTTGTAGTATTTGCTTGATGAACTTGCTTTATCTTAATAATTATCCACATTATTCAGTAGCTACTAAATCATACTCATTCAACAATTAATTTATCGAATCAAAACCTTGTTTCAACTAGCATGTGTTGTAACCTTTGTTTCATATTTACCTGAACTCTGCAGGACTATATGGGTAGATGCATCTTGACATTGACGAGGGTTATACTAGAAGGGGAATATAGAGAAAGTTTCCCATTGGATGGAGCTAAAACAGGTACTGTGAATTTGTTTTTGAAGTGGTCGCCTCAGCATGTCTATCGCGACTAACAAACCTCTGATTCTGCTGTACATTATACATGCTGCTCCACTGAGTGTGTACAAAAAGGATCAATGGGGAGCTGTGAAGCATATTTAAAGAGAAGTTGCATTGAAACAAAGTAGACATATTTATAAATTTTGTTACGTTCCTGACTTCCTGCAGCACAAATAGTGCTGTAAAGTTGCAAAGCATTTGGTGTAAATTATTGAAACCTGAAAAAAATAATGGCAGTTTTGTTCCTTGAATTCTCTTTCTCTGCCTTCAGCCCTTCTCTTCATCAAGGGTGTACATAGCCTGTACAATTACTAACTACTATTCGCATATTCTGACAAACTCAAAACATCCTTGAAACTGATAAATCATTATGTATCTGATGGTTTAGTGTTCAAACTTCTAAAGGAAGCTCAATACATTGAGGAAGTGGATCTTAAATAATACTATGGAGCAATTTTTAAGGGATGGAGGGATTACTTTTGGTGCATGGTTAATACTTACCAAAAATTACTCTTAGTTTAGTATCATTGAAACCTAAATTCTTATTAGTATCAATAAAAAAGTGTATTAGCATTACTTTGGTGCCAAAGGGGGCCAAGAACAGGTTGTGCTTGTACAAAATGGATGCAAGCCATTATTAATTAGAAAACTTGATTTTTCATCCCTTTGTATGAACATAGACGAACAAGGAAAAAAGGAAACATGCCATAAAACTCAGTTGCCAGAAATCAAAGCAACGACTTTAAGTTTGATGGACATGGCCATAGACATGCACATGGTTACAGAAACAATAAGATACACTAAACCAGGAGCACAGTAAGATCTCAAAAATAAAGGCTGATCATTATAAGTAATATGTGATTGCTGATCCAACAATACAAGCGTATTGTACATTTGATCATCTCCTAAAACAATTCACATTGTATGACTTCTATGCGGTTTCACATCCTCTAGAATTGCTATCAAAATCATCGTGACTAGTTCTCTCTGGCTATCAGCAAGAAGCAACTACATTTATTTCGCGAAAATCTATTCCGGTTTATCCAGAGATGGTGATGGTGGCGGGATTTTGTTCTGTTCATTGCTTTCTGCAGGCTGCTCTTGTGGTGGCAGTTGCTCTTGATCATTGATTTCTGCAGGTTGCTCAGGTGGTGATGCTGCAGGCTGCTCACTGTGTTCAGTCTCTTCTGGGTGAAAATTTATGGGGAATTTTGTAACCCTTGGCTTATCAGTCAAAATATTCCTTTGAACTCTATCAAGCAACACCTTCTGAGGTGGTTCTTCTCTTAATTGTTCATTGTCATAGTCATTGTTCACATAATATCCAACTCTGATAAATTCTTGTCCCATGTAAGAGCATGTTAATAGCAAGACAGTGACACCAATAATATCTTCTTCGCGAATTTTGGATGGATCTGGTGGGTCTGCCTGAAATGAGGCACAAAGTTCATAGATATGACATTCTCACTATTGGCAACCAAAATTTGTAGCAAAAGCATGATACTATGATAGATAACCTGAAGAACAAAACGATAGTTGCCCACGTTGACAGGTCCTACAAGCACGCTTTCCAAGAGTTGATCATAAGTCTCATCTTCAGCTGATCCCACATAGATGAGTTTCCATTCTATATCTGTAAATGATTATACAAAGCAACCACACTTGAACAACCACTAATTTGATGACCACATCCGCAAAAAATTCAAAAATCCAACACAAAATGTTACGGTTATGATATTGTAGAAGTAGCTTAGTCAGCCTCCATTATTCAAATGATTTCCCTAAGCCCTAATTCTAAAATTTCTCATGTTATGGTTCTTTCTGCTACATAGTGTATCCATAATGTTGCTTATGTCAGACCAATAATAAGACAGTCAAAGCTACAAACTACCAAAAAAAAGCGCTAGTATAGAATATTATTTCTTCCATAGTTCCATTACTTACATCCTGTGTAACGCTAGATATATTGTACATTCCAAATTTCCAAGGTTAGTAAAAGAATAGATGCCCCTCATTTGCTCAATATATTTTGGCCAGTAAAGAAGACAGCAAACAACCCAGTGAGGATCCTGCTGATATAAATGCCTAAGGTAGTTAAGGGTAAAAGAATTGATAGTCGTGAAAGTTATATTGCTCAGAGGCTCTCTACCTCAATGTAGTTCCCTCCATTCCATATAGTATGCAGTTTTATAGGTTTTACTCACTTTCCCCTTTTATGTTGCCCTCTACCCCTGTCATCCTCTATTAGGAGCACTACGAGCTAATCTTCAACACATCATTCACACCTGTACAGACGCTCCTTGCCACGCTTGTACACACAAACTTGCCCAACCAGCCTACCACAGTCCACAGGGATGCATGCTTATGTGCACATGACATATGCATGCCTATGTTAAGCTATTTAAAAATTTCAACTTTTAACAAGACCCCTATATCAAGAAAATTTTCATCCCTATCAACTAATTTTACTTTCCAGGCAACAATGCGATATCAATTCTAATGGAAAACATCTTGGCTCTCAATATTAGCACTATTCAAGTACATGTGAATGCCAAGAACAAGTCAAATTAAAACGGATTATATGATATGCATAATTTACAAAGCTTGAGTGACCTACCATCTTTAAGAGAAACGACACACTCATAGGATATCTCGAATTGAAATGGACTGAGAAACGGTGCTGGATTATCCAAAATGGCAACATTAGTAATGTTGACTGCACTCATTGAATTTGTTTATGGCTGTAAAAAGAAAAGGGAAAAAAAAAAAACCCCTTATTTATTGATCAATTAAAACACCAAGATTCAAGAACCTTAACAAGAATGAGTAATTCACTTTTGAGATTAAACATAATACTGAAAATAGTCAAGCGAGTATGCAGCTGGAAATTTATAGCCAAAAAACGAAAGAATTCATCCAGTCAAGTGTAATCAATGAGCAAGACTCATACTTATTGCTTATCAGGTATCACATATTAGGTGGAAAATAGAAACTTGCTACCTTTTAATATAAAATTTGTGCTACTATTTATTTAATCATTACTCAAGCAAAAGAACATGTAATTCATGAAAAATTGTCTGATTTCGGTGCTTGATTCGAGGAAAAACAAGAAACCTCCACACATCAATTAGCTAATTAAACATCATAACACCAACTGAAAAGCAAAGTACACAGCATCTTCACCACAAATCATAAAAACTTCATTTCGTTACGAGTTTCTTTATCCCCAGCAACAGTTTAACCAACAAATTAAGAACTCTTAGAGCATACCAGCACAAGTGCTGTAAACTGAAATCAAGTAAAGTAGTAAACAAACCGCCAAAATCAGAATCAAACACTCCAAATTGAATAAAGATTTGCTAAACCGCGATTAAAAGATGTAACCCTAATCGCGAATTAAACCCTAAAATTCAATTCCAACAAAATCAATATACAAACAAAATCCAAAATCGAAGTTCCAAAAATACAATTCAATAGAAAGAAAAGCAAATTTAATAGAACAATAACAAACTGGATAGATACCCAGATCATAAAATCAAATGAATTGAAAAGGGAACCCTAAAAAAATCAGAATAACAACATAATAAAGTATTTTGCAGTATAATTTTACCTGCTTAAGAACACAAATATGGTGGCGAGTGAAGAAGATGAAGTGAAGGGAGACGAATCTAAGAACTTTGAAATGAGATTGAAAATAGGAGAACCCCAGAAAAATTGAGTCTTTAAATTGTAGAGGAAAGAAAAAGGAGGGAAAATCTGGAAATTTGGGGGAAATTAGGGAGGGAAAATGGAGGAATGAAAGGGAAATACAAGTTCAAAATGATTGTGTATTTTTTTTATTCCAAAAATGCCCTCATTAGTATGTCCAAATGTTTAATCCACCTTTTAAAACCACAAAAGCTTGCCGTATCACATACCATTTTCGTAATTAAATCAATAATTTTATTCAATCATCGTCAATTGTGGAGAATGAAAAAGTAGTTGATTTATTTACGAAAATGTTTAATCTCAATTTTATTCAACTTGGAATGTTTATCTAAGAATAGTTATGTGCCCGTCAAAAAAAAAAAAAAAAAAAAAAAAGTTATGTGCTTTTATTTGAGATATTAAGGTTATATTTGTAAATTTTGTTTACCAATTAACTTTAGGTGTTAATCAAGTGTGATGGCGTGAAGTGAAAGAAAGTTAAATAATATAACTTTACCACCGGGTTTGCTCTTTAGTTAAGATGTTTCTCTCTCTTCATTTCATATAACTTCTTTAAAAAAAACGACTTAACAACATGGTATAAGGATTATTTCATTTCTTCATGGCGTCAAGGCATAAACGATGTTTACTAAAACTGATATAACTTAAACCACCAAGAACAAATTTCAATGCATTTTATTTACCAAAATTCCACTTGATAAACAAATTATGTTTATCATTATGATTAGGTGAGACTTGCTACCTCCGACGGACGATATTTTTTTTTGCTTTATTGACTTTCCAAACTTTTGGATTTAGTTACATAAAAATATTGACTTTTCAAACAATAGACATAATTATTGAAAAAATTATGACTACATTATTCATATTGTGAAATTTGATACTAATTCTACGTAAATAACTAAAAATGACATTGATTTCAAACAGTGGCGTATTCAGGAAGTCAAAATAGTGGGTTTGAAATCGTTAAACTTCGTAAGGTATGGGTCCTCCGATTTTTTATTTTAATAATTGCGCGTTGGTGATTTCACACTTGGAGAAAAAAAATGTAAAAAATCAAAAAGGCCAAAAAAATGATTGAACCCATGAATCGAATCCCTGACTTAGGGGCTTAAGGCGCACTAATCAGCCACCAAAAAACCACCAAGCCATGCAACTTCTCCTCTTCTAAAAATCCAGGTTAATGGTATATATCCTTCCTTTTTGGTTTTTTAATAACAAAAAATTAAAAAATAAAAAAAAAACTTTTTTTTTTTAAAAAATTTTTTTTCAAAAAAATCAGTGGGTTCAATAAACCTACTGAACCCACCCTAAATACGCCACTGATTTCAAATCATATTTATGTAAATGCGATAAAAAAAATAAAAAAATAAAAAACATTAAAGAGTGATGAATAGCTCTACTATCTAGGTTTCAAGGGATCTTGAGACCGATTTCCATGACGAATGTATTATGTTTATCTTCCTTTCAGTGCCTGCTTCTCCAATTATTGCTTGCCCTGTATAGCCATCACAATAAAAAATTTCAATAAAGTTCACCAAAAACATAAACATAATTAAGCAAACCAGTTATAATGATGCAAATATTTCTTTTTTTTGACAAAAGGAAGATGCACAATTAAAGTATTCTATATTATAGAGTAACACTTAAATCTCTGGAGGAATGTGCAAAGTATCAAAATCATTTACCTTCAAACAGAATCAAATAGTGTACTTACCAGTATTGGTTCAATAGAACCATGGAGTCAGTATGCACTTTCAACCCATCATCATTTCGATTCCAATGATAGAAAGCATGCGTTCTGTTCTTAATCTCCAACGTCGAATGTCCATAGCTTGATTCTCTGAATGCAGAATATTGAGGTTGTGGATCTATAAAACTGTATGATGAAAAGAGATACTCGATTCAGTAACCAACCTACTGTTTTAAACAATCTCAACGAAGAAGTAATATTACAATGATTACTATGTAAAAAATTAAGCCTCACCTTTCTGCAAGACCTTGTTGATTTCCTCCGTCTCCAATGTTTATGTAGAAAGGAGCTGCTTTGTCCGGGACAGGATAACGTTCACCACCAGATACACGGTACTGTATGTTTGAGATTCGATTCTAGCAAAAGAAAAATAGAGTATAAGCACCATTTCACTAACGTCATGCTAGCATACCTGAAATGTAAAATAGACTATAATTCATTGTAAAAACTACTATCAAACATTATTAGGTTTCTTCAGTGCTGTTGTACCTCATTCCAATATCATTG
This sequence comes from Chenopodium album, assembly GCF_948465745.1. Taxonomy (NCBI): domain Eukaryota; kingdom Viridiplantae; phylum Streptophyta; class Magnoliopsida; order Caryophyllales; family Amaranthaceae; genus Chenopodium; species Chenopodium album. Next base: position 960,199 of record NC_137847.1, on the reverse strand, counting down.
TACTGGTTAAGGCGTTTGTTTAGGATATCGGACACATAATAGATATCTGACCATGATTTCCTACGACTTAATCATTAATTAAATAAGTACTTCATTCATGTTTTGCATCATAATAAATCAATGTAGTTTAAAAAAACAAACCTACCGATCTTTCATATGCATGAACATGGCCTGCAAAGATTACATCAACCTTGTGATGAACAAACCATTCCTCAAAGACAGAGCGCATACTCTCTCCTTCCATAAAATTTGCTTCATTGCTGCTGTAAAAAGGAATATGCATCAAAACAATTAACCATGGGGTCTTCTCCCTGTCCACCCTCTTAAGCTCTTCCTTAAGCCACTTCCACTGCGGCATGCCTCTTGCTGTGAAAAATCATATATCAGTCTCAGATTGGAAAAAGTATGCATGCTAACATATATCTGTGGAAAGTGCATGATAAGCAGTAAAAGTTGTTGCAAACAGATAGACACAAGTCACAAAACCAACTAGATGATCTTTCCTCACATTGGCAGACAGACCACACTAAAATCCTCACTTTTCAAACTGGCTTGCAACAGCAACTGGAATTTTGAACATTGAACATGGAGTGATAGTAGACAACAATATTTAGAAAGGTTGGTCTCCCCCACCAAGGGAAAAGCATAGTAAACAGAATATTTAGAAAGGTTGGTTTCAAGCCTGAAACCACCTCAGAACTCCATAAGGTAGCAGGAACCTTTTCAAAATTGTTAAAATACTGCTGTACTGCAAATATTACTACACTAGTTATTCTGTTTTCATGATCAAATTCATACACTCTAACATAGGGATGAATCAGTTATAACAAGTGCGAGTAAACATCTTGAAGCCACTGCTGCAATAGCAGAGACCCTAGTTTCACTCATTTCTCTGATCTTACATTCAGTTTGAAATTTAGGAGATTAGGACATTTCCACGTCAAAGCCTATAGAGAACTACTTGGTCCTCACATATTCAAGGGAAATGAGTGACATTTCCACACCATGCCTACTGTAACTCTATCATACTGATCAGACCTCAACAGTCAACACAACTATGGGGGGCTTATGCTCAGTTGTCATATTTTATTGTCTTCAGGATGGATTGGTCAGGAGGCATTTTCATCATGAGGTTGACGACTGTAAATCAATTAATCAAAATGCTATCTACCTTTCCCATTTATGATATGGCTGAGAAATGATTGCTTACCCTCAAGGTTCCAACGTCCAAGGCTTCTTCAACTATCAAAATTTTCCTTTGAGAATTAAACTCAATCATAAAATTTCTTGAAAGCCAGTAATTTATCAAAAACTTTTTTTCGTCTCCTTCCCCTTTGTTGCATATACTACCCAGTCTTACAAAATATAGCTCACTTTCCAAAACTCCCTTTCTTTCAGATTATTGTGTCCATGAATGTGCTTTAAACACTTCTTCGCCATCTTCAGGTGCCATGCCCATTTACAATATATACAATAATGACTCTAAGCCCATCACAGAAAGATGCATAACTTAGATCAGAGGCTAGGAAAGCTTGTCAAGATGTCAACCAACATTATTTTCTTTGGCTGAAAAAATACCACTGAACTGTTTTATACATCACTATAGACACTTTAACACCTGATAATCAATTAAAAGTACATGGCAGGATGCTATGACCGTCTTCACCCACCCCATTCCATCCCAATAAAGTGCATATGTTATTCCAATGAGATAGATGCAAGGCAGACAGAAGCTAACCAAAGGGAGAATAGCTGGAGAGCACTATAATGTGGGCAGATGCTCGCCGGATAGCGTACCAAAGAGGATCACTGCTTTCACAAGTTGCATAAGGTGTAGCGTACCTATGGAGGTATGACTTGAAAGGAAAAACTTCTCCCTGGACACAGAATAGAATAAAAATCAATAGGTCAACAAAAAATGACAACAAAGTCGTATATTTTTGAAAAGACGTGACTCACATATCATATAATCAGAATATATATACGAATCTTCTGAAAGTTTGTCACACCTAAAAAACACACACAGAATCAACACCCTACCCCCAGCACGCGCACACACACACACACACACACACACACAAAGATATTGTAAACCACTTTTCCAAAATTTATCCCTCCCAAAAATGATATAATCACCTGATAAATACTCCAAGAAAGCAAAACCATTTCTCCTTTTATAAAAATTGTCAAATGCAAAATCAAGACCATAAAATTCTTCAGACGGAAAAGAAATTTAAAATCTTTACCAATTCAGGCAAGTATTCTATTTCATGATTTCCAACAGACCATATCCAAGGCTGGTATGCAGCAGCCTTTTCAACTAAACGTCCCCATGTATCCCATCAAAGTCCAATGTCATTGTAATGATATTTATCAGCGTAAGAAAGATCCCCAACATATAAGACAGTTTGGGCTCCACTCTGAAGGTAATGCTCAAGTGTAGAGAGAGAATTATACGTCTGGCCCAAGTCACCTGAAACAGACAATAAAGAATGAGAATTCCAACTATAAAGATCTTATCTCTTATATACACTTAGCGAATTACAGTGGTGGTAGGGTTGTGAGTCACCATCCTTTCCGGGTAGGATAAAACAGTATGTTTGAAATAGGCAGCAGCATCGGGTTTAAAAGTTATTTTCAAAGGCATATGTAAATTACATAAGAGAGATGTCTTTAAAAGTAGCACTTGAGTTGATATTGTCCTGAAAAACCATCTTCTACTACTCAAGCTTACTGCTAAAACATGTAAAAGCTTAGCCAGAAGCTACATACCAGATCAAAAAATTCATGACAAAAATCGAAGAAAAAAAAAATCTTCCACTAGAAAGAAACCACAAACCAATAATGCCAAATTTATACGAGGAATCTGGATTAATCATGGGAGGAGTTTGAAACCAAAACTTGCGGGATGAGTCATCACTTCCAATCTTGTAAAAATACCTTTTGTTATACTGTATTGCAGAAAACAAAGCAAAGGAAGAGAAGAGCATAAAAAAGAGATAGACGTGGAAGAGAAAAAGATGTAAGCCAATGAAGCTGTTACAACCAAATGTACCTAGCCACTAACAAACTAGATTACCTCAAGACCATCAACAAGACAATGGTGGATATATCCAGAATTATACTTGTAGAAGCTGTAGTTTGCAACTGTGCCCTCAGCAGAACAATCAAATTTATCCTCTGATGTTCCATATTGGACTTTGCTAGATCCCGGTTCATCAGGTGTCAGCCACGAGATTATAACAGCTTGTCCATCATAGTCACCTTGTGTGATATGCACCTTCCACCACAGCACCCAAATGGATAATCAAGTTAGAGCGAGCCTAGAATATATCTTATTTGTGTAACACTGAAGGTCATCTTCAGGCAACAAACATCACCCTCACTATATTCAATAGTTACTTTTGATGTTTAGTTAACATGGTAGGTTTTCTTCTTAATAAAATAAATAGTTAGACTTGTTACCAGAAGGTTAATAATATGCCAAGGCGAGACAAGCTGTTCTTTAAGGTGGTTATAGATTTTTGCTGTAAATGCCTGTGAGCCCCTTGATGAATTTCTTGAAATTTGATTTAATTTACTTAACCACAAAGAAGATGGCTTATAGTAACTTGTGTTTGATTTTTATAGGTAAGTGTATATATAATTTAAATCCTCCAACGGTCCAGATCACATAAATAAAGAAGATAAGAATATGGAATTAGTGTGGGCAGAACAATTGCACTTATGATATTATGAACTAGCATAACTGACCAGACATTAATGGTAGAAAGTGAATTTGATTAATGATGCTGAAATCACAGAACATTAAAAACAAATGTCAAGTGATCAAGTAATCGAGAGACTTAGACATACTCCCAAAAGGAAACTAATTAAGTAAGGCTTAAATAAATTTCTCATACTGCCTCCTATTCCTACCGTACTCCACTACTTATATAGACCTCCTGATTTCATTACCTCTAACTTATTTCCTGCCTTTCTTCCTCCATGAAATGAGATTTCATTTGTTATGGGTACTTTTCCATCAAAGGTTTCATTATGAATAATTGTAAACTCCCAAAATCAACAATGGGAGGTTGTTGGTAATGGTGTTGAGTAGCAAACAGGAATATATAATATAATATAAACAAACCAAGGATGCATGTATCAACAACATGGTGGGTTATGAATGGGTGAATTTGGGTTTGATAACCCAATGAAAGAATCCTGACACCTTAATAGGCCCCTAGGATGCAATTTGGTGATTAGAACCATCTCTTCTAGCTTTTGATTACCAATGCAACACAATTTTGAAATATCAGCATAGTTGAAACGAACTCATTCTCAAGACATTGTAGATCTGTAGGTAGACCTGTTGTGGTTCCAAACCTACTTTTATGACCCCAAGGATACCCCACAGTTCACTCTTACCGAAAATTTTACAGAATTTGGTCTGAAAGTGTGGATTATATAGAATTCTGCTTTGGACAATTTTCAACTTATCTCGACTAGAAAAAGGAAAAAGGCTGAGTTGCTTCTCATGGACCCCACGAGACCCCGGGAGGTCATTTGTGTGGTTGAAACCATAACTTGTAGCTCATGAGTACCAATGCAACTTAATTACGAGATAACCACATTATTGAACCGAACTCATTCTTGGAACTTTGTAGAGCTATAGGAAGGCTTGCTATGGTGTTCCAAACTAAATTTTATAACCTTGGTGAACACTCTAGTACTCTACACACTTATTTCATTTTTGGAAAATTTTCTGTAAATTGATCTTAAAGCGTGGATTATAGCCTTCAATTTTGAATAATATTTGACTTTTTCGAGCCCAAAATGGAAAGATTCTTGGGTGTTTACCATGGACTACACAAGGCCCCAGGAGGCTATTTTGGTGGTTAGAACCATCTTTTGCAGCTCTTGACTACCAATGCAACATAATTTATGAAATAGCTTTATATTTAAACCAAAACACATTTTTAGGACTTTGTAGACCTATTTGTAGCCCTATTATGTTTCCATACCAACTTTTATGATCTCAAGGTGCCCCCCACAAGCTCACTTCATTTTCAGAAAAAATTTCCGAAATTGGTCCAAAAGCGTTGATTGTAGCCTTTAGTTTTGAACAATTTTTGACTTTTTCAGACCCAAAATGGATTAATGCTGAGGTGCTTCCCATGGAACCCACGAGACCCTAGGAGGCCATTTGGGTGGCTACAGTCATCTCTTATAGCTTTTGACAACCAATGTAATGGAATTATGAAATATCAATGTAATTGAACCAAGCTCATTCTTGGAACTTTGTAGACCAACTGGTACGCTTGTTATGGTTCTAAATAAACTTTTATGATCCTACAGGATACCCTACGCGCTCGCTTTAGTTATGGAAAAATTTCCCAAAATTAGTGTGAAAGCGTGGACTTTTCTGAAATAGCCATTTAATCTTGGAATTGAAATAGCCACATAATTAAGTCGAATACATTCTTGTGTTTGTAGAACTAGTAAAAGGCTTATTATGTTTTTAAATAAACTTTTATGACCCAAAAGGACACCCCACACTCTCATTTCAGTTTTGGAAAATTTTCTCAAAATTAGTCCAAAAGCTTGAATTATAACCTTCAATTATGGACAATTTTCAACTTTTACAGGATCAAAAAAGAGAGAGGTCGGGGTGCTTCCTATGGACCCCACGAGAGCCTGGGTGGTTGAAATCGCCTAATTTGCTTTTAAATTGTCAATTTAGCCGGTTATGTATACGCCTTCTTTAATTAATTGGAGGCCAGTAGGCCACGATGTGCCTTTATGTGATTGAGTACAAGTTGTACATGGTACAAACAAAATATGACCCCAGCATGTATGTCCTACCATCACTTGAGTTTTCTAGTTTGGCTTATAGAGGATATTTTTGGACTCAGCAAGTTTAAAAATCAAGGTGCTTCTCAATGTTGGTCCACTTGGTGACTAGAGGTCCAAACCCATCTCATTCATGCCTTGGCTACCTCTCGTTATCATGTGTTAAGATGTCTTAGGCTTGGCCTTGTGTTTCCTTGCCTTACCTTGTGATGCCTTGGATTGGTCTTGTGTTGCCATGCCAAAATAAGGTACTTTTTTTTATAAAAAAAAAACAGATGAGGTGTTTTTATACCTTCTCCTCATGCCCATGCCCCTGCCTAGGCCATGGTGTTCCTTTAAGCTTCCTAATTGTTTATTGTGCATTTTCGATTGTATTCCTGGTACGGCTGGTTCATTACATATGTCGCATGCTTGGCACCAGCAAAGCACAATCTATCCGTGTAGCCTGCCTTTCTCTACTAAAAACTGGCATATCTCCTTCTGCACAAACATGCTTGTGATGCTCATTGAAAACTCTCCAACTCAACTTCCATTTCCAAATGGTTTCACCTTTATAAATTTCATAGAGGAGTTATAGCTCCATGAAGAGCTTGGTTTCACCTTCAAGTCTGGAAAGCAATTAACCAAAATCCAAGCCTCGCAATGCATCATGGACCATCTAAAAGCTTTAAGCAACAAAACTTAAGCAACTAAGATGCGTTATCACCAAATAACCTGGAGAATTGGAGCCCTAATTATATCCAACTAATATAGGGGAGTGGCTACCATTTAGTGCAAAAATTACCGGGAAGCTACACAAAAAGGGTTCTATGTCTCTATTATTGAATTGATGAATCTTAGCTTCTTCTCTCAAGATTATTTTTCTCTCTAATCTTTCACCATTCTTAAACAAACAGTAGTAACGGATAATTTCTCCCACTATATATATACAACCTCTGTTTCTTATTATGTGAAGCAAAGGGGTATTATTTGTGAGAAACTGAGACATATAAAATTCGTTTGTTGCACATAATAAAGAACATAGGTAGTAGTATATATTACACTTAAAGCAAAATTTATAAGGTTAAATTCAAACCATTCCAATTCCCCATCTACCCCCAAAAGTTGGAAAATAATTTGCATGAGCGCATAGTATGTCAGCAAATTCATATGCAAATCCCATGAGCCAGTCACAAGGCACAGGGCACAACAAAGGGAAGGTAGCACGCAACGTTTGAGATGCAAAACTACTGTGTTTTTTGGACTAACAAATTTCAATTGAACACAAATTGTTTAACAAGACAAAACACAGATATAACAAAGGATATTAAACTTGCATTGTTTCTGCATAAATTAAATTATTCAATCCTCGTTTAATCACTTAAATGGAGAAATTCCAATCCAGAGTAATGGGAATAGTCAAGAGTGTAGGTGCTTACCTGTTGAGGAGCATTACGGCCCTCTGGAACTTTAAATACTTCACTATCAAGAGGTATATCAGTTGCTGGCCACTCTGACCGAACATAAGTGCTTGTTATCCCAACACTTTCTTCATGGATATAGCTAAATAAAACCATACTCATCAGAGGTACAAAAAGAAATGGAATCGCCCACAACAATATCCTCTCCATCCTCATCGTCACTACTTACAGTCCCCTGATGCTTACATATACTCCTGCATATATAAGACAACATAAACCACTTAGTGAGTTAGTGCAGTTTTGAGATAAATTATTATGTAGTAGACGATTTATGTTCGATGTTTCTTCTCTTCTTGATATATAGCAACAGATTTTCTTCAGTACTTTTAGCACAATAAAATCATAACAACAATCAAAGGATTTGTGAGTGCACAAGCTATAGTAAATTTCCTCTTATTGTTTTTTGGCATACTAGATCAACTAAGGGTGTGTGTGGCAACTTGGCAAGCACTTCAGCTACCCTCCATCTCATTTATTTTTCGTGATTTCGACTCCGAAAACTCAGTTTGGCAAATCATTTAGCTAAATTTACTTCTTTTGAGCTCCCAATTTAAGCTAGTTTGTCAATTTATCATACTTATATGTTTGGTAAGTTAGCCTGTCAATTTAGCTAAAGAATGAAACTTTTTCAGATCAAATAACCATCAACCTTAGCTTGTCGTTTAAACTGGTCTTTTCTAGCTTCTAGCCAATTTTTTATTTCAATTTTTAATCACATTACTAGCCGAAAACACCTTAAATCAATCAAATTAAACAAATAGAAATTCAAAATTCCAACCAACCCAATTCCAGTAATCATTTCATAAACCCAAAAAAATTAAATGTATTCAAAAACAACCTTAATTAGAAAAAAACAATGGGTTAAATTTATCCAAATATTGCCTTTAAAATACATTAAATTTTCATTCTACCACCTAAAAAACACCAAATTGATAATTCAACTAAGGGGCATACACCAGCAAAAAAATTAAAATTAAATTGACAATTTTAATCTTAAATATCAGAAATTTATTAAAAGAAATGGTGGGATTACCTTGAAGCATCAATGGCAAGGAAGAACTGAGGAGAGAGAATGAACATGGTGGATAAATTGAAGAAAAATGTAGACTTTTTTTTTTTTTTTTTTTTTTTTTTTTTTTTTAAAAAAAAAAAAAAAATGGAATTCACGGTCTTTTTTAATGCAATTTGGAACATTCAACAGAATTCATGCTTAGATACTGAGATGATGGGAGGACAGGTGATTAAGGAAATATTAAACAAACAAGACTTTCATTTGTCAAAATTTTGAGAGTTTGGATTAGATTCTCTTACATTTCTATCAGCCTGTCAGAGGTGGCTATTGGGTCGGGTCGGGTTGACCTATCAACCCAATGACCAATCCTGATCCACCCATCGACCAGGCTTATCGGGTATGAATTGTGCAAGGAATTAATATTAGGGGAAGGGTATGTTAGTCATATTCTATTAGTAGTAGCTTGAGGAATAAGTTAGATCTCTTAAGTGGGTTTTTCTATATATAGGCCTCATTAGGAGGAATAATGATCATGTTGAATATTATTGAAGATTGTTATTGGGAGAGAGTGAGCCTCTCGAAAGCTCATACTTGGGAGAGAATCCATCTCTCGAAAGTGGAATTATCCTTCTATTAGTGTAATTAACATATTAGCAATATAATCATCATTGTTCTTCCCTAATTTCTGCCATAATTAGAGCTGTAATCTTGTCAGAAACCATGCTAATTCCTAGCAAATTGACTTTGACCCAAGTACAAGTTTGGATGGGTCACCTATTCATGGGTTAAGCTCCTCACCTACCAACTCGGTTATTACGTTCCACCTTGACTAGTTGCATCATCATGATCAATCTATTTATGTCTTATACGAAGTAATAAAGCAATAGTTTTTTTTTAACCACTTTAGTTTCCACCTTATTAATTCTGTAAACAATACTTCTTTCAGGTAAACTTCGAACATGTTATACTTAATTGCACGGACAATATAAAAGATGCAAACTCAAATAATATGAAAATTTATGTTTGGATCATTTGTGATCAATTTTTTCCTAGTCAATTGTTTTTATATTTTGAAGCATATTTTTGGGGGAAAAAAAAATTGGACATTTACTTTTGAGATGTTGATTTCCAACAAAAGAAGGCACCATAAAATTACAGCAAAGTAACTGAAAGTTTGGAAGACCTGAAACTTCATTACAGAAACATGTTATCTCAACCTAATCAAGACATTATACAAGATTTCACTCCTCAACATTGACATTAGAAAACAGCAGCCCCAAAAGATGGCTTCTCCAGCTTCCTTCTGCGGCTATTGCTTGCCCTGTATCGTCATAACAATAGATTGTCTCAAGGAATGTTCATCAAAGAGGCAACATATAAAAGATGTGTACAACCTAAACCAAACTCTTCATCCTCAACATATAAAAGATGTGCTCACGCAGAGTAGAAAACAGTTGAGCCCCAGTTTTGGTGGTTCATAATGCTACATTAATTTAAGAAAAAGATGTGTACAACCTTAACCAAGACAGACATATGTTGTATTCAAAGATGAATTTAGTAGTTGTGATTGGTGGAAATTGTAAGCTAAAGGGTCAATTGGGAAATTTGTCCTACCATGTAACTCGAGAGGCAGCGTCATATAAGTATTACAGTGCGTACAGCTGAATGAGGCAGCACACATTATGCTGCTTGGTATCATGGCAGTTGACTAATTCGTGTTTTACAAAAGAAAAAAGTGGACTACGTATATAATCAACTATAGAACACTTCTTTATCACCACATTTGTTAACTAGAGAAATGTAAGATTTACTTCACGATTTCATGGTATATCTAGTTGTGGCCAAAATATTCACCAAAATCCATGGAGATTCACAAGTAATCAGTAATCAGAAACCTTTATCTACAAGCACAATCAGATAGTGGACTTACCAGTACTGGTTCAGTAGAATTGTGGAGTCAGTAGGCACTTTCTTCCCATCATCATTCCGATTCCAGTGGTAGATAGCATGTGTTCTGTTCTTGATTTCCAATGTTGAATGCCCATAGCTAGATTCTCTGAATGCTGAATAATCAGGTTGTGGATCTCTGAACCTGAATGGTAAAAAGGTATAAACAATTCAAAAGCCTGTTTGAAAGTTCTTGTAAAGGAAGTAAGAGCACAATGATGCCTTCTAGTCATTTACAATGTAAAGATTATAGTATCACCTTCCAGCAAGACCTTCTTGATTTCCACCATCTCCAACAGTAATGTATACTGGAGCTGCTTTGTCTGGGACAGGATAACGTTCACCACTAGATACATTGTATTGTATGTTTGAGATTCGATACTTGCAAAAGAATAAGAAAAAATTAGTTGAGTAACTCATCCTACCAAACAAAAGGGTTCTTCTATCCAAGGGAAAGAAGTCTGTTACATGACTAGGTTCGAAAAAGGACCATTAAAAACACATCATACTAGCATAAATGCATAATGGAGCAGAAAACCAAATGTAATTCACTTAAGATGTGACCATCATTATTAATAGTCCTTTGTTGACAAATTCTACACCAAAAGAAATGGCCTAGTAAAAAATAGTGCCTTGAACAGTGTCCTAAAGTCGTGCTATTGGATTGAAAGATTGCTTAGAAATCCAACACAGATATTTTAATGTCTTCCTTCAGTTGATTAGCCACATAAAAGTCAATGCAGACAGAAAAACCTACCGATCTCTCATATGCATGAACATGGCCTGCAAAGATTACATCAACCTTGTAATGAACAAACCACTCCTCAAAGACAGATCGCATACTTTCACCCTCCATGAAATGTGCTTCATTGCTGTTGTAAATTGGGACATGCATCAAAACAATCAACCATGGAGTTTTCTCCCTGTCCACCCTCGTCAATTCTTCTCTAAGCCATCTCCATTGTGGAGTGTATTTCACTGTTGAGGAAATTATATATAGTCAAGTATATGGAAAAAAAAAAAAAGAAAGAGTTAAATAAACACGAAACACACAAGGCCATGGACTTCTAAGGAAAGTGCATGTCAAGCACTGGAATTGATGTACAACAATAGATGGGGGGCAGGCAAAGCTTGTATTTTTCTTTGATGGGAGGGTAGACTATAGAAGCTTTATAGAACACCCAATAGTAAGAAAGAATTACATAATATGGAACAAGACTTTAAAGTTTAAACGCCCCCCTCCACCACCTTCAACAAAAAGGGGAAAAAAAATGTTGCTTGAATGAGAATATTGAAAATCAATTAGTTAAAGCTTACCAAAAGGAGAATAGCTAGACAGCACAATAACATGGGCAGATGCCCGCCGGATAGCATACCAAAGGGGACTGCTGCTTTTACAAGCTGCATAAGGAGTTGTGTATCTCTGGAGGTATGATTTAAAAGGCACAACTTCTCCCTAAATACAGAAACGAACCACAAATCAATAGGCAACGAAATGAAAACTTATTCATGCATCTGATAGAGACATGATTCATACATCATTAAATCGAAATATTGCATTCAAATAAATGATTACTTGCCTTAAGCTTAACCAATATAGCTGTTAAGCATTCAATATTGAATACTATGCTTTTATATGTACTACCTCCGCTTCATATTATTTGCAACGATTAGACATTTTTTTTTCTCTCTACTTTATGTCAAATCGTTGCAAATAATATGAAACAGAGGTAGTAAAAAAAATTGATTTTTTATGGACTAAAAAAAGTCAAAGATAATGGTTTATTAGTACTGTAAACGAGAGTCGCAAGGAAGCAACACAAAAATTTGACATCTCTGTTTGAATAAGTGGATTTACTTATGATACAAATATATCTATCTATATTCTATATAGACAAAAAAAAATGTCCTCAGACAATGTCATCGAAAATTTTACCAGCTCAGGCATGTATTCTATCTCATGATTCCCAGCAGACCAAATCCAAGGCTGATATGCCGCAATTCTTTCAACAAAACGACCCCATGTATCCCATCGGATTCCAATGTCATTGTGATGATATCTGTCAGCGTAAGAAAGATCCCCAACAAACAAAACAGTTTGCGCGCCACTCTCAAGGTAATGCTCAAGTGTGGAGAGAGAGTTATATGTCTGACCCAAGTCGCCTGAAACAGACCAAAAGAATGTCAAAATTTACTGTAAGTACTTGATCATCTCTCTTTTACCGTTTAGCCAAAAAGGGGGCAGGATAGGCAAAGTGAACATGAAATCAGTGACATAGTCAGGTGTAACCATAAAAAAAAAATGCTCGCATACAGAGCGGTATTTGGAGAAAAAAAATAAAGAAAGAAAGAATTTGCATAATTCAAGTCAGAATCCTGATATCTGTCTGGAATCAGGAATTGGCAGCAACCAAAAACTATGTAAGTAAGCTATTTTTCAAAGCAGACAGAAAACCAGCTTATTGCTTAAATCTGTAAAAGTTTAGCTAAGAGCCAAGAAGCAACATACTACTTAAACAGCCAATCAAAATACACAAGTTCATGATAAATAGAAAAGGTATGCTTTGCACAAGAAACTAAAACACTAACCAATAATGCCAAACTTGAATGAGGAATCAGGACTAATCTCAGGAGGAGTCTGAAACCAAAATTTGCGAGATGATACACCACTTCCAATCTTGTAGTAGTACTTCTTGTTATACTGTAAAGCATAAGACAAAGGGAGGAAAATGATATAAGAGGAAAGAAAAGATGTGATTAGTGAAGCTACTACAATCAAATGTAGCTAGTCACAAACAAACAGCAGTACCTCAAGACCATCAACAAGACAGTGATGGATATAACCAGAATTATACTTGTAAAAGCTGTAGTTTGCAACTGTCCCCTCTGCAGTAAAATCATATTTATCTTCTGATGTTCCATATTGCACTTTGTTAGATCCCGGTTCATCAGGTGTTACCCATGAGATTATAACAGCTTTTCCATCATAGTCACCTTGTGTTATCCGTACCTGCCATCAAACCACCCAAAAGAGTAATTAATAATTTAAAACTTGACAATGATCTCATTTCCAGAACACTAAAGTTCATCTTCAGGCAACATAATGCCGTATTCAATGGTATATATTAAAATTATGTTTATAATATATACTTTCGAAATAAAGCCTAAATTGTAGTTGACTTTTTATGGCCATATATCCTAGTCCAGATTGTGCATGTGATGCTCATTTGAGAACTTTCAAACTCTACTTATATCTCCAAGTGGTTTCAAGTTCAACTTATTCACAAAGGAGATATAACTCTTCAGAATGCTTTGTTTTGGCAACTCTTTCCATCTTTGTGTGAGTTCATTGCCATCCTCTCAACCAAAATACCAGTCTTTGAATGCATCATAGACCATTTAAAACCCAGGAACAAAATTCAAGCAATTGAGATGCACCATCAATAGAGTAAAACCACCTTATAGAGTTAAGCCTATAACAACTATCTCTGATTCTCACCAAAAGATATAAAGGGAATGAAAACCATCTTCAGCAGATATTAAGGAATGAATGCACATTTAGTTACTTTTCCAGGGAACTACATAGACAAGGCTTCTATTTCTACTCAAGTGAGTTGAACTGAATAAGATAAACCTTAACCTCTTCTTCAAACTGAATCAGATGAACCTTAACCTCTTCATCCTACAATTCATTTTCCCACTGATCTGTCACAATTCTTAAACACTCAATACTAATGGGTGCCTCCACCACTTTTAAGTTCAGCCCATATTATGTCCCCAATGTAGGATTGAATAGTAAGTCACAGAAACCACATGCAACTCGCACAAATTTAAAGATAATGCCCAACTAGGAAGATAGCATGCAACAGATAAACAAAATTTTGGATTTTTGCACTAACAAGCTTAAATTTTACACAAATTGCCACCAAAACAAGACAAGGCACAAATAAACATAAGAAATTGATATATCTGTTTGAATCTGCATAAATTAAATCCATAAAAAGTTAAAAGCCATTTAAGTGGCGAGATTCACAATGCAGGGAAAGAGCCAAAGTACTTAATGAGAAAATTGTTAATGAGGTTGTGTTTCCTATCTTATTAGATTCAGAAGTGCAGGTGCTCACTTGTTGAGGTGCATTATGACCCTCTGGAACAGCAAATGCCTCATTATCAAGAGGTATATCAGTTGCAGGCCACTCTGACCGAACAAAAGTGCTTGTTAACCCAGCATCCCCCCTGTGAACATAACTCACGAAGACAAGTGATGCAAAAAGAAGTTGAGTTGTCCACAACAAAATCCTCTCCATCCTCATCATTGTTACTGACAATCAGCAGATGCTTACATAGACTGCTGCATACATAAGATGGCATAAACCACTTAGTGCAATTTTGTGACTAAACAAAATAACATCTATTGTAACATTTATGCAATTTACTTGTGACAATATCAGTGAGCTTAGTAGCTTACAAGTAGTAGCCCAGTAACAAAACCAACCACAACCACAGTCAAACAAGGCTCAACCCTATTACATAAAGAGAGAGAAAGCAAGTCTCTATGCCATTACAAATGAAAAAAGAAGGCGGCATTATATTGGAACCAATCTAGAAGTCAGTTTACCACAAATCCACAATGTAATTCAAAAGGCATATAACTAAATCAATTTTACAATTTTCTTGTCCTATGCTCTTTTAAAGTTTTTTTTTTTTTACAGAATAGCAACATACAAAATATATTTCTTCAACAATAAAATCATAGCGATGAAAGGATTTGTAAATGTATGAGGTAATGAGAAAACCCTATTTTTGAAGTATCACCAAATTTGACATTGCCTAGAATATATTTCACAACCATGCTCTATTGTTAGCCCCACTCCCTTTTAGGCATATTAGATCAATGAGATGTGTTCAGCAAGCACTTCATGTACCTTCCCACCAAACTTAACTTCCGTTTTAAACTCCGAATTCATGCTAGCTAATCACTTTTAACTTAGTTTGGAAAACATTAATTATTTGAATTAATGTTCAACTCCCAATTTATGCTAGCTTATCATATTTATGTGTAAGCTGGCTTTTGAAGTTTGAGTTAACTTATAATTTTAGCTAAAGAATGAAGCTTTTTAGGATCAAATATAATATCAACTACCTTTCATCTAGCTTTTTCTAGTTTCCATCCTACTTTTTCAATTAAAATTTGCAGTTTTCATCTATACATTAAATACCTTATCATTTCAACTATTCTTTCAAAAATAAAGTTATAAACTTCTCAATTTCCAACCAATTTTCCATTCTAAACAACATATTTCAGCAAACTTGTTTTAAACGATTAACCCGATAACAATTTCAAATTTTTCAAATGATCCAATTCAAATAATCATTTCATAACCAAAACCCCACAAGAAAAATCAAAGATTTAAATTTTATAAACAGCTAATGGGTCAAAATGATCAAAAGAATACCCCTAAACTGCATTTAAATTTCATTCGTTGACTTGATAACTATGCTTAAATCAACTATCAATAAAAATTACATGATGGGATCTTCAAATTAATAATCAAGAAAAAAAAAGCATAAACTATACAATAGGGTATAAAATTTTTGATGAATAAGTATTAAACATTAGAAGAAATCAAGGGTACCTTAAAGCATCAGCGGATTGTTGTAGATAGATTGAAGTAAAAGAGAGGGAAAATGGCGGAAATTTATATAGTACGAGTAGTAAATTGAAGATTATTTGGATTTTAATAATGTTGGGATGCGTAAATTAACAGAAACCCATGCTTATATGGCAGATGCTTTAAAGTAACAAACAAATGTCTAATTTGTCGTGTGTTTTAGGGAGAATCAGGAGCTAATTACATGAATACATTGGCATATACTAGGAGTGCTTATGAGACGAGACAACTTGTGAACTACTCGAGTACAACTCGATTAAAACTTGATTTGGTCAAAACTCGACTCAAACTCGAAATCGATTCAAAACATCTTATTTATCATGTATATTAAGGAGAATTAAGACTAATTTACGTGAATACATTGGCATAGAGATAATAAGATAGAGCTAGGCATGCGCCGAAAATACGATGAAAGGACTAATGTTAGTGTTGTTTGAATTTGTTTGGTTTGTTTACCCGAGTTAAATGATTAATGAGTTAATGACAATTTACTATATTTAAAGGAAAAAGATTTCAAGACTTCAAGTTATATAATATGGATCTAATATCGGATGATTTACAAAAACATAGCTTTTTTAAAAATTTATTTACGATTTTGCGTTGGAATGAAACTTATTTACGAAAATACAGTCCACGTAGGCTCAGAATACGTATGGATTAATTTTTAATTTAGAAACAAACCGCTACAAGTAATTTGTCTTTAATACTACAAGTAAAGATATGGAGTAGCAATTTATAAAGGGTTCAAAATGAGGTAGCAGTCTGAAACATAAAATAACAAAAATAAACTTATCCGAGCTTACGTGGACAATAGTTTCGTAATTAAGTTTCATTCTGACACAAAAGTGTAAATAAGTTTTCAACTAACCATACTTTTGTAAATCATCGATATCTTAAGGTTTCCTTTTCTTTTTTTTTTTTATCCTCCTTTTCATTTCAAGTTATATTAAATTTGATATAGTCCGTAATATTTGGCCTAAAGAAACTCATCATTCCCGTCAAAAAAAAAAAAGAAGCTCATCATTGCTCATTATAGCATGTGTAATTACGGATTAGCCTCTAGTCGTAGCCTCACAAGTACGAGATAATTGTTTGAAAAACAATGGAAACAAAGTTTGTGCAGTGAAGGCACAAATCTAATTTATACAATAGAAGTATATTTTATTATATACTCTGTATTTATTTAGAAATAAGCCTCAATTTAATACAATATGACACAAACCAAAATAGTAACTATTTCTCGATTTGTAACTTACAATAACTTAAAATAAACTAGAAACTAGCATATAAAATGTCTTCAAGAGACCTTATTAAATCCTTATTCATACCACTTCCACAAGATTCTTCCTCCAAAAGAGCTCTGAATTCTTTTGGATTTAACTTGTCCTGCACCATAAAGATCATGATTTATATGTGAATAAATTTTTTGTTTTCAAAATTGAAAATAAAGGCTTTTAAATGGCTAAATTTCTTAAATTTTGGACAGGGATATGCTCAAAAATTATACTTTGTAAATATTTTTTAAAAAAAAAGTGGGGAGTGAAAATGATTATTTATATAATTTGAGACATACTAAGTAGCATTTATTGACTAAAGAGGTTTTATTGGTAAGGTTAATGCTATATGTAAAATATTTGTATATATAAGAGGTCTATCTATTTTGAGGTAATTAAAACGTTGTATTCATTGTCTAATCCATCATAAATTAAAATATGTATACCTTATATAGAAGCAGTGTATATAGGAGTTTGACGCGACTTTGACATCCTGTTGAGAAAGAGTGTAAGAAAAACATTTTAGGAAAAACATGAAAAAATACCCCTACTTAGGATTGTTATTCTAAAATCTCAACAACTAACCCATATTTAATTATTTATTTTCTTTATTTATTAGGTAATTGTAATACGTATTAGTTATCAATTAAGCGGTGATATATTTATTGGTAAGTTGAATAATGATTCAATTTACAAGATCATGGTTGTCTAATTTAAATGAACTTTCACAATTCACACTTAAGTGTGGATTGTACGTAGTTATCAATCAATCAATCAATATATATATTAAAACTCATGGCAAGACATGATGTTCTGCCATGTGTCAACAATTTTGCCATTTGGCATATGATGTGTCGTCGCCAATATATATATTAAAACTCATGGCAAGACATGATGTTCTGCCATGTGTCAACAATTTTGCCATTTGGCATATGATGTGTCGTCGCCAAATCATACCATAGCATTAATTATTGAAAAACTCTATGCATTAACTTTCATGTATTAATATTAAATTTAATTGATAAACTCTTCATATGCATAGCATGACAATTTCCCTTGAATTGGACTATAACTCCTTAATAATTACATAATAATAAAGTTTGTAAGAAATTAAACATTACTCCATCTTTATTTTGTGCATTAACTCATAAAATTGTAATCATAGAGTAAAAGATTTTTGTGCATTATGGAGTCGTATATATTTTGACATCAAATTTATAAAGATTTGATTTATCATAATTTTATGATTATTTTAATGTAAAAAAATTATTCTTATAATCAAACCAACTCATACAAGCAACAAACTACTTAAGCTATCATAAAAATAAATAAATAAAAATAAAAAAAAATAAAAAAAAAACCACTTAATCTCTCAATGACAAACAAGATAAAATATATATAGTGCGATTAAAGTAATAAATTTATAATGACCCGGGGCATCGCCCGGGCCAATAACTAGTTTATACTATATACGAGTATTTAAAAGCGTACAATTAAGGATGATTAATAATAGGGGTTGTTTCAATTGCCTTTTTTCTGTATGAATATATAATTACCAGTATTGATTGTGCAGCACAAATGAATCAGCAGTAACTTTGTTGCCATCTTGGTTGCGATGCCAATAATAGAAAGCATGAGTTTTATTCTTAATATCCAATATGGCATGCCCGAAACTTGGTTCACGAAATGCTGAATAATGTGGTTGAGGAGATATGTACCTGCAACAATTATTAAAATTAAACAACAATAGTCTATAACAATAATCAAGATCATAAATACATAAGACACTTAGACACGTACTCAGATATATACGACAATTGATGATTTTTGTGTCATTGTCTCTCTCAAGAGTCTCAATCAACCCAATTTTTGACTAAGATACACTATTATTCACTATAATTTCAAGATTATTTTCAATTAAATGAAGTAGTTCGTTGTTGGCTTGTTGCTTTCTCCTCGATGTCATTTCTTTATCAATTATCATAATTTGTATCCATAATAAAAGAAGGTGATGATCGATGCTATATTTATAAATAGTATATGTGACGATTAATAGTTTCGCCCAATAATTTATTGTGTTTAGAGGCATAGTAAAGGAACTTACTCTCCCGCAATTCCCTCGGAATTGCCACCATCTCCAATAGTTACGTAAAAGGGAGCTGATTCATCCAATTCAGGAGTACATTCACCATTTGATATGTTGTACTTCAAATTTGACACTCTATGCTGAAATTTTTGTATCAAGGAAAAAAATAATAATATTAACATTTAAAAAACGTGCTAAACATAAAACTACCTATAACTTATAAGAAAACATATAGCATTAAAAAAGAACAGAGGAAGTATATGTATATGACTCATACCGATCTCTCATAAGCATGAACATGTCCAGCAAAAACAACGTCGACCTTGTAGTCTACAAACCATTGCTCGACAACAGGTCTCATGCTTTCGCCCTCCATGTAATGAGCTGTGTTAGAGTTGTAGAGTGGAACGTGCATAATTACAATCAACCATGGTGTCTTCTTCCGGTCAACTTTCTTAAGCTCTGCCTCTAACCACCTATATTGAGGGGAGTATTTTACTGTCGAAATATGAAATATTAAAGGAAAATATTAAACATAGCTCTTAAAATTACGGATAAAAAATTTAAAATTAGAAGATTAAATTCTATTACACCGAACAATATATGCAATTTAATAATTACTATGATGTCAATTTGTTACGGAGTAGTTTGAATTACCAAAACCAGAGTAGCTAGAGAGCACGATAATGTGAGCCGGCCCACGCCTGATTGCGTACCAAAGAGGATCTGTACTCCCGGAATGCATGAATGGTGACTGGTATCTAGTTTTGAATTGCAGGAAATTTCCAATTAACCCCTGAAATCAATGATTTTATACATGTAAGCATATCTTACATGACCTTGATGCATAATTGTACTCTATTTCATTAACTTATAATATGCATGGGATACATACATGCGTTACACAACATTACATAAATTTCTAATGATAGGCATGTACTCGTGTTGTTACTTAGCTTGTTAGAAAATACCCTATATGTGAGTTGAGACGACTAGTTTGTGCGAAATATATACTACGTATGATGGATGACTAAAATATAAGACTATTGGACTAAAAATTTTATTACCGATACCTATAAGTTTTTATGTGGTTAGATTTTAGCTTAGTTTAACCCAATAAAGATTTATTAGATGTTAATTAACTTAATTACTAGTATATGTAAACAAGATAATTACCAATTGAGGAAAGTAGTCAATGTCATGGTTTCCAGTAGTCCAAATCCAGGGTTGATAAGCAGTGCTAGGCTCAACAAGGCGACCCCAAGTATCCCATCTCAAGCCAACCTCGTGTGGAACATCGATATGCCTATCTGCATAAGTAAGATCTCCTACAAACAACACGGCTTCCCCTTCGCCGCCTTCCATGTAATGTTTCAAGGTAGAAAGCGAGTTCTTTGTTTGCCCTAAATCACCTGAAACAAACAAACAAACAAACAAACAAACAAATTAATAAGGGAATTTCACATGTATCATCATTTTAGTTAATATTCAATCACGTGAAATTAAAACGTACCAATTAGTCCAAACGTGTATGGAGAGTCTGGACCAACCTCTGGAGGCGTTTTGAACCAAAATTCACGGTGAGAAGGACCGCTACCAATTTGATAGTAGTACTTGGTGTTATACTACATTGGATTACACAAATAAATTTGTTAGAATATTGATGAAAATAAAAAATCCATAATTAAATATTAAAATAAATGTATTTTCTTTAGAGTTGTTAATTGTAATAAATTACCTCCAACCCATCAACAACACAATGATAAATTTGTCCAGATTTGTAGCCCTTGAAACTGTAGCTAGTGTTGAATGCCTTTGCTTTGAAGGTATATTTACCCTGCTCTGTTCCATAGTACACAGTGTGTGACCCATGTAAATGTGGTGTCACCCATGAGATTATAACTGCCTTTCCATCATAATCTCCTTGTGTAATGTGCACCTATACATTTCATCATCAAAATCATTTCAAATGTACTCGTGCTAATGCGCAGGTATACTTTTTAAGAAAAAATAAATTTCAATTAGGAAGTTATTAGGAAAGTAATTGGGTGTGATAATTTGTGATGAGAGTTATGGGAAAGGAAAATATTGGTATCTACTTAAGTGCATAAAAGTTGAGGATTAAAAATTGGAATTGTTATGGTAAAAAGTTGGCAATATTAGACCTGAATTTATCTGAGTTTATATGAAGTGAACTTATCTGAACTGTTATGATATAGATTATTTATTAGATGAGGAAATTAAATAGTCGAAGATGGTCAACCTAGTTCCCTGCTTTAAAACACATCGGATTCATTCTAGTATATGAACAATAGAAAGAACAAAAAATTGAGACTAATTGAAATCATGAAGTGAGAAATTTGAAATTACTCGTGTAAGTTTTCCTAACGATAAATGTCATAAGGTATGAAAATGCGCATAAAAATACAAAATTTACCTGTTGTGGAGCATTGTATGCCCCAGGAGCAGCAAAGATTGTATCATCAAGAGGAATATCAGTAGATGGAGGATCTAACCTCACATAACTACTTGTAATACTTTCACTACTAACCCCATTGCTTAAGCTATTAGTGGTAATTATAATAGTAATTAGCAACACTAACAACTTAGCTTCCATCATGAGATTTTTTGTGCTCCCCTTAGTTTGTACTATAAATTTGACATGCTTAGTTTCATTTCTAGACAATTTATAGCAAAATAATTCAAAGTTTCATGGCAGTCTTTTTCAAGCATTTAATTATTTATTTATTTTGTCGTTGGTTCGATTTTATTTACTCACGTTTTGAAATAGCTATACGTGATAAATTTGGGTGGTTTGTGTTAAAGATAGTTTTATCATCTTATCTACAATGTCTTCTAACGTGTGATTCTTGTTGATTCGGCTTTACATTTTGCCTTCGTGCTTAAAAACATAACCACACTTGATTGTTTTACGTTACTGCCTAGGAAATTTCTAGTGAATAAGAGGAGATATTTCTGTTGTACTTGATCGACATTTGACAATTGTTTGTACTTATTGTTTTGATGTATTGCTATCGTTCTCTAAAGGAGGATACACTCGATGATGAAAGAACAATAGTGTATGTGGATCACACACGCCACACGCGTGTTGTGCATACGCACACCATCGTGTGGCTCAGCTCTTATGGAGCACTGGAGTATCACCACATACCACTCGATCTTAATTGATTATAATTAATGATTAGGGAAATTTGCCAATCAAAAAATACTCGTAGGTGACAAAACATTTGTTATAATGGTGTAGTTTGAATAGGTGCACATCATTAAAGTGGTGAGTGTATTCTATTCACCTGATTTTCACTTATATGAACTTATCTGAACTTATTAAAACTTATTTTAGTTATAATTTGAATTTGGATAACCCTTATTAGAACGTATTTTTCCTGAACTAAACTTATTTTGTAGAATTAGGTAGACTTAGGCAGAAATTAGCTTGACTTTCGTTGATGGATACTGTCGAAATATATAATACAAAGATCTCAAGAGTCCTAGTCCTAGATAAACATGGAAACTAGAGAAGATAAGGAAATAGAAAAGATATCATGACAAATAATTATTCTCCTAAATATATGATATTTTCTAAATATATCCTAATACCCCCCCTCAAGTTGGAGCATGAGGATCGAAAATGCCCAACTTGGAAAGAAGATTATCAAATTGTGCCTTTCCGAGTGCGTTTGTGAATATATCCGCCAATTGATCTTTAGTAGACACATGTGAGGGGGAAATTAAACCTTCAGTAATCGCATCGCGAACAAAATGACAATCAACCTCTATGTGTTTCGTACGCTCATGAAACACAGGGTTCCTCGCAATATGCAATGCTGACTCACTATCACAGAACAATTTAATAGCTTTAGGATGTTGCACACCCAAACTCAACAATAAGCCCTTGAGCCACTTTAATTCGCAAGTGACTCCACTCATAGACCTGTACTCCGCCTCTGCAGAAGAAGTAGAAACTATAGCTTGCTTTTTAGTCTTCCAAGAAATCGATGATTTTCCTAGAAACACTAACCAACCTGTCAACGAGCGTCGAGTTAAAGGACACGCCGCCCAATCTGAGTCACACCATCCCTCTAAAGTGAGCTCACTATCCGAACGCAATAATATGCCTTGGTCGGGAGATCCTTTGAGATATCGAACAACCCTCAAGGCCGCCTCCCAATGTTCTATGCGTGGTGCTTGCATGAACTGTGACAAAATGTGAACTAAGTAGGCTAGATCCGGTCGAGTGACACTACCAGAAAAAGGGTCATTTCCGACGGAAAATTTCTGTCGCAACCACCCCAAAATCCGTCGGAAAACCCGTTTTCGACGGAATTCCATCGTAACCGGTTGTCGGAAAAGCGTTTGTAGGAAATTTGTCTTCTTCCGATGGAAATTCCGTCGGAAACACTTTTCCGACGGAATTTTCCGTTGAAGGAGGTTTTCCAGCACCAGAAAAATCCGTCGAAAATTTCCGACGGAATAGTAAATTCCGTCGGAAATTTCCGACGTAAATTCTGTCGAAACTATTTTTAAGAAATTAAAAAAAAAAGTCGCGCCACCACGGCACGGCGTATCAACCACCTCCAACCCCTAACTTACTTCTACCCCAAACATACGACCACCTCTACTACCCACCAACAGACCACCACCACCAGCCCCCACTGCCAACCACCGCCCCGCAACAAAAAATAAATCAACCCGAAAAAAAACCCCACCCACCCAAAATCTGCCCACCTCCCTTCCTTCAGCCCTAATTTAAACCCCACCCACACTATTTGACCCAAATCTTCCCACCACGACACCAACCCGAAAAACAAACCCCACCCACCAAAACCCAGATCTGCATGCCCACCACGACACCGCAACCCAGAAAAAATCATCAAAAAAATCCAAACCCACAACATCGCCAACCCAACCCCACAAAATCCCAAAAGACAATGAACAATATAAAATCAAAATTAAGAAAAAAAAAAAGAGGTACATACCTTAATTTGACCAAATAAAACCTCGAAATTGGGTTTATAAGGCCAAATTCGACCATGAAAACTCTAGATCTAAAGTTTTCATGGTCGAATTTGACCTAAAAACCTTCGTTGTTGGTGCCATTACAGTTGATGTTGATATTGTTGGTGTTCTTGCGGCGGTGGTGGTGGGTGGGGTTTGTTTTTCGGGCGGGGTTTGTTTTGCCGTAACAAAAAGATCGAAAGGGGAAATAGAAAGGGAGACGAAGGTGAAAGAAAAAGAAGGAGAAGGGGGACAGAAGGAGAAGGACGAGAAGTAAGGAAAGAGGAGAGATAAGAGGAAAGAGAAAGAAGAACGTGAAGTAAGGAGAAGAGAGAAGAGGAACGAGGTTGAAAGAAGAGATACAGGAAGAAGGCGGAAAAGAGAAGTGGGGCATTTAGGGTTTTAAATTATTTAAGAAGTTTTTTTTTAAAAAAAAAAATATGTTCCGACGGAAAATTCCGTCGGAAATTTGCGACGGAATTAAAATCCGTCGAAAAATGTAATTTCCGACCGAAATTCCGTCAGAAAGTCCATATATTCCGACGGAATACAAATCCGTCGGAATTTACGAGTTTTCCGACGGAATTACATATCCGTCGGAGATAGGCCTA
Source organism: Chenopodium album (assembly GCF_948465745.1). Classification (NCBI taxonomy): domain Eukaryota; kingdom Viridiplantae; phylum Streptophyta; class Magnoliopsida; order Caryophyllales; family Amaranthaceae; genus Chenopodium; species Chenopodium album. Next base: position 935,286 of record NC_137847.1, on the reverse strand, counting down.
TTTTTAGTAGTGTGACCGCGAGATATATGAGCTGTCCCACAAGACGACGATAAGCTTCCGGATTCTGCAGTAATTCGCCACTAGCATGAGCGAGTCTGTGATTTTGTTCCATGGGAAACCCATAAGTGCAGCGGAATCATTCCCAGAAATATGAAGATCATCCACATAAACCAAGACATTGATTTGAGTTTTGCCATTAGTATATGTGAATAAAGAATAATCTGAATAGGATTGAATAAAACCATACTGTTTCAGAGTAGTCGTCAATTTTGCAAACCAACACCTAGGAGCTTGTTTCAAGCCATACAATGACTTGCGCAACCTACACACCAAAGAAGGGTTTGAGCGTTCAAACCCGAGGGGCAACTTCATGTAAACCTTTTCAGCAAGGTCACCATGTAAAAAAGCATTATGTACATCCATTTGATGTAATTCCCAATTCTTACAAGTCGCTATTGAAAGAAAAGCACAAACGATAGTCATCTTGGCAACGGGAGCGAAAGTCTCATCATAGTCAATTCCGGCTTGTTGGTGATTGCCGAAAACCACCAACCTAGATTTTAGACGCTCAATTTCACCATTGGACAAATATTTGGTCTTATTGGCCCATTGACTTCCAAGAGCACATTTCCCGGGAGGTAGATGCTCTAAGGTCCAAGTGCCATTGTCCTCTAGAGCACGGATCTATTTCTTCATAAATTTGCACCATCCATCATGTTTCATCGCCTCCTTGAAAGATTTCGGGTCTTTACCCTTGATAATGGCTGCAAGGAATTTCTGATAATTTACAGAAAAATTATCACAATTTATGTAGTGTGCTAAAGGATAAGGAGTACCTGAGGGGTGATCAGAATAGGAAGTGTTGGAGGACGGACTATTAGCAAAAACCATGTGTGTCACAAAATCCCGATGCTTAATGTTTGGAAATTTCTGACGAAACTCACGCCCCCATGTCTTCCTGAGGTGGATTGGATTCAGTGGCCTGCTGAATTGGAGCCGAATTGGGCTGCTGAACCAAAGGCCTAGCTATCGCTGGATGTCCAGCGGACACACCAGAAGAAGTCTGGCAGTGCTGGTCAGGCCCACTAGGCACTGAGTTTCCAGCGTTTTGCCCAAAAGAAGGATGTGGGCTGCGAACTTGGGCCTCCTCTTCATGCCCAGTCGTAGCCATATTATCATCAGCCATAACTCCAACTTCCAAATCTTGTGCATCTTCGTAAATTCCCAAATTATTTTCAACAAAATCACTATGCACATCATGTTCATCATTATTATTGCAAGAATATTGACATCTTCTAGGCATGCATACGGAAAAACATCTTCAAAAAATTTCACATCTCGGGACACAAAGAATTCCTTAGAATCAAGGTCAAATAACTTCCAACCCTTCTTGCCAAACAAATATCCCACAAAAACACACTTTCGACTTCGACTCGCAAATTTATCTCCCTTAGTTTTCTGATTATGAGCAAAGCACAAGCACCCAAAGGTTCGAATAGCATCAAAAGAAAGAGGTTTATCAAATAATATTTTGAAAGGTATTTTATTGTGTAATAGGGGAGTAGGGGTATGATCAATCAAGTGTGCGGCATCAAGAACACATTCGCCCCAAAAATAAATAGGTAATTTTGCTTGAAAACGTAATGCCCGACTTACATTCAAGATGTGTTTATGTTTTCTCTCAATTCTCCCATTTTGTTGTGGAGTACCCACGCAAGAAGTTTGAAACAAAATTCCAGTGGCATTAAAATAATCAAGCAAGCAATTAAACTTCGTCCCATCATCGCTTTGAACTACTTTAATAGTTTGAGAGAATTGTCTATCAACCATAGCAACAAAAGCCATAAACATTTGAAATACTTCTAATTTATCAACCAATAAATAAATCCAAACGGCTCTTGAATAATCATCGACTATTGTCAAAAAATAACGAGCTCCACATGACGAGACATGTCGATATGGGCCCCACAGATCACAATGAATTTTTTCAAAAGTTCTAGTGGCTTTATTACTACTCATAGGAAATTTATCTCTTGGGTGCTTAGCATGCATACATACCTTACACCCTGGATCTAAATGATTTTTATTGTTGATAATAGAAGGAATCAACTTAACTACTTTTTCAGACGGATGCCCAAGCCTACGATGCCATAACTCCAAATTTGATGTAGCTTCAACATTAGAAACGAATTTCGGTTTGCTAAAATAGTATAGTCCGTCCCTCCTAATTCTCGTTCCAATCAACTCCCTAGCTTGGTCTTGTATAACACAAACATGAGAATCAAATTGGACAATAATTTGTAAATCATCAGTAAGTTGAGACACAGAAAGTAAATTGCAACTCAAATTTGGAACGTAAAGAACTCCGGTTAGAGTAATTTTGTCCGTCAATTGAACGGACCCCACCAAAGTGGCCACTAATTTTGCACCATTCGGCAACCCCACCGGGCAATCAAAAGTCTGTGTGTCAAAAAGCCAAGAACTCTCTCCCGTAACATGGTGAGTTGCTCCGCTATCAACAATCCAAGATGATGCATCAAACTTACCATTCAATCTATTTTCAAGAATTTTAGCATTACCAACGAGTCCAGCAATAGTTTTCCATTGATCTGGCGAAAACACTTGTCCCAAAGCAGAAACAGAGGAATTAGAAAGTAAAGGAGACACACTACCACCGGTAGTAGCGTTAGCACGAACCTGACCCCGTCCCTGCCCTGTTGCATATGGCTTTTTACTGTCAGGCCGTCCTACTAACTCAAAACATAGATGCTTTAGATGTCCCTTTTTTTTTATAGGTACAGATTGTTTCAGCTCAGCAGCTCGAGGCTTCATGTCCTGTCTTCTTACGCTGAGTACATACTGGTTTATCAAGGCCACGACCTCGACCACGCTCAGGTCCTGCACGAGCAGCAAACCCGATTGCTTCAGATGGCGCCGACTCAACGTCTTGCTTCGAAGAGCGAACCCGTTCCTCTTGAGTCACCAACTGGTAGGCTCGATCAAGACTCGGTAGAGGGTCTTGGGACAGAATATTAGTACGAAGAGACGAATAAAAATCAGGGTACAAACCCATTAGAAAATCATGTAAGCGAGCTCGGGCTTGACGTTCCTCATGTAGTTTGCCAGCCGAACATGAAGCACAACAAGAGCAACAAATCAAAGGCTCGTGACGGTCCAACTCCTGCCACAGAGCGTGCAGTTTGCCATAATACACAGAAACATGCATTAATTTGGTTTGCTCGCACTTTGCAATAGAAGAACGAAGTTGTTGTATTCGTGGTCCATTATTTTGAGTGAAACGCTGTTTTAGGTGATCCCAAAAGGCTTTAGCCTCTTTGAATTTTGACAGGGAGAGCTTCAATTCCGGATCGATTGTATTTGTTATCCATGAAATAAGCATAGCATTAATTGCCGTCCAATCGGACTTCGTGCAAGGGGGTAATGGTTCGATGATCAATCCATCTAGATATTCGAATTTCCTCCGAGTTTCTAATGCCGTTTGAATATCGGCCGCCCAAGAGTCATAATTGTCTAACGTTAGATGAGTAGGTGTGATGAAATCCCCCGGTCGATCTTGTGACCCAAGGTAATATGTAGAATTAGGCTCAATTTTAGATGGTGGTGGTGGTGGCGTACTGTCGCCTCCAGCCATGATAATGATTTAGAGAAAAAGCGCTTGGCGTGATACCATGTTGTAGGTTAGGCAGAAATTAGCTTGACTTTCATTGATGGATACTGTCGAAATATATAATACAAAGATCTCTAGAGTCCTAGTCCTAGATAAACATGGAAACTAGAGAAGATAAGGAAATAGAAAAGATATCATGACAAATAATTATTCTCCTAAATATATGATATTTCCTAAATATATCCTAATATATTTTTTCTAAACTAAACTTATATGAACTTATCAGACCTAAAATATGAAAATAAGGTGAATAAAACAAGCCCTAAATAAAATAATTAAGATTGTCAAAGTTTGAACTTCTAATTTAAATAGTTCAAAATATAAATTAATATTCAACTATTAGGTCACACACACAATGTTATATACTGCTACATAGTTTATGCAGCTCATTCTGTTATAAAATAAAGAAAAGAAAGAATAGTAAAATACAAGAGGAAGATGGAAGTGTTAATCATAGTTCATTTCTTCATTAGGCACTACCTATATATATATATACATGAGGACATAATAACTCTCCAAGAGCAATAAAGAGTCATTATAAGCAAGGGTTACAAATGGAATACAATAAGTTGAAAGGAGTTACGGAAGTAATAATGCCTAGGAGGTTACAATGTTATACATAATGGACATACATTATTATATTTCATAACACTCCCCCTTGGATGTCCATTATTGAAGATTGTGCCTCGTTAAAACCTTACTAGGAAAAACCCCGTGGGATAAAAACCTAGTGAAGGAAAAAGAGTACATCATTCTTCATAATACGCTTGAGATGCTACCTCGTTAAAAACCTTACTAGGAAAACCCAGTGGGACAAAACCATAGTTAAGGGAAAAAGAGTGTAGCACGTATTTTCTCCCCCTGAATTTTATATCATTTCATATCTTCAATGCAAGCAGCAAAATCTTCACAGACAGTTGGTATTCCAAAATTTATCTTGAATATTCAAATCTTCACTTGAATTGTTCAATTGTCTTCATTCCATCTACCTTATAAGAATAATACACATAGAATAATGTAATGATGTAAATATCTCTTTCTTAAGAGCCAATGTTTTTCTCGAAATGTCGAATACGTATATCTTGATGATAACCTCATTTTAGATTAAACAAATTTTCTCGTACAAACATAGGTTACGGTTCTTATCTATATATATGTATTTGATTTGTACCTTCTTCTGGAGGTCATTAATAGTTAAAAGTTCATCAATATTTGATATTCATGAATATTTGATGATGCATTGTCCTCTTAAATCATATACGTAGTATATCTATATCATTCATATCATTATCAAATTGGAATCGGTAATATAAAGCATCAGACTCATTGCATCGTCATTGGTTCTTGGGGACCAAGATGAAATTATACAAATAAGTATGTCATTGTACTTATGTATACATTTTATATTGAATATGAAATTGGTCTTGCAAATTCAAAAATAAGACTTTTCACGCCAACTTAGCTATGCTCAAACTCCAGGCTGAGACATCATTTACTTAGTCAAAAATAATCTTTAAGAGTTTTATTCTTTACAAAATCTCATCAATATTCAAAAGTAAATTTGAAAGATATAGACATAAATATATGTATATAAGTTCTTCAAGAACTCTTCTTGATCGCATATGCAAGGTTCATAACATGCTATCAGAACATCATTATCCCAATGGATTTTGACTCTCTTTTTATAAACTTTTATAAAACTTGCAAATATTCATACTATAATTGGTGTGTATATTCATTCATATCAAAATTCATAATTAGGAAACAATAATAAATAATGTCTTGATATGCAATATGAAATGTAGGGCTGTCTAAATAAAGTAAAATTATATAATGATAAATATGCATATATGACAAATGATGTATTTATCTACTTCCTAAACATGCATATGAATGTAAGACTAAAAAAACAAAAACAAAAATGCAAAACATTGTACAATGTGGACTTTAGAATCCATATATCATTGGACTTCAGGTCCATGAGCTCATTCTCATAATCATAATTATGTCGACATAAAAATGGACGTATAAGATCCCCTCTTCACAAGTCCATTAGTAAGTGCATATGTAAAATTATATCGATTCCATCGTATACCGGTATCATAAAAATTCTTTCATGTATTATTAGCAAGTTTATAAGTGATTATATCTGAATGCTTACTTCTTCCATATACTTTGCTCATATTTTAGGCCATGCATCTTATATAATTGAGATATCTATTTCACTTTTGGGGTATCCCATACAAAATTATTTCATCAATGTCTTATGCTCTTCAAAATTATCAACTGCACTATCTTGCCATATATCATATCTTATTTAATATTGGAACCGATCATATAATCTACACTTCAGGTGTAAGTATTCACGTAAACGTTGACAAGATTTATCTCAAAGTATGCACATAATATCACTATAACCAATATGTATATTCTACGCCTCTGAATGAGTGGTAACTGAATACAAATCAAATCATAAAGTTATGTAAAACATATCTTGATAATGTATAAATAAAAGTTGGCATGTAATAAACTTTTCAAATTACCAATTATGGGGATCAAGTAATAATCAAATTTTGCCAACTTATTCTAGCTTTTCTCCCCCCTAAGTTGGTAAAATATATCAAATATAGGGGCATTGAATTTTTGACCAACTTATAATATAATATCATGTGCAATAAATTTCATCCTTTAGGAGAACCATAGACTACAAATTTTTATCTCTTCCGGAGAATAATGTAAATTTCAAGTACATTTTTGATAAATATTATATACTTCATATAATTTTATTTGTTCTCTTCAGGAGATCATTTCAATATAATCAATGGGGAGCCATGAATTGTGCAGTTATTTCTTTTTGTTATTTTATTTCTTATGTGTTGACATGCTATAGCCCCGATCAAGAGATTAATTAATAAAACACTTGTATATAATACCACCATATGGTGATCTTTAGTTACTTTTAATATTCACACATACAAGCTAAGTTATTTTGTTAAGCTTCAAAACACTTAATGCTTGACTACATGTAAGATATTGTGATGAACTTCTGGTCACCTAGTTATTACTTGTTTGCATATACCTCGTTCAAATCCAATATTTATCTCTTGATTTTATTTTTCAAATTCAACTATGAAAAATCACATGATTCAGATATTGTTCAATCAAAAATGTTATGTCTTGCCTTTCAATTCATATTATACATGTGACATAAGATATATAAAGTCAACACATTATTTCTTCACTTCAAATAAAACTTCTAGTTTTCATATTAGGTATTTTAACCACTGATGGCCTAATTATCCAATAATTCTTCCAAATCTGATCTCTCATTATTCTAACAATGTGATCACTTTATACAAATTGTTCATTCATGGCCATGTATATGACGCGATATAAGAATGTCATATAGTTTTTCAGCAAGACATATACAATCGACTAATTATACTATATTTGATGATTCTAGGATGTCAATGAACAACCTTGATACATATCAAATTTATTGATCAAACATATTTTACTCTTCAAGAGCATCCTATATATAATCTTGGCATATACCATCGTTACTTATATAACTATTCTTAACTATGCCTTATTGATGTAAACAATGATATTTGTTCATATCCATCTTCAGGATGGTGTCATGGTAAATAGACCATTAATATAACACAATATTACTCATGTGCAAGGATTACTTAAAATAAGGTAATCTCCCCCTAAACCTTACATATCAGGAGCGAAAATTCAACAACCCTTTAAAATGCCTTGCACCATTTAATTCTTTTAGTATCTTGACAACATCATGTATCAAGTAAAGTATTCATATACACAAATTGTAAAACTTATTATATTAAGATTTATATGTGTGCTTAGATTTAATAATTCAAACAATTGAAACTCTTACATGTTCCTCGTGTTCAATTGCATCAATCATTGAATCATTACAATTTCTTATTAGCATGGGTATAGTATAACAAATAGATTAATCAAGTTAATTTGCTATATGAGTCATATACGGACTCTCATAGTCAGTTTCTTAAAATCATAAAATAATCTATCATTATCAATCAGATAACCTTTGCTCTCATTTGAATTGCTCATGACTTTCAAATGAATTGCAATTAAGAAATATCATACAACCATGCTCAATTGTTATCTTTTCTAATTAATAATCTCACATTCACTTCTGGGAATGAGTATATACGTAATTGGTTGTAATTATGAACAAACATTCATATTTCACTATTTTGTTCATTTAACAATAGATAACATGTCGGTTATCTAAAATAAACTTGCTTAAAATTATTTCATTAATATTATGTCTACAAGATCATAATAATTCATTCCATGAAAGCAAGAGTATATTATTGTCAATAAATTTTAGAAACTTATGTTAACATTCATAGTCATTTCTTTCTTGTACTACTCCATAGGAAATCGCATAACTTTTCCTCTGTAATAATTGCATAATTCAATAGCACTTTGTCGTACTTCACTATACACTATGACTCAATGAAACAATTTTCTACCCAACGAAAATTAGAGGCATGTATATGGTATAATCATGAAATCATCTTGATATAATTAGAGGTAGGCTCTTAAAGTTCAATTTAAAGCACAATATATATGACATAAAAACCAAACTAATACGAAATATATATGCTTCAAACAAGTAGGAGTAACTTAAGAAAAAAAATAATTATGCAACTCATATTATATAATCTTACTGCTATATGAAGTACATGATTATATAGCAATCTAATATATGTGCCAAAACCAAATTAAACAAGAAAGCTTGTAATTAACTAGAAATACATTATAATATGCAATTCAAATATAACTTGCCGCAAATAAGAACGAAAAACTTAACAATCTATCAAAACATATGGCATCTTAAATTAATAAACAATAAACATAAAAATTGTAGGAGTGCGATTTGATTTATGGTACATAACTTACCAATGTTTAGGATTTAAGAATAAATAATTGCAATTAATTAAGACTTAAATCATAATAAACATACACATAAGACATATAGTTCAAATTGTTGATTATGCCACATTGAAGTTCAAAGTTTATGTACGTATAATAATTCAAACAAATTCAATTGTAAATCAAAGACAATCTTTTTCTAACGCTTTTATTAGCATAATCTACGTTAGGAATATATATAGTGCAAACTTTCCTTATTGATACATATATGATATTGTCAAGAGATCAAACAAATAGCGTCATGAATCAACTGGAGCAAATAGCATCATGAATCAATTGGAACAAATTACAAATTTCCTGATCATATTTAACAAAGGACGTAACAACTAACAAGTATTAGAAGAATCAAAGGAACTGTAAATCAACAAGCCCCACACAAACAAATAAGCTATCATAGAAGTCTTCCTCTTAACACACTCACCAAGGTGAGTTACTCTTAACTGTCAAACCCATAATCAAATTATCAAACCCCACATAACATAACAAAAACAATACGACAAAAATATATAAAATGTATTAAAAGGGCCTATATTTTGTGAAAATAAAATTCAATATAATAAATGAAATAAGGAACTTCCCTGTTAATCATAATGACTTCATGATACTTCCCTGTTAACCGCTAGAAATTCTTGATCCATTAATTTGTAGGGTGTTTCTTGCTATTCATATACCCAGGTTTTAACATCAATCTTATGATTTCTTTCTCTTTGATTGTAATTGAATTTTAATCTTAATCGGTGTTTAGAGCTTTGGTGCTGATAACGTGTTATAAAATAAAGAAAAGAAAGAATAGTAAAATACAAGAGGAAGATGGAAGTGTTAATCATAGTTCATTTCTTCATTAGGCACTACCTATATATATATATATACATGAGGACATAATAACTCTCCAAGAGCAATAAAGAGTCATTATAAGCAAGGGTTACAAATGGAATACAATAAGTTGAAAGGAGTTACGGAAGTAATAATGCCTAGGAGGTTACAATGTTATACATAATGGACATACATTATTATATTTCATAACACATTCATCCTTGTATCTAATAATTCGTATTTAGTTCAAAATATTAAAGGGCCGAGCAGCCCGAGCCCTAATATGAATATTATGATCCTTCATAGGAATATTGAAATGTCATTTATCACTTGTTTCAAATACACAACAATAATAATAATAATAATAATAATAATAATAATAATAATAAATAAATAAATAAATAAATAAATAAAAAGTTAGGGTTGATGGAAAATTGAGCACAGTAAGTTATTTTGATTAGTTGAATCAGTGTTTTTTTTTGGTTGTTGTTGTTGTTTAGAGAGCCACAAGGTCGGGTGATGAGAATCGATTCCAAAATCTTTTTGAACTAAAAGAGGAGCTCTAATCACTTGAGATATCTCTCACTTTAAGTTAAATCAGTTTTTCCCTTGGTAGTATTTTGGTGCACTGAGATTATCATGGAAAAGGCTCAACATGATGGGGCCCATCACAGTTAATTTCAATTGCTTGTAATTGTTATTGGAGTAAGGCCCATCAAAATTTATGGATCGGTCCCATGATGTGGCCCAACCCAGATACCCAGCTTAACTTTGAGTCTGTTATCTCAAATTCACTATCTCAATTCTCAAAATTGCATTGGTTGTGTTCTTCCCTCTCCATCACTCCATGCATACCATATAAAAACTACAAAATAAACAAATAAATAATAATATTAAAAAAAAAAAAAAAAAAATAGATAGGAAAGATAAACAAAGCTAGGAATGTTTTCTCTCCTAACTAGACTGTAACCTTTTTAAAAAAACGGAACATTAGCTATCTATAAAAGGGATTATATTTTCTATAACGAGCTTGTCTATAATGGCTTAACAAAACAACAGCCAAAACAGCATAATGTGCTGCTCAATTGGCTTCATATATATAGATATGACAAGATTGAAATGCAGTAAAAACTACTCTCATTCTCATAGATTATACGAATTATTATTTGTTGTTGTTAATGTTGAGGCTTGAGGGACTATCTTAGGTTTCTAATTGTGAATTTTATGATTTGCTTTATAAAATAAGAATTACAACAGAAATTAATAGTAAAAGTTTTGTGTAGAACGAATTCACGTGAGTCCGGTCATACAAACAGAAAAAAAAAAGTGAGGAAAAAAAAATCTTAATGGTCAGAAATTAGATAATAATAGTTAGATATTAGATTATAATGGTCAGAGATTAGATTATAATGATTAGATATTGAGGAAAAAAAATCTTAATAATCATAAATTAGATGATAATAGTCAGATATTAAAATATAATGGTCAGAAATTAGAATAAAATGATCATAAATTAGAATATAAATATCAGATATTATATTATAATTGTCAGAAAATATGTTATATATATATATATATATATCAGAAAATAGGTTAAATATATCAGATATTAAAAAATGGAGTATCTACCTCACCTTGCCGGCATTGATGCTCAGCCATGGATGAATGATGCTCAGCCATTTTTACTTTAGCTTATTCTGCTTTGCACCACAACAAATTAACACCGGATACCCCCACCAGAGCAACCAAAAACCGGATTTCTGTGAAAGGTCCTCTAGACTGTCCTGCTACCGCTCAAATGGGTCAAGCACCCACCCACTCACCCCAAACAACACACTTTTTCCTCCAAAATCCTCACATTCCATATTTCAAATGCATAAAATCCAGACCTACTATTGGATCAAAAATGAAGTGAAAACAAACCAGTTGATTCAATAACAACACACTGCTAATTTTACATCTTCAATCACTTTATTACTAAAGCTCAGCTTTTAGTGCAGAAACTGTATGCGTCTACGATTCAAATTCAGTGATTATAATTATCAGATAATACAATAAAAGGGTCACCGGCATCGAGAAATGGGTGGGGGAGGGTCGCCGGCGCCGGAGATGAAAGGGGAAGGTGGTTGCCAGCCGCCGACAAGTGGTAGGTAGTGACAGTGGGTGGGGATAAGTGTTTGTATTATAATTGGATTCACGTAAAACGATTTCACGTAAAATCTTCCCAAATTAATAAAATATAAAAGGGGCATGTGTCAACCATAAATTATGATGAACCCAAAAAGGCAATAATTAGAAAATAAAGAAAACAAATGTAAATACTTCAACCATTAATTCTCCTCTAGAAGATGACAAAAATAGGAATCAGCATGAAACATGAATTGATTAAGATCCGAATATGCTCGTTGCAAGTAACAATTAAATTACGTGGTCAAATAACATTGTATTAGGTCGTTACATAAAATAAAAAAAAATTAAAAATTAAAAAAAAAAAAAAAAAAAAAAAAACTACGTACTATGTACTTTGCATTTTCTTAGAGTATTTTAATTACATGATTAGCAAAAAACACGCAAATTAATAACTTACCCATCCTAGCTACTAAAACAGTGCTTTGTTATTACATTAGCTGTTTTGAATATTTAACTCTTGAGTCTTGACTTCTTCAGGATAAAATGGTGCATGAATACGTCTTCTGAAGAAAACAATTGTTTATTTGTTTTGCATTACGCAGTATTTTAAATTTTACTCTGAATATTCGTCCTTGTGTTAATTTGATTGACCAATTTTTTAAAGTAAAGGGGAGCTACGAATAAGAGAATGATTTTGTATTAACATACTGGATCTGCTTCTAGTGTTTCGTTGATTCGTTCTAATATTGTTGATAAGGCATTTGCTAATACGGAGTATATATGATACGATATGAATTGGATCATACTTGTATAATACTAATGATAAAATTAGACCTTATTTATTGTAGCAATAATTAGCTAAAACACATGATAAACGTTACTAAAAAGTATGCGGCTCTTATTAAGGTAGAGATTTTATTATTAAAAAATAAAAAATAAAAATAAAGGACGTTAACAAAAAGGAGTATTTTGATGGTCATTTTGGGTTTGAAATGATCACATAAAAACTCTCAACAATGAATTGGGCCCTATTGTAAATTAAAATAATTGGTACAAACAAAAAGAATTGGGTCCCAAACCCCAACCCATTCCAACATTCAATCATCCCATTAGCAATCTCTAGGTCCATCAAGGTGATCAAACACCAAAATGTATTAATTAATACAGAATAAAAATAATTACTTCATATTAAGCTCGCATTGAATATATTAATTTCCACCACCAAATAAGAAGACGCAATACATTATTGACTAGAATTGAGTTTTATTGTGTTATTAGTTTAAGTTCCGTGCCATGCACGGGTTTTATAAAATTATTTAACAAACTATAAGATTAATTTAACAATTATATATTAACAAAGAATTACATTTATAAACTTCAAAAAAAAAAAAAAAAAAAAATGTTTTACCCTTTTTTTTTTTAATTTTTTTTTTTTACAATGATGCATGTAAAGGCTATTGATGCGTTAGACTTTATAAATATGAAAAAAAAGGGGGTTATTGATTATTTAGAACCCATACTATATACCTTATCATATCCCTATTTTGTTGATACAATTTTGACATACACATTTGTTTATACAAGTTTAATTAACTTTAACTTTATTTTTCTATATATAAAAATCAAATTTTTAAAAAAGAGTGAGCTAGTCGTAGGTTTTTATTATAATATATAAGTAAACTAAGGAACATAATGAAACATCAAATACTATTATAAAAAAAAAAAAGAAAAAAAAATATATTAGCATGAGATTATTATAGAAGTAAGGCTTTTCCTAATAATATTATTAGCATGAGAATATTATAGAAATATTAGCATGAGAATATTATAGAAATATTGGAGAATATTACAAAAATTACTTAATATAAAATATATATACATATAAGAATATTTCATTAAGAGAATATTACAGGCTATAAATACTTTTCTTGGAAAATTGACGAAATAAAAAAAAAAAGACAAAAAAAAAAGGAAAGAAAAATTGGAGGGAAAATTTTTACCTAATGAATGACATGTGTCATCAATGGTTTCGCTTTTAGTATTAAGTTATTGTTTTGATACAAATTCTTAAAATTAGTTCATCATCAAATACTACCTTATAGGTAAATTGGGATAAGGGGGAGAGAAATAATGAGATAGAATTTCATACTTACAGTGACTCGCAAAAGTGGTCTTATGACGATAAGATGGTCTCATAAAAATATTTCTTATTTTATTAATTTAATAAATTTTTTTAATTGATAATAAAATTCGCTTATTAACAATCATACAAATTAAACAAAACCATAAGACCAAAAAAGTCAATCAACCAACAACTAATAATCAAATAGTTGAGTATTTTGATCAATAAAGAACTTTATACTCCTATATTGTATCCTTAAAATTGGATATACTCTTTTTCACATAACTTAGCAAAAGGTATCATTTCCTCCAACCTTTCCCAATTTCTTTCTCATAAAAAAATTGGAGTTTGACTAGTTGGTATATTTTTTTAGACCTAATTTAATTTTCATTTACTTGGAAAAGTTTCTCTCTACCTCTTTCATATAACTATCAATTTCTTCCTCATTTCATCTATTATTATTGGAAAAAAAAAAAAAAAAGCTCAAATTATTTTTAACAATGGAGGAAGTTGAAAGAGAAGAAAATCAACAAGTATTGAAAGTTCTAGAACTCTTAAAACAAGCATCTCATGATTTACAATCAAACCCAAGTCGTCAACCAACTGAGTCAAATTCATCCGCCATTAAAGCTCTGTTAGAGCTCGAAACAGAGTCAGACACCATTCTTTCCGATCCAAGTTTATTTCAGCTTTCGCAACATCTATCATACCTTAAAACCCTCGTTGAATCACTCAATAAGACTTGTGGGTATAGTTTAAGGTCGTTTCTAAGGCGTAGAGTCTCAACACATCAAATTGTTCGAGTCGCTGAGTCGATTGAATCAGAGATTCAAGCTTGGATTGATCGGGAGTTTATTGATTCTCTTGTGAAAGCGATTCGTAGGTTGGTTTTAGAATCACCAAATTTGGTGGAAGAATCAGAGTTGTTGATCAATCTATTGATTCAATTTCAGAACAGAGTTTCGCAAGGATTTGATCGTGAATTGCAGGATTTAGTGCTGAAAGCAGGGATTTTTCATGAGTTGGAAATGTGTTTGATTAATTCGAGTTTATCAAATAAGATTAGAGAAGAATCTGCTTTTGCAATTGAAGGATTAATAAGGTTTAATAAGAATGTATTTGTTGGTCAAGTGTTAATGGGTCCAACAATTAAAGCTTTGATTTCAATGTCATCAAGTTCATCATTGAAAGTTCTTTGCTCTTTGATCAAGTCAATTAAAAGTCCATTAGTTGATGAGATTGAATCAAACAATGAAATTCCGAGTATAATTGGGTTCTTAAGGTCAGATAATTTGGCAATTCAAGAACTTGGGTTCGATTGTGTGCTTGAAATCGGGTACTTCGGGCGAAAAGAAGCGATTGAGGCGATGATCAAGGAGGATATAGTGAAGATACTGGTGGGATTGCAAAGATCAGAGCTTGGAGGAGACTTAATTGATGTAAGAGAATGTGAAACAGAGGAAAACAGGGGAGAAAAACAGGGGAAAACAGAGGGAAACAGGGGAGAAAAAACAGGGGAAAACAGAGGTAAAAAACAGGGGAAAAGAGAGAAATATTTAGAAAGACATCAATTTGCAAGTTGTGTTGCAAGATTTGCAGTACAATTAGAGGTGGGAGAAGGTTTGAGGCAAAGAGAGAAGAGGAGTTTTAGGCAAGAAATTTTGAGAAGAATTAAGGAAGCTTCATTTTCTGATGCTGAGGTTGCTACAATTCAAGCTGAGGTTTTGTGGGGTTCTTTTCTTTGATTAAATTTTTGTAGGAAAATTTTTAGAAATTGTTGGGTTATGTTGAAATTTAGTATAGTTTATTTTGGTTAATCATTGTTTTTAGGGTGGTTGTAAGTATTTGTGTATGTAATGTAAAAGTATTTGTTTGATGGGGTGAAATTTGATCATTTTTTTAACAACAACAACAACAACAACAACAACAAAATGAAAAATATACTTTGTGATAGCAGAAAAATTGATTTAAATTTCCTTAATTTCCCATATAAAAAGTGATTTTTGTAAGCTGAGGAATTTCAATTGAGTACAAAGTTAGCCATTGAGTAATGATGGTTTTAATACTCCGTATTGATATAATATGAGTTGTCAATCTTGCCGTGTATAAAAATTTTACTTAGCGTGCTTATATATTTAGTTTTTTTTTTCTAATTAATCATACTTGGAGAGTTATTGTAGAGGAAGTTATTCTGTACATTTTTTGAGGGGGAGGGGGAATGAGTTTTGTACATACAAACTAAGCACCAACATCAATGTGAAAAGATCAATTCAAAAGAAATTGTTCGAGAGTATTTATCCTCGTACTAAAAACACTGAAACTTTTTATTCAAAAATTCTATCAGAAGTAGCATGTGAATGTCTGATCAATTGAAGAACTTTTACACAGTTTTCTTATTAGAGCTTCTTTCATACGGTATTATGAAGTTGGCTTCAATAATTGACTTGAAAACTACCACACTTCTTTAAGGTAAATAGTAGGGTCCATTAAGGCTCATTCTCAGGCACTAGAGACAGCGGACGGGGTGACCCATCCGCAAACTCCATACTCTCTTCGTTTCTAAATGTAATTTTGTTCGCGATTTGTATATCATGAACATCTTTGTACATGTGTATCACTATATGTGAGACGAATCTAATAGGACTCATGATCATAATATTCTTTTCAAGTGATATACATAGTATTCAAAATAAAAACAACATTTAAAAACGCGGATTATACACGGCTATTTTGTCATCCAAATAAAAGGTGGTTTCCAAATATTACTACACGTGTGCATCTCAACACCAACAAAAGCATTGAAACAAAAACAAAAACAAAAACAGACTGTTGTGCTGGATCACCTTAAACAAAAATATATTGATGGGAAGTTAAAAGTGCTCTTAATTTCCAGAGACTAGTATACTGTGAATTGTGATGCATTTTCAGGCTGAAATACATACACTTGTGATTGTATGGATGGATTATAAAATTGCCTCCTAATTCCTACTCTCATGATCAAAATGAGCAAGTACTACTCTCCTCCCTCAAAGAACTATACAAACAACAGGTTGTATCCCTCGAATCTCACTAATCAGCAAAATTGAAACGTAAATCTGTATGCTGCTATAAAAAAGGCTGATAATTTATCGGTTTCTGAGGGAAGGACGCCCTATGTATGTCAATGCTCAACCTAAAACTCCAGAAGTAGGCAGCAGGATGATTTCATCCCACCTCCTGAGCTTCAGTAAGTTGAGATTTATGTTCCCTTTTTCGGAAAATAGCCCTGGCAATAGTGAACACAGCGATGAAAGCTATTTGCACATGTTCAGAGCTAGAAGTCTTGATGGAAACTTGTCCCATATTCCGTTTATTCAAATTTGCATTAACTGACATTCTTGTACCTCGGCTTGGACGGAACTCTGTCTCCAAATTTCCACTCAAGACTAACTCATTCTTAAAAGACAGAACATTCATGGTCATACTGACCTTATCACTCCTCACTGGGTAGTCTCTCCCTCTTAAAGTAGCTTCAAGGCTCCCGCCGTATGCAGCTTGCCCGCCACCCTCCAATCGACCTGCATTAACTGCCAATTTCAGTCTTTTACCTAAGTGAAGGGAATCTTCGAGCTTAGTACCAATGTAGTACTTGTTCTGGAACGATGTCACAGAAACTCCACACCCAGCAACATTTTGCTTCAAGTTTCCTGATTTTGCGTTGCTTCGAACAGTGTAGACCATATCACGGCCAGATGATTGAACATCAAGGCCTATAGAGTATGTGGGGCCCCTGGGATCTGTATAGGCTGCAGCACACTCAGAGTGAATACTGAAATCATGCTTGTCCTTGCTCATTTGTCCAGAAACTGAAGCAGTTAAGTTCCTTTTAATCTCAACGGCTGTTTCCAAGTTTACTCCGTCAAAGCCCACATCATGGTCCCATCCATGGGGATCTAGCACAGGCCTCCAAAGCCATTGATCACTCATTACAACACCTCGATATCTGTATACAGGTGAATCACAGTCAAAACTTGGAGGGACTGCTATATCAGGGAGCTGTACAGCCTCTGGCAATGCTTCAGGATCATCAGTATTGCCTTCAGAGGGTAAGATTTTATCCCCTAAAAGCTTTCTTTCTTTCCTCTTGCGTGACTCTTCCTTCAGTTGCTTCTTCAAAAATAAGGTTTCTCTGTAATCTAGCTCATCAAGATAATCTTTCTTCTGAGAGTCACTCAGCTTTTCAAATTGAACTTTTGTCAAAATGCGGATAGGAGGTAACTGATCATACTCATCCTCTTCACTATCTGAAAGGCAATATTCATCAACTTCATCTGTCATTGAGGGGCGCTGCTGGAGAAAAGACGAAAGCAGATGGGGCAGTGAAGGCAGCCGAGAGTTATTAGATGGCCCAAGTTCAATGCTGTTTTGGAGTCCCAAAAGGGAATTAGCATCACCCAGTACCTTAGTGCACGTGCACAATAACAACAATTGTCGTTTCCAGATCTGCCCATTCGGAAGTATTCTTCCTCCTGAGGTATTTGTCCTACATGAATGGTTTTCAGCCAAAACAACCGGGTTTTCAAGCTTGGCATCAGAAACCACCAGCTGTATGTATCTTTGCAAAAGGTCTGTGCAATGGGTCACATATGATTCATAATTGATGGAAGAGCCAGTGGGTCCCTCAGGAAGTTCTGCAGCAGCGTTCGTCATGACAAGAATGGTGTTAAACCACATTGCAGAACCAAAAATATCTGTCATAAGCCTTAAGAGGGGGAAGTCATTATACCCCTTGCTCATGGTATCAAGGCGTTCAAGATACAAAACAACATCTGGAGGATTTTTTTTAATGTACCTTTTTATAGAAAGCATAATTTTCCTGTTCCTTCGTGCATTGCGTGTAGAAGATGGCCAGAATCCAGGAGTGTCAATAACTGTTACCTTAATATCATCCACAAAACCAGTAATCTCTTGGATGCGATCCGTAGCAGGCTTAAAAGCATTTGTCATAGCCTTTGTCTGATTAAAAATCGAGTTAATTGTAGCACTCTTACCAACACCAGTCTTTCCCAAGACAAGTATTCTCAAAGAAAAATCAAGTGCAGGTCGCCCAGCAGCCTCCTGTTCTGTTGCTAAAGCTCTAGCTTTATCACTTCTGAGATTAATTCTACTTAAATCTGATTCCCCTGCTCTAATCAATGTTGCTAGATGAATCCGGTATAGGACCTTAGCCACAAGTATGTCTTCAGGTGATTGCCTAAGCCGTTGCAGAATACGGAAGAAATTGATTTGAAGTGTCTCGATTTTAGATAATGGATCCAACTTTATTCTACCAGTAGAATTGGGAGAAGGAGAGGGAAGGTCAGTAGAATCCATTGAGCTTTCTTGACCCCTGTTGGAAGAAGGCAGCAAATCAGCAGTAACATGTGATGCTATAACCCCAGCATTTTGTGCAGAGCCTGTACACACCAAGAGCAGCATCACATAAGAAATTGTTCAAAACTAATGGTACACTACACAAGTGAAGTTTCTACACCAAGAATATCTATCATATCCTAAACATACTCTGCTATAACAGTATCAAATGTTTAAAGTTTCATATTACATTTTTTCTTGGAAAATTAGATTCATATTACATTGATGTAACATGTATGATACAAATTGCATATTACAAAGAGCAACTTGTGCTACATGGCCCTCAAACCCGAACAACACCAGGTGCAAAATAAATTCCAAGGGACAAGCCTCCAATCTAGCTAAAAGATCTTTTTTACTCATCTTAACGTGGGAGTCCTGTGAAGCGAGGGGGAGAAGAGGGGGGGGGGGTGCTTGGAGTAGTGTGGGTAATAGAGGTAGAATCTAGCTAATGTGTGATGAATCAAACGGGTCAGCCCAGGACCTCTCCCCTACAAGTTTATACCCGGAGGTCCAAAGGAAGCAAGCCAAGCAACCAAGACCAAAAAGTCAGCAGCAACAAAAAAGAACAAGAAGACAAAAATAATTAAGAAGCATCTAAGGAAAACAAGCAACAAGCCCTTATTATGTCTAAATATGGTTTTGCCATTTTAGCTAATTATCACATGTATTATCTAAGCTTAATTCTATAAGTATGGTAGTAGAACTTAGTAGTAAGTATCCAGATATTGAGTGAATTGTATTGAGAGTTGTGACCTCAAGTTACAGTGTGAGATTAATGGCCTAAAGCCATTGCTATCCTTCTTCCTTTAGTCAATGAAATCTAACACTCAAGCTTCCTTCTAGTAATCTGAATTCGTATAAATTGCTTGCAATAGTAGTGGTTCATTACATAATGCCAATCCTTTAATTTAGAAAATTTTAATTATCAGCTATGAGGTGGTCAAATAATTGCAGCAACATTGATGTTCTTGTGTGTTACTACTTATTGCAGCTTAGAATCCAACTGCACAAGCATCAAAAATTCAAAATCACCTGGGTGCAACAGACACAAAAGGCCCAAAGCAACTGCATTTATAGAACTTTCTTTCTCCCAGAAAAATGAACATAAGGGGATAGCATCTAAACCAATATAACCTCAATAACTTCTTTTTTTTTTTTTTTTTTTGAGGAAAATATAACCTCAATAACATGCTTTCCCCTAATAATGTTTAAACACAAAAAAATTGGATGCATTTTGACAGCAGGCATCAACAGAAGCACAAAACTGAATACCAACAACATAAAGACTCAGGTAATATTACACAGACTTAAGATAAAGGGTTCTCACAAAGCATTGTGTAAGGAGAACATTCTATCAATCTAGTGGGATCAGCTGTGGTGTAAATAGGGCTGGTACTACCATACAAGTAAAAGTTATTAGCAACACTCAATAATTCACTTATTAGCACTTCTTGATGGCAATCTATCTGGTTACATAAAAAATGCATCAAAACTAGCTTTCCAATAATATCTAATACTTGGCTAACATAAATTCCTCAAATTTTTAAGTTAAAGTACCTGAAGAAGCAAACTCCTCATTCTGGGGTTCTTCTTCCAAACTGCTAGACAAAGGCCTTGGCAAGACAAATGAACCAGAAACTAACTGAGCGAAAACCCAATCCCTGATGCTCTTCATCTTCAAGAAGACAAGAACTAGAAGTAAATACGAAGTAGATATCTAAAGTGATAACCCAAATTTTCAACTAAGAGAAGCTGAAAAGCTTAAATGAATAGAAGATGCTGAAATTGAATATAATTCAAGTAGAACACCTCAATTCCTTAAGGCTAGAAAGCTAAGTAGCAAAATGGTAGAAGCAACTGAACAAGCATAACAATCAACACAGTTATGTTAATTACTTTTAATCAATTGCATATGTAAGATTATCTTTTTGACTAGTGAAAGCCGAAAGCATAAGAAATGAAGAAACACAACTCAAATAAGTGATCATAGCAGTTCACAACCTTCCATCTACTTGCGACTTACGCCTTTTAGAAACGTAAAATTAGTGCTTCTAGCTTGGATATAATCTACTAACAATCTTTCAAAGATCCAAATGGTCACTGTGAAGTATACTTCGTAATAATAAGTTATCTTAGCAACGGCGATTTTAGTTACCTAAGACTAAAGTCAAATTGATTAATTGAACCATAAACAGATTGTTTCTCTCCTAACTGTCACAAACTTATCCAAAACCACAATACATATTACATCAGAAAACCTTCAACCCAGCTCCATTGAGATAGTGGCAACTGATATTTGATAATACACCAGCAAAAATACTACTGTACTCCATATGTTACAAGGATTCAAAAACTCATGCCAGACACGGGTACGTGTAAGTGTCCGACTCGACTATTTTGTATAAACAATCATGTTTTTGGTCTAAAATGAAGTGTCAAAAGTCCGGATAACATTTGTATACAACATCCCAATTTTCTCCATTTCTTATGAGTTATGAACGCACCAAAGACTATCAAACAAATTCAGATACCACTGAAAATAATCTGCATTCTTTATAGCAATTTCAGAAACTACCAACCAAAACATAATTACAGCAAATAAAAGATGCAAAATCAGATTATCAATCAATTAATCAATTCATTCAAGTCACATATTTTTTTCCATAATTTTCATCACAATGCAATAATTCAAAGAAAAAAAATTGAGGAAATTACCTTCATTCAAATGTTGACCCACGACCAATTAATACACAGAGACAAATGCCCTGATCTTGAAAGATTGAAAAATTCCATCAAAATTGAATCTTCAACTCTATAATTAAGGGGGAAATCGACGAACCCATTTGATAAAATTGAAGATAAAATCAAATGAAAAAACTAAGAACACTAACACACTATTCTACCTACACCACAAAAAGGCGATAAAACCCAAGCTAAAAATCAAATCTTGGGTATTGTGAAAAGACAGAAGTAAGTAAATTGTTTGTTGACGATTTTTGCGTCATACAAGGCAATGAATAGAGGAGTATCAGAATGTAAGACACAAATGAAAACCCAATTTTGAGATTGAGAAAAGAAGAATAAAGGGAGAGATAATGTTTTTGTTGTTGATGTGGCGTATAATTGGTTGGTGGGATTTTAGGCTTTGAGAAGCGACCTCAAGTACCCTTTACATGTGAATGAACCTAAAGCTGACCCGACTTGAACCCGTTTGAACTGATCTTGATTCAAGATTCAGTCTTGTGTCGCTTCGATTCGTCTTTTCCCCACTCTATTCCCTAAAAACACCCAAAAACGAGGTTAGCGGTGCTTCCTATATGCTAAAAAATGCTAAGTACTTGATTGAGACAAGTCACAAAGCCTAAGTGTTGGGGTGTGGAATGGTGCAAGGGGCGCGTGTGGCATGTGCACAAGACATATGCACCCAAGGACAAGGCATACAAACAGTTAGTTTTGTCGTTTAAGGGTATGTCGTCGTTGCCTTAAGACATGATGATTAAGGATGAATGAGATGGTTCTGGGCATTATCCATGACTCCCAAGGCCCTTTGGGAACCCATGGAAATACCTAGATGCATAATCTTGCCGGGTAAAAAAATGATGTACGGAAGTCAAATTTGAAGGCTATAAAGCTTATAATACACGAAATCGGAGCAATTTAGGAGGTATCGGGACCCGGTGTCAGAAATTCACGGAATTGTGTGGGGTGCATCCCAGGGTCATATGATGTTGTTTGGACCCATATACGACCATAAGTCGGCTACATAAGGCCAGAGGCGTGTACGAAAACAGGTAAATTAGATGCTTAAAGTCAAATTGGATGGTTCCACCCACCCAATTGGACTCCTGAAGGGTATTAGGGTCTGTAGGTAGCTTCTTGGCAATTTTTGTTTCCGGGTTAAAAAAAAGTTGAAAACTGGCAAAATTGAAGGCGCATTTTGGCCAATTTCAGAGGTTTCGGGACCCGGTGTCGAAAAGTGTCTAGATTCTAGGGGATACATCCCGGGGTCATATAATGTCGTTTGGAACCATATATGATCATTATATGTTGTCGTAAATATCCGTGGTAGCCTCGAGTTTATGAAATCGGTGCAAGTTATAAAAGGGTAAATTGATAGTTTAAAGGCATATTGGATGGTTTTACCCACCTAAATGGATTCCCGGGGTGTATAAGGGTCTGTGGGAAGCATCTAGGCAATTTTTGTTTTCGGGTCCAAAAAAGTGAAAAATTGTCCAAAATTGAAGGTTAATACACGATTTTGTGTCAATTTTTGACATTTTTTCAAAAAATGAACTGAATGCGTGGGGTGACTCATGCGGTTATATAAGATGGTTTGAAACCATAACACAATTATAAAGATGTCTATAAAGTACCAAGAATGAGTTTTGTTTCCATTTTGAAATTCATGAATTTTTGAAATATAATGATGTCATATAAGTAAAATGATGTGATGTGGCTTGAATATAATGATGTCATAAAAGTATAATAGCCTTCAATGTTAGAACGTTAATAGACCGATCGGTTATTATACTGCAGTACAAGCAAGTAACAAGGAACGGATAACATATAACTAATTAGACATCACAGGAAATAAACAAAAACAAAAAAAAAAAAAAAAAAAAAATTGTTGCAATTCAAATCAATTAACTAAAAGATGCAGGAGTTGGAGCAAAGTGGTTGGTTGACTTCACAAAGACAATAATAATAATAATAATAATAATAATAATAATAATAATAATAATAATAGTCAGCGTCATGGTCATGGTAGTGGTCATGGTCCGAATCCTTGCATTCTCCCAATGTCTCTATGGGCAATAAGCTCTCTGTATAGCCATTAAGCTGGTTGTATATATCGACATGGGTAGTATTCATTAGTTTTCGATTCCTAGATGATGTAATTATAAAGTATAGCAAGTAATTTAAGGCTATGTCATCTCGATTGTCCATTAAAAGCATCTCACCATCTTTCGAAAAGCCCCTTAGCTGAGCTACAATAATGTGATCCGGAAACGTAACTGACAGTTGTTCAGTCCAATACCCTGATATGAGTCAAGAGCATATATAAGAAATAATGGCAGGATGCAGAAGGTGCGAGCTCTGTTGGACAAAAGAAAATTGAATACCAGATTCCACAACACCATTAGGTATAGGCCTTTATACATTAGGTCTTTTTTGTTCGTCCAATACTCTACTTTTGTTCGTCCAATACTTTACTTCTGTTCGTCCAACACCATTAAGCAATTTTTGTGGCGTTCCTGTACCAATTCACTTCCTACCCGTGAGCTCTTGCACTTCAGACATATGTCTGATTCCAATTCGTGCCCATGGTGTCCCTCGATCTGTGAATCTAAAGGTCACACCTTCTTTTACTGCTATGCTGTAAGTGACCTCTGGCGTGAGCTTGACTGTGAAGAGCTAATTCCCACGGATCCTACTGAGGATTTTAAGGATATGATTGTGCGCTGGAATAAAATGAGCTCCAAAACGTGTCTGTAACACCCCCAAATCTCCCTCTACGTAAATACTATATTTATACGTATACAAATACCGTAGAGATAGACTTGGGCGTATTACCGCCACGTGAAAACGTAAGGCTTAATTAATTACTCAAATTGCAGTGGAAAAATAACTAACTTTTATTAATAATAGGAATAACCATAATAACTGTTTCAAAGTAAACTAATAAAAACTTGTCCATATATAAATAAAATTAATTCCTAACTATGTGATCCCAATCCCGACTCTAGTATGCGCACGAACAACTTCACACCTGAAATCAAGACTGCTTACCAAAATGGTAAACAGGGCGAACCAAAACAAAAGGAAAACAGATTAGCAAAAATGCTAAGTACGAATAAGTGCAAGGCATGTAAATACATTTATTAGACAAACATGCTTTCGAAATAACCATTTAAATTTAAACCTGTCACAAGTCAGTTTCCAAAATTAAACTTTTCAAAAATAATTAAACCTTCCATGTGTAGTAATATTCATCAATAAAAGCTTTCCAAACCAATAGATTTCCAATTTATAAACTTCTCAGTTTTTTGATATATTTCTAAACCAATTTTCCTCACCTAAGTGTGCACACCCCCCAAGCAAGTTATACTATACTCGAGGAAAGACCAGATCATACAAAGCTCATGGTCTTACTTAACCAGTCCCGGGTAGAGGGACAATTAAAATACCAAATACTCAGGCCCATAATGAGATGCAAATTAATTGAATCAAGTAATTTATAAATCAACAACTTTTATTAAATCGATCAACACTTTTAAAGGTTAAACCGTTAAACCGTAAAATTTTATATTTCAACTTATTATGAAAATCGTTAACTTAAAAATTCATACGTTTATTCAAACAATCATTCAAACAATCATTTACCCAAAACACGCATTGTATCAAGAACCTAGCCACCTATACGTACCTTGATCACGAGAATAATTAAGGTACGATCACTAAACTTGACCACGATCGAGGGACTCCTCCTACACAATTAAAATAACCTTAATTAATATAAGGTTAACAAAACTAACACAAAACTATGAATAATACTCTATTTGTGCATAAACTACCGAAATATTAACTTTATCAAATTGAAAAATAGCTTATGTTATTACTAAGAATAATAACATTAGTATGGAAGTGTAACGTTGGTATCATTAGTATCTTAAATTAATAATATTGAAAATAATGATAATACTCATGATGATGATGGTGTAAGGGAGTAAAGAGTCATCATTATAGTACTAGAATTCTTGCTGCAAAAAAAAAAAAAAAAGAAGGCGAAAGAAAGAAAATGCTAAGTCCACCTTCTAGCAAAGCAAGTCACGGCAGCAGGATGGTTTAGAGGCAACAAAAGGTGGCGGAAAAAGGTAATGTTTGGTCGGCAAAAATGGTGGTGCGGTTGTAGTGTTTAATTGAGCAAACAAGAAAGGGATAGAGAAGGGCTTGAAATTGAGAGTAGAGTAAAGAATTTTCTGATTTTTGGTGTGAGGACTTGTGAAGGGTTGAGGGTCTATTTATAGTGTTTAAGGGGTAGTAAGATAGAGTTAAAGGAGGGTTGAGATTAACATGGGAACATGATAAATGTAAGTTTGTTAAATGAATATGAGTGAAATTTAGTCTAGGTTAATTTATGTGGAAAAGAAACTAATGAAAGATATTAGAGAAAAAAATAAGATAAGTGTTAAATGTTTAGGGAAATAAGGAAGTAAGAAGATTAGGAGATTTTATCATATAAAGTTAGTTGAAGATAATACTACCTTCAATTCTCACGGCCAAATCCTTTTTTTTTTTTTTTTTTTTTTTTTTTTTTTTTTTTTTTTTAATAAAATCGAAAATCATAATAATATAATTAAATAAATATTTTAGATAATATCAAAATTAGTTAATACTTAATGTACATTAGATATTTCTCTTGAAATAGTTAGTACAAAATATGGACCGACCTTTAAAAGATAATTAAACCTATATTATTAATTTATAAATCCGAAAATAATTAGTTATTTAAATGATTAAATACTTATATTTGGCGCCAAAATTTAAAACTCATTTTGGCTCCAAGTTAAATACATTAGGAACTTTCCAAAATATTTTCTAAAATTCGGGGTATTACAATCTACCCCCCTTAAAAAAAGTTTCGTCCCGAAACTTTAATACCTCAAATTAATATACTGAATTATCTTGATTTAAAATTTAGTAAGTTTATGCACAACCTAAGGACTTGACTCAAAAGACTCACTTAATAAAAACATAAAAATAAAAGCGCGAAACTCTATTGCATTCTACCCCCCTTAAAAGGAAGTTACGTCCCCGTAACTTAACCACTCACCATGAAAAAGGTTAGGGTACTTTTTACGCATTTCTGCCTCAGCCTCCCAAGTTGCTTCCTCAACCTTATGGTTTGACCATAGGACCTTGACAAGCTTCACATCCTTGTTTCTGGTGCATCTAACTTTACTATCTAAAATTCTCACCGGTCTTTCTTCATAGGTCAAACTCTCATCTAGCTCAATTGTCTCTGGTTCTAGCACATGTGCAACATCAGGAACATACTTGCGGATTTGACTCACATGAAAGACATTGTGCACCCTTTCCAACTCGTTGGGTAAGTCCAACTTATATGCTACTTTTCCAACTTTCTGAAGAATCTCGTATGGCCCAATGTACTTTGGGCTCAACTTCCCCCTCTTCCCAAATCTCATCACCCCCTTCATAGGAGATATCTTTAGCAACACCTTCTCTCCTACTTGGAATTCTACATCTCTGCGCTTCTCATCAGCATAACTTTTCTGTCTATCTTGGGCTGCTTTGATTTTCTCCTGGATTAACTTCACTTGCTTAACAGTTTCCTCGATCATTTCAGGCCCAAGTACAACAGTTTCACTTATGTCACTCCAACAAACTGGGCTCCTACATTTCCTTCCATACAAGGCCTCAAATGGGGCCATTCCAATGCTTGCATGATGGCTATTATTATATGAAAACTCAATCAAGTCTAAGTGATCTTCCCATGAACCTTGATACTCCAATACACATGCTCTCAACATGTCCTCCAAGGTCTGTATGGTCCTTTCAGTCTGACCATCAGTTGCTGGGTGGAAAGCTGTACTCATCAGTAACTTTGTTCCCATGGCCTTTTGCAAACTCTTCCAAAAGTTAGACAAGAACCTCGAATCACGATCTGAAATGATATCTGTAGGCACTCCATGATACTTCACCACAAATTTCACATATGCCCTTCCCAACTGATCCATAGACCAAGTGTTTTTCATAGGTATAAAGGTTGCAGACTTAGTCAATCGATCCACAATGACCCAAATCGTGTCATTCCCTGCCTTGGTCCTTGGTAATGCCCCCACAAAATCCATGGCGATCGAATCCCACTTCCACTTTGGTACTTCCAAGGATTGAACCATTCCTTGTGGCCTTCGATGCTCAATCTTCACTTTCTGGCATGTTAAGCATTTTGCCACAAATTCTGCTACTTCTCTCTTCATGTTTGGCCACCAAAAGGCCTTTTTCATATCCTTATACAACTTATCCCCTCCAGGATGAATTGAATAAGGAGAGTTATGTGCCTCCTCCATCAGTCTCTGCTTAATGTCCCCACGATGTTGTGGAATACACCATCTCCCTTTAAATCGAATACTTCCATCATCAGCAATAGTAAAGTCCAAAACCTGCCCTCCCTCAATCTTCTCTTTTATTGCCTTTAACTTCGAGTCCCCCAACTGACTTTCTCTAATCTCATCATAAATAGAAGGTTTCACTGCCAAGGCATTTAACATCTTACTGACCTCTCCATGCTCCACCACTTCCAAATTCATCTTCTGAAATTCTACACACAACTGGTCTGGTAAAATCATCAAATTCATCAAATGATCGGTTTTCCTACTTAAAGCATCAGCTACCACATTAGCTTTCCCCTCATGATATTGTATATTTACACTATAATCTTTCATAAATTCCAACCATCGACTCTGTCTCGAGTTCAAATATTGCTGAGTGTAAATGTACTTTAGACTTTGATGATCTGTGAACATTTTACAAGTTGCACCATATAGATAATGTCTCCAAATTTTCAAAGCAAACACAATCGCAGCTAATTCCAGGTCATGGGTTGGGTAGTTCACCTCATGCTGTTTGAACTGTCTCGAAGCATACGCAATGACCCTCCGATTCTGCATTAAAACACAACCCAATCCAAACTTCGATGCATCACTATACACCTCATAGTGTCCACTTTCATCTGGCAAAGCCAACACTGGTGCCGAGGTTAACTTGTCTTTCAAAGTCTGGAATGCTTGTTCACACTCCTGGGTCCAAACGAACTTACATTCCTTCTTCATTAAATTCGTCATGGGCCTCGCAATCCTCGAAAAATCCTTCACAAATCTTCGATAATAACCTGCCAATCCCAAGAAACTTCGGACATCTGACACATTCTTCGGTGTTGGCCATTCACTCACTGCATTGATTTTCGAGGGATCTACTGAAATTCCTTCCTTAGAAATCACGTGACCCAAAAAGGCTACCTTTTCTAACCAAAACTCACACTTTGACAGCTTAGCATACAACTGGTGCTCCCTCAGGATCGACAATACTTTCCTCAAATGATCTTCATGTTCCTCCCTATTTTTGGAGTAGATCAAAATATCATCAAGGAAAACCACCACAAACTTATCCAAATATGGCCTAAAGATTCGGTTCATTAAATCCATGAATACTGCAGGTGCATTAGTTAACCCAAATGGCATAACTGTGAACTCATAATGACCATAACGTGTCCTGAAAGCACTCTTGGGAATGTCTTGCTCTGCAATTCTCAACTGATGGTACCCTGACCTCAAATCTATCTTGGAAAATATTCCAGCCCCTTTCAACTGATCAAATAAATCATCAATTCTAGGCAAAGGATACTTATTCTTGACTGTCACATTATTCAACTCACGATAGTCTATGCACAACCTCAAACTTCCATCCTTCTTTTTCACAAACAACACTGGAGCACCCCATGGAGAAGAGCTAGGTCGAATGTATCCCTTATCCAACAAGTCATCTAACTGAGTTTTCAATTCCCTCATCTCAGCCGGAGCCATCCTATATGGAGTCTTCGAGATAGGTCCAGTTCCTAGTACCAATTCAATGGTAAACTCAACATCCCTCACTGGTGGCATACCTGGTATTTCATCAGGAAAGACATCTGGAAATTCCTCAACTACTGGAATACACTCTTTCTTCTCATCCTCCTTTCTCACTTCCTGAACACTGCACATGTAAATAGGATAACCCTTCCTGACACAATTTCGAAATTGCAAGGCAGAAATGATTTTGATCCCTAAACTCTTCCCTTCCTTCCTATAAGTCACTGTCACTTTACCCGGACCCAACAATTTCACTTTCTGAGCAGCACAATCTATGTGAGCCTTATACCTTCCTAGCCAGTCCATCCCTAAAATCACATCTAGGTCTTGCAACTCAAACTCAATCAAATCTGAAGGAAATTCTACTCCACCTATGGTGATAAGTACCCCTTTATGTAACTTAGAACAATTTCTCACCTCCCCAGTTGGAATAGAAACATCTAGAGACACTACCAATGGACTCTCTAACTCTAACCTCTGGACTAGAGATTTTGAAACAAAAGAATGAGACGCACCCGAATCAAACATGACTCTAGCATTCAAAGAACAAACAAGGAAAGTGCCAATTACCACATCATTAGAAGCCTCAGCCTCACGACGATTCATCACGAACACACGACCCTTAGGGGCCCCTCCTGCACCGCTACTGGTTCCATTCCTCTGAGCTGATCCATTGGTCTGGGGTGGTTTAGGTGGGTTATTGGTCTCCTGGACTTTCCCCATCTTAACATCCTTCTCCTTAGTGTAGCACTCATACTCCCGATGCCCCAGTTTCTGACAGTAACGACAAGTCACAGGGTTTCCCTCACAGTCCTTCCCTGGGTGGTTTTTCTCACATCTCTTACAAAAATAACTTCTCTTAGGCCTGGTGTTATTTCCATTCCCATGATTGTTATTTCCCTGTCCATTAGCTCCCTTCCCAAGGTTTCCCCTATTGTCCCTCCTGTTGGATTGCCCATTTCCCCCAGAACTCTCCCCAATCCTAGGCCTCTTATCAACTCCATGTGAACCCCCATCACTCTTCCTTTTCCCTCCAGCTGAGTTCTCTAACTCTCTCCCTCGGATCCCATATAGGTGGGCAGCTCTCCCATAGACTTCATCTAGTGTTTCAAAGGTTACCCCTCCCAACTTCCCCTGAAGACTTAGGGTCAAACCTTGCTCGAACCTTTGGGCTTTCAACTCCTCCGTTGGTACTACCTCTGGTGCAAACCTCATCAACTCAATAAATTTATTATAATATTCATTAATGGTCATATTCCCCATCCTCAGGTTGGTAAACTCCATGCATTTCTGCTTCTTCAGATACGCAGGGTAAAACTTGTCTCTTATTGCCTTCTTTAGTTCCTTCCATCCAAAGTTAGGGGTTTCCAAAAGCCTATCCCTATTTTGACTCCACCACAGATCAGCTTCTTCCCTCAAGTAATACACAACATTATTAACCTTTAATTCTTCAGGACAGTTAATAGCATCAAACAGTTTGTCAAATTCCCTTATCCAATTCTCTAAACTAGCAGGATCCTCCTTCCCAAGGTAAGTGGGTGGCTTTGCAGCTGCTACCCTCTTAAAAACTTCCCCAAACTGATCCAAGTCGTTGCTACGGTTCCCTTGACTCACCAGTTGGCTCATGTTCTCAGCAATGGTAGTTAGCCTCCTAAGAGTAGCGCTCATTTTGGAACCAGTGCGTCTACTACTTCCGGCTCTCAAAGACATCCTGAATAACTTAGAATAACAAATACACATTTTAAAAAAAATTCATTGAATTCTTATTAATAATTGAAACTTCATACTTAGCCACATAGGCTTATTAAAACAAATAATCTTGTCACTAGGAATTCATAAGGGCCACTATTTGGCTTACAAAACAAAACAACTTGCTACTAATAGAAGAAATCAGTCAATTATTATTCTGAAGTTCTCCTCTTGGTCTTAGCTTGCTGGATCATCTTTTCTGGCCACGTCACCTGTGTTTCCTGTGGAAAGTTGAGGGGAATCAGGATCTAAAAATTTAGCCATGTGGGTTGGATTTTGGTTTGGTTCAAGCAAAAAGGTGGGATTATATTCACTGTAAGTTGGGCTACGACAAGATCCATAGCTAGAATTGCGGTTCGGGCTAACATAGGGGTTAAGTTTACAGTTTGTGCTGTGGTTTGGACTAGATACTTGACCTCTTGGGATAGGGGGTTCAGGGAAATGAGGTGGAGATTCAAAGTCACTTGGGTGAGGGATTTCTGAGTCATCTGATGATGTATAGTCGAGGTGCAAACATGGAGGTGGTAAGGGTGGCATATCATGGTTTAGATTATTCAAGTTTTGTATTTCTCGAGGTGTAAGTTGAAGCGGAATTTCAGCAACTACTGGTCTTGGGGGTTGGCTCCATTCAACTTCAGTAAAATGTAAGTCTGCCTTAAAATTGGTTAAAGTTCCTAGCCACTTTCCTTCATGCATATAGGCATCTATGTTCCACAACCCATTAGGTTTAATTAAATTCTTATACTTTATTATTAATATATCGTATTTAGGTGTGTTGGGTAAGTGAACTAAGGCCAGTAGGATGATCCATGGTTCCTCAATCATAAATTTCATATTCCTCTGTCTTTTAATATCAGTAGCATGCCAAACAATGTCTGTTATAAAGTCACGCACAGAGATAGCATCCGATTTTACTAGCCTTTGATCAAAGAAATGTCTTCTAACAGTTTCCATCATCTGAGATAATACAAACTATTTAAGTAAGCAATTCAAATTTCCTCAAGGATAAATCCAAAATGAATACCAATGGAACTGAAATTCCATAAACACACAAATAACTAGACGACCCAATTTATACTTAGACTAATGCACATTAGCTGTTTACAAATCAAATAGTTTCAATTCATTTTATTTTCAAAAATAATAATGTACTCGATTCTTGATATTGGACGGTCAAGCCCGCGTCTCCCAGGAAAGTTACCTACAGCGTCGAGGAGAGCCTTTCCTAGACAGAGAGTCGTACCCATTATAGGCCTCCGAAGAGAACTCGAGCATCCTTTCTCAATCATCTTTACAAATAAGAAAATAGTTTTTATAGAAAATAATTTTACTTTCGAAGAATGCGAAACTCTATCTATCCTATATGCCCATCTTAAGTCTACCCATAAGTTTTATTTTCAGTTTTAATCTTTCTTAGACCCGGAAATCTGATACCACTTTGTAACACCCCCAAATCTCCCTCTACGTAAATACTATATTTATACGTATACAAATACCGTAGAGATAGACTTGGGCGTATTACCGCCACGTGAAAACGTAAGGCTTAATTAATTACTCAAATTGCAGTGGAAAAATAACTAACTTTTATTAATAATAGGAATAACCATAATAACTGTTTCAAAGTAAACTAATAAAAACTTGTCCATATATAAATAAAATTAATTCCTAACTATGTGATCCCAATCCCGACTCTAGTATGCGCACGAACAACTTCACACCTGAAATCAAGACTGCTTACCAAAATGGTAAACAGGGCGAACCAAAACAAAAGGAAAACAGATTAGCAAAAATGCTAAGTACGAATAAGTGCAAGGCATGTAAATACATTTATTAGACAAACATGCTTTCGAAATAACCATTTAAATTTAAACCTGTCACAAGTCAGTTTCCAAAATTAAACTTTTCAAAAATAATTAAACCTTCCATGGGTAGTAATATTCATCAATAAAAGCTTTCCAAACCAATAGATTTCCAATTTATAAACTTCTCAGTTTTTTGATATATTTCTAAACCAATTTTCCTCACCTAAGTGTGCACACCCCCCAAGCAAGTTATACTATACTCGAGGAAAGACCAGATCATACAAAGCTCATGGTCTTACTTAACCAGTCCCGGGTAGAGGGACAATTAAAATACCAAATACTCAGGCCCATAATGAGCTGCAAATTAATTGAATCAAGTAATTTATAAATCAACAACTTTTATTAAATCGATCAACACTTTTAAAGGTTAAACCGTTAAACCGTAAAATTTTATATTTCAACTTATTATGAAATTCGTTAACTTAAAAATTCATACGTTTATTCAAACAATCATTCAAACAATCATTTACCCAAAACACGCATTGTATCAAGAACCTAGCCACCTATACGTACCTTGATCACGAGAATAATTAAGGTACGATCACTAAACTTGACCACGATCGAGGGACTCCTCCTACACAATTAAAATAACCTTAATTAATATAAGGTTAACAAAACTAACACAAAACTATGAATAATACTCTATTTGTGCATAAACTACCGAAATATTAACTTTATCAAATTGAAAAATAGCTTATGTTATTACTAAGAATAATAACATTAGTATGGAAGTGTAACGTTGGTATCATTAGTATCTTAAATTAATAATATTGAAAATAATGATAATACTCATGATGATGATGGTGTAAGGGAGTAAAGAGTCATCATTATAGTACTAGAATTCTTGCTGCAAAAAAAAAAAAAAAGAAGGCGAAAGAAAGAAAATGCTAAGTCCACCTTCTAGCAAAGCAAGTCACGGCAGCAGGATGGTTTAGAGGCAACAAAAGGTGGCGGAAAAAGGTAATGTTTGGTCGGCAAAAATGGTGGTGCGGTTGTAGTGTTTAATTGAGCAAACAAGAAAGGGATAGAGAAGGGCTTGAAATTGAGAGTAGAGTAAAGAATTTTCTGATTTTTGGTGTGAGGACTTGTGAAGGGTTGAGGGTCTATTTATAGTGTTTAAGGGGTAGTAAGATAGAGTTAAAGGAGGGTTGAGATTAACATGGGAACATGATAAATGTAAGTTTGTTAAATGAATATGAGTGAAATTTAGTCTAGGTTAATTTATGTGGAAAAGAAACTAATGAAAGATATTAGAGAAAAAAATAAGATAAGTGTTAAATGTTTAGGGAAATAAGGAAGTAAGAAGATTAGGAGATTTTATCATATAAAGTTAGTTGAAGATAATACTACCTTCAATTCTCACGGCCAAATCCTTTTTTTTTTTTTTTTTTTTTTTTTTTTAAATAAAATCGAAAATCATAATAATATAATTAAATAAATATTTTAGATAATATCAAAATTAGTTAATACTTAATGTACATTAGATATTTCTCTTGAAATAGTTAGTACAAAATATGGACCGACCTTTAAAAGATAATTAAACCTATATTATTAATTTATAAATCCGAAAATAATTAGTTATTTAAATGATTAAATACTTATATTTGGCGCCAAAATTTAAATCTCATTTTGGCTCCAAGTTAAATACATTAGGAACTTTCCAAAATATTTTCTAAAATTCGGGGTATTACAGTGTCTGCGAGGTGCTGCTTTGCTCTGGTTTATTTGGGGTAGGCGAAACGACAAAGTCTTCAATGCTAAGAATGTGCCTCACCTGACTGTGAAGATGAGAGTTCAGAGAATCATGGATGACTGCCTCAAGTACTTAACGAAGATTTATGGTGGGGTGGGTGTAAAGAAGAGGAGCAGCCCGAAGAAATGGAGTCCTCCCCCCTCTGATTTTGTCAAAATTAATTGCGATGCTTGTTTAAAAGATGAAGGTTGGGTGGGTTTGGGAGCTGTGGCTCGTGATGAGAATGGGGACGTTCTGTTTGCAACAACAAGAAGAACTCGTGCTAGATGGTCACCAGAAATTGCAGAAGGTAGAGCCATTCTTCTAGGCCTGAAGCTTGCTCGCAGGTTTGGGATGAAGAATCTGGTGGTGGAATCCGACTGTCAACTTGTCATCAATAGGCTTTCAAAGGCTGCTATTTTTCTCTCAGACCTCGATTCTGTTTTAGATGATATCATGTTTGCTTGTAAAGATTTCAATTTTGTGTCTTGGTCACATGTTCGTAGAGATGGGAACTTTGTTGCACACCATCTAGCTAGGTTAGTACCCTTTGGTTTTGAGCAAGTTTGGGAACATCATTGCCCTTCTGATGTTGCTCCTTATGTACTCATGGACAATTTGTCCAATTCCTAATTATTGGTACTCCTAGCTTTTTCTCAAAAAAAAAAATACTCTACTTTTGTTTGTTGGGTATTTCTAAGCCCATTTATTACATACTTTGGGCCAACTAATTGCATTGTATTTTAGCCAACACCTTATTTAGTCCAATACTAGATTAGTCTCTTCAGAAATCTAATTTTAACATTTTTTTTTTTTTTGTGTAATATAAGTAATTGGGAAATTCTCTTTGATACTCTTGTGTTTTTAATTTTCTCCGTGGTGTACAAAAACGTTATTATCTTTAGTGATCATGAATTATTAATTTCATTTAACCAGAACAATAATATTAAATTTTGATTTAAATCTTTAAACGTTAGTTTTGGACTAACATGGCATGGCTCGTGCCCATCTATAGTAGTTGTCGTGCCTTTCAAAATAAGTTCAAAAAAATAAAGGGGCTTAGAGTCTAGGACATCTCCATAAACATTTGTCGAATCAAAATTATTTTGTATATATTTATATATATTCCATTACCAATATTCACTCTATGCCTAAATCTAATTAGACAGTGAAACTAGAAATAAAAAGTTACATATTAAATTTTCACAATAGAAGACTATAATAACAAAAAACTACATTTCTAGACATACACAATTCTCAAAAATTTCCCCAAAAAATTAAAAAAAGAAAAAAGAAAAAAAAAACCCTTATACCACAAGTTTTTCATGATGATTTGGATCAATCCTTTTATCCTTTCTTAACATCATTAGATTGTTGCTTCGTATTATTGTTATTGTTATTATTAACGAGTAATGAAGTCGATGAAGCAGGTTGATATCCCATAGCATGGTAAGGATATTCTGAAAGAATTTGGACCACTTCTCGCATTGTTGGACGTTCAACACTATTCTCTTGGGTGCACAACATAGCAACAAAGAACAAATGCATCGCCTCGTCTTGGGGTACCGCGGTTAGCCTTGAATCAATGATAAGAGGCACATTTTCCTTACGACAATTCGTTTGAACTCTTGACCATTGCACTATGTCCACCCCTTCTCCAAAATCCCCCACAGGGCGACGTCCAGTCAATAGCTCAAGTAGTACCACACCAAAACTGTAAACATCACTCTTCTCGTCCACCCTTAAAGTGTACGCATATTCTGCACGTCAAATTAATTGATAAGTTAGATACTATCATAATATCATATAGTAAGATAATACAACTACAAAAAAAGACGGCAATATGAATAAGAATCATGCATTAAAAAATTCAAGTATCGGATACTAAACACATTAAAGAAGTCGCATTCTAAAACTGTCCGAGACTTTAGAAAACAAAATCATATATTTGAATCCTCGAAAGATTCACATCGAATCAACCAGATTAGATTCTTAATACACCCAACTCGAAAATTGCTATTTATGTAGATATTTTATTTATTATTTTTTTCTGAAAATTCTACTTAACATACATATAGGCACAATTAAGACACTTAACTAATCGAAATTGTTACATTTACTATATTATTATAGCTTTATAGGTACCCCTGAGTCAACTTAACATACAATAAAACAACATTATATTCAAACACACACAACCCAACTCAACTAAACTTGTTACAAAATACAAAATATTATCCATTTGAACGTAAAACTAATCCAAACAATTTGATAGTCACATCTACTATGTTGTTGTATTATACGTACATGACGAAAATGAGTAATTAAAAAAAAGGAGAATCATAATAGGCACTTTAATTTCTTTATGTAAAGAGAAAACATTAAGGGGGAAGTGGGCACGATAATATATGTGCATGTGGTATTCACTTTCACAGCACACGATGGATGATAGTGTCACACTGGCCCAGAGATACTAATCAGTCAACTTTGCTTTGCTTCCTTTTTTATTTATTTATTTTTTTTTTATTTTTTTTTTTCCATTTTGATTTTACTTTTAAGTTTATAATTTTTTTCATTCTTTAGCTGTTTTCCATAAAATTCTCCCCAAAAATATTTGCTCCTCTGACACCTAACAATTCACCAACATTTCATCACATATAGCCCCCCCACATCTTTCACTTTAGCCTCGACAAATCATGGACTACCCTATTACTAAAATGTGTCCCACACCTATTACTATGCATGAATAGTTCAAAATCTAACTCGATTGCTTTAAACCATTACTTCCTCCGTTTTATATTATTTTATAACTAGCGATGATTCAAATCAAGCATAACACGTACACAATCCTAATTATATATTGCGGAGTATGTATATATATATTTATATGTATTTGTATTTAGTTAGGTCAGTTTTATCATGTCAAACTAGAGTCTTAATTATTATGAGTGTAATTTGTACTAGTAGCGTGTATCTAGGGATGCGAGTGACGGTAGGTTTAAAATAGAGCTAATGATGAGAGTAATGATAATGTTTGGTCGCATTCATTGGACATTGAGAATGAGAGTACAATGCAATGTAACAGCTAAGCAGCCTTTTTGTAAGGTTCAAAATAGATCCCAGTTTTGGAATTTTACACTCCCGATAAATGTGTACAGTATTGTTGAATGCTTTTTATCCTTCAAATTAAAATAAAATTACCGCCATAATAGTGGAGTAATTTATTATTGTATGAAAAGAATTTGAGAATATAAGACAAAAAAACATGTATTGATTAAAACTGAGCTATATCCTTTTATTATAAAATATAAAACTTAGAAAATAAAATATTATTGAGTATTAATGTATTATGAAATACAAAAATAGGTAGATGTGATATCATTTCATGAAAAAAAAGCGACAATGTGAGTATAGATTTATTTATAAGAAAATGTATGTATATGGATTTAAATCACTTGACACGATCAAAATAAACACTTCTATATTTCTCGTATAAGTTACTCTTTATATATCATGCATTACAATACGTTACTCTAATTTTCTAGTGCTACCCCGTATTATACAAAGGATGAAGTAATACTTAGGTTTAAAAATCATTGTCAGTTAATATCTTCATAAATATTGTGTAATTTTAAATACAGTAATGATAGCATACACACAACAACTAGAAAAATAAGTAGTACTCGTACTCCATAATATGAGTACAAGTATTATTATTAATTTATTATTATTATTATTATTATTAGAATTATTTTGGTTTATTTTTTGGGCATGTTTACCAACAGCAGACAATCACAATTTACCAAAAACTATATAAACCAAAGTGGGCCACTTTTGTTTACTAACAAACTACTGACCAATTGACAGAACTTCACAAGTTCACTCACACTATAAGCATTTCATATAAATTAATTAACTAACTTAACGAATTTATGCAGCAATTAATCTTAATTTTTTTTTTAATTAATTAGTCCACTATATCATGTAAGGACATTAAAAATTTGTAAGCTAGGAAGAGCTAAACTGCAACACTCAATTGAGAGAATGATAGTCACATACCTGGAGCTATATAGCCATATGATCCAGCAATTGCTGACATGCACTCTGACGCGCCGCCCCCGGACAAGAACTTGGCTAGCCCAAAATCCGCCACGTGTGCCTCGAAATGCGAGTTCAACAGTATGTTGTTGGATTTTACGTCACGGTGAACTATCAAAGGAGAGCAATCATGGTGAAGGTAACAAAGTCCCTTAGCAGCCTCTATTCCAATTTTGTACCTCATATTCCACCCTAGGAACCCTCCCAATTTTTTACCATGTAGTGCTTCGCCAAGGCTCCCGTTCCGCATGTACTCGTACACCAAGAGATTGGTGTGCTTGTTAGAGCAGAACGCGAGCAACCTGACTATGTTACGATGTCTTATCTGTCCAAGGGTTTCAATCTCGGCTTTGAAACCATGATCGTGCCTATTGGGTCCGAAACCTAACAACTTTTTTACCGCGATTTCGGACCCACAAGGCATTTTACCGTGGTAAACAATCCCCGCACCCCCTCTTCCAATCACATTGCCATCCTTCATGCATTCAAGAATATCCGAGACGTTAAATTCCACCTTCGTGAAAGTAGTCATTTTCCAAGAATCTGACCTCTTTTTAAAGGATTTTGCCTTGATAACCGCAGCCACCGCGAAAATTAGGGAGCAAACCAAAAGGGCAAGAGCAAAAATGAGCTTAAACTCACCACTACTCGATTTCCTACTTGGAGTTGGAACCAGGGTTAAGTTACAAGGGTTATTCAAAGACGACCCACAAAGTAACAGGTTACCCACAAAGGATGAGGCATTAAACACGGCAAATTGCCCTGATTCGGGCAGTTCGCCCGAGAGGTCATTAAAGGAAAAATCAGCACTCGTAAGACTTTTCATAGACCCTATCGACACGGGTAACGTACCATTTATGTGATTCCTAGACAAATTCAAGTAACCCAAAATTCGATTACTAGAAATTTCAGGAGGAATTGACCCAGAAAGATTATTTTGGCTAAGATCAAGATATGTAAGATGAACACAATTTCCAATTTCAAGAGGGATTAACCCAGAAAGATAATTTTTGCTAAGATCAAGCTTAATCACTTGCTTAAGCTGACCAATAGACTGTGGAATTGGACCAGAAAATTGGTTACCCTCAAAATAAAGAAATTGAATTGAAGTAAAATTGGACAATGAAACAGGCAAAGGCCCTGATAATTGATTATTCGACACGTCGATTTGATCTAATTTAGCAGGATTGAATGACACAGGATCAACATTTTCAGGCAAATTACCTGAAAGATAGTTGTTTTGAAGCTCTAACAAGTTAAGTTTGGGTAAGTAGACCAACCCATTTGGGACACTACCATTAAGGTAATTTTGGCCTAATCTTACCCTAACAAGACTAGTACAAGAGCCTAGATTTTCAGGGATTGGTCCAAAAAGAAAATTATTCATCAAAATTAAGACACTAAGTTGGTTAGAATCACACAAATTTGAAGGGATAGTACCAGTGAGTTTATTTGATGACAAATCTAGCTCTTGAAGCTTCCCATTTTGGCCTAAAAATCGCGGTATCTCACCAGTGAAGTTGTTCTTCCACAACTTGAGAGTGTCCAAGCTAGGCAAACCATCAGCCACATAATCAGGAATTGACCCATGTAACTTGTTCATGAAAAGATTGAACAATTTGAGGCTTTTAAGGTTGATAAACTCTTGAGGTATCTCCCCACTAAGCTCATTAATCGAAAGATCGAGATTAACTAAACTTGTGAGGTTCCCTAATTCATTAGGGATAGTTCCTGAAAGATGGTTCATATGCAAGTAGAGTGTATCAAGGGATGCTAAATTCCCTAACTCTTTCGGTATCGGACCGGATAATCCACAGCTTGATGCATCCAATTGAACAAGATTAACCAACTTCCCTAACTCCTTAGGAATGCCACCTTCATACACATTGTATTGCCCTACATAAAGCTCCCTTAAATTTGTCAAGTTACCCAACTCTTTTGGGATACTTCCTTGAAGATCATTTCCTCCAAGAAACAAATACTCTAAGGAGATCATGTCACCATAAATTCTTGGGATTTCACCAAAGAAATAGTTTCCTCCCAAATCTAAATGCCTTAGTTTTTTCAACCTTGTTACCCCTGAAGGAAGAGGTGAACTAAGGTTATTGTTATTCACATCAAAGACTTCCAAATTCGGCGTACATGAAAAGTTCAAACCCTCCAACCCACCGTTGAAGAGGTTGTTAGATAGGTTGAGGAAGCGAAGATTTTCTATGTTATCAAGTACGACTTGTTCGAGTCTACCAGAGAAGTTGTTTCCTGCTAAGGAGATATGAATGAGGCTATCTAAGGTGGCTAAAACAGGGGAAACAGAGCCTTCAAGGTTTAAATCAGTTAAGTCTAATGAGATTACTCTCCCATTTAGACACTTAACTCCTTTCCAAAAACAAACCGAGCTCGAATTCGAGTAATTCCAGCTATCTAATGAAGGGTTTGTGTCAATAAAACCTTGCTTAAGAGTAAGCAATGCTTCATAATCTGAGGCTAAAACATGGGATGATGAAGATGATGATAACAACAAGAAGAAGAAACAGAGGATGTTGAATGATAATATTACTAAATTTAGCAATGAAGTGAACATTTTACTGATTTATTTTGGTAAGAAAAAATGGGCTAAAAATACAAGTTTTTTAGTGTATGATGAAGAAGAAGAAGAGGATAAACATTTTGGAAAGATTTATTTATTTTGAAGGGTTTTTAAGTGAGTAAATAAGAGAGTGTAAAAGTGAAGAGAATCTGGGAAACTTGTTCTTGAGGTGTGAAATAGTAATGGAATCAAACATCCTCTTAAGAGAGAAAAGAAGAGTCTTCAAATTTAAGGTAAAGATTTTTGCTCTATTTCTTTCTTCTATCTTTCTGTAAAATGGGATGATAAAGAAGAGAAGGGTGCTGCAAAAAAATGAACTTCTGGGGCCTCTTAATAGTATCCTAGTATATATATACTCGCTCTGTTCTTTTTTTTTTTAATCGATTTTACTTTTTACGGTTTTAAATATTACTCCATTAATTTCCTTTTGTTTGTCTGAATTTATTTTATGAGGTATTAAATAAAAGAAAGAAATTATGAGGATTATAATAGCTAAAGTATAAACGTAATAATCTTTAAAGGACAGAGGGAGTATAATATTACACGAGGTATACAAAACATGGGTTTCAATGAAAGGAGAATTTGCTTTGAAAATATATTGACCTACTTGAAGTTGAAATTTTTTAGTCTTAGCAATAACAAATATGCTTACATAAGCTGTTATTATTTTATATTTTTGTTTGGATTTTGTAGCTTTGTTTTAGAGAGG
Organism: Chenopodium album; assembly: GCF_948465745.1. Taxonomy (NCBI): domain Eukaryota; kingdom Viridiplantae; phylum Streptophyta; class Magnoliopsida; order Caryophyllales; family Amaranthaceae; genus Chenopodium; species Chenopodium album. The sequence goes on along the minus strand of NC_137847.1, from coordinate 892,764 downwards.
CAGGCAATTTAATATATTATTTTTTGGTCATCTTTGGACGTAGTATATATAGATTTGATAAACAAGATTTTCATAAACAAGGTTGGTTGATATGCTCATAATCTTCATATAAAATAAAATAAAACACAAAACCTACTTTCTTGTATGTTACTTTTATTTGCTGCTTTCCTTCTAGTTGTTCTTCTTTCTTTGCTTTATTGCTTTAGTTTCATCATATTTTGTTTACCCTTCTCCTTTCTTGATTTCTCCTTTCTCTTCTTATGCTTTAATCTTATAAGTGCCATGTCGATCTTTGAATTTAGACTATATATTTTTTTATAGAGTTTTGTTTAAATCAACTTAAGTTATTTTGGATGAAAGAGTGCACAAAAGATTTAAATTATATCACAATGAATATAATATTGAGTTAATCTTGGATAAAACGTGAGGTATGTAACTTAAATCATTTACATGAACTAAATACAACAAAAGAGTTATGAATAACTATTTATAAATTTCGCAATATATGTGTATGAGGTTTCAATGTATCATTGGCTTTATACAAAGTATTAGTTATTGAAATATAATTAATTTAAGAAATATTATTATCATGAATTCGATAATTATATAAGTATATATACAAGTCAAATCAGTATTTTGGCCCAAATTCAAACTAACTCATAATCATTTACATTTTTGTCACGCTTGTTGGTCCAAGTATAAATTTAGTGGCAAGAGATTTATGTGTTAAAGTGGATGTGCATATGCATATTAAAGGTAATGAACCCTAAACTTATTTTGGATTTATGTTCATAAGAATGAAAAATAAAAATAGGCATTATTACTACTTCAAAATTGCATATAAAAGCTGTTTGGACATTGTAATCATGAGTCCTTCTACAACTTTTCAAATTTCGTTATCAATTTTTGCATTTTCTTTGGCCTAGGTTTTTGTTATAATTTGGGTTAACTTCCCTTATATCATACATAGGACCATACATGTTCTAATATACATAGAAGAAAAGATTCATTAAGCTACAATCAAGCTTACATATAACTTGTACATAGGTGACTAATATTGTGAGACGGTCTTATAAAATTATAATATAAGACGAATTCACTTTCTTCAATTATAGAGATCACTCATAATTGCGTAATTGATTAATTAATAATAAGAGTCAATCTTATTACTCGTGACTCGTCTCACACAATAATTACTCTTTTATTCGCGATGCTAATGATGCTATACTTGAACCAATATGTAAATCGATGAGGCAGCTCCAGGAACTTCCTGTATTATGAAATTAAAAAGTCCACGAAAAGAAAAGGCAAGAAGAAATAAAGCCGTTTGGATAACAGAAATTTAAAGTTGATCACCCAAAAAAATTAAATAAAATAAAAAGAAAAACAGAAATTTAAAGGTAATAAAGATTTTATGTGAAAAAAGAAAATAAAGAGATAGAGAGAGGAGAGAAGTAAAGTTGGATTCTCTTCTTCTTTGTAAAATTAAAATTCAATGTGACAAAAATACCCTTTAGCTTTAATCAAAGGCCATGTTTGCTTTTTCTCTTTTTATGCTACTTGTACTCTAAACTTATATGCTTTAGATCGGAGAGATGATGAAGTTACACTTTATATGATAATACATGAAGAAATAAGGAAAAAATAATTATAAAAAGATGCCGCATGATTTTGATCATATGAGGATCCACATAATAATTGTATAATATATAGTGAATAAATATTATAAAGGTGGTGAAATGTGGTAGACAATAATCATGATGAATAAAATGGTGTCACTAAGTAGAATAGTAGTTTCCATGATCATTAGCATTGGATCTTGTGAATTTTTGTTGATGTTTATAGGCATTAAGGTTGTGTAATCAATTACTATGAAAAGTTTCATCTTACATAATTGGATCGATGTATGTAATGTTTATTAGTATACAAATACACTCATCGTCTATTTATAATGTATTCAAATGTATTTGTCTTCTTATGATACCGAATATATATAATTGTCAATTTGATGATGCATGAAACACTACATGCGTGTGTACTCTTTAATGAAGTTGTACGTAAAATAATCTATGTATATGAAAATTAAAATGGTGGAGCTCTTCTAGCCAGTTAACATGCATATATATGCATGCACTTTATTGAGGATCACTTGCAATGGCAACAATCCTCAATTACACAAGAATTTTCTATGGATCAAGTCTCATTTCACCCAGGCTCCATATTGTGTTAAATGTAATACTGACGGAAAGAGTGAACCGATGTCCTAATAATGTGAATATTAATAAAAATGTTGAAATTTTGTAATATAACTATTTGAAAATTTTAGTTAAGAAGTGATCGGTCTCATTATGAGAAATTATAGTTTCTGTAGAAAGTTATAAACTACTCACTCATAACTACTCGTCAATCTATACAGACACTGTACACATGACACGAGCACCTAAACATATATTGAATGTAGATCAAGGTACTCCCAAGTCTATAAAAAAAGAACTTTAGTATCAAAAACCTAACAAAAATGAGCAGTTAACCATTATTTGAAATAGTTAAGGTATAATCATATTGATCCCTATTTCCGATCCTAAGTCCCTACATGACATGGAAAGGGTAAATACAGTTAAATAAAATGGTGAACAAGAGAGCAACTAGTAGAAGCTGAAAATCAAAAAATAACACAGGTAGATTTAGTGTTAATTGGGGGCCAGAAATTGATTTAAAGATTTGAAGACCCAAAATCTTTACTCCACTATAAATTATTGAAGACAATCAATAAGCAAGAAGAAGACTCTAATTAAGCCTTTTTTAAACCATAAATAAAACAACAAATTATATATCATTGTTAATATATCTTTGCATCCCCCCAACTTTTGATCAATTATGATCATGTAAACTTTTCTAGAGTTGGTGCAAGCTAAGTGTAATGTAACGTAGTAGTCAATCATATTCTCAAGATATATATTGAAAGTTACTTGAGTTTGCTTCACAATCAACCCACTACTTTAATTACACATAGCCATTATTTTTGGACAATTTTTAGCGTATTTAGGCATTGAAAGGAAAGAGGTTAGGATATTTTCAATGGACTCCATGAATTTCCGGGAGGTTATTTAGGTGGTTAAGACCATCTCTTTACACCAATCAACACAATGGAATTATGAATAAACAACATAATTGAACTAACCTCGTTCTCGAGATTTTGCATGCTAACCTATTTATTTACTTGTAGTTATGATTCCAAACCAACTTTTATGACACCGCGAGATCTCACATGTGTGCTCACTTTATTTTTAGAAATATTTTCCGAAATTGGTCCGAAATCGTTGGTTACACCTTCAATTCTATACAATTTTCGACTCTTTTGAATTTGGAAAGGCTAGGATGCTTCGAGGGACTAGACGAGATTTGAGGAGGCAATCCGGATAGTTGAAATCATCTCTTGTAGCTTTTGACTAATAATGCAACAGAATTACGAAATAGTATCATAATTGAATCGAACTCATTCTCGAGACTCTTTAGACCTATTGGTAGGCATGTTATGATTCAAACCCAACTTTTATAAGTTTAGAACTTTAGAGACACGTCATACACTCCTTCATTTTGTGGGATAATTTTTTTATTTATCTCAAAATGGGGCAAAGAAAATGAAATTGAATGGCCATTACTTAAAGTCTTAAATAGATCTTTTTGAAACCTTTGTCATTGATTTTTTTAGTATCACTTGAAAAATGTATACACCTACTATACATTTCATACATGTTATAAGTTCCATGCAATTAAAGACCAAAGTACCATAGCTAAGTGGCCAAGTGGATAAATTTCAATTTATCAACTTTATTACCTTTTGCCCTAGCTAGTTCATCTTAAGTTGGAAACATGTGCCTGCAATGACAGTGAATTGTAAGAAGGTAAAAGATGATGATTATTAATATATCATTACATTTGTCTTCTAAAAATGATCAAAATATAATTTTGCAGCCTGAAAATAAGGGTCCATTTATCCATTCTTAGAACAAAAACTTTAGCTTTTGTTCAATTGTTTTTTCTTTAAGACCTTCTTTGCCCTTTTACAATGGGACCAAATTCTTCAAAAAATGTGAAAATTAATTAATTTACTAGTTAATTATGGTATTTAAATATTTATAATATATGAAAGGAGCTTCTTTAGAAGATGGAATAGTCTTAAAGAGAGGGCTGAAAAAGCAAAAGCAACAAAATTTGCATTGTTTTTGTTCAATGCTTTCGATCTTCCACTTCAAAAAAGAGAATTCAAAGAAAATAAAAGGAAAATATGTGCCTTCTTTTTACATGGAAAAGAGTGATTGTCTTTCATGTTAACTCTCTTCAGAGGGAAAATGAAATTTTACAAAGAAGAATCCATTATCCATGCATCGAGAATTGTGCCATTGTGTTGACTGTTGAGTACAACAAAGCTACACCCGATTTGCATGTAACGGGTAAAACCACAACTTATTATGAAGCATCGTGCTTTATTAATAAATATGATTTTATTATTTGATTATGTAGTTTATTTTACAATTTTAAGTGCTTTTACTTTTATAATGATGTTTATGCTCTTTATGTTACTATTCATTTTTGACTGCTGGCTAAACATTTATAATTAATTTGACATAAGAAAAAATCAGTCAATAAAAAAATTAGTGTAACGGACAGTATAGAATTTTCATAATAGTTTTTGTGCTGTTATAATAATTTTATGTAAATTTATCCGGTAGAGGGGTAGACTCATTTTTGCTCGTTTTACCCTATGTGCATAAAAAAAATAGCTCGCAAACTTAGCATTACAATATACTTGTAGTACCATACACGACAACACAATCTTTAGTAGATTACACCATTTTATAATTTTATCTATCCTGAAATGTTGAAATTTTTGATACTATAGTAAACTGTAAACCACAATACAGCATGTTTAACATATAACACCATGAGCCATGACCAGAATAAGTGATGACATTAATTTCTTCAAATTCAGATTTTTTTGTAACATTTACAATAAGATATTATATGTTTAACAGGTTTCTGTACTATGATTAGTAGATTCCTACAAGACACTAATCAGCTAATCATCAATTTCATTGCCTACTTGAAAGAAGTCCAAGGTATTACAGGAGATAATAGACGAGGGAGCTCTATGGGCACGTGAAGCAGACACATACAATGAGTTTCTTCTACATCCTCTTCATCACACCAGGACATATTTCGCATCTTCTTGTTGCAACTGGATGCTGCTCTCATTCTTGTTTCTTTCTGACACTTCGAGCATGCAGCTGATCAAAGTGCGATGATGTTCACGAATTTCCTCTTAGCAAATGCCAACCACCATTTGTTTGGTGTTCCATTAGGTCGATAAGCAACACCCAGTAGTCTCCCACTCGTCTCTTCTCTTATCTGCTTCAGGTAATTTCTGAATAACACTGTTAAGGGGTGGGAAAAAGGTTGAGTTGCTCAATGTCATGAAATGGCGGGAAACTGGACATCAGTTCAACATGATATTTCAAGGATGATATCTGAGGAATAGAGCAGCAGTAATACACTATATAACCCAGACTCTTCTTTTCACGGACTCAAACACCCCATGTCAGATCCTCGACACTCTGATATGGGTGAGGAACAGAGGATACATGACAAGTCATTTTGGACCAAAATGAAAGGAAATAATTTTAGCATGACTGTAGGATATAAACATTTTTGATACCATAGTACCATACCAATATTACCAATACCCAAGTCTGAGTAAGTTAGGTGATACATTACAAGTTGATATTGTTTTATTGACAATCTCCAGTGCTGTTAGAACATAAAATGCCTACTTCATGACATCTGATAACAAAATGATGAAGCAAATCAGAGGTAAAGCCTATATAGAGTTTCATGTACAATTAATCAGGTCATTCTCCGGTTGAAGACAACATAAGCACTAAATTCTGAAATTGGACCTCAACAAATGCCTTTTGGATTATTGAAGCTGACAAAAAGGGCTCTGTATCCTAAAATTTTACACAAGTGCATTTTGGGCTGTCAAGAATGAAGTTAATATGGCACTAAACCTGGAACTTGTCCTTCAAACATGCATTTCCAAAGGGAAAATTATATTGTCCTAAATTCAATTTGTAATGCTGCAATCGTGTAGGAAACAAATGGTTCACATAAGCAGATTACACAACGAAAGATGCAAGTTTACATGTATTGTATAATAACCATAGAAGGGTAAAGAAAATTTACGTGCTTCCTGCTGCGATTTAGGAGGTGTAAATAAACCAGGGAAAGGAAACCCAGACTCTCCAGGGACGGGAACATCCTCAAGACCCAAGTTTATGATTGCCTTGGTACCTTCAGCCAATGTTCTGCATCCCTCGAGCCTCTTCAATGCAATGTTGATATAGTAAGTTAAGTAGATAAGCAGCTTATCAGCAGAGCTCTTTATGTCAAAATTCCTAAAGAAGACATTAGCACGGAAAAAGGTAATTGCTTCATCAACAATATCAGTGCTTTCTGCACAAGTTTGCACAACACACATTGATCAATAACAGGAGAAAATAGTTTGTAGTATTCATTTACGGAGTACATGAAATGGGTTCAAAGGAATGGTGATTAACCTAACCTTGATCAGAAATTGGTGCAGGACCCTTGATATGGCTTTTTAAAGCAAGTAGTGGACAACCACAAGCTTTCGTTACGCCTTCCTCATCAACAAAACTAGAGTGGTAAACCTATGATCATAGCCACAACTTATTAATTCTGCTAGCATCAAAAGCTTGGAAACAAATCAATTCGAAGTCCAAACTACAATGAATTTGCCTTTAAACCCTTGATTGTATTCTAAAGATTAGAAAAACCCAACTCCAAAACTACGTTCCACAAACTCAACTACATAATGTACATGTCTAGGTGTTCAAATCAAGCATTTTCCAAAGATCTTGCTGTTCACCAACACGAATGTTTCAAAGTGTATCGAGTATCCAACATGAATACTTAAGGTGAAACAGAAAAAGCACATAACATTGTATTATAATTTTAGATTTCAACATAAAAATCATATCAAATACGTGAATACCATAGAAAATTTAAGATTTTGACATAAAAATCATATCAAATACTTGAATACCATCATCAGAACAGAAAAATTCAGTTGGAAAATTCATGTATTATGTAGCTAAAGAAAGCACATTTACATAAAACTCCCTGATCAAAAGCAATCCCAGAAGTCAAAATTGTATAAATGCTTCAATTTCATTCAAATAACATCATAAATTGTATAAACAAGAAAATTCCCATCATTAACTAAATCCAATGTCATACAAATTTGATTGAACAAAAATAAACTCAAGTAAATAAAAGGGTGTTATTTTTTTCTCACCATAATGAGCTTCAGACCTCAATGTTGCAGAAATTTAGCCTTGCAAAGATCTGGGCACAACAGATTTTAATCACAAATTTGATTCTACAAACATCAAATCAAAGATATTTCAAACAATGGAAACATGAAATGTTAACATTTATATAAAATTAACAAGAAATTTAAAATTAACAAGAAATTTAAGGAAAGATGAGAACATTTTACCCGAATTAAAACTTAGAATTATATTGAGGTTTTTGAGTTCTTCCTTTTTTCCCACTGATGAGAGCTGATTTCATCGATTTCAGCGATTGTTAGGTAGTTGAGTTTTTTAGTGCTAGTTATACGACGTCGTTTAGGAGGACCACATATTATTTTCATTTTATTACTATGGTTAGATGATTCGTTTAATTAATACGCTTGAACATGAAAAATTAAAAACATAACAAGACTCGAACACGTTCAAATCGAACATAAAAAGGCTCGAATATGTTTATTTGTTCAAAACAAAACTATTAGGGAGTGTTTGGTATGAAAATTTGTAATGTAGGAAACATAAACAAATAAGTGTTCCGTTTCTATTAGTTTGATATGAGTTACAAGTAACAAATACCGTTTTCAAAGGGTAACAAAATCCCCCAAATTGTTACCCTTATCCAACTAGTGGAAATAAAATGTGTTTCCCTCCTCAATCATAAACTCCTCAATTTGTTTCCATTTCATAAAGATACCAAACATATATCAAAAGTAACGTGTATCATTACCCTTTCCCTTACTTATATAAATTCTTTCCATTCCATTTACAGAATTTATACCAAACGCCCCCTTACATTCAATTTTAATACTTCGTAATAAGGTCGCTAAGTTCATTAGAAGTGTTAATTTTTGAAACTAATACCAATGTCACATACATAAGCTTTGCCTCAATATAACATGACATGAATATATGAGTTCGTTGATGAGCTCGATTACTATAAAATTCATTCGAAAAAAGAGAAAGAAACTCGATCAAACGAGCCAAGCCCGAGCTCAAACATATGAAGTACTAATTATATGAACAAAATTTCAAGCTCAAATTGAAGTTTGGATATTTGAAATAATGGTGAAGAGATAACTACCTAGTAAAAACTACTATACGAATGAGACAATTCTGTTTGCACCAAATGTTAACCGAATAAAAGAATAACTAGATGAGAGAAATTCAAGGGAAGATGAAATACAATCAATATGCCTAAATCAAAGTAGAAAGATGTCGAATTTCACCTATACTTCTAAACTTCACATAGGAAGTAACTCAGGAATAAAGTCAGTACTGCTGCTACTGCTACTACTGCTGCTGTTACTATTGAGCACGACGACATGTCCACTCGAATCAATATCCAGAATAACTGAATCACCTTCTTGGATTTCACTTGCAAGCATCTTCTCAGCCATGCTATCCTCCAAGAGACTCATGATAGCTCTTCTCAGCGGCCTTGCTCCATAACTAGGATTATAGCCATCCTCCACCACTCTATCTTTGAATCTCTCAGTCACTTGAATATCGATGCCTTTAATTTGTAGCCGTTTGGAAACTTCCTTCAGCATGATTTCTGCAATCTCCTTGACTTCCAACTTTGTAAGCTGCCTGAACACAATCATATCGTCTAACCTATTCAAAAACTCCGGCTTAAAGTACTGCTTAAGCTCCTCGACCACCAAAGTCTTTATCCTGTTATAACTGCTATCGTGTTCGTCGTATGTCAGATCAAATCCCATACTGCGGCCACCTTTCTCAATTACACTGCTTCCAACATTTGAGGTCATAATCATGAGAGTATTTTTAAAGTTCACCGTCTTCCCTTTACTATCAGTTAATCGCCCGTCCTCTAAGATTTGCAACATCATGTTAAACACATCAGGATGTGCCTTTTCAATTTCATCGAAGAGCACCAATGTGTAAGGGCGACGCCTCACAGCCTCAGTAAGTTGCCCACCCTCGGAGTAACCCACATAACCTGGGGGTGAACCGATCAACTTAGAAACCGTGTGTCTCTCCATGAACTCACTCATATCAAGGCGGACCATGGCTTCTTCAGAACCGAAGTAGTAAGCAGCTAAAGCTTTTGCAAGTTCTGACTTTCCTACACCAGTTGGACCAGAAAAGATGAAGCTGGCAATTGGACGATCAGGATCCTTTAGGCCAACGCGAGAACGACGAATAGCACGGCTGATGGCTTTGACAGCTTCGTCTTGACCTATTACACGACCATGGAGATTGTCTTCCATTTTGAGAAGACGGCTTGATTCGTCAGCTGAAACTTTCTGAACTGGTATACCTGTCCAAGAGAAAACAATTTCCCTAATCTCTGCGTCTGTCACAACTGCTCCAACGTAGTCCATATTTGCCTCTTTCTGTTCCTTGTCTTGGCTTATGAGTGCAGATATTTGTACCTTCAGTTCTAGTTCTTGGTCACGTAGCTCACCAGCCTGCATATGGCAGTTTGTAAAACTGTTTAGCAAGAACACCACATATCACTGGCAAAGCATGAAAAGTCAGGCATTTTGCAGCACTATGTACTGAGAGAGAGGAAGTGTCTACAACACAAAGCCTCAAAGAAATAGACCTGCCCACAGAAGAAGGAAGCTTCATACAGTTCATAGTCAACCATAGCAGACAGACAAATAAACCTGACAACAACTCACCTGACCCGACCCAAACCCAACATAAACTGATTTGAATAAAAGGCCACTAAATGTCAGATCGAGAATGAAATTCACCTAAAAACTGAGATCGACCAACCCGACCTAAAAATAGCAGAATTTTGTTCTTAACCAAATAACCAGAACGCTACCTTCTAGAGAAGTGACTATGTTTAGAATAGAAGGATTAGTAGGTAATTAGGAGAGTAATTCAGATAGTAGATGAATTTATAAGCCTCCTTGGTCATTCTGAAATTCCAAGCAATATTATACTGAGGTTTCTGTATCCATCTTTTTAGATCCATACAGTATGCATAATTCTTGTATCTCAGGGTTAAGGACACCATTAAAATGGTTTAAAGACAAGGTCATATAAGCAGTGGAACTTGTACAGACATGAGTTCATGAAAACAAAATTTTGAAAGGACAGAAGCAAATTCTTGAATTTAAATCATAACTCTCTGGCGACCATTATAAAGAGCACACAGATTTACTCATCTTAGGGATCATGAAAGTGTGACACAGGTGCTACAATTTACAAGAATGAATAAAAAGGAGTATATCTCAGTAAACAAAACTCTTTACCTTCTCAAAATCTTGGTTGCGGACAGCAGTATCTTTCTCATTTACAATCTGAGTGACCTGTTTCTCAAGTTCTCTTACTCCTTCAGGAAACTGGAAGATGGGAGAAACAATTAAGGCCCCAACATATAAGTTTCAATCCCAAAACTTTGGAAGTATAAATTCATACCTCAGCATGGCGCAACCGCACATGAGCACCAGCTTCATCAATAAGATCGATAGCTTTATCAGGAAGAAACCTATCACTGTGGAATATACAGATACATCAGAACAAATTATAAATGACTACGGCATTAGAAAGGAAAAGAGCAGAAATATAAGAAGAAATGTATCTTATAAAAGTTTATTGTCAAACATGAAACTTTATTTGTCTTCCTTTTCCTCCTGAGAGTTGGGAGGGCTATGAAAGAAAGAAGTAACAAAGCTCCATACACTGTGGACTGTAGGAAAGGAAAACCAATATCAGTATGGTTTCACTGATCTTCATGAGTGAGCCTAAGTAAAAAGTGGATCATATTTCTCAAGACGAGTCTTAAAGTATAAAGGTTGCTTCATACCAACTAGCTATTGTGGGTAAACAAAGAAGATTCCAGAGATGGGGCAGATTGCCAACCTATGAAAGAAAGAACTGTTTAATCTGAAGCAAAATGGAATGAAAGTGAATTATTATTACACAGCTATGAGTAGTTTATGAGTAAGCAACCTACCCTTCCACCCCATAGATAAAAAGCATATGTAACCTGATTACTTGACAAAGTGGTATAGTAACTACGCATCAACTGGCTAACACTTGTTTTCAGAACATTGATCGTCTACAAGACAATCTGTAAGAGATGGATGATAGGCAAATTTGTAAGGAGCTGAGCAAAAATAAGGAACGAATACATGCCTGATGTACCGGGATGACAGTTCTGCTGCCGCAATTAATGCTTCGTCTGTATAGGAGAGCTTGTGGTGAATCTCATATCGCTCACGGAGCCCTCTGAGGATCTGTATTGCTTCATCTACTGTGGGCTCAGGCACTTCAACAGGCTGAAATCTTCTCTCTAATGCTGGGTCCTTCTCAATGTGTTGCCTGTATTCATCAAGCGTTGTGGCCCCAATGCACTGTAATTCACCCCTTGCAAGAGCTGGTTTTAACATGTTAGCAGCATCTATTGCTCCTTCTGCTGCCCCAGCCCCAACCAAAGTATGCACTTCATCGATAAAAAGAATTAGGTTATCTGATTCTTTGACTTCTTCCATTATCTTTTGCAGTCTACTCTCAAACTCTCCACGATATTTAGTTCCAGAAACAAGACGACTCAAATCAAGAGTAATAACCTGAAAGCAAAAAATGAGTTATAACCTGAAAGCAAAAGATGAGTCCTAAACGTCTATAACTGGGATGATCACTTGCAGATTCAATTCAAAGAGTGGACCCTGTAAGAAGCAATTTTAATTTTCATAGTAGTATGTTGCAAAGCAATATCAGCCCATGCTATGATAGAATAGGATAAATTCAAATACAGGTTGTTGAGTTGAATAATACAAGAAAAATTATTGCACACTGAATAGCTCCTTAATCTATGTGATTTTGCTGCAATATAAAGTGGATTGCTCACCAAAATTCTCTGAGCACATTAAACAAACAAGCATGGAGTATTCACTATATATCTCTTGGAATTCTTGTTCTTTTTTCATAGACATCCTCTCTAAAAGGGTAGACAGGAGCAGGTATGCCCCCATCTTCTCTATTAGCTTATACGGTTGAAAAGCAAGAATAAATATAATTGCACTATCTTTTCAATGTATAAGCTATCCACAAACAGTATTAATGCGTACAACTATTAAGAGTGACTTGCTATTGTAAAAGACTTGGTAGATTATAAATATACATGAAAATATTAAAATTGGAACATCACTTTAAACGTGCTCACTACTTTTAAAGGTTGTTCACAATATGCAATACATACCTGCTTTCCCTCGAGTGTTTCTGGAACATCACCAAGAGAAATTTTCAGAGCCAGACCTTCTGCGATAGCTGTTTTACCAACTCCTGGTTCTCCAACGAGGCACGGGTTATTTTTTGTACGACGACTCAATATTTGGATGACACGATCGATTTGTTTTTGCCTTCCAACTACAGGATCTAATTTTCCCTTTACAAATAGAAGAGATTCAGTTAAAAAACAATGTACATACTACATAAAGATATAGTAGTATATTAATTCAGTTTCTGATAGTCATCAATAAGTGTTCCAGTACATATTTCCAGCCACCAAAGAATAAAAGAGAAAGGTCTACAAGGGTTGTGCATACCTCTTCTGCCACCTTTGTTAAATTTGTGCCATATTCTTCCAATGTGAGCATACCAGCACCTGATTTTCCACCTGCCTGGACAGGCTCCTTTTCCTCATCCATCATGCTTATAATCTAGTTACAACATGGAAAATGTCACTCACATGAACAGAAAGCTTATGAAAACTCTTTACACACACAAATTAATCACCATAGATATAAAAAATTTACAATTACTAAACTGTTTGCGGATTTCTTTTGCATCAACACTTAGATTATCAAGGACGCGGGCAGCTATACCCTCACCTTCACTAAGCAATCCCAACAGCAAGTGTTCCGCACCAATATAATGTTGACCTTCAGCATACAAAAAAAAAAAACACACAAATGAATCTCGACCTTTGAGGCACACTAATGAACCTCCCCAAGCTTAGAGGCAGAACTTTAACTTCGGATGTATACCAAATACTTGAGAGACTGCTATACAATAAGTGTATGCAAAATGCAATATCATATAACAACCAATTTTCTCCTAGGAACTACAGCTTCAATAAACAACTATCAATAGCAAAGTCTTACCAAATTTTCGTGCCTCTTCCAACGATAACTCCAAGACATGCTTAGCACGAGGACTAAACGGAATTTCAATGGGAACAAATGCACCACCTCTTCCAACGAGCTTCTCAACTTCCAAACGCGCAATTTTCAAGGTAATACCCGCGGATTTCAGAACCTTAGCAGCAATGCTGGACCCTTCACCAACAAGTCCCAACAAGATTTGCTCAGTGCCAACAACATTATGACTTAATCGCCTCGTTTCCTCTTGAGCAACCAGTACAACTTTAATCGCCTTGTCAGTAAAACGATCAAACACCGCAGTAATAACACTCCTCCTTGGTTTCTCTCTACGAACCAACACAGCATCTTTCATCTTAGACTCAAACCCTACAGTCCTAGAGCTTCCCATAAACCCAAAGTCTACACTTCTAGAGCTTCCCAAAAACGGGGTACTCACTCGTAGCTTAAGTAAAGCTTGAGTTCTTAATCTAGGGTATTGAATAGGTGCTGTCATTCTAACAGATGGATTCATCATCCTGTTACCCAGAATTTTCTCATTTCTTCTTTGATGGTTTAATGAAACGGGTATCTTAAGCAAGTGAGGTGCAGAAATAGTAGCCATTCTTTTAATCTGAATTCAACAAGAATTCTGCATTCAGTACAATTTATCAACCAAGATAAGCACAATCATCAGATAAATTCAACAGTTTAACACTTGAACCAATAAAATTGATTAAAGAAAAACGCACTCGTTCATTATCATTTCATTCAATTATACTACATACAATCCAACCCAATACTAAAAATGGCAACATCATCATAATAATCTTAAAGAAGAGTATAACTCTAAAACCCATCAAGATTATCATCCAAAAAATTCAAACAATTAAGTTAACACTAATTACTATTGAATACTGATTAACCCATTAATCTAAACCCCAGCAAACACATAAAATTTGCTAATAAACCCAGTAATTACAACAACAACAACAAAAACAACAACAACAACAAACACCCAGAAAATTAACGAAAGATAGAAGATTACTGTTTAATAAAGATGGGAATTGCCGGCAGAAGAGATGCTAAACGCAGGAACCAAGACTCTGAAAGTAGAGAGGTGAAAGAGAAAATTGGTAATTAACCCAGTATTATTATTATTTTTTTTTTTGAAAGATTTAAGGTTGAAGTTAGAGATTTAAGGGCCCATTAATGAGCTTTTTGGCCAAGTTTCTACCTGAAGCCCGCAAATTCGACTAGGATTGGTATACAACAAACAACAAGATTTTGAGGTGGGGTTGCATTTTTTTAGCCTCTTTTTTTTTTTTTGTCACATTTTATTTTTAATTGGAGAATTCTTTTTGTAGTACTATGGGCTATGGCAAAATCCAATCTTGTGATTGTTTCCACGTATGGAGTACTCTGGTGTTTTATTTGTGGGCGATTTTTTATACTATATCCGTTTTATATTATTTGCAACACTTTGATATTTTTCCTCTCTACTTTATATCAAATCGTTGCAAATAATATAAAACGGAGGTAGTATTACGTTCATTTGTAAAGAATGTTTTGCTCAATTTTTATTTTGCATACGCATTTGAAATCATTAATATATTCACTTTAATTCACGTTTTATGTGATTATGTTATTTTTTTTATTGATCGGTTCAAACTATGTCAAAGCTCATAAAGTTTGACTAAAAATAATGGGGTATGTATAAAAGAGAGTGTATATATATAAGGAAATTGTGTTTTCTAGTCCTCTAATAGATGATATATTTTTCTACTCGTTATTTGGTGTAGAGCTTGTTCACATTTACTGAACTGAGCTGAATTGAACTGAACTGAATATTTTATGAGAGAAGGAAATTAGGAGCTGAACTGAACTGATTGGAGCTAACTGAAATAAACTGAACTGAACTGATTAGAGCTGAACTGAACTAAATGGAACTGAAATTAAGCTGAAGTGAACAGGCCCGTAGTTTTTGAAACAATATTTTTTTTTTTTTTTTGTTAAATTGCATTATATTTACAACTCGTACTTAAGCAATAGTTAATCTCTATCGCTCTCCCTATCACATTTTGGATCACCGGTTTTAATATTTCTCTCTCTTTTTATTTTTCTTTGTGCATTCTCTCTTTTAATCTTTCTACATGTTGCACCTATAAATAGCTATAATGATATCTTATGGTAATATTACTCGTAAATGATAAGTGGCTACGGAACCATAAAATAAATTTGATTATGTGTGAAAAGTTAATAAGCTCATCAGATTCACATAATGATAAAACATACTTATATAGCAACAACTACAATCTAAGTAAAGGATAGTTGTTAATTTAACTTTAAAATCATAAAGGTATGTTGTATTATTCACCTTATTTTCACTTATTTTATCTTATATCTAAATTTATCTGAACTTATTTAACTTTATTAAAAACTTATTTTAACTATATTTTGTACTTGAGTAACCTTTATCAGAACGTATTTTTCCCAAACTAAACTTATTTGAGCTTATATCTGAATTTATCTTATGAACTAATTAAATCTTGAATAAGTGGAAATTAAGTGAGCAAAACAGGCCCTTATCAATGTCTTTATTTTAACTACTATCTTTCAAATAAGCAAAAGAATATTTGCAAACGAATAATCTAGTCTCCATCATTTTCGATCTCTATTCATTTTTTATATGTGCCATTCAATTTGTTGTACATAGTTTATACAACCCTTAGTTCATAATAACTTATGATCTAA
Organism: Chenopodium album; assembly: GCF_948465745.1. Classification (NCBI taxonomy): domain Eukaryota; kingdom Viridiplantae; phylum Streptophyta; class Magnoliopsida; order Caryophyllales; family Amaranthaceae; genus Chenopodium; species Chenopodium album. The sequence goes on along the minus strand of NC_137847.1, from coordinate 876,554 downwards.
GTAATCATCACCAATAATCATAATATATTATTCGTCATTAATCTTGAGTATTTTGATAGATACTTGTAGTTTTGCTAAGCTAGCCACTTCAGTGATTAAAATATCCCGATTTATAGTTTCAAATAAGAGGGTTAGTCCAAAAATTCCAAGTCGGCACTAGATTGTTTTATGCTAAACAAGTCATACAATTTGCTACTTGGATGCTTCAAAAATTTGCTACTTGGAGCCCACAAATTGAAGGCAATTGATTTTCTCCCTTTACATTCTGTCTCATGCACAAACGTTCAAGAAGACACCACAAACATTGATTTATCATCTGTCACTATCATTATTTGAGTAGTTCTTATTATTACGTTCTTTTTATTGCATTTGATTTTCGCCAAAAGTAAGCCCTTGCAAATTAAATGCAAATATATCTCAACAAAAATCCTGAATAAACCCTGCAATTATTCTACGCAATATCTGCTTTCGATATTATGGTAGTTTTGCTCTACTTTTTATAAGAAATGTTATGATTAAAATGCTAGATAGTCATAAGTAGGCATATTAACTTTTTAGTGATAACAAACAAGAGCTGATTTGTCATAAATTTTGAATTTAATAGCTTTATGGAAAATATATAGATAAATATCTTATGGCGTACCCAAATTGAATCATCAACTACGGAGACACGAAATACTATATATGTAAAGGTGGTGGTTAGACCTAACAAAATTAACTTGCATATGAATTTCCCACTCATATCCTCTAATCCAATTCATATTATATCCGAAAGTATGTAGTTTAATTTAGATCAAAATCAAAAGTTAATATAACTGATATTGGTTATTTTAACATTATTAGCAAAACTGTATATTTAAATTTATAGGATTAAACACAAATAAACCCGAATTGACATATGACTCAAGTGGCAAACCTAATTTATTCATCAATCAAATATGACTGACCGAGGTGTTGATAAAATGGCAAGTTTACCAATTTAAGTGTACCATTTTGCTTAAAGAACGAACGTGAGAGCCAGAACTCTTTCTAAGACAACTTCAACTACTTTTGCTTAATTAGACAAAAATTCATGCATTAAAACTTATTCTATTTTCAGATGAACACCCTTTCATAATATAAGGTAATGAGAGTAACTTCTAATTGTAACTTTCAAGACAATCTTGCTTTAGCAAAATATAATTCATGTCATTATCAATCATATATATATGTCAAGACCACTAATGTATTTATGTTGCCTTAGATTAGAAGCAATGTCTATAATAAACATTCAAGGAAAGCAACTTTGATATCATAACTTCGATTACCAAAATTAAAAACATAATATTTCCGTCTCATTTTATTTGTCACGAACCATTATTTTGACACATATTCATGAAAACAAAAAAAAAGGAGAAATAAACAATGAGGTTAATATAGCCCAAGCTTCAATTCAGTACAATATACTCTCTTAAATTACTTGTACAAAATCCAAAATAACTAGAAAAATCAACATACAAATTGATGAAAAAGAAAAATAAATAACTGCCCATTTCACAATCCATTTTTTACTAAAACAACCTATAATCTTCAACCATTTAGGACATTAAGACTTTTATGCTTAATTAGAATCAGATTTTCTCTAACTAATCTTAATGAAATTCGATAATCTTTTTTTTGTTTCTTTCTTTTTTCAATTTTTTTTTTTTTTCACAGATTGATCGATTTTGAGGGCCAAAAGAATACAAAAAAAACTAGCTGTACAAGGGACTTCTTCCTACCAAAAAACAAATAATTGAACCATTTAAATCTAATAGATGATAATAATGATGATTAACACACTAAAATGAAATTAAATTAGACTTGTAAATGAGGAAGTCAGCATGTAAGGCAAGTTAGCTAACGGCCCTCGTTGGTCGGCTAGTTCATGTAGATCCCTAACAATCTCAAACACGGCCTCTGGTTTCGCCAACTTCAGGGCATTTTCCGACATCTTCTTAAGCTCATCGCGCTTGGTACTAAACCATTCTGCGACTATTCTTGCTGTTTCTTTAGGACTACGCGTGAATACACCTGCACCAGTCTCTACTACATACGGTACATTGCCTTTCTCCTGAAGTTAAAAAAAAAAAGAAAAAAGGGGGGCTAGATGTTAGCATTGAGCTATGAAAATCATGCAAAAGATTATAAGAGATTAAGATCTTTTTCTTTGTTTGGATGATTGGTGCATATAATGTTAAAACTTTGTATGGAATTTCGAGGTTTTAAGCCTATTGTATAAGGGTTTTCCTCGTTTAGGTTTGGGGTCGTGTCAGTTTTTGACAGGTCTACATGAACGAACAATTAATGAGATGTAAGCCAATGTATAAACTCACTTGTCCGGGAATGTAATCATTAAGAATGATTGGAAGACCCCTGATCATTGCCTCTGCAATCGTCCCTGGTCCTGCCTGTTAAAATCCGAAACCATTCAACTTAAGTCCGATTTTAGGCTTAAGAGCACAAGCAGGGGAAAATTGTTAAGAGTAATAGATGTTTTAAGGTTTACCTTTGTTATAATGCAATCACAAGCTCCCATCCACTTCTCCATCTGTTTCTCAAACCCTCTAACCTATAAATCAAAATGCGTTGTTATTCGACAAAACAAGTTATATTGTTAAGGTTAAGGTAGATTATATTGTTAAGGATAAGGCAAGTTACCTTGACCGGGATTTTCCATTCCAACGATTCAAGAGTAGAAGCTAAGGATCTATTACGGCCACATATAATGATCAATTGACCAATGGGTTTCCCAAGCTGTTTATCGAACAAGGACTCTCCAAGAGCCTTGGCAGTCTTTTGTACAGGTCCCATCCCTTCACCGCCTCCCATTAGTAAAACCGCGGGCAAATTTGGGTCCATCTCAAGCTCTACTCTCAAGTCATCCTGCAAGCAGAAGTTGTGTTAGTAACTGTTAAGCCTAGATCTTCATATAAACAAACACACACAACAAATTCGGAATTTCTTTAGCACAAGCACAATGCTGCCGCTCAGTGATATCATCAAATATGTGCTCAGACTGCTCACCTTTGAGAGAATAGCACGAGCAAAAGAAGGCCTAACAGGCAAACCAAAAACTCGGATTTGAGAGTCATCAAGGCCGTCTAATGAAGCCCTCTTTGCAACCTCCTCTGAGGGACAGTAGCATCTATTGACACCAGGATGAAACCTGAGAAATTAAATTGTTTCTGAATGTTAAAACCAATCTAAAGCAAAGGCAAGTAAGTTCTGATTTTCGAGTGATCAATGCTGATTGCCACTTACCAAGTTCGATGACAAGAGTTGAGATCAGTGATAACAGTTACAAAGATCACTTTCTTCTGAAGTCCTTGCCATTTCAAAACCCACAAGGGAATATGTTGCATAAGAGGATGAACACTAATTATAATATCCGGCTTGTATTCCATTAAACCAGCCTCCACTTCCCTTCATCCACACAAAAAATTTCCATCATTAACCATTTATACACCGTGTATTAGTAATTATTCAAGGAAGTCTATTCACAACTTTAGTTATCCACTTAACATAGGGCAAAATGCCCCTTAAACGAGCAAATCGTAGCTAGTGATAGTTCACCCCTAATAGTTGACTAATTGTAAGCCAATAAATAGGGCTCTTTCTAAAAGAAGAGTATGATTACCAACATGTAGTATTAGTCATTTCTTATAATAAGCATTATGAACTAGTAACAACCATGATTAAAATTATCAATTATTTCAATGGAAAAGGTCACATGCATGTCATAAATCATTTGGAAAAATCGATCATGATCACAATAATAAAGCTTCTATACTTTATACCTAATCTCTTTTTTTTAAGGAGCTAAAAAGCAGTATACACAAATTCGAAAGACATAACTGATAGATTCTTCAAAGGATTGATAATTTCGCGGAGAAGGTAATCTCCCATTTTAACAAGAAATTGAACACATCGTATAAGCAAAGACTAACATACTTAGCATAGAAGGCGGCGATTGCAGCAAGGTACATGGAGTGAATCCATTTAGGTGAAGTACTGTGAAATGCAAGGTTCCATAGTTGAACATGCTTCACCATGAACTTGTACTGTCTTTCCATGTCATTCAATGGCCATCCAGTATATTCTTTCCATACATCCTTTATAATTATCTGGAATTACAGTGTGACAACCATGTAATACAGATTTTATTTTTGAAAAAAAAAAAAGATTTAGACAGCAAGATTAAAAATAAAGTAGGGTTGTTTTTTTTTTTTTGTTTTTTTTTTTTTTTTTTTCTCTTTGTTTAGGGTATTGGACAACTTCATAGAAATTTCTCTCTTACAACATTTATGAAAATAACAAATAAAGGAAGGTTCATTTAGAAAGTACAACCAAAAAGTACCAACAAATTTAAAAAGTAAAAAGGCCAAAATATTTGTAGGAAATAATCACAAGTCAGGTAATTTACAACAACTGTTATAAAATTCACTTCCTCTTTTTTTTTTTTTTTTTTCTTTTTTTTTTCTTTTTTTTTTTTTTTTTTCCACATTAGATTCATAAATCTTACTAGGATCAAATTGTGATACATCTCCACAATCTAAAGCAAAATCAGAATTGTAAATTTGTAACTCTTAAAATAGCAAAATTTACCTCTATCAATTATGAATTTAACAAATTTGAAGCTTACAAATATCATTTGACTTCATAAGTAAAATTCAAGTAAGAGAATCAACCAAATGACAGCACAAAAACCCCAGAACCCACCCACAACATTCAAGGGAACACAGAACAACCCAGAAATTTTATAAGAAACCCAGAAAACCCCAGAAAATGTCAGAGAAACTCATAAAATCCAGCTGAAAAATCAACCAAATGACAGCACAAAAATCCCAAAAAAAATCAAGAAAAAAATCCCAGGAAAACTTAAGAGGAACAAAGAAAAACCAGAACATTTAAGAAACCCCATTAAAAATCAAAATCAAAATCCAGAAAAACTCACATTATATTCATCACCAAACTCTAATTTAAAAGTATCTCTAATAGCTTCAGCAGAAGCCCTGTGGCCCCCACCAGTATCACTCATCAAGATCAACACATTCTTTGTGCGATGAGCTCCAATTTGAATCATCTCCATTGTTGAACCATCTTCATCTTCTTCCATTTCATCAATATCCATTGAAGAAGATGAAGAAATCACAGAAGAAGGGTAAAAAGATGAACACCTTTTTTTACTGTAATAACCTCCAACTTTTGAAAATACAGAGCTCAATGAAGATGATCTTTTTGGTGAAATTACAGACATCACCATGTCAGAAATTAAGTATACCCAAACAAAGAACAATAATTTCTCACAACTTAACTTTATCCAACGGTCGAATTTATTCCGACCGCCGGAAAATGGGAGTAAAAAAGATGAAATCTTGAAAAAAATTTGATCAAAATTTTGAATTTTGAGCAACACCCAACGTTTAAAATTTTATAAATTTTGTGGGTTTTTGAAGGGTAGTAAAAAAGATTTGTTCTTGGTCCAAATTTGTTTTTTTGGGCGATTGAATGGTAGAAAGGGTGAGTTATTTTTAAGGGTGAGTTTGATGCTTGGAATTATTCCAAGAATTTTTATTTTTATAAAGTTGGAATGTTCTGATAAGTAGATTCGGATCTCCTATTGGCCCATAAACAAACAATAGCCAAGTGTACTTTTATTTAAAAAAAAAAAAAAGGAAAAAAAAAACATTTTCTATTTATTACTCATAATATTTCTTTTTTTTTTTTTTTTTTTTTGTCCTAGAAAATATTTTATGGGGCCAGAACCTTAACTGTGTAAATTTTGGTGCGAATAATATGAAGTTTATTCTTTGGTAAGTTTACAAATTGTTTAAGAGATACCAATAGTCCAATAGTATCGCCAACTTTGCCAAGTGGAAATCTTGTTGTTAATTTGTCACTCAATTATTGATCTCGGGTGCTTTAGAAGGAAATTATTGTGTATGCCCCTCAATTCTTATGCTAAATATCCGTTTGTCCATTAGGTTCTTGGGTGAAATATAAGCTAATTTTTGTTGTTCACTTGCTATTATGTTTTCGAGTGATTTTAAAGGTAATTTTTGTTGTTTGCTTGTTATTATGTTCTCGAGTAAAAAAATAAATACGTATATGTGTACATGTGAAAACACCTAAAAATTAGAGGTATTTCAATACTTTGTTCTTGTGGTACTTTTGTATTATCTATATAATTATATTCATCTCTAATGTGATTGGTCCGATAGGAAAAATATAAAATGTGAGTACAAAGATCAAAATTGAAATAATTATTTATATTTATAATATTATATAATAATAAAAGTCTTAATTTTATTGAATTTGAAATTGAAGCATTGGTTTCTCTTAAAATGGTGGAGTAAATACAAATAAATTATTCCCTCCGTTTCAATTTGTTAGTCTCATATACTATTTTGGGCGTTTCAAAAGATCTACCCATATTGAATCTATTCCACTTTTAACTTAGTTTTTAATTTCAATTTTATACATATTTAATTCTGATTGGTTAAATTAATTGATTGTGAATTAATGACATGACTCTAAGTAAAGAAATTATTCCATTGAATTATGCAATTATGTTTGATGGTTTTCTAAAAAAATCAAAAAAAATTAAATAAGGCAAAACTATTTATGAATTGTTTTTTACTTTAATGTTAGATTCCAAATATTCTTCTTTTCTTATTTTATGTAATTGATTCCATATAGGACTATCATATTGAAACGGAGGGAGTAGTTTGAAAAAGGCAATATCCTATATGCATACTTTAGAGTTTCATATAAAAAGCTAAAAATTGAATAATTGAGAAAAATTAAACATTAATTATACCGTTTACGCATATCTTTGTCATAAATTTCCAAAGGACTTACCATTATAGAAAATGCATTTGACTACTTGATGTTTATGAGCTGCTTATTGCATTACTCAATCGTTGTTTTAATGATCTTTGAGGGTAAAGATTTATCCAAAATGCAATTTCATATTCTAATGACTATTCAAATCCAATATGTCTACACATAAAAACTGTCATTTTCAGAATATGAAAGAAACTTAAATTAGTGATGTCAAAGCTCAACTATAAAGATATTCACCCTTAAATCATATCAAGAACTCCTGAAATTATTCTAAAAGTTATCATTTTCAATTTATTGTACTTGTCAAAATGTTGAGGACGATAACCGGGTATGGCAACATTTTTAAGTTGTTAATTAAGAGTACATTAGTGTTCTCTAATTATATTTATTAGCCCGTCCTTAATTAAATTGGAAGCTTTCTAATTAATTTTTTTTAATACTTTTATTACTCTGTAATAAATAACAAAAGATAAAGAGAAATCGCATTAATAACCTGATCTGAATAAATAGGAGTCGGAAAATTTGTACGAGTATATGGTATTTTTACGTCTCTTGTACGAAGTACGGAGTATGAAATTACAAAATGATGGTGTACAATATTTTTTAATTGTCCTAGACAAGTTGTTTGGCTAACGTCATATAGAATATCTTATGCTAAATTTTGTCATTAAGTGCATCACATTCAACAACTGTACTTGCTCAAATCAGTAGCTCAATGAGAAAACGACTTAAGCGTGTTTAAATATTGCGAGTTACGTAGTATAACTATAAGGATATTTTGCTAAATTTTGATACTAGGATTTATATTTTTAAGAAATGCTTGAATTTAAAAGGAAAAACAATTGACTTTATTGTTAATGTCATATGATTATTGATTAATAAATTTTATATGTTTTTTCCCAAAAGATACAGTAATATATTGACTAATACGGAGTATATTATGAAGTATATGATGGTCATGACTCAAATTTAGAAGGCCATATAAGCATTGCACCAATATATATAGCTAAAGCCGTGTATGTATATTTAACCATAAAACACACATTTCTTTGCCATATAATATTCGTAATGTTGTGTTTTATTGATCATGTAAAATATATGAATAGACAATCAAGGTATAATTTATAGCGGCAAATATAAGTTTATCTGTCAGATAAACAAATTTTTGTTAATCAGGTGGCATTTCTGTAAATATATTGAAAAAGCATGGTCATTTATTCAGTACTTTTGGTGAGCGGTCCAATTACTGTTTACAACTTGCATTTACGGTTTAGTGAGGAAATTACACATGTACCCCTCAACTAGTACATGAAAAGACGCATGTATCCCTCCATTGGTATTTGCAAAGACGATTATACCCCCAAATAAACAAATTTTGTTTATATGGGGAATTAGCTGGGCACAACTCAATTTATAGTATTCGTAAAGTCGAAATATTACTTAATTGCTTATCATAGCAAAGAGGGTTGAATATAAGTATATAAGTTAGTTAGGGTGAGTGGTTTAATTTAGAGTTAAGAGTTGGGCGTGAGACCAAGATTAGACTGGTGTTGGCTGGATTTCTTCATAAGAAATTATCAATTATTATTTAATTATATTCATATAAGTCGTAATATTTATTTATTTATTATAAGAAATGGCAGTTATTAGTTAATGTAGGCTCCCATGTTATCAATCATCATCACTATCAGCCAGCTCAATAACGGCTATCGATCTTTCTATTATACTGCCTTTTCAATTTGATGTTACTCCTCTTGACCTTTTGTGTATGTTTACTACTTTGTCATTATATATATACTCAGTACAATATACTTCGTATATACAGCGTTACATATATTGCATGGTTGTATATTGTTACATTTATTATAAGAAATGGCAGTTATTAGTAGTATATGGTTATTTCTTTGGTTGCATAGATTCACTTAAACGTTTACGTTTACGATTTATTATTTATGATGTCATATTAAAAGTGAGCACTCTAATCGTAAAATTTTACTTCATATTTTAAGAAATAAATACAACAATTAAATATACTGCGTTACATATATTGCATGGTTGTATGGAGTAAGGAAAAGAGTCAAATTAGGTTTGTATAGGAGTGTTGGTATAACTACTAATGAGAGAACAAGTATCACAAATAAAAATAAAATGTAGGTAGAAATAAGTTTAATATGAGGTTGAAAAAGGGAGGTAGGAGTGCTAGCTAAATGTTACAAGTAGTTCTTCAAATAGCTTGAAAGTTATAATTTAACGAAATGACCAAAAGAATTAATGTATTACCAATTGTTCCAAGTCTCTAAATAACTCCCAATAAGGCAACGAACATTTTATGTCTCGATTTGTAGGAACAAGCACACACGCGCGTATACATTGCTAATAGTACGTATGTTAAGTATGTAGGAGTATGTGATTTATTTGGTCGTTAGGAAGGTTAGCTAAAGAAGTAAAATCGTCAAAAACCAGTTCCAAGTCCAAGATCCAACTAATATTCAACTTCATGGGCACGTTGAAAGGTAAGTCCAAGTTTATTGAATTATTTATAATAACATGCACATTAATGCAACACTGACCCTCCATGGCTTAGGTGGCAAAGGATACTCTATCTAAAGTCCTAGGTCATGGGTTCAAGGGTTGGTGGAGAGAGAGAGAAAATATGGGATTGATAATTCAAAGAGGTATTTCAAAATATCTCCTTTTCTAAGTTTATTAGAACACAGTTCCCTTTTTAGTTCCTGTATAAGTTTGGTTAAGAAGTTTAAATTTTCTCGATGTAGTCTTGAGTCAGTTGAGAGCTAATCTCCTTTTTAGACCGTTGTTAGAAGAAAAAAAAAAAAAAAAAAAAAAAAAATTGCAGTTCCATTTAGTGATTATAACATAGACAAATCTTATCGTAAATTCCATTGCAAAGTCCTCCGTAAATAATAACGTATCCAAAAAAACTATTCGAAAATAAGATGAGCCGGTATTATATTCGAAGTAAGGATTCTGCCATTAGATATTACATATAACAGCACCTAAACATAGCAATTTTCGCTTCCTATTCTGCAACAAGCTCTATTGAAATAAAAGCCTACGACTAAGGGGTCAGGTAACAGTATTCTAAGCCGTTGAGTAAACAGCCGCCATTCACAAACCCATAACCTTGCAAGTTAAGTGCATTACATCTATCTACATATGATGCTTAATGTTAACAAACCCGGAAATTTTTCCCTGATTCAAGTAACTTCGGCCTTTGGGGCAAAACCTGAGCATATTGGACAAGGAGGGTCTCTTTTATCCTCAAGGCATGTTCTCTGCTCTAAGCAATCAGCATGAAAAATATGCCCACAAGCTAAAATTGCAACAATTGATAGCTCTTCCGAGGCAGTGGTTCCAAATTGATGAGGCTTCCGTCTGAATGATTTCTGGCATAACCCACAAGCCTTCTTCACTCCTTCGGATGAAAGTGCATGAATGACCGAGCTGCTCGACCTAATTCTTTCTGGCCGCCAGAAGGCCCTTTCCCTAAACTCTGTAAAATCTTCATTTAAAATGAACAAATAAAAAAAGTAAGAATTTGTGTTCAGCAATGGAGAAAATTGGCTAAGCACAATAACACATTTAGTAACAGCTAAGAAAATGTAGCACAATAACAGGTAGAAAGCTTGATCGTATTATAAAAGACCAAACTGCTTTCGCTAATATCAGCAACTAAAGTTTAGGGTTAAATATTTGTTCAATAGTAGAGCAGATCTATGGGATCTAAAAATGACCTCTAAATTACAAATAGCTCCAGAAAGCTTAAGCTTCTAAACACACATATCTCTCCTTTGTCTCATTATCAACTTTTTGACTATGCATATATGCACTTGTAGCGATCATCAATATTAATAAACCCAACTCATTAGTCTAGTAACAAGGCCATCTTAAAACTTGCATGTCGTCATGTATCTTTTCCCCACTTCACCAAGGCATTAGTCTAGTATCTAGGCCATCTTGAAACTTGCATGTCGTCATGTATCTTTTCCCCCTTCACCAAGGCATTGAAATAAACAGTAGATTTAAAGATAACGATCTCCTTCAACAAATCTCCCGTATTTCGGATTATACCTGTGCCTTCAAGTATCATAGCCAATAAGGTTTTAACTTTAGTACTTTAACACTGACATACTGGGAATATTAGGTCCCGAGGTCAAATACATTTCTGATGTTGTATTGGAGGTGTGATGTTTTACTAGCCATAAAATTCCAGTGAGCCACCCCCAAAACAAAGTTCAGAAATGAGACAGATAATACTCATAATAGTGCACTGATCTTCCCAATCTGACACTCCCTACTTATGTAACACGGGTACTTCACTTGATAGTTGTCCCTGTACCCAATAAGCTCTAGTATGGGCGATATACAATTACTTTACTCAATACTGTGCTGCCTTAGGTACCCACTGTTTTATAATTTTTAGAATTGCAGTTTTCCATCCCATTCCCCTTTGACCCAACCCCAACTTGGTGCAACTGTTTCCCCACAACATGTAGCATCTTTTCATGGGATGAGCATTTCAGAATAAACCTCAAAAGTGCAACATAGCCTATTCCCTGGATCTAACAAAGAACTTGTATCTTGCTAAAAGTAGCCAGGAAATTGCATGCTAAACATGAATGAGGAACAAGGAATCAAGCATTCAAGCCCCTTGAAATGTAATGCGCGTACTCATAATATGACTTATAACACCAGCATCTAGTCCTCATAAATCCATGCTATATTCTTTACCTCTTCCAAGAATTACAGATCATAAGAAAGAGATGGCATGAGATAAAAGAAGAGGAGAGAAGGAAACCTGCATAATGTCCAAAATCAGAATTGTATTTACTACCCAGCTTAAAACATAATTGCTCATCGTGAAATGGGCCACCCTTGGCGTAAGAAGCCGAAGGCTTATGGTAATTGGATGAGTTTCGACGAGAATACTGGTTTCCATAGTGGTGACGTGAGCGCTTCAACAACATTGAGCGGCTCAGATTGTGATGATGATGTTGACCAAGGGCAAGTTGAGAGATTGGTTGCTTTCCATGACCATCCATAATTTCCTTAACAGAAGAATGAGGCTTGAACATACCACTGTTTTCTGGATCAGAGGCGTTCTGCTACACAAGTAAACAACAGAAGCCCTTCGATCAGGAAGAAACAATAAAAGAGTTGTAGCACAGTAACTTGAAAGCATAAAATAAACAAAAGCTCACTTCAAATCAAATTCCGGGGTTCACAAATGAAAATGCATGCAGTTAGTGGAAATTTTCCAATAAAACATCTACATGTAACATTAACCATCTACTATAGACCCTGCCGGGCGACAAGATCTGAATATGCAGCTTCAGTATTTCCCTATTCCCTGACACAAACTAGTGAGAGGAGACTATCTCTGAAAAGTCCACTAGGGAACATATTAAAGAAGAAAACAGTAAAAATAGGGTAGACAAACATTTTCCGCACAATATAAAGGAAAAGATACTGATACACAAACATAAAAGCATTAATGATAATGAAGAGATAGAGATATAAGGTAGAGCCGTAGAGATAGTAGTAATGGCACTACGGCAGTAATACAACTAATGCCAAAAGACACAAACAAGAAAGGGGAAAAGGTGAAAAACCTAGGGAATGGTTTTTTTTAGACAATGGAAACTCTGCTTTAGCAATGGATTTTGGGCCTTTATTTTCTATCTTTAACCTGTTCTGAACATGGATGAAATAAATAAGAGTGTAGTACAGAGATTGGGTGGTTAAAAGGGTCTCAGCCTACAGTGATCTGAACTTTCTTCCAAGATGTGAACAGCAACTGTTACCAGGTTTAAATTATGCCTATATTTGATACATCCAAAGAATTGAATATAAGTATGCCTATGTTTGATATTGCTGGAAGACCTTCGAAATTTCTTATACGTCTCGATTAGCTTGTGTTACCAACCTCCTAACTAGATTTGTTTTATTAGTTTAGCAGCTTTGGGAGCTTTATCAGTAGCATAGTAGCATTGTAAAATGCCAGCAGATTTAATAACCAAAGATGAATAACATAATACAGTAGTAAAAATCAGTACTAGTAGAATAATAGCAATAGCAATTCTAGGGAGAAAACAAACCTCCCCAAGTGTCAGATCCCTTCCTGTTGAACATGGCATGGAATCTGTAATATAAGAATCAAGAAGTTAAGATGACCATTTGTAACACAACCAAAAGCAATTTATCTTAATGTGAGCTCCCCATCCAAAGTGCTTGTCAAGGTTTGTCAAGTGATTAATTCAGTGAGAATGATTATTATAATATTTAGCATCGGAGAAACATAGGGATATGGTGTACTATATATATTAGTACTCAACATGCATTGGAAGGTCTATTTCAGAATTCAGCAGATAATATCACGTTTTTATCTAAACCTAGTGTCAGTGAAACTATAACAAAAAGACTAGAGAAAATCTCAGAGTTTCCCAGCACTAAAACAACCGTCCAACTGAGGCTTCCAAGAGCATAAGACCTCCAAAGCTAAAAAAAGTACCAAAGCATGCCCGAAAAAAACCTAATTCTACAGATTCATCTTCTTCATCATTAATTGTGATGAAGGAACTTTAGCCTTAATTATAATAATTGGCCTACTTTTATGGCTATCCAAGTCCACTGCTATCACCCTTGCCTGAAAATCCTAAAAAATTGACAATACTGTTCCAATCTGGAATACGGTGCTAAAGCTAACACATGCATGTGTCTAAAAAGTAAAAACCCAAATCAGTATATCTCCTTAAAGTTTGGCATTCTTTGGCACAGGAATCCTGCAGTTCATATCATTGTCCTATAATCATAATAATTTGAGAAAACGTAGCTTCAAACTGAATTAGGGCAATAGGCACCAATGTCAAACACAGGCAGGTGTGATTAGAGGCCCAACTTCGTCAAGTTTCTTATACTTTGACAGTTCAAAATGTCTAGGATAACATCATTTACAACCATGTCCGATAATACTGACTATCCTATAATCATAATAATTTGAGAAAATGTAGCTTCAAACTGAATTAGGGCAATAGGCACCAATGTCTAACACAGGCAGGTGTGATTAAAGGCCCAACTTTGTCAAGTTTCTCATACTTTGACAGTTCACAATGTCTAGGATAACACCACTTACAACTATGTCCGATAATACTGGCCAGCTGACAAAGTGTATCTTCAATTTGGACAAGAGCATCAATGTCCAATACAAGCACATGTCTCAAAATCTAACATGGCCAGTTTCCACAAAATTTGATCTTCATAAATGTGTCTATGATTCATGATGCTCATACACATGTCCCGATGAATATCCAAGTATCCAACTAAATGCAGCTCCAATTCGAGCACCAAAGCACAACATAGGCGCCACATGTTTCTAGGGATCCAACACTGCCCATTTTCTAAAATTTGTCCAAAATTGACATATTGATTAGTCATATTCATACCTCATTACCTCATGTTCCACAGTATTTGACTATTAAATAAAGTAAAACTACGATATGGCATTTCACCAATTGACATCATAGAATTCTTCAAAATAACTTCTTTTGAACTTAAATAACTTATTTAACCAGCTAAAAACAGATCCAAAGCTATCACCCCTTCATAAGCTCTACCTCTACTGGATGCTAATTTTTGTATCCAACTTAAACTCAATTCTTAGAAAACAACTTAAACTCAATTCTTAGAAAACAAGATCGAAACTTTAATCAAACAAATCTCATCAAAAAGCAAACAAATTAAATCACAGGAATATATACCATCTAAATGATCAATTTTAGCAGAATAAAAGTACAAAATCACACTGAAAGCACACACATTTTTTACCTAAATTCAAGAAATTTACAAAAAAATCTCAAAATCTAATCAAAACCCATGATCCTTATTACTTACCATCAAATTATTAGATGGGTAGGCCATAATTTTCCACATTTTCACATTTCAATCAAACCCCATCACTAAATTACATGAACTAGCAAAATCCCACCAAAAACACTTGCATAATTTGAAATTTTAACCAAAAAAAAAGTTTAAAAAAAAATAGAGAAAGGGAAAACCTGAAGGAGAAGGATGATGGTAAAGAGCAGCGGATGATCCTGTTCGCTTTCTTTTCCCCATAATTAACCGATAATTTTGGATTATTTAAAAATTTTAGCGGCTGAAAATGGGTGATTTTTCCAATTAATCCCAAAAAAAAATTACGGAGTACTATTTTGTTGCTCTAATTTTCTCAAAGGCTCGCTAGATTTTGGGTCGAAGAAAATAGAGGAAATGTAGAAAAAGGGAAGAAATAGCGGAGAAAGAGAGAAAGATGATGTAAAATTATGATCAACAATTTCTTCAATTGTTCAAGGGAAGTCAATTGAAGACACGTGTTGTTTTATCTTTATGTTGGGAATCTCATAGCTTCTTCCAGATAGTTTGCTTTGCTTTGATATTTTTCACGATCAATGTTTCTCAATCTAAAATATCTAATGGAGTATAACACTTTAAATTGAAGACTCGGAGTTCGTTTACTCTCTATATTTGAATATAGGGTCTATTCTTATTTACTGAACTAAACTGATTGAACCTGAACTAAATTAAACTGAATATTTTATGAGAGAAAGAAATTAGGAACTGAACTGATTGGAGCTGAAAAGAACAGGCCCTAAGTCCTAAGTGCATCATTTTGGTTGACACGCAGATCATGTATGTATAACCTTAACCATTTAATTATTTATCAGCAAAATTAATAATGGGTTGATATTATTTTAAAAGGGTAAGAAAATATAAAAAGGATTAGAAACCCTCCTTACAAGGGGCAATCTTAAAACATCCGAGGAAAGACTGGGGTACAAAGCTAAAGAGGAACAAATAGAAATATATCAAATATTCAATTTGTCATTGACAATACGCCCAACATTTACAATCCAATCTACTACTCTGTAAAAATGTATAATAGTGTTGATACTATGAACATATACATTGTGAATAAACTAACAAAACTTTACTTAATGTACTCTGTAACATTTTTCTTATAATACTCCTAGTCAAAATTGATACTCCGTTAAATGTTATGTGCAACTTTAGGGTATTATTTGTGAGATATAAAATATTTCAAAATTGTACATAACATTTGACGGAGGTAATTTGTAAATAGTGTAGTATGTCCTTTATTTTTAAAGTGCACCAATGCACTGCACTTAGCACTGTCAAAACGGTTTGACAGTTCGGTTTCGGTTCGGTTTGAAATCGGTTCGGTAGTTAATCGGGTCAGTTTGGAATCGGTTTAATTGTCTCATGGGTCGGTTTTGGTTCGGTTTAAATAGTTTTCGGTTCGATTCGGTTTCGGTTTATTCTTAAGCGGTTTTAATTCGGTTTGGGTTGTAAACAGTTCGGGTAGTAAACGGTTCGGTGCAGGCGGGTTGCAGTTTGTTAACGGTGCGGTGTAAACGGTTTTTATCCCGGTTCAAACAGTTTCAGGTTGGAAACGGTTTCGGGTTAGAAACAGTTCGGTTCTTTTTTGGTTTAGTTTATAACTGGTTCGGATCTTTATCGGTTCAGTTTTTAACTGGTTCGGTTCTTTTTCGGTTCAGTTTATTACTAGTTCGGTTCTTCGATGGTTTAACCACTTTAACGTTATTCATATCGGTTCCATTTCAAGTTTACTAAATTACGGTTCGGGTCGGTTTTCGGTTTCAAAAAATAAATTGTTTATCGAGTTGTTTGGATTCGGGCAGTTAAATGTTTTTGGCTTGAAATTTGATAGTACTTGCTAACCTTTTGCGTTCACAAGTGTTATATAAAGTCGGCAAGTCGCGAATCATTTCATATTTAGGCATCATATTATAAACAAATTCTCATTGATTTTATAAATACATATTATGTTCTGTTTCAAGTTTAGTCATACTGATTTTACTAGTTTATTACGAAGTTGATTATAAGAGTTAGTGTATTAATGTATTATTGTTTTACAATTAGGTTATTATATGCTTCTTATTTAATCATTTATATACTACGCATAGTATCATAATCATGATTTGATGAGTTCTTGACTTCTTATGAAATGGAAATTTGCAATTTGGTAATTCGATACTTGATTAGTCAACAAGACTGATAATTATGACTCGTTTATCATTATTTATTTTCATGAAATTATGAAGATATTACAAAGTGCTTTGATTTGTATAATGAAAGAAAACACTAATAACTAATTAACATGGTAATATTGATTAGTTCAATCGATCATATGTACACATTATTAACACATGGCATCTAACCATCTCATAGTTAAATATTCGTATCATCGTTATTCGTATGTATTACTACAAAGTTATAGACTCATTAGTGATCTTTTTAAATTTATCTATTTATACATTTTATTAATATAACGTTTTTATAATTTTTACGTGTATGAAAATAAAGATATACTAGTAATTGTTTTAATACGTGTCTTGGGCACTGATCCCGATCAAATGGGGCAAAAAAATACTAAAGAATTGAAGGAATAATATTTTTGTAGATGAATGTACAACACACGGATCACCACTCTCAACCATAGATTAAAAAATCAATGGTTAGATTCTTTCTCCCACAACACACACGGATCACCACTCTCAACCATAGATTAAAAAAATCAATGGTTAGATTCTTTCTCCCACAACACACACGGATCACCAATCTGAACCATAGATTGAAAAATCAATGGTTAGATTTACATGAAACCCTTTCACTCTCACTCTCACTCTCACTCTCACTCTCACTTTACCACTATTAGATTGACATATTACGATCTAAAAATTTCTTACAATGTTTTCAATTGCTCATTTATTTTGATCCATGGTTTCGCATTTCGAATTGTGAGGCTCGTAATGTGTGGAGCGGCGGAGAAGAGCAAGAAAGATTCAGCAAAACTCGAAGAGCAGCAATTTTTGGTTGATTATTGGATGCTAAAATGGTAAGGGAGGAGAAAAAAATGGAAAAACAAACGAAATCTTCGCCGCCGATGTGTATCACTGTGAGATCTATGAGTTTTCCGTTCTTCGACCATTGAATTAGCAAGTGTTTGACTTTCTCCTCACGGTGCATCTATGAGTTCTCCGTTCTTCCGACCATTGAATTAGCACTACTTCTTCAGTTATCTTCCATTGAAGCATTTTTTAGAGGAACAAGAGCAAGGAAAAATTTACCAGTTAGTTATTTTTATTACTTAGATTATTTTGTTATTTGGTTTTCAATTTTAGATCTATTTGTTCTATTAATTACTCCTCTCACCTCAGATTTCATTGTAATTGTTTGTAAAAAGTTTATTTGTTTAATTTTATTTTTGTTAGATTTGTTTATATTTTTTGTAAGAATTTTTAGTATAATTAATTTTTGTAGGGATAATTGTCTTATTTGAACTTGTAAATCTGGGTTTGTAATAATATAAGTTTTTTGTACTTTGTATTTTAATTTTAATTGATTATTACTCTTAGAATTTCATACCAATGTTGGGTGGGTGGAGGAGATGGCGGTATAGAGGCAGTAGTGTGGCTAATAGTTTAAGGCAAGGCCTGAGGCTTGTTTTGCTCTTGTTTGTGAACACTGATTATCCTTAAGACCTTAATGAATGATTTGCCTTGCTATTTTTTAAAAAAATATTCTAAGATTTCTAATATTTAATCCATTTAATTATATTCCCGTCAAAAAAAAAAAAAAAACCCATTTAATTATATAAAAAAGTTTGTAAACGGTTCGATTTAGAAGCGGTTTGGTTCATAAACGGTTCGGTTTATAACCAGTTCGGTTTACAATCAGTTCGGTTTTTAAATGGTTCGGTGCAAAACGGGTAGCAGTTTGCTAACGATCCGGTGTAAACGATTTTTTTGCCAGTTTAAACGGTTTCGGGTTGGAATCGGTTTCGGGTTAGATACGGTTCGGTTCTTTTTCGGTTCGGTTTTCTTTCAGTTCGGTTTATATTTGGTTCGGTTTGTTAACGTGTTCGGTTCTTATACGGTTTAACATTACTCGGGTCGATTCGGTTTCGGGTTCACTAAAATACGGTTCGGGTCGGTTTTCGGTTTCAAAAAAATCGGTTTTTAATCGGTTCGGTTCTCATTTGGGTCGGTCGGTTTCGGACAGTTAAACGGTTTCGGTTTGAAATTTGACAGCACTAACTGCACTATCTAGTCAAGTTACAAAATAAAGTACACGGTACAAATCACTAACACTTTATCTCTTAGTCATTCTCACAAACCAAGATTTTAACCAATTTAACCAAATTACGGAGTCGCACTTAACTCCTCTTAGCCCACTCGACTCGAAAATACTTGCAAAAAAATCCCTCATCGAGCCTTGTCGAACCCTACCAATTTTTTTTTACATAGGTCGTGTATTAACACAAACCCAAAAAGAGCCAACCTTAAGCAGAGTTCATCAATATCTAAAGATGTTCAGAAAAGCAATTGCCGCCGTCGCCGGCGCCGGCGTTCACCAACCATGGCGCACCATTTCCCGGCGACATTCCTCCGTCGTCTCCTCCGCCGTCAACTCCGTCTTACTCCGCTCACTCAAAGACCACTACCTTGAAGTCTCCAAGATGGCCCCACCTCCGGTAAAAATCCTTAATTTTTGTTAAACCCTAATTTTGTTGTTTATTCAATAATTCAATTGATTGTTTTGCAGAAAGTTAACCCACCTACTGATTTCACGATTATGAAGGGGGCATTGGATTCTAATGGTCCAGTGCTAAAAAGGAATTACAAAAATGAGGAAATTAGTATTTCTGTAATGAGATTAGCTAATTTTGTTACAGAGGAAGATGAAAATGATGATGATGATGGTGGGATTAATCAATTGTTTGTTCATGTTGATGTTTCGAAACCTGGGATGAGTGATTCTATGCATTTTCTTTGTGGGATGTACCCGGATGCTGTGGGGATTCACTCTGTTGCTCTTAGACCTAAGACTACTGAGGAGGGGTTCCTTATGATTCCTAACAAATACACCGGCCCGCTTTTCGAGTTCGTTTCTTGTCTCTCTCTTTTAGCTGATTGTTTTTTTGCTTGTTGTTTATTATCAAATTATATTGTGTATTTGTTGGTTACTTGATAATGTTTGTTTAATTCAATGATTTGATATTTTGATATGGTTGTATTGGGGTTTTGAAGGTGTATGTAACTTTGAAGTGCTAAGAACTTTTTGCTCATTTTTGCCCGGTTGTGTTCTTGTCAATTTAGTTCCATGAGATTGTAGGGGGTTTTGATGTGTGAATGATAGGTAAGGTACATTGTAAATGGTGATTCTTTTTTGCTTAGGAAACTAAAATTGAAGATGTTTTGGGGGGGGGGGGGGGGGGGGTGAAAAGGACCATTTCGTGTGGTTTCTAAACATAGATTATTGAAGTGATTTGAGGTGGGGTGGAATGGTGGATTGCTTGATTTTGGAAGTAGAGATGGATCGATGTATATGCTTTCTTGATTGGTTGGCCTCTAGTGAAGTGGAGTAGCCCAGGTCAATGATATAGGTTAGAATCCTTAACGTCAAGTATATGAAGGGTTTCTGCTGTTGATGAAAATGGCTTTGGTATGAACTTTGAATGATAATTATTGTGAAACTAGTAGTTGGATGTAGTGATTATATGTCAATGATGTATCAACTGAGGTGCAAAGATTATAACTTTATAAGTAACTTGATACCAAGAAGGCTATTTGAAGGTTAGACTTACTCTGTCAACTTGTCTAGCAGTGTATTCTTCTAATTAATCATCTGTATTGCCTTTCATCTGCTATGCAAGATCTTTCCCCTCCACAAAATGTTTCTGTTTAGGATAGGGTTGCATTGGCCACTCATTGAATAAAGGTTATCGTTCTTGTTGATTGTTCTGTCATTTACTATTTGCCTGCTCTAATTTTGGATGGATTATTGTTTAATTCTTGATCTTGAATCAAAAAGTTGAAATATTTACCTTATATGCCTCTATGATCCTTAAAAACAATTATATTTCCATACCCAGCCTTATACACAAATAGATGTCTATTGTTTATCTATTCAAAAAAAAGATGTCTATTGTTTATCCATGGAGTTGTAGTTGTGGCATTTAGAGCACGTTTGACGACATAGATATATATAATCAGCAATAGGGCACACCTTGGCAAACATCAACCTGATATACTGCTCAGCTTAATCAACTTTATATTTGTTTATTTAGAGCAATAGATTTCAAGTCTAAGCCAACCTGCAGAGCACGATGATTAGTCATTGATATAGTCAGCATTAGGGCATACATTGGCAAGCAATACTAGGGTCTCACTCTGTTCTTATCAATGTCTCTTCTGCTATTTTCTTCTGTTCATTCCCCTACAGACAATATGTAATCTACCCAAAGTTGATATATTAGGTAGTACAACTAATAATGATATGCTGGGAACACCAATTTTGAGAACTAATGAAACGGAAGGGGGAAATTTGCAATAGAAGAAAAGTTTTCAAACGGCAATATTTTTTTATTATTTTCACAGTAACTTCCAACTAGTTTTATGGGACTGCTTCTGAGAACAACCCATTTATTGATTTTTGTATCGTACCCCTTGTGAGTGTTTGCGCAAATTTTTTTGGTTTAATTATTATTTTTCCTTATTGATTTTTTTTTTTTCCTTTTTCTTTTTCATGATTTGATACAGCTTTAAAATTTTATCTTTAACTAATTAATTGGAGGAAGATTATCAAATTATCAATCATTTTGATTATTTGATGAATTTTTTGGTAAGGAAAATTAGTTGTCAGGAATACCTTAAGGGAAAATCGTCTACGTTGGTTTGGACATGTAAGACGGAGACCCGTGGGTGCACCGGTGCGAAGAGTGGAAGAGTGGGATCATGGAGGGATTAAACGAGGAAGAGGGAGACCAAAAATGACTTGGTTGGAAGGAGTGAGGAAGGATATGAAGTGCATGGATTTACGTGAGGATGAAGTTTTGGATCGTAAGGGATGGAGGAGAAAGATTTATGTTGATGACTACACGGAATAATCATATTTGGTTCATGTTAGCCGACCCCACTTTTGGGATTAAGGCTTTGATTGATTGATTGATTGATTGATTGAATACCTTATTTTTGAAATTTGGAATTGTGGGGAGAGTTGAGGCATTTCTACAGATTATTTATAGTTGAATATTATTTGCTTGAACAATTAAAATAGATATATTGGATTCTTGTTCTTTTTATTTGGTTTAATAGATCCCCCAACTCTATCCGTAAATGTTTAATTTTGACACCTTTTGATCATGTACTTTTTTATTTATGCTTGATGGATGTCCTGTTTTGTTCCATGCCCATGACAAAATCCTGTATTGGTGTAGCATCAATGCTTGTTTAAGACACAAAATGCACATACTTGTTTGCATTTGATATTGACATGGGCTTTTTGGTTTATATCTTAGTTAATTAAAGTATTATTTCTTTTTTGAGGGTTTGTATAGGTGTTAGTTTCAGATTGGGAGTTGTTCGAGAAATGGTAATTTGGTTAGGATAAATGGATTATTGATCAGTTGATCACAGATTCATAAGTTTTGTACTTTTATTTTGATTTACTCTCTTATCAATTTGAATTCTGGTCTAGATGTGTTAGTAGTTGAGTTTTTTGTTGATTGAGAATTACTGTTTTCTTCTATAAGCTGATTTTAAGGAGATTCGTATGTTTCAAATTGGTATGAAGCACACAATATCGAAGATAATTTCTGTATAACAGATATTTGGGTTGTTAAGAGTCTACCTTGGATTTTGACCAGGCGTATATGTTTCGCAGCTTCATTTGATATTGATTTGTTTATTTGACTATGTAAGGTTATAGCATGTCTTAATGTCTTATTAGCAAATATTTTGAAATGGTGAAGGTGAACAGATTTGTTTTCCTGAAATTTAGGCTTTGTTTGGTTCATTGTTAGTAAAGGAAAAGAAGAGAAAGGAAAGGAGGGGAAAAGAAAGAGATTTTATTTCCAATGTTTGGTTAATGAAATGTAATGAAGGGAAGAGAAAAGAAATATGCTTTTATTTTCTCTTTCCAGTCGAATTCCTCCAATTTTGGGAGGAAAGGAAAGCTGAAAATTTATAAACAGGCTTTCCTTTCACTTCCCTTCCTTTCTTTTAAATTTTCATTCCATTCATCCAACCAAACATGAGAACATATTAAAACCTTTTCCTTTCTTTTCTTTTCCAGCCAAATCCCTTCAACCAAAAAGGGCCTTAATAAACTTGGATGTCCTTCTCATTAACAGAAATCTTGATGAAGCAACAAGAGATGCCTTTCACAATTATATAGAGGAACGTGGCATAAATGAGTCTTTTTCCTTTCCTTCAAGCATGGCTATATGTAAAGGATCATCGGAATCTTATGCGCTGGTTCAGGTCAGTTGGCCTTTTTGTCAATGGACGTGAGATGGACAAAGGAACAGATGAGGCAGCTGCTAGTGCTAGTAAATCCAATGCTGCTAAAGGTGCTTAATTTAGGCTATTATACAAGTATTTAATTGCCAATTTGGTGGGACATCAGATATGTACCTGTTTTGAGCTTAGTTAACAAGTGAACCGTTTGCACATCTACAGTTGCTTCATGCTCTTCAGTTTTGCGCAGTTGAGGAAAATCTTCGTGGTTACAGGCTTATACTTATTTCAACAGTTTATATTAATCTATGCTTCACTTAATATAGATGATTTCAACAGTTTATATTAATCCATGCTTCACTTAATATAGATGATGCTCTTTCTGCAGTTGTCGAGTAGTCGTACAATTTCAATAGCCTTCGTCACTGACCAACATCTCATTAACCACAGATTTCGTGTAGTAAACAACTCATTGTGTTGCACACTCTGTATAGCTTTTTTCTTCAATATTTTCTGATAAGGAAAATGTATTCGCCTTTTGTCAGCTTCTTTCCAGGTATTCAGTTGGTATATTTTCTGGACAACTTTTTTCCAAATTCTTTGTGCCAACAAAGAGCTTTGGAATATCACAGAAAATTTTCTCGTTTATTTTTCTTATGACATTATCTATCAATGCTTGACATGTCAACACAATGTACAAGCACTATTATTTTGATTTTTTCGGGCTTATAATCTAGAATAAAAATAAAAGTTGATATGTGTTGCTACTTTAGATTATTCTATGATCATGATATACGCAACCTTAATGAAGTAATGAGTAATGACCAAGTACTAGTAGTATTACACTGTAATATACGAAGTATTTCTTAAATCGGTGTTAGTCTAAGATTTTGTGACCATATTACACGTTAATTTTAATTTTAATTTTTTTTTTTTGTTTGTTTGTTTGTTTGTTTGTTTGTTGTTGTAGTGTGATTTTGTGACCATATTACACGTTAATTGTTGTATGTTTTAATGTTAACATTTCGAAGTTTTTAACTATAAAAGCTTGTTCACGTTAAATTATATTCTATGGAATATCATATATTCATATGTTACCCTTTTTGAAATTCTTTAACTTTTTTTTTTTTTTTTGGTAGAAATTCTTTACCTTGATGTTATATCAGTAATATTACATCACAAATAAGTTTACCTTGATGTTATATCACATCATAAATAATGTCTTTAAAACTTAGCCGTTGTTTTTTTAGGAAAAAAAAAATTGACATTTTTGAGCAATGGTATTATACGAACTACGAAGTATGAAGTTCATGAATCACATGAACTACGAGTATAATTCTATGAAATCTTATTTACAGAGTATATATTTTGGCCCACACTACCTTTTAAAAATATGAAATGATGTTAGCCAATATTGGGCCTTAGCTTGTCATTTACGGATAATGATAGTTGATTAATGTGTTGCTTTAAAGAGTTGATGATGAGTGATAAACTCATCTTCTAGATAAATAAAAAGATAAAGTTGATCACTCTTAAATCTTGTGTGGATTAACTCTTCACCAATGATATAGGTTCCTCTCCTTGTCTTATTACATGCAAAGGCGGATCCAGAAATTTTAAGAAAAAATACAAGCAAGGAGAATTAAGACCTTTCAAATTTATGCAACAAATAACTAACCAACTATGTCTATTATAAAACTTGAATATTTGTTTTATTTATATAATATCAAAATCTGGGCATTGGGGGGCCAAAGCCCGGGTTAGAGGGGGACCTTCCACCGGAGCCATTTGGGGCCCGACCCCTGGTAAATTATTGTAATTAATTAGTTAATAAACTTAAATAACCTTATTTTCCTTTTGAAATATTGGGACATCGCGATTAGTTTTGTGTAAGAGATAAAAAATTCATATTCACGCCCCTCTAATATTTTCAGCCAAGATCCACCATTGGCCTGAGTAGACCCCCCCTCGGATCCGCCTATGATTACATGTACTTAACATATTTTCTAGTCGTAGTTGATATGATGATATCCCAACTTGTCTAGAGTTTTTGTTCTAGGGGGTGGGGGATATGGATGATCCATTGATCCCCTCCGCCTCTGCGCTTATGTCACCCGTTTAATACATACGACTGATACGAATATGTTTTTATGAACGGAACTAGGCATAGTTAGCCTTATTGGCTTGAGAAATTTTTTATTTAGAGTTAACCTTTTCCGTTCTACAATGAAAATTGCTTTTTCTAAAAAAAATAAATAAATAAATAAAAAAATCCAGTAACTAGAGCAAATTCCATTTTTATCCCCCTGGTTACGTTGTCATTGTTTAATGCAAAATATAACATGGACAGTGCCCTACTGGCTACTATGTTACAAACCATGTAGATCATTCACATAAGGAAATCTTTTTTTTGTGATTCAACCATAAGATAATACAAGAATTATACTCATATTATAATACCTGACCATGTCTCATCGTTTTCCTCTTACAATATACAAATGAGTAAGATTCATGATTAATAATAACTCTATCACTGGATTATTCTCACATGTGCTAATAATGGGCAAGATTCACAAGGAAGCTAGGCAATGGATTTTAACGTATATTTAAATTTAATTAAGGTAAGTTGAAATGTGGAATTTGTATATAACAAACCAAAAAAGGATCAATAGATTAATCATCCTATTACAACATTTCACTAACCAAGCTAAGCTTGGTCTAGTAGGAAAGATTGTACCTTCCAACCTTAACATTGGGGGTTTAATCCCCATTAGAGACACTTTTGAGGGTAAAGATCCCTTACCCTTTCTCCCTCACTCTCAAAAGTGTCTGACCCGCAAATACCATACCAAAAAAACCGTGAGGGTTGAGGTTCGGTCAGAGTCATTCTTCTTACTGAAAAAAAAAAAAAAAAAAAAAAAAAAAAAAAAAAAAAAAAATTACAACATTTCACTAAGATTAACGGATCCTTCAAGTAGGGGCACAACCGGAGCCACATTGAAACAAGTGGGTTCAATTGAGCCCACTAACATAAAGTTTTTTTTTTTTTTTTGGTAAACTTATGCTCCAACATTTTAACAATTAAAAAAAGAACCCACCGCACTTAATAATATTTGAATCCACTTAACAATATATTTGGGTCTATTATTGTCTTTAACGACTAAATTTAATTTATTAATAAGAGTACAATGACTTGTGATATTATTGACCAATGACTTATTAAGACCGTATCCAGAAATTGAAGATGATAAGGCCGTAAGAGGAAAGAAAACCTCGTTCCTAAAAGAAGATAACAAGGATCGAACACTACCTATTATAAGATGTGAGAAATGATAAGAGGAGTAGTGATTTCCACTCCTTTCCTAAATCAATTAAGGTGCAAACTCATTGGTACCATAATAAATATTGTACAAACACAACACAAGGACAAAAACATTAAAATGATGAGAGAAAAAGCATCATAGGAGTAAGTAAGAAGCCAAAATAACGACAGGTTGTTTATGAAAGGGAAAAGTAGAAGGGTGATGGCCTAAGGCTAATAACCCAAATTGAGTGGAAATGAAATTTGGCCAGATTTTGCAAATTTAATTGTATAATTTGTGATTGATCTATTTTGCCAAACAATCCAACCTGGCTTACGTAGGGACATATATTTAATTAGCTAAAATACAAGTACCCCACAACTAAATTCAGTTTTATTGGGACAACTGTTTTTCTTTTTTTAATTAATTAATTACAAACGACCAATTAACCCCTAATCGATTGGTAATTTCTGACCGACCAAGTAATCCTTGACCAAGTAATCCCGACCACACGTGTGGCCAGTCACATATATAAACTTTGTGTTATTATTATTATTATTATTATTATTGTTATTGTTATTGTTATTTTGGTGAAACAATTGATTAATTTTAGGGCATGTGTTAGACAAGGATTTAAAAGTGGACCTTATTGGTGAGTAAACTAGGTGAGAAATTAGCTATCCCATGCATCTACAATTTGGGCAAGTGATCTTGATAGTTGATATCAAATCTGATCAGCAAGAGGATCCAAGGTTTTTAATTATTATTTGAAATTATTTATTTATTTATTTGGCTGGTGTCTAGAAATTGTTTAATAGGATCTATATCTCATCTCATAGACGAATAGATCGACGAATTACAGATTAGTCTCATACTTGACTTGCTTCTTGCCATTCTCAATATAGTGGCGTTGATTTCTAGCTTTATGATCTTGAATGCGATGAACTTATAAAGGTTAAAGTATGAGACTGTGTTATTCACAACTAAATAATTACGAAGTAACATAAAATGAGACCGAGTTGAAGGAAAATAATATAATTGCATCCATTTAAGATCGATTAACATTTTTATAGAATCATGTCAAAATAATTTGGAAATACTTAATGTTGTTTAAAGTTTGGTTCTATAATCCAAATATTTCTATGAAATTGTGTAAAAAAAATAAAACAAAAATGCCTTTTGAAGCATATAATTAAGGAGTATTTTATGTTAAAAACATGTTACTTCTTATTTTAGACGAAAATCTATATATTACGTATCCATATTATTTGATAGATAGGCAATATTAATGTTTTATTATTTGCTTCAACAATTTGGACAACCGAGCAATGAAAATTAAGACTACATGTATACACAATTAAAATTAGTGCTAGTTAATTAGTGTTGTTGAAGGGTAATTGGTTAGACTAAAGTGTGAATTGACAATCGCAAATTCAATTGAGAATAAGTGAGAAAAAAGCTGTATAAGAGTTTAATTAAGTTCACACTTCTACTTCATTGGTATTTAGTAGATAAAACGATAGGGAATAAAGACGAATGAGAAAAGTGCATATTACTCATGTTAACATATTCTTTTTTTCTTAAAAAGTTTAGTGGGTCCTTGTTTAATTTAGTTAAACAGTTAGAGTGGCTGAGTAGGTCTTAAGTCCTAAGAAGAAACAAGATGACATTCCAAATGCTTATTTTAAGATTCGAGGGTAAGATTTAGACGTGTTATTCTCAACGAATATAATTTCACTTAATTTAGGCAAAACGTGATTTTATATAAGACAAGTTTAAAAGTATTTTTGACTCAAACACTCAATCATTCCTCTTTCGATCAGTTTTTTTAATTAGCTAGTCTTATATGAGTACAAGATGAGACTCAAATCTACGATGTATTTACAAATTTAAGTTGATTCTAAGCTGCTTAACCACATATTCGCCTTATGTATGCATGTATATTATAAAACTATATTATTTATCTAATATTATTTTAGGGACGCATACATTTGGTTAAATTATTTTGTGCTTTTTTGCTTGCATTCGAAATTTTCAATGATTTTGTAAAATGTTTTGTAAATGTATGTGTATGAGTAGCGGTTTCAAAAAAACTCGATGAGCAAGTCTGATCTTTTGTAAATGTATATGTATATGTATGAAGCATTTTCTAAACTCATGATATATTTTTTTTCTCTCATAAAAACTCATGAGATTATAGAAACTCTTATAATCAATCACTTTTAACTCATTCACTAATTTAATTATGAATCTATTAATTTTTTGAAAAAAAAAAATCTTTTTTTAAATGACAATAATGTAGTAGAAACTAACATAAGAATCTTCTATGGGTGTAAGAGCATTTTAAGCTAGGAATTTAAATGTCCCCTTTGAGAACCGAGCAATAATAGTAAGGAATTGAAAGTGATAAACCAATAAAGAAAACGACTATTATCTTCATTATTCAATCATCCAATTGCACACCATTCAAAGTTTACGTGGGCCTTTTCACCTTATTCTGCATGCATTTTTTAGATATTTTTTTCTATTTTTTAAAAGATTTTTTTATCAACCATTATTTTCATGGTCCAGTTTTTTTTTTTTTTTTTTTTAATCATTGAACTAATTCAATGTCCAAATCATTTATTGTGTCCATGCCATAGTAATGCAAAATTTGCCCCATGTACCTAATTGTCTTAATACGTACTCATGCCTAAAAACAAAATTAATTTAGCAAATATTTAATAGTGAAATGTGTGTTTAACTTATAACCTAATCATTTTTTTTAAAAAAAAAAAAAAATTTAAAAAATAAATAAATGAATAAATAAAACATGGATAACTATTCAATGGCTACAATAAAATTATAGCTATTGTAATTAGTTTTAATCTTAACCCTTTATTTTTAATGACCAATCTCGTTCATCCATTCACTTGACTTAAATATTTAATAACAAATTAAAAAAATTTTGATTTTGATTTAAAATAAACAGTTTTCGACCGGTTTCTAAAACAAATAACTAAAATTTGCCATTGATACCTATACCTGCAATTTCTAAGTTCAAAGGATTCTTCAATATCCATTAAAAACCAACATTTGATTTTAGTTTATCAATAATAAATCTACTCCGTAGTACTCTAGTCTCTACCGTATTACAAGGTCCATAATTTTTCCATTAATTCTATTAAAGAAAGAATTGAATCATCCTCCATGTAAAACAAAACCAGAAAAAAAGGGCGAAGAAGATGAAGATAAAAAAAAATAAAAAAATAAAAAGGTGAGATTTGTCTCTAATTTCAAGAAACCAATTATTTGACATCAAAGGTAAAAAAAATTAAAAATCCTCCAACAAGATAAAAATCAGCCAATTAGATAAAAACCAAAGGTTTAACCATCAGACCAGATTTTCCATTATTAAAAAAGTTGAAATCTTTTTCAGTAGTTTTTATTAATTGTATTTAGTTTTGGATACGATGTATTTAAATTTTGATTAAATGATCTACTTCCTCCGCCACGCATTATGTGCAACATTTTCTAAAAATGGATGTTACACATTATCTGCAACAAACTAAAACTTTCCCCTTTTAGTAATTTTTTTTACTTAAAATGACCAATGTACCCTTAGTTAACTTTACTAACACATATTAAATGATTAAGATTATATGTTATTAACATATTAACCAAAATTAATTAATCAATCATCTAAACCCATCCCAATCTCTCTCCTCCTTCACAACCACCTCCACCACCATTATCACCAACTTTTCTCTCACCTGCCTCGTAGCCGCCACTGCCACTGCCACCGCCACCACCATTTTTCTCGCACTTCTCTCACAGCGACGGTTCGATCCACACCAGCCGAAATCGCCCGCCCACCCACCCACCCAGTCCCAACCCCGAATCCCCCTGAGCACCACTCCTCCATTGATGTCTCCGTGAAACCCCCCCCCCCCCAAGTCGCCTTTGTCGCCCAAACCTACCCCTGTTGCGCCGAGATCCACCGCCGATCGAGTCACCGGCCTCCTCCTCCATGATATTGTCGCCGATCCTTCTGGAAATTGAAATCCTGAAAATTGATTAGGGTTTGCGGTGGTGAGAGAGTGTGTAAAGGGTGGTTTGTGGTGGTTGCGAACTGGGTGAGATTGGTTGCGGTGGTTTCAGATCTTGGTTGCGTCGGTGGGGTTTCTGGATGGTGGGGTTCGCGATGTTGCGTCGCTCAGGTGGTGGGTTTTCGCGATTAATTGGCTAGTGAGGTTTCATGTTGTCGCAATTTCGCTCAGGTGATGGGGTTCCGCGATTTGGCTGGTGGGGTTTCGGATCATGATGGTGGTGGTGGTGGTTACGGGGTAGGCCTAGGTAAGGTGGTGGTGGTTACGTGGTAACGACGAGTGGGGTGGTGGTGGTTACGTGGTAACGGCGAGTGGGGTGGTGGTGGATGTTGCTGGAAGGTGGTGTAGTGGTGGCCATTAACTCTCTCTCCTAACGCACCTTTCATTTAGTTAATCAACATTAACAAATTTTATCTTGGGAAACGTGCAGCAAGGTTTGTTGCACATAATGCGTGGCGGAGGAAGTATATGAAATGAATTTTGAGTCTGAAAGACTGACTCTTTTATGTTTTAAGTCAACTAAATGGATGAATAGGATGAATTTTATAAACTAGAGGGCTAAGATTCACTCAGTTACAATGACCACAATTTCATTGTAGCCATTTTGAAAATTGTCCAATAAAACATATAACCTAAATGATTCTTTTTTAAAATTTATTTTTTTTTTAAAAAAAAAAAAAGGAAAAACCACAACACTTTTTTTAGAATCATTTTGTAAATTTTTAGAATTATCAATTTTCATCAATACGCGTTTAAAAATGCACGCACTTTATTATACAAGTAATTTATGTTTGTAGTAATTTATATACTATGGAGTATATCAAATCCAAGTGGATATAATTATGGAACAAAATAATTATATATCCAAAGAATACTTTTAATTACTGCTCATATATGTTAATGTACTACTTTGATTTACCTTAATCTGACCAAAAATTTATCTAAATTATCATAATTTAAGAGCGTGTTCGTCGTAACCTTGAAATCGATTATGAGATTCAAGTCCAATAACGAAACTTGTGGATTGAAATTCCATATGGCCTTACCGTTATCCTTCCCATCGTCCAAAGGTCTGGGCTTAGATAGTACAGCTATTAAATTATACTTCGTACAAGCATAATTCATTACCTGAGTTAGCACGCACACAATTAACAATAAGTTTAATCAACTTGTTTTTATTTTTCTAGCTAACAATTAACAATAGGTTCATATTTTATAATTTATAAAGTTCAAAATTGTCTTCATCATATAATTATTGGTAAGTACATCCAAAATCATAAGATCTAAGATCCACACTCAACCATCCTCACCCCATCCATCATTACAATAACACATTTTTTTTTTTTTTTTTTTTTTTTTTTTTTTTTTTTTTTAACAAAGGATACAAACAGAGTACATGCTAATACTAAAGCAAATAAAATTAACCCCCGCTTCTCTGGCAATTTGATGAGCTCGATAAACGCGCTGATGATCCGCCTTATGTATACTACTATACTGAAAGGTTAAGCCAAGTTGTTTAAGCTTATGGATGAGCCAAAGGTAAGCCATGTTACCTTGCCCATCCCCCCCCCCCCCCCCCAAAGAAGGGTAACAAGATTATATGAATCAATAAATACTACCATCTATTTCATTATAATTCAAAAAAAAAAAAAAAAAAAAAAAAAAAAAAAAAAAAAGAAAGAAAGAAAGAAAGAAAGAAAGACAGAAAAAACAATCAATTAGTAAAACTTGATATCCCTACCTACTACCTTACAAAAAGTGTGAGAATACTCTTATGAATAGTGTAAAGACTATTATACCCTTAAAAAAGTTAATTGACATATTTACCCCCAATTAAAATTAATTTTGATGCATTTAAGTATTTAACCTTTCGTATTTTTGTCCTCTATTTCTTTGGCCAAAACTCCTCATTTCTCAATTTCCTCTTTTCTCATGAATTCCTTTTCTGATTGTTGGAAATTACTGCTAACATGTCAGTTTCCATTCTGGTATTGCCGGTCACCACCCACCACCGCGATAATTCTATAAGGATGATGACCCTGCTGGTTGTTTTTTTATACTAAAGGAAATGTAAAGTTTGTGCAATCTATTTGTTTATGTTATACAAAGAGGTGAATAAGCATGCTATTCGGAGACGCCCGTATCCGGTTAGAGTTGGGGACAGCTCAAGATTGGTAGAGTTGACGGATGAATGCAATAATGGTACCTTCGTAGTGGTGGAGTGTAATTGCTTGGTACCATTAAAATGATAAAAGAAAAATAAAAAAAAATAATAATAAAAAAAAAGAGTAATACTTTTGATGTAATCTCTTTTAGTTGTGTTTATAGGGGAGTCAAACAAAGCAACTCTTTTGATGAGTCTTCTACGGAATGTAGCAGTTATGTCTCACGTATGAGGTACTATAGTTTTATGCTTTTGATTAAGAGGCTATTTGAAGATGTATTTCGCTTTAGTTACTGTGTCATTGTCTCGATTTTTATCCTAAGAAAAGCTTATAGTTTATGATTATAGGAAAGAGTTAAGATGTACTCATACATCATCAGTTAAATACTCATAGCTCATAAATGCTATCTCCTCCATTATATGGTCCAAAGACTATCTAATTGCAGGGAAATATACTAATTCACATAGCCTTTGTGCCAGGGTGTTCAACGAGGGTTTTGTCCTCTCCATAACACTCCTATTGTAGTTATAGAATGATGCAATAGCTTTGATTGCCTTTTTATATAGTAATACGTACATTGGCGAGTTATAATATATAGGATCATTTTCAAAATAAATAATCATAACACAAAACATGTTTCTACAATTAAATAAATTAAGATATAATCTCTTATTGATCGACCTAAGACAAGTATAATTCAACAGCAACTCAAAGTACGTAAACTTTGAGGTTCGAATTTATAACTCCCCTACGATAGCTAGCATCGCGCGCGTAGGCTTCCCTAGTATAATAGTTTTATGCAACTTTTCAATTCTATGTGCTAATATGCATATGAATTAATTAAGCATGTCAAGCTAAAAAGATTTAATTAATATAGAATATATTCCATACTTTATACTAATATTATCAGCTTTAGTTATTTTTAAAACCATATTAAACCTTTTTATTACTTTAAATTATTTAAATACGTACATATTGTAAGAAAGCTTAGAGCAAGAAGTTATTGAATTAATAATTCAGCTCATGACTTTTGAGGGAGGCAATTATCTTAGCTCGTTGATTAAAGTCAATAGAATTGAAATATTATATTAGCATATAACATGTTG
This sequence comes from Chenopodium album, assembly GCF_948465745.1. Taxonomy (NCBI): domain Eukaryota; kingdom Viridiplantae; phylum Streptophyta; class Magnoliopsida; order Caryophyllales; family Amaranthaceae; genus Chenopodium; species Chenopodium album. The sequence goes on along the minus strand of NC_137847.1, from coordinate 842,668 downwards.
ATCCAAAATATCGATTGACGAAATATATATCCTCTATAAATTAATCATACCTCATTTTACATGTCTTTGTTTAGTAGTTGTACTAATCACATCTTTACGGCAAACATTATTATTATGTATTATAACCTTCCGTGTTAACCCCATTAATGACTATAGAAATTAATTAGCACTTGAATATATGACCAACTCATACGTGTTATGCAAGTCATAACTTGTATAGTTGTATATAAATATATAATATATTATTTTTTATTTTTTGGGTCAAGTGCTAATTAAATTAATAGGGCAATTATATACCGTAATACACATGGACTTGGATATCAAATACGGTACTGTACTACGCATGAATGAAACTTGAAAATGATAGGTTAACTAATAAATTTTATGGATTCATATACATATACCACCTTCTAAATATATACACTAGCTACATAATTATCACTTGCGTTATTAATTAGTTCATATTATTCTTACCGCGTAATAATCAAGTTTTAATCCCGGCACTCATATGTACTTCTGGATTTAGACTTTATCAACTCTTTTTAGTTTGTTGGCATCTATAATACTAATTATATCTGAAAAAATTCAAAGTATATATTGTCACGTGAAAATCTAAGGTTCTTTTGCAAGGTTCGTCAGAAATAGACAAAAAAACAAAAAATTATTGCAAAATTATTTCTACTTGTACATGCAGCTTGAATGAAGTTTTCTCAAATCTCATCTATCTTTTGATTTTGATTTGTGTGATTGATAGATTTCTTATTACTTATAAGTGAAAAATCGGTATATTAAGTAGTTTGTTATGGAGTAACATCAAATGAAAATCAAATATTGTATCTTCTAAAGAAAAAAAAAAAAATAGAGATATTTTGGTGGACCTTTCAAGGATATGTTTGGTTGATTATAAAACTTATGTCACCACACTATTTGTCATGCTTTCATAATAAGAGTAAAAAGGTTTGAAGGTAAAAGCCAAAGAGAGAAAATAAATAATAAAAATAATCATTATAACAACAACAGTTAAAATTATACTTCCTCCATTTTTATTTAGTTGCAACACACCCTTTTGGCACGCATGTTAAGGAAGATATTAGACTAACTAAACAGATAAATTAATTTACAAAATTTTAACACCTATAAGAAGAAAGGGATAGGTTGGTACGGTTTAAATTTCATAGCTTAATTCATTCATTTACCTAGTTTAATCACCTCATCGATAAGCGTGATAAAAAGTGTGTTGCAAGTATAAAAAAACAGAGGAAGTAATTTTTTCTAAAAATAAAAATAAATAACGAAAAAAAAAAGCATCGAAGAATAAAATTCGCCCCATTTAAATTCTGTTCTAGAACAAATTCTATGCCACTGAATTAGTGTAAGTAAGATAAGAAGAATATTCTAACCTTATCTGCCTGTTTTTACGTTTTTTTTTTTTTTCCACTTTTAAAACACTTATATACTTGTTAAAAAAAAAAAAAAAAAAAAAAAAAAAAAAAAAAAAAAAAAAACAACACTTATATACGGAGTAGATTATTGCCATGCTAACAATTTTATCCACTGTGTCAAAAAAAAAAAATAAAAAAATCCATGTACAAAAAGTGATTCCAACGAATTAATAATGATTCCAATGACTGATGTGTAAAAAAATTTATGCAATTTGAAGGTATTTGTATAATCTGGATGACTCTATGGTAGTATACGTTACTCTTTTTTTTTTTTTTTTGACGAGGGTAGTATACGTTACTCTTGTTTCTTGTCACAAGGATAATATCTATCTATAGTTTTAAAAGTCAAGAATGTCAACAATCTTTGATTATTCATATTATTTTCACTTATTTTTATTGTAATAAGTTAAGATAAGTTTAAATTTAAGGGTCTTATTCATCTTATTTTCACTTATTTATTTTAGGTGTAATTAGTTCATATAAGTTCAATTTTGGAAAAATAAGTACGGATAAGTTCAAATTACAACTAAAATAAGTTTTAATAAGGTTTAATAAGTTCAGATAATATAAGATTAGTGAACATCAAGCGAATAGAGCACATTAAGTTCAGTTAAATTTAGATAAGTGTTTGTTTCAAAAAAAAAAAAAAATTAGATAAGTGCATTTTAGGAAAAATAAGTTATGGTAAATACAAATAAAATAGGTTTTAGTAAGGTATAATGAGTTTAGGTAAAGTCAATGAGTTTAGTTGTAAAAAATTAGTTTAAATAAGTAAAAATTGAGAAGGTTTTGTGTAGAACAGACTCACATGAGTCCGATTTATAATGCGCACATTCATCCCCCATCCACTGCCACTGCTTAATCCCCTGTCGGTGGCCGATGACCCTCCCCCCCACATTCCTCCACAAACCCACTTTAATCCACTATTTCTCCTCCAATCTTCACCCCAGTTCTCAACCACGGCCGCTCTTCGCTGTTGTGGAAGAAGGACCCATCGATCTTTCGCCGGATACTCCGTCAATTTTGGCTACAAATGACGATCCCACCCCTCTTCAAGTCCCTACCAGTGTTCTTCTTACTGGGGCTATTACTGTCTTTCTCTTTTGCTCTATTCGTTGCAAAGCTAAACGAGCTAAGGAATTGGTATATTGTTTCTTGCCCATTTCATGATTCATGTGAAGAATTGTGTTTGATTATGTGTTGTTTGATTGCATTGCAGTTCTTGGTTTTGTGGTGTTATTTCGAATTTGTGATATTCTGGCTTCATACTTGTTTAATTTTTGGAATTCATTGAATTTCAATATTGCCTATTATCAAACAAAAAGAATCTAATACCTGACCAATTTAATCTATATCAAACAAAATAAATATAATACCTTACCATACTAACATATTATCAAACAAGAGAAGTCTAGTACCTGACCAATATAACCTATTACCAAACAAAAGAAATTTAATACCTGACCAATATAACCTGTTGTCAAACAAAAAAAAAAAACTAATATCTGACCATTATTATCTAATTTCTGACACTTATAATCTAATATCTGATATCAATAATTTAATATCTGACCACTATTATCTGACATTTTTTTTTGGGACTCACGTGAGTCCGTTTTACACAATACTTTTCCGTAAAGATCTATTTATCTATATATATTATACTAAAGTAATCCCCGGGAATATTCTTAGATTACACATGTCAACGCCACATAAAAAATTTTCCCGCCAAAAACATTGTTTTTTTTTTTAATTATTTTTCATTAAAAATAAATAATTTCAAGTTAGTTATAAAGCTTGAAATTTAAAAGCAATCAATAACTAAAAATTAATTTTATTAGAGTAAAAGATAAGCTAGAAAATTTCAATTTTAATATACATAATCCTATGTTCAATTTGACCGAATTAAAAAAAAGAACTAAGTAAATCAACATACAAAATGTATTTACCATATTATGCATGAAAATAATCCGATAACTATGTACATTGAAAAATCCGAGCATGGCTCAAGCATTAACTAGTTAGATGCATGAATAAAACACCATATAGTATAATTTGAAAATTACATACTTATTGAATTAGATTGAACGAATTTTATACTTTTTGGATAAGATGTAATAATTGATAAATCAATCAAAGTGCAATTATTTAATTAGGGCTGCTTGTATAATGCCCAATATATTTTTTTCTTATGGTATGTAATATTTAGGGATGCTTATGTAATATAGTTAGCCAATTTCTCACCCAAATTTAGCCCATACTTTTGGCGCCATCCATTTTTAAATATTTTACACGTCACAAAACCCTGTATTGTAAATCTTTATCCTCTCCACCGTTGGCTTTTGTCATCCTTTTCCAAATCAACATGCATTATTTTTTTTTATTTTTTTATTTTTTTCATTTTTAAGATTGACGTGAAAAACTTAATTTGGTAAGTTGCTTGGTAATTATCCTACATCATCTTTAGTTGGGCATGATCCAAATACATGTTTGTCCTGTCAAGAAAACACATCATAAATTATGTAACGAAAGTAAGTTTTACAACAATGTTTTCTACATTTGACAAATTTTACAGGATATACAATAATTTTTATCGTAAGGATGGTAACTTTTTCGGAATATTTTCACAAGTGATTTTCTCTTTAAAAATAGCATGTTTATGTTTATGTTTACTTTTCTTTACGATATGGATAAGATGAAACAATTTGATCTAGAATTTAATATTTTGAAAATGGGTTATAGATGAAAACGCCACATCAACAATATCTCTATACTCCGTATCATATGTTCTTTATACATATTTCTATTCATGTGTTTGTGTTAATTAATGTACACATTTGACCATAATATCTTTAAGTTTTAAGTTTAACCACATGAATGACTGATGAAAAAAATAAATGGGTGCTATAGGGAATGCTATGTATTGTGGACAACGGACCATTACCTTAAAAGATGCTCGCACGAAGTAATAGATACAAGTGCATTCTCTTCTTGGTCTATCTATCTAACTCCTCTTCACAAACTTGACTTAAGTGTACACTCACAAACGCGGAGACATAATTATGTATAATTGGTAAAGAAACACATAAAAAAAACACAATTTTGGAATTATGGGTGTTTTATTTCTTTTCATAGAAAGTAATATATGTAAATTGGGATAGAAGGTGAGAGATTAATTGCACTGTATATGGTTGTAAGAATGAAACATATTTATTATGCCGAAAATGACATTGTCAAATTGGTAAAACTCGTGATAAAGCGCAAATTGAGTAATGTAAAGTGTTTTCCATGACTAAAAAAAAAGGCGTGAATTTACTATGAATTAAACCACAATGAGTTGATCTTCAGAGGAGTAAGTACTAACTTAGTAGCTTGAAGGTACGGTTCGAGTTTTGGCCCCTCGCCCCTCCAATGTCCAAAATGGCATTCTTATAAAATTTTCTAGACTCAATAATGACAGGAAGTAGTTGCGCATTCCTTTAAAGTTATGTCCAATTTATTTTTTATCTTTTTTTTATAAAGAATGCGATTTAAAGCAATTCTTTCCATTCAATAAATTACAGTCTGTTCTCTTCATATTGTTTTTAGTTCAGTTCAGCTCCAATAAGTTCAGTTCAGTTCAGTTCTTAATTTCCTTCTCTCATAAAATATTCAGTTCAGTTCAGTCAATCAGAACAGGCTCTTAGTTAATTCATTCACATGAAGGAAAAAAAAAAATCCCTAAAAAAATATTAAACAATTGAGAATTTGGGTGAAGGAATAGTTTTAGGACCAACTACAAAAATTGCCAACATTGATTACTGATTTGTAGTATGATTACCTTCTATTAGCTTCATTATATGAAATTAATGAGAATTGAGCCGTAATATTCAAGTCTCCACACTTTGGACCTTTGCCTCCATATTATAAATGTGTTCACTTAAGCAACCATATTAGGTTCCAATTAAGTTCATAATAAAAAAAATTCCGCACCATTGACAAGTGTCACGTTATCTTTTAGTAGTTTGCTTAACCGCATGATGCATAACATATTTTCGGAAAAAAATAGAGGGAAAGGCATTTCAAAATTTAGAAACAAATTATCTGTAGATTTAGTTTATGTCGTACTTCGTATATATACGAAGGGATGACAATGGGTGGGCCAAATGCGGATGATGGTACTTTTATACCCAAATTCGTCTAAAAATCTTATACTCATTCCTGCTCCACCACCCGTGGCGGGTACAAAATCCACATTCATAACCGCGTCCGTCGAGTACAAGATATCCATACCAGCCCTAAAACCGCCCCAAACCCACTTTCATGATTAGGGTTGTACATCAGTCCAAAATCGGAACGGACCTGTTAGGACCGGGACCTGAATCAGTGGATTTTGAGGACCGGAGACCGGACCTGATTCAACAGGTCCGGTTCCGGGTCAGACCTGATCAATTAGGTCCAGTCCGGGTTTGCACCTGAACAGACCTACTTTGTGAATTTTTTTTTTTTGAAAAAAAATAAATAAATAACCTGTTGCAATTACATAAGCATGAATTCAACATGAATTCAAAAGAAATGAACAAAAAAAAAAAAAAAAATTGGAAAACAGTTAATTAAACTCCAAAAACCAAAAAAAAAAATAAAAGCATGATTTCTAAAGAGATGAACTAAATAACAGAAATTCAACATGCAAACATCAGACAACCATTATAAGCAATTGAAACATGAATTAACATATAAATTCTCACCCTTAATTCATTATTTCGAATACAAAAATACCCAAACATAATTCGATTTACATTTTCATTAGGAAAACCGAGCAAGGTTGTCGCTCGCGTCAGTGGCTGATGCAGCGTCACAGCGTGCAGGGGTAGGGGGGTTCTCGCGCTGGTGGTCGGTGGACGCCTGGCCGGTGACTGGTGGTCGCTTGAGGGGGTGAGTGAGAGCGTGCAGCGTGACTGCGTGAGGGTGGGCTGGTGGCGGCTGAGAGAGTGAGGGAGTTAGGGTTTAGAAATGAAAACTGATTTCTTGTTTTGGTTTTTGATTTTTTTTTTAAATACATGTTTTTACCGGGTTTCGGGTCCAAACCTGAAAACCCCAGTTTTAGTTAGACCTGATCCGGATCGGGACCTGAATCTCCAGGTCAGGTCCGGTCCGGTCCCAACAGGTTCGATTCCGGTCGGTTTTCAGGTCCGGTCCTGTTTATGTACACCCCTAGTCATGATGTTTTATTGTATCTCATTAATGATAATTATATCAAATTATGTTAAAAAATTTGGTACTCTTACTTGTTTGGGCGGATTAAGCCCGGGGGGTATCAAGTTTCAAAAATTCTAAAACTATTCTAAAAGGATTATGGGGCAGGTATAAGGCGAGTATAGGGCGGGGCGGATATAGGGTGGGTCTACTATAAAATCCATACCCACCCCATCATCCACGGCGGGTACACATTTTATATATACCCCATCTCCACCCCCATCGCCCGCCAAACCTCCCTCCATCCCTGCCTCACTAGGGTGGGGATGGGCAGGTCTCCTATTTAACCCGACACATTTCCATCTTTAATAATACGTACAAGTAGTATATGATATTGAGTATATTAGTGTTATATATGCCTTAATAATGATCTCGAAATGCATACTGTTGTATTAATCTTTTGGCAAAAAAGTAAATTAAGGATGCATCATATATTCATATGCACATTTTTCCTCTCAAAAATACACACACATATATATAATATATATATACTTTCTCCGTTTTTTTATTATTGCACCATAGGGGTTGGATACAAATATTTTGGTAGTGGAAAAATGTAAGAGAGAAAGGTAAAAATACAAAATTTTGCCCATGTGACGTATTGATAAATTAAAAAGTAAGTGTGAAAAAGCAAGACTATGTTGGGTATTTGTAGTTTGAACACAAATAATTTTTTTCTTAAAGAGGAAATGGTGTAATATTTGTAAAACTTCCTAAAAAGACAAGTGGTATAATAATAAAAGAACGGAGGAAGTATATAAAATTCATATGCACATGATAATCTATTTGAACTCATTAAATTATATTAGATTGTATTTTAATTATAAAGTGAATGAATTTGAGTCCAATTTCCCTATTAGTTCAGTTTAGCTCCAATCAGTTCAGTTTGGTTCAGTTCAATTCAGTAAATATGAACAACACCTTAAGTTCTCACCTAATAGGAAAAATTGAAAGATTTCAATAATTTTTTTTTTTAACAAAGATTTCATATTTCATACCACAAGGCACAAGCCCACAAGAAGTATGTTATGTACTTCATATACTTCCTCCATTTCTTTTTAGTTGACACGTTTCTTTAGTCACGTTTGCCAATACACATAAATAACTATTAATATAACTAATTATTGATAAGCAAATTCTCTCATGGAAAACGCTCTCAACAAAGAACCCTTCCCGCAAGTGAAGGATCTCATCACTCGTTCTTCCAAAAAACCGAAACGCAAAATCACACATCTCATTTTCAATGATGATAATGTGACCAACCCTGGTATTAATGTACCAGTAGTCAACGAAGGATTTCCAATTCCCCCAGGTCAAAAGCCAATGACTTCTTTCAGAGACATGGTTGCTACTGATAGCCATGGCTGTATTCAAGGTGCTGTTAGCATGATAGATGAGGATGATGACATATCCGATGATGATGAACCTCCTGATGACATGGTGGACGATCCAAAATGCCCTATTATCCTCCTAACTAAGGAGGAAAAGAAGAGACTCAGACAACCATGGAAGCACACCTTGATTATCAAAATGTTCAATAGCAAGATTGGTTACATGTCTCTAATGAAACGTTTGAAGCGCAAATGGGAATTGAAGGGAGGACTGATGTTGACTGATATAGGACATGATTATTTCATTGCTAGGTTTTCGAACATTGGGGATTATAATCATGTGCTAACACAAGGGCCGTGGATGCTTGATGATAACTATCTTACCATTCGGAAATGGGTTCCAAATTTCATTCCGGATGATGCTCCAATGCGTTTTCTCACTGCTTGGGTTCGCATACCAAATTTATCTGTGGAATATTTCGATAAAGAATTCTTACAGATGGTTGGTAACAAGATAGGGAAAGTCATTCGAGTAGACAATAACACTGCAATGGCTCAACGAGGTCAATTCACTCGTCTAAGTATTGAATTAGACTTAACTAAGCCATTATTATCTAAATTTTGGTTAAAAGGAAAAATTTGGAGGATTCAGTATGAGGGATTACGCATGATCTGTTTCCATTGCGGAAAAATTGGTCATCAAGGAGACAAATGTACTGCTATGGAGGAACAGAACAAAGAAGGTGATACAATTGTTCCAAATCCAGAACCCCAGCCGCAAGTTGCAGCTGCTTCTACTTTGGAAGAACAGGACTATGGTTCTTGGATGCTTGTCAAAAAGCCTCCACCCAGGAAGCGACCTGTCAAGTCAGTTACTGCAGGCAAGGATGGTCAAGCCAAAGGGGTGAATCACAACCCTGTTCCCGTAGCCAACGGACCCACGCAAAATTTGGGGGGGTCCAGATTTGCAATTTTGGAAAATCAAGGGGAAAAAACTGTTTTGGAAACAGAGGATATCACAAGCGGAAATTCTGCTGATATGGTAGTTAATCTTGGAGAGAATACCGCAAGAGATGGGAATAAAAAAGATATGGAAATATCTCCTAATCAAGATAATTTTCTTGCACCAAAAGCTCCTTTCTCGGTGGGAAAATCAAGCCATAATCCCAAGATTAATGGTCAGTTTATGGGAAGTATGAAGAGTTGGCAAGAAGTTAGGCAAAAAGATAATAATGCTCCTAGTTTTATTCTAAAAGATAAAACTAATGATTTATCTTTGGACCCCACCCCTAACAAGATTTTGAATGCACCACAAGGCAAAGAAAACTTCCCAGTTATTTTTGAAGCCACTAAAGAAGCCATTAACCAAGCAAACACAGCAGCCTTAACCATTGACCACCAATTTGAAACAACTGAGCTACCCAATTTGTCACAAATCTCCCCCCTAATCACTCATGTCTCACCCACCGCCAACACCAATCCAGCTTCCAATTCCCCCGGAGAAGATACTATGCGCGAGTTTGCCAATGGAAAAACCGTATCTTTACACTCTCGACCCCCTGATTCACAGGATGGAGGTAGAGATTCATTCATGGTCGGTGTCGAGGCTAATGACACCGGAACTAATGATAACTCTGAAGTTGCCATGGAAGATCAATCAAGCTTTTAGGCACCTCCTAGGAGCTTATGCAGCCAATTTCCCCCAATCAACTGTTCTTATGAATTATAATCATAATATGATGTCCAATTCCTATCCCATAACGTGTATGGTATGGAACGTTCAGGGTGCTGGTAGTAAAGATTTCCTTTCTGTCCTCAGAGAAGTGATTCGTATCAATAAACCTATTGTGCTTGCATTGGTCGAAACTCACATGGGTGGTGATCGTGCGACTCATATTGCTACAGTACTTGGCTACAATGGTCACACTCGCGTTGATGCTCAAGGTTTTAGTAGCGGTATTTGGGTTTATTGGAAGCCCGAATTAGTCACTGTAGACCCGATTGAACAAGCCAATCAATACATCACTATGCAAATATCGAAGGTAGGGGAAGAACCTTGGTATTTTTCTGCAATATATGCCAGTCCCGATCCTGCAAAGAGAAATGATTTATGGGATGAACTTTCAGATTTTGCCAGTAGAAACAACAAGCCTTGGCTTCTCGCTGGTGATTTCAATGAGACTCGATTCGGATGGGAACGAAACTCAAGCTGTGCGGAGACTTCTCGGAGGAGTCAAAAATTCAATGCTTGGATACATGAAAATAATCTCATAGAAGTGGAGTTCTCGGGGCCTGCTCACACATGGGCTAGGGGTAACAGTTTGGAAACTAGAAGGAGTGGACGTCTTGACAGGGCTTTATGTACTGGTGAATGGGGGATGAGATTTGATAAGGCTCATGTTCGACACCTTCCAGCACTACAATCGGATCACTGCCCGTTGTTTATATCTCCTAATGGTTTTGCTCCATTGGAAGAGATAAATCGCCCCTTCAGATTTCAGGCAGCTTGGCTCACGCATGAAAAATTTGGTGAATTTATTCAGAGTAAGTGGGAGAATTCTGCTCCTCTAATTCCTCTGCTGCAGTCCTTATCTTCTGATTTGCAAAATTGGAATAAGGAAATTTTTCATAATATCTTCCGAGAGAAAAGAACGCTTATGGCTAGGATCGATGGGATACAAAAAAAGCTTGTGTTTGAAAGAAATTCTGGTCTTCTCAAACTCGAGGCAAAGCTGAGAAGGGAGTTGGATGTAGTACTCAATCAAGAAGAGCTCTTATGGTATCAAAAAGCTAGAGTGGATTGGCTAAAAAACGGAGATAGAAATACAACGTTTTTCCACCTTAGCACAATTGTACGTAGATGGAGGAACAACATTGTAGCCATAAAAAATAGTGAGGATCAATGGATTCATGATAAAAATCAGGTCAAGGAGTTAGTAGTGGATTATTTTGCCAACCTTTTCACGGATGATGGCAATGATGAGGAATATAATATTCCATCAGGGGTAAGCTGGCCTATTTCTCATGAAGACTGGAATGCTTTGGTGCGTCCCTTTTCAAGATGTGACATCGATCTAGCTATCAATACCATGGGTGCTCTCAAAGCACCGGGTCCGGATGGTTACCAAGCCCTCTTTTACCAAAAAAATTGGGACTTGGTGGCACCTAACGTCTATTCTATGGCTCTCAGTGTGCTTGAAGGTAAAGGCTTGCCAGAGACAATCAATGAGACCTTCTTGGTTCTTTTACCAAAGGTTGACAAACCCGAACTCCCTGCCCAATTCCGACCAATTGGTCTTTGTAATGTAGCATACAAAATCATCACAAAAGCCATTGTTAATCGGATTAAACCTCTTCTCCCAAAAATTATCTCTCATTCTCAATCAAGTTTCGTCCCGGGGAGACAAATTACTGACAACATAGTAATTGTCCAAGAAGTGATCCATACGATGAAGCGCAAACAAGGAGGTAAAGGTTACATGACTATCAAGATAGATTTCGAAAAGGCTTATGACCGCCTCAAGTGGGCCTTTATTCGAGATACTTTGCTTGACATGAATTTTCCAGTGTTGCTTGTGGAGGTAATTATGCAATGTGTGACTTCCCCCTCGATGAGGGTGTTGTGGAACGGAGAAAAGTCGGATGCATTCTTCCCTTCTCGAGGCATTAGACAAGGTGATCCGTTATCACCCTATTTATTCGTTCTTTGTATGGAACGATTAAATCAAGTCATTGAAGAAGCTGTACTTCTAGGAAGGTGGAAGCCGATTTTTGCAAGTCGTGGAGGGCCCTCTCTGTCAAATTTATTTTTTGCAGACGACTTAATACTCTTTGCGGAAGCGAACCAAGAACAAGCTACTGTCATCAAGGAGTGTTTAGACAGATTCGGCAAAGCTTCAGGGCAGCGTGTGAGTCTCTCAAAATCTCGTGTTTATTATTCCCGCAATGTGTCTCAGGCAGAACAAGATTGCATTAATCAAGAATTGGGGATGGAAAGCACGGATGATTTGGGATTATATTTGGGTATGCCGACATTAACAAGTCGTGTCACTCGGGAAACCTTTGCTCATCTTTGTGAAAAAATAGATAGAAGACTCTCGGGATGGAAGACCAAATATCTATCGATGGCAGGCCGCATTACTTTGGCTAAATCAACTATCTCGACCATGGCCAATTACTCTATGCAAACTGCAAAGCTTCCTCGTACGATTTGTGATGACATTGATAAACGCACGAGAAGATTCATTTGGGGAGGAACAAAAGAAAAGAGGCGAGTGCATCTGCTTTCTTGGGACACACTACAGCTACCTAGGGAGAAAGGGGGTATTGTCATGAGATCAGCTCGTCAATCCAACTCAGCTTTCCTCACCAAGCTTGGATGGAGGGTTCTAACTGAACCTAATTCTTTATGGGCTCGAGTTTTGAGACACAAGTATTGCCATGGACGATGTGACATAGATATGTTCACACCAAACTCAAACATGTCGAATGTTTGGAGAGGCATCACAGACAATGCAAAATGGATCAAAATAGGTTCTAAAGTGGCTGTAGGCAATGGCAAATCGACTCTTTTCTGGGATCATTGCTGGGCTTCGGATGATCCATTAAGGGATGCTGCTACTTCCTTGATTCCAGCAGAATTGGATGGGGTTCTGGTTGAACAGATGTGGGAACCAAATCTTGGGTGGAAGTGGGACATTTTTGCTCACCTTCTGCCTAATGCAGCACTGCAAGCAATAGCCTCTCATAAGCTTGTAGAAAATCCAGAAGTATGTGACTTGCATTTTTGGAAAGGCTCGACCAATGGCAAATTTTCAGTAAAATATGCTATGCATATTATGAAAGAGCAGGATACAATTCCTAATCATCCTAAATGGGATTTGGCCTGGAAAGCTCCTGTGCAGCAGAGGATTCGCTGCTTTCTCTGGCTTTGTCTTCATGATAGGATCTTATGCAACGCTAACAGATTCAAGAGACAGATTGCTGATGATCCTAGGTGCACTCGTTGCTCCACCAATGCTGATGAAACAGTAATCCACTTGCTGAGAGATTGCCCTGCAACTCGACAGATTTGGTTGAAAGTAGGCTGTTCTGCTCTCCTGCCTAATTTCTTCTCTGGCAATTTTAGTGAGTGGTTCATACGCAACATGGAAGCAGTAGAGTCAACCTACTCAGACAAATGGCCAACTTGCTTTGCTACCACTCTTTGGTGGATTTGGAGGTGGAGGAACACAGGAGCTTTTGGAAGAACTGATGATATTCCACTTGACACAGGGGCTTTCATCATAGCAAGAGTAGAAGAGACCTGGAATGCTCTTAGTGCAGACCCGATTCAAGGTAATATTCTGGGAAGGAAGATCAGACATGAGATATTTGTCAAATGGAGGGCACCTCCTGCAAACTGGACTGCTCTTAACACTGATGGAGCTGCTAAAGGGGCACCAGGGCAGGCAGGAGGAGGAGGTGTGCTGCGTGAAGCTACTGGTAGGTTTGTGCAGGGATTCTCAGCTAAGTTTGGCATCTGTAATTCTTACAGAGCAGAGTTGCTAGCCTTGGAAACAGGTTTGCAGATGGCTATTGATCAAGGCATTGAGAGGCTAGTGGTTCAAATGGACAACCAAGCATGTATTGAAGCTCTTTCGAATGCACTTTATCAAGGAGGCGAGTGTTATCACATCTTGAACAATTGTCGTAATCTTTTTAAGTCTTTTAGTAATGTCGTAGTTAATCATTGTTTTAGGGAGGGAAATAAAGTAGCCGACCGTCTGGCTAATCTAGGAGTTGTTCTTGAAGAGAGGATAGTTTATTTCGATGTTCCTCCAATCGAAATAAAAAATCTTCTCTGGGAGGACATAGTTGGGGTTACCTCACCCCGGTTTGTTTGTTAGGATGTATTTTCTTTTCGGGTTTCTTCCCACTTTTGCACCAAAAAAAAAAAAAATTATCGATAAGCAAAAATTATAAAAAGTTGATATTTTGAAAATATTTATCGTGGCGAATCTATTAAGATCTCACATGATTATAAAAGTCAAAACGTATCAACTAATAAAAAATGGAGGTTTACAGTAAAAAAAACAATAAAAAATAATTTTTTTTTTTTTTTTAAAAAAACATTTTTCTCATCTCTCTTCCTCTATAAAATCAGTCTCACACATCTCACATTCCTCTCCTCTTCTCCTCCTCCAAACCCTCTTCTTCTCTCTCTCCTTATCTTAATCACCCCCCCAAAAAATTAAAAAAAAAAAAAATATGGGTGTTGTTCTTCTTCCAGATCTTGGAACAGAGATTTTGATTCCAGTTTGTGCGGTAATTGGAATCGTTTTCTCTTTAGTTCAATGGTACATCGTTTCACAGGTTAAGCTTTCCCCTGATTCTGTGCGTAGTAACAATAATAAGAATGGATACTCTGAGAGTTTGATTGAAGAAGAAGAAGGTCTTAATGACCCAGGCGTTGTTGCAAAATGTGCTGAGATTCAGAGTGCTATTTCTGAAGGTGAACTAATTTCTCTTTTTTTTGGGGTTTTATTTTGATTATTTGTTTGGGGTTTTATTTTGATTATTTGTTTTTGAGTTCATTTTGATTTTTTTTTAATTTCTGGGTTCATTTTGATTTTTTTATTTATGGGTTTGTTTGATCTAATTTGTGTGATTTGACTTGGATGATTTATGGGTTTGTGTTAATTTTGCTGGATATTTTGTTGTATACATTGATGGAATCGAAATTCTGCGTGTGTTTGATTTTTTTTTTTTAATTTTTTTTTTAATTTTTGGTGGAATGTGTTAAAGATTAATTCATTTTTGGGTGTGTATAATTTTGTGGGGTTCTTTGACTAGGATTTTTATTTCATAAATTAGTTCGATTAAAAAAAAAAAAATCAAATTTTGGAGCTCTATTTATCTGTAATTCTAGATTTTGAGTTTAACTTTTATTTTATTTTATTTTTTTATAATTTGGGCTGTGATTTAAATGCTTAGAAATAAAAATGGTAATGGAGAATTTGATTTAAATGCTTATGATTTGAATTATTATCGACCCTTCAATCATATCCTATGTGTTCAAGAATTTAATTTTGGATATTTCTTTGTGATTTATAGTCATCTGGAAATTATAAATGCCTGGTTTTGTATTTTCTTTCACTTTTGTATAATTTTTAGATTTGGTTTGGAATTTTGATACTTAAATGGAATTGGACTCTTATAATTGCTGATTGGTGGAGAAAATGGCTTCTCCTTTAATCTGCATTTGAAGAGATTGATTTTATCACATGGAATATGATATTATAGTGTCGGTCAATTGCTGTTAAATTCATTGTTAGGTCACACATTTTCAGCTTGCATTGGCAATTTAGTTGTAGACTTGGATTAAGGAAAGAGCGAAAATCTTTCGAATTTTTTTACTGTCATTTGGTTGTAGTTTTGGACCAAGAAAAGAGCAGAAAACTTTAGAACTTTTTTTTTTTTTTTTTTTTTTCATTTCGTTAATGTATTTGTGTAGCTCACGTTGTGTGGTGATAATTTAGATTGGGAATTGTTCAATAAGTTGTGGAATACATGTCCTGTGAAATTTAATTTCAATAATATCAACTATGTGTATGTTTGTGCCATTCAACCTTTTGATTTTGACTCTTTCTTCCAGATCTGATTGTTTTTATAATTGTTTAAGCTTTGTTATTGCTCTTGACTGTGTACTTTCATGTAAGGAACTAGGGAATTGTTCAATAAGATGTGGTTTAAGTCGGTAGGGTTTAGTAGGATTTATGAAAAGATTCGGAAGTTGTGAGGTTGTTGTGCTGTATTTGTTTGTTAGTCATGTTGTTGCGATCATGATTATGCTGATTTTAGGTCCAATGCCCACGAATGTGGGGATACTGTGCCGCTATGAGATTTCTATATAGTAAAATTAGTGATATAATTTGTCAAATCCTAGGAGTTCTCAATCTAGATCTGATGTTTAATTATATCTTTAATGTGTTGCACATGGTGTGCAGACTTGCAAATCAAGGCTTTTTGTCAATTTTTTTTTTTTTTTTTTTTTAAAGTTCTAAAATATGCACATTTGCTTTGTATGGCATCATGTTTGTGCAGTTGGGATTTGTATTTATAGTATGGCTCTGCAAGTGTGAACTGGCATGTTGTCCTTTCAGGACTAATATATTGTGGAACATGCTGCTTGTGATCTTAATTTAGCGGCATTACTGGGAAATGGGGGACATTAAGGCTTGTATAATGCTCGGCTTTGTACTGTTTGTGTGTTTTAGCTATTTGTTTATTCCCCCCTCCCATTTAGGACTATTTTGTTCTTTATTTTTATTCTTCATATTTTAAAATATTTTTTCCAGATAGCCTTACTTTTTGATTTTTTTCTTTTCTTTTCTTTTTGTAATGTTTTGTTTTACATTGATTAAAAGACAGTGTAAATTTTATTATGGGCCGTTATATGTCGTGGGCCATGATATTGACTTCAACTGATAAGTATACTGTCTCTGTTTTCTTTAAGCCCCTTTGTGTATGTGTGGGTGGGCTTTTGGACAATCTTAAAAACTAATAGTTCCCTTTGTGGGTTACAATGACTAGTCGGAGAATTGAGCTTCCATAATGCTGCTTTGCCTAATTGATTCCTTCCGTCTCTGATGATTGAGTTCTAGTTTTTCAGTTTGAAATATCTGCTTCTTCATGTATAGCTCCTTGCTTAGTCGTATGAGTGTATGACATCAAGCTGCCTCTATTCTTGTTATCAAAGTTTAAAGAGTATTGTTTAGAATTGTGGAATTTTGATGTCAAGTTTCTGCATGGTATGATACTGTCCTGTGACGTGATGATACTGTAAAAAGTATTTTATGTAAACAATGTGTTAGCTTCATCAATGCTGCGTGAAAGCAAACTTGACCAAATAATGGTATTGAATCGGTTATATAATTTCTTTTGATTTTTGGTGGCTCTTCTGGTTGCACTGTAAATATTTTGTCATGATTCTAGCTTTACTGTAGACACCATTACCTTATTTCACAATAGGATGTGAAGACACTTTATATGCTGGCTGGATCTTATATTCTAGTTCTAGTTGAGATTTTGGCTGTTAGGTTATGAAAAAGAATGCTTGTGTATCTGAAATTTTTTCTTGATATGTTTTGCAGAATTTAAACTTAGGTAGAGATATGAAACTGTGCATAAACTATCATTTTTCAAATGTGCTGTCAATTCTTTTGTATTTTTTTTAATTGATGAATTGCTAACATTACATTGTGCATTACTTTTACAGGGGCAACCTCCTTCCTGTACACTATGTATTTTTACGTTGGCATCTTCATGGTTGCTTTTGCTGTGCTGATATTCGTTTTCCTTGGATCTGTGGAGGGTTTCAGTACAAAAAGCCAGGAGTGCACCTATGACAAATCCAAGACTTGCAAACCTGCACTAGCCACTGCTGTCTTCAGCACAGTGTCATTCTTGCTTGGTGCTATCACCTCTTTGGCTTCTGGTTTCCTTGGGATGAAGATTGCAACATATGCAAATGCACGAACAACACTAGAGGCCAGAAAGAGTGTTGGTAAAGCTTTTATTGTAGCATTCAGGTCTGGAGCTGTCATGGGCTTCCTGCTTGCTGCAAATGGTCTTTTGGTGCTTTACATTACCATCCTGCTCTTTAAGCTGTACTATGGTGATGACTGGGAAGGTCTTTTTGAGGCTATCACTGGTTACGGTCTTGGAGGATCTTCCATGGCCCTCTTTGGCAGAGTTGGTGGAGGAATTTACACCAAAGCTGCTGATGTTGGTGCTGATCTTGTCGGTAAAATTGAGAGAAACATCCCCGAGGATGACCCTAGGAATCCAGCTGTAAGCCTTCCTCTCACTCTCAGTGAAATGTTCGATATTTATATTCAACTTTAATAGTTGAATGAGTTGTTTGTATATTATAGCCTGGTGACTTACATGGGTGCCTATTCTTCTTTTTAGGTTATTGCTGACAATGTCGGTGATAATGTTGGTGATATTGCTGGTATGGGTTCTGATCTCTTTGGATCCTTTGCTGAGTCATCCTGTGCTGCTCTTGTCGTGGCATCAATTTCCTCATTTGGGATCAACCACGAATTTACTGCAATATTGTACCCACTATTGATCAGCTCTGTTGGTATTGTTATCTGTTTGATCACAACTTTATTTGCAACTGATTTCTTCGAGATCAAGGCTGTTAAGGAGATTGAGCCTGCACTCAAGAAGCAACTAGTCATCTCCACTGGTCTAATGACTGTTGCAGTTGCAGTTATTTCATGGGTTGCCCTTCCTTCTTCATTTACCATTTTTGATTTTGGAACTCAGAGGGAGGTGAAGAACTGGTAAGCAACTTCTACCCTTAGCCTCTTTCTTGTATTATAAGCTTCTTTAAATATCAAAACTTAACTGTATTTTTTACGAGTAGTAGTATGTTTACTTGATTTGATTTTCCACATCATGCAAGTATTCATAGCGTTTCTTTGGGCTAATTGCTTCTCTTTCAATGTGTAGGCAATTGTTCTTATGTGTTGCTGTTGGTTTGTGGGCTGGTCTCATCATCGGATTTGTAACTGAATACTATACTAGCAATGCATACAGGTATCTCTCATGATAACTACCATCTCTATTGATCTACTTGCTCTTTGTTTTTGGCTAAATTCTGACTGTCATCTACAATTGTAGCCCTGTGCAAGATGTTGCTGATTCATGCCGAACTGGAGCTGCCACTAATGTTATTTTTGGCCTGGCTTTGGGTTACAAATCAGTCATTATCCCCATATTTGCCATTGCTGTCAGTATATTTGTGAGTTTTAGCTTTGCAGCTATGTATGGGATTGCTGTGGCTGCCCTTGGTATGCTGAGCACCATTGCCACTGGATTAGCTATCGATGCATATGGCCCCATCAGTGACAATGCTGGAGGTATTGCTGAGATGGCTGGTATGAGCCACAGCATCCGTGAGAGAACCGACGCTCTTGATGCTGCTGGAAACACAACTGCTGCTATTGGGAAGGTATTGCAATTCTTATATCTTGGTGTATAATTCTTCTGGATAACCAATTGGTGGCTGATCAAATATGGGGTTGGCCCCAAGGCTTAGCTTACATATAATGTCTGGTGGCTATGCTAATAAGCTGGTTTGCACATGGTCACAGGGGCTACCCATCTCTGATCAGCTTTGAGATTTTTCATTGGTTAACACCTGCCTATGTAAGCATGTCAAAAAATAATCTACTCTTACCAATTTGCTGTCCTACTTTTCAGGGTTTTGCCATTGGTTCTGCAGCTCTTGTTTCTCTAGCCCTTTTTGGTGCCTTTGTGAGCCGTGCTGCTATCTCAACTGTTGATGTCTTGACCCCAAAAGTCTTCATTGGCCTTCTTGTGGGAGCCATGCTTCCGTACTGGTTCTCTGCCATGACCATGAAGAGTGTGGGAAGTGCAGCTTTGAAGATGGTTGAAGAGGTCCGTAGGCAATTTAATGAAATCCCTGGCTTGATGGAAGGTACTACCAAGCCTGACTATGCTAACTGTGTCAAGATATCTACTGATGCTTCCATCAAGGAAATGATCCCCCCTGGTGCTCTAGTCATGCTGACACCGTTGATTGTTGGAACCCTCTTCGGTGTTGAAACTCTTTCTGGTGTTCTTGCTGGTTCTCTCGTGTCTGGTGTACAGGTAAGAATATATCCTTTTCTTCGATTTTGCTGTCTATTAAAATTGAGTTATATTGAATTTATGTGTAATTGTTTTTTTTTTTTTTTTGGGTGCGCGGGGGGGGGGGGGGGGTATTTTAAAGATAGGAGAGACGCAAACCTTCCTATTACCGCATGTTTTATAGGGAGTCTAAAATGCAAAGTGCTGGATTTTAAATTCCTGTCTACCTTTTTCTACAGTTTTGCCTAGTTGATTAGTTATTAAGATGAGAATTGGGATTTTCTTCTGCACCTAAATCATATCCCCGTGTTAGAATCAACATGCATCTGTATTGAGAATTTTCCTTGTGTATAGTATTTTGTTGTTTAGTTGTTAAGATTAAAATCCTTTATTTGCACTACAGATCGCTATCTCTGCATCCAACACTGGCGGTGCTTGGGACAATGCCAAGAAATACATTGAGGTAAGCATTTGACGCCCCATGATTCTACCTTCCACTTAGTGTTGACTTAGCTCTATGCTGAAAAACCTAGTAAATTTTTTTACAATAGTTTGTGTCTTGTGTTAACAGAAACAACTCTATGAACTGAGGTCATTGTATTAATTCTGTTACATTAACTTGTTGCAGGCTGGTGCTTCTGAGCATGCAGTGTCGCTTGGCCCTAAGGGATCGGACGCACACAAGGCAGCTGTGATTGGTGACACCATTGGTGACCCTCTTAAGGATACATCTGGACCATCACTCAACATCCTGATCAAGCTGATGGCTGTTGAGTCACTAGTGTTTGCCCCCTTCTTTGCTACCCACGGTGGCTTGCTCTTCAAGATCTTCTAAAGATGATCAACGAATGCAGGCAACGAAGGGAGGAGTTCGCGGTGATTTCTCCCCATTTTGTCGCCTACAAATTTGGTAGTTTTTAATTTTATTGCACAATTTTTGAACGTCGTTAGAAGGCAAGGCTGAGGGGCTAAACTCCTACTTCACTTTGTATTGAGGGGGGTGGGAGGTTGATGATGATGATAATTTGGGTCAGTCTTGGTTAAATAGAATTATATGGTCAACAATATTCTTTTCTTTTTTCTTTTTATGTACGAATGGGATTGTAGTAGTAATCATTTTGCAAACTTTTTTAGGGCAAAATTGTTTCAATTTTAGTTTGCAGTCGTCTTTTTTCCCCTGAGAAAGTGTATGTTTCGCCGGAGAGAATCTGTTGTTGAGCATTGTTGTGAACACATATATCTAAACAGACTGTTGTCATCCATATATATCTTGCAATGATGCACATCATTTAATCTACACTTTCATAGCACCACTGCTTGATTCAATGAAGTGTTAATGAGTGTACGTGTTAACCGGTAAAAAAATATCAAAAATTAAACTTTCTATAATAACTTGAGAAAAATTGTCAAAGATAATACTTGTACTCTGTACGACATTGGGCTATCAATTAAAACAAGTTAATCTTTTAATTGTCTCAAAATGAAGGCTATTTGCTTAATCGCTTTAAATAGGTTAAAGTCCATGTAGCTTCCCTTCAAAAAAAAAAAAAAGAAAAAAGTCCATATAGCTTGGTAACCAACAAATGCACTGCCAATGAATCAAGTAAATCAACCCAACTGATATTAAACCTAACCCAATTAATATTAAACTCACCCATTTAAGAAGTATCATAATTTCTCGAAATCAAACCATAACAGATACAGATAGTACCCAAAACTTTGAAAGTACATCGCTAAATTATAGAAACCTACAACCTTAAGGCTTTTATATTATTTGCAATTAATTTGCTATAAACTAAGTTTAGATTTTATTTGAAGAAATTTAAGCGTTAAGAGAAATCAACAAGAGAGTTTATAGAAACTGCTTGAAAATCGAGAATTTTAATGTGGAAAAAGAAGGGAAATGAAAGTATAGGGCAAGAGAAATTATAGAAAATGCATGGTTGAAATCTATACCTCCCGAGTAAAGTATAGGTAAAAAAAGAATTCGACAAAATTACATCCATTTTCTTTTTCATTAATAGGTATACGACTATACGGTATATCGGTATGGTATGTGACTCTTTGAGTTTCTTTATCCCCCACATCCAAAATTACATCCGTTTTGATCTTATTTGTATATTTTGTATTGGACTACCCTATAAAAACTCGTCCCATTTATTTATTGGACTCTTGACCCATTAGGTTTTTTTTTTTAAAAGGGGGGCTACAACCCATTTAACAGCTCAGCTCTAATTGCGAATACCCAAAAAAAAAAAAAAAAAAAAAAGACGAAGTAAATAAAAAAAAAAACAGGATTACCTCCTCCTCTCTCTCTCTCCATTGAAGCGCACTCATCGTTTTCCATTGAAGCGCCTTCTGATACTCGTATCCTCCATTGAAGCAGCTTCTCAGGTAATTTAATTTGCTGTTTTTATTTCTAATGATAATCTCAATTTTCAATCTAGGGTTTAATTTAATTTTATTTAATTTAATTGTCAGTGTAGTAAGTTTAGGGTTCCAAAATTATAACTCAGATTATATGAAAGATCATAACCATTGATTACGTTGCTTGCAATTTGATAATCCCTGATAATTCAACGAGTTTAAATGTTATAATTGAACTGTATTTGATGATTTGTTTGATATCGCATCTGATACGATGTTGGGTTTATGTTATTGTTCATATCCGCGTTATGCAGTATAATATTTATGTTGTGAGCTGAAGGTCGCGAGTTAGCTGGATACTATGGGTTCGTACAAGGAGTCGGACCCCTCGTTGGGGTTCCTAACAAAGAAGGAAACCGAAGTTAAGCTCCCTCGATCCACCCGAGTCAAGAACAAGACTCCTGCTCCTGTTCAGATTACTGCTGAGCAAATACTGCGTGAGGCTCGTGAACGGCAAGAATCTGAAATCCGTCCACCCAAGCAGAAGATTACTGATTCGACCGAGCTTGCTGATTACCGTCTTCGCAAACGAAAGGAGTTTGAGGATTTAATCCGGAGGGTGCGGTGGAATGTTAGTGTGTGGGTTAAGTATGCTAAATGGGAGGAGTCACAGAAGGATTTTAAACGTGCTCGGTCAGTTTGGGAGCGTGCTTTGGAGGTTGATTATAGGAATCATACGTTGTGGTTGAAGTATGCGGATATGGAGATGAAGAATAAGTTTATAAATCATGCTCGGAATGTGTGGGATCGTGCTGTGTCTCTGCTCCCGAGAGTGGATCAACTGTGGTATAAGTATATCCATATGGAGGAGATGCTTGGGAATGTGGCTGGTGCTAGGCAGGTGTTTGAGAGATGGATGATGTGGCAGCCTGATCAGCAAGGATGGCGCTCCTACATTAAGTTTGAGTTGCGTTACAATGAGATTGATCGCGCTAGGGGTATTTATGAGAAGTTTTTGCAGTGTCATCCAAAGGTTGATGCGTGGATACGTTATGCTAAGTTTGAAATGAAAAATGGGGAAATTGCTCGAGCTAGGAATGTCTATGAGAGAGCGGTTGACAAGTTGGCAGATGATGAAGAAGCAGAGGTGCTGTTTGTGGCTTTTGCGGAGTTTGAAGAAAGGTGCAAAGAGACGGAACGTGCTAGATGTATTTATAAATTTGCACTCGACCATATACCTAAGGGACGAGCAGAGGAGGTGTATAAGAAGTTTGTTGCATTTGAGAAGCAGTATGGAGATAAGGGAGGTATTGATGATGCAATTGTGGGAAAAAGGAGATTTCAATATGAAGATGAAGTTAGAAAGAGTTCTTTTAATTATGACACTTGGTTTGATTACATTCGGTTGGAGGAAAGTGTAGGTGTCATAGACAGAGTCAGAGAAGTTTATGAGAGGGCTATAGCCAATGTTCCTCCAGCTGAGGAAAAACGCTATTGGCAGCGTTACATTTATCTGTGGTAGGTATTGATAATAAAATTCTGCAGTTTATCTGTTTTTGTTTAAGAGTAGTGAATACTGAGCAGCTTCTGTTTAATTTCTAGGATCAATTATGCTTTATATGAAGAACTTGATGCACAAGATATGGAGCGAACAAGAGAAGTATACAGGTAATATTTTAGACTACTAAATTGACACTAATGTCTTTCACCTTCTGTTGGAAAAATGCGGGAGTCACATGCACTTTTCATATATGTATATGAATGAAAGTTATCTGTCGTGACATGTCTAGTGTAATAATGCTTAGCCTTATTAGGCTGAAGATGCCAGCCATCTTTTCTCTTTGACGAAGAAGAATTCACCCACATATGTGCTTAGATGAAGATGTGTTGGCAGTATGTAGATATGTAACAATAGTGTAGGATGCTTGTCTAGTATTATAATGTTTTGCTTCTTATAGCTTTGAGGTTTTTTTCTTTTTTCGGTGCTAGATATTGGCATGCTTGTTTAATACCTTCTGCGGAGGAATAAATTAGCTCTTAAACTGTAGGTATCAGGCTTCATCTTAGGGTGTAAAATGTCTTTAACAACATCCGTTCATCTAGAGACTAAGTATAGATTCTTAGTGCCCACTGGCTACCTGATGCTATTGTAATGCCAGTGTGCCTCAAACTCTGATCTAGATGGTAAAAATGGACGTGGTAATGTCATAAGAGTTTTTAAGGGAATGGAAAATAATAATGTTTATAAAACTCATTTTCCCCAAAGGATGACTGCTAGCCTTTAAAATAAAAACAAAACACACCTTTATAACCGACCCTACTCTACAAAGTGCAAAAGCAGCACAATACAAGAACACTTCCCTGTAGTCCAGGGGAAACAGTCAAAAAGAGAAGTAACTTAACCTGGAACTGAAACTGATTAGGTAAAAGCTCAGAAAAGACATGAAACTTGAAAAAGAAGAAGATACTTACATCCAATTGCTCAATCATCATCACATTCAGGCACTAGTTTGACTAATTTTGCAATTTGATGCTTTGTAAATTTCTCTAGCATTTAGTAAATAAATATCCCAATCCTCTCCTGCCAGGTTTCACAGATTGTAGTAATCAGTTCAACTTGGAAATTGTTTCCTTTTTTAAACCCCAGCATAGCAGCATATATAATGTAAGACCAGGAAGAGGATTGAAACATCTGAAAAATTATTAGCCAACATTTACTTTTGTCATTTTGTGTTTTGTGGGTACTAACTGTGGAGGAAAATTGTTTTTGACTCATCGCCCTCCAAATTTGGTCTCTAAAACACACTATTCTGGATATATTTGGTGTTCTTTTTTTTCATTTAGTTTTGTGTCTTGTGGGTACTAACTGTTGCCCTTGCTTCATTCAGGGAGTGCCTTAAGTTGATTCCTCACGACAAATTCTCCTTTGCAAAGATTTGGCTTTTGGCAGCTCAGTTTGAGTTACGACAATTGAATCTCAATGGAGCTCGCCAGATATTGGGCAATGCCATTGGGAGGGCGCCAAAGGATAAGGTAGCATCATGTGTGGAGCTTCATTTACATAGTTGTCAAATTTATATGTTCATGCTATAACAATTGTGTTTTTCCCTGACAGATTTTCAAAAAATACATAGAAATAGAGTTGCAATTGGGAAACATAGATAGGTGTCGGAAGCTATATGAAAAATATTTGGAGTGGTCACCAGAGAATTGCTATGCATGGACCAAGTATGCTGAGTTGGAGCGTTCTTTGTGCGAAATAGAAAGAGCTAGGGCTATCTATGAGCTTGCCATAGCTCAACCTGCATTGGATATGCCGGAACTGTTGTGGAAGGTAATTAACTATGACCTTCCTTTTGGATGTTGTTTGCTTTTATCATTGGGGAAAAAAGTACTTGTAAACTCCTAGTTAAAGTTTATGTGATGGATAAAGTGTTCTAGCTTTGCAATTCCTATAAAGCTGCTTCCTTGTATCTGAGATTCCTCCTTTGATACTTTGATAGCCTGTGGACTCTTTTGGCCTGGTCTCATTTATTCAGTCTCTGTATAATAAAATTGGTTCTTTTATCCAAAGAGATACTGATAGGATTAGATGCGATCTCTCTGGTAGTTTCTTACTGTTTCAATCCAATTTCTGATATGCCCTAAGTAATTATGTTTGTTTTGTCTCTACTTATCTATAATTATTTGATTAATGTGTCTTTTATCTTGCTTCAGCATAGTTGACGTGTAGGTTTGCATTCAGATCATTTGAGCTATACTTTTGGTCTTTAAGAAAAAATCAACCTCTTTATGTTTCTTGATGTGTTGATTGGATCATGTTGGACGTTCTGACTTCCGAGGCATGGATATCTTTGTTTATAAAAACCCTTTGGCTTTATGACAGGAAATCATATCTCAATTTATATTAACACTTTGGCTTTTGACAGGCATACATTGATTTTGAGATAGCAGAGGGCGAATTTGAAAATACAAGAGCATTATATGAGAGATTGCTTGACAGAACAAAGCATTTGAAGGTGTGGATCAGCTATGCCAAGTTTGAAGCTTCTGCTGCAGAGGAAAATGGTGGCTCAGACATGCCAGAGGATGAGCCCCAAGAACTTCTACTTGAAAAGAAGAGATTGTGTGTACAACGTGCTAGACGTAAGTATCTTGTCCTCTTAATGTGGGAATTCTTTACTGTGTTTTCAAGAAGATACTATACCTGACACATTAGAAATATACCAGTTAGATGTGTGTGATTTTACTAACCAGTATCTAAATATTGTCTGTTCGTTATCGTTGCAACTTTTTTGTGTTTTCAGTTTTATTCAAAAATTAAAAATTAGTTTAAGCCTGAGAAAGCATTTTTTTTGTTTATTTATTCCTTATTTATTTTATTGTCAGTTATCAAAATAAGTGTGATTGGTACAAGGATGACTAATATTTAGTTAATTATATTACCATTTCGTATGATTTTAAAATCTCAAGTCCAAAAGCATGAAAATGGCAGTGACCCCAAAGTGGATGCCTCCATTTTATGTCTTCTCTGAGTATTGATCTCTTTCTTTAGGTGTTAATTGATTTTTGTAGCCACTAATTTAGAGTTAAGTGAATGGGCTTTTCTTGTTTTAATTTTAATTTTACAATCTTCTTGTAATGCTGAGATATAAGCGGTATGCTAAGTGAATTTCATCTTTACCTGTCATATTGGAGCCTTATTAGAGGTATTTTGGGGTATTTTTCGGTGTGAGACAGTAGGATAATCTTAGGCAATGGTAATGATTAATATCATCTTCACATTGCGTCCCATCATGAACTTTGGGGGTCTATGTTATGATATGCTGCAAATCCAACTTTGTACTTTATATTTCTGCAACTGCATTACAACAAATGCTTAACTGCAAAACCCCTTTTTTTCATCAAAAGATTCTGCTTTTGTAGCCTTGTACAGCTGAGCTGAAATTCTTAACTTATTTGTTTCATTCTTCAGGGGTATTTGAAAAAGCCCTAAATCATTTTAGAGTTTCCGCTCCTGAGCTGAAAGAGGAGAGAGCTATGCTCTTGGATGAGTGGCTGAAGATGGAGAAAGATTTCGGCGAGCTTGGCGATGTTGGTTCAGTTCAAGCTAAAATGCCGAAGAAACTCAAGAGGCGACGACCTCTAATGACAGAGGATGGTCCAGCCGGGTATGTGAAAGTCTATTGCCATCACTTGTTTGCATTTCATTTGTGTTATATTTTGAAATCAGGTTGACCCCTTTGGTCTGATTCAGGGCATGTGAAATTCATTGTATGTAGTTTTGTCCACATTTTGTTCATTTGTTATTTTGAAATTGTATCTCCTGGTGTGACATTATCTCACACTCTTAAAATCTAACAGATTCGAGGAGTATTTTGACTATATGTTCCCTGAAGAGACACAAACTACCAATTTGAAGATCTTGGAGGCAGCACACAAATGGAAGAAGCAAAAAACTGGAGCTGACAAGTGATTATGAGTAGCTGCTTTAAACCTTTTTTTTTTCCTAGTAAATCAGTTACTTTGTACTCAGTTTTGTAGTATCTCTGTATGTGTAGATGAAAAAAAAATTCAATGGCAAATTATTCTTCAATGTAGAATTGTTTGTAAGTGTTGTATACCTCAATACTTGTATGATATTTCCCTTGAGAAAGTGATTGTCAAAATTGAAATTTGCATCTTTATACGAGTATTACTATACAATAGTTCTTTCACCAATTTCTGTAAAATGTTGATAGGCTATACTTGGTAAGTCGACCGCTTTCTTTTCTCAGGGCTTAACAGTTGGGTCATAGTTATGAAAAAAATCGTAACCTTAAAACCTGATTATGTCCGAACCGGATATAACTTGATAAACTTTTGGTTTTGGACCTGCTCGAACCCGAAGACCATTACAATTTAAGTAAGATAGTTAGATTATGAGAACCTTTCTATTATTGTAAATACCTTTTGCTATTATTCATTGAATTTATCCTTACATATTTAATTATAAAGATTTGGTATTTGGAGTTAGTAGCATAATATATTGCTTTGAATTTGAAATTCAATCCATCCAAGATTCTAAAACGTTATGGTTGAGTTGTTCTCTAGGTTTAGCACCACTTTTACGAATTCGAGGACTTGAGAGTGAGTGATTGGAGTCACTCAATATCTTGCTCTTGGATAGATGATGTAAGTGTTATTTAATCTACTTTTCTAGCAAAATGAATATCAACATATGTACGCCATTAATCATTAACAAAATGTCAAATTATATTGATTATTTGTAAGACATTATCAAACTAATAGAAGTGATAGGAAATGAATAGTTAGTAGCTTCCAATAAGGTAGATTCATACTATAAAACACTGAATACCATCAAAATAAAGATGGTCAAAGTATCATTAACAAGCTTATAATTAAAAAAGAAGATGCAAGTTGTTATAAAGAATCTGAAGAGGAATACAATTAAGGCTTTTAATGCCATTAATCCAAGGTAGTCTTTCATTGACAAGTTTCGTTATTGGTAGGAATCCCTTGAACTTTCATGCTATACGTATATATTGTGTAGATATTTTACAGTCTATAACTATAGAAGTTTTCTACTCCGTTTAAAATTTATTATTCAATATAAATCACTTTTGAGATAAAAAGTAGACAAAAATCATAACAAATCAAACCAAATTCCTCTAAAAGACAAGGTGATGAGCTATATTAGCTCTCGAACATGACGAGCTTATGAAACTTGTTCTTAGCGAGTAATGTTCTACTTCATTTTTTTTCTTTTTTTTTTTTCATTTTGTTTATTAAATTGACGCAACATAAATCATTTTAGCCAAGTATCAATCATAATAAAGAGCAAAATCGAGGCCTATCTTATGTACATGATTAAATTATGATTTCGAAATAAAAACAAAATTGCTTTGGACCAAATCAATCATTTCATTTATTATGTATGCCTAGTAGTGTGACGAACCATTCTTCGTGGAAACTAACTTTTGGTCAAATTATTCATATTTAGTAAAAGTGGCTTGACGGCTTGACTATCAATGAACATGTGACAACAAGTACAATGATTAAACATATATTTAGTGATATACTAATACTAGTTAACTACTAGTAACTAAATCTTCTATTTTAATTGTGAAACTTAAAACGATGACGTATTACCTTCTAAATTGTCAAAAATGAATAAAATGGAACAATTTTGCTCTTAAAGTGAGTAATACGAAGGGCGGAGTAATCCCTTCATTTTGTTAGTCCTTAAAAATCATGATTAATATAATTTTTATCATTATTATCTTCATTATATCAGCAAATAATTATAAAAATTTATATTTTGCAAATTTACGATCATGTGAATCAAATAAGGTTTCACATAAACTTCGTTATTTTCTCATCCTTCATTATCAGTAAAAAATTACATTTAAAAAAAGTTGATGAACTTTAACTAAAAAAAAAAAAAGCAAAAACAATTTAAAACTGCAAGAATATATGACTATATTCAATAAAATTTTTATTTTTTTTTTGACAACAAATATAATTTAATTTACAAGTACAATTATATTTTTTAAAAAATAAAAATTCAAAACATCTCAGCCTACTAAACATGTGAGAATAAGCTCAACTAAAGTAGGTGTCTGTCGGTATAATGTTTCTTGGTTGTAATAATAACAACGATAGATTTTCATTTTCTTACTTATACCATGCATCTATTTTTTGATGTGCTCTTTTATCTACCATCTTTTTGTCAATGAATTTTGAAGTAATTTTGACATGAGTTACAGGATACTTTTCTACTTCAAAATGTCCTAATCAAAATGATAAAGTTATAATCTGTAAAAACAATCCTTTAAGTGGTTTTCATAGTGATAAAGCTACTCTTAAAATTTGTAATTAACGACGTATTAGTAATAATACTGTCTCAATTAAAAGTTATTTAAATATTACAATATGAATCAAACTAAGCCTTTTTAATTCTGATTTGGATGGTGTTTTGGAAGTTTTTTTTTTTTTTAATTTTATTATTATTATTTATTTAAGTTCTAGTTTTAATTCTTGTGTGTGGGCTCATGTAAGGAGAGATGACAACATTATTGTTGCCCATCATTTAGCCAAGCTTTTTTCCTTCCGGTATAAAACAAACTTGAGTGAATCATTGTCCTCCGGAAATTTCACCTTATGTAATCGGACGCTTTGTCTATTAATTAATACACCGTTTGGTTTCCCTCAAAAAAAAAAAAAAATAAATAAAAATAAAAAAAAAATAAAAAATTAAGCAACTTTGATCAAATGTACGTGTTTAAGTCAACTCAATTTGTTGTATAGCGTTGAGAAAATTAACCCATTTAAACCTGCTCAACAAAAACACCTATCAAACGATTAATCGTATATAATAATTAAAGAGTTGTTACTAGTATAGGGTTGAGGTTAATAAACCCCTAAT
Organism: Chenopodium album; assembly: GCF_948465745.1. Classification (NCBI taxonomy): domain Eukaryota; kingdom Viridiplantae; phylum Streptophyta; class Magnoliopsida; order Caryophyllales; family Amaranthaceae; genus Chenopodium; species Chenopodium album. The sequence continues at coordinate 812,219 of NC_137847.1, read as the reverse complement.
CACCGCAATTATATGAGAAGAAGCGGACCGAGAGTGAGAGTAGCTTTTTGCGCATGATTTTTTTGATCTTATCCTTAACCATCTTTTTAAACATTTAATTAATAACTTCACATCTTTAATTATCAAAGTGAAAATTTTACATGAATATTGAAAATTTGCATAAATTTTGGTCAATGAAATGAGGTGATGGCTACTGTTTGCTTGCGTACATCGCATTATGTTTTTGGCTTATATGGCTAACTATTTATTAATAAATTATAGACTTAATAGTCAATTCACACGGGTATTGAATTATATTCTTTGATTTAATTTAAAAAATAACAATCTATATTAATAAATTTAGATTAGAAATGTGCATAATCGTAATTAGTTTAAGCTACAAATCTTACAATATTACAAGTGTCAAATTTTTAGATTATATTCCTCATCATTACACTTTTATCATTAAGTGATATGAAATGAAAGTCGTATATCTTGGCGTTTTCTTTGAATTTTTAATCATTGGTTGAATGGAAAACGAGTAGCAATGTACAAATTACTTCCTCCGATCCGTTTCTTTTTACTTGACACGTTTTTTTTAATCACGTTTGTCAATGCACAACTTTAATTATTCATATCTTTAATTATCGATAAACAAAATTATGAAAAGTTGATATTTTGAAGTATATATCGTGACGAATCTAACAAGATCTCACATGACTATATTTTTCATTACATACAAAGCACTAAACAAGATTAAAAGGGAGTATGTATGTGAATAGTGCTAAAGTCAAAACGTGTCAACTAAAAAAAAATAGAGGTAGTATTTATTAATTTTTATTATAAGTAGTGTTATCTTTGACCGGAGAGGCACATGTGATGAACTGATGATGTGAGTAGAGCTAAGATGTTTTTATGTGACATCTAAATCTTCTTTTATTTATAAAAGAGACGTATATTTAGGGCTTTTTCTAATTTACTAAACTGAGCTGAACTGTACTGAACTGATTGAAGCTGATCTGAACTAAATTGAAATAAAGCAGAAGAAAACAGGCCCTTACAGTGTCTATATAATTTTATTTTTTTTAACTAAAAAAAAAAAAAAAAAACTATAAGTAGCTATTGTAGCAAGGATATGCGCCTTCAGAACTCGTTTCCTCAAAACTTTACAGATGCTACACTATAACTATATAAAGATCTAGTGGTACCCATATACTCCATATATAATTATTCTTGGAATATAATTTGACAATATAAAGATTATATAATTGCCTTAAACTAAAAATTTATATACTTTATAATAAACAGGTCTGGGTCACATCCGTTACAGCTGTCCACTTTATACGACTATTGACATCGAAATTTTGTTAATTATTAGGTGTCAGATAGATGTAAATAAGGAGATAATATCAAAAAATATAAGATATTATCTTCAAGATCTCGTAGAATATTTATTTGATAGATATTTTGTTTACTACTCTACAACACTCTATATAAAGAGGGTCGGGATAAAATAATTGTTTCCGTATATCTTTCTTCCTCTTTATTTGTACATTGCAAGTTTGAATTTTTATGGTTTACAACGACCAAGGAGGTTCCACTTCAAAACCATATAGCAATAAAGGGAGTAGCTCCTTAGCCTTATATAGTGGACACAACTTTCTTAGTTCTTCAATGTGGGATACACTTCCAAACACTTTCTACACTCTTCAATGTGGGATAACACACCACTCACATGTGGGTTTTCTCATGGATTCAAGACTTTATCATTAAAAGTAGCATATCTGAGTATTCTCTCCAATACTTTAATTATAATTTTATTGTGACACATTTTATTGGAGAATTTCACTTTCACTATAAGATTTTATTCTTGAAAGTGAGTATAAACAGTCAATTGATTAAAAGAATATTAATTAATTTTACTCTCTCCAATAATTTCATCATAAAATAAAGAATAATTTCACTATAAATTCTCCAATACTTTATCATTATATTGTGACTGATTTTCGATCTAACGTATTAACGTATAGGATCATTATTCTTCCGGTCTCTTCTTACACCCTTTTTATCAGGTTGTTTTTCTTACTTAAAATTAAACATTAGCTAAACAACAATTATTAATGTACTTGTATTATAATGTACTTCGATATTGTATACGAAGTATTACATTATCCACAAAGAATATGTGTATGATGATAATAATAATGCGAAGTTTAGTATAACATCCAAAAATAAATCGACCAACCTAATCGATCAATAATACTAGTTAGTGCATGTCATGGTCGTAAAGGTGATGATGAAACCTAATCTGTTTACTTATTATATCACTAAATTAAAGTTGGATAATTATTTGTTTTTTCTTGAGTATTACCTAATTAATATTGATAATCAATTTTAATTTGGGCCGCCGGCAAAACTTGGTCGTCCCTATAATCATAAGCATTATAATTTTCTGCTAGCTAGTTTACTCACGTGGGAAATTCCATTAAAATCCTTGTTTTTTTAACAGTCAAACATTTTACAAATATATACCAAGTATTTATTTATATCTATTTGCTTCATTTTTTTTTTTCAAAAAAAAAAAAAAAAAAAAATTGGGTTTAAAATTGGTAAACAGTCAAAGGCTGCTAGTCACTATATATAATGTTGTGGTATCATTGCCATTTCTTTAAGTAATTTCTCATAATCAATTGATTAAGGCCTAAATGATCGAGTTTAATTAGTAATTGGAATACCCTCCATCTAATTATCTTAATATACGAAGTACATTACAATTCATTTAGTCAATGCAACAAGTGTTTGATAATAATTTCAATAAGAATGGTTAATACTTTACAATCAATTGAAAGTTAACAATAGATACACTCAATTGAAAAATTGACACTTATATGTCATATTAAACAATTTATACCTTTAATCGTTTAAAAAGAATATTAATTAATTTTTTCACTTCCGTAAATGTGTGTCAAGGACTCAATTAAGCCCACATGTTGTGATTATAAACAACGGAGAAAGTAAAATTTAGGTTATTAATATAAGTATATAGTACCAACCTAATTTACCTTTTTGGAATATTTTGTTTTATAATAATTAAATTAACTCATTAATATATAGATAAATAGTACAATATCTACAACGGAAATCAAAACTAGCAAATACGACTATATATGGAGTAATCGTTTAAATAAAACCAACCATGCATTTTATATTAGGTTGACTATGACCAAAATTATTAGCCATAAAATTATTAGTCTGATTTGCCTCCCTAAACAATGGTAATTTGACCTAACCAACTCGAAAAAAATTCAGTTATCGATGGTCCTATATCCAATACTCTTGATGGAACTAACTGCTAATTAACGGATTTCATAGTTTATGTCTCACCATTTATTGTGAGTATTCATCGTAATTTTGGTTACAAATACATGTAAGTCTCAGTAATGTCTCATACTAAATATAGCAAGCTAAAATAACTTTAATTTCACCAACAAGTAGAAAGCTGACTTTGCTATATTCGTTACACCTTTTAATTTCCTTGTTTAATTTAACCTTTACTTTTGTAATATAATGGCTAGGTCAAACATTTAAATTTCCTATTATTCTAAAATGTTTTGGGTCAAATTAACTATTTATTAAGATATTTCCCCAAGAAAACTAAAACAAATTAATGTGTCGCCTTACCTAACTCGATCATACATACCATACCTAATACATGTAAAATGTCGAAATAGCTTTGAGGAGATTTGCCTGTACTAATTAATTCTTTTGGTGTAATAAGATCGATTTGACATGGTTATATATGACCATATAATGATATAGAGTGATACACGGAATATCTTATTATTATTATACATGATCACATAATGATTCATAAAACCATAACGGAGTATAAAATATTAACTCTGATATCTTATAAGGCATACAATTAATTAGTGTGGCTGACATTGACATATTGTAATACATTATAATTAATATTTAGTTTATTGCATTGGGAGATCTGTTTATCGCATGTCATAATGTCCAATTTCTTATCTAACGATTATTTTGCATCACAATTCAAAGTATATTTAGTACGGCAAGTTAATCCATATTTGTAGTAAGAAGTAGCTTAGCATGATTGGTCAACTTATCCAATTTTATTAACCTAAATACTTCAATAGAATTTTCACCCGATAAACGAAATTGGACATAAACAACTTAGAGTAAAACTTAGCTTGATTAACACACAAGTATATTTAATGAAATTAACCTTCAAACTCCTATCCTAAGTTCATGTACTGTTCTTTTTACCTTGATATAAGAATTCAATCAAATCTGGTTTTACCTTATGTACACATGATTACACCTATTTGTTGCTTAATTTTTTTTTTTAGGTGAATTGAATGTATTCTAAATCAAACCAATACTAGGGATATTTGGTTAAAGGGTTTTGAAGCAAAAAGAGCTATTTAATCATTTTAAAAAGCTATTTGGGTTGTTCGTTTGAGAAAGAGTTACTCGTATTTAAACGAGTTTTTGGGTCTAAAAAGGTCAAAATAGCTAACAATTATTTATCTTCTTTGCATACATACACAACTAATTTCGATCGGCTAGTTAAAACAATTAATACAAACATATCAGCTAGTCAAAATAGCTACTATTTTCATTTTTAATAAGTATTACAGTTTGACCAAACACGCATGTCGAGACACTAATTTGACCATTAATTTATCCAATTATATATTAGTAAAATCATAGGAAATTTTATAATATGAAAGTATACATACATTATTAACGAATCTAACAATATATTATATAATAATATTTTTTTTTTATGTATTGATAAATTAATCAAGTCAAAACCATTATATAAATAGTGAAAAAAGTCAAAATGTAATGCTTATTAAAACACGGAGAGAGTAACAATTAATTACTAAACAAGACTTAGGCCATGTTTGGTAATTAGAGTTTTGACAAAAAATGAGCTTATTTGACCAAGTTAGAGGTTTGACTACACAAATCATCTTATTTAGTTGTTTGGTAAAAGAGCTTTTTAAATGAGCTTATTGAGGCAACTAAGCTAATTTGTAAAAAGCTAAAAAATAGAGCCTTTTAGATTAGCTTATTGAGTAATGGATGTCAAAAGACAATTTTATCCTAAAAGTTACTCTAATTCACATTCTTGCCCTCCCAATTTCTTACACTAGTCAAGTAAAAAAAAAAAAAAAAAATTATCAATGTCCTAAATTGTCATTTTATATGTTCAATTAACAAACAACTACAAATAATAAGCTAATTTTACCAAACAACTCTACATAAAAAGTTCTTATAAATCAGCTAGTCAAAACAGGTAATGCAACCAGCTAATCAAAACAGCTAATACAACTAGTTTTTACCAATCAACTAACTGCTATTTACCAAACAAGGCCTTATAATACAAATTACAAAATCAAGTATCCATGATTAAAAAAAAAAAATGATGAGTAATATAAAAAAGTAGGTCCCACCTAAAAACACTACCCACCATTACAAGTTGACATGTGTCAAAATCACCCCAAAAAAGTCTAAAGAGAGGAAGGTGGTGTCCTCTACTACTCCTATTAGTACTACTAACTTCTATAAAATCCAACCATTTCTCTTCCCAATAACTCGTTGCCAAGATCTAGCTTATTAGTCCTAACTCTTAGCCCCCCAACTTTGTCCACCTACCCCTCTCTCTCTATTCTCTACTTCTCATTCTCTTTATTATTCCTTAAATAGTAAATAAATATGCTTTCCATCTCATCATTCCACCCTTCCACCGCGGCCGCCGCCGTCAACCGCCACTCACAACATTGCTCAGCCTTATTTTCTCCTCCTACTCACCTCGCTATCCCTCTCCGCCACCGCCGCAACAACAACCTTCATGTTCGTTGTGGCGGCGGTGGTGGCTCGGAGTCTAATGAATTTGTTGTGTCCTCATCAATTTCATCATCATCAACTCGGGGTTGTAGTGACCCCCTTGAAGTTGCTAATAGAGATGTTAAGCTTAAGATTGGTATTATTGGGTTTGGTAACTTTGGTCAGTTTTTGGCTAAGACTATTGCTCAGCAAGGTCATAGAGTTTTGGCTTATTCTAGGTCGGATTACTCCCGTGCTGCTAAGGAGATCGGCGTCGAGTATTTCTCTGACGCCGATGATTTATGTGAGGAGCATCCTGAGGTGAGCCTTTTTATTTTTATTTAGTCACGTTTACTATTTTGCGATATTTTTTCTTGTCATAATTATTATAACTTGTGGTTGCTCAAAAATACTAGTTAGTCGTTTCATTTGTGGTTATTGTGATAAGTTGAGATAATGGGACTGGGACAATAATTTCGAAAGAGTGGGAATTATTTTGGTTGAAACTTTTTTTTTTAAAAAAAAAAAATAGGCAACTTGCATAGATAATTCAAGTATCTTTTTATTAGTTGGCCCATAATAAATGACCTAGTCTAACAATTAAACATGTCTCACTTTTAAGTATAAATTTTTAAAGAGTCGATATCATTGTTTTTGGTGTTTAGAAAGCCGTAGGGCAGGATGAAAACATATCTCAGAATTTCCTAGAATAGAGAGGAAAGCTCTAACCACTTGAGTTATCCCTAACTCTCAGAGTCGATATCATTTTTTGATAAATTAAAACAAATAAGGAGTACTAATGAAGTCCATAAACTTGATTATTTTATGGCTTGTAACATTATTAACATGACAATTATCCATTGTGAAAATATTAATTATTATATCACCTAGTTTAGCCGGTTTATGAAATTGTAGCAAATGACGTACAATAATAGTGTGTGGTGTACTTTGATTTTTAATTCATTAGCCTATTCAAGTATTTCGCAAAAAATGACAGAATATACAAGTTAGAAAATGGAGCTACCAAATAAAAAAAGAAAAAAAAAAAGGTTAGAAAATGGGATGTTATAATGACATAAAGTAGCCATACGCAAAATTTCGAATCGTTTTTCTTTGACCACGTCGTGTTTATTTAAAAAAGTCACAAGAAGGTCAATTATTTATTTTGTAATCCATCACTTTCTAAAAGTAAAATCTAAATCGCTCCTTTACTTGTTGTGACATTTTGATGATTGAAAATCTGGTATGTAGAGACTCGAGAGGGTCGTAAAGGACAGTGTTGTAAATGTGATCGAATTTTAAAATCAAGCGTGACTTGTCTACATTCTAAACTATTCTATTTTATCATGCAATGAACCGAATTACTAGTCAAATTGATGTACGTAGTACAATAATGAATTTTACAATTTTAGTCCCCATTGGTCTCCTCTAGTCGTCCTAGTAAAATATCTCATGTATTAAGTTGGTTATGTTCACGCGGTTTTGTAGCACTAGTAGTTATTTTCATTATTACAACATTATTGTTCATCAATAAATTGGATTTGGTAGGAAATACAGGGTACGAAGTACTAGCTTGACAAATTCTAATTTGTGTACGTTATTGTTATCTTTTTTTCAGGTGATCCTTCTATGCACCTCTATCCTCTCAACGGAGAAAGTCCTCCGCTCGCTCCCCCTCCACCGCCTTCGTCGGTCCACCCTCTTCGCGGATGTCCTCTCGGTCAAGGAGTTCCCCCGCTCCCTCTTCCTACAAGTCCTTCCTAAGGACTTTGACATCCTTTGCACCCACCCAATGTTTGGCCCTGATTCGGGCAAGAATGGGTGGGGCGGGCTCCCATTTGTCTTTGACAAGGTCCGGGTCGGGTCAGACCCGGCCCGGACCTCTCGAGCCGAGGCATTCCTAGACGTCTTCAGGAATGCCGGGTGTAGGATGGTGGAGATGACCTGCGCCGACCATGACAAGCACGCGGCCGGGTCACAATTTATAACCCACATGATGGGCCGGGTTTTGGAGAAGTTAGCCCTTGAAAATACACCAATTAACACAAAAGGGTATGAAAGTTTGTTGAATTTGGTGGATAATACAGCAAGAGATAGCTTTGAGTTGTTTTATGGATTGTTTTTGTACAATAAAAATGCAATGGAACAGTTGGATAGAATGGATTGGGCTTTTGAGATGGTAAAGAAGCAACTTTCTGGTTATTTGCATGATCTTGTTAGAAAACAATTGATGCTAGAGACTAATAATGAACAAAATGGGGTTGATCAAACATTCATGCTTCCTTCTCCTAGTGATGATCGTCTTCAAATACCTCCCTCGTCTGAGATTCCAGAGAAGAAGGCCGATTTTGTGGTGGTCAATGGTACTAGGTAGACAAGGTAGTGTTAACAAATAAAGAAATCGACGACAACAGCAAGCAACAACGACAACAACAACAATAACAATATTCGAGCACGTGCGTATTGAGCCGTTGGTGCTAGAGAGGGGATACAGGATGCTTTGGGGGTTCCTGAATCCATTGCATCCTCATTAGCTGCATTTTTTTGTTACTGATGGTTATGTACCTATGTTTTTTTTTGCTCAAGTAGTATAATTAGGTTACTAAGCATGTATAATATTAATCAAAGTAAATTATAGCTAAGTGAAAGTAAGTTTCATGAGATGATAAATAAATGTACAAATCATGAAAGTTAATTTATTTTTTCATGTGTTAATTAATAAAATGACACTTTAAAGTTTAAACAACATCAAGGTGGGACTCTGCTTTTACACATGTTGTATTCTTCATTTCAGTTTAAACTGTTGGCATACCTCAATTTTATAAGCTAATTAGCATATCATCTAACACCTCAACCACCAAGGTCCAATATTAAATGTGCATATGTCATGCATATACGCTTAATTGTGGAGTATGTTAGCATATAACCTCCCTAAAAGTAAAAAATTTAGATAAATAGATGACTTTAAAAGTATATTAAAAGTTTTCCTCAAAATCTATATCTCCACTCGACCACTCCTTAGTTTATTTGGAACGTAACTCTCCTTTTAATTTTGTTTTGTCCTAATTTTAACTTGTATCGATTTATATTACTTACGTATCAAAGATACGAAATCAATATTGATCGATCCATCACTCTCTTCAATCAATTGTCATGCATCTATCAAAACAATTAAATTGCGTGCAAAATGGTAGTAGAAATTTATGTGGCTGTCTAAACGAGAAGTGCGTTTCATGCATGCTAACTTCCTATTAATTTTGGAGCGTTCGTTATAATATTCTTTCTCAATCAAGTCCCAAATTGCAAATTTAATTCTCAGAGAAAAAAAAAATCACCGAATTAATTGCATGTTTGCCAATAATTCTAAATAGCTTATAGTATAGATTATCCTCGACTGTAATTATAACAATTAAATTCATAAAGATCGTGTTGCATTATACTTTATACGTACTAAAATAATTAATTAATGTACTATATATGGAGTATTGTACTATTAAAGATCCGAACAAAATCACAAAAAATAAAAAGTCAAGCTTATATATATTTGGCTTACCTTAACGTGGCTTGGCTTGAAATTAAAGGTTGAACATAACTCATCTTGGCTCAATTCTTAAATAATTAAGTGGAAATGAACATGGCATTTATAAGAATTCAAGTAAAGAAAAATTATTATTGGTATTGTTTTCAATAATTTTAAATCTTAATTATAAGAGTTTTCATCAAGTATACGGTATAATTATTACTCGTAAAATGGATCGGAGTAGAAATACAACATTGGTTAGACGAACAGTTTAGGTCGACTCAATCATTAAATTGGTTAATTATGATCAATAGTTGGTGTTTGATCAAGTCAAATAAAGTTGAGTGCCTAGTAAAAAGGTTAGCTTTAATTGCTAGAAAATCCTATCCTATTGTTGGTCCAAGTATCACCGAATGAATGACATTATTAAAATATGGATTAATACATGTCTCTAATTAGCAATACATATATGTTCTGCTTAGAGTTTTCATATAGATTTAGTTTTCAAATATTTGTAATGAGAGTATGAGACATGCATAATGATTTACTCCGTAACAACTTTTCAAATAGAAATATGTTGCGATTAATAAATTAAAAATAGATGATAAGGCCGATCATATATAAGAGTACGTATGAGAAAATAAACAAAAGTTGATTTGAAGTTCTACGTGGTATATACTACAACGGACACCTATAAATGATCAAAATGACAAAATACAAAGATTATAAGTGATAATGTAATATATTGCATGGTCTGAACTAATTAAGTACAAATTAAATGAACTGATTAGTTTTCTATATTGTCAAACATCCCAAGAAAAGGGATAAGGTAGGTGTCAATTTGACGAAATTACTTTAATTTAAGTTGGTTGCAAAAAATCAATTATGAAGGTATTGTGTTCATACTCTTCTTCTAATTTTGTCTGCAAAACTACGTGTTGTTGTATCTTCCTCAAATAGAAAGGAAAAAAAAAAAACTACGTGTTGTATTATTGTTAAGGCACCTCATCAATTAGTTCACTTCTTTTAATTATTCTATTTGCAAGGTTTTTTTTTTTTTTTTTTTTTTTTTTTTTTTTTTTGGTGACAAAGAGAACTACAAAAGCACTAAAAGAAACAACGAAGCAACTCCCTACGGTGGCCAGCAGCAGCAAGGGAGTGAGCTTCAACAACAGAAGACCTATGAACCTTTCTAAAATGACACGAAAGAAAGGACAACAAAATCTGGCGAATGTCGTGAACAAGCCAAACCACCGAGATGTCCGAAGGCGTAGCTTCCAAGAGCAATCTAGGAATAACCGCACAGTCCGACAAAAGCAACAAACGAGTGAACCCCTGCTGGAGAGCATGCTTGAGACCCACACGCAAGTAATTTCGAATGAAGCGCAGAACCATCCATACAAGCCCGAGCACCACCACCTAAACAATGATAAGGATCCGAACTCCAAAAACACCAGCCTGCCCTCGCACTAAGAGTCTCCTTTTCCCAAGCTCCGTCAAACATCAAAATAAAATCACACACATCACTCAGCTCCCACCTTAGAACGTAATAAAAGGGAAAGGAAGAGAACCCCGGAGGAGAACCAGCCGAACTATCAATGGTAGTGCGTGCCTCCTTACTTCTGGTCGACCAACTGAAAGTTACCTCAAGTACAGAGGAGGGAGAATAAACCTCTGAACGGAATCTAACATTGTTTCTAGTCACCCAAATAGCCCAGCATATCCCAAAGAAAAGATCTATTATAGTCCAATCCTTAGAAGCTGCATAACCAGTGACTATCTCTGTAAACCACACATGAAAAGGAACGGAAGTGGAGGAAGAAGTAGGAGGAGCCCAAGGCCCAGACCTCCATAACATACGGGTAAACGAATAGTCTCGAAACAGGTGATCAACCGATTCAGGAGCTTGGCCACAAAACACACAAGTAGAATCAATAGGCAAACCTTTCTGCACGAGTAATGCCGCCGTGGGGATAGCACTATGTAATAATTTCTAAGTGAACATCTTTCATTTAGGAAGAATAGGCAAACCCCATAAACGCTTCCACCAAGCCTCGGGAAGCCCAGCAGCCCCCACGGGAAACTGCTGAGAAAGCAGACAGGAATAAGCCAACTTCGTGGTGAAAGAACCATCCCGAGTATACTTTCAGTAGACAAAGTTATCAATCCTTTGCTTGGGACGCGCTAAAGCAAGAATAGATGACGCAATAGGCGGAGGAAACAGATGTCGAACCAAATACGCATTCCAGGACATAGAGCCGGGAAGCAATAACTCAGACACCGTACTAGGACGGTCCATAGCCAGACTGATATCCTTGAAAACAACATCAATTTTAGGAAGCCACGAATCATTCAGAATACTAACCCTGTCTCCGGAACCAACCTTCCTAGTTGCTCCCATAGAAAACACCGAACCATCCTGTAATAGACTACGACTACCCCATGAAGGACGAGCAGAAGAATTAGCAGGATTAGTAGAAAGCAAAGAAGGGTATTTAGCCCTAAGAACCCTGGAAACTAGAAGTTGGAGATGATGCATGAGACGCTGGGATTGCTTGGCAAGCAAGGCCAAGTTAAACGAGCGAAGATGGCGGATCCCCAGACCACCTAAACCTTTAGGCAGATGCAACTCAGAATATGAGGCTAAAGCCATACCTTTCGACTCCTTGCGCGATTTCCACCAAAATCGAGCAATAAGGCTATCCAACCGATCGCAAATAGTAGAAGGAACTTTAAACACTGAAAGAATATGGTTAAAAGAGGCCACCAAAATGGAGTTAATAATGACCAATTTAGCTGCTGCCGACAAGCCAAGGGAGGCAAAGGACGACAAGCGTTGAACTACCTTATCCACCATAAACTGAAAATCCTTACACTTGCTACGACCCAGATCAACCGGGAGACCTAAGTAATTACCAATGGAAGGACGAGCCTGCATTTGGACCGCCGACGATAGGAAATCCCTAAAATCTTCATGTGTATTGCGACTGAATCTAACAAATGACTTCTGCAAATTTATCATCTGGCCAGAAACCAAGCAGAATTCATTAGTCACTGAAAGAATCTGCTCACAAGTCGTCGGCGAGGTACGGAAAAACATTAAGGCATCATCCGCAAAGAACATATGAGATATAGAAGGAGCCCTGTGAGAAATACGCAGTCCTTGGAACAAGCCATTCCATTCGTCCCGACAAAGCATCAAAGAGAAAACTTCCATGCATAGGACAAACAAATAAGGAGATAAGGGGTCGCCCGGAGTAGACCACATCTCGGACGAAAGGGTTTGGTAGGAGATCCGTTAACTAGAATCTGATACGAAACCGTAGTGACACACTGCTGTAAAATGTGGACCCACTAGGGGGAAACCCAAAATGGCGGAGAGTCTCCCAAAGAAAATCCCAGTTGACCCTATCATAGGCTTTATTCATATCAAGCTTTAACGCAGCAGGGCACCGTTTAGAAGAAGAGGTGTCCATGTAAGATAAAAGTTCATGAGCAAGTAAACTATTATCTACCATTAGCCTACCCGGGACGAAAGCTATCTGAGAATATGAAATTAGAGAAGGTAACACTCGACGCAGCCTATTCGTCAAGCACTTAGCAATGCATTTATACAAGATATTACATAAACCAATTGGACGAAACTGAGAGGGAGTTTCAGGGTGGTCCACCTTAGGCAGAAGGACTAAAAAAGTACGATTCCATTCTTTTAGTAAATAACCATGGGCAAAAAAATACTAAATGGCATCAATGACTTGAGGACCTACCACAGCCCAGTGAGACTTGAAAAAACCAGCAGTGAAACCATCAGGCCCTGGAGATTTGTCATCACCAATATGGAACATGGCATCTTTGATGTCAAAAGAAGAAAAGGGTTGCAGAAGAAACTGACGGTCTCGATCTGACAACATCGGAGTGTCCAGACTATCCCAAAGACACCTAGCCGGAGTAGGAGCAGTATCCTGACAGTTATAAATCAACGAAAAATATTGTGCCAAAAGATGAGAAATGCCAACTTGGTCCGAAATCCAGGAGTTATTCTCATCCTGAAGACTCATAATCTTATTCCTACGATGACGAGTCTGCACTGAACGAAAAAGAAGCCTGGAATGGCAATCTCCCAAAGCATCCCATTTAACTTTACAACGCTGTTTCCAGTAGAGAAATGAAGTCTGAGCTCGAGAAACCATATCCTCTCGGAGCATGATTAGAGAACGCCGATCATTAGGATCCATCACATCCAAAGAACTAGATACAACCGATCTCTGCAAATCCTTCCAGTCAATGCCCCACTGTCTTTTATGGTTAACACACCACGACAGAAGATTCTGCTTCAAACCATCAAGCTTCCTAGAAATTGAAAACATTCGGGAACTAGGACAAAATTCTTTCCAATTAGAACAAATAAGTGAGGTAATCTCACGTAAACATAAGCACCAATTCTCTATCTTGTAAGGGCGTCTCTTAATATTGGTAAACCCAGATTCTCGCAAAATAATAGCTGAGAGAATAAAATAGGCTGATGAGAAATTGAGGCATTCGGATGTAAATCCAATCAAGAGGAAGTGGCATATATATATCCTCTATCTAATCTCTCATAGGTAGGGTTCTGAAATTGTCCATTTGTCCACGTAAAATGGGGTCCAGAAAAGGGAATGTCCAATAACTGAGAATGAAGTTTCCATTCTAAGAAGCCATGCCTACCAGGAATATCAAAAGATCCACCTACTTTGTCAGTAAGATATTCCACCTGATTAAAATCACCCAAAGTCCAAACCTATGCTATTATTCCACCTGATTAAAATCACCCAAAGTTTCTATTTGCAAGTTATTATATACTCCAAAGTCCAAACCTATGCTTGGTACATGGAATCAAACACGAATATTCTCTTCGTTCCTTTTTATCTAACCTATAAAGATTTGATTATTTTAAGTGGATGTGCCAGTAATATATACTAGCATGGACATCTTAAACCAGAAACGCGGCAAACAAAAATGAACGGAGTGAAGTACACTTTTACGACCTATCTTCCCTTACCTATTTATCCTCTGCATAGGCTATATTACAACAATTATTGCATACTACATATTAGAATTTACAAGATATCCTACATTAGCTATTTACCTACCTTTAATTTGTATCACAATGTAAACGCTCCAAGCCTCCAGTATATATATATATATATATATATATATATATATATATATATATATATATATATATATATATATATATATATATATATATATATATATATATATATATATATATATATATATATATATATATATATATATATATATATATATATATATATATATATGAGTATATATATGACCTCATGTCAAAGACTAAGTAAAACTTAAAGTTCAAAGTCTTGCACTTACCTACCAAGTAAAGCTAAATATTTCTTATATGAAATAAAAGTTTAACAATTAAAGTAGAAAGCATAAATATTTGACCAACCCATGTCGATACAAAGCCAAACTAGTGGCATCTTTTACTTAATTGCACCAAACATTAGTAAAAGATCCAAATATAAACAACTAGCCTCAATACAAACTAATTAATTATTTCAATGAGCATCTAATTATCCCTCCATGCATTCCCATCATCCCATATATGTAAACTTCTCGTGGAGGTCATGTTTATGGCACGAAAATCAAAGATTTTTTTTTAAAAAAATGTTAGATTTAACGGTTTTGCATAGTGGTGAATCAATTTTTTTTTTTTTTGTCTTTTTGAATGGTATTTTAAAATAATTTTTTTTGGTAGTAATGTCAAAAAGTGGATTATTTGTGGGTAGTAAAATACAAAATTTTCAATTAATTATTATATTATTATAATGGTATTACATGTATTATAGTGTTGAGAGTGAAAAAGATGTTCATCATATCCTAATTAACAATCTCATGCAATTGAGATTGTGTTTTTGTGTACCCATCCTAATTTATTGAGACCCATTAGATCCATTCCTAAATGTAGGAGTTGGTATTTTTGGAATCAAACCAATCATTTATTCATTAATTAATTTAAAATATAATTATAAATTTCCTAATATTTTTTTTAATAGATTAAGGGCCTGTTCACTTTATCTTAATTTCAGTTCAGTTCAGCTCAGTTCAGCTCAGTTCAGCTCCAATTAGTTCAGTTCAGTTCAGCTCCTAATTTCCCTCTCTCATAAAATATTCATTTTAGCTCAATTCAGCTCCAATCAGTCCTGTTCAGCTCAGTTCTGCTCATTTCAGTAATGTGATCAGACCCTAATTTTCTAATATAAAACTAGGTTATTGGGTCCAGGTGGTGCCTCATTTTTTTTATATTTTTTTTTGGTGCAATCATTTAATTTATTATTACACGACAAATGTCTCTATATTCTTATATGAGGCTTGAATGCTAGTTAATTAAAAATAATTTTATTTTTTGTAAAAATAAACTAACTATATATATATATATATATATATATATATATATATATATATATATATATATATATATATATATATATATATATATATATATATATATATATATATATATATATATATATATATATATATATATATATATATATATATATATATATATAGGGGAGGGATCCCATGAGAATAGCTCTTTATATGAGAAATCTATCATATATGAGAATACATCACAACCATTCAATAAAACAAGATCCAACACCTGAGATCACTCCAAGAGTAATGGAAAAAATGTAAATTTATGCTCAAATATAAACCCCTCACAAACCTAAAACCCACCCATTCAACTCTGCTCAAATTACCAGCTTCTCTCTCCATAAGCTTGACTTTCTCTCTCCTCTTGTTCTTAGGTAAGTAATTCAATTCTTATGATTAAGTTCTTATGATTCAGTTCTTTAAATTCTTAAGCGATTTTTATGCTATTTTTGTCAATTTTTGAAGTGATTTTTTGCTTCGATTTTTATGCGATTTTTCGATTTTTTTGCTTCAATTTTTTGCTGCGATTTTGTTTGATTATGTTTACTGTAATTTTAATTCTTATGATTTTGTTTGCTGCGATTTCGTTCGATTTTCGATTATGTTTGCTTTATGTTTGATTATGTTCGATTTTCATCAAGCATTTGTTTGCTTTATGTTTGATTATGTGGAGTGCTTTTTTCTTTGATATGGAATTTATTAAACTTAATTGCTTGGATTGAATTTATTTTTGCAGGTTCATTATATTAGGTTGACAATTATGGATGAACAAGCAAATAATGAAGCAGGTTTTTTTTTTTATTAACTTGGATGATTTTATGTACAACATGTTCCAAAATCGTAGAACATGGTTGAAAATTTTAGAACATGTGTGTATAAAATTAGAACATATGTGTATAAAGTTAGAACATGTTGGTAGGAAAGCAAGGGAAAGTAATAAATGAGAATGTAGATGAGTGAAATTTGATAAATAATTTGGATCATTTGATAAATAATTTAGAACAAATGAGTAAAATTTTGGAACATGTTTTGATTTTTCTAATGGGATGTCTAAAATCATGTGTTCTAAATATTTGATCATGTGTTCTAAAGTTTTAGTCTAATATTCCAAATTATGCTGTAAATAATTAAGTAAACTTTAGTCTTAAATCTATGCTCTAAATAATGTCTTATGTTCTGATTTAATTATGTGTTCTAAATATTAAATCATATGTTCTAAAATTTTATTCATTTGTTCTAAAATTTTTAACTTGTTAAAATTACTTTTGTGCAGAAATTATTAACAACAACAAACAACTTGATAATGTTTCTAATGCCAATGCAAGTGTGCCAAAACTACTCCTACAGTAGTACCTATATTAACTCCAGGAGGAACAAAAGAATGGTTTCCTATGTGCCGCAATGAGTTAAAACCTGCAATAGGAATGAAATTTAATAGTGTTGATGAGGGTGTTGAATTTTATAAATCATATGCACTTGCTGCTGGTTTTAACACTAGGAAGTCTACCAGTAAAAGGCATACAGAGAAAAAATTGGCATTCCAATATGTCTTATGCAACAAACAGGGTTTCAAGGAGAAGAAAAAGCCTATTGTTGAGAGTATTCTAAATTATAAAGAAGGACAAAGCAAGGAAAGCAAGATTTCAATAACAAGAAAAAGATTAGTCACTCGTGTTGGGTGCAGAGCTCTTATGGTTCTAAAACATTGTGAAGATGAAAAGTATATAGTGACACAGTTCCACGAAGGACATACTCATCCCCTCTACACACCAAGTTGTAATCTATTTCAAAAAGAAGGAAGAAAGATGAACATATTTTGCACAAAAAAATGATTGTTGATAACTCTAAGGTAACTCTTTCATAAATTTTTACAGTGCGTTCTAAACTTTTACTCATATGTTCTAAAATATTATTCACATGTTCCAAAAGTTTCTTAATATGTTCTAAAACTTTTTTGTGCCTATAATAGGTGAATATTGGCCCTGTAAAAACTTTTCGAATGATGAAGGAAATACTTGGAGGTTATGATAATGTTGGAGGTTATGATCTGTAGAGACTTCAAATGTTGAAACAAGATCTGTAGAGACTTCAAATGTTGAAACAAGATCTGGAAGTGGGAAAAGACTAAAGGGGGACAAAGAAAAGGCAGTAGAACAAAATCAGAAAAAAAAAAAAAAAAAAAAAAAAAGAGGTTATGCAAAGGTTGTGGGGAATTGAGTCACCACGATATTCGAAATTGTCCAAAAAAAGTTAGATGATACTTAATAATTTTGGAACATTTTTTTGAATTTGTGTATTGAATAACACTTTTTTGTATTATAGAAATGATTACAGTTTGGAACTTGTGAGTTTAATTTAGAACATATGTATTAAAATTTAGAACATATGACTAAAAATTTAGAATATATGAGTTATAATTGGTAATCATGTGTGGTGTATGGTTCCAATGCGATTTCAAAATTTTGATTTAGACCATATGATTAAAATTAATCACTTAAATTCTTAGTTCTTAAATACATGAGTAATATTTTGACAATAGTATTTAGAGCATATGATTAAAAATTTAGAACATATGACTAAAAATTTAGAACATATGAATAAAAAATTGGAATATATGAGTTTTAATATAAAAAAATGAGTTATAATTTAAAACATATAATTTAGAACATAAGAGTAAATTTTAAAACATATGAGTAATAAATTAGAACATATATATGTATAAAAATTTAGAACTTATGGGCTCATGGGTAAGAATATTAGAACATATGACTAATAGTTTACAATAACATGCTATTGTTTTTTTCTAAGGGGATTTCTAAATAACAATTTAGAAAATAAAAATTTATAGAACATTATATATTTTGACATTAATATTTAGAGCATATGGGTAAAATTTTGGAACATATGAGTATTAATATATAGTAAATTGTATTTTTATATTCTTGCACAGCAATGAAGTAGATCACAAGAAAGACAAGACAAACTTATATATTCAAATACAACATTTTGAAAAATAGTTCGAGTGAAGGCACAATTTAAAGTATAATTATACTATATAAAGTTTTACATGCTATTTCTAAAATTATATTACAAAATATTTTCTTTCGCCCATTTCCGTGATCTTGAAGTAATCTCGTGATGTAGCTCATTTTCCTTGTGTGATAATATTTTAGCACAAAAATCCACCCTCAATTTCTTCATTTGATCGATCTGCAATATAATAAGATAAAAGACTTTAGTAACCGCTATCCTACTTTTTACATCCTTATAAAAAAAAATTATAAAAAAAATAAGATATACACAACTTACATGATTCAATTTAATCTGCTACTTACATCATACAATTTGGAACTTATGAGTTTAAATTTAGAACATGTGTATAAAAATTTAGAACATATGTACAAAAATTTAGAACATATGAACATGCGTAATACTATAAAACAAACTTACATCATTCAATTTTGATCCACTATCCCACTTGGTATATCTTTCTCACCATGATATGTTTCCATGTGTTTAAGCAAAAACACGCCGCAATTATCATTGTTATCATTGGTTCTTTAACTCATTTTTTTAATGTCCTAGTTTTGAAACTAGAAACCTCTTGATCGCATTTTGATCTCTTGGTTGACAAGAACACGGCAAAAGCCCTCAACTAAAAATTAAACATTAAAATAAGTATTAGAAAATGACATACGGAGTACAATTCCAAAAAACTGGTAAATATTAAGAATGTATAAGTAAACATGTTAAGAGCATAAGTACTATTTGGAACATGAATTTTTTTTAAAGCAACTGATTTAGAACATATGAGTATAATTTTAGTACATGTGATATAAGATTTAGAACATTGAAATAAATGTTTAGAATATCTTATTCTAAGCAGAAGTAAATGAGACAGATAGATATTACCAAATTTTTCGGTTTGTTGTTGTATTTGTGCCAAAAAGAATTTTTATATTCCAAATATCGGTTGTCAATCATGTCGAGAGTCTTGCTCAGGAAATTCACACAAAGCACATCGAGAATATTCACCAAAAAGAGATTTATCAAACAATAAAATGTTTCCATTTGAGTATAATTAATTATAAAGATAGAATCAAATTTATCAAAACCTAATTTACATAAACAAACACAAATCAACTAATTTCATAACATGAAACCAAATATTTAGAACAACAAAAATATAAAAATGTGAAATTAATTAAATAATTTCCTGAACATCCATTAATGGCCAGAAATTATCTATAACTCATAAATCGAATGAAGAATTGAACACATCAAACTAAAAAGATAATGTTAAAAAATTAAATAATTGAAAAGTAGACCCAAATTTGAAATTATACCTATTGATTTAAACCCTAGATTGTGAAATTGATTTATGATGATTACCTCAATTAGAAGTGGCTTCAATGGAGGAGAGATAGCTTAGAGCGAAGCTCCTTCAATGGAGGAAAGAAAGCTTAAAAGCTCCTTCAATGGAGGAGAGAGAGAGACAACCAAAGAGGTATATGAAATAGGAGTATGTAGAGGGAGAGAGAGAAAAAGCTGCTGAAATTTTTAGAGAGAGAAAGAACAACATGAAAGAGGAAGGAGGATGGTTCAGCAAACGAAATTACGAAATTGCCATTACTAATGGCATGTTTTTTGCGGTTGGATTAGATCTAATCAACGACCCAAATTTATTCTCACATAAGAGAGTGTTCTCACATAAGGGAGGTGTTCTCACAAGAGCCCTCCCCTATATATATATATATATATATATATATATATATATATATATATATATATATATATATATTACACTATACTACATATATATGAATATATGATGACAATACATTAATTATTCTTACCAAACCTATACGTCAGATCACATGTAAACCTTATATAATATATTTGATTTGCAGTATTATTTTCGGTTCACGTTTTTCTTCAACAAAAACAACGCATCACTACATAAACCTCACAATATATCTAATTTTAAAAAATATAATAATGGAATTTATTTCAACCTAGAAGACCATGGACAATTGGACATGGACATACAAATGATTAATTGTGGGTCTTATACAGACAACATTTCAATATGTATGTTACTTTGTAAGGAAAATCAACATGCATGACATAATATATAAGGTAAGAATAGCTCTTAAGACTGCTTAAAATATTTTTTTTGACGAGACTTAAAATATTAAAGAGTAAGAAAATCACCAACTACCCATTAGTATATTTTTTCGACTGAAAATTGTATGATAGTTATCCTTAAATTAATTTAACTACCATTATATTAATTTTTTATTGGCTGATTTTTATTTATTTATTATGAAAAAATTAATTATACATGTATTTTCTTTTTCTTTTTTTTTAAAAAAAAAATTACTATTTTTTTTTTATATTTTCATAATTAATTTATGAATTTTTTTCATTTTCAATAATAATAAAAACTAAATTTTGTAAAGTAATTAATAGAATGATAAAAAAAATTCAATATTTATTTAAAAATTAATAAATGAATTTAAAAATTACGCAAATGATTTATAATTAATTTTTTCATTAAAAATTAAATAATATCAGCCAATAAAAAACTAGTATGATAGTAGTTTTTCACGACGATTACATTTTTTTTTTGACATGTGGTCTAAGTCATTGTGACTTTGCACATTGTTGTTCTCTTACGGTCTTACCTACTTAATGTTATGTTAAATTATGACACTATTTGGTGCTTTTTGTTGATCTTCTTACTTTCTAATTCATCGAGGTATTTTAATTTTCCTACCCTTCTTATATACTTCCTTCATTTTTATTTTATTGCACCATTAGGACTTTTACACTATTCACTTAATCTTCTTTGACCATCATTTGTGATTTATACATTAGGATCTAGTTAGATTCGTATCGAACTCTACTTTTCAAATATCAAATTTTTATAATTTTTACAAAAGTAAAATTGAAGATAATTGATAGCTAAAGTAATGTATTGGCAAGCGTGAAATCCCTTATGATGCAATAAAAAAAACGGAGGAAGTATTCATTTTACAACAAAAGCAAGAATTTCTTTCACTCACTTCACGACAAATAAATACATTACACTTGGTTTCAAAAAAAAAAAAAAAAAAAAAAAAAAATTACACTTGGAGTATTTGTGTCTTTAGACAACATTTTTTTTTTTTACCCTTTTAGCAAGTTAACAACCAAGGGATTTCGTTTCCACAAGAAAATTATTATCTCTCGGTTTTTGTTGATACAACAAGTTGGAATTGAGGACAAATAAATGAAGAATGAATTAAGTGAGTATTTAGCATATTATAATTATTTTACATTTTTTAAATATCAATTGTGAGTTTATTTTTTTTTATTTTTTATTTTTTATTTTTTTTTTAAATGATGAAAAGCTTCTTTTAATTTACAGATCTCATCATAAAATTTTAATTATGTCTTTTAAACTCATTATTTTTTTTGTTGAATGTTAGTAACTAGATTTATTGGTTAAAATCTTAGGAAATTGTATTATAGAGTTATTGGAACAAATTTCCATCCATTCACATTGTATATATCTGAAGTCCAAAAAATCACTCCACCAACTTCATAAACTTAGCTTAGTTTCTATAATAATTAATTAACTATAGAATACCTACTTAATTGCCTACAAAATTTGATGTTTAATTAACTTGTTTGCATCATTATCACACAATTATAAAATTATGTATTGAATGCATGAATGACATCTCACCAAAGCTACTACTGTACTTAATAATAATAGTCAAACACACATACAATCTATTCTAACCTAATCTTCGCTTCTCACCAAAGCAACTACTCAACAGACTACGGTCAGTCAACACATACATATACTAGTACGACAATCTAATCTAACCTAATCATAATTATGGATGTTACGAATTATTATATTAGTTGAAGACAAACATGCTTGGTATTTGACCCGCCCGGTCGATTTGATGTTGGGTTGATTGACTTAACTCATGTAAGGAGTACCTTCCTTCGTGTTTTAGCTATAATACTTCTAAATTTACACCATTAAACAGTTTCACACACTATACAATCTCTGTTTGTAACGAAATACCTCAAAAATACCGAGTAGTACTTTTTATAAGGAAAAACATTTTCACGTGCCTTTTATTATATTTTGACGAACCAGTTATATGATCCTCTACAATTTTTTTTTTGAATAGATATGATCCTCTACATATTTACTCATAAGTACTGGTATGTAGTATTTTTCGGGCCAAACCTCAAACTCGACCTAAAAATACCGGACTTATTTTACGAGTTCGTACATGATTTTTTTTTTTTTTAACTACTATCCCTGCCTGGCTGCCTGTATGATGTTTGGTAGTCTAAGGGCCTGTTTTCTATAGATTATTTTAGTTCAGTTCACTTGTTAATTTTCTTCTCTCATAAAATATTCAGTTCAGTTCAGTTCAGTTTAATCAATCAAAACAGAACCTAACTAACGAGTTAGGGAAGTAAGGCAAAATAAATAAACAAAAAAAAAAATTAAAATATAGTTTTCCATATTATTGAGAATCACCAAATTAATTTTCCACCTCCAAAAAAAAAAATCCCCAAATTCTCCCTCGAATTTTCCGACCAATTACATCCAAATGCTTTCTCTCTCCTCCACAACCACCGCCAAACTCTCGCCGGCGCCGGCGGTTTTTCCGGCGAACCACACTTGTCTTTCCAAAAACTCCGGCAACCTCCTTTCTATTCGCCGGCGATTTCATGGCGGCGTCAAAACCCTAACTATTCGCAGCATCGATGCGGCTCAACCATACGACTATGAATCCAAACTTGCCGCCATTAATGGAAATTCATCTTCACCATCATCGGATTACCCGAAGCTCAAGGTTGCAATCGTTGGGTTTGGAAATTACGGCCAATTTCTCGCGAAAACCCTAGTTTCACAAGGTCATACTGTTCTTGCGTATTCTAGGTCAGATTACTCGAAAATTGCGTCGAATCTTGGTGTTTCGTACTTTTCTGATCCTCATGATTTGTGCGAAGAACATCCGGAGGTAATTTTGTTGTGTACTTCGATATTATCAACTGAATATATGTTGAATTCACTTCCATTGCAACGTCTTAAGAGATCGACGCTTTTTGTTGATGTTTTATCAGTGAAAGAATTTCCTCGCAATTTGTTTCTTCAGATTTTACCTCCTGATTTTGATATATTATGTACTCATCCTATGTTTGGACCTGAATCTGGGAAAAATGGGTGGGGAGGTTTGCCATTTGTTTATGATAAGGTTAGGATTGGGAGTTCAGAGGGTAGAATTAGGAGGTGTGAGAATTTTTTGGATGTTTTTAGGAGAGCTGGGTGTAGGGTTGAGGAGATGACTTGTGCCGAGCACGATAAGTACGCGGCCGGGTCTCAGTTCATTACACATTTCTTAGGGAGGGTGTTGGAGAAGCTTGATTTGGAGGATACGCCGATTAATACCAAAGGGTATGAGAGTTTGTTGAATTTGGTGGATAATACGTCGAAAGATAGTTTTGAGCTGTTTTATGGGTTGTTTCTGTACAATCAGAATGCTATGGAGCAATTGGAGAGGTTAGATTGGGCGTTTGAGTTGGTTAAGAAGCAGTTGTTTGGGCATTTGCATGGGTTGTTGAGGAATCAGTTGTTTGGGTGTACTGAGCTTGATGAACGTATTGGGAAGGCGAAGGAGTTGAAGTTGCTTTCTGATGCTGCGGCACAAAGTGGTACTGCCTCGAGCTCGACTCCCAGGGAAAATGCAAATACAGAAATTAACTGAATTTTTTTGTAGCCCGGCTCTTCAATTTGTTGGTGTGGCTATTGGACATGAATTTTGTAGCAATCAATGTTGTGCGACTCTCATCCTAGGATGTTGAAATTGGATTCAATTGAAGTGGCTATGAAGGCATTGTTGGGGATTGGATGGTCTAGTGCACAATGCTGTTACTGATATTGCTGACTATCCAAGTGGAAAACTGGTTTAGTGAGACTTCTCTGTTTGGAAAGTGGAATCGCTTTGGAACGGAGATGCATCTAACATGGTCACTTGATGTAATTCTATGGCAGGTGCTTTAGTGAGCTAGGTGAACTGATCTGATGTGTTACAAGTTTGACTGTGGACTTCCTTTAAAATTCTTTTCCTTTGTTGATTTTGAGTTTAGGTGTTTACCTATCTCTGTTTATGGAATAAATTGTTTTTTAGAATTCTCTTCTTTATTTAGCAAAAAAATACTTTGTACAATACAGGAGCAGAATTTTTGCAATATATGTATGATTATGATACTGGAGTTTATCTGTTGTTCAATTCTCATATTTCATCTGATAAATGAAGTTTTTATTTATTGAGAATAGTATGGCAAAGGAGAATGCAATTTGTCTTTTACTTCATTGATCAAGTAAGGAAACATTGACTGGTCATCAATTGAAATATGAATTGCTCTGTTCCTTGTCTTCAAAGAAAATTTTTAAAAGGAGAAGAAGAAGAAAGAAAGACAAGATTTTTTCTTTTTTCAAAACAAAGGAAAGCTACTTCATTGAAAATGAATGTTGTGTCCTTCACAGGAGTGCCTTAAAATGGTTCAGTTTTCTAAAAAATTACACAAGCAGAAGAAATCCCAAAGAAATTTGAGCTATTTACTTTTCATACTAAGTGCCTCAAAATACTTTTCAAATTTATGCAAGGTCAATATGTGTCTAACAAGCCTACATATATATTCAAATTTCTTCAGTGATAATGTAGATCTATGTTGCTATCTCCTTTCTACTTCTGGTCATCTTGCCTTGAGACTTCTGGTTCTGCAACCCTGGGTCTGAATATTTCTGCTGTGGTGCCATTGTTGAGCACACAAGTTTTAAATGTTGATGGTTAGCAGTGCGTCAATCTTATGCTGCGTAGTATGGCATAAAAGATGATAATCTATGAAGCTCTCGAAGCTTTAATGTTCCGTGTGATGCTGTAGTCCCTTGTGATATTTTGACGAGATTTCTTGTGAGACTGGTGTATCGCTTGATGTATCTGATTTTTTTATGGTTGGCGTATCTTATTTCTTATGAGACTGATGTATGTCATGTATTTGATTTCTTGTAGTGTCCTTGCTCAGAATGTATTCCTGCTGGTTGTATATCAGTACAAAGGTCTAGTTCAAATGTGTTTTCTATTCATCCAGTTTAACTGACTTTGTTGATAATATACTTTTCCTGTTTTTGAATGACATTTACTCACTTAGGTGTCTGTTTTGTAGTTTTCAAGGTTGACAGATAAGACTAAAATGAAAGCTTGACCAGATACTTTTATGTTGGGTTATCTATCTTTTCAGGTTTTTTTTTGAGTTATATGCATTGTTGTTGAGCAAAGTTACATCTAAAGGAGACTGATATGCTTAACCCACAGTTAGAATCCATCATTAGTGGCGTAGTTTCTCACAGGCATGTGATGTTTTTGTCTTTGCTGGAGAGTCGTTCCTGCCCTGGCTGTATCTCATATTTTTGGTTCTGGTAAGCAGAATACTATAAGAGATATTGTTGTTATTACAGAACATATCAGTTTCACTACTCTATGAAGTGGGTCTTGACAATGGTATTGCTCATTTCTGCAGATACCACATCCAATCGTTTTCTGTACCTTTTGCTGCTGTTATGGATTCCATAAAGCAATTGCAGTGAGTTATATCCATGGGTAAGTCTGTCATATGATGTGCTTTAGCACTTGCATTTTAGGCTATTCATCATAGTCCTTCAATGATTCTTAATTCTGTAGTTTGACTATAAATTACACAGAATAGATCATTAGCATGAATTTTTGCCTTAATTCTATAATTATGTACAATCAGAATGCTATGTATTAGTTGGAGGTGTTAGATTAGTTGTTTGGGCATTTGCATGGGTTGTTAAGAAACCAGCTGTTTGGGTGTGATGAACATATTGAAATTGGGAAGGTGGAGGAGTTTAAGACTTGAAGTTGCACCCTTTTCTTCCAATATATTGTTCTTTTAATCTTGCCTTGAATTTCTAGTTCTGCACCTTCTGAGTGTATAATTACATAAAGAAAAGACAATAAGACTGCCCGTAAATATTAATCAAAAGCTTTAGATAAGAGCATATTGATTTGCAGAAGCTACTTATAAGAACTTCAGCACTGAATTGGAACTTAGGGTACATCATTTATTCAGTACTACTTATATCCATTAAGGTTTTTTTTTTTTTTTGGGGGGGGGGGGGGGGGGGGGGGGGGATCCAAATATCTGCAGCGTTATTCCTAACTATGTAAAGACTATAAGAAATGTCAAATTCTGAAAGACACACATGATCTCCGTTCCAGAGTCTGCAGTGCTTAAATTTTCATTGCATTGATGGCTCTTTCCGCTGTTGGAGAGTACTGGAGGTACGTTTTAACGTAGTTTTTGACCTTCTTGTAAAGCTGTGGCCTCTCTTTGTTTATCAAATCACTTAAAGGCCCTATCTCTTTTTCTGTATGCGGAAAACATGCAATAGCCACAGATGTTCTTTCTCTCTCCTTATCTATCACTACCTTGTGCACTGCACTCTTCAATAAACCATTACTCATTATCTGCATACAACCAAATTTACTTCCATCAGTTATTTTTTATTTTTTTTATTTATATATTTATTTTTACTTCCATCTGTTTTTTTATGGGAGTATTTTTTTAATTATTAAGGATTGAATTAGTGTACAAATACTGTGCCTCACCTGTTAAATTTATGAGTTACTGTCATGCCAATAATAAATTCTTAGCTTATGTTAATACGGAGTATGAAAGATGATACGGAAAATATAATCAATTATTTATTTATTTATTTATTTTTTTGATAAATTATGGTCTATTATGTTTGTATTCAACAAATAATAGATAAATAATGTTTGTATACAACAAATAATTTTCCTATGAAATTACCTCTAGTTGGTCTCCAATATTGATGAAAAGGGTATCAGGAACAATGGGAACTTTAAACCACTGGTTATCTTTCTGTACTTGAAGACCTTCAACCTCTTTGTCTTGTAAGAGAATGGTAACTGCTGAAGCATCAGAATGTGGTTTGAGGCCGAAAACGTGATCTGAGGATGAACATGGAGGATAATAGTTGAACCTTGCTAGCATATATATGTTCTGTTCTGCTTCACACTCTCTGTAGAACCTATCTTCTTTTAAATTGAGTGATTTTGAGATGGCCTTTAGGATCATTTCTAGCACCCGCCTCACTTCCTTGGTGTATTCATCTAATGTTTCCCTACAATTGCTCAAAAATTGACAAAATGAATTCCAAGTTTGGGTTTTATACCCAAAATACTTCTGAGGATTATTTTAGAAAACTTCCCATCTGGATAAAGTCTTCCACTCTTCTCATATCCATAGATAATGTACGAGGAAATATTTTGGAAGCTATCATATTGTACATAATATTATGTTTAGAATTATTACCTAAAATTTGGTAATTCTTCAGGCCAAAGCTTGAAGTTCCGCTGATCATTAGGATAAACTTTGAGTACCAGTCTATCACTCCAGCTATAACTTTGATCCTCAGTAACCGTATCATTTCCATATCCCTCAACCCATTGTAAAGTTCTAGAATACTTCTGCTTCACTTCTTGTGGCAAAGCAAAGAAATCCTTATCAACCTCTTGGATTTGGTTAAGTAACGAGCTTGTCAAACCATGATTTGTAAGCTGAAAAACATCAAAGAACAAATTTTGAAATAAGTTTTCTACTAAAACTGCAAGTATCAAACAAAACATTAGATACTGAAACTCTGAACTCTTAGGTGTGTCAAAGCTAACCTGAAAACAACCCCAGGAACTCAGAGTGGATCGCAGTTTTTGCAGTTCTTCTTCGTGTTGGTGCAATGATGAAGATGAAAGAAGGTTGAGATCAATTATGGGACTATCCATATATCCAATTGCGGAATTATCAGGCGCTTTGTCTGAAGGCTGGTAAATGTATCTTTCTGGTATTTGATTGCCTATAGTCTTAATCATCTCTTGAATCGGTTTTGGTGGTAATTCTAGCTTCATGGGAGGGACAGATGATGCAGCCATTTTACTTGGTGAATCCAACCGGAAAACAAGGAGATTAGATGTATATATATTGAATTTGCTAGTTTTTCAATTCTGTGGTTTTTGTAGTTTTCATTCAAAAATATTCTGATGAATTATCAATTATTGACTATTGGGATGGACAGAAGCAGAAATTGTTTTTTAACCCCCCACCCCCCCCCCCCCCCCCCCCCTTTTTTTTTTCTTTCAAATAAATTAATAAATTATTTGAAAGATTGGGATTAGATGCTTTTGGTTTTGAAGTTTTTTGAGCCGAGCATTTAAATGGAGTCGTTCTTTATTGTTGGTGGGACATTATGTTTTGTATTATTATGGCTGTGTGCTCTCTTCATTTCATATTACCAGACTACTTGCATTATTTCAATATACATATTATATCACTGAGATCATCAATATGGAGCACTTGGTAAATTGGTATAGTTTAGGTGGTCGGCTTTGAATGCCAAAGCAATGCTTTTATGTCTATTCGTGTAAACTTAAAAGACATTTATTTGGGATCGGAGGGAGTAATATATACTCGTAGTCAGGTATTTGATAGATGCCAACTTGGAGATTTAGAATATCATCAGTGATTTGTACCTTTGCCTTTTGGATATTATATAGGACTGTATGAGTATATACCAATCTAACCTTGCTGATGAGAATATCATTACAACAAATTACTTACATTTGATTTTAGCAGCTCTGATTTTTCATAACATTAGCTGAGGATAAACTGTAATTTTTATCAGTAATACTTTTTTCCACCCTAGTCTAATTCCTGATCTTTTTGTACATTTGTGGCCTTTCTTTGTTGATTAAATCACTTGGTGGTCCAATTTCTTTGTGTGTGGAACACATAATAGCCACCTTTCTTTCTCCTTATTTAACACTACCGTGGCCGTATGCACAACACTCTTCAATATGTGCCATAATAAGCATACATTCAATATTTTTTTTTCCGTCAGTTTCTGAGGCCCTGATTTTGACTGTCAATAATTTTCACTTCAATTTGTTCTTGATATTTACCGAGAAAAGAAAGCGAGGGTACAACGAATCTAGGATGCCTTGACAGAAATGTGTTTCATATCTAGTAACAAAAATACAACCACTGTTTTAAAGTAGAAAAATTTTACTCTCAGGTTACCTAACTGGTCATTAAGGTTATTGAAAGGGGCATCATGATGGGAAATTTGGTTATCTTTTCTGAACTCAAACGAATTGAACTTGTTTGTCTTGCAGGAGTGGTGACTGACATACCATCAAAATGCGGTTTAAGACGTAAAACAAGATTTGATAAACTGGTAAATACACTATACTTTTCTGGTATCTTCTTTCCTGTAGTATAATCAACTATTGAACGGTTTGTGATGGTAATTTTGTATTCTCTTCTACACTGGTATGCGCCATTGTATAAGCTGGTGGCGTTGACTTAAAAATGTTTATACGATGCTTTAGTATTGAGTAATGGGTGATTATTTGTTAATGTATGTTATACATTACAGTATATTAGGGCTATTGTAAAAATTACTGAAGTACATTAAATTTAGATCTCAAAATGCATAGGAAATTATTCTTAAGCAACTTAAATTTACTTGAGCTTTGTTATTACATTCTGAACTAAACTTATTGGCTCTTATTTGAACTTAACCTCACAGTATTTGATTTTTACATCGAACTTGGTATCAAACTTTATCTTACCTCAACATACCGAAAGGTGAAAAGAACAAAATCCCAACACCTGATTATCATGAACTTTTGTCACTCTTCTTAATATAAGTTTACATTACATAAAGCAGAGGGACTTATAACGAGACTACCCTTAAGTATGTACAAAATATGACAACAGAAAGCAATCCTTCAGAAGCTATTTAAAGTACATCAAGCACAAGTGAACAACCATTTATCATAATCTTGTTAAAGCAAGATTATAGACATTTGATTGTACACAGCCTTATCGCGGACTATTCACTAATTTAGATAGGGTTTTTTTTTTTTTTTTTTTTCTTTCCTTCTGAAATGCCCTTATAAAACAACCTACAACTTGGAGTATTACAGCCAGAAGTTCAGATTTTCGTTGAATTGATGGCTCTTTCTCCCCTTGAATAATATTGGAAGAAAACACTAACATAGTTCTTGATCTTCTTGTATAGTTGCGGTCTTTTCTCACCAACTAGCTCACTTAATGGTCCTATTTCTTTGTCGAAGGGTGGAGAACATACCGTAGCCACAGAAATCCTTTCTTTTTCCTTATCTATCACTACCTTGTGCACTGCACTCTTTAATATGCCATTGCTCATAATCTGCACATCACATTTCTTTATCAGTTAGCAATTTGTGACCCAACCAAAAACAGAACAAAAGGTCTATTACTGCAGTAATAGTAATAAACTTCCTTTCAAAGTACCTCCAACTGATCACCAATATTGATAAAAAGGGCGTTTGGAACAATCGGAACTTTAAACCATTTGCCATCTTTTTGAACTTGTAAACCTTCAACTTGTTTGTCCTGCAGGAGAATAGTAACTGATGTACCATCAGAATGTGGTTTAAGGCCTATAACTTGTTCTGGTGTTGAACATGGCGGATAATAGTTGAATCTAGTGAACATGTTTATAGCTTCCACTCCTCCACACTCTCTCAGAAAGCTATTTTCGTCTAGCTCAAGTGATTTTGCAATCTCTTTTAAAATGGTTTTTATTACTCTCCTCACTTCCATTGCGTACTCTTCCAATGTTTCCCTGCAATATAAGCTCATATTTATCAACTTTGGTGTAAATACAGAGAACTATAGTTTTGAGGAGTTAATCATGTAGTACATGATTGTGTGCAGAAAATTCTCACCTGAAATTTGGTAAATATTCAGGCCAAAGCTTAAAATTCCGGTGTTCAAGAGGGTAAACTTTGAGATGTAGTCTATCATTCCAGTTATAATTCTGACCCTCACAAGTTGTATCACCTCATAACCTTCAAACCAATCCAATGTTCTGCTATGCTTCTGTTTATCTTCTAATGGCAGAGCAAAGAATTCCTTACCGACTTCACGGATTCGATCAAGTAACGAACTCGATAACCCATGATTAATAATCTGAAAAAACATCAGCAAAGTTGCAAAATAATCAATCTAATAATCTGTGACAGCCAGTACTCTAGAAGTTTATTTATTTATTTTATGGCAAATAGTGTTCTAAACAAACCTGTAAGCAACCCCAGGAATTAAGAACGGATAGAAATTTTCGCAGTTCTTGTTCGTGTTGGCTTGATGATCCTGCTGAAAGTAGGCTAAGATCAATTATTGGACTGTCCATATATTCAATATCAGAGTGATTATCATCTGATTTGTTTGGAAGTTGGACTCTGTATCTTTCTGGGACTTCTTTGTCTGCAGATTTGATCAATTCTTGAACTGGTTTTGATGGCAGTTCTAGATTCATAGGAGGAAAAGATGATACAACCATCTTACTTGGTGATACTAAAAATGACAATAGTGAGAAAAATAAGGTAGAAGAGCTTAGTTGAAAGTTGGATAAGTATATTGTTTTTATCGTAGCTTTCATTCACTTGATATACATGGAAAGGCTAACAATCGACGGAGATTTATTTACTCCCTTTATCCCAAAATAAGTTTACAAAAGTTTTTCATTGTCATGAGGAATCTAGTCATGTTAGATCAACATATCACTTTATTTTTAACTAAGTATAAGGTTTCTCATCACACAATCAAAAGATATGCAAAATCGTTTGTGACAAGTAATTAAGAAACCAAGCATGCTTGGTGGAGTTGGTGGGGAACTCACTTTGTGACTTGGAGGTCGGACCCTACCAACTACAAAAATGTTTGGGAGTAGGGGGATTCCCTTAGCTCCCCCCGACCCCCTATACTTTTAAGCGATGACTTGCGGAGTTGAGTTGGCTAAATCTGTGAGAGGTGTCGTGAGTACGGTACTGCTCGTTTTGTTTAAGCCCAGCCCAATTAAAAAAATGGGCCCAATATACTTACTTGGACTTCAAGATTAGGTCATCTTCTCATTTTACAAATCTTCCTTTCTGTGAAGTGAAGCGACCAGAGCCTAGACCAAGTGAAGCGACCAGATCTTCAATGAACTCCTTCGCCGGCGACTGGTCAACAGCCTGATAAGCTATATGCCCATGTAGATTCTATCACGTTGAAAAATAATAACTTTGTCTAGCTAGCTATATATTCATCATTATACTAGCAATGCAATTTCGTGCATATATATGTATCATCTTTTACAAGCTTACTAAACTCAACATTATATTTTTTTAAAGATTTTTTTAGAATTATTAGTTTACCTAGTAACTTTATTATATAATTATTTTATTATTATTATAATTAGTTTTTGAGTTACATTTTTTTAGAGACTTCTATTTTTGAATTTCAATTACCATTAATTTTAAACACTAACCATGGCTCGGGAATTTTCCAGTTTAATATATAGATAAAAAATTTGGATAATGATCGTGTGTATGTAGCCTTTAAAGGTACAAATTATATTTAATTTAAATAATTGGAATTGGTACCGAGCTTCTAAATTGGTATTCCCTCTACTCCATACTTCAATATAGAATTATCAAATTATATATGTAATTGTATAGTTGCATTTTTATGGAAAATTACATAATTTAATGTTGATGAAGATAAAATTATACTTCGTACGTATATGCTTTTGTAGAAAACATACTCAATTTTGCGTTCGAAAGAAAATAAAAATCCATTATCAATGTGAGTACATTTTATTTTATTTTTTTGGAAAAATGAGGATATAAATATATGTTGGGACACCATAAAAATATGAAAAGATTATTTTCTAATGAGACAAAAAAAATCTAGAAAAAAGAATAAACTTCCTAAACTTTGAACCCCCATATCTAATTACATATCCCATTAAAGTACATATTGCGTAGCAAACAAGCATCTATCATTATGACCTAATTTTCCTAAAATATAAGCACTAATTTTCTATAAATATAAGCTTATCAATTAATGAGGCCATCCCATACATCAATCCAAACAATAATAAACAGTATTTCCTTCCAATTTTCTTTGCCCTAATATTTTTTTCTCTTTAATTTTCTTGAAGACTTACGTACAGTCAGAAAAACTAAGGATGAATTCTTCGAAGAAGTTGGCTAAAATTACCCTAATTTACCCATCTTCGAATGAACCCGGGAAGGTGATTCGAGCTGTAAAATTTGTGAAATTACCAAAATCATACTTTACCGAATCCAAAGACATTAATGTTACATCAAAATCCTTGGTTTCTTGCAAGACAAACACCCTCAAAACTACTCAATTCTCAAAAACAAATACATTAGCAACTAGAAAGAGTACTACAAAACCTCTAATTAAGTCAAAATTCGTTAAAGGAGCAAATGGAAGGAGCACTACTACTGCGCATTTGATTGGAACTTCCGGCACTTCATCGTTGTCGCGTAAAGGTGTTGTTACTATGGCTGCCGGGGATAAAGATATCGTCACTAAGGCTACTAGGCGTGCTATACGGCCAATTGACCTTGAGAAGATGAGACACAACTGAGATTATTCTTTCTTATTCGATGCCAATTGAAGGTGAAGATGATCAAGATTCAAGAAGTTTTATGTTGTACTTTGTTTAGTTATGAGTTTAATGTACGATAGATACATCCAAATCTTTATGTTACGCATGCAATAGTTTGGTATAGACACATACTTGAATATATATTATTCTACAGTTCTACTAGATTAACTAATTGTTTATTTGTTTACTTTAATCTTTAGGTTTTATTTCATGTAATAATCTTATTGTCTATATATCTATGATGTACTCGATCAAGAGTATTGATTTTCTCGAATTATTTCTTCCATCAATAATATATGTATGTGTGTTCTCTTTACTTGATGGTATAGGTCCTAAGGCACGCTCGCTCTATGGTTGTCTCGAATTCTTGTATTTTAATTTGTTTCATGATTTTGGAATGTCGGTGTTAATTCGAACCGAATTCATCTAGTTTTGTCTAATTTGAGATCGAGTCTAGAATATTGGTTCAAATGATGTTACGTTGTTATTCTATTGTAGCTATTTGATTATCACGCAATATTTGATTTGTAAATCAAAGATGAATAGGCATCAAAAGGTTAAAACAAAATCCCAATGCTTAATTATCATAAACTTGAGTCACCAAATTTATTATAAGTACACATTATTACATAAAGAAAATTAAAGGGGCTTAATAAGATAGCCCATACATACATACGTAAACATGAACAAAATGTGAAAGAAGAAAGAAAGCATTGCTCCTTCAGGATGCCGTCGTTATTTAGAGATATTTGGCTGTAACAACCTTATTGTACATACCAACATAATTTAACAGCCAACTATATTATTTTCGAGTTCATATTTTCATTGCAGTGATGGCTCTTTCTTCTTGCATAAAAGCTTGTAGTGTAATCGTCGGCTACTATTGACTACAATAACACAAAAAATCTAGACCGTCCGCGTTTCATATTTTTTGTAATTTAAGGGTGTTATTTGTGAGATATAAAATATTTAAAAGTTGTAAAAATTATGAAACGGAGGTAGAATTTGGTACCTCCAAGTTAAATACTTGGTATTATTGAGCATTTACAACTGACGATGTCGTATGTATAATGAGTACGAGTGCAAAGTATTTCCAAATACTATTACATTAAAATACCTTTTTTTTTTTCCTTTTTTTGGCTCAAGGAACATGAATAATTTGTGTAATTCAATTAATAATATTCGATTCATATTTAAGGTGGTGTATGTAATTCAATTATAATTTTCATAATTTATATGCATACTGTAGCAATAGAAATCCTTTCTTTCTCCTATCATCACAACCTTGTGCACCACACTCAATTTTTGTTCAGCAAAATTAATTTCAATTCCGTAAAAATAATTTCAATTAAATAAAAATAATTTTAGTTTAGCAAAAATAAGATAAAGTGAACAAAGCCTTAATATTAATAATAATTGCTATGAATAGGTTGTAGTTAGGGAGTTTGGTCCCTAAGTAGTGTTGGGCACAACGGTAATTTACTACTCCATATGTATCACTAGTAGGATTATACCGATGATTTCATTGATTAGTCTATCTATTCTTATACTTCGTATTATGTATTCTCTAACAATTCTCGGTTAAAGCTTATCAATGCATTATTTATATATTTATTTTTGACAGGTATCAATACATTATTTTAAGTATTAATATTTTGATATCATGAAATATGTAAAATTAAAAAAAAATATTATAAAAAAATATAAATCGAGACGAATCTAACAAGATCTAGAAATCATCAATGCTAATCAAAAGTAGAGTACTAGAGTATTTAAAATACAAGTAAAAAAAAATAAAAAAATAATAGACCTGATGGAATCCTTTGCAATAGCAATGTGGTGGCTAGAGCACATGATCTAGCAACCGGTGCTAGGAAAAGACACCCATGAATAACACTTATCATTTCATTGCGCTAAACAAATTAATTTCTAATGATAAGTTTATCTTAGGATGAATGGTTTGACTAGGTCCCATTTATTTATTTATTTATTTATTTTATTTTATTTTTTTTTTTTTTTTTTTTTGAGGAAGGTTTGACCAGGAACTTGTATATGAATTGTCTTGTTTGAATACAATGGAAAATGACTTCCAATTTATGGGATATTATTTCTCTTATCTAATTCTTAGGAAATTGTTTAAGTTAGTTTGGTAGACATTAAGGAAATTATAAAACATGTGAATTTTGAATGACCTAAGAAAACTTTTTCAAATTCGAAAATTTCCAAATAATGTCAACTTCGTTCCTCTATTATGCTCTTATTTGGCTAACCAAACATTATACCACAATTGTGTATTTCCTAGAAATTATGAGTGTCCATAAAAAAAGTGGTTCAATCAAACAATACCTAAATTTCAAGTTCGATTCTCAACTAAGGACTAAAGACCTACTCAACTAAGGAGTAGGGACCCGCTAAACTTAAAAAAAAAAAAAAAAAAAGGATATGCTTACATGACTACATGATCGAGTATGTAATATACACTTTTCTATCGTTTTATTTATCTACGATTACTAAATAGAACCAATGAATATGTGTCTCCACATAAGCCAAGTTGGATTCTTTGTCAAAAAAATTAATGTAAATTAATTTGCAAAATCTACATTAAATTAGGGTGGAAAAGGGGTTAATTAGGGTGGGAAGGGGGTTAATTAGGGTGGGAAAGGGGTTGATGGATGGGAAACGAAAATGTTGGCCCACAAACAGTGAAATTAGACAAAATCCTTTTGTGGGTAGTGAGTGATTCACAAACTTTTGAAAAAAATGGGTAGTTGTAAATAGATTTCTTAAAAATGGGTAGTTGTTCACAGAAGAGCAAAAAAACGGGTAGTTGTACATAAATATTCCATTCATATACTTCACTTTTGATTAACATTGATGATTTATGCTTACAAATAAACATTTTCATGTACTTAGAATTTAATTTTATTAGTTTCATCTCGAACGGTATTTATTTATTATTAAATTTCTAAATCTTCACATATCCGCAATAAATATATTAGTGTTTTAAAAAAAAATGTATTCACAAACTAAAAATGAGAATCGTTAGGGAAGTATAAGCTGGACCTTCCATATACAATCTCACTAGTGGTCGATACTACGTACATTATCGGTACATATAGTAGATTATTACTAACCCTAACAGCAGGGGAACTAACTTAGCCATTCCATGTTTTTTTTTTTTTCTTCTAGCTGTCAGAGTGCTTGCTGTCATCAGAATAATTATTTCGCGGCTTGCTGATGTTTTTTTTTTTTTTTTTTCCTGTCAGAGTGCTTGCTGTTATAGATTATTAGACTGAATATTTCGCGGCTTGCTGATGTTTTTTTATTTCAGCTTATCAATCATGGGTTGGCTAGTTCATTACTAGATAAAATCCGTGAAGTCGGGAAGGAATTCTTTGGTCTGCCATTGGAACAAAAACAGAAGCATAGCAGAACATTGGATTGGTTTGAAGGTTATGGAGGCGATACAATCTCCGAGGGTCAGAATTACAACTGGAATGATAGACTGCATCTTAGAGTTTACCCTGTTGATCAACGCAATTTCAACTTTTGGCCTGAATATATTCCAAATTTCAGGTGACATTTTAATTTACAATCATATACTATAAACCTCAAAAGTCAAAACTATATGATGATGATAAACATGTATATATGATCATATTGCAGGGAAACATTGGAGGAGTACGCCGTGGAAGTGAGGAGAGTAACAAAATCCCTCTTAAAGGCGATTGCAAAATCAGTGGAGTTGGATGAAGGCAGCTTTTTGAAAGAGTGTGGAGAAGACGAGGCCATGAACTTGTTCACAAGATTCAATTATTATCCGCCGTGTTCAACACCAGAAAGCGTTATAGGCCTTAAACCACATTCGGATGGGACAGTCGTTACCATTCTCCAGCAAGACAAACAAGTTGAAGGTTTACAAGCTCTTAAAGATGGCCAATGGTTTAAAGTTCCAATTGTTCCTGATGCTCTTTTCATCAATATTGGTGACCAGTTGGAGGTACGTACTTTAATTTGACAATGATAGATTTTTTTAATAGACATTTATGTATTATCCAGTTCAATTTAAGGCAAGTTCACTTATTAGGTTGCATGTAAACGGAAAACTCTAATATACCTACACTGCACATGAGCACATACACATATATACACGTACCAAATACGAAATAAGAAATTGATTAAGAAAATGTGTTGCATGCAGATGATGACCAATGGCAAACTGAAGAGTGTGGTGCACAAGGTTGTGATTGATAAGGAGAAAGAAAGGATTTCTATTGCTACGGTATGTACTCTACACTTTCACAAAGAGATAGAAAATATTCAGCCTTAAACATGAAAATAATCAATTGAATTACATAAATTATTAATTCATGTTCGTTAAGCCAAAACAAACATGACATTAATAGTACGAGTACTTAATTAAAACATACGGAGTAGATGTACTCTTCTAATTAATTTATTTTTTACAAAATAAATGGCTAGGATTTTAGATAAACATATTAACACAGTCTATATCTTTTATATTATTATAGTCGACGGTAGCCGACAACTACGCTAAAAGCTTCTATGCAAGAAGAGGCGGAATTATGTGATCTCTTTTCTTCCAATACTATTCAAAAGGAGAAAGAGCCATCCCTGCAATGAATATCTAAACCTCATGACGTACAATAAGCTGTGTATTTTTTTATTTTTTTTGGTGTTTAGAGAGCCACAAGGGCGGGTGATGAGAATCAATCCCAGGATCATTAGAATCGGGAGGGAAGCTTTCAAGCTATCTCTCACTCTCATAAGACTGTGTATTGCAGTCAAATATGTCTAAATCTTGCTCTAGTAAGGTTTGGATAATTGTTATTCTTGATGTATTCTAATAAGTAGCTTCATTCTAAAGGAACAATGCTTTCTTCTTTCATATAAATTTTGTGTTTACGTATGTATGGGATATCTTATTAAGCCCCTTTGCTTTATGTATAATGTGTACTTATAATAAAATTGGTCAGAGAAGTTTATTATAATTAAGCATTGGAATTTTGTTCTTTTTTAACCTTTTGATGCCAATTCATCTTTGATTTACAAATCAAATATTATAGAATAACAACGTAACATCATTTGAACCAATATTCTTGACTCGATCTCAAATTAGACAAAACTAGATGAATTCGGTTCGAATTAACACCGACATTCCAAAATCATGAAACAAATTAAAATACGAGAATTCGAGACAACCATAGAGGAAGCGTGCCTTAGGACCTATACCATCAAGTAAAGAGAATACACATACATATACTATTGATGGAAGAAATAATTCAAGAAAATCAATAATCTTGATCGAGTACATCATAGATATATAGACAATAAGATTATTACATGAAATAAAACCTAAAGATTAAAGTAAACAAATAAACAATTAGTTAATCTAGTAGAACTGTAGAATAATATATATTCAAGTATGTGTCTATACCAAACTATTGCATGCGTAACATAAAGATTTGGATATATCTATCGTACATTAAACTCATAACTAAACAAAGTACAACATAAAACTTCTTGAATCTTGATAATCTTCACCTTCAATTGGCATCGAATAAGAAAGAATAATCTCGGTTGTGTCTCATCTTCTCAAGGTCAATTGGCCGTATAGCACGCCTAGTAGCCTTAGTGACGATATCTTTATCCCCGGCAGCCATAGTAACAACACCTTTACGCAACAACGATGAAGTGCCGGAAGTTCCAATCAAATGCGCAGTAGTAGTGCTCCTTCCATTTGCTCCTTTAACGAATTTTGACTTAATTAGAGGTTTTGTAGTACTCTTTCTAGTTGCTAATGTATTTGTTTTTCAGAATTGAGTAGTTTTGAGGGTGTTTGTCTTGCAAGAAACCAAGGATTTTGATGTAACATTAATGTCTTTGGATTCGGTTAAGTATGATTTTGGTAATTTCACAAATTTTACAGCTCGAATCACCTTCCCGGGTTCATTCGAAGATGGGTAAATTAGGGTAATTTTAGCCAACTTCTTTGAGGAATTCATCATTAACTTCTAACTGTACGCAAGTCTTG
Source organism: Chenopodium album (assembly GCF_948465745.1). Lineage (NCBI taxonomy): Eukaryota > Viridiplantae > Streptophyta > Magnoliopsida > Caryophyllales > Amaranthaceae > Chenopodium > Chenopodium album. The sequence continues at coordinate 771,719 of NC_137847.1, read as the reverse complement.
AAGAAAAACAAAGGGAAAAAAATATTAGGGCAAAGAATTGGCAAATTGGAAGGAAATACTGTTTATTATTGTTTGGATTGATGGGATGGCCTCATTAATTAATAAGCTTATATTTATAGGTAAATTAGGTAATAATGATATATGCTTGATTGTTACGCAATATGTACAGTAATGGGATATGTAATTAGATAAGGGGGGTCAAAGTTTAGGAAGTTTATTCTTTTTTCTAATGAGTAGAAAATAATCTTTTCATTTATTTTGTGGTGTCCCAACATAATTAAATATCCTCATTTTCCAAAAAAAAAAAAATGTACTTACATTGATAATGGATTCATATTTTCTTTCGAATGCAATAATGAGTACATTATTACTACAAAAGAATATACTCCGTATAATTTTATCATCATCAACATTAAAGTAGGGAAATTCTCTATTTTCATATTGAGAAACGAAATTTGTTTCTCATGGGGATATTTTCGGGAATAAATCAACAACTTTTTCATTTTTGTAGGCTTCATAATTGAATAAAGTTGTTGGTTTATTGAGAAAATGGGGCATTCCCATTAAATTGTGTAATTTTCCATAAAAATGCAACTATACAATTACAAATATAATTTGATAATTCTATATTCCTCAATTCTTGTGAAAAGTATATTGAAGTATGGAGTAGAGGGAATACCAATTTAGAAGCTCCGTACCAATTTCAATTATTTAAATTAAATGAATTTTGTACCGTTAAAGGCTACATACATATGATCATTATCCAAATTTTTTATCTATAAATGTAACACAAACTCTTACTAACATCCGGTTTACACTAAATTAGTGTAAATCGGGCTGGCTGGGCAACTTCATCACCGAGAAAAACACCCACCACCGTCGCCACTCCCTTAGTTTCTCCCAAGAATCCGGCGTCCCCCTCCGATTCGACCTTGCTGACCCCCCCCTCCCCCAATTCCGGCGCCAGTGATTTGGAGGTGGGTGTCAGTGATTCGAGGACAGGGAAAGAGGTCGAGATGAGAGAGAAACGGGTAACGACGAAGGACGCAAGGGAGGAATTCGGGTCGGAGGAGTTTGGCGGATCTTCGGAAGGGTTGTTGTTCTCAAGATTAATTGATTTCACCATTAAAGGAGAGAAAAAATGGAGGAAAATACTTGCTAATTGTAGAAGAAAGATGGTTGAATTTTGAAGAAAGTGAATATGATGGAGGATAAATGTATTGTATTGTTGGGAAGAAGGTGGTAAGTGGGAGAGGGTGTGATATCATCTGGGACTGAAATTGCAACTTCAAGAACAATACTTTCGAAACTGAGAGGTGATGATTGCTATAGAACAAAAACTTTTGCCTTTTGTGTTTATTTTTTTTATTTTGATACTCTGTTTTTGTGAAAAAAAAAGGGTCACTTTTGTGTAAAAAAAAGGGTAACTTTTGTAAAAAAAAAGGTCACTTTTGTAAAAAAAGGTCACTTTTGTGAAAATAGGGGTCACTTTTGTAATAAAAAGGGTCACTTTTGTAAAGAAAAAGGGTCACTTTTATAAAGAAAAAGGGTCACTTTTCGCAAAAATGTTCGATGTACAATAAAATTATTGTAAACTGGGGGCATGCAAAAGGAGTTGTAAATGTAATTACATATCTCATTACAGTACATAATGCGTAGCAATCAAGCATTATTATTACCTATTTTTTTTTTTATAAATATAAGCTTATCAATTAATGAGGCCATCCCATCAATCCAAACAATAATAAACAGTATTCCTCCCAATTTTGCCAATTCTTTTGCCCTAATATTTTTTCCCTTTCATTGATTCTAGCGGTAAAATTTGTCAAATTACCGAGATCATATTTTACCAAATCCAAAGACATTAATGTTACATCAAAATCCTTGGTTTCTTGCAAGAGAAACACCCTCAAAACTACTCAATCCTCAAAAACAAATACATTAGCAACTAGAAAAAATACTACTCCCTCCGTCCCTTAATTAGATTTCTATTTCCTTTATTTATTACTCACATAATAGAGAGAAGTAGGAATCTAATTAAGGGGCGGAGGGAGTACAAAGTTCTAAAGAACTTAATTAGAACTTTAGAAGACTTAGTTAGTACTAACGGTTGGTACCCGATAACCAATATCACTAAAAGTGATATCCATAAACTGAATAGGTAAATTCGGGCACCCGGATTTCGGGTACCCAAATTTCGGATCGATTATCGGTACCCAATAAGATATCCAATAATGATAATTAAACTTAATAATTTAGTTATTATGATATCTTTTAACACTAATTAACAATACAAATATCACATGATCTTGACCAAATTATTAATAAAATTACTAATCATTGATATTATAAAATGATTAGGGCACTATCGAAAAGGGTAGTATGGTCAAGCAAAGGGGTCGAATCCCACAAGGAAGCGATTGGTCAAACCTAGTTCAATAATGTCTTAAGTGGAAGGGGTGTTTTCTTTGATTTTGAGATTGATTAAACTAAAGTCCAAGACTACAACTAACCAATAACAACTAGCCACAAATAGAACTTGAATCAAGCAATAAAAACACTAGGGAAGGTGGCATCATAGATAGAATAAACATAAGGTAGCAAGCAAGGTTCAATGGTGAAGGTCAAGTATTGGTGGAAGACAAGCAACATGAACAAATAGTCGCTCTCGCAAGTCCATTCGCTCAAGTCCAAGTCGTTAGCATCGAACGGTCGCTCTCGAAAGTCCGGAAAACACTAACCTCCCAACCCCGCCACGGTGGTCGTAGTCTAGCTAGACTTAGTATTCAATCACTCACATATTCCCTCTCGCGAGATACATGAATAACCAAGAATTCAAGCATGAAAGTGATCAAGTTTCACTCCTTACTTCAATAAAACACTCTAAGCCAACTACCAACACATAAAACAATCACCAAAGTTCCAAGCTTTTCACCAAAATATCATTAAATCCATTAAACCCCCTCCCCTAGCTAGAAATCTAGCGTAGAAGAGGGAAAAACATGATTAAACTACAAATAATTGGAAATAAAGGCATAAACATTGCAAGTAGATTGAATGAAATAAAAAACAATTACAAAGATTCAAACTTTAATCATAACAAGCAACTAAACTCATAACATTCAAACAAGGCATAAACCGAGCAATGGTGCATTCTTCCAATTTATCATCATCATCATCTCTCCACCATATATATCATGCAACTTTAAATATTTTATTTCTTGGAGCAACCCTGCAATCAGAAAATTATGTTATTAGTGGAGGACTAACATGGAAAAAATGACCAAACAACCATATTCAATTAAGAGATAAACACTAATAATTGTTGGATTAATTTCTTTCCAAATGAACCCTAATCAGGAAAAAACTTATATAAATTAATTAAATTAAGAATAATACCTCACAGATTGATATTGTTGGAGTTTTTTAACTCGAAATGCTGGAATCCCTTCATCAAGATTTTGTTTCTCTTGTATGATATAATTAATCTCATAATCACGAAGACCTCTCATATCAATTTCGTCGCATTTATCCAACTCGCATGTTCCCATTTTATCACTGTTTTTCGCTACAAAATCCGCAAGCTTATTGGCCTCCCTGGGTAAATATTTCACCTCCCATTCTTCTAATTGCATTAATTTCATAAACAATTTTCTGTAGAAAAAAAAATTAAAATCTGTCAGATTTAATTAAAAAATTATAAAAAATTAAAATTTACTTCCTGTAATTAATATCACTCACCCCAATAAACGATCAAAAGTATTTTGTAAGAACGCCGTCCCATTCAAAATCTCCGTCAGCTCCAAACAGTCTGAATATATTCTGAGTTTTTCTATCTTCTTCTTCAAGGCAAGATCAATAGCGTTGCTGACAGTTTTCAGCTCAGATTCAAAAGGGGATTGAGCAAGAAACATGGTATGCCAAATTTCAGTTCCTTGCGCAGTAACTCAAACGATGCCACCATATTGAACCTTAATCTTTTGGACAAACGAACCGTCACAATAGAAATTTGTCCACTTTTCATTGGGAATTGGTCTGTGTATAACTTCAATAGGCCGGGATAATTTTAGTGGTTGAGCTTGAATGTCACTAAAAATTTTCGGAAAAAAGGAAAGACAGTGCTCAACAACCAAACGGTGTTCAGTAAAAAGAGACCACAAGATTTCTGGAGATAAAATTCCAGAGGACATGAACCTCATTTTCAGTTGAACAAAATCCTCACACCTAATTAGGTTTATGGGTGTTTTGTTACATTTAACCATCTTCAAATAAGACCTTAATAGGTGAGAGTGCTGAGCAATATAAAAATCATAATAAGTGAGGGAACGTTGTGGAAATTCGATATTAGAGGTTGTTGATGGTGCAGAAGACTGAGCATGGGAAGAAAGAGGGGGGAAATGGAAGAGGTTGAAAATTTTATATTAAGGGCATGTCTGGATTTCATGTAATAATTAAGAGGATAATATTTAAGGGGGCTAAATTTACTGATGGAATAATACAGGAGGTGAAATTTCATTTTTCAAACGGAGTAGTATGACAACAATAGTGATGTAACAATTATGGAAGAAGAAATCAAGAATAAGCAACAATTAGAAATAGAGAGAGAGAATCTAGAGATGAGTATAGAAGAAGGTATAAGCAAAAATGGAGATGAAAAAGATGAATAGGAGAGAATACCAGAGGAGGGAGATGGGAACTTGGGAAGCAAGGCAGAGGAGGGAGTAATATGTAATTGACAAAAGTTGAGTTGTGTTACTGTTTCAATTCTACAGTGTAGTGACGATTATACCCTTGCTTTTTTTTTTCTTATTTTCCTTGTTGATTGACTTTGGTCTTCAGCTTTGGTTGCCTTTTCCCCTTTTCCTGCTCCACCGTTCATTTCAACCTTTTGTTTTCTCTCTCCTTTGAACCCATCTTTCTCACTCAGTCACTCCATCTCTCCTTTTTCTTTCTTTCTGCCATATGCTTTCTCATACCAAGGGAGGTGAACTTCTAAGCTATCCCTCCATTGAAGCAACTTGCGAGGTATGTCTATGCTAATTTGATTATTTTTTTAACTCATAATCTAGCTCTTAATCGTGATTAATTTGATGTTTTTCTTGATATTAAGATTAATGCTTATCTAATTATATTTTATTTGGTCAGTTGATGTAAAGATGCTAGATTGTACTTCGTATTTGATAGTTGGGTGAAATTGGTATTTGGTAGTATCAATTATAGAACAATGTTTTTTTTTTGGAGGTAAACGGTGGCGTTGGCTGTGATTTAGTGGGCAATTGAGGAATTGGTGATGTGGGGTTGTTGGTGCAAGAAGTTGGAGCAGCAGCAAGGCACTAGGGTTGCTGGTGGATGCTGTTCGTGAGGGAGAAAGGAGTTGTGGTTGGGTGAGGTGGGGGATTATGGCTCGTTGGTGGGGTGTGTGGGCGTTTTTGGTGGTGACGGTTGGCTGTGGTGGTCGGGAATTGGTGGAATCGGGGCTGTAGAAGGGTGGGGGTGGAATAGGGACTAGTTGGTGGGGGGTATGTGGGAGTTTTGGCCTGGTGGGAAGGGGATGGAAGGTTGTCAGCGGTGGTCGGGAAGGGGAGGGGGCCGTTCTTGTGGTGGTTATGGGACTGGAGTGATGTAGTGGTGGTGGGGATAGAGAGAGGGGGTGGAGCAGTGGTGGTGTTTGGGGAAGGAGAGAGAAAAGGATTAAAAATTAGTTGGGAAGTAGTAGGGTCATGGAGTGGTGTAGTAGGGTCGGGGATTTGGGGGTGGGCAAGTAGGTAGGCTCGGGGTGGGGTGGTGGGCTGGTCACCGGCGACTAATTGAGATCTCATCATATGACTTTTTCTCCTAATTCTTTCATCCAATAAACTTTGTTTAATTTTTTTATCTTAACCTTTTTATAGCGTTATTGATGTTAATTTTTGATTTGGATTATTTATGTTAATTAACCTCTAATTTCTAACAGGTTGTAGGGGGTAGAAATCAAACACTTTGCAAAGGAAGTACAAAAAGATTTGTAAGGGAAGCAAAGAGAGTTTGAGGCTGACAAGATACGGGGAAATGATGTGCGTGTATCTCAGGTGGGTATGAGTGTTTCGATTGTGTTTGATTTTAGGGATTTTAGGATAAGGGGATTTTAATGCGTGTTGTTAGTTGTCAGTTTGCTCAAGAAGACAAGGAGATGGGAAAATCGAGGATGTAGCTTCGGTGGTTTGATTAATCTTAATATCGAGGGTTTTGGTTGTGACGAACTTATTAAATAAGGTATGGAGCAAATTAAAGGTTATAGTTATAATTATAAATGAAATTTGTCCCCATCTCCTTGGTTCTGCTTCAACCATTCTCTTCCACCTAACCTTTTCTTGTTCTTGCTTTACTGTTTGTTCTTCAATTTTGAGTGATTTTAAGTCACATTAGGAAAACAGAAAGAGAATTTTATCTCTTCTGCTCTAAGGTTTGAATTAATGTTTTTGGATTAATGTTTTTTCAAATTAGGGCACAAAGAACAGTTTGCTCCATTTAATTGCCTCTTAGACAATAAGCCTAACACGTCATTTTAATGTATATGGACTTTCATGTCTTGAGAATAGAATCTCTGGTGTTAATTACCTGCTCTTTTTGAAACTGCTTTTGCTTGTAGGGTGTAAGCGCTTAAGGGTGCTAATTTCTGTACTGTATGATATATGGTATTTCCTAAAAGGACTTGTGATATTTGAATAATTTCATTTGCCATTCGGCTTCTTGATTCTCATAATTATTGTACTGCAGCATTTTCAGAGTTTCATGGATGAGTCAGCTGATTCAAGTGATTCCATTCTAAAGCACAAACCCCTTTAAACTACTTACAGCAGCAAGTTCAGCGCACAAAGAGAAAGAAGACTATAAAGAAAGAGGGGAATTTATACAGGACCTATGGGACCTGAGTCATATATACTTATGTAAGTACAAAACATTGGTATTAATGACCATGTGTAAATAGTTCTGATAATATAAGATAAAAATGTAGATGTTAAGATGTAGATCTTTTTAGCTGGTTAAATTCCATTTGATCTATACATTTGGGACAAGAAAATAATGTTCAGCATTATCCCATGAAAAAGGCAGAATGGTTCGCTATGTAAACATATCTGTCAAATCTTAAGCTATGTCCCTGATTTTTAGTTGGTATCAATGTGAAAACTGCTGGCAATCATTTCAGATATTAAGTTTACTAACTTCTTTTTCCAGTTTGTGCTATCATTAGCTGATGTTGATCCTCACCGTATGGTGGAAAATGAAAGCTTGGTTTGGATCAGCAATGATGCTATCATTGTACTTGAGCATCAAAGTGCAAATATACCACTAAGGTGAGTCGGTTAAATGAGGAACTTGCTTTGCTCTTTTAATTAGTTTGGGCACTGTTATACATTGTAAAAAGATCCTTAATGTGTCATTGATTCAATATCAATGAATATAGAAAAGTGGATTGATGGTTGGAACTAACGTATTAATATTAAAATGTGTAAAACCTTCACAAGTGTTGTTTCTGTCAGTAGTGTTGAAGTGAAAGTTGTGATGGCTGATGGGTATGATGCAAACTTTTCAATTTTAATTGCTCATATTTTATCTCTAATTAGTATAATTTATCTTTAATTAGTGTGCTATTCTTTTACTTGAGCTCTACAACTCTTTTTGCTACTCAATACAGTCAATACTATGCCCTAAAATTTGAAATAATTATCATCTAAGACAAATTTATTTTCCCTTTGTAAGATTACTTCAACATTGTTGAATGTTTTCCCCCTTTTTGTTTTTGTCAAATTTCTTGTTTATTGATCGTATTTTCGTTGAATGAATTCACACATTGTGGAGTGATTATGTTGGACGAATAATTAATTTGAATGAAATTGTGTTTCTTTTTCTTGTAATTAGTATGTATGATGGAATTTGTTGTAAAATCTATTGTGGGTATTGTATATATCACAGGCGTGCCTTGTAGGATTTGCCTGTAAAGGATATGGTTCTTGTATTTTGTATATCTCTTTCTTGTTCTCCTGTTTAAGTTTGGATTGTCTAGAATTTGCATGTAAGTATTGCATTGAAGTTTTCCTGTATTATGCTTTTCTTATTAACTTATATGGTTTGTGATTGATAAGAGGTGGAGTTTAGCTTCAGTACCAATAGCAGCATAACATACAATTCGAACATTTCTCCATAAAATTCGAGAGCACAAAAACCAAGCAAATGGACAATTTCAAACAGTAACCAATGTTCTGGAATTTTAGTGATGTGGGGTTGTTGGTGGTGGTGCAAGAAGATGGAGCAGCAGCAGGGCACTCGGGTTGCTGGTTGCTGCTGTCCGTGAGGGAGAAAGGAGTTGTGGTTGGGTGAGGTGGGGGATTATGGCTCGTTGGTGGGGTGTGTGGGCGTTTTTGGTGGTGACGGTTGGCTATGGTGGTCGGGAATTGGTGGAATCGGGGCTGTAGAAGGGTGGGGGTGGAATAGGGACTGGTTGGTGGGGGGTATATGGGAGTTTTGGCCTGGTGGGAGGAGGATGAAGGTTGTCAGCGGTGGTCAGGAAGGGGAGGGGGCGGTTCTGGTGGTGGTTATGGGACTGGAGTGGTGTAGTGGTGGTGGGGATGGAGAGAGGGGATGGACTACTTTCTTTCTTGAATATGAGTAAGTGATTTGATATACTTTGTAGTTTGTTAACTTACAGTGTCAAATTTCTTATAGTAATTTCAATAATTCTTGATAGTTTATTGAAGGAATTTATACAATACTGTTCTGAGTTATTTAGTATCATGCAAAAGTTAGGTTGGGATTTATAGAAAGAGAAAGTTAAATGTTCATATACCTAACTTAAAAAACAAAGTTTCAGCAGGAGCATAGTCAAATTCTTGATGATGAAAATATGAAATTGATATGTTTTAAAATGTTTCTTTCATCTGTTGCTGCAAATATGAAATATGAAGTGATAGATTCTGCTAATAATTAATTGATGATGCAATTTCTTTTCTTTTCTGTTCTTCTAGAATATAAAGACTTAATCTAAAAGTGTCGCTGAAGATAATTATTCTATCAGCATCATACCTCAAAAGTAGGCACAATCATTATGGTAAATTCCGTAGATGATTAAGATTATTCAGTTATTTCACCACTGAAAAAGGCATTGCATGATTGCATTAGTTGGCTAATTTAAAATACCTCATAGAGACTTAGCATATATGTTATACAAGTGGACCATTCTTGAACTAAAATCACATGTATAGAACAAACCACCCTCCCTCTTTTTAGGATTCATCTTAATCTAATTAACTTATAGTTATACAAAATGCAGTATTAGAATGTTATTTTTTAAAAAAAATGTGTGCAGTATTAGAACCCTATAAAAGGCAAGTCTATAATCAGGAAGAAGGGAGAAAGAGAGGAAGATAATAAAAGATAAAAGTGGTAAAAACTTTGTTATGTTCTATTATAAAGTAATTTTTTTTACCAGTCGCTTACTTGTTGTTCCTATACATTCTCATGAAATTACAGTTCTCACAATTCAAGTCCTTTGCAGGATATATCTTGCTTATTGGATTAGCTAGGCAAATAAATAATACGGAGTATATGTTATTGCCCTGTGCTTCAGATTTTGAAAATGGCTTTGACATAGGGTCGGAACTAGGAAAGGCCAAAACAAGTGGTTCAGTTTCCAAGGAAATTGATGAAAATACTGAACTCGAGGAAGTTTCATGTGTGATAATGATCCTTTCATACAGTTTGTGGTTCAGAGAAGACTTGGAGGTGCATAAGAGGATGCATGCTACATTCTCTTAAGGTTTCTTTTTGTGGCTTTACAATTTCATGAGATAGTTACTATTTATTTCTATGATTTCTAGCATCTATAACTTATTTCTCTTTGACATTTTAGGTCACTCCAAATATCTATGACATTTTTGGGAAATCTACGTGGTAGAAGAAATATTAGTGTTCTGTCACTTTCACCAATCTGAGAGTCTTATACATACTATTACATTCAGGTGATTAATTTCCAACTCCTCTTTTAAACTTTATCCCCAGGTTTCATATGTTGTAACACAAGTTGTGTTTATGTTAGCAATAGACCCCACAAATTTTCATATTTTTTTTGTACACAAGTTGTCTTTATTGTGTATACATATGATGCTTTAGATTGATCTCACATGTATGTGATGTCCCCTTATTCATATATTCCAACATTTTAAAGTCATTGATACATTACTCAGTGATCCAAAATCCAGTCTTTTCTTGCTTAAAAACAAGGTGCTGACTGTGCCGTTTCTTTTCTTGTAGTTGTTTTCTTTGTTCGTAGTATGCTGGTTTAGTGTATATGTAACTCTGGTTTTGTAGGTCTTCATTAATCTGCAAATATAGTTTGCCTCAAGTCATTATGAATTGTGAATGGTTGAGCCTCACCAGGCTATTATTGTGTAGACATTGCTTTGTACCTAAGGAGGGCATTTGATCTTTGATTGTTTATAGGAGCAAATTTTCTTCCATTTTGCTTTTTTACTGAATTGTTTACTCATTTTTACCAAAATGCTTTTGTTTTACTGATATCTATCCCTTTTGTGGTTGAAGCACATACTTGTATATTAGAATTAGCATCTTGATAATTAATTGTATTAGAATTAGCATCTCGATAATTAATTGTATTGGTGCTTCTTCTCCATTGAACTTTGGTTATTTCTTTATTTTTCTTGAACTATGTGTTTTTTTTTCTTTTATTCCTTTCAAACTTACCGACTAGCCAAGGCAACACTAGCTATCAACCTACAAGAAGTTTAAGTAGTTATTGATGGATTATATGACTATCAAAATATACTTGTATTACTTAAGTTAGAAGTTATGAGTCCTTTAGTTCCTTATTTTTTGCTTTAAAAGTGATAATGCATTAATTTACTTCACTGGTTAAACTTTAATGTTAACATCATTTGAAATATGTGTAATTTGAGGCATGTGGGTATTTAGAATTGCATATCAATTGATGTATATGAAGGCTATTAGCTTAATTGGTAAAGCACTATGCTATCGTGCATAAGATGTGGGTTCAACTCCTACATAGCCTAGATAAAAATGGTTTGTTAATGATTGATGTTTTTCAGTCATTACTTGTTTTGGTACAATTGAATCTTGTGATGTCTTCACATATCGATAACTTCATTTTTTTATCAAGAAATTGAACGGTATAAACATGTTTCGATTAGGATTGGTTGTGATTGGACTATAACATTTGCTTTTAGAATTCTTACTCCTATCAAATCAAAAAATTAATGTTAGCTTGTTGGAATTTCGTAGCTTTATTAACTTTGTGTAATAATGGAATTGGTGACATGGTCAAATTACATATACTTCTTCTATAAGTGACATTGTTAGAATGGAGATAAACATTTAAAAGACGAAAAAGTATCAATTAAGAAAATATTTGTTGTATTCACATAATCATAAAATTAAAGACCGATGTGGCGAGAAAAGGATTGAAATAGGGGTGCTAATTAATTTGGATAAGGTTGGTTAATTTTTATTTTTATTATTTTTTTTTTTAGAAAAAAAATAATTATAGTTGTAATCCTGTAAAGAAGATGAAAATAGGAATAAGGGGAAGGGTGTAAGAAAGGAAGCTTGATGATCAAGGAGGGAAGGGTAGAGAATGTGCGAAAAAAGTGAGATAGTATGGAATAAAGCTAGAGGAAGAATAATTGGGGAGTACTTTAAGGAACTGCTTTTAAAGTGTTAGAAAATAAGATTAGCAAATTTATAAAAAAGAGAGAACGAGAAGGGGAGGGAGGGGTGAAAACATTTTAAAAGCCATGTCAATAGTGAAATAAGGAAAGAATTATAGAACACTTTAGAAAATCTTATTAAAGAGGGTAATAGATGAAGGGGCTTACTAAAATATTCAAACTATAAAAATTAATAGTAAGGGGAAGGTAAGAAAAAGTACAAGGTGGGAGAAAGGAAGCTAAGGGAAAGATATTAAGGGAAAATAAGATAAAAGAAGGAAAAATATAATAGAGAGGATACACACCATTAAGGAGGGAAGAAAAGATGGAAAATTTTTTAAGATAAGTGATAAAAAGGAGAAGGGGAGAGGAGTAAGTTGGAACAGGCGTTATTATATTAGCAAAACCATTAAAACTAAGTGACAACAGTAAATAATAAAAAAAAACCATATATATATATATATATATATATAATAAAAAAATAATTAAAAAAAAAAAACAAACTTTTAAGACCATTTTTAAAGTAAAATTGAAGAGGATCTATTGACTCTTATTTAAGAAAACATTATTAAAGTAATGGTTGTTTTTTTGACAATCCTAAAAACTCAAGCAAGTAGACAATCTAAGATTATATGAAATATGCAAAACCATAATTAGCAAGTGAAAGAGGGGTGAAGATATAAAGAAAATTGAGGTTAGGGGTGAGAGTACTTGGTATATAATTTAAGGAGAGAGACACTAAATAAAAGGTTGGGTGCTAGGATTTAATAATGGATTTGTAAAAATACAAGAATATTGACAAATGCTTATTCATAATTGTAAAGCAATATAGAGAGGGGATATATATGCAAATATGAATTAAATATAAACTCTACAGAATTAAAGAAACAAGTTTTTACAAAATGTTTAATGCGACCTCAATTAGATGAAGTGTTTATATTTAATTCACATATTTCATTTAGGAGAGTGTATAGTTAATGCTATTGCTAAAATTCAAGGCTAAGTAAAGTATGTACTTCTTATTCTAATAGCTTTTGCTCTCCCATTTTCAAGTTGGTTTCCTAAACCACAAAACCAAGTAATAGAAATTCTAGATATATCATATTCATATATAAAAATTTAAATGATACATTGTTTCTGTTTTATAAACATTGCAACAATTATACTTTTAATACTATATATATATATATATATATATATATATATATATATATATATATATATTTATATTCACAGACTCTTATCATAAGTCTTATGTAACCACACTATGAAAATATAGTCATTTGAGGTTTGTTATCTTTACATCGATATTTGTCCAATAAAAGAAGATGTACTTACCTTATGTTGCAATATACGTAGTAAAAGAAAGGCATGATGTATGTAAACTTAGCTAAATAAAATATAAGAACTAAAAAGTAAAAACATTTCGCATGCATCATTAAAATTTTAATAATCTTAGTCAACATTTAATTTCATAAAGAATATCCATTTTTTGTTATATCAACGTTTAATAAATTTTGGACTTCCATTTTGAAATTTCTAGATCCACCACTGCCTAAATTTCTTAGAAAAAAACATTACGATACGGATTTACCAAATTTTAGAATTTAAATTTTAAAAGTTGTAAACTAACATAAAATTATAGTTATAGTCATTGATGACTAAAATTAACTATAAAATTTAAATTTTTAAAAATGATAAAACCAAATTTAATATTTAACCGAGATTAGACCACACGTCACAAATTTATGATATTTTACAACCTCCTACATAATCTAAACCAGTAATTACTTAACTACATCTATAGCCATTTTTAACACAAAATCAAATAATATCATACTAGCCTTTACCCACACTAACTAAATTAAATTGGTACAACACATTTATTTAGCAATAGTATTAACTACACTCAATTCGTGTTTATTGGGCTATCGCGCGCAATAGCATTAACTTTATTAAGCTTCTATGTTGATGTTGATACTTTTATTAATTATATGGAGTATATAGTTTTACATACACGTACTATATTATTATTGTCTTCTCGATCTATCTCTACTCGATAACTATGATAAATTGACTATTAATTACAGCAGAAAGCCGAGCATAAAGTAATTGATAAATTGAGCCTAATAACACGAACATATATAAATTTAAACCTGATTTGAATTTGACTTGAAACCCAAAAGAGTATTCAATGACATAACCCTAAACGAATATGACCTAACTCAAACTTGAACTCGACTTTAAGGCTAGTCTTGCTAACATAACATGACCTAACATAACTTAACTCGAATTTGACCCGAGAAGTCAAAATTCGACGTGATTTTAACCAAACCCGACCTGACCTGAAAATCCAATTTTACACCTCTACTCAGACAGTTAGACTCATATCAATCATCTTGTCTACCTAAATGAACCATTATATCTACATATACCAATAGGGCAGGTCAAATAAGAAATATTTTTCATCCCATAATCAATGGGGGCAGGGAATCCAGATGAGTCTAGGTTGGGTAGGTGGTTGGAGCTAGGATGGGATGAAAACTAAACCTGCCAAAGATGATTAGATAGAGGTTGATTTATCATTGGCTATGTTCTCTCAACATTGTTATTTAAACATCTTATAAATTATTAGGAAATTTTGTGTAGAACTACCCTAAAGATAGGGTCATTTGTGAACAACTAACCATTTTTTATAATTTGTTTAGAATTACCCGCAAGTTTGGAAACATTTGGGTAGCACTACCCAATAACGTTTTTCATCCAATTAAGACGTTATTAGGGCACATTTTTTCACTTTTTCCACCCAATTAAATCCCCCCAATTTGTTTAATGGTTTTAATTTAACTTAATTAACCTAATTAGGATTTTAATTAGGAATTCACTTTAGGGTTCATGAGTTTAGTATTGTTTGGGGATTTTGATTTGTAGGATTTATGGGTTCAATTGAATTCGGGTTTTTGCTTATTTTGGCATTTTGCGATTGAATTGAATTGCATTGAATTTCAATTACTATTTGGCCATTGTAATTGGCAAAAGTGAAAAATTAGGCCAAAGTAACGTCTTAATTGGACGGAAATGTTAATGGGTAGTGCTATCCAAACGCTTTCAAACTTGCGGGTAGTTCTAAACAAATAAAAAAAATAGGTACTTGTTCACAAATGACCCTATCTTTAGGGTAGCTCTACACAAAATTTTCAAATTATTATAAACTTTTTTCGATCATTCTTTATACTCCCTCCGTTTCAATTTGTTAGTCCCATATATTATTTTGGGCGTTTCAAAAAGATATACCCATATTGAATGTATTCCACTTTTAACTTAGTTTTATTTCCTATTTTATACATATTAAATTTTGATTGGTTAAATTAATTGCTTGGGAATTGATGACATGACTCTAAATAAAGAAATTACTCCCTTAATTTATGCAATTATGACTACTGCTTTTCTAAAAAAATCAAAAAATTTAAATAAGGCAAAACTATTTATGAATTGTTTTTTACTTTAATATTAGATTCCAAATATTCTCCTTTTCTTATTTTATATTATTGATTCCATGTGAGACTATCCTATTGAAACGGAGGGAGTAGTATTTTCAGTTATTATCATTTTTTTTAATTAATTATTTTTTTTTTTTTGCGAGTAAGAAGATTTGAAAAAAAAATAATAAAACCAAAAAAAAAAAAAAGAAAACAAATGGAATACTAAAGATAATTCTATGTAATGATTACATTGGTGTCATATTCAACTATACTATAATCCTTATAAATTAGTCACATAAATACTTATAAATTAATCACATAAATCCTTATATCGGTCTGGATTTAATAGAATTATTATGTGTTTATGTTAATTTTAATCTAGACAAAAAATAATTCTTTTACTTTTGTACACAGATGAATGGTGGTCGATTTAACAGGTAAAATTGTATTATTTTTCATATTGTACTATCTAAACTTAAAGTTATTTCACCTAATTGCATATTATTACACATTGCACATAATTATAATATTAATAATAACCTTACACATTACATATATTAATAATAACATTATACATTGCACATTACCCAAAAATACAAAACAAAATAGTAATAATAATAATAACATTAACATAAAAATAAAATTATGACATTTTTTAATTTACACAATGTATTTATGACGCTTTTAAAAAAACGCCACTATCACACCAAATGACTTAAGAACGAGTTTTCACACATGGGCAATAAGGGTACGAACATGTTTCCAATAATGAATCTAGCATTTTTTATTAGTATGTTCAATTAACATGAAACAGATTATATTAAAATTATTTATTTATTAACAAATTGCATGGAAATATAGGTTATATAGACATCTAATTATAGGTATTTATTAGACATGTAATTATTTTTATCGAAAGAGTAATCATAATTTTCATATCATTTTTCTTATACTCCATTAAATAATTCAATGTTACATTATTTATTTATCTTTTAAATATTTGTAACAAGATTTTTTTAAAATGAGTGGGTTAATTTAAGAAAATTTTGATTTATTCACCTCCACTTTACGGTGATGTTATCTTTCCATTAATTTCTATCCGTATTCAAGATGATTTTTTCACAATCAGAAACATGAAACGGCTGCACATTTTCTTAGTAAAATAAAATTAATAACATTAAAATAAAAATAAAATCTATCACCAAAAAAAATTCTAGATATTAAATAAATACTCTTACGTATTTGTTTGAGTATTTCTGTAATCCGAAAAGAATTTAATGCCATGAGTGGATTAAGTATTAAATGATCAATATCAACACTATAATTCTTGTGCTTTTCAAAAACATCATTATCATGTCATAGAATTTGGGAACGCGTTTCTATACAGGGACAATAAGAGTAGTATGCGCATGTTCCTGAATAATTAAGAAATAATCAGCATTTTTTTTATGAAAATACATTTATACCGTTACAAACAAAAATAAAAATTACCTCCAATCTATTTTCTTCCTTTTAACTCCGATCATAACTCTTTTGTACGAACGAACAAACCATGAAAAATACGAATTCATAAACTTAATATAATTTACCTATACGAAATAACGAAATGATGACTTAGAATGAAAAGATCTCTAGTGAGGGAATTGGGCAAGTCACGGCAACCACATTGCTTCTGGTTGGTCGAGAACATGATAAGGTACAGAACAATCAATCGTATCGAATTATCGATCATATCCTTGAATTGGTTAACAACAAAGTTAGCCCCAAAAGCTTGATGGATTTTCGGCTGCAGGTTGACGCGAATCCCCGATTCGCTTCTTTGTTCGAGAATGCGCAGAGCTTAAAAACTGGTGAAATGTTTTAGCTAGTTTACCCTACATTATCCCCATTTACCTTTTATAATTTCATTTATCTTTAAAAAACTAAACAATATATTTAGGGTTCTAAATGAGGTAGTAGTATCTATATCCTATACTAGAGTGAGATTATTTTTTAGCGGGAATTTTCCCTTCTATTTTTTTTTTTTTGGAAAATCATAAATTATCTACAAATCTATACCTATGATCTATCTTTATTCTATACTAAAGTGAGTTTATTTATTTATTTAGTTATTTATTTTGTTTTTGGGAATTTTCCCTTCTAAACTCTACATTTTTTTTTTTTGAAAAATCATTATTTTATCTTCAAATCTATATATAATTTGTCCATAATTCCTATTCTAAAGGGAAATCTTTATTTCAATTACTAATTTGTATTCATTTATTTTAAATCTGAGCATGGCTCAGATATTATCTAGTTTTTCCAAAATGCAAAATAAGTTAAAATTTTAAAATAGTTTATATTCCAAATTTGTCTTTCTTTTAATTTAAACTAGGTTAGTCTCGTGCGATGCACGATTTAATATTTTTTTTGCTTATTTATTTGTAAGTAATACATATTTAAGAAAAACACTAATGAATCGCGTGCCTTCTTATTAGATAAAATTGAGCTATAACGAAACATATGATGTTAAATATAGAGTATTATAATTATATATTATACTATATGCTTCGTAATTTAAATAAAATTTAAACCTTATTTATAAGATGTAAGCATTAATTTACTGGTTTATCTTTCATTAATTTTTTTTTTATAAGAACTAATAAGGAATGAAAACACCAAAAACAACACTATAAATGTATAAAGTAGGAGGAGATAAAATGTTTCTAGAAAAATGAAATAGTCTAGCCAATAACTTTTAATTTTAATCCATATAAGTTAGTCAATTTTAGCATAAAATGTTTTAGGAAATCTGCAATTAATTTACTAATTCCAAAAAAAAAAAAAATTATCTTGAAAAAAAGAGATAATGTTACCAAAATTTTGGAGGGAAAATTTTGTATGAGAAGTTGATACTTGTAAATGATGATGTCAGCAGTTATTTCTTTAGTTACCTAACTAGATTAACCCTGTGCGATGCACGATTTTAAAATAAGAATTAAATTATAGACTTTTTCTTAACTAATTTCTAATTAAATTTGAATATACAATTCCCGAAAGTGCATAATTTTCATATTAATTAAGAAATTTCAATTAAATTATATTATTAACTATTGTTAACAACTCGTAAATAACTAAATAGCATAATATGTGTAGAAAACCCAAAATTTAAAATTTAAAATTCAAATGGAATATATTTTCAAAGCTATGTTAAATAGGGTAGCTTAAAAAGGAAAAAAAATATGACATCATCCTTGCATTTTGGAGGGAAAAAATTAACTAAAAATGTGACACATAGGCAATGATGACATCAGCGGTTTTTATTTTAGTATATATTAGATAAGCCTCGTGCGATGCACGACATAAAAAATTTCTTTGAATAAATATTTATTTTACATATGTCCCTCGTATGAAATAAATTATAAAAACCTAACCATTAATTGCAATGCTATTTAGATCTAACTAATTTTGAAGAAGAGTATAAATTTAAGTAAATTATGCAATACAAAGTACTCTTTAACCGGGAGTTATTATATTTTGAAGCCAAATAGTAAGTCAAATTCATCATAATATAATATATGGAATATAATATAATATAATAATTGTTTTTTTAAAAAAAAAACTATTGTAATAATTTAAGGTAAAAAACAAAAATAAAAATATGATATCAGCAATTAATTTAGGCGGAAAAATTTTCAATCACAACTTGACATGTGTACAATTTGAAAAATGATGATGTCAACGGTTGTTATTTTAGTTTATTTATAGATAGATATAGATTTGCAATCATATTCAAATATGTCAAAACTTTCATGTCGTTTGATGTTTAATTTTATACAGATTCATGGACAATGATAAATTGGACTACGATAATATTTCAAGTATTTATATTATTGCCATAGGTTTTTTCGAACGTTTTCCTTGAAAATTGTTTAAACAAAAATTTATTCCTACTTTGCATTGGTTTATAAATTAATTCCCAATGGATTGTCCACCTAGGCTTGTTTGTTAGCTTCGTAATTTTCTTATCCTAGTTAAACATACAAGTATTAAGCCGTTGTCAATGATAGCAGTTTCACACTTTACGGATCACAGTTTTACAACTACAAGCCCTATCATGGATTCATGGGTAGCGGTTTTATGTTCAACAAAAAGCGCCGATGTTGTTATCAGTTTCATCATGTACTTCCTGCCATTCGCCGAGAAATGCTGTGGAGGAGAGGACAATGGTGGCCGTCGTTAGTCGAGCGAGAGTGATATGATCGCTGCTCTGCTTTGTGTTTTTTTTAGTACTCCGTACCACTTTTGTTAACAAATCAGAGAATGTGAAAAAGGAGAGTATAAGGGTGTAATTACTAAAAGAACCATAAACTATGTTATTTACTAATTAAATTGCTAATAACGTTAGGATTTTACTGCTTATGAAAATTATAAAAAAAAATTAGTATCTGATCCTAGATGGACAATACTTTGGGAATTATTTTTTAATCCGAATCATATAGGGAATAAGTTTTGATTTAAGCTATTTCTATGGAAATCGTTCGGTTTTTTCTTTTTTCTTTTTTCCAAAAAATCTAATTTATTGATGATCAATTAACGAAACTAAATTTTCAACTTATAATATCACCATGACTAGCTATATAATCAGGGTTGAGGATAATTGCTAGAGTTTATTATCAAATTTTTAGGGGTTCATAAAAGGGTACCATGATATTTTTTCAGGGGCTATTACAGTTTGTTGGGTCATATTTTCAGGGCCTAATACAAGGTACCATATCCAAATTCCAAGGCCTAGTGCAAGGTACCGGTTCAAATTTCTGAACCTTGATACAAGGTACTAGATCAAATTTCGGGGCCTAAAACAAGGTATCGGATTAGATTTTCAAGGCCTAATGCAACATACCGATTCAAATTTCATTCTAGGGCCTAATGCAAGGTACTAGTTCAGATTTTCGGGGCTTGACTATAGCTATCGGATTGAATATTTGGAATTTGTATTTTTAGAGCTTAAATTATTTTGTTTAGCTTTATTTTTTGTACTCTTTATAATTTTCTTATCGGTAAGCATTTTTTTGAATAGTTTTCCTTAAGCCTTAAGAGAATTCTGTGGAATTAAAAGAATTTCGTGGTAATGGAAGAGGTAGATTTGGAGAATTGTTGGGTTTGATTTGTGGAAAATGTTGAAAGTGAATAATATGAATTCTAGTATCATGGTATGTGAGGTGAATGGAATACTGGAATTTTAAAGTTATACTTCGTACTTGTATATGGGTATTTTGGTCTTTTTTTATTATTATTATTGAAGCAAGTATTTTATTATTTTTATATCAATAATAAATTTCTACATATAGGTAATTTTCTATTGAATTTAGTAATTATGTATTTTTTTTTATCTTAGGCATGACGGTCCATACCATATTACTAGGTATTGGACCATAGTCACTCCAAGTTATACAATTTCATCAAACTTTTTTTTTTTTAGTGTCAGTACATGTCATCTTCAACTTATTTCAAATACTTATTTTTTAATAAATTCAGATCACATCAGAGTAGACAAGACAAGAAACGTTCTGATCAAGACGAGATCACAGATAATAAAAATTCATATCAAACCATTTCAGATCTTATAAAAATCAGACCAAATCTCTTTGTTTTAAGTGGCAAGAAGAGGTCCTTAAACCATCAAACTTCTTTATTGATTAATAAAAAATTGAAAATAGAAAGGTGTTAATATGTGATCTGTCACTAAAATCGTCAGCTTTATTCCTTTTACAATTTACATTGTATTGAATAGTATTGAAGATTTATATTGAAAAAATTACAATTTACCCCAATTTCAATTTCTACTGGTATGTAATGCTCCAATTTTCATTTTTCTTCGTCAATCTTTTCTACTGTTTTCTTTACCAGCTTAATCACCAGTTCACCACAACTCCCCAGACCCCAGCAATAATTATATGTAAAAATCCAAGCTTTTGTTCAATTGCTCCTCGTTGGCTGTTAAAATTTCAATTTATGTGCTTTATTATCTAATTCTTGGGATTATTTATCTATTAATTTTATTATCTGGGGTTAAATATGTTGTTAATATTTTAATTTGCACTACTGCCAATGCTATGGTTTCTTTATATGCTTTTCTTTTGATCCTAATGAACCACAAAGGCATTATAAATTACAATTGGGGAAGTGGGGATTCGAATCCGTGTACACAAGCCCTCAGTCTTTGTCACCGAGCCAAGACTTGGTTGGTTGCTATTGTTCAATGTGAATTCCCCACAAAACTGTTAAGATTATAATATCAGACATTTGAAAAAAATGGAGGAGCATTAATTAGAGTGGGATTTGAGTCATTTGACTTGTAATTAAAATTGAGAGGATGATAGTGTCGTTGGGACAATTCCTTGCCTTTTGTGGACGCCCTCTAAAAAACCTAGCAATACATTGGTGTGTAAAATGCACTTCATTGATGTCATTTGTTAATTGGATGTACGGTGAATTGGAACAACCTTTTTGTTATCGTAGGGATAAGATTGCGTACATTTGGACCCATTTGACCCTGTGCAAGGTGGGATTTTCTGTATAGGTGTTGGGATGTTGTTGATAGGTTTTTATTCTTAGGTGAGTTTGGTTGGGTTGGGCAGGGTTTGTGGTGTGTGTGTGTGTGCCATGCACGTGCTTGTTACTTTTATGAATGTTCTAAGAGTTTACAATTCCATCAATATCTTCTTTGGCTTACTTAATCTTGCTTTTCTTTAACCAGGCAAGTATGCCCTATGGACTGGATGCGTTAATTTGTTGAGATGGATTTTTTTTTTGGAACGTAATGAATATGTTTGTGATTTTGTTAGTCTAATTGACTATATATGTGCTGTTAAATGGCTTTCTAACACAAGCATAATATGATTTTTTTACTATCATGAAAGTGGATGATTGAACATTGGTTACTTAACCCATGTTAATTTCAAGTGAACACTGTCTATGTTTTGCAATCTTGATGGCTTAGGGTCTGTCGTAGGTGCACATGACTAGTTTATGTGTATCAATCAGATTGCAGTTTATCTGTGAATATTGTTTGAGTTGGAAGAAACTTGAAGTTTGATGACCTTGGGTTCTTGTTGTGGCTTGTAGGTATCATTGAAATCCAAGGAAAAAGTGTTGTCTGCAGGGTGAAAGCAACATCACTCTCTTTAATCAAGCTTGGATAAGCCCTTGAATTTGAAGAATTAAGAACTGTACAAAAAGCCATCTGTTGAACTGGTGTTATTTTCATGCCTGCCCAAGTTATTGGTTTTATTCATCATCTGGTAAGTTTACTAGCTCACTGTATGTTTTATATGTCAAAATCTGTTCAGTTTTATCAGTTTTAAAGTCTTAAAAACTATTGTCAGGAGTGGCATCTGCACCCTTTGTTTAGTTTTTTCTACCTATGCTTTTGTTTTCTAATGTCTAATGGCTCAATTTATTGCTCAGTTGACTAGATTAGAATGATTTGATATAATATTTCTGTGATTATGTTTGAGTGTTACCTGAATCTTAGTTGATAGCAAGGGTTATATGTTGTGAGTCTTGTGACTTGTGGCTATCATTGTAATATAGATTCTATTACTCAGACAGTCTGACTTGGTTATTAGTGTTGGATTCTATTCCTGTGTGTGTCCTTGTGTCAAACTCGACGAAGTTGTGAAAATTTCGAATGTTTATTCTAAAGTGTCTAGTAATCACATCCATGTCAGAATATCAAGCATTTGACATGAGCTCCTGTGTCCAGTAACGGTCTTATACTCTTATCCTATCAATGTGTGTATCATAAAAACAAACACACAGTTATAAAATACTGACAGAATTCGAATTCAACTTTAAAAAGTGAGATCATACAGATTTGAATAAATATCAATTCCAAAACTGAACTGAATCAATATGAAATACGTTCCATAACAATTGCTTTTTTTACTCAGAAACACTTGTTTTAACACTAAAGCTTCAGCGCATCTATTGTTCTGCGCCCTTGTGCATAGCTCTCAAAGAACATCTGCCTAAACTCATGGATGTTGAACCTTTTATAGTTTTGTTGCTGATGAATACTGACCAATTCACTGAGTGGTCCAATTTCCTTTTCATCTTCTGGAGTGCAAAATGCGGCCACTGATATTCTGTCTTTCGCAGCGTTTGTTACCACCCTATGTATTACGCTCTTAAATTCCCCGTTAGTCATCACCTGCAAAGATAACATTCTTGGACATTATATAATTCTGACATGTTTATCCTTATTTTCTAGACTTATAAAATGATAAAATTATCTGTTTTTGGTTTCATGGGACTATTGTCAATGTGCAAAAGCTAGAATTACCTCTCCTAAGTCACCAAAGTTGACAAATAAGGCTCCTGGAATGACTGGTACCCTATACCAGAGATCGTCTTTCAGGACTTGTAGACCTTCGACCTCCTTATCTGGTAAGAGAAATGTCATTGTTGCACCATCCGAATGTGGTTTTAGCCCAAGAACACGCTCAGGGCATGGGCAACGAGGATACAGGGTGATCCTTCCGGTTATTGGTCCTTGATTCCCTTGATGTTTTAAGAAGCAGTCTTCTTCTAAGTTCAGTGACCTTGCCATTGCCTTGTAAAAACCCTCAGTCATTGCTGCTAGCTTATTTGAGTACTCATCTATCATTCCCCTGCCAAATTCACAACCAAGGTCACAATCTATCAATGTTGATCCTTCAGACAGCATTGCTCAGAATTCCTGTACATTTTGCACAACAAAAGTACAAATTATCTTAAGAATTTACCCAAATTTCTCCGGCTTTGTTGGCCTAAATTGGAGCTTCCGCTTTTTCTCTGGGTAAAGTGTAAGAAATAGCCTGTCATTCCAATTGATAGTTTGAGCCCCTGCAAAAACTGAATCACTTCCATACCCTTGGAAGACGTCATCTGCTGCAGAACACTTGAGCTTCTCTTCTAGAGGAAGCGCGAAAAATTGTTTAGAAACTTCAATCAACTCTTCAAGGAATGAGGTGTCCATCCCATGATTTATGACCTATATATGAATACAAATTTCTAATTTGCATCAACTAATTTGTACCAACTCTTGCAATTTACATAATATTTAATCTTATGATTCAAATAATCATTTGTATACTACTGCATAGATCATGATCATCAGTTATATCAATTTTTATTTTTATTGGTTCAAGAATGAAACTCCTATGAAGTTATTTTGGGTTGTACAAAAGAAATTGAAGTTACATAAAGGTCAACAGCAGAAAGAGCCTATAATTAATCCAGTTCAGATAGGGTCTAGAGAGCTTTAAATGTACTCAATATTGCTCTTAATTTCTCATGCTACATGTAATGATAATTCACCGCGCCCCCCCCCCCCCCCCCCCCACATACAAGAATGACAAAGAGGTTAAAGACAATGTTTTGACTTTTGATTGTTCCTACTTGAATTTAGATCTTTCTCCAGTTGTGATCGTAGCGTACCTGAAAGCAACCCCATTCTGAAAGGGCTGAACGAAGCTTTGCGAGTTCCTGTGCTGAGGAAGAGAGGAGTGAAAAGTCAATGAGCAGATTATCCCTCCACAAATCAGGGGCATCAATGGCTTCAGGGAAACCATCTTTGTGGAGGTATATCTCTGGTATTTCATCACCTTTTTTCGTAATTTCTTGAACTAGCTTTGATGTTAATTCTTCTTTTGTTATGGAAGCTGGTTCTGGCATTGTAGCAGTAGTAGAATTAGTAGTATTACCAATTGAAAAGCGCTTATGGTTGTGGAACTTATTTTCTGGGCTACTCTGTGTTTTTGTGAAATTTGTTATGCAGTATCAGTTTAGTTGGGAAGTCTATTTATCAAGTTAATTAATATCAGCAGGTAAGACAATGACAAAGATGGGGTTGTTTTTATATGAATATATAAGTGCCCCTTGCCATATCCTAGCAGTAGATGAAGCTGGCTTTCCCTTATTTAAAGCGTTAGACTTTTGACTTTGGTTCTCCTTGTAAAGATGAAGTATAATAATATTAATGATTTTATTTTTAGTGGTTTGCTAGTTTTTAAAATCGTAAGTGAAATGTTGCATTAAACATGCTTTCCCTTCTTTAATCTGTGCATGGGTTCGGTTTTGAATACTTATTACCAAAATTTAATTTTATTGGTATTGTGATAATCATTTAGCGGTTGTTTGATTGACATGTAAAAATACAAAAGTTGTACTTTATAAGAAATTGAAAAATGGATTAGTTATGTTGACAATAAGAAATACGATTCATGTATTTTCTGAAAATGTAACATACATAAGACATAACTGTGCTTGGTAAATTAAACTTATTTACTGCCCATAAAAAACAATGTAAAACTTTTATAAGGAATTGTGACTTTAGAAATTGCATCTTTTTTAGAAGTTGAACTTCCTTTATTGAAACAAAATAGTTTCAAACATTTAGATTATTAATTGAGCTAGACAATTAAGTTTGTGGTCCTTTCCTTTTTAACCAAATCTGGAGTGAACTTCAATTTTTCTCAATCAGTTTAGAGTTCCATATTGGGTATAAATTATTTAAAGAGAAACAAGGATAGTACTCCATTGTTCATTTTTTTCCCAAATGAATTTGGCACATTTTTCTCTATGTTTCTTATAGGAAAAGAGGTATTACCTGCCCCAGAAGAATGATCCTACTGTTCAAGTTCTATGTAATATCTAAAAAAATACTAACTATGTAGTAATTTTTTTGTTAATTGTGACCATTTTTATAATTGGAATAATAGTGTAGATCAGGCAAACGAGTCCTCCGAATCAAGTTTGATTGAGCTCAATACTGTTCATGTCATGTTTGGGTGATAAGTATTTTGGCTTACTTTGGGTTGGTTTTAGTTATATTGATCCCATTCATCTTTTCATTGAGCCAACTTTGATTCTAAACAAAACCAGGTCATGTATTTAAGGTATTGTTTAGGTCTAGATCAAGTAATCAGGTACAAGTTAATTTTGTCAAGTGCATTGGTACATTTTTTTTTTGAAACATAAAATAATTGATTTCTATACTAGCTTGAATAAGATTTATCATCACTGTTCACAGCTCACAAGTGACTCACACTCACAAATAACTTTATAAGTAATGCCAGTTTGCTCAAATAAGGAAGTGCCCTGTAGCCAACGAATCAACCATCTTGGTCTGCAAAATTGCCACAATGTTTGATAAATTTACATGTGCATTAATTGTTGCACAAGCCAACACATGTATATCCTTGCTTCTATCTTCTGTCACTGTTATTACTCCTCCATTTTTTTAATATCTGCATTGAAGTTCGAAGTTTGTTTTTGTTTGAAAATTATTTATGCATATACTGATTTTGTATGACTTAGTTTGCACATAATTTTTAGTCTGTCAAGTTTGTTTTGGGTTGAATTTGAGGTAAATTCATTTTCATGTCAGAAAGTTCTGTCCAAGATCCTACCAATTTATTTCATAAATAAAGACCTTACATATATTAGTGGGTTCTTGTTTGGTTTATTTTTAAATGGGCTGAGCATATTTTGAGAATAGGCCTCAATATGTGGCCTCATCCTAGCTTCCCTGATATTCAAGAAGTGATGCAGGCCCAATTAGGTTGGTTACACTTTTGAAAAATAGCCCAAATGCATATATTGGACTCATTTTACTGTGGTTAATGTTACCTTGGTTTTTGCTCTTGGTAGCAAGCTAAACATGGCGCTCTTTCTTAATATGTCATGTAGACATGTAGTACAGTTATTCATCCCTTATACTCCGTAATTTGTTTCCTTTTTTTTTTTTTTCTTTGAAAGAAAGGATTCATAGATTAATTGTTAATGTTTACAAAAGCAGGATCAGCTGGGACATCCCCAGCAAAATTAAAGTTATGGTTTACAGACCCAAGTGTACAATCCTTAGCATAAGCATCAATACAAACAGGAGGGGGGTGGTGCAAAATACAAAGTTTGTTAATTTCCTCCTGATTACGTCTAGCATCCTTTGCTACATTGTCTGCTACTGCATTAGAAGTGCTAGCTTCAAAGCGCAATTCCAGATGGTGGAGCTCCCTTAGCAGGTCCCTGCAAGTTTTAAGGCAAAGTGGGGTATTAGCAACCTAAACATCTTCCAAAACGTCTGGCATCACAGTTGATTTTTAGGTAGTTTGGGGATGGAGGGAGCCAGGCATTTGGGTTGGGATTTTGTCTTTCTGTGCTGCAATTTCTTGAGAAATAGCACTCAGAAGCAGCCCATATGCACTGGTTGATTACTGATTGAAGAGGGGAGTTATATTTAGAGAAGGTCCAAGCATTACGCCTTAGCCATAGATGCCATAAAGCAAAGCAGAAGATAATATTCCAGGGGATGTCATGGATATGACCAGCAGTGAGGTTTAAGTTATCAGAGTGCCATGAATCCCAAGAGTGTGAAGCATTGAAATTGCTTGGAGGGCTTAGGTGATTCCAAAACACTTTTGGTCTCGGGGCAAAGTAAAAATAGGTGTAAGCAGCCCTCATCTTGGCTAGGACAGAAAGGGAAAGAGGGTTAGATGTGAGTGATTCTTTTGTGTAGATTTTTATTATGAGGATTTCGGTCCCAAGCCAATTGCCATAAGAAGAAACGGACCTTAGGATGGATATGCATTTTCCAGATTTTGTCCCAATTGATCAGAGGGGTAGAAAGGGATGGGAAGTCATGAATCAAGGCTTCTTTAGCTTTGGCAGAATCAAACTTTCCTTTGTAAGTCCAATCTGAGAGGGAGGAGTCATCTTTGTTTGAAAAGGTGATGGTTTTGAAGAGTTGGAATAGGTAGTCAGAGATGGGGAAAGAAAGCAGCAACTCAAGCTGGTTTTTGGATTGGAAATGAAGAGATGACAGGGGTAAGGAAGTAAGTTGGAGAGGGATGGGGCCAATAAGAAGTTCACAAAGAGAATTGTTGAGAAGCCATCTATCTCCCCAAAGGTTGATAGAATTCCCATTGCCAACCTCCCAGATTAAGCTTTTCTCAAATAGAGGCCATCCTTTACCAATTCCCTTCCATATGAAAGAACCTTTATTGAAAGGTGTAGGGTTATTCTTGTTATCTATGTATTTCTCTCTAATTAGCTTTGCTGCCCATCCTCTATTATTATAGATTGACCAGCAAAGTTTATCTAGGGAGATTTCATTCAAGCTTTCGTGCTTTGTGAATCCAAGACCCCCCCCCCCCTCTCTCAGATTTTGGTTTACATACTTTTTCCCACGAAATCCAAGTAATCTTTTTTGATTCCCCATCTCCACCCCAAAGAAAATTGGAGCAAATTGAATCAAGTTTAGAGTATATGTGTTTTTGGGGAACAAGATTGCTTCCTATTGTTCCAACGTCATACAATAAAAAATTTACCATTGTTTCCCTATATTATCATTTTAGCTAGTCGTATCCTTCCTGTTAACTCGAATGAACAATACAAGGGGGGGGGGGGGTGAATTGTATTGTAGAGGAACTAGGGTAGTTTTTGCGGTACTAATATAAAGAAACTTAAAGTGCAAAGAGAGGTTTTACGTGGAAAACTTCTTGGCCCTAATCAAGAAGAAAAACTACAACCACAAGGAATTTTAAACTCAACTCTTAATTATAATAGGGAAAACAAACTATTACAATATAAGACTCTAACTCAAGTTCCTCAACGAACTCGAGTCCTCTTCAACTGATCCCTCAACTGGTTGAACTCTCTCAACTCTCTCTTTCTCCTTGCTTCACTCAAAGCAATAAACACTTTAGAGTTTACCCAAACTCTAACCCAATACAACTCAAGATTAAACTCTAATGCTAAGTACTAAGACACTCAAGGACTCAAGTGGATTTTGACTCTTTTCGAAAACTAGAAATATTGCAATGCTAAGTGTATTTTTCCCAACACAAAACTTAGTCTATTTATACAGTGGAGAAGTGGTTGATTGTGCCGTTGCTTAAGCTCCATTATGTCACAACTTCCTTAAGATTAAAAGTGCAAGTCGTGGCATCTTGGGCAGCAAGCATAACGCACTTCTCCTAATAATGTTGAAAGTGTTTTACCGCTTCCTGAATTATCTTAACCGATTTTGACCAAGTAAAAACACACGTATAAAATCCTTTTTCAAAATAAAAGATATTTTAGCTATAAAAGATATTTTCCAAAATATTTCATAAATAAATATCCAAGTAATGAAATGGAAAATAAAACTTTATCATATGAAATAAAATCCACTTGACTCCTATTAATTATCAAAGTACTTAATATGAACATAAGAAGCCTAAAATATATGAAAGATGAATTAAACTTCTCGAACACTCATTAGGAAGCTTCAGTTCCTCACTCAAGGAACTCGACTTCTGATTGTCTTCATTACTCTTCTTGTCCTCATTAGCTGACTTCAAACAATGTTCTATGCTCCTATCTTACTCCAGATCTTCATAGCATACAACTTAGTCTATCCAAGAACCTGTCATCAATCACAGCTAAAATAGAAAGTTAAACTGTTATGACTTTGCTTAGGTTCCTTTGAGTCATTATCAAAACTTAAGGTCAACACTTCCCTTCTCCCACTTCAATACAGTGAGGGTATTTGGAAATTTGACAACATTATATATATTTAGAAAATGTAACAATTTTTCTAAACATCCAAGAATAATACAAGACTGATATTATAGTATTACTTATATGAGTATTAAGTATGCTCCAGACTTCTAGTCTAGGTTTTATTTGGAGATGAAAGCTACAATGCTAAGCAACCTTAGAACCAATCTGAGTCCCTCAATGAGGATTTCTATGAGCAGGATATATCTCTCCTTAGAAAACTCATGAAGGTTTAGTTTGAGTTAGGTTGTAGTTGTAGTCAAAGATGAAATCATCAACATATTAAAGCTTGAATGCATCAAGTGGCCTATGTCCTAGTGCATGGCTCTTGAAGAATGTCCGCTGAAACTCGTAGATGTTAAACTTCTTGTAGAGTTGAGGCTTGTGGACACTGATTAGCTCGCTGACAGGTCCAATTTCCTGATCCTTATCTGGGTGGCAGAATGCAGCCACTGATATTCTCTCACTTAAAGAACTTGTGACCACCCTATGCATGGCACTCTTAAATACCCCATTAGTCATTACCTGCATACATCATAAGTACTATTTAGAAGTTAGTATTATATAAATTCGTTATCATTAAATTGTGGTGAAGAGCGCTGATTTGATCTACTTGATTTTGAGAAACAACATAACCATTCCAATACCAATTTTTTGTGGTGTTACATTCACTTTGTATATATCAATCAATCAATCAATCAATCAAAGCCTTAATCCCAAAAGTGGGGTCGGCTAACATGAACCAAATTTGATTATTCCGTGTAGTCATCAACATAAATCTTTCTCCTCCATCCCTTACGATCCAAAACTTCATCCTCACGTAAATCCATGCACTTCATATCCTTCCTCACTCCTTCCAACCAAGTCATCTTTGGTCTCCCTCTTCCTCGTTTAATCCCTCCATGGTCCCACTCTTCCACTCTTCGCACCGGTGCACCCTCGGGTCTCCGTCTTACATGTCCAAACCAACGCAGACGATTTTCCCTTAATTTATCTACAATGCCCGCCACACCTACTTTCTTGCGAATAACCTCATTTCTGATTCTATCTCTTAAAGTGTTTCCACACATCCACCTTAACATGCGCATTTCCGTAACCTCCATCTTTTTAATATGCTCTTTCTTAGAAGCCCAACATTCTGTACCATAGAGCAACACTGGTCTTATGGCAGTCCTGTAGAATTTTCCCTTCAACTTTAAGGGAATGCTGCGGTCGCATAACACTCCCGTGGCCGCTCTCCATTTAAGCCACCCTGACTTAATCCTGTGGGTCACGTCTTGATCAATGTCACCATTCTTCTGGATGATCGACCCTAGGTACTTAAAACATTCACTCATGGTCAAATCCTTTCCATCCAAACTCACCACTTCATTGCTTGTCCCCCTCTGAGTGCCAAAACGACATACCAAATATTCAGTCTTACTCCGACTTAGCTTAAACCCTCTAGATTCCAACCTTTGCCTCCATTGCTCCAACTTGACATTAACCCCATCCTTAGTCTCATCCACCAAAACGATATCATCTGCGAACAGCATACACCATGGAACCTCATCTTGAATTGGTCTAGTTAATTCATCTAGAACCGTTGCAAAAAGAAAAGGGCTTAATGCAGACCCTTGATGCAATCCGATTGTAATAGGGAAATCTTTTGTCAACCCTCCGCATGTCCTCACATTTGTTGACACATCCCGATACATATCCTTAACTAGGTCTACATACCTTCGTGGGATACCTTTCTTCAACATTGCCCACCAAAGTATCTCTCTTGGCACCTTGTCATATGCCTTCTCTAAATCAATAAAGACCATATGAAGATCTTTCTTCTTTACCCTATAAAACTCCATCATTTGTCTTATCAAATGGATTGCCTCCATAGTAGATCTCCCAGGCATAAAACCAAATTGGTTATCTGAAATGCTTGTGCATGCCCTCAACCTTTGTTCAATCACCCTTTCCCACAACTTCATAGTATGGCTCATAAGCTTAATTCCTCGATAGTTAGAACAA
Source organism: Chenopodium album (assembly GCF_948465745.1). Taxonomy (NCBI): domain Eukaryota; kingdom Viridiplantae; phylum Streptophyta; class Magnoliopsida; order Caryophyllales; family Amaranthaceae; genus Chenopodium; species Chenopodium album. Next base: position 739,948 of record NC_137847.1, on the reverse strand, counting down.
TCTTGAGCGTCTCCTTTGTTTTTATAAACCGGGACCAAGGTGCTCTTCCTCCAATCTTGTGGGATCCTTGTAGCCGTCCATATCTTGTTGAAAAGGTTTGTTAACCAATCAATACCAATCTTACCCAAACACCTCCACACCTCTATCGGTACCCCATCAGGGCCAACCGCCTTCTTAGGTTTCATCTTCCTCAGTGCAATCTCCACCTCTACTCTCCTAATCCTTCGCACATACTCCATGTTGATTTCTTCATCACTCATAGAGGTATCTCCTATCACAACTCCATTACTTCCATTAAATAATTCATCGAAGTACCCCTTCCACCTGTCCTTGATGCCCTCCTCTTGCACTAGGACCATTTGGTTCTTATCTTTGACACACTTCACCATGCCAATATCCTTCCTTGCCTCTTGTCTTCTCTTTGCCATCTTATAAATGATCCTTTCTCCCTCCTTGGAATCAAGCTTTTCATAAACCTCCTGATATGCCTTTTCTTTTGCTTGGCGAACAGCTGCCTTTGCCTTACTCTTAGCCTCCTTATACGCTGCAAAGGTTTCATCACTCCTACATTTTCCTAAGGCTTGATAGCATTCCCTTTTTTGCTTAATTACTGCTTTCACCTCTTCATTCCACCACGAAGTATCTCTCTGTACCGAAGTTCTTCCCCTTACTTCCCCTAAGACCTCTTTGGCCACTCTTAGGAAACAGTTCTTCATTCGTAACCAAGTCTTGTCCGGATCCACCTCTCCATCCCAATCCGCTTCTTCAATTACCTTTTCTGTAAAAACCTTAGCTTTTGCATCCCTTAGGGTCCACCATCTTATCCTTGGTTCTTCTTGTCTAACTTTTTTCTTCGCCTTCTCTTTCAGACGAATAGTCATTACCAATAGCCGGTGTTGGGTGACCACACTCTCCCCTGGGATAACCTTACAGTTTATGCAACTTTGTCTATCTATGCTCCTTGTGAGCAGGAAGTCTATTTGAGTTGCATTTGCTCCATTCCGAAAAGTTATCAAGTGTGAATCCCTCTTCTTAAACCAAGTATTAGCCAAAATTAAATCATATGATTGGGCAAAATCCATAATAGCTTCACCACCGGCGTCCCTCTGCCCATACCCAAAGCCTCCATGGACACTCTCATAGCCATCTCGGCTCGCCCCAACGTGCCCATTTAGATCCCCTCCAATATATAACTTCTCTGAGTGGTGGACACCCTGCACCACCTCGTCTAGGTCCTCCCAAAATTGTCGTTTCTCTTCTGCATCTAAACCCACTTGGGGAGCATAAGCACTGATAACATTCACAATCTCCTTGCCACATAGCAACTTCAGCCTTATCAACCTATCGTTCTTCCGATAGACCTCGATCACCTCTTTTGCCAACCTCTCATCGAGAACCACACCAACTCCGTTCCTAGCTCCACCATTCCTTGTTCTGTGGCTCGTTTCTTGCCCAACATAACATACCTTATACCCCAAAACCAAGCCTCGAGCTCCTTCTCCTGTCCATCTTGTCTCTTGGAGGCACATGATGTTCACGCGTCGTCTTTTCATTACTTCTACCAATTCTGCTGATTTTCCCGTAAGAGACCCCACATTCCAAGAACCAATCCGCAAACTAAATTCTTTTCTCCCACGCTCCCTCCTGATCCCAACTCCAAGCCCTTGATTATTTGACACCACAATTGGGCAATATGGCGCGTCGCTTCTGGGCGACGACCTAGCAACCCTTACATACTTATCACTGCACCCGGGTCTGGGAAGTGCAGCGCGTCGCTCAGTAGGGAACGCCCCAATGGCACGCCCTTGCTCATTTGACACCACACTCGGGCAATGTGGCGCGTCGCTTCTGGGCGACGACCTAGCAACCCTTGCATACTTATCACTACACCCGGGTCTAGGAAGTGCAGCGCGTCGCTGAGTAGGGAACGCCCCAACGAAAATATCTGTTTGGCTCATGTCATGGGATGTGACGAAGTTTTATACTGGCTGTCACTGGCCTACCGTAACCCTCCTCCTTTATCCAGGCTTGGGACTGGCAGCGGGAAACCCACTGGCGGAGTTACATTCACTTTGTATAGTGTAATATTAATATTTGTGGTGTATATGACTTTTGATGTTGGATAGTGGTGGTGGAATGGTATTTCTAATGGCTCGCGATCATTTTATTAATCCTAGTAATTGGTATCATGACATCTAGAAGTATATATGTATAAATAATCATATTTTTTTTTCCTACTGTGTGGGTTGATATCATGATATGAATATATCTGAGTGCAAAGAAATTGGGTTTGAAATACCTCTCCTAAATCACCAAGGTAGACAAATAAGGCTCTAGGAGAGGTTGGAACTTTGTGCCAAATATCATCTTTCTGAACTTGGAGGCCTTCAACACCTTTATGTGGTAAGATAATTGACATTGTTGTTCCATCTGTATGTGGTAGGAACCCAAGAACATGTTTAGGGCTTGAGCAGCGGGGGTAGAAGCTGAACTTTCCTATTAAAAGTCCTTTTTTACCCTGAGAGTTTAATAAGCAATCCTCTTCTAAGTTCAAGGATCTCGCCATTGCCCTGTATATAGTCTCCTGTATGCTTACAATTTTTTTCGACTACTTGTCTAACATTCCCCTGCCAAGTTTATAGTCACATTAAATGAAATTGTTTAGGAGTTATAGTTTGCTTAGAATGGGTTGTGATCTTTTTTGAGGGGAAGAGGGGGGGGGGGGGGGGTGTTAAGAGGTTGTGAGTTACCTGAATTTCTCTGGTTTCTGAGGCCGGAATTGAAGCTTTCGGTCTTCTTCAGGGTGAAGTGTAAGAAATAGCCTATCATTCCAGCTGGCTGTTTTCTTAGTATCTCTGTAAATTGAATCATTCCCATAACCTTGGAAGATGTCATCTGATCCAGAGCTCTTGATCTTTTCCTCTAGGGGAAGCGCGAAGAATTGCCTTGAAACTTCAACCAAGCTGTTTAGAAATGAGCTATCTATCCTATGGTTTATGACCTGTAGAAAGAAGTGAAGTTCTAAACTTTTGGCTCTAATTGTTATACAGTAAAAGCTTATATTGTCTTTTGAAAAACACCACCTTTTATGCAAATGGTGTAATATGTTTCTTGGAAAACTGGTTTGAATCACGACACCTATATCAGACGGAGATTTTTAGCATTATCTTTTATGAAATTTTTTTTATTATGTTGGTGTTCTTTGAAGTGTCGAAGAATGATTTAATGATCCCAACAAACATAAAGACATAATGCATCTGTATGACACTCTGGATTTAAAAAACAGACTCACGTGATAAAATAGTTTGTTATGATGATGATATATAGCCACTGATTTTCTTCATCTCTTTTTTGGGTCACTTAGCTCTAACAAACTTGACTTTGGATTATCAGATTGTTTAATCATACCTGAAAACAACCCCATTGAGAGAGAGCTGATTGGATTTTTTCGAGTTATGTTGCTGAGGAGGAAGAGAGAATAGATAAATCAATAAGCAAATTATCTCTCCACAAATCAGGGGCATCAATGGCTTCAGGGAAACCATCTTTGTGGAGGTATTTTTCTGGTATTTCATCACCTTTTTTTGGCTATTTCTTGAACTAGCTTTGCTGCTACTTCTTGCTTGGTTACTGGAGTAGGTTCTGCCATTGTAGTTAAAAGTATAGTTGGTGAATTTTTTACTTCTTGCTTGGTTACTGGAGTAGGTTCTGCCATTGTAGTTAAAAGTATAGTTGGTGAATTTTTTACTTCTTGCTTGGTTACTGGAGTAGGTTCTGCCATTGTAGTTAAAAGTATAGTTGGTGAATTTTTTGCTGACTAAAAGCATGTGCTAGTACTAATATATATACTAAAAGGTTGTCATAACTTTAAGTTGATTTAAAATATTACTCTTCCCATTCTACAATATAGTTTCTATTTTCCTTTTTCAGTGTCCCAAAAAATGGTCTGGTTTGAATCTTTCCTATTTAATTACATTTTGTTTTTAACATCAATTTCCTTTTATTTTACTACATTTATCAGTGCACACTTTTTTTTTTTCTTTATATTTTTAATTTTTAAATTCCTTAAAAACATTAAACTCCCTTGAAAAAAAGATGTCTAGTAGCTAATAAAAACGAGAAAATGCACGACATTTTAAAATATAAGAAAAAATAATTTTAAAATATAAGAAAAAATACGCCTTTTGTCCCAAAATTAGTTAAACATTAATTGTAAATCAAGTAACGACTACAATATTCCACTTTCCTTAGTTCTTGTGAAAAAACAAAACACAAACTATATTATAAGACCTAGTTGATAAAATTATACGAAGTATAATTATTAAATGTTAATATTAAAATGTACATTAAATGATCAAAATATAAACAATATGGTCAGGGTAAGGCATTCATATTGTACAAAAGTCAAGTGGAACAATTACCGAAGAAAAAATAAAATATGCAAGGACTAATTTATGACATTTGTTTGTGTTGCATTTGTTACACATAGCTCTAAGATTTTGATGTTATATTCATTATTAAGATGCAAGTGGTGTTAGTAGGATAATAAATTGTAAGAAGATAGTGGGGTTAATTGTTTATTCAAATGATAAGAGGTAGGAGAGAGAGAGAAATAATAAACAGAAGTAGGAGATAGGACCATGAAAAAAGAGAGATATGACCTTTAAAAGAATCTTGTCTTAAATAGAAGTGTATCGCTTTAAAAAAAACTGCTGGTTTTCAAATCTGATGCACCAATTATCTGAAATTGGTGCGTCAGATTTGAAAACCAATACATTTCGTGGATGAGTTTTATACTGTGGGAGTAACATTCTAGATTTAATAGAGTGTTGATGGCTGTAAGCCTGTAAGTGCAAACAGTGTTCCATTATAGCCGAGTGATTTTTGATCAATACTTGTGGACTAGTTTTGCTTTCTTACAATATAACAATTCACAAATGAAGCTATAGGATAATATATTTGTACTGGACACAAGTGGTATGTTAGACAAATACTTTTATTATATGCACAATAATATGTAAAATGCTTTCAAATTTTTAACAAAACTTCTGTTTAAGGATGGAGAGATCTGAGTATGCTTGCCTTGGCTAGTATTTGGAGAGAACACATACAATTACAAACTATGTTACTCATACTTCATTTCACTTCAAGTGCCATTGTGTATCCTGGATACTCACAGATAGCCACATAGGTATTGTTAGAAATGGGAAGAGTGGAAGTAAGCACGTAGTGGATTGCAAGGTTGAGTATTATTGCATGAAGTGAATTACCTTGAATTACATTACTTTGCATGGCTACACCCACTCCTTTTTATAGTGGGTGTATGTCGGTTCTTTGCCACCGCCATATACTACTCCTCTACTCTAGATTTCTCTAGTTACTTATCTAGGACTTTCTAGGCTTAGATTTTCCCTTAGATATTTTCATAAGCCTTCTAGAACATTACAAAATATCTATTAACTAGTTACTTCAAGATGTTTCTAGATTATCTTTTTTAACACTCCCCCTTAATCAGAAAAATCTTGAACACCGAGTTGTCTTCGAAAACGGAGGAATTTATCTGTTGGTAGTGCCTTGGTAAATATATCTGCAAGCTGCTCTCCCGTCTTGCAGAATTGTACCTCGATCTCCTGTTTCTCAACTAGTTCTCGAATAAAGTGATGTCGTATCTCGATGTGCTTCGTGCGACTGTGAAATACTGGATTCCTTGTCATGGCAATAGCTGACATATTGTCACAGTAGATGGTTGTTGGTTCTTCAGTGTCTTGCCGTAGATCTTGAAGAATTCTCCTTAGCCAGACCGCTTCACATGCTGCACTTGTAGCCGATATGTATTCTGCTTCTGATGATGATAGTGCCACCGTTGCCTGTTTCTTTGATGACCAGGAGATGGACTTTGATCCTATCTGGAACACGTATCCACTCGTACTTTTTCGATCATCGATGCTTCCAGCCCAGTCGCTGTCTGTGTAGCCTGTGAGCCTGTAGTCGTTCTCGGTCTCGTACATTATTCCATGGCTCTTCGTCCCTTTGATGTATCTGAGAATCCTCTTTACTGCTGCAAGATGTGTCTTTCTAGGTTCACTCATGAACCTAGAGACAATGCTGACTGCATGTACTATGTCGGGCCTTGTGTTTGTGAGATAGATGAGAGATCCGACCATGCTACGATAGAGCGATGCATCTACTTTCTCCTTTCCGTCATACTTGGAGAGTTTCTCATTCGTAGCCATTGGTGTCGCCATTAGCTTGCAATCGCTCATGTTGAAATTTTTGAGCATGTCTTCAACATATTTCTCTTGTGAGAGAAAAATTCTTCCTGGACTTTGCTTGACTTGCATGCCAAGGAAGTATTTCATAGCTCCAAGGTCGGTCATCTCATATTCCGACATCATAGCCTTCTTGAAATCTTCGATCATTTTTGAGTTAGTGCCCATGTAAATAAGATCATCTACATAAAGGCACAAGATGAGAAAATCATGTGATTCTTGGGTCTTGATGTAGAGTGATGGCTCACTTGGGCTTTTTGTAAACCCATTTTGAATAAGATAGCCATCAATATTGCTATTCCATGCACGAGGAGCTTGCTTGAGCCCATATAGGGCCTTTCGAAGGCGATACACCTTTTCCTCTTTGCCTTCGTTTACATATCCTTGCGGTTGCTCAACATATACTTCTTCTTTTAGCTCGCCATTAAGAAAAGCAGACTTGACATCTAGTTGAAAAACTTGTAATTTAAGTTGAGCTGCGAGTGCAAGGACTGACCTGATCGTCTCCATTCGAACGACTGGTGCATATGTCTCGTTGAAATCAACTCCGGGTTGTTGTGAATAGCCTTTTGCAACTAGGCGAGCCTTGTATTTTTGAATGGAGCCATCTTCATTGTACTTGATTTTGTAGACCCATTTCAGGCCTATGATTTCTTTGTCTTGTGGCTTGTCAAGCTCCCATGTGCGATTCTTCTCAATCATCTTGATTTCTTCATTCATGGCGTCAATCCATTTTTCTTCTTGCACCGCCTCTTGGAAGCCTTGTGGTTCGCTAGCAATGAGGGCCATGATAGCATGATTACACTGATATTTATCCAAGTAGGCTGGACGACGCCTTGGTCGTTGTGATCGTCGAACTTCTTGTGTTGGACTTGATTCTGGTGTTGAACATGCGCTTGATGGTGACCTTGGGCTGCTCTGTGGTGATCTTGGGCTGCTTGGTGTTGATCTTGGGCTGCTTGGTCCTTCGTCTTGATCTGGACTTGAAAGTGGAATGACTGCTGCTGGAACTTCTAGATCGTGAACATCTAAATTGCTCTCGTTCCACTGCCATTGTCCTCCTTTGTTGAATATAACATCTCTGGAGATTATCAACTCCTTGGATTCGGGCTGATAGAGACGATATCCTTTTGACTCGTCACTGTATCCAATGAAGATACATTTTTCTCCTTTTCCATCTAACTTATCCCGATTCTCCTTCGGGACGTGGGCATATGCAATGCACCCGAAAACTTTGAGGTGCTCAACTCTTGGCTTTCGTTTGTGCCAAGCTTCGTACGGCGTTATGCTTCTTATTGCTTTCGTGGGAGACCTGTTCAGGATGTAAATAGCTGTGCGGACAGCTTCTGCCCAAAAATGTTTAGGCAGATTTTTTCCTTGCATCATACTCCGAGCCATTTCAGCAATTGTCCTGTTTCTCCTTTCTGCAACACCATTTTGTTGTGGTGTGCGTCTGACTGTAAGCTCCTTTTTAATGCCGTGCTCTTTACAGAATTTGTTGAATTCATTGCTTGTGAATTCTCCCCCACGATCGGTTCTTAGAACCTTTATTGAATGCCCACTTTGTTTTTCTGTGAGGGCTTTAAATTGCATGAAGTGGGATAATGCTTCTGATTTCTTCTCCAAGAACTATACCCACATCATGCGTGAAAAATCATCAACAATCAACAGAAAGTACCTTTTTCCGCCAAGAGACGGATTCTTGGTAGGACCCCATATATCAGCATGGACAAGCTCTAATGGAGCTCTAGCCCTCCAAGATGAAGTTGGAAATGATGATCTATGCATTTTGCCATAGATACAACCCTCACAAATTTTCTTTTCATTAGTGATTGGTGGTAGCCCAATCACCATTTCTCTGTTTTTTAACAGTTTTAAACTGTCAAAATTTAAATGCCCGAATCTCAAATGCCACAAGGTGGACTCATCCATTGTTGTGCTTAGGGCAATGTTTGACTCCAATTGCATCTTAAGTGGAAATATTTTATTTGGAGCCATTTTAGTGGTGGTGATTAATTGCCCCTTTTTCTTGTCATATATGTGGCATTGATTATTATCAAATTTCACCATATAGCCCTTTTGGACTAATTGGCCCACACTTAGTAAATTTTGTGCCAGCCCAGGAACATAAAAGACGTCGGGGATGTATTTAGAGGAGCCATTTTTTGTTTTAACAACAATTGTTCCCTTTCCGGAAACTTCTTGATTACTCCCATCACCAAGAGTAATTTGTGATTTTATATTTTCATCAAGAGTTACAAAGAAATTTTTATTTCCGGTCATGTGGTTGGAACAACCACTATCTATATACCATATGTCATTTTGCTCTTCTTGAGCATTTAGACAGGTATAAAATAGTTGATCATTATTTTCAGTGAAGTTGGCCTCTTCTTTTTGCCGGAAATAACAATCTTTTTCAAAATGAGAGTGTCGTGTACATCTTTTGCATTTGTACCGACAATCTCTTGTATTATTGCCAGTTTTCTTGCATAATATGCAAAAAGAGTTATTATCTCGGCTCCCTTGGTTTTTATAATTTCCTCTTCCCCAACCTCGATTATTAAAATTTTTCTTTTTTGGTTGAAAATTATTTTCATGGCCATTTTTATTTTCTCCATTAGAAAATTTTAATTTAGCCTGAAAGGCTTGTTCTACTGGTTGCTCATCAAATCTACGCATTCTTTCTTCATGAGCCAGTAGAGAGCCCATTAGCTCAGTCATGTTGAGCAATTTTAAATCTTTATTAGACTCTTCTATAGCAGCCACTATGTGATCAAATTTTTTGGTGAGAGTGCGTAGTATTTTCCGGATTATTTTAACATCTTCAATTGTGTCTCCGTTAGATCGAATTTGGTTAACAATATTTGAGACTCGATCAACATAAGATTGAATTGATTCATTATCGGCCATTTGTAGACTATCAAATTGACCCCACAAAGATTGGAGTTTAAAGAGTATTACCTTTTCTGAGCCTCTGTATTTTGTCTCCAGGATACTCCACGCCTCCTTTGCCGTTGTAGCGGCCATGATCGTAGGTAGTATTGTTTCATCTACCCCACGATAAATTATGGAAAGGGCATAATGATCCCTTCTTATGTTTTGTTTGTATTGGCCTCTCTTGGAGGCATCCCAAGAAGCCTCTTCATTGGCATCTTTGGGTTTCTCATAACCAACTTCAATAATTTCCCAAATGTCTTGGGTGATGAAGATTGATTTCATTTGCATACTCCATTGATCAAATTTCTCCCCCTTAAATGTAAGTACCCAATTAACTTGGGGATTAAAATTGTTTGTGTTTGTGTTTAAGTTTGTGTTTGGATTTGGAATAGGGGAGGCCATTTTATGTGGAGTTGTTATATTTGAATTAGATGATGAATGTAAAATGGAGGCTTTGGATTAAGTGGCTCTGATACCAAATGTTAGAAATGGGAAGAGTGGAAGTAAGCACGTAGTGGATTGAAGGTTGAGTATTATTGCATGAAGTGAATTACCTTGAATTACATTACTTTGCATGGCTACACCCACTCCTTTTTATAGTGGGTGTATGTCGGTTCTTTGCCACCGCCATATACTACTCCTCTACTCTAGATTTCTCTAGTTACTTATCTAGGACTTTCTAGGCTTAGATTTTCCCTTAGATATTTTCATAAGCCTTATAGAACATTACAAAATATCTATTAACTAGTTACTTCAAGATGTTTCTAGATTATCTTTTTTAACAGGTATAAACATATGACACTTTTATTTGCACCAAGAACATGGAAAGTTTTCATAAATAGCAACTGTCAATTATTGGAACACATACACATTGAGTACCCGAGTTCAAGTAATGTATATATAGTATTAATGAACAATTCTTATCAAACTCAGAAGAAAAGTTCTGTTGGATGCGCCACTCTTTTGAAAAAGTAAATCACCCATGAAATGAAGAGTAGATACTAAACTTGGAATGCATCAAGTGCTCTTATGCCTAGACGAAAACTATCATATATTTTTGGTTTATATTCTTTCATGTTAAACTTCCTGTAAAGTCTTGGCTGATCAGCACGAATCAATTCTTTGAGAGGTTCAACTTCATCGTCATCTGGGTTGAAAAATATGACCGCAGATATCCGATCTTGTGTTGAATTTGCACTCACCCTGTGCACTGCACTCTTAAATACTCCATTAGTAAAAGCCTGCAAAGTGAAAAGATAAAAATCCTTTGGTTTCATTGTATTACCAGTAACTTTTAAGTGGGATAAAATGGTAATTTTTAATTCTTATGGGTTGCTGTGAATGTGAAGTGATCACACTTACCTCTCCTAACTCACCGAAGTTGATAAAAAGTGCACCTGGGATGAACGAGACCTTGTACCATTGACCATCATTCAAAATTTGGAGACCTTCTACCTCTGGCAAGAGATAAGTGACCATTGCATTGTCTGTATGTGCTTTTGTTCCAAGAATACGTTCAGGACATGGGCAACGAGGATAAAGATTGAACCTTGCTATTGCTGGTCCGTGTTTCCCGAACTCTAAGCAGTTTTCTTCTAAGCCAAGTGACCTTGACATTGCTTTGCAGAGAACCTTATTGACCGTCGATACCTTTTTCAAATACTCCTCTATCATTTCCCTGCCAATGTTCGTGATCTTACTCTCAGAGTCTCAGTACTGGTGTTGAAATGACTGTCAGGAATGTAAATTGTGTTACCTGAATTTGTCTGGCTTCTGTGGCCAGCATTCAAGCCTGAGTTTTTCCTTAGGATGGAGAAAAAGAAATAGCCTATCATTCCAATTTCGTGTTTGAGAACCTGAATAAACTGCATCTGTGCCATATCCTTGATATATGTCATCTGCTGCCGAGTACTCAAACTTTTCCTCTAAGGGAAGTGCAAAGAATTGCTTGGTAATTTCAATAACCTCTTCAAGGAATGCGACTTCTATCCCATGATTTATGACCTTTTAATCAACAAAAAATTGGAAGTGTTATATTTTGAATCAAGGTACCATACTCTTGACTTTAAATACTTAAGCGATTTTCACTGTTCATTTAGTGTACTTCTATGATTGGTTTAAATATTCTTTTAACTAACATGCCAAAGATCAATATACTGCTTATGTTTTCTCCTATGCTTGTCAAATTTAGGACGTTTGCGATGAAAACATGCAAAACTGTGAAATTCACTTCTTTTTTGTAGAATGAAAGAATGACAAAGAGAAGTAGGAAGAAAGCAAGCTTACCTGAAAGCAACCCCATTTGGAGAGAGCTGATCGGAGCTTTGCAAGTTCAGGTTCAGAGTACGAAGAGAGGAGGGAAAAATCAATGAGCAAATCACCTGTCCACAAATCAGGGGCATCAATGGCTTCAGGGAAACCATCTTTGCGGAAAAAATCCTCTGGTATTTCATCTCCTTTTTTAGCTATCTCCTGAACTAATTTTGATGCTAGTTCTTTTTTGGTCAAGGGAGCAACTTGTGCCATTGCCAATTTAGTAGACTAATAGTACTACTTATTATGTAGTGATAGTAATATGGCTGTAGTTGTATTAGCTGCTGCCTAAACACATATATATAGAATTAGGTTCATGTGATATGCTTGAAGAATGAATTTTCTGGGCTTTTGTAATCTATGTGATTAGTCTGATTACTCATATCATTTTGATGCAGAATTTATTTAGTTGCCTGTTTCAAATTTTGATACTCCCTTCATTTTATTAGTTGTTTGAATTTGACTTTTGGCCATATTTATTAATTTTGCTTTGACCATATACATAGTATTTCTTTTGTAGTCAAGGGAGTACTTCCGTTTCATATTATTTGCAACTTTAGAGGCCGCATGGTTTCCTAGGTAAAATTTGTTTGTGAGTGTAAAGAAGAGGGAAAGAAATATGAATTCATGTAATGAGGAGATAGATAGAGAGAAATGACAGCGTAAAAAAGAAAGAAAATATTTGTTGCAAATAATGTGTAGCATCTATTTTTGGCAAAAGTTGCAAATAATATGAAATAGGAGTATTACACATATATTATAATGTAAAATGTGGTTGGATTCATCTCAATTTTATTTTTTAAATCTACCTTTAATAAGATGATCATAAAAGATTATTGAAGGCATTTTTAGTAAAAAAATATATGTTGGCAAATTTGCTAGTTACAGTTGAACAACTAAAAATAAGAGAATAAATAATAGTATAATACTCGGTATTAGTAACTTGTGTCCTAGCTGATAAAACAAATCAATTATTGATTACTTTTAATACTAGCTGACAAAGAAAATCAATTACCACTAGCTGATGCAGCAAATCAATTTTTGATTATTTTTAATATTGGTAGGTTAAACAATCAATATTATTCTTTTGTCGTTCACTTGCATTTCAAATACAGATACTATATATGGAAATTCAATCTAACTTGTTGTCTGTGACGATGTTTTCGATGTGTTTATAAAATTGAATGATTATTTTATAAAATCAAGATGGTCGGATTTTTGTGACCATTGGTGATTTTGTCTTCAGTTAGAAGGCTCTGGATCATACATACCAATTTACCATGGACAGAGGATTGAAATTGAAATCAATTATGTGTATGTTTTCTTGGCAGTTTTATAGCTTGAAGTTTCTTTTAAAAAAACAGTTTTTGTGTGATTTAATTTAATTTATTATTGGTTGATTTCAAATGAGCATGTTATTATGAATTTGTTATAAGAAATTTAGAAATTTAAGAATAAAACTTTGTAATTTTTAAATTTGGGTGGTAATTGCATTAGGAAGGACATTGGAGAGGCCGAAGTATATTTTGGAGAGGCCTGATATTTTACCGCATGAGGCCTAATATTTTACTGCATTAGGAAGGTCTAAGTTTTGGAGCCTTGGCCAATAATTGTGATCCAATTATAATGATTTCCCGACAGTATTTCATGCTTTCTTAGAGATAATATTGTCTTTGGTGGTTGTTTAACCTTGTTGATTTTTTATGCAATCATTTCATTTAATTTGTTCGAAACCATATAATAATGTTCATGTGATTCACGTTGTGATTTTTCCCTCTTGGTAGTAGCTAAGACATTGCTAGTATTTTATGATTTGTAGGATTTAGCTTTTTAAGTGTAAAGGTGTACAATGCTAACTGAACTTAGAAACATATTGATTTACTCTACCTGAAGTTCTATTCTACAAAAAACATGCTTGACAATCAAATGCAAAGTAGTTTCACCCTTTAAAATAGAAGATTATATTCACCATTTTGAATGCATCAAGTACTCTACAAGGTCTACACCCTTTTCTAACAATCTGAATGAATAGTCACAATGAGCACCTTATTTATCATTAACAACTATCAAGGAGCACTTTATATAAAAAATTGCAGAATTGCCTGGATTTAATTTTAATAAGGGATTATTGATAAATTGCTCGGAGTTGGTTGCATAACTTGTTAGGCTATCCGACTTTTGGAAATTTGTGACAGATTTTATGACAGATTTGATCTACTGAGTTTGGGTTGCAATGTAGAATGCAAGCATTATTTATGGTTAAGATTAACATAAATTTGAGCAGGGTATTATAAACCACAACTGAGTTTAATTTTTTTTTTGATGGGTTTCCTTCCTAGTTGTGATTGAGAGAATGTACACCTGTCAGTTAAAGAGGGCTGATCAGAGCTCTACGAGTTCAGCTCCAGTGGCAGGTGCTGTGGAAAAAAAGGAGAGTTTCAGCCTTTTCTGTTCTTGAATCATAAGTTAAGGGCATGAACAATGGCTTCATCAAAACCACCTTTGCTCAGGAATTTCTCTAGTATGTCATCACTCATTTTGCCTCCCTCTTGATCCAGTACTTCAGCTTGTATTACAACTAACTCTTGCTTAGATATATGTCTATTTTAGTTATATGCGTGGGTTCCCCTTATAGGTTTCTTGATCCAGCATTTCAACTTGGATTACACCTAACTCATGCTTAGATCAATGACCAAATTCTCTCGCCACAGTTCAGGGGTATCAACGGCTTCAAGAAGACCATCTTTGCAAAGGTATTCCTCTTGTAATTTATCTCCTTTTTAGAAATCTCTTGAACTAGCATTGATTCTAATTCTTGTTTAAGGAAGAACTTCTGTCATTGCTACTGTAGTGATAGACTAGTAGTATATAGTAAAACACATAAGATAATTTTGTGTTAACTTCTAGGCTTTTGTATTTTTTGTGATTATTATGCTGATGCAGAATATCATTAGTTGGTGGCCTGTTTGATTCCAAGTACAATAAGAGTATAATCACTGCTAGTTAAATAATTTGTTTCATACCTTGATGGAGGCTGGATTATTTTGGCCATCAGTATTTTGTCTTTGTAGAAAGGCAGATATCATGTTAGGATTTTCTAGTGCTTCTGCTCAAGTTTTGGCCTTTTGGGCCAAGGCTAATAACCTAATTTGTGAATCTGATTGCTAAATTTCATATGAGTGGAAAGTGTTGTCCCGCATTGGAAAATGGGAGATTGGGAGAGTATTAATCTAAACTTTGGAACCTCATATAACCTAATTTTTGGATGATGAGATTGTATGTGCTTAGACTCTCCTCATTAATGGTTCCTGCCGTGCAGCCCACGCCTATTTAGGACAAACTCTTATATTGTAAATGTAAAGAACAGTTTGAGCACGTACGGATATATGCAAGTATGTTGCTTGCAGTCGTCAGGCCATACTATGTGTATAAACACATGACACTTCAATTTATACCAAGAACATGAAAAGTATTCATGAATTGGTAGCCAATAAGCCAAATTAATAAATTAACACATACACGTGTCTTATATGAGTACCCGAGTTTGAGTAACATAAATTATTTTAATTACACCCAACAGCAAAGTTGTGTAGGATGCACCTCTTTCTAAAAAGCACAAACACCCATGAAACTGGACTTAAACGAGTTTTACATTTATCAGTAGATATTAAACTTGGGATGCATCAATTGCTCTTGGCCCTAGCATAAAGCTTTCATAGAGTTTCTGCCTGTACTCATTCATGTTAAACTTCTTGTACAGTTGAGGCTGATTAGTACTAGTCAATCCGCTTAGGGGTTCTATTTCCTCATCATCCGGGGAGAAGAACATGGCCACGGAGATCCTGTATTTTGCAGAATTCGTGACCACCCTATGCACCACGCTCTTAAACACCCCATTAGTCATTGCCTGCAAAGTGCAAACATTACAATATTTTGGTCCATTGAGCAAAAACATATAAAACAAAAGGAAAAGAATCAAGTTGGTTGTTTTTAATTTTTAATTTTTATCTTATGAGTGCTGTGAATGTGCAGACAGCACACTTACCTC
This sequence comes from Chenopodium album, assembly GCF_948465745.1. NCBI lineage: Eukaryota > Viridiplantae > Streptophyta > Magnoliopsida > Caryophyllales > Amaranthaceae > Chenopodium > Chenopodium album. The sequence continues at coordinate 724,381 of NC_137847.1, read as the reverse complement.
TCCTAATTCACCCAAGTTGATGAACAGTGCGCCTGGGATGACTGAGACCTTGTACCATTGATCACCTTTCAAAATCTGGAGACCATCAACTTCATTATCTGGCAAGAGATATGTGATCGTTGAGCCATCTGAATGAGGTTTGGCCCCAAGAACACGTTCCGGGCATGGCAGCGAGGAATGAAGTTAAACCTTGCTATTTTTGGTCCTTGTTTCCCAGATTTGAAGCTGTTTTCTTCAAGTTAAGTGACTTTGCCATTGCTTTACAAATGACTGTATTCACGGTTGCTATCTTCTTTGCGTACTCTTCTATCATTGCACTGCCAAAGTTCGGCAGCCATACTCACAATCTAGTACTGACGTCGAAATTAAACAAACTTTGATGTGAAATATGAATTTAAGGTTTATTACCTGAATTTCTCAGGCTTCTGTGGCCAGCACTGTAGCCTGAAAGTTTCTGTAGGATAGAAAAAAAGAAGTAGCCTATCATTCCAATTGTGAGTTTGAGTCCCGAAAGTAAGTGAATCACTGGCATAACCTTGAAAGATTTCATCTGCCGCAGAACACTTGAGCTTCTCCTCTAAGGGAAGCATGAAGAATTGCTTAGAAACTTCAATCAGTTCTTCTGAGTAATGAGCTCTCTATTCCATGATTTATGACCTATTGAATTGATTGAAAATTTTCAAGTGTAAAAAAAATGCGAGTAAAATACTTGACATTTTTTATTGCTCTATCTCATTTTACTACTATTTTACTAATATTAGCTTGCTCATATGTGTCTAGTTTATTTGGCAGAATTCTATGTTGAGTCAAAGAGTATGATGATGAAAACAAACGAAAATATATACATCCCAAGTGCATGGCTTGCAAATACTGGACATAAAAACCGTGAGGTTTGAGGTCTAGAAGTGCTTTGTATATTCTAAAATCATACGTTTGAGCTAGGAGAAAAGCGTACCTGAAGGCAACCCCATTGAGAAAGAGCTGATCGGAGCTTTTTGAGTTCTGATGCCGAGGAAGAGGAGAGAAGAGAGAAATCAATGAGAAGATCATCTCTCCATAGATCATCAGTAGCGTCAATGGCATTAGGGAAGCCATCCTTGTAGAAGTACTCTTCTGGTATATCGTGGCCTTTAGTAGCTAGTTCTTGGACTATCTTTGATGCTCTCAAAGGAACATTTTTCGTCATTGTTAAAGTACATGCTAAGCATGTAGTAATTAGTTTTTATAGTAGCAAGCAAGTATAGCCAAGGCAAGAGTTGTGTTTGTGACAAGGATTATTGATAGGATCGGATCGGATCAGATTGTATTGGTTCTAATCATTCAAGGGAGACACTAGAAGCCAAGATTTGTTGAATTTTCTGGATTTTGACTAAATAAAAAGGTTATGGCAACATTTCAATTACTCTATGGTTTGATGGTTTCACGTGTATGTTTTAATATTATTAGAAGTTGTTGGAAATTAGGGAGAGAATTGTCCCCTAAAGATATAATAATGTCATTTTGCACTAAAGTAAAAGTATTATATGAATATGACGATTTAAATAATCAAATGTAATTTCACATAACCTAGCATATTAAATAAAGTTTGACTCACTTGATAAATTGTCTTTTCTTAGATTTTAGAGATTAAGATTCAAATCTTACTAAATGAGATCGAGACTACTTTGAGGTGGGGATTCCTTTACCCTCCGCAGTAGGTGATATAGTGCAACGATATATGACTAATGGAAGTGATGTTAAAGATGTGGAAATCAGAAGGGAAAACAAATAATCACATTGATAACAAAAGATGTACTGTAATTCTATAACAGAATTTAGCATCATATATTGTCCAAAGAATATTGTTTGAATAATTGCATACATTCTAAACTCATTGTATCAAATATGGTAGATTGGTAGGTATATTGCATCAATATATTTTCCGACATCTATTTCTTAATTCCTACTTAAGGAAAAAATTCGAACCTAATCGAATCCAGGCCACAGGAGCCGAAGCAATTTAGGTAGTGAACGGTAAATTAAAATTCTGGCCTTTACATACGAAGCTTTCATTAACATCATGTAAATAGATTAATTGTGAGTTAGCTCGTGAATTTTGGAAGCTGGATGATGGATGAGTATTCGAAAAATAAATTAGTACTCCGTATTACACATTTACACTATTACTTTTACTAACAATAACAACGATCAAGCTTACTAATAAGACCTAAGAAAATCATACGCAAAAATAAACAATGCAACAATTAAATTTAACTCTCAATTTGGATACAACGATTGATCACCCAATACTCGACGCAATATTAATTAATTAATGGAGCTATTTTGGTATCAAATCGCGTTTAAATTCACCTAGATGATATGCCATGTTACATTATATCATCCAATTACAAATAATTGTCTCTTTCAATTTTAATTTATGATGACTTGATGAAATCTTAATTATACATATTAAGAAACTTAACACAAAATTATTTCATGTAATTATATGTAAATAGCTTAGTATGACTAAAATCATAATTAGATAAAAAAAATTAAAATTGCATGCTCTATACTATCTAGGAGTTAAGCCAAGGGTGAACGTCTAGGATTACTCTTACGACGTCGTCTAGTAGGAACAACGACCTTAGGGGCGGCATTGGTTGTCCTAGGCTTGCTGGTGACATCTCCAATAGCAATAACCACCTCACGGCCGCCAGCTCGGGAAGTGGATTCTTCAGCTTGAGTAGTATCAGCAACAAATGCAGCAGCAGCATCTTGATCAATATCATCCAAAGTCCTAACCTTTTTATCTTCATCAATAATAACACCACTATTATTAATATTTTTCTTGCTCATTATTATTGTATTAAATTTCTTTGGTCTACCTCTCCTTCTTTGTAACTCACTATTGATATTTTTTTCTTGATCAGCTATTTGTTGTTCCATAATTTAATAAGATTATTGGACTATATATTATATGAACTCTCATTATATATATCTTATTATATACGGAGTAGAATAATTTAATGAAGTTTATTTAATTTTAAAGTTAAAAATAGCAAGTAAAAACTTGCAGTATACCCAACTATCATATACTCAAAATGGTTAAAAAGAGGGTTTTTAGTGGTTAGATGATGACTACCTACATCAATCAATCAATCAATCAATCAAAGCCTTAATCCCAAAAGTGGGGTCGGCTAACATGAACCAAATATGATTATTCCGTGTAGTCATCAACATAAATCTTTCTCCTCCATCCCTTACGATCCAAAACTTCATCCTCACGTAAATCCATGCACTTCATATCCTTCCTCACTCCTTCCAACCAAGTCATTTTTGGTCTCCCTCTTCCTCGTTTAATCCCTCCATGATCCCACTCTTCCACTCTTCGCACCGGTGCACCCACGGGTCTCCGTCTTACATGTCCAAACCAACGCAGACGATTTTCCCTTAATTTATCTGCAATGTCTGCCACACCTACTTTCTTGCGAATAACCTCATTTCTGATTCTATCTCTTAAAGTGTTTCCACACATCCACCTTAACATGCGCATTTCCGTAACCTCCATCTTTTTAATATGCTCTTTCTTAGAAGCCCAACATTCTGTACCATAGAGCAACACTGGTCTTATGGCAGTCCTGTAGAATTTTCCCTTCAACTGTAGGGGAATGCTGCGGTCGCATAACACTCCCGTGGCCGCTCTCCATTTAAGCCACCCTGACTTAATTCTGTGGGTTACGTCTTGATCAATGTCACCATTCTTCTGGATGATCGACCCAAGATACTTAAAACATTCACTCATGGTCAAATCCTTTCCATCCAAACTCACCACTTCATTGCTTGTCCCCCTCTGAGTGCCAAAACGACATACCAAATATTCAGTCTTACTCCGACTTAGCTTAAACCCTCTAGATTCCAACCTTTGCCTCCATTGCTCCAACTTAACATTAACCCCGTCCTTAGTCTCATCCACCAAAACGATATCATCCGCGAACAACATACACCATGGAACCTCATCTTGAAATGGTCTAGTTAATTCATCTAGAACCGTTGCAAAAAGAAAAGGGCTTAATGCAGACCCTTGATGCAATCCGATTGTAATAGGGAAATCTTTTGTCAACCCTCCGCATGTCCTCACATTTGTTGACACATCCCGATACATATCCTTAACTAGGTCTACATACCTTCGTGGGATACCTTTCTTCAACATTGCCCACCAAAGTATCTCTCTTGGCACCTTGTCATATGCCTTCTCTAAATCAATAAAGACCATATGAAGATCTTTCTTCTTTACCCTATAAAACTCCATCATTTGTCTTATCAAATGGATTGCCTCCATAGTAGATCTCCCAGACATAAAACCAAATTGGTTATCTGAAATGCTTGTGTATGCCCTCAACCTTTGTTCAATCACCCTTTCCCACAGCTTCATAGTGTGGCTCATAAGCTTAATTCCTCGGTAGTTAGAACAATCTTGAGCGTCTCCTTTGTTTTTATAAACCGGGACCAAGGTGCTCTTCCTCCAATCTTGTGGGATCCTTGTAGCCGTCCATATCTTGTTGAAAAGGTTTGTTAACCAATCAATACCAATCTTACCCAAACACCTCCACACCTCTATCGGTACCCCATCAGGGCCAACCGCCTTCTTAGGTTTCAACTTCCTCAGTGCAATCTCCACCTCTACTCTCCTAATCCTTCGCACATACTCCATGTTGATTTCTTCATCACTCACAGAGGTATCTCCTATCACAACTCCATTACTTCCATTAAATAATTCATCGAAGTACCCCTTCCACCTGTCCTTGATGTCCTCCTCTTGCACTAGGACCATTTGGTTCTTATCTTTGACACACTTCACCATGCCAATATCCTTCCTTGCCTCTTGTCTTCTCTTTGCCATCTTATAAATGATGACTACCTACATGTTTATGTTATATTGGGTAAATTAAATTAAGCTTTTTTGACTTGGACTATAGAAATTGAATGATTATTGAGTTAAGTTAAGAATAAGAAAGGAATAAAGTTATTACTATTATAAGAATATGTACCATTTATATTGTGTAAATACTTGACTATGTAAAACAAATTTAGATATGAAAGCACATGGAGTAGAATACAACACATCAAATAATTTTCATCTTGAAACATTAATGTGAATCAATTTGCTACACTCCGCTTGTATGTACGAAGTATATTGTTATTGTGTTCAGCTTAAAAAGAATTAGCTTCTCATCTTTATTCATCGCGAGGAATTGTTTGAAAGTACGAGTTATCTGATTTTAAGTTATGTTCATATTGATGATTATACACATACAGATAGATGTCTTAATTTGTAATTAAGACATTGTTTGTAATGGACAAAAGAACCTTGAGGAAATTTGCATATAGGTTTTGTCATGGGCTCCATAATTGCTAGAAGAAATTTGAAACATCTTTCACTTTTGAATTAACGTGCTTAATTGCAATTAGGTGAATACTAAGATATTAATAGTAATTTAGCTCCTGCAGAAGACCCAACTACTATATGCTATGAATGGATAAAAGAAACATGAATAATTGAATACTGATTCAAATTATGTAGGTGAATAATAATGTGATTGTATGTTATATTCCTAATTATTATATTCCTAAAAATCTCTAATTCACTTTTCACATACTGCATTAGACATCTCAAAAATCACATGAATTCCAAACTCGAAAAAAGACGAGTTATTAATACGAAATTAAAATAAAATTATCATTGACAACCGAAGGGAAATTAAATTTAATTAAAAAAACAAACAACGATAATTAAACCGTAAAAGCCAAATATACGAAGAAAAAAAAATATATTCTTAATATATGATCAAGGAACTAGCTTAAGGTCAAAGTCTACTTGGTGATACTCATCATTTGGTCTCGTAATAAAAATAAGGGAAATCATAGAACTAGGTCGTACTAAATAGAGGAAAAATAAAATTAAAAAACAGCTTGATTAATCTAAAAGACTTGATAAATCCTCATCAGACTCTCCATCTTCGGATTCGGATTCATGAAAGGTTGTACTTGTCATGTTAGGCACGTCTTCTTCATCATCTTCATTAAGGTCGTCTTTGTTAAGAGGATTAAAAATCGCTCCTAGGAAAAATATGGTGTCACATACGTCTTCTTTTATCACAAATATGAAGGGATGATTAACAATGAAGTTGATAATTGGCCGAGTAAAAATACTAAAACCCGCATCAGTGTCTGAATCTTCAGTGCAACATATTACTTCTGTACCACTCTCATTGCATTCAATTTGTGTACGTTGAAGGATCTTTGAAACGTTTCTTTTAATACCCCCTTCAACTATACCAGTGAAATCATCGCTAAAAGGCAATGTTAGCCCTAATTCTTTCATTTCTTCTGAAGGAGTAAAATCATACATGAATTTAAATTTTGGAATCCATAACCGAGCTATTTCCTCTTGCTTTAAAACCAATTGTCTTCGCGACAAAAGATTAGGATTTTCTCGGAATTTTTGGGCCAAATTCGGTAGCCCTAATCTTTCTTTTGGAAGAATGATGATCATTGAGAATCTCCTCGAGCTTTCATAATTGTTAACCTTATACGGAACCTTAAGAACATCATATTCATCAAATGTACCATAAAAACACGACCTTTCATAATCCTTCATAAAGGGCACTTTAACCACTTTATTATCGTCGAGAAGGTAAAACTTCTCTCTTTTCGTGTTTGATTCCAAAAATTCGTCTTCCCATTTTCCATTGAAATATAGGGCATTGGCATGGATAACCATACTTGATTCGTTCTTCTTATCAAAGGCTCCATCAAGAAAGAACTTTTCTATATAGCCGTTTGTCTCTTGTTTTATCCATTCATTCACCTCAACTACTGCCTCATTCTTCAAGAAAATAAGAAAATCAAAAGATCAGATTCCATTAAGTACTTAATTATAAAAGTAGGACTTGATTTAGAATAATAATTAAACCAATGCAAATAAATTATTATTATTAATTAATACGGAAAATTTTTATAAGATTTGTAGCTTTAGGTTTTAATTCTTGCGAAATTGGATCAATAATATGTACAATAGAGAACTAACGTGTTAAATTAGAATTTAACTAATACTTTTTGTATTTTGATATAACAAATTACATTACAGTTTTGAGTTTTCCTTAGAGTATACTCCATCATACAATAAATCAAAAACCTAAATAAAAATAAAGAAATAAAAGTTTAGGTTAGATTATTACCTTACGAAGAAAATCCACGTGCTTTAGTTTAGCCTTGAATACGTTCTCAAGATAATCCTGGTGATTTTTATTGAGCGAAATTGATTTCTTCACCAAAACAGCATTGAAATTGCAAATGACAAGATTTTCATTATGTTTCGAGGATTTGCCAATTTGCATAAGTTGATTAGCTTGAGAAACCAAATCATCAGAACTTTGAAGCTTGAGAAATTGGAGAAGCTGTTGTAAGGTATCTCCTTTAGCCCCATTAGTAATTATGTTCAATATTACACAGATTCCGAAAGGCGAAATTGCAATGTTTTCTTTATTAGAGTTACCATATGATTTTGCCTTCTCTTGTAATTTGTGAAGACAAACATCTAAACAAAACTCCATTATTTTGTATCTCTTTCTAAGAAATTTTGACGAATATTGTTGATAAAGGATTGGAGTTATAAATTATGAATTGGAAATAATATAAAGTATATATATACTATAAAATAATAAGAAAAGATAAGATGAATTTCTTGAAACTCATATAATTTGAAGGAAGTGGGAGATGTACTTTAACCCTACTTACACCAAATCACCAATAACGTACGTACTACCCCCTAATCCGTACTCCGATTTTATTTTAGGAATAAAAAAAATATACAAATATAATGAAAAATTAATTTCATCGCATTATACATATCTAAAACTGACCCGACTAACTTACCTCAATCCAACTCAAAAAAAACCTAATTTAAATTTCAACTAACCTACCTCAATCCAACTCGAAAAAAAAAAACCTAATTTAAATTTCAACTTGCATTGAATTTTTTTTTTTTTTTTTTTTTTTTTTTTTTTTTTGAGGAAAACCGAGCGAATGCATTAATTTAGGGACATAAAGTCCGCGAGTACATAAGGAGAGATCTCCGGAGGGCAATGATTCACCCACACTTGTTCAACCCCAAACGACACTAGCTTAGCAAGGTGATGTGCAACAAAATTGTCATCCCTCTTTACATGAGACCAACTAAAAACTTGAAATTACAGCTCAAAAACAAAATATCCTCTAAAACATTATCAAAATCAGTGAAGAAAAAAGAAGCTTTCGAGAGACGATGCACAAGGACCTGACAATTCGAAAAAAATAAAATAAAATAAAAACCTAATTTAAATTTCAACTTGCATTGAAATCTTGATTTAGCATAACTCAAGCAAAAAGGAGATAATTTTTAAATATAGATCTCTTATGTCATATGACTTCTTATTTATGAATTTATCTTTATTTAAAAAAAGAAATTACTTAACATACTTCGATTTTATAATACAAATTCCACACAAATTTTATCCGACCCAATCTCACCAAATGTAAATTGACAGGTCGAGGAGGACGAGGACATGACTACATGAGTGGAAATTGGCCCTTCCCACTTTTTATTTAGACTGTATACGGTATAAGTAATAATGTACGGAGTAATAGATTAATCCAACATGAATATTCATAAATCAGAATCAGAGGACTAGAAACCAAAAACGTTAAGGTCAAATGAATAAAATCATAAAATATTCTCCTTTGACTAATCTATATTTCCTTTGACTAATTGAACAAACATGGATTCATCTTCTCCATTTCAGAGCTTCAATTCAACAAAATCAAAATCATACAGAAATTAATTGCAATCCGGAACAAAAATCATCATGTTCCAAGAAAAGCCAGTACAAGAAATTGCTCGAAGCTGTAACAATGGTGAAATCCCAGAAAAGTTTGTCCAAAAAAATGGATACCCACAATCAAAAATTGACTCTGTTTCCTATATGGATGATTTTGTCATTGATTTCTCTCTCCTCTTTTCACCTTCATCTTCTGAAGCTAAAGATGAGCTGGGCAAGCTTCGATTAGCTCTCACTCAATGGGGTTGTTTTCAGGTTTGAATTTAATTTTTGGGTATCTTTTTTACTTGATTGAAGTATTTTGAGTGCTAATTTTATTGTTTCATAGTTGATATTTGGTATTATATTCGTTATTTCATTCGAAAGGATGATTGTTTAGTTGTAAAGACTTTGGCTTTTTATTTGATTTGATTAAGAGGAAAAAAAATGTGGGTTTAGTGTTGTATTCAGGTGTATGCTTTAATTTGTGAAGAACATTGATGTTGGGTTTGATTGATTTTCATAAAGATGAAGATTGATTATCATGTCAACTTGTTCTGTTCTAGCTGAGAATTTAAAGTGACAAAATCTAAGGCCTAAAATTGATAAAGATTTTGATTTCAAATTAATGGTTTCACTAATTAGTAAATTGGAACAAAGTAAAATGTAAATTTTATAATGTTTGCTTCTTCAATCAATAACATTGTGAATTATTTATATGTTTATAAGAGTACATGATTAGACATTTCAGATTTTCAGTGTATCAATTTTAATGTTTACTATCCCTTAATGTGTAGCTTGAGACAATTTGTGGGAAATGTGAGTAAAGAAAGCAATTGCATTACCTCCTCTTGTTCCTTCTTTAATGGTGGTCTAACAAAAAAAGTCGAAAGTAGCTACAACTTTCAGGGATTGAGGGAGTATATACTGGTTCATTTAACGACCATGTAGGTGTTTTTCTATGTGTTTGTATGACGGTTTATAAGAAATTTAGAACAAAGTAATGTGAATTTTTTGCTGTAAAAAAATGCTAAGAGTAATGTTTGAATGTTACATATGTTGTCTCAGGCCATAAATCATGGCATGACTAGCGAATTCCTTGACAAAGTACGTGAAGTTACCAAGAATTTTTTTGCATTACCTCTGGAAGAGAAACAGAAGTACTCTAGGGAGATCAATGACTGGGATGGATATGGAAATGACACGGTTGTATCAGAGAAGCAGACTCTTGATTGGACTGACCGGCTTTATCTTACTGTATACCCTGAAGATCAGCGCAAGCTGAAGTATTGGCCTGAGAAGCCGCTTTCCTTTAGGTACACCTCTAATCTTAACATCGAGATGATTTGATATATTTCTTAAGTTTCTGAGTTTCATGTATGTGAACTTTGGCAGGGAGGTTATACATGAATACATCTTGAAGCTTAGAGCAATATTTGAACTTCTCATGAAGGCAATGGCCCGTTCCTTGAATTTGGAGGAAAATTCCTTCCTGAAAGAGCATGGAGATTTAGTAATAATGGCCTCAAGATTCAATTTCTATCCACCTTGTCCGGACCCTGAAAGTGTTCTTGGTGTCAAACCACACGCGGATGGAACAGCAGTAACATTGCTTCTGCAAGACAAGGAAGTTGAAGGCCTTCAAGTGCTAAATGATGATCAGTGGTTCAAAGTTCCCATCGTTCCAGATGCTTTATTTATCAATGTTGGTGATTTATTAGAGGTAATTACTTCCTTGAAGCTGTGATTGCCTTAAATATAATCCTGTTAGGCTGAAATTTTACAGGGGAGTTGCAGACTCGTATTGAATATGTCATTTAATACTTGAATTCTAAGGGGGATCATTATCTTTTATATAGAGTTTATTAACTTCTTCTTAAAAATTGATGATCTGCCTATATTTGTGCTAAAAAAAGTAGATATAAGATTGCTGATTTTACACCAAATATTTTCAAGGTCGAATTCAACCCTATAAATACAGGCCTAATAATATTCTTATCAATCAATCTATTTGGAACAGATAATGAGTAACGGAATACTGAAAAGTCCCATGCATAGGGTGGTCACAAACTTGGAAAGTGAGAGAATCTCGGTGGCAGTGTTCAGTTTCTCAGACCCTGATAGGGAGGTTGGGCCGTTAGCAGGACTAGTCACAGATGACAGACCTCAGATGTACAAAAGAGTGAAGCATTACGAAAACATATTCTTCGAGAACTATCAGTTGGGGAAGAGACCGCTGCATGCTGTTAGAATCTAATACCGTGTAGCTAAATGTGTGTATCTTGGTTGATCTCTTGAGTCTTGAGATTTTATCACGTACTCTGTATGTTTTTGCTGAGAACCTTGCTTTGTGATTTCTATGCTTGAATTTTTTTTTTTTTTTTTTTTTTTCCCCTTCCTAATTGAGCCTTTGAGGAGACAGTTTAGTATTTGCTTGTCGATTTTTATTGTGATTGCAAACACTCTCACAAGGGTCGAAAGAGGGTCTCTAACCATTAAACATCCACGATTCTAATTATACTGTGTATATAAAAATCCCTTCTTGAATATTCTTCATATTACATAATATATTCTTAACAAAAGATAAATGGAGCAGATTAGGAGCCAATATTTTAAATTAGTGTTTTTAGCATATCAATCAATTAAGCCTTAATCAATATGTGGGGTCGGCTATATGAACTGAAAGTGATTTTTCAATATGTAAACTTTTTAAAAATCTTATTAATAAAATATTTGTATTAAAAATATTAGTGGTCAAAAGTACATCTTAACGAGCATCATTATCGAAAAGATTGCTCTGTGACAAAAAATAGACTCAGTGCAATAATAAAATAATCTGCTACAATTGGAGTACTTTATTCATTTTGACTAACAAAGATCGGTTGATCTTATCCTCTATGAAAGTTTCTGCTAAAGATAATTCAAGCAGAAGATTGCAGGTCACAGCATAAACATAACTATGGAGGAAGTGTTGCAATCAAAGCCGGTTCAAGAAATAGCTCTAAGCTGTAATGGTGAAATCCCAGAACATTTTATTCATAAAGATGGATTCCCACAATCGAAAGTTGACTCTGTTTCATACATGGATGATTTTGTCATCGATTTTTCTCTCGTTTTTTCTCCTCCTTCTCCTGAATCTGATCATGAATTAGGAAAGCTTCGATCAGCTCTCAGTCAATGGGGTTGTTTCCAGGTATGATTTTTCTTAATTAGTTTTGTCTGTTACATGTTAGATTTATTTTGGTGCTTATTATTGAAGCTGATATAGATGTAGAGTGTAAACCATACTCAAGTTGATTTGGACATGTGAAGGGTATAAGTTTATATTTCTCACAATTATTTTGGTTTCTTTTCTATTGTGAATAAAAAAATCTAATAGAATGATTTCAAAAAGAAAAAAAATGCTATGTGAAGAAGTGATAATTGTTTTCTCAGGCCGTAAATCATGGCATGACCAATGATTTCCTTGACAAAATCCGTGGAGTTGGCAAGCAATTTTTTGCACTTCCTCTTGAGGAGAAACAAAAGTATTCTAGAGGTATTGATGATTGGGATGGGTATGGAAATGATGCAGTTGTATCGAAGCAGCAGACTCTCGATTGGATGGATCGACTTTACCTTACAGTTAACCCTGAAGATCAAAGAAAGCTAAAATATTGGCCTGAGAAGCCGATTGCATTTAGGTACATCTTTAATATCTATACTCGTATTTTTCCTCTAGGTAAGGTGAATGATTTAAGTAGACTTGACCTCTACTCGTAAGTTGACTTTGTCTAGCCTTTGAGTTTCATTTTGTGTGAACTTTGGCAGGGAGATGATACATGAATATACATTGAAGCTTAGAGTGATATTTGACCTTCTTATGAAGGCTATGGCACGATCCTTGAATTTGGATGACAACTGCTTCTTGAAAGAGCATGGAGACTTGGTGACAATGTTCGCAAGGTTCAATTTCTATCCACCATGTCCGACACCTGAAAGTGTTCTCGGTGTCAAACCACATGCTGATGGAGTAACTTTCACAGTTCTTTTGCAAGACAAGGAGGTGGAAGGCCTTCAAGTTCTGAAAGATGATCAGTGGTTCAAAGTTCCAATTGTTCCTGATGCTTTATTTATTAATGTTGGTGATATGTTAGAGGTAAAATGTTCTTCCTTCGACTTGCATATGTCATAGAAGAATCTTGTTTCAAACCGGGAAGTTTAGATTAGAGGTAAATAGAAGTATATTATTAGTCGATTTTATAAAATGTGACTAGTATAGGACTGTGCAACCCGTGGACATGGACATGTTGGTGTCATAAGTTTATTGTCTTAATTATGATTATGTTAAAATGCTGATATGTTATTTTTTGAATTGGCACAGATAATGAGTAATGGTATACTGAAAAGTCCAGTGCACCGGGTGGTCACGAACTCAGAAAAAGAAAAAATATCAGTAATCGTGTTCTGCTTCTCAGACTTTGATAGGGAAATTGGACCGATTGCTGAACTAATTACACAGGACAGGCCCCAAATGTATAAGAGAGTGCGACATTATGAAAAGATCTTCTTTGAGAACTACCAAAATGGAAAGAGACCGCTACATGCTGTAAGAATGTAATATTGTACAACTAGAATGAGTGTTTCTAATCTGAATTGGATGATCATCTGAAAGTCTGTTTTCGGTTTCTTTTTGTTTTTTTAAATCTTTGTAATAATTGCCTCTATTTTTTAAGGTGCAATGATAAATTTGAGTTTGCTAAATCAATTTTGATATTCACCAATTTTATCTTTTAAAGGGGATCATTATCTTTTAAATAGAATGTATTAACTTCTTCTCAAAAATTGATGATCTGCCTATACTTGTGCTAAAAAAGTAGATATAAGATTGCTCATTTACACCAAATATTTCAAGGTTGAATTCAACCCTATAAATAGAGGCCTTATAATGGAATACTGAAAAGTCCCGTGTTCAGTTAGCAGGACTAGTTAGCAGGACTAGTCACAGATGAAAGGCCTCAGATGTACAAAAGAGTGAAGCATTACGAAAACATATTCTTCGAGAACTATCAGTTAGGGAAGAGACCGCTGCATGCTGTTAGAATCTGAAACCGTGTAGCTAAATGTGTGTATCTTGGTTGATCTCTTGAGATTTTATCACGTACTCTGTATGATTTTTTGCAGAAAACCTTGCTTTGTGATTTCTGTGCTTGAAAATTTTGCCTTTTTCTTCTTGATTGGGGCTTTGGGGGAGACATTTTAGTATTTGCTTATCGATTTTTATTGTGACTGCAAACACTCTCACAACTCACAAGGGCCTTCAACCATTAACCAACCTCGATTCTAATTATATTGTGTATAGAAAAATCCCGGGAATATTCTTCCTGCTCCCTCCGTGTTTTAATAAGTGTTATAGTTTGACTTTTTTTAACTATTCACATAGTAGTTTTGACTTGATTGATTCACTTAAATATATAAAAAAAAAATGATATTGTATAATACATGGTTGTATTCGTTATAATGTATACATTCATTATATGAATTTTCCTATAATTTTATTAACATATGATTAAATAAATTAATGGTCAAAGTCGTGTCTCGGCATGCGATCAAATTGTAACACTTATTAAAACACGGAGGGATTATTACATGATTATGTCCTTAACAAAAGATAAATGGAGCAGATAAGGCGCCAATATTTTGAATTAGTCTTTTTCAACATATCAACTTTTTAAAAATCCTATTAATAGAAAACTTGTATTAAATATATTAATGGTCAAAAGTATATCTTAACGAGCATCATTATCGAAAATATCCCTCTATGACAGGGAATACCAAAACAGCACAACATCTGCTAATATTGGAGTACCAAAACATTATTTAAGCAGAAGATTGCAGATCATAGCATAAACATATAACTATGGAGGGAGTGTTGCAATCAAAGCCTGTTCAAGAAATAGCTCTAAGCTGTAATGGTGAAATCCCAGAACAGTTTATTCATAAAGATGGATTCCCACAATCGAAAGTTGACTCTGTTTCATACATGGATGATTTTGTGATTGATTTTTCTCTGGTGTTTTCTCCTTCATCTCCTGAATCTGATCATGAATTAGGAAAGCTTCGATCAGCTCTCAGTCAATGGGGTTGTTTCCAGGTATGAATTTTCGTAATTAATTTTAACTGTTAAGGAAATACTCTGAAGTATTCAAGAGAAAAGAGTAAACTTTTAGGTATATATGTTAGCTTTATGTTGGTGCTTAGGGCTGTTAAGCGTGTCGTGTCGGGTTCGTGTTCGTGTCGATGTTAAACGGGTTGAAAAACTCTTAACCCAAACCTAACCCATTTATTAAACGGGTTGAAAACCCTTGACCCAAACGTAACCCGCTTAATAAACGGATTACGCGGGTAACCTTTTATCCACATAGTATGTATAAACTAATTAATATTCAATTCAAAAATAAAAAGACAAACATCATTAGTTCATTAAAGATACTACAATAGTTTAAAGTTAGTAATTTTAGCAAAATACCACAAGGATTTAAAGTTAGTAGGTTTAACAAAACAACCATACATAAGAATTGTCTCAAATTAACCGCCAAATTAAATTTTAATTTACAAAAGATGAAAATTATAATTTTGTAGCGAATTAATCGTAAAAAAATTACCAAAATGTATATATGGTGTCAAGGTGATTACAAAATTACAAGTTTTGAATAAAAAATTCAATTTTTTTTCCTACTTAATTAATAGATTAAGCGTGTCGAGTTCAGGCTGATGGGTTGTCGTTCAACCTATTTATATGATCGGGTTATGCGTGTTGGTTTTGGGTTGAAAATTCCAACCCAAACCTAACCCGTTTAATTTCGTGTCGTGTTTGTGTCGACCTAATTATGTAAACGGGTCGAGAATTGTTTACCCAAACCCGCTTATTTCGTGTCGGGTTATTGTGCCGTGTCAGTTTTTGACAACCCTATTGGTGCTTTATTATTGAAGCATGTAAACCATAACCAAGCTGATGTAGAGTGCTTTATTGTTTCTCACAGATTACTTTGGTTTCTTTTCTATTTTGAATATAAAAAAAAGAATGATTTCAAAAAGGAAAAAAATGCTACTCCTTATGTTAAGAAGTGATAATTGTTCTCTCAGGCCATAAATCATGGCATGACAAATGAATTCCTTGACAAAATCCGTGAAGTTGGCAAACAATTTTTTGCACTTCCTCTTGAGGAGAAACAAAAATACTCTAGAGATATCGATGATTGGGATGGGTATGGAAATGATGCAGTTGTATCGAAGCAGCAGACTCTCGATTGGATGGATCGACTTTACCTTACAGTTAACCCTGAAGATCAACAAAAGCTAAAATTTTGGCCTGAGAAGCCGCTTGCATTTAGGTACATCTTTGATATAATATATATCTATAGTATTTTTCCTCTAGGTAAGGTGAATGATCCAAGTAGAGTACTTGACCTCTTTGTCTAGCCTTTGAGTTTCATTTGTGTGAACATTGGCAGAGAGATTATACATGAATATACGTTGAAACTTAGGGTGATATTTGACCTTCTTATGAAGGCTATGGCACGATCCTTGAATTTGGATGACAACTGCTTCTTGAAAGAGCATGGAGACTTGGTGACAATGTTCGCAAGGTTCAATTTCTATCCACCATGTCCGACACCTGAAAGTGTTCTCGCTGTCAAACCACATGCTGATGGAGCAACTTTCACAGTTCTTCTGCAAGACAAGGAGGTGGAAGGTCTTCAAGTTCTGAAAGATGATCACTGGTTTAAAGTTCCAATCGTTCCTGATGCTTTATTTATCAATGTTGGTGATATGTTAGAGGTAAAGTGTTCTTCCTTGGACTTGAATATGTTTTATGCCATAAGTTTATTGCCTTAACTCTTATTATGTTAAAATGATGATATGTTATCTTTTGAATTGGCACAGATAATGAGTAATGGTATACTGAAAAGTCCAGTGCACCGGGTGGTCACCAACCCAGAAAAAGAAAAATTATCAGTAGTCATGTTCTGCTTCTCGGACGTTGAAAGGGAAATTGGACCGATTGCTGAACTAATTACACAGGACAGGCCCCAAGTTTATAAGAGAGTGCGACATTATGAAAAGATATTCTTTGAGAACTACCAAAATGGAAAGAGACCGCTACATGCTGTAAGAATGTAATATTGTACACCAAAAAAAAATGTAATATTGCACTTTGCACCAAAAAAAAGAATGTAATGTTGTACTACTAAAATAAGTGTTTCTAATCAGAATTATATTGGACGATCATCTGAAAGTATGTTTTCGGTATCTTTTTGTTTTTTAAATCTTTGTAATGCCTATGTGTGGAGAAAGTATTTGCATTGCCTCTATTTTTTAAGGTGCATTGACAATTTTGAGTTTGCTGAATCAATTTTAATATTCACCTAGTTTATTTGGTAAAGGCCTAAAGGGCGGAGGTAGTACCTCTAGGTGCAATGACAATGATGTTGGATGATGACTACCTAGTTACCTATTGTTTTGAATTGTCTGGATTAAGGACACAATTATAATGGGATAATATATTCCCCTCAAATTAGGGGAAATTGTTTCTCTGACTCCCCATTGTTTCGGGGTTTTTTGTGATCCCCTAGGATACTGGTCGCGCTCTTTTGGCAACGAGACTGAGACACCTGCAAAACAACGAATATTCCTTTACCAGAATATTCGCCTCCAACGATCAAGTTAGAGACCGGGAAACAGAAAGTTTAGAGAGAGAAAGTAGAGAAAAATTGGAGCTCTTTAATGCTCTTTTTAAGGTTATGTCATCATCCACCCCTCCCATCATAAATGATTAGGGTATTTATAGGGGTGGGAGTATGTGCCCCTGTAGGGTTTGTACCCTAAAATTTCGTGACATGATTGGCTGCGCAATCATAGAGTGCCACGTGTCACATAGGGGCGCCGCTTTGCGGCTTTCAATAACTTTCCTCGGGATTTGGGCCCTGATGTATTAAGGGTCCTTTCCCTTGCTGATTTCAGGTGCTCTTTAGGGCATCTGACATGCGTCATCTTCCCATAGGGACACGTGTTGCCCTTTGACTGGGCCACGTGTCACTACGGGATTGGACCACGTTTTCGGGGTTATTTTTACCCTAAACATTTGCCCCTCAGAGGGGGTGGCTCGCACGCTTACAGGCCGCCTTCTCTGATCCTCTACTCGTCTTAATGCGTCCGAGTATGCGGAGATTTGAGCTTGTATGTAGGGGCGGACAGATCATGTCCGCCAATTGAAGGGGCGGACGCTTTTTAGACCAAAAGTTGTGTCTTGTCCGCATGGAATTTTTCCCAGACTGATAAGGTCTGGAAATTAGGCGGCCGGATCTTGCCACTTGGGCTTTTGGAAGAAGGTGCGGACGCTAGGTCTTTTGAGATGGAAATTTTCATTCCGTTGATTCGGCCGTCTATTTGGACGCGCTGTTAGTCATCTGTCTCTTTTTTTTCATTCAAATTGACGGATCCCTCATACCGACTTTTTGAATTCTAGGTTAGTTTTTTCAAAAAATAACCGTTCAAACTCTTGAGCAGGAAAGATGATTTTACCAATTTGCCCCCATAAATTTGGTCTATAAATATGAGGGGTTTGACTTCATTTTGGCACTTTACAATCTTGAGAATTCTAGAGAGAAGTCAGAGCATTTCTAGAGAGAGAAAGTGATTTCCCCTGAATCTTCAAGAGCTCCGCCGCGTAGTTTGAGTTTTCCGGACATTTTTTGGGTTTTCCGGTCAATGTTCAAGACCTTCAAGAACTTGTCAAGTTTTTAACACGTACAGAGGTAGGCCGTCTGTTTTCTTTCACTTTTTACTTGTATTATTTTCTTGCTTTTCATTTTTTAAATTTGGCTCAACACTCGACTTCGTCCGTTTCTCCTCATGAGGCCGGCCGTTCGCATGAGACTGAGGAGTCTAGAGTGGACGGAGACGAGTTGTCTCCTTCAGGGAGTGGGTCCATTTCTAGTGCGTACCTACTCACCTCCACCTATTCTTCTTTGTCCCTGCAGTCGGACATGGCAAGGACAAGGCAAACATATGATCTTCATGCGGCCAGAAATCCAGACGGCAGTCTGGTGAATCCTAGGGTCCCTTATGACCCAAATAGCGCTGACATTAAGACCGGGTCTACTACCCGGACAACCACCTCCACGGGCACTCATCATTCGGCCGTGGAGGTTACCTCTTCTTTCGAGGAACGCCAAAGAGCTCAAGGCGTTTTTTCTGTGGTGGGAACGTCCGGGCGGACTCCGGAACTAAGGTTCCCCCAGTATGCCAACTCGGTCATGGATGAGGCCGAGTTGCTATCTCGTGAAGGACCTCCTTCCTCTTCTCGGGCGGACGCTGATCCGTCCGTCCCAACTCTTTCTCAACTCCATCTCCAACATAGCAGGTCGGATAGGCCAAGAGTTGGGATATCTATCAACGAACCGTCCGACCTGTCCCCTCGCAGTGGCCCTACTTCGGAAACCAGGGCGGCCAGTGCTAAAGACAAGGGTAAAAGTCCCTTAGTTTCTGAAAAGCCTCCTTCAGCTGGGGGCGGCCATGTCTCTAGAAGCCGTAGCTCGGCCGAGGCAGCTGACTTGGACAGAGTACTGTCCTCCGAATTTGGCACTTCCCCTCACCAAGAGGGTGAGAAGGTAGAAGATGAGGCCGAGGCCGAAGGTGAGGCGGCCGAAGGGGAGGAAGCGGCCGAAGATGCGGTCACCAATGTAGACAACTTCAAAGATCCGTACGCCTGTACAGTGGGTAGCACAGCATTGGGCTACCTCAATGATGGATTCGAGAAGTACAAGGCGTTTCTCCAGACGGGAGAAGGATTTGAAATTAAGGCCCCAAGAAGGTCTCTTTTGGTGGCCGCCTGGGAGGATGAGCAGCTGTGCCGCAGATCATTCAGCGTCTACCGAGTTGCTTTGGATGTTGGACTTCGTTTCCCCCTTCACCCCTTCATTTGTACAGTACTGGACGAGTACGATATTGCCTTCTTTCAGCTGGTGCCAAACAGCTGGTTGAACATATTTGGGTACTTGGTGACGTGCATCCGTAAGGGCTTCAAGCCGGACTTCCCGGTTTTCTGCGAGATGCACGCAATGATCTGCCTCGAGAAGCACACGGACGGATGGTTCATACTTAGCACCACAAAGGATTATATGGTGGTGATGGACCGTGTGTCGAAGTGGCGTGATTGGAAGAATCGGTTCTACCGCATCAAAAGCAAGGATACAGAGTTCAATTTGCGGATGAATCGGTTTAATGCCAAGCCGATCCAATTCGGCCGAGGGGACCATAGACCATACAAACCACCCCTCCACCCAAACCAGGCTCACCAACTTGAATATTTTAAAGTCAAGAAGGTTAGACGGGATGGAAAGTTGGTGGTCGTGCCCCAGAACTGGATCCCCTTGGCCAGATGGCTCAGGGACCCAATTTTTATATCCGTATGTGTCCTGTACATAAACATTCCCCAATGTGGGACTTTAGCTCTCTCTGGCGTCCGAACGCATTTCATGTTGGAAATTATTCTAACTGTTGGTTAAATTTTGTTTTTGCAGAGGAAGCGTATGCCATGCTGGACAAGGAGCAGAAGGGGGAGATTGACATGGCCGAGATTAACTTGGCCAGATACAAGGCTCGTCAGAAGATATACGAGCAAACCAAGGAGGTATAAAACCTTTCAAGGTCTAGCGTTCATGTTGCTACGTTGGAAGAAGGCTTCATCCAGAGCCTGCACGAACGCTGTTCTGAATTTTTTTTTTTTTTTTGTCCGAGTTGGTATGTTGGAAGCAGGGTCCCAGCTTTATCTACACGATCGTTAACAAAGTTTTATTGAGTTAAACTTTTGCTTGCTCTTTGCAGCTGTCAACTCCGATCCCAAGGGCTAAACGAAAGCAGCCGTCCTCGGCTACTAAAAATGACAAGGACGAGGGGGCATCCAAGCAAAGGAAGACGGTCACAACTAAGACCAGTTCCACCACCGCGGCAAAGACTACGTCGCGGACTGCTTCTAAGTAGTCCAAAGGAGAACAACCCCGGCTGGGTGATAGCGGGGCCTCCAAGTCCGTGGATCTGGCCGCCACGCCGGTCCACGATAAGTCCGAGAAATCGGATGATAGGGGTAAGTCGACCCCGGAAAAACCAACCGGGTCAAACGTGACTCTGCCCATCCAAAGAGTCCAAGAATCTGACTGGCTTGAAGCCTCTCAGTCGGCCGGTGATTAACCTAGCCGCTCAGGTGAGGAAGGCGACGAGCCTGCACCGCCTCCTCCATTCACCTTCTACCCTGTTTCTCCTCCGAGCTTCTCACACGGTTAGATTTAACAACTTTGCACACTTTCCTTTTAAATCTACTTGCTTAAGCTAAACTCTATTACGCCCGTGTGCAGATATTACAGAGTAGTTGAATATGAAGCTGCCCGGCCAGTCTCTTAATAGGGCGGACAGGAAGGCCATGAGGGAAGCCATGGCCAGGGTCGTCCCCGCTGAGCAGCGAGACAAGATGCGAGGAATTCATGAGGGCTTCCTCGGCCCAATGATCAACTGCAGTGCTGAGGTAGCTTTCTCAGCTCGCATACTTAGCCAATTTTTTCATTCTTATTTTGCTAACTCGTTTCCTCTTGTACGCAGCTTTTCCTGCGGGTGACTGCCTTCCTCGAATGGAAGGACAAGGAGAATGAGAAGTTGAAGCATGCTTGGGATAAGGTTTAAAAGGCCCAGGATGCCGTTATTGGGACGGCCGCCATCCAGAGGATTCACTTGGAGACCCAGATCAACGCGCTGTCCAACAAGGCGGCGCGGCAAGCTGAAGATCTGGTCAGGCTGGGCAAGGCTCTCGAACAAGAGACCTTGGCCAGGGAGACCATGAGACAAGAAAGGGATCAGGCTGTCCTGTACGGCCAACGCTGGAAGGAAGGGTTTGAGGCCTCTGAAAAGCTTAAGAGTGATATGGCTTAGCCCAAAAGAACTTGAAGGAGGCCTTGGACGAGGCGGACGCTCTCCGGGCCGAGGTGGAAACTTTAAAGAAGTCCGTTGAGTACTTAACCCAACGGCTGAAGGCACCTCGGCTCCCTAGCGCAGACGAGGTGGTCCGCATTGAGCAGAGTGCTGAGGACAGGCTGAAGAGCCAATTCTTCGAGGCGTTCGAGCTCATGGTGGACGAGGGTGAGGCAGCCTTTTATCAGGAACGCTTCACCAAACGCCTCAACTTCATCTGCCTCAGGGAAGAGGCTAAGAAGGTCGGGCAGCCTTCTCCTGAGCTGGACGTCACGCCAACTACCTCGGAAGATGAGGAGAATGAAGAGGTGGCGGACGGAGCTGAAGACGAGGAGGAAAGCAAAGAAACGCCTGCTAATGATGCGTCCCTTCCTGCCTCCGAAGAGCCCGCCCAAGGCCAAGACCCAGCTACCTAGAGGCCAGGCCGCCCCATGATTTCAGCTTTTCATTTTTCTGCCCTTGTTAAACAATTTTTGATTTTATTTAAATGCTGCCTTTTTCGAGCGGTTTTTGTAAGATATTTTTCCGCCATTTGAGCGGTTTTTTAATTAATGCTGATTTTGCCGCCTTTTGAGCGGTGTTTATATCTGTTTCATACTTAGCAAATTCTTGCAATTTTTCATATTTTATAGCTTTCGTACGAGCCTAGGGGTATGCCCCTTTATTCGGCGTTCGCCTAGTCCATATTCTGATTGGTTTGATTGACTTGGTAGTATGTATGCCTTAAAGGGTATGACTACTAGCAAGTTAATCAAATCATAGTAATGATTGCCCTTGGACTAGGTGATACGCCGAATCAACAGATTATTCGGCCGTTTAATTGGTTTTATGTGAGTCGTCTGTTGAAATTATCGCTCGGACATACTCAAGAAATTTTAAGTATTATCTCAACTTAAAATTTCTAAGTTTGGCTGGGCTAGGATGCCTAGGTATGCCCTTGCCCCATTAAAGGGGGTAATTGCGTTGGGCTAATTTGGGATACCTTGCCTTTACCGTCCGTCCAAATGAGGGACAGATGTATATCTGTGACTTAAAGTCAGTCAGTTTTTCTCTTCTTTGTTTTTTTTTATTGCCTTAGCGACCGGGTTGCTATGTTTCAAGCAACCTCGTAACCTTTCTCACTTCAGCAATCTTGTTTAGCTTTTATAGGCCGAGTTGCTCTGTTGCAAGTAACCTAGTAACAGGTTTCACTCGGCATTTCAGCTTAAACCATGAAATTGCAAATAAGCATAAGTAGAATAGCAAAATAAGATAACAATGTTTGACTTTTCATTAATTTGTCAAAATTACATTGCTCGGTCGATAGACCTAGCTGTATATACAGCTTTTTGGCTAAATACTGAGAAAAGACTTAAACATAATATTTTTTCAGATTATCAGTGTTCCACGTTTGTGGGATCTGGCGGCCATCTATGGCTTCAAGACGGTACGTGCCACCTCTAACTTCTTCCCTGATTCGATACAGCCCTTCCCAGTTTGGGGTTAATTTGCCATCCTCATTGGCTCGGCCAACAGCTTCCATTTTTCTGAGTACAAGATCCCCTATCTTCAGCAGACGCTTAGACACTCGGCGATTATATGCCCTTGTCATCCTTACACGATAAATTTCGTGTATGAGCGCCGCATTGACCCTGGCTTCTAGAAGAAAGTCCACGGCGGTCTTCATGGCCTCCCAATTGGCCGACTCATCGTATAACATTACCCTCAGAGTGGGCATGTACATCTCAATTGGGAGAACTGCTTCCGCCCCATAGACCAAAAAGAATGGAGTCTCTCCTGTGGAACTTTTTGCTATTGTCCGTATGGACCATAATACATTGACCAACTCATCGGACCATAGGTCGCCCGCTTTTTCAAGCTTGCGCTTGATTCCGTTTGAGATCAACTTGTTGTAGGCCTCAACTTGGCCGTTAGCTTAGGGTCGGCCGACTGAAGCAAAACAATGAGTTATGCCCTGGTCTCCTAACCATTCCTTGAGCTGGCGCATTCGAACTAGGTCCATTGTCGAACACCATTGACTGAGCTACTCCGTAACGAGTAATTATACTCTTCCATATGAAGGTTGACACATCCGTCCACTTAATGCCCCGGACGGCCTCGACTTCGACCCATTTGGTGAAATAGTCCACGGCCACCAGCACATAACGTCTTTGGCCGGACGCTGGAGTGTACGGCCCTACAATGTCCATACCCCATTTTGCAAAGGGGAGGGGACTGCTTATGGCCGACAAGCTGTTAGCCGGCCGATGGATTAAGGTCGCGAACTTCTGGCACTTGTCACACTTTCTCACCATTTGCATGGCATCTGACTTCAAGCTTGGCCAGTAGTACCCCAAATGGGTGGCTTTTTCAGTCAAGCCTCTTCCTCCAATATGGGAACCACAATGCCCCTGATGGAGGTCATCCAACACATCATGCCCCCTCTCTGGGGTGATACACTTAAGATAGGGCTTCACAAAAGCCTTCTTGAATAACTCCCCATTCTTCATCTCAAACCAGGCCGCTCTCCTCTTCATCAGCCAACTCTCTTTAGGATCGTCCGGAAGAATCCCACTCCTCAAGTAGGAAATAATTCCGTCCATCCAGGTTGAACTTCTATCTATGATCTGAACAGGCTCGGCATCAATACTTCGCTTCTCTTTTACTTCCCAAAATACTAATCTAGGAGTGTCACATGATGCCGAGGAAGCTAACTTGGAGAGCGCGTCCGCTTGATGATTTTCTGAACGAGAAACCTGCCGTAAAGAAAAATATTCTAGGCCCTTGGCCTCTTTCTTAACCATCTGCATGTATTTCATCATGGCCGGCTCCCTTGCTTCGAAGCTACCATTGACTTGGCTGACTATTAGCAGAGAGTCCGAGAAAACTTCAACTTTGGTTGCCCCGGCCGCCTTACACATTCTTAGGCCGGCCAACAAGGCTTCATACTCAGCTTCATTGTTTGAACCTTGGAACTGAAATCTCATTGCATATTCAAACTTATCTCCTTCAAGAGACTGACATATGATACCAGCGCCACACCCGGTAGCTGTTGCACTACCATCCACGAACACTTTCCAGATCTAGTCTCCGGCCGGCTGAAGATCAGGCCGAGTCATCTCAGCCAAAAAATCCGCAAAGGCTTGCCCCTTGATTGCTTTTCTTGGATCGAAAATAATGTTAAAGCCCCTCAGTTCCAAGACCCACTTGAGCATACGGCCACTGGCCTCTAAGGTTGTAAATGGCTTCTTCAGAGGTTGGTCTGTGTAGACCACAATTGAATGTACCAAGAAGTACGGTCGCAGCTTCTTTGATGCCATATACAATGCTAGGCCAAATTTTTCAACAGGGGGGTACTTAAGCTCGGCGTTGTGAAGTACATGACTAATAAAATAGACTGGGATTTGGTGGCCGTCCCTTTCAGTAAGCAGGACGGCACTTAGAGAGTGTTCGGAGATGGCGAGATAAATGAATAACTTCTCATTCTTGAGTGGACTGACGAGCCGAGGCAATGTATGCAGATGGCTTTTTAGCTGTACGAACGCTTCCTCGGCCTCTTCTGTCCACTCGAACATGGCTTTCTTCTTGATGTTTTGAAAGAAATAACGGCACTTATCCCCTGACCTTGACAGAAATCTACCAAGTGCTGCTAAACAGCCGGTCAGCCTTTGCACCTCTTTTATTGTTCTTGGTGACTTTATGTCCAGGACGGCTTGAATTTATTCAGGGTTGGCCTCAATTCCACGTTGATCAATCAAAAATCCGAGAAATTTACCGGACTCAACACCAAAGACACATTTCTTTGGATTTAACATCATCTTATGCCGCCTGAGTTCGGTAAAAGTTTCTCACAGATCCTTCAAATGGTCGGCCGACTCTTTCGACTTGACAATCATGTCATCAATGTACGCCTCCATATTCCGGCCGAGTTGGTTTCTAAAGACTGTATTAACAAGTCGCTGAAAGGTGACAGGGGCATTCTTGAGGCCGAATGGCATAACTTTGTAACAGTACAACCCCTGCTCAGTCACGAACGTTGTTTTCTCTTGATCTTCTTCCCATAGGGGAATTTGATGGAATCTGGAGTATGCGTCCATGAAACTCATCAGGGCATGCCTGGCCGTTGAATCAACCGGGCGGTTGATTTTGGGCAAGGGAAAACTATCCTTAGGGCATGCCTTATTCAGATCTGTGTAATCCACACACATTCTCCAAGTCCCATTCGGCTTCTTCACGAGAACTACATTAGCTACCCAGTCTGGGTAATAACATTGCCGAATGAAACCGGCATCCAGCAGCTTCTTCACCTCAGCCGCGGCCGCCTGATTCCTTTCCTCTCCATGATTTCTTTTCTTCTGACGGACAGGCTTTATCAATGGATTCACGGCCAGCTTATGCACGGCCAGGTCAGGACTTATTCCTAGCATCTCACTAAATTCGAACGCAAATACATCTTTGAATGCTCTCAGCAGCTGAACTAACTCATCCCCAAGCATAATCAAAGCTATAGTGCCTACACTAACTGTCCGACCTGGTTGATCGGGGTCAAGCACTATATCTTGGTGGCTGCCGGCCGGCTGGGGCCTTAACTCTTCTGGCCGGCCGACAGTCATTAGCTGCTAGGCTTGCTCTATCTTGGCCGCCTTGCGCTTCTGGCCGACCTGGTATGTTGGGAGTGAGGTTCCTTCTTCTTTTGGCTCGGATGATTTTGGTCCGCGTGTGGTAGGCTTAACGGCCAACTGATTACATTCCTTAGCCATTTTATGTCTTCCTTGGATCGTTCCAATTTTACCGTCCGTCCTCTCGAACTTTAGCAGCATTAGATGAGGTACAATGACTGCCTTAGCTGTGTTCAGCGTGGGACGGCCGAGTATGACGTTATATCCAGTCAGCTCTTTTACCACCAGGAAGCGGACAACCATATCTCTTCCTTCCCCTTTTTGCCCAAAGCAGACGGGTAGGTCTATCCGCCCAACTGGGTGGATAACATTCCCCCCAAATCCTACCAACGGGTGAGTGATGTCTTGAAGAGCATCCTCTGGGAAGCTTAGATTCTTCAAGGCAGCCAGGCTGATGATGTCGGCCGAGCTACCCGTATCAATCAATATTCGTCCGACCTTCAAGTTGGCTATCTTCATAATGAATACAATAGGATCATTGTGCAGGGCTTTGACCTCCCCCCGGTCAGCCTCACTGATGGTTAATTCAGGGAAGGGTTCGGCCTTTACTGCATCCGTTTGCATTACCTTTCCCAAGTTTCAGGCGTCCTGCTTGATCCCTTTCATGGTGGGGCCGCCTGAGGCGAAACCTCCTGATATCACAGCCACAAAGCCTGAATCAGTGCTATTCCCATCATCTTTCTTGTTTTTTTTCTTATCATTTTTCTGTTTCTTCTCAGACGTGTTGTCTGTCCGTGTGTATGTAAACTTGGACGTCATCACATAAGAGTTCAGCATGCCCTTCTCGGCCAGCTTGTCCAACAACCTCTTCAGGTTGATGCAATCGTTCGTGTCATGACCCACATCTTTGTGGTAGTGACAGTACTTGTTCTTGTTCCTGTATTGAGCCGGGCCTCTTAGCAGCTGGGGCTTTTCAAACTTGAACTTATCTTTGATTTCCATCAGGATGGAATAACAGTCCTTGTTGAACTCATACTGGGGCTCGTACGTCTTGACTTTCTTTGACCCGACCTGTTGGTCGTCGGCCACCCAGACTTCTTTCCTCTTATTTCCTTCTTTCTTTCGGCCGACCGAGTCTTGCTGAGAAGGTTGCTTCTTCTCAGCCCCCTTGGCTGGCACTTCTGATTTTGTGAGTGAACAAAAGTCCGTTGCCTCAATGTAAGCTTCGGCTTCCTGCAAAACACCTGCGTATGACCGAATCTTTTTTCTTACCAAATCAAACTTAAAACCATTATGCCTTAATCCCCGAAGAAACTCAGAGTATGCCATTTCGTCCGGAAGATTATGGATTTAGGCCTTTTCTTGGTTAAATCTTTGGACGTACGAGTGTAGTCCTTCATTTTTCCCTTGCACAATTGTTGCCAAGTTGAGACTTGTTTTTCTTGGTGGGATGTTGTAGGAGAAATTCCCTACAAACAGCAAACTGAGAGTAGTAAAACAATTAATGCACCCGGCCGGAAGGCTATTGAACCAATCCTGTGCCACTCCTTTTAAGGTGGCCAGGAAGCATTTGCACCATGTAGCATCATCTACACTTTGCAAGTACATCAGGTTCCTGTACAAGGTGATATGTTCCTCTGGGTTGCCTGTACCATCATAGGCTCCCACGAGTACACTCTTCACCTTCGGCGACTGAGGGGCAGTTAAAATATCTTGCGAAAACGGAGGCGGCTTATCTCCAAGAGTCAGCAACCGCATCTGCCAATCAATTGGCTGAGGCTGCACAGGCTGTCCGACCAGATAAGGAGTTTGACCGAACGCCGGACCGAATGGCCCATATTGTCTGGAGAGTTGGGGACTCGGCTGCAGAATGCCGTTAAGACCCTGAGGAGGCGTATACTAGGGCGGTTGCACAGGAATGGGGGTTTGAGTCCGCACAGCTTGACTCCTGTTGGAGATGGCCGAATTGCTATGCTGGGAAAAAGAATGATTGGAGAAATTATCCGGCATTGTTGGAGTTGAGGCCGTGTCCGAGTA
Source organism: Chenopodium album (assembly GCF_948465745.1). Lineage (NCBI taxonomy): Eukaryota > Viridiplantae > Streptophyta > Magnoliopsida > Caryophyllales > Amaranthaceae > Chenopodium > Chenopodium album. The sequence goes on along the minus strand of NC_137847.1, from coordinate 695,910 downwards.
AGCGGCACGTTCCCGCTGCTTATGCCGAAGATAATCCCTTGCATCCTTCCACCGTCTAGATGGCTCAGGCTCTTCTCTTCGAGGCTGCGTGCACCTCCCCCTAGCCGACTGGGTATTCGCCAACAAATCAGAGAAATTTGTCCGTGGCACCTGACAGGGTAAAGTCGTATCCCCAAATCAAAAGTAATTCCTAAATTCTCTAACTAATGTAGATAGGGAAGTAGGGTCGAATCCACAGAGAAACGAGTCTTTCTATTCCTAATTAACTAATATAATCTAGATTATGAGGTAACCAATATATATATTTGAATAATAAACTAAACTACGGAGATCAAGAATAAGGAGAAAATAATATATAAAAGGATCTAGGGTATAGGTTCACCAATAAATAATATTCCAGGGTTGAATATAATAATCATTCATCAATGCATAATTAATCAGATCATAAAGGGCTTTCGCTACGTATTATAATCACACAATTAATTTACCGGTATTAAATCTCATCTTTCGAATCTCGACTTAACCATTTATAAATTAACCTGCCTATTGAAACTAGACCTAAACATTAATTCTCATCTGTCGAATCTCGAATCAATATTGTCAAACTCATGCATAAAAGATCAGGCCTAATCTAGTCACAGAGCATTAAATCAATCAATAAGAAATTAATTAAGCATTAACAATCAGCAACCATAATTTACCCCTTCATATTATTTATTAGATCCCCATAAACCCTAGAAAGTAAACTACTCAGACATGATTAGAAATAAACTAAACAAAGCAATTAAACAAGTCACAAGGAATTGAAGGAATAAAAATACTCAAATTAATAAAATAGAAATCGTACCGAAACGACGGAATTACAAATGGAGTTTTAGAACAAGAGAAAGAGTAAAGGTTTAGAGAGAGAAAATCTAAGTAGAGAGAGAAAAGTAGTAAGAGCGTGTAAAAGAAGTCCTAAACTTCCCTAAAAATTACATCCAAATACTAAGCAAGGAAATTCTAAGCTAAACGAAACTAATCGGAGCCTAAACAAACCCCCTAAAACTCGCACCCGGTCGGGCGCCGTAACGCCCGGCCAGGCCCGCCTTTTTGTTGGTAAAATCACCTCTCGCGCCCGGTCGGGCGCGACGCTCTTCTCTTCTTTGCTCGCCCCGCCCAGCCGGGCGCGCCTTCGGGCGAGGCCTTAGGGCCCCGGGCGGAGCTCTTGGGCACCAATAATGGACTTTGATTGGGCCTTTACTCCTAAGCCCAAGCGGATTTCCTCCTTGGGTCTTTGAACTCGGTCCAAACGCCTCGGGATTTCCAATACCGAGCCCTTTATCACCGATTTGCTTCTTCTAACCGGCCTTGGGCTTCAATCAGTGGCCGTGCACCTCCAATGCTCGTAGTCGCTACTCGAAAATCCGGGAAAATGCTCCAAAAGTGCAATCTCCTACAAAACTCAACCAAAACTACGAAAACACTAGAAAACACCAATTAGTAATAAAAGTGGCTCGAAGAGCCAAAAACACTACTAATTATGACCAAGGGACGGGGGTAAATCACTATATAAAATGGACGTATCAGCACCCTTGGGGACCTTCTAGTCGGCCGGCGAAATGGGGTGTTCCCAACGTTTGTTGCATTAGTCGCTTTGTTTTGAGCTTTCTTTGGAGCCCTCTCCCTCTCCTTCCTGGGCGGCTGCCTAGAGGTAGAGGCTCTGTTGCTCTCAAACTCCTTCCGGAGCTTGTTGAGCGCGACCTTTAGAGAGGCTGCGGTAACAGGAGGGTCATCGGCCTCTTGAAATGAGGCGGTCAAAGGGTCACTGGAATGAATTGTAGGGACTATATCCTCTACATGATCGTCCTCGCCTGGAGGAGGACCGGTATTAGGTGTCTGACCATCTATTGCCATAACAGACGAGTATCCCCACAGACGACGCCAAATGTTTCGGGGTTTTTTGTGATCTCCAAGGATACTGGTCGCGCTCTTCTGACAACGAGACTGAGACACCTGCAAAACAACGAATATTCCTTTACCGGAATATTCGCCTCCGAAGATCAAGTTAGAGACCGGGAAACAGAAAGTTTAGAGAGAGAAAGTAGAGAGAAGTTGGAGCTCTTTAATGCTCTTTTTAAGGTTATGTCATCATCCACCCCTCCCATCATAAATGATTGGGGTATTTATAGGGGTGGGAGTATGTGCCCCTGTAGGGTTTGTACCCTAAAATTTCGTGACATGATTGGCTGCGCAATCAGAGAGTGCCACTTGTCACATGAGGGCGCCGCTTTGCGGCTTTCAATAACTTTCCTCGGGATTTGGGCCCTGATGTAATAAGGGCCCTTTTCCTCGCTGATTTCAGGTGCTTTTTAGGGCATCTAACACGCGTCATCTTCCCATAAGGACACGAGTTGCCCTTTGACTGGGCCACGTGTCACTACGGGATTGGACCACGTTTTTGGGGTTATTTTTACCCTAAACACCCATAGCGTAACTTTTCCATGAACAATTTCCTTCATCAATCTGTCACTCCTCCCTACCATACATTACAATAGCGGAGGTCATGGCTGGATGAGGGCATATTTGCTAATATATAAGCTAATTTTGTTTATTATCCTGAAATAATTTCAAACTTGAAGAAAATAAATAATTACCCCATTAATTGATTCTCTAAAAATATATAACTCATTATATTTTTTCCCAAGTTTTTAAGAGAAAGAAGAGAGAGTTGCTTCCTTGGATTTGACTCTAATCGAAGATAAGAGTAAGGAGAGAGATCTTGTAATGGAAAGAAATCTTCATCCTCTATGAGTTACTTCCATGATGTTGGATTTGACTCTAATCGAAGATAAGAGTCAGGAGAGAGATTTTGTAATTGAGAGAAATCTTCATCCTCTAAGTTGCTTTCACGTTGTTGGATTTGACTCTAATCGAAAATAAGAGTCAGGGGAGAGATCTTGTAATGGAGAAAAATATTTGTTTATGATGGTAAATTTTTTATTTATATATGAAGGTAATTTCGTAAAACATATTTTATTTTACGGACGTTAACTGGAGATACGAGAACGGTGTTTAACAACTTCCAATAAAAATGTATGAAACAAATTATTTCGCATTTAACATTGTAATACAATAATAAAAAAAAATTAATAAAAAAAAACCAACCAACTAATAAAGGAGTTAAAACAAAATCGAGCCTATAACCACGCTAAACTTTATAACCACGAATCTAGTATCTTTTTATTAGTGAGTTCAATTACCATGAAACAAATTATATTAAGATATTTATAAATTAACAAATCATGTAAAGTTATATATGTAAATTTAGTTATTAGCAAATATATATAAATTAACAAATCATGTAAAGTTAACATACATAGAGTTACGGTGAAAAGGGGAAAAAGTAGGATCAAGTTTCTCCCCATCCAGATTGGATCAAGAAAAGATGGCCAGACAAATTGAAATCAAGTCAATGGTCAAATTTTTGGTGTTATGTTTACTGTTGAATGTCTAACTAAAATTTTAGCTAAGAAAATTTGAAACAAAAACTTTATAATACTTATTTACTACTAATGAAAAATTTTAGGCCAATCACTTTTTTAGTTCATCTTTTTTGTTTTTTTTTTTTGGTAAAACGATGATTGTATATATATTTTGATTACATGATGTCTTTGATTTTGATATTAAAAAAATGTTATTTTGTTTTTTTTATTTATGTATTGTCTTGCACTCATCATTCCTTGTGCAAATCAAATCATTGAAAAAAATTCGGGTTGATTAGAAGCTTCTAATCGTAATATATATAAAAAAAATTCATACATAATGTTACCAAATTTGCTAAACTGTTGTCACCTTAGTTTTGTGTTTTGAAATTAAAAGGATATTTTAGTCTTTTTAATATTTAAATATCAATGATAAATATCTACCATTTTGTGTTTAAACATTCATTATGTATACTTTTTTTAATTCATTGGGATAATTTCTTTATTTAAAATTTTATGATTTTATAATATTATTTTTTGTATTTTTAATAGTCATTTGATTTGGTCGATTATTTGAAGTATGACCCATCGTCTGTTAACGATTTAAAGAAGCCTATCAACTACCTCCGTAAATCCGGTCCAATTTTGGAGAAATTTCACACGACAGACAAATACAAGCTTACATTTGAAAGAGTATTCGCTGGAGAAGGGAAGATGCTAGAGAGATGGTGTGATAAGAAGAGACGTTATGTTCTTGCACGGCATTGCGTCTGTATTGTTGGTATGACATCTGTCGTACACAATGAAGTGCAAAAGGAGGCATTTGAGTAACTTGAATGTGATAATCCAACTTTGAATTCGGCTAATGGAGATGATTCATGTTACATACTAACGGATGTAATTAAGTAGTTTCTGTAGTGACTTAAATTAGGATATATATTTAGGTGTGTTAAATTTGTTAATACGAACTATCATAATTCTAATTTGTTATTTTCAAACACTTATTAGTCAATCAAAATTAAGTATTGTACATAGTAGTCATTTCAAGGATGAAAAAGGTAGGTTTTTTTTTAATCCCTCCGTGTATTAAATATTAATAAGTGTTGCACTTATTGTGTACACTTCCTTTTTTGGCAAAAAAACTACATTTTAATATTACATCTCTGATCTCTCTCATCTCATGGTCTCCACTCAAAACCATTACTACTTTAATATTATTATTATTATTTCTCTCCTCTCACATTCATTACTTTTTCATAAATTATTAACCACACTATCTTTCTTTTACAATATTTTAATATTTCAACTATTTCACTTACCTCTTATTTTATTTAAGTCAATTAAATTGTCTAAAATTATGTACCAGTTAAAGTGTAACACTTATTAAAACACGGAAGGAGTAAATAAAAATTTAAAGTGGAAAAGTAAAATTACTTGGAAAATGGAAAGAGATCGACTATTCCTTAAGAAATTCAAAGTAGCTAGTCAATTGTCATTAGAGTTTTGAGGAAAATGTACAAATAACGACATTCTTTCCTAACCTTTATAGAGAAAGGAAAAAGTTAAACGATGTCACAATAGTTTTAGCGGGAAATTTTGTTATGAGAAATCAACACATGAACTATAACTATGTCAGGGATAAGTAATCTAGTTATAATTATAAAAAATAAAAAAATAAAAAGTACTCCCTCCGTCCCTAAATTAAATTTCTATTTCTAACATTTAATCCTCACATAATAAGGAAAGTAGGAATGTAAACGGAGGGAGTACTCAATATACCCTTGAAATTTAAAGTTCTTCAGAAAAGACCATTAGTACAAAATTTACTCCCTTGTTAGTGGCAGTTTAAAAAAACAATCAACTAGGAACACACATTCAAGGAAATGTAGTTAGTATTAATCAAAATTCTACTTCGTAATTATTAATGCTTTGGTACATTCAAACGTTCAATACATTTCTGATTATCTCCTATGTGAAAGAATTCAGATACTATTCCTTCATATAATTACAGACATGAAATATTATGTAGGCCATTTACAATGTGAAAAAAGAGTAAGACATGAATTTCGCTAAATGTTGTCTACTCTAATTTGGAAAAACTTTGAGGTTTGCTGCTCGCAAATGCCAACCAAACTACAGTGCCCGTCAAGTAGAAGAAGATCGAGGGTGCGAATAGTGCAATCTGCAAAATAGAATGACATAAAAAGTAAGCAAAACATAGGTCATGGCACGATAACAATTGATGAAAGGTAATGATGACGGGCATACACTCCATGAATGAGTTGAATCGAGTAGATAACCCGTAAGAGCCACACCAACAATGCCCGGTACTGCCCCAACAGTATTCGTTATACCCTATATTAACATCAGTGATTAGAAGATAAGAGAACATTTAAATGACTCAGGAAAGTATTTCTTGCACAAATTAACGTCAACAAGCTAGGATCAAGAAGGGAAAGCATCATTTGAACTATAGACTTTAACATCCTCAGAAACAGCAAGAAAACATTCATCATTGCAGTAATCCTTTCTTAATATATATCCTGTGCAATAAAAGCCCCTTCATGCATCCTCACTAATTTGATTCAGACTAATTCATGTCTGTAAAAACGGGGATGCTAACATTCATTCATACCAGCAGCACACTTGCATATTCACGTGATATATCTTGATGCGTGCAATAGAGCCCTGCATCAAAATAGGGCCATAAGCGATTAAGCATGTGTTCTCCCTAGATAAACTTGCTCAAAATTCAACAACATATCAAATTTGTAACATATTACCGGACAAAGCAAAACTTGAGAGGGCTAAACCACCAGTTAGTAGCCCCACAACTTCCCAAGGTGGTAACCCTAAATCTAACGAGGAAAGAGTCATGCAGAAAGCAGGGGAGAGAAAGGATATAGCTTGGCAAATCTTCCTTACCTGCATGTACAAAAACAAGTCATTAGATAAAAAGACGACAATGTAAAAGCAAAGTATACATAGGTGAGCAACAGATAGGAACCAACGTAGAGCTGGTCAAAGTTAAGGAGTTTATAAGTACAAAAGCTATGTAGCATGTTTGGCTGCTTGATATAGCGGATAGCCCAAGAAAACAACTATACGAAATTGCACTCCTGTACTAACAACTAGAAGATTTAAAGCTAACTGAGAGGAAAAAAATAGAGAGAAAGAAAAAGGGATGGAAGGATTTAAGGGTTGATAGGATCGAGAGGAGATAATCTTTAACTCAAAGATGTGTCACGAGATTAAGGAACGGCAGAAAAAGGGACGTTGAAGAAATATCAGGACAGACAAAGTACTGTCAATGTACCTAATATTAGCTTAAGTATGATAGCTTTCACTGTTATACAGAGAGTGAGATAGCCTTATAGGCAAGGTTGGTAAAATGAGAGAGACATTGATGTTTGGGACTGGGACATCTAAAAAACTGAAAAAGTTTATAGGACGGAGGGAGCAATTTTTACTTCAAATAGTAATTACATTCTAGTTGAATTCACGATTTTAGATTATGATTTTGCTCTTGTTTCAATGTGTTGACAACGTTGAAGAGCTGCTTACTGCTCATATTAGAACTTTAGAAGTTTAGATTGCAAGCAAAATGTAAGCACTTAGACCATGTAAGAACTTCTTACTGTGGTTGTCTCAACTCCACGGGAAATCAAATTATCAGCAAATTGTGCGGCAAGGTTGGTAGTAATAACTGAAGCCAATGGAGGAAGTACAGCAACCTGAATCAGAAAGTATAAAAGACATAAGCTTCTGATTTAACATTCAGTATAGGATATTTAAGGGAGACATTTCCCAATTCAATACAGCAATGTTTAAGAACAGGACATGCATGTCTTTCCAAACGTCCAATTCGAGGACATGAGGTTTAGCTCAATAAACGGTAAAAAATTATCCAACTTCAACCACCACAAGAAAAAGAATAACTTTGAATGCAGAGACGTTAAACAAGACGTATTTGGGTTCCTTTGTAAGAAGCACAAAACTCCTTTTTTGGCTTTTATGAATAGAGTAACGGAGTATATTATGAGTCAAATAATTACGTTATCTTTTCCTTTGTAATTGGTAGGACAGGTTCAGGCCAATTACATTGATGACACACCTGATCTGAATTTGGCCTTTTACTTTTGAAAACAGAGGGGGAAGGGGGGAGAGGGAAAGAGAAGGGGGTTGAGTGCAGCACTCGAATTTAAAGCTTACCCCTGCAGCTTCAGTCAAATTAAGATTAAGTTCCTCACTGCAAGAAACGAAAACTAATGTCAATGCTTTTATCACATTAAACATATGGAAAACAAAGATGACCAAAGCAGACACCAACTCGTCAAATGAATTGTCCCAGTCTCTTAGGCATCCATTTACATGATTAATACTTCTCTTAAGAAATTTCAAGAGTATCACTCTGTGAGGAACGTCAAATAAACGCAGTGTTTCTCCAAACCAGTCAAAATTTCAAGACTATAAGAGAAATAGTTTAAACAGAACATATATAGCATCCAACTATAGATAACAGTTTTGTTCCCCTTGTAATCATATTACCACAATGTTCTTACCTAAAGTAAGTAGGCAGCCAAGATAGGCAAGTATAGTGCCCCCAACTTCCACAAAAATGAGCATAAATCATAGCCCAAATAGCTGGACTTCGGAAAAATGCTTTCCATGGAACATCCTGTAAATAAGGAGGAAATAACCAATCCTTAGAGTCCAAAGATTTAAAAGCAATCTCTTGACCTAATAAATTGAATAATGAAAAAGGAAGATCAGCAATTTGGCAACATTTTATCGTGTACTCTGCCATGCACAAGACACAAGAAAATCATGCATTTTCCAGCCATACAGTAACAATATCTAGTAAAATGAAAGTTAAGAAATTAAAGAGAGCTATGTTCTGAAACTTGTATAACATTATAAGCTAGTAAAGTGAATCAAACCGTTGAAATCTAGTGAATTTCTGCATTTCACTCATCTTGTCAATTTCATAGAGTATAATTAATTATAGATAAGTTTGAGAAGATTTAACGGACATCTCACTTCATAAAGCCTAGACATATTGACATAATCCTCGAGGGTGTGCTATAAGTTTCAGCAAATTCTGTACACGAGACACAGCTACCTTGAGCAGATAGTGCAGTTGCACTTACAAAAATTCCACTTTAGAAGAGATCATTATACACTACTAATCTAAAGCTATCAAATAAATTTCTAGCTAATGACAAACTCCATGTTAATCCTCCCCATAACATATGTTCAACAATAAATACGTTCTTGCACCATAGGAAGAAGATTCTTTCATGAAAAAAATCAGTCAAGTTCTTCGAAAGATCATTTGAAATGTGGCTATCTCCTTTCCATGAAGTGGAGCATCAAAATAAAGGGTCAGCAGAACAGGCAGTAAAATCTTACTTTCTTCTTGCACTGTTTCACATTTATCTCAGTTTCTTTGGCACTACACTAGATACCAAAAGAGCTAATAATGTGTCAAGAAGAAAAGATGTAAGCTCTGAACAGCAGGATCTGATTGCGAAAATAGAATCATGCAAACCATGTTAATGGCTCTTGACATGTATAAACTGCTTATTTAGAACATAAAAGTCCTCAAGTTTAAGGTTGAACAGAAAAGTGGTAGTCCTTCCATATGACGAATACTTAAACAAGAAAAAATGAAACGATTATTAAGGTGACTTATGTAATCAAATGGGAATCTTTGCCCATGTGTCAGGACTCCGGAGAGGATGGAATTTATCACGAAAAGGACCAAAGAAAAGTGTTACAGTTACTGACAACCAGAGGGAGTATTTGATGATAATTTTAAGAATGTACAATCAAAGTATTAATTACAATGTTACACAACAGAGTATGTTGTTCTTACCTTCAATGAGCTGTTTTGCTCCTCCAAGGAATCTAACCATGATTTCTTATTCGATGTAGACTCTACACCTATAATGAAAAGAAGTACTATTAGAAAGAATAGCAATCATCAATTCAATATATAACATATGAATTTTACATATCAATTAGTTTATATCCATGCCTCCAGGGTGTTATCCAGAATCAGTGCGGCACATAGATTTGTTACAAAGACTTGGCTACAGGTGCCAGCACAATATAAATTTAAGTATTTGACATTTCCATTTTCCAAAGACTTTGCATGATTTTTTTCAGAAAAGGTCACCAAGGCTTAATTTTAGAGTCCGACATGGAGGCTTAGGGTGAATAAGTAACACATTAATGTAGACAAAAACATACCAATATGTATGCATGACAGATGTAAGTCAATTTCAAAACAAGGAGAAAATTCACAGGCTTCCTAAAGAATAGATGTACTAATTGACATATACTCCGTAATAAATTTCATTGTCAATCAGGATGAGCTAAAAGGATACTTCTAATTACATGCGCTAAAGGCTTAGCACATATACAGCACTACACCTGGATTATTATTTTATTGGTAACATAACATGCATGATGCACCTTTAACTTGGCACTTACAGGCCTCAGGTTATCATCGGACCACTCCACAGAGTTTCAAGCTAGTTTCAGAAAAAAGTATCCCAGCACACAAGTATATTGTCAAGACGATATACCAATATAATTACTAATGTTCGCTACTGAAGCAGGATAAAGCAGAAAATAATCAGGAAAGAATTACTTGATGTTAGTTACCATTTGTAAGAAAATGCAGTTACATTTGAAAACAAAGGTTTTGAAAACAAACAGGGTGTGGAAAAGGGAGAGAATAATCGTAGCTTACTAGGAATAGTGGAAGCAGCTGACTTAGTCTCTCCTCCTTCAATATACTGAAATCCCAAAAACCTTCAAGTAATTTTTTTGGGTATAAAAGTTATACTTCAGTCAAGTTTGACATTGGCAAGTGAAATTGTATTGCTATGAAAATCCAAGCAAGAATCTTAATGGAGTATGTGCAAAATAGAGCAATCAAACTACTTTCACATGGAAAAAGACGCCCATGTTGAATATCCAGCAAGATAACAGGTAGTACATACAACTTGATTGTTTATTGTATCAAAATCATTTAAAAACCCATAAGTTACTGACTCCCATAAACATATCAAATAGCTGTACCAGTTAACTCTTCACAAGCCAGATATCTACATCTTTAACCAGAAAGTAAAATACTCTTTCCTAAACTCACACAAATCTTTCAAATGAAGTTGATAAGTGAGAAGTTTTTTACCCCTCTTTACATATAGGAGAATCAATATTAACGGTAAAAGCTGAGCAATGCACGTGCAATAGAGCAAACACTTGAATGTTTCAACAATAAGAACAAATCATGACATAAATCCCAACAGAAGCAGGTCTGAACTCTGAACACATTAGATGTATGAACCTAGTAGATACTCTAGTAAGATGGTTTGACAACGGAAAAAATGATTATGCAACATGGAAAATTGGTATTCTAACACTTGAGTGATTCATAATTTTGCGGCGGATGTCACAGAATTTAATTAAAAGGAGCACAAAGTGTAGCGTAAAAATTACCGGAGCTAGAACTTATTAAAAAAGGAGCACACAGTGTAGCATAAAAAATACATGAGCTCACCAAGTTACTCCTAATAAACCAAATAGGTAAAATACAGATTCCCAGCCAAAATTCTGAATAAGTGGAGGAGCCAAGAGAAGCCTGAAGAAAAATCAAAGACAGAAAGTATTATTGGAAAACTATATTATCAATAAATACAGAGTCACACAGCCAATGTTGACACAAGTTTGTTGTCTTCTTTTGTTATATCTTTGACATGCATCACAGTACCATGCTTTCTTTCCTATGCAATAGCAGATGAAAAAAAAAACAGTAATCTTGCACCATTTACATTTATGAATCAATTATCCTGCATTTACAGGTTTTCCTTTTTGATCAATTACTCTGAGAATAAGTAAAAGGAACAATTACACTCTTAAAGCACAATGTAAGACAGAGTCATGAATCTTAAGTCTACCTACTCCAATTACAGAAAAACAATAAGAAAAAATATATAAGGCAATACCCAGCTACACTCCCTACACTTAGTCCACCGAAAACAAATGCAACAGCTCGTGATCTCTCCTCCACAGGTATGGATCTGCATAACCACCAAGGGAAAAATATCAGGAAGAAAGATATTAGCTAACATTGTTGGCTTTGTTGCCTTCTAACAGAAATTAGACCTTGAGAAAATGCATACAGAGCTAATTATACATGTAGCAGCAACAAAAAATTTCCATTAGACAATACATTGCATAGAGCATAATCCTGACAAACATCAAGCAAGCAATTTCATTAAATTCAGATAGGGAGCAGCACAATTGGACTCAAATGATGTAATGACCTAAGTTACCTATCTAATTTTGAAAGCAAACCAAGCATATCTAGCCAACCAAACTATGAATTTAAAGATGCATAGTTATGGACAAGGAATTAAAAGAATCTGCCAAAACATTTATGATACCACTTGGATTTACTTTAAGATATCACTAGCTCCGTGAATTGAGTGTATTTCAACAAAAACTTTCAACCCTTAATTTAATTTTTCTTTTTCTTAGAAGTGGTGTTGCGAGGCGCTTTGGATATGACATGTTATAGTATTAATATTGAGAAAATGACCAGCACAAAATCACATAGAAAATGAAAAACCTGCTAGCTATTGAACCACAATCAGTTGATGGCATATCACTAATTAAAAAACAAAAAACAAAAAAAAAAGTAGAAACCTTCACAAGACATGATTAACTAGAAAGGTTTCATGATTTTAAATTGATGTCAAAATAACAACAGGATTATTTAATTCATACCATATTAAGCTACTTTCTTACAATAAATATACCTGGCAATCAGATCTGTGGCAGCCGATGGTGAAACACCTTCACCTATTCCAACCTGAATTACAATGCAATTACATGCTCAATAATTAACAACTTAATATTGAGTATAATACAAGTTGAACTCAATTGAAAATCAATGAGGTAGCTCAAAGATTATTAACAAAACAAATTAAAATATTAAGAGTGGCATAACGTATCCAGCTAGAACGGGAATGAGGAAATCAAGTAATTACCATACCAATATTCTAGACAAAACTAGTCCTGGCATGTATCCAGCTAGAACAGGAATGAATGCTGTAGCCAACGACCAAGTCAAGACTCCAAATGCAAGAACTTGCCTGTATTTTAGAAGTACATACATCATACATGAGAATGAAATGACACATAGATCTCGATATTAGGGACCACACATGTGTAGAAAGAGTGTAAAGAATCACAAGAATGAGAGAACAATAACTAGGAAACAATCACTGGTATCAGTCAAATGTAAATAAAAAAAATGCTGTAACTCAGGTTTCATGGATACATTATGTAGAGGATGCAATAAACTGATATTTCCAGGATTCATGCATCAACTAAGACAGACAGCTTTTAGTTCTCTTATACCCCACCCCCCCCCCCCCCTCCCCCTCAAATTCTATATATTTCTACACTGTCAGGTCCGTTAGATGGGTATATAAGTATGTCTTCAGGGAACAACAAGACGATATTGTGTTATAGACTAAGTATGGGTGCTGTAAATATTGTAATAAATTGTAAGATGAAGAAGAAAGCTTGAGCATTTTTATTGAAACTAGCAAAAGGTTACAAAGATATATATAGCTTTAGGCTATAACTCTCAATGGTAGCTTGAGGCTACTAATCTCACATTCAAAATATCACTCAATTTTCTGCCTAACTTCCTACTGCTACCCTACTTCTCTTATATACTCAAGCACTACCCTAACATTAATGTATTTTGGCCCCATTATATTGGAGTATCTCAGGTCTGCTATTTCATGTTGCCTCCTCTACAAGTGGAATGTTAATTGCAATTGTCTCCTAGTGCATAGCTGTCCCCTCCTTTGTCTGAGTCTGCAAATTGTCTCTCATTGTTGGTTCATCACATATTGAACACATACAAGATAGCAAACGCAGAGTAGTGAGTATTTTACTAACACATAAACCAAGGACCTTGTTACCTATAAGCTTTTCATGCTCAAACTTCACAACCATTATGCATTGTATAATTGTTCAAGCACAACAATAAATCTGAAGGTGTGTCCAACTTATATTTATTAGTGATGCAGAGATTCTGTTATATCTCAATTCAAATAGGGTAAGGAAAGTTCTCATTTGCACAATGGTAGTTGATCCTTTACTTTAAGAAATGCCAGCTAGTTTATTGGTCACAATTACAAAGAGCTACTGGGCTACTGCATATATTCATTTTTCCCAATGGCAAAATTGACATCGGTAACCAAAATCTATTTTAAAATTCAGGGACAAGGTTGTAGTAAGTTAACCAAATACTAGATGCATAAGATAATAGTTTGGATAAAAACAATAAAACCACAGCAGGCATGCTCAATTGTTTGATAGTAGCAACAGTCACACAATGACTCATTAATCTTTTCAACTTGATGCGTGAAAGACAAAAAGGCTTACAAGAAGATCTTCATTTTTAAAGGGAATAATGAATGTAATTGGATACACAACCTATACCCTTTTCCAACATTTAGCAAGAAAAAGATACCATAAAAATCATCTGTGAGAGCAGATTCCACTATGTCTTATGCTAGGTTCCTCGAAAGCATTATGGTGTCTAATCAAGTAGTAAATATCTCTAGTACAATGAAAGTTTAGATCTAAACAGGTAGTTGCCTAGTTGGTGCAATAGAAACAGACAAATAGGCTCAAAATCTTTAATGTTCATTTTGAATAAGTGTACAAACTAATGGGAATGTTTACATAAAAGACTATACTCAACTTAGGGAGACTTACCCAGAGAATCATGGCGACACAAGTAGCATGTTTTAACCCTGGAAAGAGGGTGAAATAACCAGTAATTAAAAAGAATCGACGAAAAAAGATATTCGTCTACGTGGATGCATAATCTTTGACAATTGAGAGAAAATTTTATACTATTAATTTATCATGCAATATGTATTTTTTTTTTTTTTTTTTTTTTTGGTTACACTACCACCAGATCAACCAAATCCCCCTCAGCATATGAAAATCCATCATGTAACTAGGGCTTGTTGTGCACATGTCCAACCTCTAACTCTTATGAACTACTTCGTATTCAAAAAGTAGGCAACATCTTTTTTTTTCACAGTTCAAAGTGAATAAGGAACTAACCAGTAAAGCAAGAAGGCTCCCCCTTTGTTGTGCAAGAATTAAGAGAAACATAAATCTCAAGGGGACTAATAACCAAAGTACGCTGGAGAAAAAGATCAAATCTTCTTATAAAAAGACCTTGATTTCCCCAGACTACCATAAATTAAAGAATCAGCAAATCGGCTTTGAAGTACATGTGACTAAGGTTGCCAATTATCTGACCAATGAAAGACAAAAATAATGCCACTATTTGTTATGCAAATATCACATATTAATTGGCATTTTCAGCCTTCCATTTTCCATACTCCATAGTAAGCTATTACCAACCTGCCTCCGTATATTTTTGCAAGCCATCCTCCTGGCAACTGACTTAGTGCGTAACCCCAAAAGAAAGATGATTGTACCAATCCAGCCACTGATGAATTCCACCCAAACTGGTGTGACATTGGAATTATAGCCACACTCAAGTTCACCTATTGACATCAGATTAATTCTAAATGTAAGTATTCAGTCTGGTACAAAATACAGATGCACATAAGACATAAAATGCCTTAAAAACCAATTTCCCGATAGTTGATACAGCACACAATTCACTAAACTAGTATAATCAATTATACACAATCCCTTCCATCAAATGATTATTAACCACCATAACAACAGATTTTTTTGTATTAACTACTTAATACTTACTGCCACAGTGCCACTGATATCAGCAGGAACATTCTATGAATGAAGATGAGATTTTGGTTGATACGTTCTTTAACTTTGAATTGTATATTCTTTACGGAGTACATCATACAACCAGTACAGGTTTAATTGCTACCATTAAACTAAAAACTAAATGAAATGCAATGACAAACAACATTATGGCAAACACAAACCTCAAATTTCCAACAAAACCCACTTCCTACTAAGAATAATAACCTTAACATACACAAAACAACCCTACAAACCCAAATAACTTGAATTGCTTAACAACAATAAAAACAAAATCAATCAAT
Source organism: Chenopodium album (assembly GCF_948465745.1). NCBI lineage: Eukaryota > Viridiplantae > Streptophyta > Magnoliopsida > Caryophyllales > Amaranthaceae > Chenopodium > Chenopodium album. The sequence goes on along the minus strand of NC_137847.1, from coordinate 680,294 downwards.
CAATAAAAAATACCCAAAAATTTTAGTACCTTATCCATGTTACAAATGACAAAAGCTAAGGAAGTGGTGCCAATGAGCTTATATCTTTGAGGCAATTTCTTCCAAGGTGGCCAATTCCACTCAAAACCCTCCTCCTTCTCACTGCTATTGTGCTCAATTTCATCAACCAATGGTAGTGATTGATCAACATCATCTTCTACTCTTAATCTAGTGATGGTACTGCATACCCTTTTGCCCAAACATTCAATTTCTCTATTCTTAAAACTAGGAAACAATCTCAATTTCAAATGGGTTTTTGTGGGAAAATGGTGAAATAAATTATGAGGGTATTTAAGAATTGGTGTTTGGTAATTTTTGTTTCCTGGTTTTTGAGTAGTAAAGTTGCAAGCTTTATGAAGCTTAATGGTGAAATTCGCCATTGTTACAAGCTTTAAAGCTTTGATTCAGCTCCAAAACCAAATTCATATGACAGCGAAGTTCAAAAATGGTCTCAAAACTCTAAAGTTTGGGTAAAAAAACTCGTTTATTTGCTCGAAGAGAGAAAAATCAGAGGATGCTAGATTACCACGCAAAATTTGATACAAGGTTGTGATATTTTAGGGACCCACACCCATGGAAGAAGTGACAAATAAAAGTGTTCTCAACTTGTTTTTTTTTTTTTTTTTTTTTTTTTTGGTGAAAGAGAGGGGCAAGCCCCTAAGAAAGCAACACACAAACAAAACAGAAAACAAAAAGAAAAAGCAGGAAAAAAGAAAACAAAAGCTAAATAAACCTGGAAGCTAACATAATGCCATAGAGGCACAACTAAGCAACCTTATTTTGCGGCACCATACGAGGCAGAGCAACACCCCCCAAATCCTCCAATAAAACGGTCTGAAGGTCCTTCGGGACCGCCTCAAAGAGAGTAAACTTCGGTGTTGCATCCACACCATAATTCGCAAGCCAATCTGCTGCCCGATTAGCCTCACGAAAACAGTGTGAAATCTCAACTTCCCAATCTCTAGACGAAATCAGGGCTTTGCACTTGCGAATGATATGAATGTAAGGTGAGTTAGCAGGATTTTCATCCACCAACATTCCAGCAACAACTTCCGAATCCATCGAGAGTTGAATTCTCCTATGTCCTGCATCCCAAGCCACCATAAGACCACGCATCACTGCCATCAATTCTGCCTTAGTGCAGGAACAAATACCACAGTTAAGAGCAAAAGCTTCGAATAATTCACCACTACAGCCTCGGATTAACCCTCCTGCTCCAGCCCTTCCTGGGTTCCCCTTCGAAGCACCATCCGTGTTCAACTTAACCCACCCAACCTTAGGAGAATTCCACCGAATAAACATCAATTCTCTCTTGCGTTTCCCTCCCTTTTGCTGCATGAGAACCCTGTTATCCATTGCTTGCTTGATCAAACCAACCCTTGCGAAAATAAAAATCACCTGATCCACTGGAATACTAGGGGCCGGATTGAAAGCTCTCTCGTTTCTCCACCTCCATAACCACCAACAAGTCACCGCAAAGACTCGTGGTCACTCCTCACCTCTGATTTCATCCCCCTCAACAATGTTCTTCACGATCCAACTTAGAAAGGACAACGAGCTATCCTCAGCATTTAACTGAACCCCAAGCCTCTGCCATATTACACGAGCAGCAGGACACTTTCTCACTATATGCTCTGTATCTTCATCATTTGCCCCGCACATTTGACATCGAGGGTCTTCAGTTAGGTGTCGAATGAACCTATTTTTGTTAGTCATCAACCTATCTTGTGCTGCTAACCAAAGAAAAAATCTTATTCTTTGCGGAACAGGTAATCTCCAAATTGCCTTCCATTCTTGAAAAGCATTTGTCTCGACAGATTCTTCTTCCCTGATAATAGCAATAGCCGACTTGATTGAAAATCCCCCAGAAGGTGTACCCTTCCAAAACAATTCATCTACTGCCTCTTCATCTTCAACAACACAATGAGAAGAAATTTCCCCTAGGACCTGATCAGGCAAGTAATCAACAAATAATTCGAGTTTCCACCCCACATTGTAATCCCACATTTCATTAACTGTCATATCTTGGATTGGTAACGGAGGTTCTTGCGTTGCTAAGTCAATGAGAGGTTGAGAAGTAGCCCAACGATGGTGCCAAAAGAACGTGCGGTTTCCATTACCAACCGCCATATTCACTCCCTTTCTCACAATGTCAATGCTGCTCAAAATACCCTTCCAAGTGCTCGAGGCATTAGGCTTTCCTTGAAACATATCCAGATCACATCGATGGTCGCAATACTTAGCACGCAAGATTCTCGACCACAAGGCAGTTGGTTCTGCTAGAAGTCGCCAGCCTAATTTAGCCAAAAAGGCTTTATTAGCATCTCTCATGGAATTAAATCCTAGCCCTCCAACTTCTTTCGGCTTAGTAATTTTATCCCAAGCAACCAAATGCACTTTTCGTTTACCTTCACTCTCACCCCACAAAAAATTACGGTTTTTCCTATCTATCTCATCACAAGTTGAGCGAGGTAACTTTGTTGATTGCATAGTATAGAAGGGGATGGTGCTCAAGGTGGATTGAATCAAGGTTGCACGCCCCGCAATTGAAAGAGTTTTAGCCTTCCACCCCGCTAATTTTCCATTCACTTTGTCCACAAGATATTAATACTCCCTTTTCGAAGTTCGACCATTTATCGTGGGCACACCCAAGTACTTTCCAAAATCGTCAGTTCGATCCATACCCAACACTTCACACACCTTGTCCCTTGTGTCAAAGTTAGTGTTATTCGAAAAATAAATCTTTGATTTCTCAACACTGACTTTACTACCAGACGCTGCACAAAATTGCTCTAAACAATGCTTCATGACAGCATCCTTCTCCTCCGATGCTTCGCAAAACAAAATTAAATCATCGGCGAAAGCGAGGTTAGAAATTTGAGGGCCATCGAAACTAGCTTTCACCGGCTTCCAACTCCCCAACTTAACTTCTCTCTCAATTAAATGAACCAACCTCTCCATACAAATAACATATAAATATGGAGAGAGGGGATCACCTTGTCGTATGCCTCTAGTCGGAGAAAAGGCCTCTAAGGGTTCACCATTCCACAGGATTTGCAGCTTAGCCGATGTAATGCATTGCATGGTCAAGTCAACCATAAGTTGAGGAAGTCTAAGTTCCATCAAAGATTCTCTAATGAACTTCCATCGGAGTCTATCATAGGCTTTCTCAAAATCGATCTTCACCGCCATATAACCAATTTTGCCTTGCTTTCTCCTCATAGAGTGAAGCATCTCTTGTACTATTATCACATTATCAGTAATTTGCCGTTTAGGGACAAAGCTACACTGCGTGGGAGAGATAAGGGTAGGTAAAATCGGTTTGAGCCTATTAACAATTACCTTAGTCACGATTTTATAGGTAATGTTGCAAAGCCCAATAGGCCTAAATTGATTAGCCTTCTCCGGTATGTCAATCTTCGGGATGAGCACCAAAAATGCATCATTTAAACCCTCCGGGAACTCCTTGCCTTCCAACACATTTTTTACCAGACTTACCAAACTCGGACTCACAAGATCCCAAAACTTTTGATAAAAGAGGGGTTGAAAGCCGTCCGGTCCAGGCGCTTTGAAAGGTTGCATACTCTTTAGGGCTCTCTGAACTTCACTAGAGCTAAAAGGCCGAGTCAAAGTTTCCATATCCGAGCTTGCTATTTCTGGAAAGTAATCCCAACGCAAACTCGTATCGACATATCCTTGAACCTCCTCTTGAAACAGCTTTCGCCAATAATTAACTACCAATTGCTGCACACGATCATGATCAGTTTCCCAATCCCCTGCATTGTTCTTCAGAGTCTCGATCCTATTCCTCTTTCGACGAATCACTGTGGACAAGTGAAATTATCGCGTATTTCTATCACCATCACAAATCGCATCAGCTCTTGATTTTTGGAACCAAAGTAGCTCCTCCGCATTGAGAACATCCTCCATTTGCTGTCGAAGCTAAGCCTCAAGGGAAATTAGATGTTTTTGACGCCCTTTTGAGAGTTCAATTTGAATGCCCTCTAATCTCGCCCATAACTCAGATTTCTTGCGGAATATGTTATAGAATTCCTCCTTATTCCACTTATCTAGCAGGTCTGCAAACTTTCGCAAGAAAGGCACTAATGGAGTATCACTTCTCCAATTCGAATGCACGAATTCCTCAAATTTCTGATGAGTTAACCAAGCTGCTTGAAAACGGAAAGGCTTCAAAACTTTTAGGATTGGAGCGAACCCCGAAGTGCTGATCAGAATTGGGCAGTGATCCGAGATTGATTTTGGGAGATTGCGCACTGCTCCTTCATCGAATCTCAACCTCCAAGCATCGTTAGCTACACCCTTATCTAATCTAGCAGATTTAAACGTATCCGGAGTCAAACCATGAAACCAGGTGTGGGCCGGGCCTGAACAACCCAAGTCGATCAAACCATTATTCTCTACCCAATTAGTAAAATTTCTACACCTTCTCTGCATCTCAGAACCACCAACTCCATTCCTCTCAACCATCGACATCGTCTCATTGAAGTCACCTGCAAGAAGCCAGGGACCAGAGTATGCATCTTTTATTCTTTCCAACTCCTCCCAAAGTTCACTTCTCAGATTGCTTCCCGGGCTTGCATAAATTGCTGAAAAGAGCCAAGGGTCTTCGCCTGCCTTTTTCAACTCCACAGTTAAGTGTTGAGTGTGTTCTCCGTAGACAGAAACAGAGATCCTATCCATCCTCCAGAAAAGCCAAATACCTCCTCGAAATCCTTGCGCCTCCACTCGACGCTGACCTGAGAAACCAATCTTATTGCAGATTTGTTGAGCATTCTCACCACTCATATGAGTTTCAATTAAAACTAAGATTGTCGGATCATTAATTCTCACTAGTTCCTTAATGATAGACAATTTATTTCCAACACCCTGAACATTCCAGCTTAAAATCTTAATTGACATATTAAACTCTGGGAAATTTGGGTATCTATCCCTCACGTTCATCGGAACATCAGGCATCAAGCTTAGGAAAGCTTGTCGGAGCGCCTTCATTGGCCCCTCTGTTTCTATCGGCAGAGTGAAATTCGCCATCATGCTTGGAGGGTCGTGTTCCGGTTGGATGTACATATCCACCTGAATCGTCGCCTTGTTTGCCACAGGGTGCACAACTATCAAGTATGGCCCCTCCGTCTGGTAATCCACAAACATCTCGAAGCTCGGGGGAATCCTCATCTCCATTGTTACAGGGACTTGCAACGGGTTCATGGTGAGAAGATTTCAAGTTCGAGAGAATACGGTTTTCCTTGCCTTTGCTTCCAATCAACTTAGCATAAGGTGAAGCCGAGTCCGATTTTTTGAAGCTATTTTTAGAAACAGAATAATTATTCTTATTAGTCAAAGGGAGTCTATTATCTTTTCCTAATTTCTCAACAGAATTCGAAAAGATATTATTCTCCTTAATTCCCTTGTCAATATCTCCAATAAAATGATTATTATTTTTAAAATTCTATCCTTGACTAAATCAACATGATTTCCCCGAATCAAATCATTCACTTCCAAATCTTCAAGATTCTGGTCAACATTCATGACATCTTCCCTATTCTTAGTTTCCAAATTCACAACAGAATTATCTCCTTGCATAATTACTCCAGAATTATCTTCCACCATAATTACTTCCAAATTATCACCTTCCAAAATTGCCTCTTCAGTTCGAAAATTTTCCTTGTTTGTCTCAACAACCTCCGCAGGATTTTCCTCTGCTCCTGAAAATTCTCCTTTGCCATTAGGAACTTTCTTCCAAATTTTATTCTTTCCATCCTTGACTATTGTTGACTGACGTTGTTCAGTTGAATTCTCCATTATGCCCTCCTCTGCACCAAGGATTGCAAATCTAGACCCACTGTTGCTGCTCTTTCCCACCTGAATGCTATTTTTTGTAGCAGGTTTCCCTGTTTCTTTGTTTGCTTGAGCACTTTGTTTTGGCTTCGAAGGAACTTGGGGTTTCATAGTACTTTCTGACTTAGACTTAGGATTATTCCTCCTACTTGGCTTCTGGACAAGCATCCAAGCTCCATATTTATCACTAGTCTCAGGACGTTTCCCTTGCACTTGGCTTTTATCGAACACTCCTCTATTGATATCAACCCAAGGAGCACCAACCTCTGGTTGTTCCTGTCCCCTCCGATCATTAGCAGTTCTGAAAGCAGGGCAACCTTCATCCTTATGACCCAAACGACCACACTTGAAGCAAATCATCCTAAGACCTTCATATTGGACACGTCATACTCTCCCATTTAACTTAAATTTAGACAGTAATGGCTTAGTAAGATCCACCTCGATACAAAAACGAACATACTGTCCTCTGTCCTTCGATTCAGTGTTTCTGTCAATCTTAATGACTTTGCCAATATTTGACCCAATCTTAAACAAGAACTCCCTGTCAAAATACTCAACTGAGAGCTGTGGAATACGAACCCAGGCCGTTAACTTCTTAATAGGTTCTTAATCAGAGACAAAATTAGGAACCCATTTTCGAATGGTCAGGTAGCTATCCCCTATCATCCACGGACCCTCAGTCATCACAAACTCATAATCATCTCTATTATTGAACCTAACAACATAATAAGCATGTCCCACATCTGTCAAGGCAATCTCACCTTTCAAACTCCATTTTAATCTTAGTCTCTTCATGAGAACTTCATAGCTCAGACGCCTATCAAAAAGCTTGATGATAATAACATCTCTCCAAGGGCGACACAGCCTCATTTTTTCCTCTTTTGTCAGATAAATAACAGGACAACTTTCATCATCCGATTCACAATCCAACGGCACATACCAACTGTTTCTGGAACAACGGAGCAGTCCTCCATTGCAGCATCACCAGAAGAGAATTCTTCAATTGCATCCCCATTCAGTTCTAAATCTGATTGGGTTCGTTTGCATTTTTTATTAGATCTCTGTAAAAGATCATTTTCCTCAGAGGACAGACTTTTTTCTCTCTCGCTCTCACTCGACATATTTCAAGTACCAAGTATGTAAGTGTTCTCAACTTGTTCAACCCCAGAAATATTCGACAAAGGATTAAAATGAGGAAAAAAAATGTAAATAACCATCCATTAAAATACCTAAAATTAATTTTACCATTTTATTTATTTATTTATTTTAAAATAACTACTCTTTAAAAAATTACTACTCCCTCCGTTCCTCAATACAATGCCTCTTTTGAGCATTTATTCCTCACATAATAAAGAGAAAGAGGCATTGTATTAAGGGACGGAAGGAGTATAAAATTATCATCCCAAAAGTTTTATATAGTGCGCACGTAGCTAGCCATATGCGAAACTGTTTTGATTTGGCCTTACATCACAAATTTGGTTGTTAGCAATAATGAGAAGATATGTAAACAAATGTCCACACACTATTCTTAAGAGTTAAGAAAAAAATTATCATAAATAAGGGTAAATAATAAATATTTTAGAGGGTATAATTGTCCAATCACTATTGATTAAAAAAAAAACTTGTACATAATTAATGAGGGCATATATATAAATACACATTTGAAGGGTATAATTGGCATTACACTATTCATAAGAGTAACCTCGTACTTTTTATAAGGTAGGGATTTGTATTAGGACTTTCTATTTCATATTTTCATAGTATAAATTAATATGTGTCACAGATAACAATATGCATGCTTATTTTAACAATATGCAATTTTAATTCTGTTTTGTGGTCTCATGTAAAAAGAGATGGGAATAATGTTGCCCATTATCTTGCTAAGATCGTTCCTAATGGTGTCGAACAAGTTTGGGTGGATCATTTCCCTAGGGAGGTATCCCCGTATGTATTCTCGGACACTTTGTCCCTTGATTAATAATATTGTTCGGTGATTTGTCTCAAAAAAAAAAAAATTTAAACCAATTTCTTTTTTCACAAATAAAAAATCTCTAAACCTGATACGGAGTACTAAGTTTCATTAGAAAATCTTAGAGATGCTCTATTATACTTACACATTAAAAATTACTCTTAATAAAAATTACAACAATATTAAATTGATTTAAAATCCTCAAAATCTTATATTTGGAGTAATTTGTGGTTGGTGCACCCGGGTGGTGCACCCAAAAGAACATTTAATATATTTAAAAGAACATGGGTAAAAAATGAACATGTTTTTATTTTATTGCAACTGCAAATCTATCACTTTCTTCTCCTGCAATTTCTCACTCCTCTTTCCCTTCCTATCACTCTCTTTCTTGCTGCCAATTTTCTCTCTCCTTTACACCATTGTTTTCATCTAAGAATTTCAATGAAGTTCTCAAACTGGTCTCATTTTGCTTCAATCTTATAATACTGGTACTTCTTCTACTTTTTGGGTAAAAACCATTTCCAAAGTACTAATTTTCTCTCTCTAGAACTTTACTCTCTATCTTTTTCTATTTTTTCAAAAAAAAAATCAAAATAGCAAAATTGTTCATCTTCAAAGTGAAACCCAAGAAAAAAATTGAACTTGTTTCAACAATTCAACCTTCAAACTTGAACAAATGGTGGATTCAAGTAAAATGTAAGTATAAAGTTTGTACATGCAAATTATTTTCATCAATAATTTTAAAGTCAAAGTGTTTAATTTTGTGAATTTGGGGTTTTTTAAAAAAAATAAAAATAAAATAAAGCTATGAAGTACGAGTTGTTCAAAAAAGAACAATTGGAGGAGAAAGAAGAATAGTAACGAATTGAAGCCAGCTGGAAGATAACCAAGCAAGGTTAATTTTTCAAACACTAGCTTGTTCTTTTTCAAACAGTAACATGTTCTTTTTATTCCATGTTCTTTAAAATATGCCTAATGTTCTTTTCGGAGGCCATGTTCTTTGTCAAACACAAACATGTTATTTTGTTGAAGATTATTATGCATGTTCTTTTTCAAATACTAGCATGTTCTTTTTCAAACACTAGCTTGTTCTTTTTTCAAACACTAACATGTTCTTTAAAATATGTCTAATGTTCTTTTCGGAGGTCATGTTCTTTGTCAAACACAAACATGTTCTTTTGTTGAACACTATTATACATGTTCCTTTTTCAAATATTAGCTTGTTCTTTTTCAAACACTCGTATGTTCTTTTTTTTTTTTTTTCCTCATGTTCTTTAAAATAAGCCTAATGTTCTTTACGAGTGCACCATGTGCATGGTGCACCCGGGTGCACTATACTATTTTCATTTATATAAACCTCTAAGTTTAGCTTTTTTAATCACAAAATTCACAAATATAATACTAACGATGGAGATTGTGAAAATCCCTCCTGCAGTTGACGCCCTTGATGGACCGTAAATCTTCTACCTCTCTTCTTTCTCCTTTAAATTAATTTCCTTTCAATTTTATTTTATTTTTTTCTCATATGATCTTATCAAATTTTAATGTGGAAAATAAATTACCTAAATTTTATCGATTTAATTAATGTTTTTTCAGAGATGCTCTAATGGATGCTTTGTCTTCTTTAAAGGAAAGTGTCGTACACCCCTCACAGTAAGTGTTAATTTCTTGAGTGCATATTGTTAATCTTGGAACAATTTTAGCATAATGTTAATCTTGGAATTATTCTAAATATTCAGTTTTAATTTATATTATAACATGGAAAAGTTGAAATTTTATATACCGAAAATTATCTTTATATTTTCTTTTGTGTATTTTCAGTGTCAATTTTATTCGTCGTGATAAACCAAAATCTAAAAGGTACGTTTTATTGCAAGCTAACGATGCTTTTATTTGTATATTCTCATCGGTAAAATTTTTGAATCCTTTAGAATAATTTATACTTCGTATTATGTTTTAATTGATCAACTTTTATGCTCATTAATGGTGTATACCTTTGACCATTGATACCATTAATTATATTACGTGTTAAAAAAAATTATCAATCATTCTTTATTTGATGATACTTTGATGATTTGCAGTGATACAAAAGACATGGATTATAATGAAATTTCTCGTGAAAGGGTTCAAGTGGCGCTGGACTATTACAATTCAAATCACAAGGTTTTCTTTGCTTGATCTTTTCTCTGTTTTTTTTGCATATTTGTATTTTCTTAGCTAATAATGTGGTGATATATATTCTTTTTGTTTCAAATGTATTTAGGATGATGCTGATTATGAGTGTGTAAAGATTGTTTCCCAAAGTCCATATAAGGCTATGGCACAGCACTATGCTTTTGGTTTTCATATGAACTTCTTTGCTCGTAAAAAAGACGGTGATTCTTCTCCAGTGCTGTTTTATGCCGATCTTTTATCTTCTCCTTCATATGAAGAAGATGAGATTGAGTGTTGTATCCTGAATCCTAGTCCGATTTCTTTTGGTAAGTTTTCAAGGGTATATCCTCGGAACTTATTAAACCTTATTAAAACTTAGTTCAGTTGTAATCTAAACTTGGCTAACCCTTTCTCTTTGTTATTAGATTGTAACATGTCTTAAGGACTAAAATGGCTTTCTTGTGCATCTTTCTTCAGATGAGTTTCGCCCCAATGGTGTTGGTATTGGTTCATCGGTTTACCATCCTTCATATGTAATAAGATGTGGGTATTGCGAGGATATGGATAAGGTGATGGCTAAGTATGAACTTGACAGCGATGATAGTGATGATGGTATTGATATGTTCTGATCTAGGAGTATCATTTATATCTAAGTTTGCTGTTTATATGTTAGTGTTGTGAGGATGTATTAAGTACTTGTTTAGCACTTGCTAGTACCTATGAAAGCTATATCATTCATATATGTGATGCCCAAAACTTATCTAGCATTTGTTTCTGAGTTTGCAAAGAGTGACTGACTGCTATGTTAAATAGCGTCTAATGTTCATCTTTCATCCTCGAAAGATAACATCACGGTCATCATCTACATCTTCCTAATGGATTAGATACTTTGTTAAGAACTGAACTTAACACCATTCCTATTTATAGGTCAAAATTATACATGCCTCTGCATTAAGAGATAATCAATTTTTGCAATAGTATTTGAAATTGCTTCAAAAGGGCATAAGACAGGTATAGTTTTTGATAAAATTTTGATGCTATGATTTATTAAAATCTAAGCACAATCAATAGACCATAGGTCAAAGTTTTATGACCTATGCAAAGAACAAAAGCAGATGAAATCCATTTCGATTTCACCACTAAGACTATTCCTAATACCTTAAAAAACTTATTTATGAATTTTATGATAAACCAATTATTACAAGATGAACACCATTCTGGTTCCACCTTTTTATTTGCAAGCAGGAAGAATGATGTAAGGCATGTGAACAAATACAATCGAGAAAGGTCCTACAACTATCGGCTCTGATGAGTTAACATGTAAAGGAGTTAAGGAAGGTATTTCTCCTGATGAACTCACACCCAAAACCTCTCCATTAAGAAGCATTGTTTGGCTCTGCAAGTCGCCATCTTTTGCTGTCAAATGATACTCGGCTCTTACTCTTTCTGTTGCTTCTTTCTGATGCCACTTAATCGCTCTATTCTTGTGGATATGTGGATGCTTGTTTAGAAGACTCCAAGTTCCATTGAAGCCTACATTCGCTTCAACGGTTGTATTTCCATCTAGGTTGATAAACAGCAGCATTACCCCTTGCTGCAGATAAAATAAAAACATCACTTAATCATCCATTTGTAAGGTAAATGGTGTTGAACTGTTGATCTTTCATGAAATTAATTTTTGTAAGAGTTTTAACTTACAGATACTTTTGAACAATGAGCATACGTTCGGATTTTCTTAGTCCCGGAAAAACTTGTTGATAGCACATTTCTTCCCATCAGTCTATGCCACAGAAGGGCACTGCAGAAAGAAAAATAACCAACCATCAAATCAGAGTTTTTACCATATCTTGGAACTTTGTAATGATCTGTTTTCAAACACACAAACCTGTAATAGTCAGGATTAGGAACAAAGGTAGTGGTGTTGAGCAAGCCGTAGTTTCCTCCAATCAGAGTTTGTCTACAATATGTTTTCGTATCAAAAGTTGATGACATTCCAAGCTGATCTAAATACCTGTTTTTAACATCAAATCTATCAGGTTTTTCTGTCAAGCATAGGAAAAACTCACAAACAAAGAACTGGTGTATGCAGTATTTAACGATTACATACCAGAAACTGAACACGAATGCATTAGTAACATGGTTATGACCGCTGTTATAAGCACCTCCTGCTTCCCCGACCCATGAAACTGCAGAAGTCCCAGAACTCCTGAGAATGTTCTGTAGCCTTCTAAATGTATCAGCCTCTCCATCGAGATATGATGGATTGAGGATCTTATCAATAAGGTGTGTATCAACTCCTACAAATTCATCAAAATGCAATGAATTCAGTTTCTGTCCTATGATCTTAGGAAACAATAATTGTTTAAACAGATTGATGAAATGTGAAATACCTGGCCCTAGGTTGTATATATGGTGTGTCATAACATCAAGGTTGTTGTGTGTTTTATTAATGAATTCTGTAAACCAGTTTTGATCAAAGAAACCTCCAGGTGCTATGACAAGAGGCTTAGAATTGTTCGCCTTGTAAACTTCTTCCAGCATATTTTTCAGAGAAATCAGATCAGATGCATACTGAGCTGCAGAAACTCGAGTTCCAACTCCGCTTCCACTTAGCTCATTTCCTGCCAGACAGAAGGATATTAAAACTCAAAGAACATAATACACAAACTCACTAACTTCCAATATTATAACATTTGGAATATATACAAGTTGAAATATGTGGATCACCTAGCTCCCAGCCATGGATATCATAGCCCTTTTCGACTGTATAACGAACAAGAGATTTGGCATTTGAAGGATCCCAAGCACCAGTAGCTGAGCCATCAGACTGAATGGTTCTTCCAGCAAGAGCATTTAAACCAAAAACAATCAATGCCCTGAAAACGAACGAAGAAAGTTCAATTATGTGTGATAAAAAATGCTTAACTAACAATCAAAGCTGTTAATCACGGTACATTTACAAGTGATGAGATCAAACAGGATTTTTTTTTTTTTTTTTATATTTACCCTGCTTTTTCGAAGAAGGCGTTTAGTTCATCCCATCGCTTCATTGGTAAGCATCCAGGAGTAAAACCAAACATTTCTGTGCTTCTATTGCTAAACTGATTACATGGTAGTTTAGAATCTTTGCTTTCATAAATCACTTTATCTTGCAAAGTACCACCAAGCCTAATCTTCAAAGGCGAAAAGGCTGCATTATTAACATTTTTAAGTAAGGAATTTCATCTATACAACTTTATATGTAAAAACACATGACACCATGCTAAACACTTGACCATCCAATACAAATCATATGAACACTTGACACCATTTTGAGCCAAATATGCTTATAAAATGCATAAAATAGCCGAGTCAAACACTTAAACGGACACACACTCATGTCCCACCCTGATAGTCAAAGTCTGATTAACACAGTAAATGCAATTGTCGAAACTACTCAACATAAGTTAAGATAGTATATTACACACCTTGTATTGCTTTTAAAAATATTTGATTGCTGAGATCCTGCACATAAAATTCATAAACCAACATAAATTTCAAGAATGTACAAACAGATCAAAAATAAAACATTCTAGCCAAAAAATTAACTTATTTTTATTCACTTGAAAACATAATTTTCAAACAAAAATTCAAGATAAATATACTAAAAACTCCACAATTTTCAATTTTTAATTTACAACCAGTTGTGCCTTGAGCATGGTACAACCAAGGCTATTTTTCGCCCATATACTAACAGATTATATGGTAAAAATCCTGCTGAATCACAATGTAATACAACTAGAACAAAATTTTCAACAAAAAAAAAGCTCAAAGTTCATATTTTGATATTCAACAAGAGTTGCAAAGAAAAATTACCAGATTAAGGAGAGAAGCATGATCCCAAGCACAAGTACCATAATCACATTTCTCAGGAGGCCACCAATCTAAAGTAGCACAAATAAAATCTTCATCAATTTTACCAATGGCATTTCTTCCATCAATAAAAAATGTTCCTTTTTCACTCTTTCTTCCTAAAACTGAGCTTGAACTTACTAAAACTAAGTTTAAGCTCAGAAAATACACCAAAATACACATACCCATTACATAAATCTGAGTACCCATTTCAGATTTTTATTTTCCCACCAAAAATATCCCAGATTTATGTGTTTTTCACCTATTAACAAGCATTATTTATGCAGCTTTTTTTTTTCTTTCTTTTTATTTTTTGGAGTAAAATGGGGAAGAAAGTAAGGAGTGTGGGAAACAGGTGGGAGCTGAATTTTAAAGAGGGAGAGAGAGAGAGAGAGAGAGAGAGAGAGAGAGAAGAGAGAGGGGGAAGAAGAGGATTAAAGAGGTGGGAATTTGGAGGTATTCAAGTTATGTCTATTCTCTTTATTTTTATAAGTTTTTACTTTCAAGTAAAAAATAAGTTTTTGATTAACAATCAAGTTTAGTCCTTTTTAATATTTTAAAATTAAAAATAGAGGATAAATCTAACGGGTTTGACATCACTATGTTTTGATCTATATATTTTCAAAAGAACGTATATCTATAGAAATTACTAACTACAATTATTACAGATTTCGCATGTCTATTGGTATATTGGTTATTATGGCATGGTATCCCTTGATATCTTGATTATTATAGTACGGAGTACCCTTTATTAATACTGGGTGTGTGATATTATCAATGTGTATCTTAATATTTTCGATTTATATATCTTAGTGATCACGTGAGACTTTGATACTTATTTTTAAGGCAATAATAATTGTATCAAGTCATTAATAGCTTTCTAACACGTTCTATTATCAACAATATTATTTAATTTATTAATTTCTTTTTAATTGATACGTACATTTATTTATTTTTTTAAAAAATACCTAATCGAACATTTATTTCTTTAGGTGCAATGCGTGAATTTTTGCAAAATAATATCTCCAATTTCTATTAAGAAATTTATTTTAATACTTTTCAAGGTCAAAACATGTCATATAAGAAGAAATAAACAAAGAAATTATATAATAGGCAATAAAAATTAGTCGTACTCTTTAAAGTCAATTCAACAACAACAACAACAACAACAACAATAATAGTACAAGAAGAAAATTTTAAAGCTTTATACTCATGGATGTTATTGGCTTTATGAACCAATAATCTAGCTAATCCATTGCTCTTGCAAATTGCAATAATGCTCACTTTTTCTTGTCAATTTTAACTCTTTCCATCAAAATTATTTTGGGTCTTCCTCAGTGCCTTTTATTTTCATTCTCTCAATCATTCACCTTCTATATTGATGCATACACAAGTAAAAATCTCACGTTTTCAAGCCAATGAACTCATTTTCATTACCAAAATTTAATTTAAGATAGTGAATTCAGTAACGTCACTTATTAATTTACCAAAAGTTTATACTTACATCATCATATACATTCAGATGTTACAATCTCACAAATAATACCCAAAGTTGCAAATAATAAAAATCGGAGGTAGGCCTTGTTTGGCAATTGGTTGCTGGCTGTTGGCTGTCGGCTGGTTTCATTGGCTGGTTTGACTGGCTGTTTGTATTGGCTTTTTTGTTGGCTATTTGACTTTTTATTAATCTAAAAACATGTTTGGTAAAATTGGTTGTTGGATGTTATTAGTAACTTAGGTAGCCAAAAGCTACTCTAAGTAGCTTTTTTATTTTGGCTTAAAAGCTAGCTTTTCAGCTGGCTGAAAAAGTAATTTATCAAACACAAATTTTGGATGTTTGATCAAATGAAAAAGCCAAAAGTCAATCAAAAAGCCAATGAAAAGCCGTTTACCAAATAAGTCCGTAGTATATTATTAGATACAACTCACTGTAAACTTCTAAACATCATTTTTATACGGAGTATTAAGAATTAAGAAAGTAATTCGTACAAAGTAATTTTTAAGTTTATGCTAGACTGCTGTGTTACTCCATGTTAGAAAGCAAGTTAGTTGAAAGTGGGCCTTTTGCATCTCTGGTTCCTTAAGAAAGTAGTAAATCAACTGTTTCCTTTATGCAACTCTGTTATTTCACAAAGGACCACAACTCTTCTTGGGCACATTTTTTGTTGTTTTACACTAGTACTAGTTTTGGCGGGAAGATCATGGTGGGACACCAATTAAATTTAAACGCCTTATTTGATTGTCAATCTTAAATAGTGATAATGAAAATAATGTTTATAAGTATTTACACCCGCTAGAAAAAGAAGGGACATGACACAGTAAATGTATCATATAAATTTTTCTATACCTATGTACTAATAAGCTACTAGCTTAGAGCCTTAGAATAGTTCTTACTGCTCTACTTTTAAACTACCACTCCGTATCTCTCTAACATTTATACATAGAGAAGACTTTATTTTTTCAAACTATGAGAATTTATGGATCAAGATAATTATTACTCTTACATCCAACATTTTTTACTAATCAAATATAATTATACAAGGTTTATATACAGTACTCTGTACTTGACCACAATCCTTCAATAAGAAGTACTAGATTATATGAGTGCATAGTTCGTACGCTTAGGTAAGGTTTCCACTACTATTTTATCAACCAAATACAGTAAGTTTAATGCAAAGTAAAATAAAAAAAATATATACTAGTATATCGAACGTATTAATAAAGGAGGTGGGGGCGGCCGGGCGGGTAGCAACTTGGCTCCACAACCCAAGATCCAAACAATATCCTGAAAAAAAACGTATTAATATGATTTTTTTTTTTTAGGGGAAAAAAAAGTAAAGTATGAGTGTATGACCCAATAACAAAAAGTAGAACTTTCCTTCCCCCACATGAAATCTGTAAAGTGAAATAGATCTTCTTAATCTGATAGGAGTATAAAATTCTAAATATAGATTTAGTTTCTAGCCTTTCTACTGCGTACTCATAATTATTTTTTTGTTACAATAAAAAAAAAAAAAAAAAATTGATGGGTACATCACTTCTCATTTTTAATTTCTCCCTTTTTTTTTTTTTTTTTATTACTCCATCCGGTTCATTCTTTGGGTTAATCCGAATTCGGAGATCATTGTTAGGTTCCAATCCCCTCCCAATTGTTGTTGTGGGGGATCGAACACGGTCCTCCCTATCAAGTTTGTCATTGTAATTTAAAATGTGGTATTATGAATATGGACTATGGTAGATGCTTGGATGAAAAATTATTCGTAATTAGTAATTAATCTCCTTTTAATTTCGATTGCTTTTTACATGTTATTCAGTATTGTTAAAGACATGTAAACTCGTATTCTTTACGTAATATTTTACTCTATTCAATTCCTTTTTCTAAAACTAAATGTCAATTAAGTTAATACACTTAAAAAACGGAAGGAGTAAAACTTAATGTAGTTTATCTAGCCGGTGGGCCAAGGAAAATAGATATGTAGTTAAAAATTAAGCTTTGAAGACAGTGTTTCTGACCTTGTTAAGGTCACCAATGCATGGTATGATCAACTGCTACATATCATTGATTGGAATAAAGAGTTGAATTAATGATTTATAGTACTCCAAATCTGGCAATGGTCAAATGCCTTAAGACCACAAATATTGGGCCCCAAAATAAAACCTAATTATATTACTATATGGTCTTATGAAGTGTATAAAATAATACTAGTACTATTTGGACTGTTGTTAGCAACTTCAAAGAGATTATAATGTTTATTCAAATCCTTAATTTATTAGTTTAATTCCTCTAAACAAGTATTCTGTTTTGGGATAATAGATTGAATTATTCCCATGTTTAACAAAACCATATTGGGTTAACTAGTGTATAGTGACATATTATAAACGGAATATTAATGTCATTAAGCTAACCTACCAAAAAAAATTTATACTTCATTATTGCTCCTACCTTATATCTGGGAATTATTGGTATATTATTCAAATTAAATGTTGGATCTTGGAGTCTTTCATTTAATCACATTTTGGTGGGTGTGTTTGAGTTGTTAGATCTAATAGTTGAAATTACAATATAAGTTTCTTAGAAAATACGGAGTAAGTACGTACACAAAATCTTCAACTTAATATTATAAAGAACATCTTGTTCATACATACATTTCTAAGTAAGGCTGCTAATCGTATATTCAACTAATGAAATTTTATGGTGAATATATATATTTCACTTGGTTGTTAGAAATAGATAAAATGTTTTCATATGTGTATATATATTTATATTACGGTAAAATAAACTACAATCTTATGATACACTTGATAAAGTTAAAAGGAAAAAAAATCATGCTCATGTACACGTAATTTCTAATGAACTTAAATCATGTGGTTTGATTGAAGAGTGCTTTTTCATTCTTTTATTTTCCTAAAGAAGTTCTCAATAATGAGTATATATAAAATTTCTTTATACATCCATATACAATTATACATGAATGAATCAAGTTGCACTTGGTTGGCTTGAACTAAAGTAGTATAGATTTATTTGGAAACAAAAAAGAAAAAGTAATCTTATATCCCAAATTAGACTACACTTTATGTGAATCAAATCACAAAATTATAAAAAATGGTACAAATCATGTGGATCAGGTAAGCACTTATTGAAGACAGATCATCTAAATTTTGGAGTCTAAAATTGATGGGAGTTTAAAGAATACTCTCATGTGTTGTTTGGTGGATAGAAGTTGGAAGTTTAACCTAACTTTACCAACCAATTGGATTCAGTTTTTTATTATGCTTGCCCTTTAATTTGCTTATACCAACCTCAATTTTTGTGCTTTGATTTGATTTTTACTTCTCTATTAACAAGATATTAATTAACGTCAACCTTACTAAAATTATTACTCATAAAGTATTTGACTTCATTGGGGGTTCGGTTATTTGAGTTACGTTTTCTTAAACTCAAAAAAAAAACTTTATATATTTATGCTTGTCATTTATTTTTATTATTTTTATTTTTTCTTTGCTTGTTTTGTCAATGTATAGTTTTAATCTTTAACTTTATGTGTAACAAATTAAGATTATAAAACAAAAAAATTATTATCGAGACAATTTACTAGGATTTACAAAAAACAACTACATTTTTCGTATGTATATACACCATATCACAAAAGATTATCAAAAAGGAATGTGTATATAGAGTTAAAGTCTAAACGTATCAACGGCAAATTAAAGAAACAAAAAAATACTGTACTCGATATATATATAGAATTTAGACAATAAATTGAATAAAACATTAAAATCAACCTAATTTGAAAGTATATATATATATATATATATATATATATATATATATATATATATATATATATATATATATATATATATTTATATATATATGACAAAAGCTTCTAATACTACGTAATTTTAATGTGTACTCAATAAATAATTTCTAAAATTGACAGTCTTTATCCAGCAGCAAAGTACAATTGTATTTGTTGAACAGGCCCACTAAGCAAAACCACACATTATGTTGAGTCAAATATATATCACCTAGACCAAATGAATGCATAATTACACATTTCTTTGTCATCTCTAGATAAAGTTTTACTAGATTTTAAACACTTTTTTCTTAAAAAGTTGCTGATCTAAAACGTAAAGAATTAGATGCTTGAACCAAATGCATGTTATTACTCAAAAAAAGCATTGCTTTTACAGGTTAAAAATGAAATTTTTATCAATCTTTACAAACTAAGATGAATACTAATTAGCTAAAGTTAATCAAAAAGTGAGCATATAACGTTTTATTTAAGGTACAAAGTATTTAATTAACTTAAATTACCTAATGGAGAAAAACATCTAATGTATTATAAAGTTGTATCCATCATTTTATATGGATCTATAATGAAATATGCAAGTGAATTAGTAACACGTTTTACAAAACTTAAAAGTGAGACAAAGTTTTGTATTCTAACAAATATATCCAATGTATTTGTTTTCTAACAAATATATCCAATATCATATTACCATTTTGTCATAGATATAACAAAGTTATGAAAGTTACAGGTGCATGGTGAAAGGTTGATAGTGGCTTACCATCAACCAATTTCAAGTTGAAAATGTAAGTTTCTAAGTCAATTTTCCAACAAATGTTTGTAGTTATGGTACTCCAATAAAAATTGGACACATTGACATTAATTGAAGAGCAAGTATCTTTAACTTGAATTTAAGGTGAGGATTTATAAATTGATTGTAGTCGTAGTAGTCCTTTCAAAATCAGGTAACAAATTTAGAAGATAGTAAAAGAGTGCTTGCTATTCAAGACTCTTCACTTCTAAGAGAAAACCTTGTAAATTAACTTGTCAATTGTCTATGTCATTACAAAGAAATAACTCTTGAATAATTAATGAAGCAAATCAAAGGTCTTAACAAAAATTATAAGGCCAATAAAAAGTGCAAATTTGACATTGAATAGAAATCGAAACCCTCGTTGTTGTTTTATAAGAGATAAGAATCGAACCTCTCTCTTATAAAGGTAGAATCGTAGAAGGATAACCTTGTTGGTACACTACAATATCTCAAAAAATTATTTTCATTGAAAAGTATACAATATTATTATATAAATTAGGAAAAATTGAGTTTATAAATCCCAATTTTGGGCGATTTTCTATGAAAAATCCCAACTATGCATTATCCCTCAAAAATCCTAACTTTGATACTCGTTTTCTTTTAAAGATCCCAACAGGTCACCAAACTTGTTACTTTAGGTTACAATCCACGTGTCAACACGAGATTGGTAAAAAAATAATTCAAAAAAAACAAAAAAAAAAAAATTAATTCAAAAAAAAAATAACCAAAAAAATTAAACAAAGCAGCCCCCACCCATCATGGAAAACAACCTACCCGCACCCCACCCCCGCCGGATTATCGCCCCCCACCCCCGACAACCCCTCCCCGTCGCCAGAATCCAATGACCAACCCTCTCCCACCCTCGAAACCTACCCCTTTCGCTCCTCCCACCATCGCGAAACCCACCCACTAACCCCCCTAACCCGGAAAACACCCCTCCCCTAACCCCCACCTTCGAAAACGCCCCTTCCCCTTCCCCAACCGTGGGTCGATTTCAAGGGTAGGGGAAGGGAGGAGGGGCGATTTCGAGGGTGGGGGTTTTGGGAGGGGGTTTTACGGTTTAGGGTGGGAGGATTCGTGAGGGTGGGGGGAGGGTTTTTCGCCGGATTCCGGCGACAGGGAGGGATTATCGGGGGTGGGGGAAGGGTGGGCGCCATTTTCCAGCGGCGGGGGAGGGGTTTTCGGGGATGGGGGCGATTTCCCGGCAGGGTGGGGTGGGGGTGAGGTGTTTTCCGGGATGGGGGTGGGGGCTGGGTTGTTTTTTTTTATTTTTTATTTTTATTTTTGAATAAATCAGATTTTTTAAAAAAAAAACAATTAATTTTATTTTTTGGACCACTAAAATTCTGACAAGTGGCAATTTTTTTTTAGAAAAAATGAGTTAACTTTCTCTTCAGGTAACCGGTCATCTGGGATCTTTAAAAGAAAATGGGTATCAAAGTTGGGATTTTTTAGGGATAATACATAGTTAGGATTTTTTTATAGTAAACCGCCCAAAGTTGGGATTTATAAACTCAATTTTTCCTATAAATTATTACTAGTAGATAAGAAATTCCAACCTTTATTATCGTAACTAAACACTCTTCAGAGCCATGAGATAAATCTCCCTTTAAACTTTCAGTTTGTAATTAAACACTTGATTAATTAACTTTTAATCAAGGAAATCTATACTAATCTATTAAAAGGCGTTTATAAAAACGTCCATGTGCCACGTAGACTCTTCTATATTACGCCATGTCACTTCACAAACAATTCATGTCGCCATGTCACTTTGCCACATCACTTCACAAACACTTCATAACGCCACATCTCATATATTAAAAATATGAAGACTCGGAGATTCGAACCCCAAACCACTCATAACAAAATTGACTTTACAACCACCTAAGCCAATTATCACACATATTATAAATATGAAAAAGAAATATACAAAAGTGTATATAATTATTTTAAAAAACACTCACATTCATTCTTGATCTTTTAATCCAAATTTATATATAAATACATATAAGTATTATAATATAGAATAAACATAATAAAAAAAATCCAAAATTAGTTTTTTTTTTTTTTTAATTAGAATATACTCATAATATGGTTTCAAAAAAATAAAAATAAAAATAAAATACCCATAATAAAAAAAATTAACATGTCTTTTAAAGTGTCTAAAATAAAAATGAAATTATTCAAAGTGTTACACGAGGCAAAGCCCGGGGTCACATACTAGTTCAATTTTAAAAAACAAGAAAAATTTTCCAAGAATAACAGGACCTTTCGGCGATCTTCCAAAAATAGAACAACCATTGGATTATCTCAAAATAACACGACCTCTGACACAAGTCTTTTGTAGATGGAACAAAAAAATCTTATTTTAAAGGTTATAGTTAACACGTGTTGCGTTGTAATTTGTTAAGATTTTTTTTTTAAATTTGAACTTTTTTTAAATAATGATTAATGATTTTAATTTTTTTTAAAAACCTGAAATTTTTTTTTAAAAATCTGGAAAAAAAAAAAACCACCATTTTCCACCCTTTTCCGCCACCTCGTACTCCCCGAAAACAACCCCACTTCAACCCTAGCACAACGGAAACAACCCACACCAAGTCGACTCAGATCCAGATCCGACGGGTCCAATGGATCCGGGTCCAATACATTTTGCTTAATTTTTTGCAATAAATGTAATGTTTGGGTCAAAAAAATGCATTTCAAACTTTCGTCGGGGATATTAAATGTCTGCTCTGATTTACTGAACTGAACAGATTGGAGCTGAACTAAACTGAACTTAACTTAATATAGCCTTAAATGAATTGTTTATGAGAGAAAGAAATTAGAAATAAAACTGAACTGATCTAAATAGAGCTGAAATGAATCATTTATGAAAGAAGAAAATTAGGAATTTAACTGAACTGAACTGAAATTAAGCTGAAAAGAACAAGCCCTAAGTTCAACCCATTAAACTTATACAACTCATCTAAAAACATAAATCAACCGACTTATAAACTTATGTTTTGAAATAAAAATTATAAACAACGAAAAAGTATGATATTACAAATAAGCAAGCGAAAAAACAACGATGATGTCTCCAATATAAGCATTCAAAATCCATTACTGACAACTTGTCTTGGAAAATAAAGGGATGAAAAATAAAGCACTATTCAATCAAACTACATACTTTATGTTCTTTTTTTTTTGACGAGAAGAAAAAGGATTTCATTAATGAAAGATAGCCAAACGGCACTTACAAACAATTTCAAGGAAATCTAAAATTCCAATACAAATACAAATCACCTTAGAACTAGTTACATAGCAGATTCGATCGACGATCGTCTTAATAAAAAACTTCATCTGAAGCAATACAATTTGTGAGTTAGCTCTAATTCGGCTTGAGATCCACGGATGAGTAGTTGTTTGGGTGAAGAAACTCAAATGGCCTTCTAGATACTTTCGAAGACGATGAAACCCTAAATCTTTAATCTTTAGCACACGAACAAACAAAAAAAAATAAGTCTAATTGAATAAACCCCATCATAAAGATGGGATCCATTTATTGAAAGCAATTAAAAAGTTTTTTGGGGCTTATCACCGGTAAAACCACCGGTGGAAGCCCCTACAAAAATTTACAATTGAGATCAGAAGAAAAGAGATGGAAGAGAAGAGATGGAAGAGAAGAGAAAAAAGGAGAAGAATGAAGGAAAACCTTCAAAAAAGCAGAAAAAAAAATATAGCAATGGAGGCTAAAAAAAACTCTCCCAAGGGAAAACCCTAGAAGGAACCAAAAAAACCCTCCCACATACTTTATGTTCATTACAGATTATGTATATACGTGAATGACTTTTATTTTCTTTAATTTTATCAAGTGTATTATAGGATTGTAGCTTATTGACCATCTTATATACTTCATACATATGAAATAAATTTATCTATTTTCTAACAACCAAGTGAAATATATATATTCACCTTAAATTTTCATTATTTGAATATACGATTAATTAGCAGCCTTGCTTAGAAATGTATGTGTGAACAAGATGTTCTTCATAATATTAAGTTAGAGAGTTTGTGTACTAACTCCGTATTTGCTAAGAAACTTAAATCATAATTTCAACTATTAGATCCAACAACTCAAAATACTCCATACTAAAATATGAATAAATGAAAGACTCCAAGATCCAACATTTACTTTGGATAATATTAATATTCCATTTGTTTCTGGTTTTTTTGAATCCCTAGGGATATAGGTTTGCCTCTGATTGACGGAACATTTGTCTTCGATGGTCAAGTTAGTAACCGAAGAACGAAAATATTTAGATAGAGAAAAAAGTAAAGAGAAGTTAGAGCACTTTTTATGCATTTTTTTAAATATTATGTCTCAATCTATCCCTCCCACCATTAATGATTGGGGTACGCATTTATAGAGTGGGAATGTGTGCATCTAGGGTTATTTGAGTCTTTCACTTCATTGGGGGTTCGGTTATTTGAGTTACTAAATTTATTATAAAGTCTTTGACTTCATTAGGGGTTCGGTTATTTGAGTTACGTTTTCTTAAACTCGAAAAAACTTTAAATATTTTATGCTTGTCATTTATTTTTATTTTTTTAATTTTTTTCTTTGCTTGTCATTGTGTCAATGTATAGTTTTAATCTTTAACTTTACGTGTAACAAATTAAGATTATAAAACAAAAAAAATATTACTGAGACAATTTACTAGGATTTATAAAAACAATTACATTTTTCCGTATGTATATACACCATATCACAAAAGATTATCGAATGTGTATATAGAGTTAAAGTATAAACGTATCAACGGCAAATTAAAGAAACAAAAATATAATGTAGTCAATATATTAGATTTTAGACAATAAATTGAATAAAACATTAAAATCAACCTAATTTGAATGTATAAACTGTGTAAATATACATATATATATGTATATATATATGACAAAAACTTCTAATAGTACGTAATTTTAATGTGTACTCAATAAATAATTTCTAAAATTGACAGTCTTTATCCAGCAGCAAAGTACAATTGTATTTGTTGAACAGGCCCACTAAGAAAACTTACACATTATGTTGAGTCAAATATATACTTTGTATCACCTAGCCCAAATGGATAACACTAAAATCTAATCTAATATATATATTTAAAGGGGAGTTTTTCCCCGAGTTTTTAGAGAGCTACGTAGGATTTAATTTTCTTAGCGCGCCAGGTAGGATTATAAATTTAAGTGGTAGCCAATTAAATAAGAGATTATTAATTTCTTTTACAATTAAATAATTCAAATGCCACGTAAGCAAAATTGGCGAATGAGATTTTAAAGTTTAAATTAATTAAATACAAAATATTATCTTTTGAGATTAGGAATTTTATCTAATATTTTAAAACTAATATAATAACAATTTTAATCACATAAATATGAAGAATAATTTTTTTTAAAAAAAATACTAATAAACCGTGCATCGCACGGGATTCATCTAGTTACGTAGTATTAACAAGTAAACTAAGGAATAACATGTCTTGGAGTATACCTACAAAAAAGAAAAGTTAAAAAATATATTAATAATTAATCTAATTTTTTTAAAAAATATTTTTAACAAAAAATAACTAATACAGAGTATTAATTTACCTTTTCATCCGAGTAGAGGTAATTTCCTCAATCCTCAGAAAAGGGAAATCATTCTCCAATTTTGAGAATTTGAGCACTCATTCCTGCTAGTTGTTCCTCAAATGACAAGATTTTGAATTCCAAACTCTGATTAGGAACAACGTTCTTCATAACATACGTGGCTATCATATCAGCCAAACCATTTCCCTTTCTTGGGATATGTTTGATTACCCAACAATCAAACTGAGAGAGTACATCTAACAAATTGCGTGTTACAAAAAGATTAAAAAACAAATTAGGACTCAAACATATTTATACAATAAATCAATTTGAATAATTTTAAAAATAATTATTATACTAATATTTACCTATAAAGGCCGACATACTCATCACGAAAATACGAACGTCCGTGTAAGACATCTACCCAATCTAAACAATCAGTTACGAGTTCTACCCGGGTAAAACCATTCTCCAAAGCATAGGTCAGGGCTGAAAAAATTGACGAACCCCTTCCCAATAAAAGCTGAGGTTGCAGCCACTTTGGTCCAAAACAACATGACATTTCCTGATGGGTCTATTAAAACTACCCCACCCCCGGCTTCGGTAGAACTCTAATATTTGGAGTAAGATGCATCAACATACATCTTAATCAAACTATCCGATGGCTAGGGATCAAAATTTGAATATGGTGCACTAATTGTTTAACCCGAACTAGGCTAAGAAAGAAGTAAACTGTCCAATAAGAAGGATAAGCTATTAGGTTTTCAGAATGAAGTACATCTACCCGCCTACGTATTAATTCTTCCCAAATCCAAGATCTATACTTAATTGGACATAACATTACTAAATTGACAAAATCTTTTTTGGTAATGACAATTATTTCGTTAATCTTGTCTATTTTCATTAAGTAATAGTCCTTTAAAATCTAATCTCGATAATGATGATAAAATTCTTCATATCTCTCAATCGACTGAAAAATAAAAGACAAATAACAAAAATTAAAAAATAATTGGCAAAAAATCATTCATACATAAAAAAATACACCGACTATATGTTTATGTATTTACAACCTCTGGAAATTTATAGGAAGACCTAACCATTAGGGCATCCACAAAATTGCGGCGGCATAAGAAAAGAAATTCTACAGTATTACTTTGTCTATTTCTACTCAAACGCATTTGGTAAAAATATTTTGAAAGAAATTAAGGATTTGTCTATTTCTTCTTAGTTTAAAACAAAGTTTAGAAAAAAAAATATATTTATATAGGAAGTTTAGAAAAAAATATTTACCAGGGGTCCAACGGCTCCAGGTTCTCTAAAGTATCCAAGTTGTCTTCCCTGCAAATTATGGGAAAATATTTGATCTATGAACAAATTGATAATGAAATATTTAAAATTGATAACGATATTTTTTTAAAAAAAAAAAATAAAGAAAGGGGTTCTTTACTTCTTTTCAACTTAGAAGAAAATAAACATATTTTTATAATTTATTACGCTAATAAAAATAGTATTGTGCCATATGAATTTTTTACGCTAATAAAAATACATAATCTAATAAATCTATGGACTTGTAAAAACTTATTGTGCCATATGAATTGTAATTAGGAGCTCTTAGACGACTTTCATTTGCGCAGTTCACTGTACAGGAGAAAGTACAATAAAAAAAATAAGATTCTTAATGAGTTAAATAAGAAATGAAGTTTCAAAAAATAGAAAGAAAATTACTCTAAAAAATCAGTCTTAGATTTTGATGATATATTCTACTCTATAAAATTAGGCAAAAACTAATAAGATAAGTTGGTTTTGAGAGTTCATGTCTGTTAATAGTTTATTTTCAATAATATAATGACGAAAATTGAATGGTAAGCTTAAGAATAATTGTAATTATAAATAAATTCTTCATATGACACTTCGTCCGCCTTTTTTCATATGACCCAATTGTATCCTATCGTTTACAAAGAAATTCTTAGTATTATTTAAAGACACATCTATCATCAATCTATCATGTTGAATATATTCTGATAAGTTTGAGGGGGAGGGTTAAGAATATTGATTTATCATATTATTTTTTAAAATTGATTGCTGAAAAATCATGTGCAAAAGTTTACGTAATTTGTTAATTTATAAATAATTTATAAATAATTTGTTTTATATTGGTTTGAATCATTTATAAAAAAAAAATGTTTAAACAACTAATACTGGCAAGTGTTCTCTGAATATTTATAACTGCTAACATGGAACCTAATCTAAATTCTTTGTACTATTAAATTCAATTATGTCAATTAAAAATTTCTTTTAAAAATGTGTGCAATCTACCAAGAATCCCTACCCCTTAAACCCCAGAAGTTGTGTTACAAAATCCGCAAGTTTATTGGCCTTCCTGGGAAAATATTTCACCTCCCATTCTTCTAATTGCATTAATTTCATAAACAATTTTCTATAGAAAAAAAATTAAAATATTTCAGATTTAATTAAAAAATTATAAAAAATTGAAATTTACTTCCTATAATTAATATCACTCACTCAAATACACGATCAAAAGTATTTTGTAAGAACACCGTCTCATTCAAAATCTCCGTCAGATCCAAACAGTCTGAATATATTCTGAGTTTTTCTATCTTCTTCTTCAAGGCAAGATCAATAGCGTTGCTGACAGTTTTCAGCTCAGATTCAAAAGGGGATTGAGCAAGAAACATGGTATGCCAAATTTTAGTTCCTTGCGCAGTAACACAAACGATGCCACCATATTGAACCTTAATCTTTTGGACAAACGAACCGTCACAATAGAAATTTGTCCACTTTTCATTGGGAATTGGTCTGTGTATAACTTCAATAGGCCGGGATAATTTTAGTGGTTGAGCTTGAATGTCACTAAAAATTTCTGGAAAAAAGGAAAGACAGTGCTCAACAAGCAAACGGTGTTCAGTAAAAAGAGACCAAAAGATTTCTGGAGATAAAATTCCAGAGGACATGAACCTCATTTTCAGTTGAACAAAATCCTCACACCTAATTAGGTTTATGGGTGTTTTGTTACATTTAACCATCTTCAAATAAGACCTTAATAGGTGAGAGTGCTGAGCAATATAAAAATCATAATAACTGAGGGAACGTTGTGGAAATTCGATATTAGAGGTTGTTGATGGTGCAGAAGACTGAACATGGGAAGAAAGAGGGAGGGAAATGGAAGAGGTTGAAAATTTTATATTAAGGGCATGTCTGGATTTCATGTAATAATTAAGAGGATAATATTAAAGGGGGCTAAATTTACTGATGGAATAATACAGGAGGTGAAATTTCATTTTTCAAACGGAGTAGTATGACAACAATAGTGATGTAACAATTATGGAAGAAGAAATCAAGAATAAGCAACAATTAGAAATAGAGGAGAGAGAATCTAGAGATGAGTATAGAAGAAGGTATAAGCAAAAATGGAGATGAAAAAGATAAATAGGAGAGAATACCAGAGGAGGGAGATGGGAACTTGGGAAGCAAGGCAGAGGAAGGAGTAATATGTAATTGACAAAAGTTGAGTTGTGTTACTATTTCAATTCTACAGTGTAGTGACGATTATACCCTTGTTTTTTTTTTCTTATTTTCCTTGTTGATTGACTTTGGTCTTCAGCTTTGGTTGCCTTTTCCCCTTTTCCTGCTCCACCGTTCATTTCAACCTTTTGTTTTCTCTCTCCTTTGAACCCATCTTTCTCACTCCATCTCTCCTTTTTCTTTCTTTCTGCCATATGTAGAGCTGGGCATGGGCCGGGTCAGCACGCGGGCGGCCCGGGCACGGCACGAGGATGGCCCGGCACGGCACGGCCCGACGGCAGGCCCGGCCCGGCACGATGGCACGCCCCTCGTGCCTCGTGCGGGCTGCGGTGAAAAAAAACCCAAAAGTGGCCCGGCACGGCACGAGCCCGGCCAATAGCCCGTGGCACGGCCCGTGGCACGGCCCGCAGGCACGGCCCGCAGGCACGGCCCGCGGGCTAACGGCTATAAACTGGCGCTGCTCTTGTTTTTTCCCTCCAACGGCCATAAACGGCTATAAACGGCTATAAACGGCTCTATTTTCACCTATAAATACCACCCTCAACTTCCAATTCTTTCCACAACTCAATACTCATCTTCTCATCTCATTCTCTTACTCTCTTACTCTCTTATTCTCATATATTATAATTTATAAATTATAATCTCTTAATATTTCTTAATCTCTTATTCTATTATAAATTTTACATTTTTAATATTATTAGTCTACTACCAAAAAAAAAAAAAAAAAAATTGTTATATTTACATTCGGGAAATTATAATTTCGGGAAATTATAAATTCGAGAAATTATAAATTTGGGAAAGCATTGAAGCGTCATTGTAAGATCTAACTCAACTTTATTTTAATTTGTTATTGTTATTGTTATTGTTATTATTATTATTATTGTTATTATTATTATTATTATTATTATTATTATTATTATTATTATTATTATTATTATTATTATTATTGTTGTATACTTGGAACTACTTAATTACATAAAAACTACTTTCTATTTTAATTGTGGGTTATTTGGATTGTTGAAATCTGTCTAAGGCGGGATTTGGGCTCTGGACAACGTCGATCCTAACCATAACCTACCTGGGATCTCATTGATTTAGATAATCTACTATTATTATAATTATTTTTGAAAATTTATTAACTTACTAATTAAGTAATAATTAAGAAAAAAAACTTACTTATACTTGTTAATTGTTATAATTTGTTATAATTTGTTACTTTGTTAGTGTTATAAACTTATAATTGTTAATTTGTTATAATTGTTAATATTGTTGTTAATTATTATTTATTAGTTAATAATCTTAATTAATCATGGCATCAAACCCGAACCAATCCTCCTCTAAAAAAGCCAAATCTAAACGACCATTGGAAGGCTCTTCTATGCCCCCCCCTACAATGCAAATCCCTACTATGCAAATCCCTACAATGGCCAATCCCACCCACCCCGGGTTTTCTACCGATTTTCCCACCGGATTAGATCAACAAGGGACATTCCAACCATGGCAAAGCACCCAATCTCCACCTTATTATGCCTCCGCACATGATATGCCTTTTGAATTTAACTATCAAACAACTCAAGCAAGCAACACACAACCTGCCGGCTCTAGTGACCCATCCGTCCAAAATACTATTCCCCCATCTGATAACCCATTCATTGAATGGTACACCGAAGAAGAAATGACCCTTTTGAAAAACCGAAAGAGTAAATGTTGGCAATATTTCTTGTTAAGTAGAGATGGTGAAAAAGCCAAGTGTAAAACTTGTGGTAATATTTATTCGGCTCCAGCCAAAGGCGGTACGGGGCACCTAAACCGACACAGTGAAAAATGTGGTGCCCCTAGTACTGACCCAACTCAACCAAAAATTTCTCAATTCCATCCTTATGGCTTCACTTACAATTATGAGAGGGATAGGGATGAACTTGGGAGAATGATAGTCCAAGCCGAACAACCTTTTCTTTTTGCTGAAAGTGATCCGTTTAACAATTACATTAAACGAGCACTACAACCCCAACACAAAAAAATCTCCCGAAAAACCGTTAAAACAGCTGCCATGAAAACTTACTTAGAATACAAAATGAAATTAATTGAAGAACTTAAAACTCTTACTTCAAGAGTTTCTATAACTTCTGATGCATGGGATGGTGGTTATGGTTTACATTATTTGTGTGTTACTTGTCATTGGGTTGATAGTGAATGGTTATTGCAAAAACGTATTATTTATTTCAAATTGCTTGAATACCCCCATACGGCCTTTAATATTTCTAATTGTATTATGAGTGCTCTTGATGAATATTGTCTTAGGGACAAAATCATGTCCATGACGTTTGATAATGCAACATCCATGACAGCTAGTGCTAATCTAATTAAACCAAACTTGCATAATGTCATAATGGATGGAGATGCATTACATATTAGATGCATTTGTCATGTTTTAAACTTGTGTGTTAAGGATGGACAAGAAGCAATTGGTCCATACTATTCCAAAATTCGAAATGCTGTTTTGTCTATTATGTCTTCTAGCAGTAGGTATCAGGAATGGAGGCGATATCTTAAGCAAAATAAGATAAAGCCTATTAGAATTAAAACGGATTGTCCAACTAGGTGGAACTCCACCTATGACATGTTGAGTCAGGCACTTTCGTATAGAGTTCCATTTTCATTGTTTTACAATAATAAGTATCCACAATTCATGATAGCAGACTCCGATTGGGATAATTGTGAAAAATATATGCAATTTTTACAATTATTATATAGTATGACTCACTGTTTTTCTTCTGTTTATGTTCCTTGCATTCATTCTTTCCTTCAAAATGCATGTTTATTTGCTCAACTTCTTTATGAACATCGATCACAACAAGATTACAATGATTATGTTCCACAAATGGAGGCTAAATGGCGTAAATATTACACTAAGCTTCCTATGGTTTATATGTTTGCTTCTATTTTAGATCCTAGATCAAAGTATGATGGCACATTTATGCTAATTGATATTTACTATGAATGCATGCAACTCGGTGATGGTGTCGAACAATATAAAAATCATGTGAAAGATAAATTTTTTGAGTTATATAGAGTTTATGAATCTAAATATGGAACCGTCACTCATTTTGCCCCTTCTCAAACATCCAAAAGCGTAAGTAAAACGGGCAAAAGTTTGGCGGCCCAAGCTGCTAACATGTTATCTAAGTTTTCAGGTAGTGGATCATCATCAAGGCGAACACAAAGCGATGTTTCGGAGTTGCAAATGTACTTAAACTACGACTTCATGAAAGGCTTGGACGAAGATTCGAGGTTGGGGATGGACATCCTAGATTGGTGGAAATCCCAAAGCACAAAGCATCCAATTTTGGCGGCAATGGCACGTGATATTTTCAGCATCCAAGCCTCCTCCGTTGCCTCGGAACGAGCTTTTAGTGCTTCGGGAAGGGTTCTAGACGATAGAAGAACAAGTTTGAAGCCCGAAACACTAGAAATGTGTGTTTGCTTGAAGGATTGGATGGATGCCCAAGAACGCATCCAAGATCGTACTTTTACGGCCAACGACAACATCGATGGTTCCGATCGTTCTGGTTCAACTAGCTCCTCCGCATTAGCTAGTGAACATGAAGCCGAAGATGAAGACGAAGAAGATAATGAAGACCTTGATTGAAGATTACCAACAACTCGAGAATTAATATTAATTAGCGAAAATTCTAGTATTTCCTATGTACTCTATTAATTAGTGAAAATGTTAGTATTTCCTATGTTGGCTATGTACTCTATTAACATTAGCCGTATAATAAAATAACAAAATAAGTTATTCATCAATTATTGTTAGTTGTACCCTTGTACTTCATATTATCTTTTACTTAATAAATTTTTATGAATGAATTTTTTCAACTTTTAATTTTATGGAATATGTTATATTGTTATTTAATTTTTGTCTAATACTTATATAGTTATATGAATAATATGATATATAGTAAATTATGAATGAACAATAAATATTAATATAATTTAAACAATATTTAATATAACTTAACTCCATAAAAAATTTAATAATTATTAAATTCAAATATTAAATTGTATAATTATTCAATTCAATTTTTTCTTTCATAAAAAAAATTCAAGTTTTTTTAAAGTTTTTTTTAATTTTTTTTTTTAAAAAAAAAAAGAAAAAAGGGTAAGCCGTGGCCCGTGGGCCGGCACGGTGGCCGGCACGGCCCGCCTCCACCGTGGGCCGGCACGACGGGCGGCCCGGCACGGCACGACCGGCACGGTGGGCCGTGCCGTGCCGTGGACAGGGAAACCTTGAAGGCCGGCACGGCACGGCACGGCCCGCCTCCACCGTGGGCCGGCACGGCCCGGCACGACACTGTTCATGGCCCGCCTAGGCACGGCCCACGGCAGGCCCGGCACGGCCCATGCCCACCACTAGGCCCATATGCTTTCTCATACCAAGGGAGGTGAACTTCTAAGCTATCCCTCCATTGAAGCAACTTGCGAGGTATGTCTATGCTAATTTGATTATTTTTTTAACTCATAATCTAGCTCTTAATCGTGATTAATTTGATGTTTTTCTTGATATTAAGATTAATGCTTATCTAATTATATTTTATTTGGTCAGTTGATGTAAAGATGCTAGATTGTACTTCGTATTTGATAGTTGGGTGAAATTGGTATTTAGTAGTATCAATTATAGAACAATGCTTCTTTTTTTTTTTCCTTTTTCTTACTTCGATTTCCCTTGTTAAATTGATTTCAGTCTTCACCCTCGGTCTTGCCTTTTCCCCTTTTCATGCTCTACCATTCATTTCTGCAATTAGTTTTCTCTCTCCTTTGAACCAATCTTTCTCACTCCGATCCTCCATTGAAGCAGCTTGCGAGGTATGTTGTTTTTCACTCATCGAATTTTGCATTTCAGGGTTTATCGTTAAATAATAAGTCAATTGCTTTGGGTAATAGTCATGTTTAGCAGATTTCAAGTTGGTATTTGCGGCGGAATTTAAATTCTAGCGATTAGGGTGGCTGCTTAAGGAGGAGTGGGTAAATGGGGTGATTTTTTTTTTTTTATTTAGATTTTGGGGTTTTGTCAAAAAAAAAATGACAGAGTATTATAGCGAACAAATTTTTGCTGATGAATATTGACAGTTTAAACTTTTCGAAAATGAATATTGATAGTAAAAAATTTTGTATAACAAGCTTGCATCACAGAACAAGCTTACCTCTATCAAAAATTTCAACAGAGGTAAATCAATTCTAAATTTACTATATTCTTAAACTTATCGCAATTCTAAACCCTGACAGAGTAAATGGGTATTGTTCTAAAACATGTCGATTTTTTTTTTATTTTTTATTATAATAGCAAAAAATTATTGGCTATAATAGGTAAAGCTTTGCCTTGTTGGAAGAGAGAAAATGAAGATTTTTGATGTTGATGCTTTAGAACAATTAGCTTTACCTCGGCTGGATTGATTTTAATTCTTTAGAATTTGGGGTTTTGTAAAAAAAAATTGATCTTGCTTGTTTATTATACGGAGTACTATATATATATAAAATTAATTAATTAATTAATTTATTGTAATGATAATGAAGTTTACCCTGTATAATTGAAGTGATTTTTATTTTTGGGTATTTTGGAATTGAGGTAAAAATTTGGAGGTAATCGGTGGCGTTGGTTGTGATTTAGTGGGCAATTGAGGAATTGGTGATGTGGAGTTGTTGGTGCAAGAAGTTGGAGCAGCAGCAGGGCACTAGGGTTGCTGGTGGCTGCTGTTCGTGAGGGAGAAATGAGTTGTGGTTGGGTGAGGTGGGGGATTATGGCTCGTTGGTGGGGTGTGTGGGCATTTTTGGTGGTGACGGTTGGCTGTGGTGGTCGGGAATTGGTGGAATCGGGGCTGTAGAAGGGTGGGGGTGGAATAGGGATTGGTTGGTGGGGGGTATGTGGGAGTTTTGGCCTGGTGGGAAGGGGATGGGAGGTTGTCAGCGGTGGTCGGGAAGGGGAGGGGGTCATTCTTGTGGTGGTTATGGGACTGGAGTGGTGTAGTGGTGGTGGGGATGGAGAGAGGGGGTGGAGTAGTGGTGGTGTTTGGGGAAGGAGAGAGAAAAGGATTAAAAATTATTTGGGAAGCAGTAGGGTCATGGAGTGGTGTAGTAGGGTCGGGGATTTGGGGGTGGGCAAGTAGGTAGGCTCGGGGTGGGGTGGTGGGCTGGTCACCGGCGACTAATTGAGATCTCATCATATGACTTTTTCTCCTAATTCTTTCATCCAATAAACTTTGTTTAATTTTTTTATCTTAACCTTTTTATAGCGTTATTGATGTTAATTTTTGATTTGGATTATTTATGTTAATTAACCTCTAATTTCTAACAGGTTGTAGGGGGTAGAAATCAAACACTTTGCAAAGGAAGTACAAAAAGATTTGTAAGGGAAGCAAAGAGAGTTTGAGGCTGACAAGATACGGGGAAATGATGTGCGTGTATCTCAGGTGGGTATGAGTGTTTCGATTGTGTTTGATTTTAGGGATTTTAGGATAAAGGGGATTCTAATGCGTGTTGTTAGTTGTCAGTTTGCTCAAGAAGACAAGGAGATGGGAAAATCGAGGCTGTAGCTTCGGTGGTTTGATTAATCTCAATATCGAGGGTTTTGGTTGTGACAAACTTTTTAAATAAGGTATGGAGCAAATTAAAGGTTATAGTTATAATTATAAATGAAGTTTGTCCCCATTTCCTTGGTTCTGCTTCAACCATTCTCTTCCACCTAACCTTTTCTTGTTCTTGCTTTACTGTTTGTTCTTCAATTTGAGTGATTTTAAGTCACATTAGGAAAACAGAAAGAGAATTTTATCTCTTCTTCTCTAAGGTTTGAATTAATGTTTTTGGATTAATGTTTTTTCAAATTAGGGCATAAAGAACAGTTTGCTCCATTTAATTGCCTCTTAGACAATAAGCCTAACACGTCATTTTAATGTATATGGACTTTCATGTCTTGAGAATAGAATCTCTGGTGTTAATTATCTGCTCTTTTTGAAACTGCTTTTACTTGTGGGGTGTAAGCGCTTAAGGGTGCTAATTTCTGTACTGTATGATATATGGTATTTCCTAAAAGGACTTGTGATATTTGAATAATTTCATTTGCCATTCGGCTTCTTGATTCTCATACTTATTGTACTGCAGCATTTTCAGTGTTTCATGGATGAGTCAGCTGATTCAAGTGATTCCATTCTAAAGCACAAACCCCTTTAAACTACTTATAGTAGCAAGTTCAGCGCACAAAGAGAAAGAAGACTATAAAGAAAGAGGGGAATTTATACAGGACCTATGGGACCTGAGTCATATATACTTATGTAAGTACAAAACATTGGCATTAATGACCATATGTAAATAGTTCTGATAATATAAGATAAAAATGTAGATGTTAAGATGTAGATCTTTTTAGCTGATTAAATTCCATTTGATCTATACATTTGGGACAAGAAAATAATGTTCAGCATTATCCCATGAAAAAGGCAGAATGGTTCGCTATGTAAACATATCTGTCAAATCTTAAGCTATGTCCCTGATTTTTAGTTGGTATCAATGTGAAAACTGCTGGCAATCATTTCAGATATTAAGTTTACTAACTTCTTTTTCCAGTTTGTGCTATCATTAGCTGATGTTGATCCTCACCTTATGGCGGAAGATGACAGCTGGGTTTGGATCAGAAATGATGCTATCATTGTACTTGAGCATCAAAGTGCAAATATACCACTAAGGTGAGTCGATTAAATGAGGAACTTGCTTTGCTCTTTTAATTAGTTTGGGCACTGTTATACATTGTAAAAAGATCCTTAATGTGTCATTGATTCAATATCAATGAATATAGAAAAGTGGATTGATGGTTGGAACTAACGTATTAATATTAAAATGTGTAAAACCTTCACAAGTGTTGTTTCTGTCAGTAGTGTTGAAGTGAAATTTGTGATGGCTGATGGGTATGATGCAAAGTTTTCAATTTTAATTGCTCATATTTTATCTCTAATTAGTATAATTTATCGTTAATTAGTGTGCTATTCTTTTACTTGAGCTCTACAACTCTTTTTGCTACTCAATACAGTCAATATTATGCCCTAAAATTTGAAATAATTGTCATCTAAGACAAATTTATTTTCCCTTTGTTAGATTACTTCAACATTGTTGAATGTTCTCCCCCTTTTTGTTTTTGTCAAATTGCTTGTTTATTGATCGTATTTTCGTTGAATGAATTCACACATTGTGGAGTGATTATGTTGGACGAATAATTAATTTGAATGAAATTGTGTTTCTTTTTCTTGTAATTAGTATGTATGATGGAATTCTGTTGTAAAATCTATTGTGGGTATTGTATATATCACAGGAGTGCCTTGTAGGATTTGCCTGTAAAGGATATGGTTCTTGTATTTTGTATATCTCTTTCTTGTTCTCCTGTTTGAGTTTGGATTGTCTAGGATTTGCATGTAAGTATTGCATTGAAGTTTTCCTGTATTATGCTTTTCTTATTAACTTATATGGTTTGTGATTGATAAGAGGTGGAGTTTAGCTTCAGTACCAATAGCAGCATAACATAAAATTCGAACATTTCTCCATAAAATTCGAGAGCACAAAAACCAAGCAAATGGACAATTTCAAACAGTAACCAATGTTCTGGAATTTTAGTGATGTGGGGTTGTTGTTGTTGGTGCAAGAAGATGGAGCAGCAGCAGGGCACTCGGGTTGCTGGTTGTTGTTGTTCGTGAGGGAGAAAGGAGTTGTGGTTGGGTGAGGTGGGGGATTATGGCTCGTTGGTGGGGTGTGTGGACGTTTTTGGTGCTGAGGGTTGGCTGTGGTGGTCGGGAATTGGTGGAATCAGGGCTGTAGAAGGGTGGGGGTGGAATAGGGACTGGTTGGTGGGGGGTATATGGGAGTTTTGGCCTGGTGGGAGGGGTATGAAGGTTGTCAGCGGTGGTCAGGAAGGGGAGGGGGCGGTTCTGGTGGTGGTTATGGGACTGGAGTGGTGTAGTGGTGGTGGGGATGGAGAGAGGGGATGGACTACTTTCTTTCTTGAATATGAGTAAGTGATTTGATATACTTTGTGGTTTGTTAACTGACAGTGTCAAATTTCTTATAGTAATTTCAATAATTCTTGATAGTTTATTGAAGGAATTTATACAATACTGTTCTGAGTTATTTAGTATCATGCAAAAGTTAGGTTGGGATTTATAGAAAGAGAAAGTTAAATGTTCATATACCTAACTTAAAAAACAGAGTTTCAGCAGGAGCATAGTCAAATTCTTGATGATGAAAATATGAAATTGATATGTTTTAAAATGTTTCTTTCATCTGTTGCTGCAAATATGAAATATGAAGTGATAGATTCTGCTAATAATGAATTGATGATGCAATTTCTTTTCTTTTCTGTTCTTCTAGAATATAAAGACTTAATCTAAAAGTGTCGCTGAAGATAATTATTCTATCAGCATCATACCTCAAAAGTAGGCACAATCATTATGGTAAATTCCGTAGATGATTAAGATTATTCAATTATTTCACCACTGAAAAAGGCATTGCATAATTGCATTAGTTGGCTAATTTAAAATACCTCATAGAGACTTAGCATATATGTTATACAAGTGGACCATTCTTGAACTAAAATCACATATATAGAACAAACCACCCTCCCTCTTTTTAGGATTCATCTTAATCTAATTAACTTATAGTTATACAAAATGCAGTATTAGAATGTTAATTTTTAAAAAAAAATGTGTGCAGTATTAGAACCCTATAAAAGGCAAGTCTATAATCAGGAAGAAGGGAGAAAGAGAGGAAGATAATAAAAGATAAAAGTGCTAAAAACTTTGTTATGTTCTATTATAAAGTATTTTTTTTTACCAGTCGCTTACTTGTTGTTCCTATACATTCTCATGAAATTACAGTTCTCACAATTCAAGTCCTTTGCAGGATATATCTTGCTTATTGGATTAGCTAGGCAAATAAATAATACGGAGTATACGTTATTGCCCTGTGCTTCAGATTTTGAAAATGGCTTTGACATAGGGTCGGAACTAGGAAAGGCCAAAACAAGTGGTTCAGTTTCCAAGGAAATTGATGAAAATACTGAACTCGAGGAAGTTTCATGTGTGATAATGATCCTTTCATACAGTTTGTGGTTCAGAGAAGATTTGGAGGTGCATAAGAGGATGCAAGCTACATTCTCTTAAGGTTTCTTTTTGTGGCTTTACAATTTCATGAGATAGTTGCTATTTATTTCTATGATTTCTAGCATCTATAACTTATTTCTCTTTGACATTTTAGGTCACTCCAAATATCTATGACATTTTTGGGAAATCTACGTGGTAGAAGAAATATTAGTGTTCTGTCACTGTCACTGTCACCAATCTGAGAGTCTTATACATACTATTACATTCAGGTGATTAATTTCCAACTCCTCTTTTAAACTTTTTCCCCAGGTTTCATATGTTGTAACACAAGTTGTGTTTATGTTAGCAATAGACCCCACAAATTTTTATATTTTTTTTGTACACAAGTTGTCTTTATTGTGTATATATATGATGCTTTAGATTGATCTCACATGTATGTGATGTCCCCTTATTCATATATTCCAACATTTTAAAGTCATTGATACATTACTCAGTGATCCAAAATCCGGTCTTTTCTTGCTTAAAAACAAGGCGCTGATTGTGCCGTTTCTTTTCTTGTAGTTGTTTTCTTTGTTCGTAGTATGCTGGTTTAGTGTATATGTAACTCTGGTTTTGCAGGTCTTCATTAATCTGCAAATATAGTTTGCCTCAGGTTATTATGAATTGTGAATGGTTGAGCCTCACCAGGCTATTATTGTGTAGACATTGCTTTGTACCTAAGGAGGGCATTTGATCTTTGATTGTTTATAGGAGCAAATTTTCTTCCATTTTGCTTTTTTACTGAATTGTTTACTCTTTTTTACCAAAATGCTTTTGTTTTACTGATATTTATCCCTTTTGTGGTTGAAGCACATACTTGTATATTAGAATTAGCATCTTGATAATTAATTGTATTAGAATTAGCATCTCGATAATTAATTGTATTGGTGCTTCTTCTCCATTGAACTTTGGTTATTTCTTTATTTTTCTTGAACTATGTTTTTTTTTTTCTTTTGTTCCTTTCAAACAAACCGACTAGCCAAGGCAACACTAGCTATCAACCTACAAGAAGTTTAAGTAGTTATTGATGGATTATATGACTATCAAAATATACTTGTATTACTTAAGTTAGAAGTTATGAGTCCTTTAGTTCCTTATTTTTTGCTTTAAAAGTGATAATGCATTAATTTACTTCACTGCTTAAACTTTAATGTTAACATCATTTGAAATATGTGTAATTTGAGGCATGTGGGTATTTAGAATTGCATATCAATTGATGTATATGAAGGCTATTAGCTTAATTGGTAAAGCACTATGCTATCGTGCATAAGATGTGGGTTCAACTCCTACATAGCCTAGATAAAAATGGTTTGTTAATGATTGATGTGTTTCAGTCATTACTTGTTTTGGTACAATTGAATCTTGTGATGTCTTCACATATGGATAACTTCATTTTTTTTATCAAGAAATTGAACGGTATAAACATGTTTCGATTAGGATATTGGTTGTGATTGGACTATAACATTTGCTTTTAGAATTCTCACTCCTATCAAATCAAAAAATTAATGTTAGCTTGTTGGAATTTCGTAGCTTTATTAACTTTGTGTAATAATGGAATTGGTGACATGGTCAAATTACATATACTTCTTCTGTAAGTGACATTGTTAGAATGGAGATAAACATTTAAAAGACGAAAAAGTATCAATTAAGAAAATATTTGTTGTATTCACATAATCATGAAATTAAAGACCGATGTGGCGAGAAAAGGATTGAAATAGGGGTGCTAATTAATTTGGATAAGGTTGGTTAATTTTATTTTTTTTTTAGAAAAAAAAATAATTATAGTTGCAATCCTGTAAAGAAGATGAAAATAGGAATAAGGGGAAGGGTGTAAGAAAGGAAGCTTGATGATCAAGGAAGGAAGGGTAGAGAATGTGCGAAAAAAGTGAGATAGTATGGAATAAAGCTAGAGGAAGAATAATTGGGGAATACTTTAAGGAACTGCTTTTAAAGTGTTGAAAATAAGATTAGC
Source organism: Chenopodium album (assembly GCF_948465745.1). NCBI lineage: Eukaryota > Viridiplantae > Streptophyta > Magnoliopsida > Caryophyllales > Amaranthaceae > Chenopodium > Chenopodium album. The sequence continues at coordinate 638,995 of NC_137847.1, read as the reverse complement.
AAATTTATAAAAAAGAGAGAACGAGAAGGGGAGGGAGGGGTGAAAACATTTTAAAAGCCATGTCAATAGTGAAATAAGGAAAGAATTATAGAACACTTTAGAAAATCTTATTAAAGAGGGTAATAGATGAAGGGGCTTACTAAAATATTCAAACTATAAAAATTAATAGTAAGGGGAAGGTAAGAAAAAGTACAAGGTGGGAGAAAGGAAGCTAAGGGAAAGATATTAAGGGAAAATAAGGTAAAAGAAGGAAAAATATAATAGAGAGGATACACACCATCAAGGAGGGAAGAAAAGATGGAAATTTTTTTAAGATAAGTGATAAAAAGGAGAAGGGGATAGGAATAAGTTGGAACAGGCGTTATTATATTAGCAAAACCATTAAAACTAAGTGACAACAGTAAAATATATATATATATATATATATAATAAAAAAATAATTAAAAAAAAAAACTTTTAAGATCATTTTTAAAGTAAAATTGAATAGGATCTATTGACTCTTTTTTAAGAAAACATTATTAAAGTAATGGTTGTTTTTTTGACAATCCTAAAAACTCAAGCAAGTAGACAATCTAAGATTATATGAAATATGCAAAACCATAATTAGCAAGTGAAAGAGGGGTGAAGATATAAAGAAAATTGAGGTTAGAGGTGAGAGTACTTGGTATATAATTTAAGGAGAGAGACACTAAATAAAAGGTTGGGTGCTAGGATTTAATAATGGATTTGTAAAAATACAAGAATATTGACAAATGCTTATTCATAATTGTAAAGCCATATAGAGAGGGGATATATATGCAAGTATGAATTAAATATAAACTCTACAGAATTAAAGAAACAAGTTTTTACAAAATGTTTAATGCGACCTCAATTAGATGAAGTGTTTATATTTAATTCACATATTTCATTTAGGAGAGTGTATAGTTAATGCTATTGCTAAAATTCAAGGCTAAGTAAAGTATGTACTTATTCTAATAGCTTTTGCTCTCCCATTTTCAAGTTGGTTTCCTAAACCACAAAACCAAGTAATAGAAATTCTAGATATATCATATTCATATATAAAAATTTAAATGATACATTGTTTCTGTTTTATAAACATTGCAACAATTATACTTTTAATACTATATATATATATATATATATATATATATATATATATATATATATATATATATATATATATATATATATATATATATATATATATATATATATATATATATATATATATATATATATATATATATATTCACACACTCTTATCATAAGTCTTATGTAACCACACTATGAAAATATAGTCATTTGAGGTTTGTTATCTTTACATCGATATTTTTCCAATAAAAGACGATGTACTTACCTTATGTTGCAATATACGTAGTAAAAGAAAGGCATGATGTATGTAAACTTAGCTAAATAAAATATAAGAACTAAAAAGTAAAAACATTTCGCATGCATCATCAAAATTTTAATAATATTAGTCAACATTTAATTTCATAAAGAATATCCATTTTTTGTTATATCAACGTTTAATAAATTTTGGACTTCCATTTTGAAATTTCTAGATCCACCATTGCCTAAATTTCTTAGAAAAAAACATTACGATACGGATTTACCAAATTTTAGAATTTAAATTTTAAAAGTTGTAAACTAACATAAAATTATAGTTATAGTCATTGATGACTAAAATTAACTATAAAATTTAAATTTTTAAAAATGATAAAACCAAATTACTAAAATTAATATTTAACTGAGATTTGACCACACGTCACAAATCTATGATATTTTACGACCTCCTACATAATCTAAACCAGTAATTACTTAACTACATCTATAGCCATTTTTAACACAAAATCAAATAATATCATACTAGCCTTTACCCACACTAACTAAATTAAATTGGTACAATATATTTATTTAGCAATAACATTAACTACACTCAATTCGTGTTTATTGGGTTATCGCGCGCGAGGGCTCAACTAGTCAAATAAAAATAAAAGGAGCCCCCAATTACTCACCGTGAGAAACGGGTTTTGTTTCTCTAGTGGCAGTTTCGAAATTTTTTCCAACTTTTTTGCTGTATGAGCTGCTGAGTAGGCATATGTGGGACATGCTTAGGTGGCTAGTGTTGCTCTTCATATGTGGGATGGCGTTAATGTATTCAAACGTTTACTTGGGACCACGCACTAAATATTAGTACAAGTAACAACTTGGGGTTAATCCAAAGTAAGCTTCTTCTTTTTGGAAAAAGAAACGAAAAAAAAAGCTCTTATCCTCTCTCTGTTAATGGCGATCTGTCGGAATTGATACCAGATATGGGTATTGTGCTTGACTGCTGGGTCTGAGACGGTTTGAGGTTAGTTGCAATTTTAATTAAGGGGACTAGACTACAGTACTACATCCCCCATGTTTCTTTGATAAATTTACCTATACCAAACTAACCCCCAATTACAAATTCAATTCAACCACAACCAAATACAAATTCAATTCAACTAGATACAAATTAAAAATTCGTAATGAAGAAGCAAACGATTCAGTTGAAATTGGGTCTGGGTAATGTTTGTTTCTTCATTACCTTACGCTGCAGTTGAAATTGCAAAAACGATTCAGATCTTCACCAGCAGACTCTAGAGAAATTTCAGTCCCAGACTCTGGAGAAATTCGCGCAGTGCCCTTCTTACAAAGTAAAGAACAGATTTCAAATTAATTATTTACTGCTCTTACCTTTGTTTTCGTTTACCATGGTAACTCTTCGAACGACAAATGTTAACACTGTCTACTATACATATACACTCATTGTACAGCTGGACGTTAACAAAAAACACCTCACATTTTATAACCCACTAATTTTTATATGTGGCTGGCCACATGGTGTGGCCAGTCCGTTTCATATAACGGACTCCGTTATACTAAACGGGTCCGTTATTTTATATTAAAAAAAAAAAAAAACGTGTCTTTCTTTTTTTTCATTTTATTACATCTAAAGGTTCTTCTTTTCCAAAGTTTTCTCATTTTCTCTGTTCCATTTTCTCTCTCCTCAAACTGTTCTTCTTCCATTTTCTCTCTCCTCAAATTCTTTCTCCTCTAAATTGTTCTTTTCATTGATAATGACTAAAATCAAGATAATCTTCCCCAAGGGAAAGAAAGGATCGACATATACGCTGAACTCTCCTACTTCTAATATAAATCAAACCCTAATTTTAGTAATTTTTCGATTTTCCTGTCATCTATGCTCTGCAATTTGAACAAGCATCGAGAGATTGTTTTTGGTGGTGTGAAAGAATTCGTGAGTAGAAATCAAGCAATTTATGAAGAATTTCTAGAGAATGAAAAGAAAAAAAAAGGCAGATGAAATGGAGGCTGCTAAGAAGATGCTGGAGGAGCTTGCTAATGTAGAAGATACAACAATAGTTACTTTTTTCATCATGTAGGGATTACTTTTTAAAATTACAGTGTACTTATTTTAGGGGTTACTCGTTGGTTTTATAGGGAGGGGTTACTTGTTGATTTTACAAGGGTTGTTTGTAAAGTTTTAGGGGGTTACTTGTTACTCATAGTTTATTAGGAGTTACTTGTTAGTTTAATTTTACAGAATTTGTTGTTAAGTTAGAGGGGTTACTTGTTAATTTTTGTTAAGTTTCAGGTGTTAGTTACTTGTTAGTTTTATAGGGGTTACTTGTTATTTTTAGGGGTTACTTGTTAATTTTTGTTAAGGTTACTTGTTTATTTTAGTGGTTACTTGTTAGTTTAACAGGGGTTACTTGTTAATTTTTGTTAGGATTACTTGTTTATTTTCGGGGTTACTTGTTAATTTTTTGTTAGGGTTACTTGTTTATTTTAGGGGTTACTTGTTAATTATACATGGGTTACTTGTTAATTTTTGTTAGGGTTACTTGTTTATTATTGTTAGGGTTATTTGTTTATTTTAGGGGTTACTTGTTAGTTTAACAGGGCTTACTTGTTAATTTTTGTTAGGGTTACTTGTTAACTATTGTTAGGGTTACTTGTTTATTTTAGGGGTTACTTGTTAATTTTTGTTAAGGTTACTTGTTTATTTTAGGGGTTACTTGTTAGTTTAACAGGGGTTACTTGTTAATTTTTGTTAGGGTTACTTGTTTATTTTAGGGGTTACTTGTTAATTTTTGTTAGGGTTACTTGTTTACTTTAGGGGTTACTTGTTAATTTTATAGGAGTTATTTGTTAATTTTTGTTAGGGTTACTTGTTTATTTTAGGGGTTACTTGTTAGTTTAACAGGGGTTACTTGTTAATTTTACAGGGGTTAGTTATTAGTTTTACAGGGGTTACATGTTAATTTTACAGGGGTTACTTGTTAATTTCTTCAATTTCATTGTATCTATTTTCATCTTCCAGATCCAATACCTGATTACTGGTTTGGATTTCGAGATTCATCAAAGAATCTTCAATTTGTTCGATCTTTAATGATTCTTGTGAATCAGGTAATTTTTCGAATTCTTCTGCCATTGTTATTCTTGAATTTCTGGAAGAAAAATTGTGTGAGGTTTCGCTCAATTTTCGCATTCGTTCCTCGTAAATGAGTTGTTATGGGTTTTAAGGTTTAGAAATTTGCGCGTGTTTTGTTGAGCCATTTTGTTCAGCGCTTGTTTCCTAATCCCGTTATACGCGCGTCGTTCTCCGTTATTTTGCTGACTTGGAAGCAGGCCACACGGTGTGGCCTGCTGTACCAAAAAGGCGCCGTTTATAACCCACTCAAACCCTCGATTTTACCATATTACCCCCATGAGATACGAAATCTGTTTCTCACGAGAAGAAACAGAGAATTCACCTAAAAATAAAAATAAAAATAAAAATAAAATTTTAATCCAAATTTCTAAAGGATTAGTGGGATTAAAATTTGAATATGATACACAAGTTATATCACACTAAGAAGGAAAATAGTATAAAAAGGATATGCTAATTGATAATCGGAATTAAGGTCAAATATGTGTCTTAATATTAACTTAGACCACAATTAGTTTTTATATTTTGAAGAGCATCTTATAAATAAGTTAACAAAATCGAACCAATTTTATAAGAGTAGGAGGATGATCTTGTTGGCATACTAACATGGGAAAGTATAGAATAGACTCGATGAAATTGTTGACACCCAACGATCTAGTATATCATACGAAATGTGATTATTGTAGGGTTTTAGGTACTTTAATGCAAAATTTCACGAATCATATTCGTTTGCACCTAAACAGGATCTACAAGCATAACACATAAAGAATCACATAATACATACCTTTGACGCGTGATTTCCACAAGTAATTGACTGACAATCAGGGAGATAATAGAGCCTCAAGCGTTGCTCCTCTACTTAGTCCACGGGATAGGATTGAACCTCCATTACTACTAGGTAGTTTGGCACGAACACTTCGAACCACCTTCTACGGAGAGGGGAGGAGAAAACCGAGCCACGAACAACCACGACCATCACCGTGCACCACCGGCGTGTGTAGTCATGAGAGAAGAGGAGAGAGTATGTGCGTGAGGCTAGAGTTTAGTTGCTAACAAGTCTTTTCTCAATTGACTGCTCAAGTGTGTTATATATCAAACCCTAGGCAAGACCTCTATTTATACATCATATGTATAATTAGAGTCCAAACCAAGCCCACAATACTCTCCCTTTACAACCCACATGGCCGGCCACTCCATGAGGCCCAATAATGGGCTTCTTTCTTTTGTTCAATCCAGCACCCTTTTGTGTGACCTTATAGGATCCATTCTATTTGGATTTGGACTATTTGACTAACCCAAAAATCATTGATCACGTCTAGCAACAGATAATGACGACCTAAAAGAACGAACTTAATTATCTCCATAATTCGATCCAGTATATATCTAGTAATTGCACTTGACGAAGACATAAATCCTTCAATTATATCATATTAAATGTGATTATATAATTTGAAAAATGATTTTATCATCCAAAACTAATTAGGTATATGTATCATTTTAGAAATGAATTTCTCATTAAAAAAGTAGGAAAAATTTACAAGATTAATACAACCTTGTTTAACCTTCTTTAAACAAGACAAACTTTAAATTATTCCGGATCAATACAAAATTTAATAAACATTTTCTTTAAACAAGAAACTTTACTGGTGACTTGTTAAACATGTCACTATTTGTTTGTTTCGTTTCTCCTTTTTTGGTATCTTTGTACATTCTGTATGTAATTTTATGTAAAATAATAATTACTCCGTAATTTACCTTTAGTTAAAAAAAGGCACCCCCAAACACCCAGCATAGACGAAACCCATCCCACCACTGAACCCACCATCCCTACCCATGAGGGTCATGAATTCCACCGGAAACCCCACCTATGACCCACTAAATCCACCGGTAACCCACCTGAAAACCCAACCTACAACCTCACCCGTAGAATCCCACACAGAAATCCCACAAACCCGTCTACTACCAAACCACCACAAATCCATTGCCGACCATTGTAATTGGATCGCTAAACAACTCGCCGAAGTATTGCTGTGGGCTTGACGGTGGTTTAGGGTGTGTAGGAAGGTGGTTTGCTGGGATTTTGCGGTGGGTTCATTCGAATGGGTTGGTCGGCGTTAATGATGGCGGGGGTTGGGATTGGTGTCCGGTGGTGGGAAAAAAAGGATTCTTTTGTATTAGTTTGTGTTGATTATACTACGTATTAGTTATGGATTTATTAGAAGTTAATTAGTTTAGTTTTTGTCAAAAATAAATTAGATTAGTGTTATATAATATATGTATTAGTGGATGCCCATTATATCCTTAGGATTATTCAGGAATATTCTAGATATTATTCCTCAAAACCCTAGTTGTATCTCATGTATAAATATATGTATGCTCCCACATATTATTTAATAAGAAGATACTGATCTATTCTCTCCCCTACTTTCTCCTCTTTCTCTTTAATTTCATAACACATCATCAGCACCAAGGCTCTAGCCAAACATTTACATCAATGATCATAACAGAATTCCCACCTTAGAGAGACTTGTTAGCGAGCGGCAGTGGTTGGAAGATCTGGCCAAAGAAGGTGACAGCCCTGACAATTTTGACAATTCGAGAAAATTAAGGTATGCTTTTCCTCCCAATTGTTTGTTAGTCATCTAATATTCTGTGTTGATTTAATATTTGTTTCTGTATTAATATAAATATATAATACCATGGCGCTATTATTAATTTATTAGCAATAGTATAAAGTGTCAGATTATTTTGGTTGATTTGATAAGCTTAGTATTAATGGGTTGAAGGATTACTAAATTGTTAAAGGCATGATCAGATTGACGAACAAGGGTTTCTCGACTCTTGAGTGCAAAGTTTAAAAAGTAAATTAGAGGACATATCTCATATGAATTCCGTTGAGCTATTATCGTAAGTGTTAGAATATATCTTGTATATATAATTTATAATTATCATATTTAATACTTATCCCTTAAGTTGAGCAAATCAGTTAGCAACTTTCCTACCTAACTTTTGCTTGTAAGTTATTGTATATATTGTTTGATTGATAATACTTAATACTAGTACAACCCCCACGCAATAATACATTTCTTTCTGTAATTGATACTCAAAAGAGTTTTACCTACACCTTATTCTATGATTTATGAGTAGTAAATTGTTTCTTTTTAATTCATATGCCCTTTACAAACTATATAATGAAAAATGTTTATTTATTTATTATACAACATTAACTATTTAATGATTAATGATGTTTTGCATAATAGTTTTATATGGTGAAGGATGATTATAAATGTATAGCACTAAAGCATCTTATTGAATTTGATTAAACAACCTTATTTCGTATATATAGTCCCTTCATATGTTGAATGTAATTGGTAGTTTCACACCTCTTACTTTGCATAGGTATTAATAATTGATTTCATGATTATTATGTTTGATGTACTATATCTACCATATTATCACTACTGTTAGTTACTCTTTTATAATAGATTATTTATATAAGTATTATTGGATAGTGGTTGATATATCGTTAAGGTGTTGGTGTCTTGTTTATTTTTACCCAAAAGTGTAAGACGTCTACTAATTACTTTTTGTTAGTGAGATTTTATGTTTTGCCGCGATTTAGCATTACTAAACCATGTTTGCTTTAACGCAACTTTATTATGAATTTCACCCTTTAATCTCGTACGCTACTCATATGTGTTATGTGTTAATTAATTTTGTTTAATTAGATATATATTTCGAGTTGGGTGGTATATTTGTATGACAATTTTCTTATATATTATGCATAGTCTTTGGACTATACATATAAGTTTATAATACATTAAACTAGTATAATGCTTTGGAGCAAATTATGTAACTTTGACGATGGAGTGGTAGATTTTCATATTTATGCTACATAATGTTCATATTTGATTCAATTTAACTTTTATTGATGTTCTAGCTAGACGTTCATTGTACATAAACAACAATATAATCTCTCACCTTACTTCGTGCAACATACTGCTAATATATGATGGTTTAAGAGTAATACTTTATATGAGTATTTTTATTTAGTATGATTGGTTGTGTATAAATTCATCTTTGCACTAATAGAATGAGTATATTGCCTCTTCATCTGCATATTACTTGTTAATTATATATTTAAGCATCCTAACATTGTAAAATTAACTCTAAAATCTTTCATGTGGTGTATGAGATATCCGTCAATATTATGATGATGGGTATATGTTTTTAATTACGTGAGCTATCTTTTGTATTATTCGCTTGTATTACAAATACGTTTCCTTTGATTAGTGAAAGTTTTATCATTCCTCAACTCTATCCTGGTATCACAACATGTTGTATTATACATCTTCCTATCATTCTTGGATTAGAAGTTCTAGATTCTGTCCATGTACATGTTTTAAAATTACACTTATTGAACTTAGTATCATGGTCATATTAATATATAAGTTGATAGTATTGTAGAATATATTGTCATGATGTTTGATGTGTGATCAATATCAATAGTATTTGATAGTATATGTCTACATAAAATTATATTATGGATTGATGGAGTTATTTGAACTTATAATTTTTGTATATATAATGGATCTGAAGTTACCTAAATTTATGAAAGCAATGGTCAAAGACCCTCAAGAATAATACGAAAACAGAAATGACTAATATAGTTTCTAAAGTATGTTGACTAGATTATCCACCATGTTCTTTTGGTTGAATATTTTTAATAACAAATTTCCGTGTGAGATCAAATTGGTGAATGATAGCTACCTAGACTCACTAGCTCATTCCCAGAAGTGAATGAAAAAAGAAAAAAAAAATAAAAAAAAAAGTTGCCTGCTTGAAAGAATACTAAGCATGTTTGCATGATATTCTTTTAATTTTATTATTCATGGAAAAGTTCATAAGAGTTCAAGTAATTACACATGACATTATGAGCAACTTGCTTGAAAAATATATTTATTATGCCCATAGTATTAAGAATTTTAGATATAAAGATTAATATAATTGGGCAAGAGTTTCGAGTACGAGTTTATAAGAATAAATTTATTCTATATGATACATGTATTGCTAAAAGAATTTATGGCTTAAAAGGAGCAAGAGATTTAAAGATTGTTGGACTATTTTATACCCCCATATGCAAGGATTAGGGGGAGATAGTGTTTATTCCGTTGTTTTTATGTAATCCTTGCACATGAATAATTAAATATGTTGATGGTCAGTTTGGTACATACATTAGCAAATATTAACTATAGAGTATTGTAGATTGTACATGGGATAATAGTCATCCACATCATATAGTAGTTATAAATGCTCCAATTAAAATTATTGTCCCAGAAGGACAACATCAATTGCTAATGAACCGATAGCACGCCTGAAGCGTGATTGATAGATCAATAGGTTCCAAGGATAATTAAGTATCTTCGAAAAGGAAAGGAGCCACTATTGACAATAACAACTTCGAAGAGGTGATACATTCTAATTGATCATAAGAGATTATGTTTAGTAAAACTGATATGTACCATGATTATATAAAACACTACAGAAGAGCGTTAAATGTCCAACAAGTTTAACATGTATCAAAATTATAGTCAAAACTCCAGCAGAGTATGAGTAAATTATTGGATAAAATATAATTTGATTGTCTTGCTAATTATATAAGGAAACACATGTTGGTGTTCAAATATCACATCAAATTCATGGCCATGCATAAATTAAGTTTAATAAAGTGATCACTAGTGTTGGAAAACTGACCAGAGTTTTAGAGAAGTGATTGGATGTGATAATAAAATTAGGCCATCCGGGTTTAACAAATACCCATTATGAGAACCTGAAGTTTCATTTGATATGAAAGAAATAATGTGCTGACGCTCTCTCAATGTTAGATATATGAAATGAATTGAATAGCAAGACATAACATTGAGATTGAGATACATTTGAATTGTGATTTAAATAGTTTGTTTTGACGAAAAAAATTTCAAGAGATTGTACATATATATATATATATAAGTTTCCAACAACTTTGTATGGGCATATGTGATGGGTGGCCAGAAGTTCACCAGGATAGTGTATATTTTGTTCAGTTTTAGGTGAGTAGAAGCTCACCAGATTAGGTGACTGAAAGCTCACTAAGGCTACTTGTATGTTAAATTTTTGAGTAACTAATATCTCATTATCAAAGTCTTTTGATGATCCAGAAGATCACTGTCTAGTGAATTACATACAAGTGACTCATATAACAATCTCTTGATTATTGGGGCTATAATAAGTCAGCACAAGAATAAAGATAAGAAATGATGAACAACTGCACAATATACTCTCCCCCCATGGATAATATTCTCCAGAAGAGATAAATTTTATTGAATATGATCTTCCCAATGAAATGAATTTATTTTGCAAATTTATATAATAAGTTGGTTAAGAATTTTGATGCCCCTATATATGAGTTATTTTACCAACTTAGGGGGAGAAGAGTTAGCATAAGTTGGCAAAATCAAAAACTTGATGATCCCTGTAATGTAAGTTTGAAAAGTATATGCCAACTATTATCTACATATTTTCAAGATATGTTGCACATTTATGATTTGATTTGTATTTAGTTATGACTCATGTTGCATAGCGTTGAAGATACATTTTGGTCATATTAATTATGTGTATACATTGAGATAAAATCTTGCCAATTATACTTGAATCACTACACCTGAAGTGTAGGTTGTATGACCGGTTCCAAAATAAAGATATGTCTAATGTATATGATATATGTGGCAAGATAGTGCAGTTAACACTAATTGTGTAATAGTATATAAATACCATAGTGTATGAAATACCCTAAAGTGGTATAGATATCTGAATTATTACAATAGATGGCCTATGATGTAAGAAAATTATGATGGTACCAATAAGAAGTGTATTCAGATATCATTGCAAAATAGCATGCAAATTAAAATAGTATCTTGAGGAATTATATGATACCGGTATATGATAGAACCGACATAATAATATGCATATGCAGAATGAATGGACTTGTGAATAAGGGATCAGAAATATATGTCCATTTTGATGTCGACATGAAACTAAGATAATTAATCAAAAGTTTATTATGGACTAGTAGTCCAATTTGAAAATGGATTTCTGAAATCCTCACTGTACAGTGTTTACATTTTGAGTTTTATTTATATGTATGTTTGAGTTTTAGATTTATGCATTACTCATTGTATGTATAGGATGTAGTTTTATGCATTACTCATCACAAATGTATTTTGTTTAAGATTTTGTCATAAATTCTACATCTCATATTGCATGCATTAGTTCTATACAACAATTGTGTTATATGTGAATGTTTGTGGTATGACGATATGATAATTATGATGAAGGCTTACAAGAAGAAATTTATATATACTCCGATGGGCTTACAATTGTGATGAAATTAAAGTTAATATGATGGCGATCCAATAGCATGTTATGAATCATGCATAAAAGTTCCCGAAGAACTTACATACAATGTATTCAAATATCTAGCCCTGCAAATTTCTATATTCTGAAAATGACAATGTTGATATTGTTATCAAACTCATGGAGAGTATTGATGACTAAGTTATTGAGATTTCAACCTGAAGTTTAACCAAGTGAGAGTAAATCTATTTTTGTATTCAATGGAAAACTCTCGTCTAAAATGAAAAATGTCTAAAGAAGAATAGTAATGAGATATATTACAGTAAGAATAATATTTTTATGGTCCAGAAGAACCATGAGTAAAGTATATAATAATTGCTTATGTTATATTATTAATAATTCATATAAGCTTAGATAATGATATCAAAATATCACAAGTTGCCATAAAATTATATAATCAATATTTGATTAATAGCTACTTTATGACCTCCAGAAGAAGGCATTATTTTGATGGTAAGGCAACTTGAAACAAAATTGTCATATAAGATAGTAGTAAACACAACATAGGTATTGTTGTATATGCATGGATAAATGAAGATGCCTAACAGTGAAGATTTGAAGTTTCAAGTTTGATCAGGGAGGATCAAATATCAAGGAATGTTATTCATCTACAAGTATAAAGTCACTAAGGCATTGGATTCATTACATTGGAAGATCTCAAGTTATGCATTCATCGGGGGGAGAAAAATACGCGCTGCACTCTTTTTCCCTTAACCATGGTTTTGTCCCACATCGGGTTTTCCTGGTAAGGTTTTTAACGAGGCAGCATGTAAGGCGTATTACGAAAGTGTTGTACTCTTTTTCCTTGACTGGGTTTTTATCCCATCGGGTTTTCCCTAGTAAGGTTTTAACGAGGCACACTATTCGATAATGGTCATCCAAGGGGGAGTGTTATATAATATATGTATTAGTGGATGCCCATTATATCCTTAGGATTATTCAGGAATATTCTAGATATTATTATTCCTCAAAACCCTAGTTGTATCTCATGTATAAATATATGTATGCTCCCACATATTATTTAATAAGAAGATACTGATCTATTCTCTCCCATACTTTCTCCTCTTTCTCTTTAATTTCATAACAATTAGCTAATATTTAATTAGTACTCCACTACTCCATATTACTTTGAGGGTTAAATGATAAGGTTTAGGTTAGTTAAGGATTAATTAGAAGCTAATTGGGTTAGTTATAATTTAATTATTTTAATTAAGTCTATTAATAAGTTAAATAATTAGGATTATTGATTATTAATCATAGCTTGTATTTAACCTGTTATAACAGGTCACATACAAGTTGTGTCTTGTTTAAAAAAAATAGATATCAAAGTTTATCTTATTCAGAAATACTTCAAATTTAGTCATGTTTAAAGAAGGTTACATAAAGTTTGTATTATCCAGGTAAATTTTCCAAAAAAGTATCAAACAGTAATTATATCATCCTAAAGATAATTATATCATATGACTAAATAATTTAAAATATGTCTATATCATTCAAAGTATGACTCACATTAAGATAATTATATCATCTAAAAAATTGATTATATCATTCAGAATATAACTATATTATTTGAGAGTGTCCAATATTGAGTCTATAATAAATTATTGTAGATTGGGTCCATACAAGACATGTTGTACTAAGATCTCAAGATTAAAGATCATTTTCATAGTACTCATAATAAGAATACAATATTACTTTACAAATTTTTATTAGATTAGGAATTCCAACCCATAACCCATTAAGAGTTGAGAGCATAAAGATTAATCTCCTTCTAAACTTGTAAAAACTTGATTAATCAGGTTCTAATAAATTAAATTCCTTAAGAAAAAAAAAAAGACTAAATACCCTTGGGCTGAGATCCACTTATAAATTGATCACATTGAGCTTTAAAGAATGGATATATTTTGGACTTAATTTTGACATAAAGGGCCCAATATTTGTCATTCATGACACTATTAGCCTCACAATGGAGTGACACTATTGTCAAGGACTCAGGGCTAAAACGAGCTTTGATGATAGAGTTAAGAACCCTAGTAAACATTCATGGGCCTTGTCATAAAAGGAAATTAAGCAATCTTGAAGATCTCCTTGAGCCCAATCAATTGGGTGTTGTGGTTGTAGAAGTAGGACACTTGATTCAGGACCGGGGACGTTAGACGTGAGTCCGGGGGCACTAGATCCAGGACCTTGGGCCCATCTAGCTAGCCCGATTCGTAATGTAGATACGAGGAGAAAGAAAATAAAGCAGTAGTTAATGGCTAAGGTCGACCTCAGCCAGCACTAACTGAGGTTGCTGGTTGCCTCCAAAATTAAACATTTAGTATAACAAAAATGAAAATTTTCTAAGTAAACATATTTTACAATAATTTTGTATTTCTCAATAATCAAATATTTATTTTCTTGTAGTATGATGTTCATTCTTATAAAATAAATGTTCATTTTCATGCCGTTTGATGTTCATTCTTATAGAATTAAACTTTCATTTTATTTTTTTAATTAATACATTTTTTTGTGTTTGTTCAATTGTAAAAAGTGTTCGTTTTACCACTCGGATCTCAAGCGGTAATGGTGCTTCAATCTCTTTCTCTCTGCAAAACTCTGCTCTCAACCTCCACTTCTCTTTCTCTCTCATCAGACTCCATGAAAATCGACATTGAAGCTTCATTCTAGAACCTTTACTTTCTCTTTCTACTGTAAATTAATGGCGCTTTCTTTCTCCTTGACTTCTCATTCTGTATTCGAGCTTAATTCGTTTAATCAACATATATTTCGCAGAATTAAACTATATTCTTCGTCTTCTACAATTTACAGTTCTCGAAACCCTAAATTTCGGCGAATTCGAGTTGTGAGGGAAATTATGGTTCCGTCACCGCAGGAGATAGGAATTCTAGTTATTAATGAAGTAGATAGCTTGAAATTTAACGGAAATAGTAATGGAAACACTACAAGAAAATTGTCTTTTCGTAGCGATTATTTTGTAGTGATTGTACATTCGCTACAATATGCAAGTATGTTTGTGAAATAATTAAGGAAATCGTATCATTTTACAATCGCCATGGTTTTCCCTTATAAAATCGATACGGAAAACATAATAAGACAAATCCATACTATTTTTTCACATTTATAAAATTATGAGAAATCGTATCATTTACAATCGCCACTAAATCCTAAAAATCGATACGAAAAGCCTTTTCTACACTAGATATATTAATATTGTTTGACAAAGAATACATAAAATATGTCATAGTTTATTGGTGAAACTTTTAATATAAGAGTTTGAGGTTGCATGTTCGAATCTTGTGAAGATCATATGTAAGAAAACAAGTTCAACATTTATAGCAATTATAACCGCTACAATAATCACCATGATTGGATGTAGTTTTTCGTATCGATTTTTGAGGCCAACCCCAGCGATATTGAAAACCACTACTAAAAGCTAAGGCAACGAGGGATATTGTATCGAATGACCATTCGTTGGGAAAGCTTTTTGTTGCAATTATAATCAATACTAAAAGTTAAAATAATCGCTACGAAAAAGTTATTTTCTTGTAGTGAAATTGTTCGATTGAGAGTTATTTGAGTGGTAATGGTGGAGTGAAGGGGAGTGAGAATGGTGATGTTGATGGAGGATTAGTTAAGTTTGAAGAGTGTGGTGGAGGAAGATTCTGGTGCTAAGTGGAAGAAGTAGTGGCAGAGAAGACGAAGGCAATACCAGAGAAGAAGATGACAAAGATGGAGAAGAAGATGTTCAGAAATAAATGTTCATTTTTTTCTAGTAGATGTTCATTTTCTAGGCGCGACCTTAGCCAGCATTGGCTGAGCGAGATCTTAGCCAAAAATTTGCGGAAATCAAGATGCTTGTGAGGAAACTTGGGCCTTAATTTCCATGTTTTTATAATGAAATAAGTTAAATGCATAGTAAATTTGTGGAGGTTTATATAGCGTATTTCTTGTTCACTGTATTAATAAGTTTGGTAACATTATTTAGGTAATTTCTTTTATTTGGTCTTTGCTCAAATAGATTGACATTCTTAACAAGAGCATAACTGTAACACCCTAGAAATTCCTTTCTTTTAAAATACCTGTTTTGCCCTGTTTAAAACTTTAAATAGGAATATCTAAGACATTACCGCCACCGTGAAAACGGCTAAGACAACTATCAAAGACACACAGCGGAAGACTAATTTCAAAACCATTTCAAACAAGTCTACTTGAAAAGTCAATCAACGAAAGTAAAGTCAAACCAAAGTCAAACGAAGTAAAATAAAATCAACCTACAACTTGGAATCATTATAGGCCCTTATTAGAAACCAAACCAAATTCCAAAACCTTTGCGTTAGTCATGCAGAAGAATAATATCATAAATAATTAAAGCAATAACATATCATATACTTATAGAAACTAGCATGATTCGCTCTTCACTCATGCCCATTCATGAATATGCTTCATCACCTGAAAAGCTTCTCTCTACTTGTTTCCACTACTCTCCATTAAAAATGGGTCATCATAGGGCCAAGATAAAGATAAGGCCAACAAACACACAAAACACACAATCAGCAAAGCTGGGTACATAAGCGTAATTAACATACTAAGATGCAATTACCTATCAACACACAACTTACCTTGTTGCACCTGTTTTTTTTCAAGCATACAACATTCAACAAAACTTCTCACTAGACAACTACATAATTTATTTAGTGTTGACTACGCATCGAACGGGTTTCCCTTCTAACCTCCCCCAATAAATTGAGGTTACTAACACGGGAGCTAACCGTGCCAGCATCAATAACCACTCGTAAGTGGCGGAATTCCTGCGCATAATAATAATAAAAGAAATGTACAATGTCCTGTACTCCAGTAGAAGTTATGATCAAATATAAAGTCACATAACTCCCCCCATATGTTCATACTCAAGGAGTCAAGGTATATACGTTCCAAGAGTTTTGGTGCGTAATCTCTTTCACTTTACGTTATTTACATATTATTAAACTTGGTGATGACTCTCAAACCATAATCATTCACTCAACAATAATTATTCAAACCATCAAATATATCAATTTAATTCTTGAATAATAAGTGACCATATAAAGTTTAATGTTGAACCCTTTTTATTTCTACCTCGGTGCCAATGACACCTTAAACGCATTAAGCGCCACAAATCCTATCCCTCGGTGTTAAAAACACCTTAAGTGCACTAAGACACCAACATATAATTTATTCCTCGTGTACTTATACACTTACATAGCTCCTTTCCCATGCTTAAAGCATCAATAAAAATTATATGAACCATAATAAAATTCCCTTTTAATATTCCAAACCAAATTAAACATTTAGTTTAATTAATCATGCTCTCTATCATGCCATAAATAAAAGTGTGGTTCACAAACAATATTCCAAACTATAATTTTCCATCCATTAATCCATTACAAATAAATCATGCTTCATAATTCAATCACCAATAACATCTAAATCATAATTTCCATTCCAAATCTAGCATGATAATACTTGTAATCAATTAAACACATTTAGCATGCTACTACATCAATAAAATTATGCTAAGTACGTGAACATACCTTGTATACGATTTTAAAATCGCCACGACTAGTAGAAATTACTCACTTCGAAGTCTCCTACAATTTAAAATCATAGAAGAGTATTAAAATCCTCTCTACACAAATTTCCAGCAATATATACTATTATAAAACCCCTCATAATTTAATTAAAATAAGCTGAAATTTTATTTAAAACATCATACTTTAATCCCAATTAATGGGTAATTGAAATTCCTTACAGAAACTTGATTTTTAATGCACTACCAAAAATTCCAACATTGTATTTTAATGAAAACTTGCTGTAATTAAGCCTTAAAATACTTTAATCAAAGGTTTAAACCATTATACATAATAATCCTTCAATAATTCATAATTCAAGTACCTAGGGTTTCAAAAATTGGGGCTTTTCAATTAAAAATAAAATCTGAAAATTAATTAACATAATACTCTTATTCAAACATCAAAAATCAAATCACAAAACTCATAATTAATAATTAGATCTAGGATTAAACTAATTTTTAAAACAAAGATTTTTTTTTTTTTTTGTTCGAAAGGAGAGGTGGCAGCGGCATCCACCACGCCTGCTGCCAGCGCCGGTGGCTGCCTGCTGCCTGCGGCTGACGCTGCTGGCGGCCGGTGGCCACCTACTGCTGGTGGTCGGTGGTGAGGGAGGGGTGCCGAGAAGGGGAAGGGGAAAAGAGAAAGAAAAAGAAAAAGAAAAATAGAGAGAAAAGGGTGAGAAGTTACCTTAGGTTTTCTCCACTCTGGGCAAAGTTTGATTTGCCTCAAGTGTTGAATATTTATACCCCTCCTCTAGAAACCCTTCTCCCTAAAATTTCATTTTTTAATCTTTCCTAATCCATTCCCTAATAAAACTTTATTAAAATAAAACTTTCTTAAATTAAACCCCAACTTAAACAAAATAATTAATTAAATAAACTTTTCTTTTTTTAATAAAATATTTCCAAACTCATTAAAATTAATAATTAAAAAACTTTAAATAAAACAATTCAGTTTAATTAAATACTTCTCAAATACTTATTTTAAATAATATATGTATAAAAATACGAGGTATTGCAATAATGTTTTATTTAGTCTAAAGAATAAAATACTCCGTAATTAGGGATGTCAATGGGGCGGGTCGGGGCGGATGTTGGTCCTCCCATCCCCATCCCCACCTAACATTTTCATCCCCACCCCCATCCCCATCCCCGCGTCGGGTCCAAAATTAATCCCCATCCCACCCCGGCGAGTACAACTTCTAAACCATCCCCCCACCCCCACTTGGATATCCCACCCCCACGGCCCCACCTAATCCCCACCGAAGACCTGCCTAATCCCCACCCAAGACCCATCTAATCTTCGCCTCACAAATACACAACTACATACATAATTAATACGGATTGCAATTAAAAAAAAAAGTCTTAATATTACACACATTTTTGTTTATAATATAAGTGTAGTAAAAAGTATTATAATTAATATTTTATTTCATGTAATTATTTTATAAAATAGTATAAAACTTTGTTTTTAAAGATATATAAATGTGGGTATGAGGTAGGGATAAGACGAGTACGAAGTGGGGTGGGGATGGGGCGGGTACAACTTAAAATCCACCCCGCCCCATCACCCATGGCGGGTATGGTTTTTATCCCCATCCCCGTCTAACCACCCGCCAAACCGAGACCCATCCCCGCCCCAGTGGGGCGAGGATGGGGCGGGTCTCCTACTTGACCCGCCCCACTGACATCCTTATCCGTAATATAAACATTAATTATGTATGACAATAAACTTGATAATAATCATATTAGGGTGAAACATTTTCATGCAATGCTATGTATTTAGGGCCTATTCTATACGTTTATTTTCAGTTCAGTTCAGTTCAGCTCCTAATTTTCTTCTCTTATAAAATATTCATTTCATTTCAGTTCAGTTCAGTTCAGCTGATATCAGTCTATTAGAACAGACCCTTAGTGTTGGCTCCATCAATTTGCTCTTTTCTAAAACATCAACACTGGAATCATAATTGTTTATACGCGTCGCACATTTATGTCAAACCAATGTGAAATGGTTGACATCGCAATAACAATGGAGAAACCACTTTTGAGGGCAATGCAAATGGTTTGCGGCCAAGTTAAGCCAAGTATCATGCTTGTAATACTATATCTGTGCTGTGTATCAAAATCTATAACTAATACTAAAGTAGCAACCGACAACCGCTGATATAATGCTATTTTAAAATTAGACACATGTCATGTTGTCATTAAAAATTTTTCCTCCAAAACTATAAATGATGTCATCGTTTTGTGATTTTTATTTTATTTTATTAAAATTCTGGTAAATTACATCATTATTAGAGCACTCACATTAGTGAGCAAAAAAAAAAATTTGCTCATTCTCTATCTAGCCACTTTCTCTCTCTTCCCAACAAAATTTGCTCATGAGCATTTTTTGTGAAGAAATTTTATCCCACTAGTGATAAAAAAAAATGCTCATCATTCTCTCTCCTACTTTTTCACATACGCTACCAACATTTCACTCTCTTACACATCATCATATTATTACGGAGTATTAATTATGTTTTGGTTAATGAAGTTTTAGTGCTACTAATTACAATTATACTATTATTTAACTTAATATAATTATTAAATATTAATTAATAATATTGAAATTTCAATCGCTAAACAATTCACTTTTGGCTCATACCACGAAGCGCATCATCACTTATTTCTAGGTATAAACCAATTAGAGCTTCATCCTCAGCAACCGACCAAATGCGACTCGCTTTAGCGATTGGTTGATTGGCCGGAATCCTTGGAGGTGGTGGAGGGTATTGTGGTGTCTCCGGAACAGCTTTTTCTTGGTTGACATCATACTTAGAGTTGCTCTCTTCGATAATGGGAGGAGTTTGTTGCTCAGTATAAGTGTTTTCATTAAGAATTTGTGAAGGTGTTGATTGATGAACAAAATTTTGAGAAGATAGGTTTCCTAATCTTTCTAGGAATAATTAAAAATTGGGACTAGTGATGAAATCATCATCTAAATCAGAAAAATGTTGATCAAGTTGATAGTAATTAGGGTTGTTTGGATCCATTAAATTTTATAATAAATTAACAACAATAATAAATACTTAAGAGGCACCGAAATTATAATAAAAATATCGTTAATAACATTTTAAAAAATATTAGAGTACTAAAAAAATTAATTAACAATAATAAAAAAAAATAACCTTTTTGAACTCTATATTAGAAAATAAAAAATTAATCTTACTAGAATTGGGAGTAAAAATAATAAAGAGTGTTTTTGTGATTTTTGAAAGTAAAACAAAATATTATAATTAAAATATCGTTAATAACGTTTTTAAAAATATTAGAGTACTAAAAAAATTAATTAACAATAATAAACCAAAAAAATAAACTTTTTGAACTTTATATTAGAAAATATAAAATAAATCTCACTAGAATTGGGAGTAAGAATAAAATAGAGTGTTTTTGTGATTTTTGAAATTATACCAAAATATGTCAAAATGGATCTCTATTTGTAGAGAAAAAAAAAATATTATAATCGTTGATGAATATTTTTTTTTTTAAAATTAAAAATTAGCCAAAATAGCCGTTTTAAATTAATTACCGTTTGAAAACGGTAACATTTTCTAATTGGCTGAAGAGGCTGTGAGGGACGCATGTCAGCTCCCCATTCGCTGGACTAACGCGCCCTTGTCAGCAGGGGACCTTTATTTATTTTTTTTGTTTTTGCTTTTCACCCTTCAAAACGCAGCATTTTGTGGATTGCCTCTTCACTGAGCTTTCCCAAAACGCGGCGTTTTGGGGGGTGAGAAGCAAAAAAAAGGCGCCAGTTTGGATGCATGCTGGGCCCCATGAGATTACTGTTAATCATGAAATTTGCTCATCCTATGTTCTAACTTGCTCATGAGCATATTATTTTTTGCTCATTGATGTAGTACCATTTCCACCATTTTTGCTCATAATTTTTGCTTATGAGCAAAAAAATGCTCACTGATGTGAGTGCTCTTAGTATCTAATTCTGAAAAAATGGTTTTTTTTCTTTAATAATAATAATTTAATTTGTCTTCCTTGAACACTCTTTCATCATTCAATTTTGCTATGAGTTTTATTATTATTATTTTTTTTTTTTTGATGTTTGATTTAATTTGATTTGGGAATATTTATGTTTTTAATATTGGTATGAAAAAATAAATAAATTTTGAAAATTTTGTTTGATGAAATCGTACATCGCACGAGACTAATCTAGTATACATATATATTAGAAAAATTGAAAATCATAAAAGTCACAATCCGAAGACAATTTCAATTCCTTCCAAAAAAAAAAAAAAAAAAAAAAAAAAAAAAACAATTTCAAAAGAGCATCTAGTTTTACAGATTTAGAAGCTGACACAAATTTGGGTTGTGTACTCGGTGTCTTGCTTTTAAGCGTTGGTGCATTTACACACTAACACACTTGTTTGTCCAACATTTCTGTAACTGTAAACCATAATCAAAGACAAATTATAGAATTCTGATGCCGAAATTGCAAATTTTAAATGGAAGAAATGCAAAAATATATTTTTCATATAGAAAATCATGTGCAAAAAATAAGGTTGAGTCATAGACCAGAAAACTACAATTTAGCAGCAACGCCTCAGGATTTCTCATTACAGCAGCATTTCATCTATCATGAACCATATAATATACGAGTAGCATATGAACCAAATGAAACCTGAGGATTAACTTATAACCTTGACGAATAAACAAGCCCTTTGCTTAAGCACAAAAGAATTTATTAACAAAACTAATATCAACTCAAGGATATTTGTGTTGTTACAAGACTCACAGCTACTTAGTTTCAGGCTTAGGCTTAAGAAATAGGTTACCTCATACTATCCTTCACCTGTAATTTCTTCGGGGCATATGACTATTCAAAATACGACCAAGGGTAGCTAAAGCATCTTGAAATTTACGAATTTTCATAAAACCCTTTATCATGGAAACCTCGTTTTCTGAGAACTTTGCTTGTTTCATGATCATATGAACAAGCTTCATTAGAGCATCTTCCATCCCTAGTGAACGAAGACCATCTGCTAGCATCATAAAAGAAGAGAACTCTGGTATAAATCCTTTCTCCAGCATCTCAACTAGAAAATCAACAGCTTCTCCAATAGGACTTCCACTTGAACAAAGACCACGAAAAATTATCTTATGAGTTACAGCATCTGGAGGGTCACCCTTCTCCACCATTTCTCTGTAAAGCCTCATCGCTTCTTTTGATTGTCTCCTTCTAAAAAGAGCCTGTATCACTGGGTTATATGCATGAGGGGTTAGAATCATTCCTTTCATCTGAATGCTCCGAAGGAGTCGAGTGGCAACCTCAACTCGACCTGCTTTACAAAGCCCCTGAATCAAGGTCCCATAAGTAACAATATCAGGCTCACACCCATTTGAAGTCATTGTTTGCACTATATCTGCTGCCTTCTTAATATCTCCTGCCCTACAAAAATGAGAAAGCAAGGAATTATAAGTAAATTTATCGGGTTTTAACCCTTCCATTATCATCTGGTCCATCAGTTCAGCAGCATCTTCCACCCTCTTAATTTTACAAAGACCGTCAATGAGGGTGTTGTAAGTAACCAGGTTTCTTGACACCCCTTGCAGTTCCATCTGATCAAAAACCTCTTCGGCATCTTCTATCCTCTTGTTTTTACAGAACCCGTCAATTAATGTATTATATGTCACCACATTTCTTGCACAACCACTTGATTCCATTTCCTTTAGCAAGTTCAAAGCTTCATCAATTTTCCCTCTAGAACAAAGGCTGTCTATCAGCATATTATAAGTAAATTCATCAGGCTGACACCCATCATTTTTCATATCTCTGAATAGCTCCATAGCAAGCTTGTGGTTTCTGGACAAACAAAGACCTTGTATGATAGAATTGAATGTACATACATCAGGCAAAATTCCCTTGCTTGTAAGAAGGCGCACAAATTCAGTGGCTTTCTCAACTTGATTCTCTTTACACATGGTGTTAATCAGAGTATTATAGGTAACAGTATTTGGTGTGCAACCCCGTAAAACCATCAGCTCAAGCACTTCCATCGCCTCTTCAATTTCACCCATTTTACACAGCCCGGATATTAGAGCATTATAAGTATATATATCCGGATCAAACCCTTCTTCTAGCATAGCATCTAACACCTCTAGTGCATGTTTAACATGACCCAATTTGCACAAACCACTAACTAAAGTATTAAATGTAAAATGATCAGGATGAAATCCCTCAGCAACCCTTTCCTGAACGAAACCCAACGCTTCTTCTATCTTTCCCTCCTTACAAAACCCATAAACCAAAACATTTTCAGTCACATTGGTCGAAACACAACCAGCTCCCACCATTTGTTCTCTAATTCGTAAAGCGCCATCCACATTCCCTTCCTCAATATAACCCTGCATAATCGTCGTGTATGTTTTCTCATCCGGGGTCAATCCATACCTTTCCATCTCCTCCATCATAATAAGGGCAGGCCTAATTTGATGAGCTTTGCAAAGCCCTTTAATCAATATATTAAATGTGGAAACATCTTTCTTAACCCCACTTTCTACCATTTTTGAATGAACAATTTCGACTAATTTCAATTTATGCCCATCAACAAGAACATTCAACAAGAAATTAAAGGTATGAGTCCCACATTTAACCCCATATTCTTTCTCCATCATATCAATCACATAAACAGCTTCATCATACAAACCACAATTAACATAAGAATCAATGAAAATCAAGAAAGTACCTTCATTAATTTCACAACCTAATTCCTTCATTTCATCCAAAACCCTTTTCATTGAATCAAAAGACCCTTCATTTCCAAGCTTTCTAAGAACTTCCTCAATAATTGACAAAGTGGGTGTGAAATTAGACTGTTTTGAAGCCCAATCAAACACCCAGAGTGCCATTTCTGCATCTTTCTCTCTCCTCAAAGTTTCAAGCAGCTGTTTTGGAGTAAAATTTGGGGGAAGTTGATAGGCAGAATCAAATGACAATGAAGAAGAAGAAGAAGAACTGGGATTTTGAGCTAATGAGAAGGAGATTAATGGGGAAGATTTGGAATTTGAAAAGAAAATTGAATTTGATGGAAATTTTTGAGGTAATGGACTCGGATAAGGTTTAAGGTGAGCAGAAAAACACATTGAAGCAGCCATTTTTATGGTAATTCACTATGAAATAAAGAAGATTCAAGAAAACAAACCAAAATTTATGGAAGATTTAAACATGCCAAGAAGAGAGAAATAGGAAAACTTACTGTACTGCTGCTATTTTGCCGGGGTCTGCTCAAGTGACCATTTCTAGATGAGTGAAGCAGAGTTCATCGGATGAGGGAAGCAGAAAACACTTGTAAAGGCACAATCCCAAAGTTTACTTTTTTCTTTGTTACATTAATATTGTTAGCCGTACGACATTTGGACTTTTACATTAATCACATTGCTTGTAATTAGTATTTACGATAAAGAAAAATAGTTACTTGAAAAGTTGAAAATTATTAGATTTGATTGGAGTTTTTTTTTTTGTTTTTTTTTCGATTAAGACGTACGTTGTAACTATATATGTGGTATTATTAAAATATACGAGTAATATGATAACCGAAACTCGTCATGAATTATGATAGCAAATTTTTAACCACTTTCATAATGGTAGAGAATAAAAAAGTAGCTTTAATTTTTCAAGTTGTCATAGGATTTCCCCAATAAACCTAAATTGCCGTTGCACAATATTTTAAAAAGAAACAATTAGCAAAATCTGATTAAGTTTTTTAATAACCATATTGATAGATGATAACCAAAGTGACGAGCTCAACATATCAAGGTTGACAAAGACTATTGAGGACTATTTAGGGAAATTCACAAATCAATAGAAGAAGTGGCCTAAATTTTCAAATAATAAACTCTCATGGCTATTTAATCAAGGAGCAAATGTCGAATCAAACCAACTAAACTAATCGACATATATTTGATAATTGAAACAAAATGCTTACTAAAGATGTAAAAACAATGAAACATAAACAATAATGAATTCATAGTGTATGTATTAGTCAACCTACTTTTTTTTTTTGTTCATATTTAAATTTAGAATTGAACAATAGGATTCTATCAAAGTAAGCATATGATTAGATGAAAAGAGATTGAAATACACACTAGCAAAATCATAGATTAATTATTGGAGTACTACTGATAACACAATCATAATTATTATAGGATTGATTTAGGATCTTTTACCAAAATGGCTAATTTTATAAAAGTATTTACCAAACAGCTATATAAATTTTAATTCCCAAACTAGCTAATTTATTAACTTGGAAGGAATTTATCTATTTCTTATATTCTTTTGAACCGGTTTGGTTCACATTATGTAAAAAAAATTATTTAAAAAAAATAGTTTTTTTTTTTTTAATTTTTTTTAATTTTATTCTGCTAGTGTGTATTTCGATCTCTTTTCATCTAATCATATGCTTACTTTGATAGAATCCTATCGTTTGGTTCTAAATTCAAATATGAACAAAAAAAAAGTCATACTCATAATTAGCCGTTTTGGTAAATACTTTTATCAAATTCAACTACTATTCTATTATCATAAACAACTTGAACAACAAAACAGAACAAAGAGAGTACAACATGCTAGACTTATTACACAATTCACCAATAAGGCGATAACATCCCAAAACAAAATCCACTAAACAAAGTCATACTCATAATAATCAACAAATACATGCGAATGAACAACGTACTACGTTACTAGTACAAGTTTAAGCACACATGCATTGTACGGCTATATTTATCCGCTAGCTGCCTTCACCAATCTGCCTAGCAACAGTATCAACGGCCAGAACAGCAGAAGCAACCGTAGCTGTAGCAGTAGCCACGGTCCCGACAATCGGTCCAACGAAAGGAACTACGTAGGCAATAGGTGCCACCACGGCTGCCATAGGAAGTGTTACATTTGCTACTTGAACAACTGCTTCCCAACAAACATCCATTTTAATCCTAAACAATATAATGCTCCAATAATATACTACGAGTATTATACTAGTACATGTAATGAGATTGTCAATATAGTGGTACAATGTTTTTATAGTGATTTTTTTTGTGAAGTAAGTTAACTGTACTAAAGTAGCCTAGTACTTCGAAAGTCCGAAGGTATTTAAATTAAAATACTACTGTTGTATTGTATACCTAGAGAATAGAGATCATTGGTAAGGCACATACAACGTATTTAATTTTCTTGCATTTTCTACGATAATAAGTAGGAATAATTATATTATACTGTATATCGAGTTTGGGAAATTTTTGGAAAATATGAGATCATTGAAACAATAAAAATTTCGAGTCCATTAAGCTTATTGATTTTTTATGGTCATAGGACTTTTTGAAAAAAGAAAATTAATGCATTAGATCATGAAATTAATTTTCATCTTGAAACTTTTAAAGGCTAAAGGCAGTTATATAGACTCTATAGCTTCTTTTTTATTTCTATTTTTATTTTATTTTATTACGAGTATTTATTTGTTTATTTATTTATTTTTTTGACGAGAAAATTGTACTCGTATAGCTCTTTTTAGAGCGGACAATATCACAATAAATTTAAGGGGCTACGAGGCCTACGACTACGGGTATCAATTTATCATTTTGGATGTGAATCATGTTAAATTATTATGCCCATTCCAGGTAGCTAGGTTGGGTTATTTTTAAACACCATTATTATTAAAATATTGGAAAATTCTACATGGTGGCCTCCTACTTTTAAGTTTTCCACGTGGGAGACACACTTTTTTCCAACTCTCTCAAGTGGCACTATGGTTTTGCAAAATTATGTATAGTGTCCTTTTTTTTTTAGTTTATGGCTAACTTTTATAATTAAAATGGTTAACCTTAGGTTTTTTGGTTTAAAAATTAATTAAATTATATTTTAAAATAATAAAATAAAAAAAAAAAGAATTTTTTTTTTTAAAAAAACATCCTAAACCCACGACCACCCTCCCACCACCACGTCCACCATCCACAACTCCAACCCCCATACACCACCGGCGCCCAGAATCCCTTTTTACCGCGCCGGCGCCGGCGGCCCCGTCCCCCTACCCACTGAACCCACCACGACACCACCTGAACCCCATATCCCAAACCCGAAACCCCCAAATACCCAACTCGAAACCCCTTAAAAACCCTATCCCACCAATTTAAACCCCGAATTAGACCCTCCCCCACCCTTGAAACTCTGACGCCCAAGGTTTTGAGGGTGGGAAAGGTCCTTATTTTGGGGTTTAACGTGGCGGGGGTGGTTTATTCGGGTTTTGGGTCGGATATTTGGGGGTTTCAGGTGGTGGGTTTAGTGGGTAGGTGGACGAGCTGGGTTGTCGGAATGGTGAAGGTTGTCTGGGTGGCGGCGAAGGGTGGGGGAGGGCTGGGTTGTCGGAATGGTGAAGGTCGCCGCCTTCCGGGATGGTGGTGGTGGGGAGGGTGGTCGTAGGTTGGGGGAATGGGGGCTGCGAATTTTCTTTCTTTTTTTTTTTTTTTTTTTTAAAGAATTTGATTTTTTTTTAAAAAAAAAATAATTGTGGTTAACCAAAAAATCAAAAGGTTAGCCATAAAACCTAAAAAAGGGCACTCTACGTAATTTTTCAAAACTTGGATGCCACTTGAGAGAATTGGAAAAAAGTGTGTCTCCCACGTGGAAAACTTAAAAGTAGGAGGCCACCATGTAGAATTTAATAGCTTTACGTGTTAATATATTAGGATAGCCAAAAGGTACAAATAACTCAATAAGTTAATAGCTTTACGTACACAAGGCCAGGTTAATAATAGAGATATTTGTCCATGAAATTAAACTTATTATTTGCAATTTTCTCTAATTAAACTATGCTACAATCGATGAACGTACTTGGGAGTTGGGGTACTTAAACCATATCATAGAGATTAGAAAGGGTGTATTATTGACCACTGTATTCAATTCTTGAAACTTCTGTAAAAATTACAGCAATAATACATCATTGCATATTACAAATACTTCTACCTAGAATTAGGAATGAACTATGGAACGCAAGTTACGCAACATGCATTATAATTACTAGAGCGCGCATGAAAAAGAAACATTATTGTAAATTTAATTATATTAATAATTCTCCTAGGACTTACGTAAACTTAGCTTGCACTTGATAAATTATTTGATACTTAAAAGAATAATAATAGATCAAATATTGGTACGTAGATTATTCTTCTTTAATTAAAAGGCGCGGGAGCAATAGCACCCCCATCGCTCCCAGGGGAAGGAAACAAAGGTGGAAATGCCCCGCCGCTGCCACCACCACCACCAATACTAGGTGGAAAAGGATTTGGTAAAGGCGATGATAAAGGTGGAATTGGAAAACCACCTCCACCGCTACCACCACCACCTCCGCCACTCGAACACAAGCTTTTAAAAAAGGGAACTATAAAAGGATTTTCAGGAAGTAGTTTAGGTAAACATTCATCATGAATTTCCTCTAAAGCCTTGCAACATGGTTGACTTAACTTCCCTAGATTACCCCAAAAGCTAGCAACACACTTTTCTATATCTGATATGGGTGGAATGCACCCTTGAATAGCATCATTTGGAATGGATCTACCACCATATCCAATATCAAATAAGAGTGTCATGCATAAAATAAGGGTTAAATATCTAAACCCTAAAATCTTTGAAGAATAATTTTTTGTCATGGTTGGTTTAATTTATGTAGTTGTAGTTGTTTTGGTTTAATTTGTGTAATTTTGTCAAACAAGATTCGTGAGGTTTTGAATAGTGTGATTTGGATTGTATTATAACTCCTTAGCTTGGGTAAATTAATTCTTTTGAACGGTTGATTAAATGCATTTGTTTTTCTAGGTTAATAGGCTAATGCTAATTACTCAATTCGTTATAAGTTTTACTTTTTAAGGTGTAATAATGTAACATATGTCTTACTAAAGTTTTCAATTTATTAAATTTAATAGAGCATCATCAAATCGGTAATAATGTTGAATTTGTTGAGGTTGATCACTTTATATATATAACATGGGGAATCCGAAGAATGTATAGTACTCTGAAATAACTAGGGGTGCTAATTAATCGAGTGAGTCGATCACGAGCAAAGAGAGCACGACTCGTTAATTTTCTAGTCGAACCGAGTTGTTCGTTTACAGGATTAGGTCTCTTGAATTTCAAACATTTATTGATTATAATTTCTTCTCTTTATATAAATTTTCCTACTTAAGTGTACTATTGGTAAATTTTTATTTTTAAAGATAGAAGAACAGAAAAATAATATTGAATTCCTTTTACACTAATCAATTTTCGAGCTAATTCGAGCAAGCACGAGCCAACTCGAACGAGTCGAGTTCGAGCTGTTTGCAAGTTACCCTACTCAATTAGCAGCCCTAGTAATGACGAATTGACCAAGGTATGATAAATTATATGTTCCTGATTCCTGACCACCATATACGCGGCCTCTTGGAGTCCCTTGGGAGTTGGGAAGCATGGAATATATATATATATATATATATATATATATATATATATATATATATATATATATATATATATATATATATATATATATATAATATTGGAATGCAACTCAATGTTTAATCTAGTTGGATTTGAATTCGATGTCTAATCTTGTCGGATTTAAAATTATTCTCCATGGACTAATTGAAAACTATATACGTAGTATAATAAATGAAATCAAATCATATTTTTTTTAATTTGGATCTATCTTGGGACATGATGTTGATAGCTCAAGTAATACTCCGTAGTATGTAATATATTTTGAAGTCGTCATTAAAGTTGTTTAAAATCTTACTAGTTGGTCACATAAATGCTCTAGATGAATTTGAATTAATGATGAGATCAGCCATGTCCATATATAATTGATTAAAATGATACCATGATCCTCTATAAAATTATGTTGAGACAATGAGACTTAAAAGAGTCGAAATAAAGGAATAGTTCCTTGACTTGCATGGGAGTATCTTGGTGCATGTTAATTTTATGTTTGATGTTACACGAATTGAAGCAGTGCAAAGCTTCCTTTGTTAAGTTTATTATCATCCATTATAGGGTTGGGGATATGGTTGGCTAATTAACAACTTATCTTTTTAACAACGCTAGGTAATTCACCCCATTATTTATTAACCTTGCTTTAACTTGGTAAAAACGATTGAGCTTGTTAACATGTAATCAAAACTTTAAGCTAAGCCATCAGATTTTGAAATTAAACATAATTAGTCTTTAAATCAACAAGCGTGCTCAAATGCTCGGTTTCACAGTATATCTATAACATTGTAAAGGTCAAGAGTCTATAAACTTTAAATTTGACAATTAATCGAATCATAATATACTTGTTTACATGTAGATTTTAAAAATAGTTATGAATACTAACAATGTTGAACGAGTGTAATATCTTGTAATTATTGATAGATCTCTTTTCCATAGATCGATAGATATATAGATAATAGATAATCTACAATAATTATCACATAATCTACTTGAAAATGTGATGGAACCATTGAACAATTAACCAGACCATACCACAATCACAAGAAAAACACAACTGTTTTATAATCCATATATATTAAATTATTTCGTAGTTCATACAATTAAATATCGTGATGAACTAACTAGTATGTAGTTAATCTACAATAGACTTTATTTGATATTTTACTCACTCCAAAGAAAAATAATACTTCATAAATGAAAATTATTTTAGATCATTGGACGATTATTCTTCCTTAGAAGGTGTGGGAGGACTAGCACCTCCTCCGATTCCAGGGTTAGTGGAATACCTCCTCCACCACCACCAATAGGTGGTATAGGCAACAAAGGCGGTAGTGGAATACCTCCTCCACCACCACCAATGGGTGGTATAGGCAACAAAGGCGGCAATGGAACACCCCCTCCACCACCACCACCTTCGTCTTTGCCACCACCTCCAGCAATAGTAGATTCATTTGGAATGGATCTGCCACCATATCCAATCGCAAATAAGAGTGTCATGCATAAAATAAGGGTTAAATATTTGAATCCTAAAATTTTTGAAGAATAATTTTTTGCCATGGTTGATTTAAATTGTGTTGTATTTGTTTTAGTTGATTTTTGTTATATGTTAAAAAAAAAAAGAGTAAAATTGTGAGGCATTACATAGTGGTATGTACGTACTAGTTGTTGAAGGAGGGCGTTATAATTTTTAGGAGTAATGTAGTATATATATATTTTGAACGTTTGATTAAATGCATTTGTTTTTGAAGGTTAATAGCTTAATACGGAGTAATGCTAATTAATTTTGTCTTAAGGGTTTTATTATTATTATTATTATTATTATTATTATTATTATTATTATTTTTTTTTTTTACTTTTTTATGGTGTAATACACTAATACTGTAATGTATGTGTAACATATGTCTTAAAAAAATTTCAATTTATTTAATTAATTAGTGAACCATCAAATCTGTATTAATGTTGAATTGAATTTGCTTAGCCATACTCATATTTTAAGGGGAAAAAAAGAGTTTATTAGCACGCACATTATTGCAAATCAAGCTCCAGTAATAATACTCGGCAAAAAAGAGTTCAGGCAAAAAACTAATTTAACGAAAATAAGACCAATCCGAGTAACAATTTATACATAGTATCATTCACTAATTGCATTAAACATCAAAATGGCATATTAGAAACCAACTTAAATTAGTAACCACGCACACATACATCAAATAAACTTGTACTAGATCAATTATCTCGCGAATTATTACATGTTATCCGAGGCCTCGAAACCTCCTCGATCCACTTCCTCGCGAGTTCCAGCAACCAGGGACCAACGACCCTCACAGCAGTTGCAATAGGCGGTCCGACAATCGGTATTTGCTGAATTAACTCTGTTGCCAGCGTTAGTCCAGATCCAAGTATGAAACACCAGAAACTCATCTTTCGGAACTCGTTATTTCTCAGTATTTTCTACTGTAGTTTAAAGTTTTTTGAATATAATTTGTTAAGACGTAGAAAATGCATGTATAGGAAATGGCATATATATAGAGTGAAAATGTGCAGGGTTTTATTTATTTATTTATTTGCATGGTGAACTCTTGAGTTTCTAAAGATAACACAATTAATAATGGACCAACTATCATTGCATAGCATGCTCCTAGGAAGTTGAATTTTTTATTGCTGCTCGACGTTTACACTATTCTAAGTCCGAAACTAATTGCATTAGTGTAATCCCTAACTAAAAAAATATTTCTTATTGAAATTAAAAATTCTAGCTTGTTAGAAGACGTACAATATAATTCTCAATGCAACCAAAAAACCAATGTCTTGAATCTTGATGGTTGAAATAATACTTACTCCATCCGATTTCCACCCACTTCCATTTTTAGAGTCTTAAAACAGATGCTAGAGCCGCAAACTCTACCCAAACTTTAAGAGTCTGTTCTCTTCAACTTATTTTCAGTTTAGTTTAGTGCAGCTCCAATAAGTTCAGGTCAGTTCAATTCTTATCTTAATTTTCTTCTCTCATAAAATATTCAGTTCAGTTCTGCTCCAATAAGTTTTGTTCAGTTCAGTTCAGCTCAGTTCAATCTATCAGAACATACCCTAAGGTCCGAACTTGAGCATATCTCTTTTCTAAGTCTCCATTTCTTATCTAATTGACACAATTCTATTTTCCTAAAACACATGCTCCAGACTAGTTTACTTACAATTACGAATATTATGAAGTTATGAGATATTCTAATCCAATACAATCTTTCTCCATAAAAAAAATGAAGAAGAAGAAAAATACTTAGTAGCTATTCTAATTTCTAAATCATGACGGTTTATCTATCACGACTCAAACCCAAAATAATTTGTTTATCTATAAAAATAATATCTGTAATAATTCAACCCGAACCTAACCAAACTCAACCCAACCCAACCCAAACCGAACGATATTGATCCAACCCGAATTGACTCCTCTTCTTGCGTGCCTTTCGGTTAGATTTGATTTATGGTTTACAAACACAAAATCAAACCCAGAAAACAAAATCATTTTCAGAAGAAAAAGAGAGAGAAGAATGCTGAGAAGAAAACCTACAAAAATCGAAGTAAAATTAGAAGACAAAGAAGAACTCCAACAGCTCCAATCACGCCACACCACACCTTCTTCCACCTCCGACACCACCTCCTCCGCCGCCGCAACCACCACCACCACCACTCTTCTGCAACACTTCGATCGATCTTCCTCCAAACCCCAACGAATCGGCCTCTCTTCCCCTTAACAATGGAAGTCGAAGTCAAGCTCAGACTCCCTGATTCCGCCGCACACCAATCTCTCTCCTCCGTTCTGTCGCCGTTTCTCCGGCGAACCCACTTTCAGCACAACGTCTTCTTCGACGGCGCCAATTCCGAGCTCTCTGCGCTTCGCGCTGTTCTTCGATTGAGGTTTTATGGTGAAGATCCCCAAACAGCAGAACGCTGCGTTTCGAGTCTTAAAGCGAAAGCAATTCTTGTTAATGGGGTTAGTAGAGTTGAGGAAGATGAGGAAGATATTGATCCGTTTGTGGGTCGGGAGATTTGGGCTAACCCGAATCTAATTGGGTCGTCGGATTCTAGGGTTTTGAAGAGGGTGAAGGAGGAATTTGGGGTTAAGGATGAATCTGGGTATGTTTGTTTAGGTGGGTTTAAGAATGTAAGAGGGGTTTATGAATGGAAAGGGTTGACATTAGAGGTGGATGAGACACTTTTTGATTTTGGGACTTTGTATGAAATTGAATGTGAGAGTTCTGAGCCTGATAAAGCTAAGGAGATGATTGAAGAGCTCTTAAAGGATAATGGGATTCCTTATTCTTGCTCTAAGATGTCGAAATTCGCCATCTTTCGATCCGGGGAACTTCCATTGTGAGTGGTGTTGGATTCCATTGCTTTAATGATACTTGTTTTAATGCTATTTGTATGTTTGGCTTTATAATATGGTCTTTTGTTAAGTACTTATGTGTAATGTTGCTTTGACATTGATTATATAATTGAGATATTTCATGAATTTGACTGCTTATGTATTGTATTTGCTCTGGTATAATGGTGTGTTAGATACATTGTTTTATGATTGCTCAGCTGTATTTTCGCAAATGATAATTGATAATCGTAAAGTGTTTGGTAATCCAGTTGTACATTTGATGAACCTCATCCTCTTGGCTGCTAGAGGCTATGCTCTTTATTGCATTTATGGCTTATAATAGTGTCTGAATGATGAAAGTCGATATAAAAATTGTACAAATGTTTCGTGCAATCACAAATAATAGTGTCTGAATGATGAAAGACGATATAAAAAACTGTACAAATATATCTTGCAATCACAATTTAGATCTTGCAATGGCAGTTTTAAGTTGAGTGGAATCTTTTTCAATGCTGAAGTATTGGGATTGATGGTATAACATTGTTGCTAGATGCTGTTGAGGCATGATCGTATGCCTTGGATGCACAAGCAAATGCTATCACATTCTAACGATTATTTTACATTATTGAGATGTTGTGTGCTTGCTAAAAGATAGCTTTGCCCATTGGAAGATAAAATTCTGATTATGTTTTGGTAGCCATAAAGTAAAGTGTTCTGTGATTTTCCTTTTCCTGTAACTATATATCAGCCTTTTTTTTCTTCAATCTGGGATTGGAAAGATGAGTTTAGGGAATAGCAAGTTAGCAACACTCCTGTCAAGACTAGGTCTTTGTGGTAGAAATATTAGTGGCTAATGGGTTAAAGATTGGCCTGAATTGCCTTTACTGGCAGTCTTATGGTAGAGGGCATAGGGAAGTAACGATATTCTATGTGATAGCATAAAAAATTGTAGATGTAGCTTCTTGTTTTTAAAGGATTTCATTCATTGATGAAGAGCTACATACTTTTGCTACGCAACCATACAACAAAAATGTTAATTTGGGTGTTCTTCAATGATTGTGTAAAGAATTTTGGGGTTGCAAGAAAATGCTATTCAGCTTTACTAGTTGTATGCGGTTGGATAAAAGAACTTTGACAAGATTAAAGCGGGAATGATGATATGATAATGGGAGGTGCTTTATACCAATAGCTTCTTGTTTTTAGCCATGGAATGATTTGTCTCTCTTTCTTATTTTATTCTTTTGAGAGTGATACCTTAGCTCACTACATTTGGTGATGTGAAGGTGAACTCAGGAACTTGGCGCCATAGATTTTTAGCCTTTTAGGTACGATCTAAGGCAGTCTGAATTTGACAATTAGAACATATATTGACAGTGAATGGCAATTGAAAAATGCCATGCTGAAAGCCATGATGTTTATTGTGTGTATATTAGTCAAATGATGTACTTTGGGGTTTTACATGTTTGTAGATATATATTGAAGAGATGGAACAAACGTGGCCTTGGACATTTAGTGGGATGTACGTTTCATCTTAGATAGCTTATTCCTGGAAATTAAGCTAAAATAAGTTCCAACAAGTTCTCTAAAGTTCGGAAATACTCATATGAGCCAATTTCAGCTTTTCAGGTGTAAAATCTACACCCAGACTAGCTTTAACTTGCTGGAACTGTACTTTAAGGGATTGAGGGGAATATGCAAGACTAATAACCAACCGTTTCCCATTGGCAAAGTAATATGATAAGCTTGAAGGCGCAGCCAGCTGGAGAACTGCGACTGCAGATGTATATGCAATGTAGAACTACAAAAGGGAGGAAAGAAAGCATGTGTTTGTGACTGAGAAACTTGAAATGGAATGGAAACAATAGTAAAGATTTAAGTGAAGGGATGGCTACCTCAGTGCATCAAGTGGAAGATGAAGGGTAGTCCCATAACTTGTACAGACTTGACACTTAATGTTCAAATCCATAATCGAGCCTCACGACAGCATTGTGGTAATAACATCAGGTCGGGGGAGTACCTAGCAACTGTGAATATTTTAGGACAGCCCTCACTGACTAATGCAGAGGAGGGCTTAGGCTCGCACACCTCTCCAGTGACTTATGCAGTCAAACATTTTTTTGGCTTTCTAGATTGCCCACAATGCAACCCCCACGAGTCGTGTATAGTTTCACAAAATCTACTCGGTCATCACGATCAATAATATCAGTTTTCTTTTCCATGAACTCAGCAATCATCATTGTCATCGTCCTCTCAAAACAAAATAGGTAACTCCTTGCTGTACCCTTTTGCTCGTTGATGGTCGCCTAAGGTTGTCCCTAAGGGATAATACCCTTTTGCTCCTTGGAGATATGGAAGATGAATTATAAATTCATGTTTGATAAAGCTGATATTACAAAGGCTTGATAGTGTTCATCCTCCATAACTCTAAAATTAGAAGATGTGAAAGATGAACATTATTTAATTTTTTGAATAAATGGAAGAAAAATGAACATTAAAAGTAAGTGATGTGAATAAATAGTTCATTTGATGTGAGATAATTCTCTTTTCTACTTCCTTCCTCTCATAATAATACACGTTAGGCTTTGAAAGTAAGTAATGTGAATGAATACTCGTTATAGGCTCCATCACACCATTATTACATCTAGCACCATTAGCATATAAGGATTACAACCATTACGAAAATTATAGTAACCATAACTCCTTTTCTTGCTTGGACGACTGAAACATTATGGCGATGAAATGGATGAATCTTTTCTTTTGTCTCCGAACGATACTTGCACATAAATTCAGGGCAAGTATGGGCATTGAAAGAGCTTCTTCCCATATTTGATGGTTTCCACGATGAGCATTCTGATTGTAGTTGGGCCATTTTCTTCCTTGCCTTTGCTGCTCGGGATTAAGAGCCAATGAGAAGGAATCATTGCTTGATCTGCATAGAAATACATTATGATGATGCTCATTTGCTACATTGTTTAGAGCTTCTCCGCCATTGTTCCCTCGCATTCATGGAGGACATCGCTCCTCTCTTGGTCCTCATTTTCTCTCATTTCTAGTTCTCGGAGATGACATTGGCCTCATCTTTGAGGCCGCTATTGATCAATGATGATTGGGGACGGGGTATTGAATAGCATATTCTCTTGACTTCTTTATTAGAAGGTTTAATGTGCTGACTAGTTTTTGACTTTTCATAATCTCATCATATTGCTAAAAATACAATGAATTGTTCGGGTTGCTTTAGTATGGGTAAAAACCGTAAAATCGAATATCGGATCACAAACTTTGTTCAAAAGTCAAAACCAATACTCTTGCTATATTTCGAAATTGGAACTCTTGCTATCTTCACTTCCACAGTTCCACCTATTTCCCCTCAAAGACACTGCAGACATTTTCATCATTCACATGAACCTGTATGTCCTGCAAGCTGCAACTGGTCCATCCCATGACCAAATATCACAAATTCATAGATAGTACAGTATAGCTTGCCCAAACTAACATTGCCAAATTGTGGCAGGAAGATGTAACAATATTTTAGTGTACTTCTTTTCCCTTGATATATCGCCATATCACTTGACAATTTGACATAGATGGTTTTAGTATTAAGACGTACCTTAACGGTTCTTGGAATGATCAGAAATTCCCGTGAAGCAAAAATATATGAAAAGAATATAAAAAAGAAATTGTCTACCACTCTACCCAGCAAAGGACCTACTTGTACTTCATAATTCGATAAAGGTAACATTCATAGTAGAATAATCGACAATCCTGCAAACTTTTATCACAACAATGAGTGCACAATAGAGCTACGAATGTCAACCAATGTGTAAACCACCATGCCAAATAACTAACCTGATCCAACTAGACATAGTCCTAAAGGCCCTCCACCCTCTAACGAACTCCTGATAAGAAGCTTAAGTAAAACAAATCTAAAACTCTACTGAACCCTAAACTCATTCTCACTTCCTCTTCTTTGCAGGGGGCTGGTCATCTTCTTCCTCCTCGTCTTCCTCTTCCTCCTCACCATCTTCAGCATCGTCATCATCATCATCCCCATCATCATCATCATCGTCGTCGTCGTCATCACTTCCTCCTTCCCCATTAGCATTAGCTCCTAGCTCATCATCCTCAGGGTCACCCTCATCATCATCATCGTCTCCCCCACCTTCTCCTCCAGAGAAATCCTCATCATCATCATCATCCTGATCCTCTACAGCATCTTCATCTTCTTCATCGTCATCCTCTGTGTCACTACCATCTTTGTTCTCAGGACCAGGTCGTTCTGTTTTTCGGAGTTCCTCTATAGGAAACCTGTACAATCATTGTTGAACAATCAAACGCTAAGAATTTTACATACCAATTACAACTTCACGTAAATTGGAGCAAGAATATATACCTGTCCTCAATAGCAGTCAAACCAGGCAGCTTGCTAACACCCCCCAAGAGAGCTCCAGTCTGAAACCATTTCATGTAACATCAATTTAACATAGTATAATCATATTCTTGCATCATCAAAATTGTTGTTCAGCAAACTTTTCAAGGAGTATGGAATTTAGAGAAAACACAAGTGTCACAGATCATTTATATATAATGAAACCATTTTACTATGAAGAAAAAAAAAATATGCAAGGCTTCTCTCATACACAAACTAACCCCAAAGACCTCCATTACACTCATTAGTCATTACCATCTTGAGTATCTAAGAAAAAGACAGCAAATTCAGAGATGAGCACTTGATAGTGTAGCTCTTACAAGTTTTGATACAGTCTGAAAATCGACTTTACAGTACATCACTTTTTAAGCGAAAACAGTATCCATCCTATTAGCCTCATGATGGCCAACCGAAGAAAGAATGTGTAGCCGCTTACCAGATAATCTTACTAAGTTTACCCTCCAATCCCCAAACAAGACTTACTCTAGAACAGTCAATCATCCTCTAGTCAGGCCATCCATATGAAACATACAAAGTTCGGTCACTTATCTGACTCCCAAAATTTAAAGATTAGCAATCAGTTCCATAGAGAAATAATGGGTGTCAAAAAAATTCCAACCCTGGGAAGCAATCCTGGAGTTTTGGCGGAAGCTTTTCTCATGCTTAAAGATAAAGATTAGCAAAAAAGAAGCCCTTTTTTTAACCAAGAAAAAACAACTGGAATAAATATAGAATCTATATCCTATCGTCTCAGTCCATAGTCCATAAATTCGAAAGCCTAGTCAATCTACTTCTCTGTCCAAAATCCGAAAACATTAATTCAAAAGCTAGTTGTAATCTACTTCTCTGTCCAAAAAACCGAAAACATAAATTCGAAAGCCTAGTTGTAATCTACTTATAAAAGGAAATACTCAAAAGCAACCAAATCTAACAAAGGAAGACAACTGCCCATTAAATTGCAGAAGTAAAACAACTCATGGTGAAACAAACAATAGAAATGCAAAACGAACCCGAAAGTTTGCTTATTCAACTAGTAATTTGATTCAAATACAGCTACACAAACAACCACAATTCACAACACATGCTACCTTTTTCAGACCAGTTCAACCTAAAATCTTGCTGAAATGTGACATAACTGAAATCATATTAACCAGAACAAACTGCAATTATTCCTCTTGAAGCAAAAAATGGAATGTACATTCAGTATAATCAAGGGGTAAAGAATACCAAATTACAAGCCCTGACAAAATTAAGCTAAATAGTATTCAAATCAAAACAGCCAATTTCAAACATTTATAGAGATTTAGCAAAAATATAGTGCATCAAAATTAGAGAAAAAATTCAGAGAATTAAGACAGGAAAATACACAAATTTTACAAGAAAATTAAGAGAAATTATACCAGAAGAAGAAGGCAAGCAAGAGAATTTCGAGCGAGCAAAAGGGTTTCCAAAATGACAAATTCCAAGTTGGAGGAGCCATTAATTTGAGCCAATTGAGAGCTGTAAAACCCTAATTCCATGGTTTCCAAAACCCTGCAAATTTCAGGAGAAAAATTAAAGCAAGAAATTGAAAATTGGAGATAAAACAAAGAAAAGAAAAGAAAAAGTAGAAAGTTGGAGATACCGAGAGGAGAGAGAAAGTGGACACTGGATGAGCAAAAGAGAGACAAAGAGTGTGTGTGTGTGTTTGGGTGTTGGGGATTGGGGATTGGGGATTGGGGGTTTGGCCAACTATGGTCTAGGGTTCGTTTAGTCATAACCAAAATTGGTATTTTATCCGTTCGTTTTTAATTGTAACCTATAGGTATAGCTTTGATTTATTCGTATTTTAGGCTCTGTTCTCTTCACCTTAAAAAAATAATATTAAGTAAAAATAATTTCAGTTCAGTAAAAATAAGTTTAGTTCAGTAAAATTAATTTCAGTTCAGTAAATATAATTTCAGTTCAGTAAAATTCAGTTTTTTTAAAGAAGAATTATAACTGAAAATCAGTAAAAATAATTTTAGTTCAGCAAAAATAATTTCATTTCAGTAAAATTAATTTAAGTTCAGTAAAAATAATTTAAGTTCAGCAAATATAATTTTGTTTCAGTAAAAATAATTTCAGTTCAGCAAAAATAAGGTGAAGAGAACGCGGTTGAATACCTAATTTGGGTAAAATTTTCAAGAATATATTTAATGTTTATATGTAACTTTAAGAGTTATGTATAACATTTTCTTTGTTTCTTTTTGTATTCCTCTCTAATAGTTACTTTGTACGTTTTACGGAATAATTATTTCTTATATTCTCAAATTACATTTTTTAAAGCAAATAACTCTATTTATCAAAATATTTGCATATTACCAATGCAAATATTTCTATTCATAATACTCGGTAATATTTACTTACGGAGTACTTCAAAGGCAATTAAAGTTAATTTAATGTTTTAATACGGAGTATTTGATATATGTAACATCTAATAAGTAATAGAAGAGAAGATGTATAATATTCTGGAAATAGTCCAAATTATAAGTTTTGTGTAAGAATGAATAATAATTATTTGTAAAAATATAATATACTCCGTATTATTTATTACCCATAATAAAAGATTATATCCAAAATAAGAGGATATTATGTACATAGGATGATAGGACAGAGGATATTATTATATGGAATATGTACAAGGTAAACTAAGGGCATGTTCATATTTACTGAACTGAGCTGAACTGAACTGAACTGATTGGAACTGAACTGAACTGAACTGATTGGAACTGAACTGAACTGAACTGAACTGAATTGAGCTGAAATAAATATTTTATGTGAGAGGGAAATTAAGAGCTGAACTGAACTGAACTGATTGGAACTGAACTGAACTGAACTGATTGGAACTGAACTGAACTGAACTGAACTGAAATTAAGTAAATGTGAACAGGCCCTAAGGATATCATATCTTGAAAATTATATCAAGGGATACTCTTGATATTTACCATATTTTGTTTGCTATTCTTTTTTTTTTTTTTTAGGACATTATAAACAGGAGGGAGGATTCGTTCCTGCCGTATGATATGAAATACCCTCGACCTTTGCTACTAGGACAAAATGTCATTGATTTTATAATTATAATTTATTAATTACTGTAATATATTAGCGTATTGAGTTTTACTTGTATGTAATTAATGTGTTGAAACCTATGCGATGGAGGAGATGAAAAATGCAAACTTCTAGTAGGAATGGAAGACCTACATCCGCGCCCAACCTGCTCCATTGACATCCCCACGAGCACGCTCATCTAATAGCAGGGGAGGGATAAAAAACATAGAAGCTTAGGAATTTGGAGAAAGGGAGCAATCTACAAAATTACAATAATCTACATTTGGCATTATCAATAATAATTTCTTTTACTTCGCTCAATTTTCCTCCCTACACGTTGATGAACAAAAATAAAGTTAAATTATGCGGCATAATCATCAGCACCAATGCCAAATGGATATTCGACATCCAAAACCAATTTGATTTCATTGTCATGCTTAGTATCTTCTTCATCTTTCGTATCTTTGGCATCCTTGGAAAGCAAGTTGCAATGGATGACATGCCAAACTGGCCGCTCTTCTTGGAAAAGACTGCAAAGAGGACATTTGGTTATGTAACAAGCAAGATTTCTTTCCAATTCGAATGATTCATCACAACGATTCATCCCCTCGTCATTAAGAATATAACATTATTTTGCAAAAAGATCTGTCCATCATCATGTTATTTTAGTAGCATATTAGGAAATCTTAGAAAGGTCAAAACATTTTTTAAACAACTTGAAACAATGTGACATATGGTTCCAGACAGATGGGGATGAATAATTAGTAATGAAAACAGAACACGGGCAAGAGAGAGACACTCACGGGTGTGAACAAAGCATCGGAGACTGAACTGTAAGTGCATATTTACAAGTGGATAACTCTGTAATAGAGGTAATCATTGCTTTGCCCTCTGAACACACAAATCGTACCTGAGATGAATACAAGGACGGACTTAATAATGAGCACAGGCAAAGTGTGAACAGGTTGACAGGCGAAGTGTCAAAGGTTTATACCTCTGTCTCTCGATGCTGATTTGTAAGGTCACATACTGTTCCATTGGTATATTGATGAGCATGATACCTGCATAGCTCACAACATCAATAGCATATATGTCAGGCAGTAGGAACAACATATATATGCATCAATCTAGTTATATAATTAAATGTTATCATACCTCTGAGAAGCGTCTTTAGAATGTGGATCTTTCAATATAGATATGTCGGAGAGATTCTGGTTAAAAGCAGCTGTAGCTTCAGGATCATATTCTCCCAACACAAACTCCTGAGCTATCTGAATCATCATGGTTTATGTTAGAGCACATAATTCATGCAAAATTATGCAATATTGAATAACTTTCCAACTGACTACTAAAAAAAAAAAAGATCTGTTGTCCCATACTCTCATATAAGGTGTTGGAAGGAAATTGGAAACATCTGATGATGTAAGGCAAACAGCAGATGGTTGGATTAGAAAATTTCACAAGATATAA
The DNA here is from genome assembly GCF_948465745.1 of Chenopodium album. Lineage (NCBI taxonomy): Eukaryota > Viridiplantae > Streptophyta > Magnoliopsida > Caryophyllales > Amaranthaceae > Chenopodium > Chenopodium album. The sequence continues at coordinate 595,616 of NC_137847.1, read as the reverse complement.
CAGGAAGTAAAATTTAATTGAAATTTGGCACCGCACAAAATCAGTCTAAGGCAGTTAGAAAAGCAGGGGGGAAGACAAGGCGTAAAATACATAGTTTAATTGTGCCCCCCACCCACCCACACACACACAAAACCATCTGCATCAAGAAATAGGATATCAAAAGCAATTGCCACCAATAAATAAATCAGAAAACAAGCCAACTCCTGCTTTATCTCTTCAGTTATGAGAGGTCGCCTATAAGGGAATTGAACTCAGCCTTTTCATTTAAGATTTGATTCACTATGCATCAAAAAGTAAAGCATTAATCATACTACAAAATGATCAAACTATCACCTTGTAATACACCAGGATTCAATTAGTAACATGGTTGGCATTTTAGCAAGATAAGTAGAAAGGGCAACAGACCAAAAGACTCATGAATTTACCTTATCATCTTCCAAATGGACCTGCCGCAGTTTCTTCTTGTAGCAGAATTCATACGTCCACCAACCCTCTTGCTGCAATAAAAGGGAAAAGAACAAGTTACTATCAATTGCATATAATACAGGAAAATTAAAAATTTGCAGCCTCCCCCTCTCTTCACCCATGAACCTGTTATTCAAGTCATTTTGCAGAAGCAGGAAATTAAGATTCTTTCTGCAAGAACAACGATTTGAATCCCCCCCCCCCCCCCCCCCCCCCCCCACAACTCCCCAACTATATATATATAGGAGGGTATAGTGAAACCACTTTCTCTCTTTCAGCTGTTGAATATATGCCAAACAATAGACGCCAATCAAGCCATTAAGACCCTACATTTCTAACTGTTATCCGGTTATGACATGCATGTTATATATTTTTCTTAATTCTTAACATTTTTTGCAAACACAAATACAAACACAAATTTTCAATTTCAGGTTGATTTGCTTTTTAGTTATTGTTGAAATCCATATATTTCTCACTTCTTATATTAATCTCTACCAATGAATAATTCAAGATTATATAGGCATACAGGTGAATATCAAGCCATCAAGGATTTCATATTCAAGATGAAGCATAAAGGTATCTAAAACAGAGAAGAGTCAAACAGTCAATGTAACAAAAACATTCACGTAAATGGGGATTGATACTGACCCTTAGAAGACACTGCTCCTCCAGTACTTCAAGTAGCTCATCTGGTGTCTTGACTTTCATTCGTTTCTCACTTTCCATAATCATGCCACTGGTATTATATTGGCTGACTGGCTTACCACTCTTAGGTTTCTCAATCTTAGGTAGGAAGCACAAATAATTCTTCCCGTCTTCATTTGGCATGAAAACAGACTCCTGGTCATCACCCTGTATATCAATGTCAAGCAACAATATCACCAATATGTGTGGATTAAAAGTAAGACAACCACAGAAAATGATATTTAATCCAAACAGAAGAAGAAAGTATATGCCGAATTGTTCGGCCAACATATAAAGGGGATGCTGCTAGTAAACTGATTCCATTTGCCTACCTCAGCCAATGTGAATGGATGAAAAACTAGGTTGGCCTAACTTTAAGGCGTCAAGACAAGCTTTTGAGTGCTACCAAATCAAGGAATCTACCCAATATAGCTGAACTATATGACTATATCTAACACTAATCTAACAGTAGAATTGGAGTTGTTTGACCCTTTTCTCTTCCAATCCTTCTATTTCTAGATATGGTCTGTGTAGCTACTTAAACAATCAATCCTGAGAGGCTTAGAAGTAAGAATAGCCTATGTCTGAGATCAAGACATAAGCTGGGTCAGATGCATTAAGTTTATTTATGAGAACTAGATTGCAGAAGAGAGCAAGATAACTTAACTTTAGTCACAGAAACTTTAAAAAGCTAATTTCAAGACAAAAGGTAACAAACTATCTATGAATAACAGAATAAGAAGAGAACTTTACAGATACAACGACTGAGTTGTGGAAAACAATAGGCTAATCTAAATAGCTACATACCTAGCACTCCCGTACCAACAACCACCTCATAGCTTCTCACAAGTTAGAGAACAAGCCAAGAGATATTATGTCCTCAACATTAATAATGGAAGAAGTGCTAGGTGGAATAAAATCAGTTACTAGCTTTAATTTTAGAGTAAAAACTCTTGCAAACAATCTCAACGTAGAATATATTGAAACTTAATTGATCCATTAGTCAAGAAAGATAAAGAATGAACCAAACCAAAAATGATAGCTAAAAGCTCAGCAGTATCATAAGCAACCCAAAGATGAATAAAAGGTTCGTGATAGATACAAAGAAAAAATATACTTATATCAGTTAGCTTACAGGAATATATGGCACGTCTTCGGAGTGGAATTCAATCTTGTATTTTGGTTCACGTGACCTGTCAGAATTTGTGCCACCTGCATTTTGAGCAATAAGCACGAGTAAGTTTCCATTTCCAAATGAATGGCCAGGAATATCACTGCAGTAATACTAATAAATGAACAGGGAATAGCAAAAGGTTTAAATTTGCAGCTAATAACATTAGAATGCAGATGAAGCAGGTCATAGGTCTTAAAGTTTGCAGATCATCGAGTAAACAAACCAGGCTATCCCTTATAAACTCCAAGAAGATATGGTAAGGATGTGAATCTATACCATTTTCATCAAAATCTACATCATATGATTCATACCTTTTGATCTAAAGCAGTTCCCAGTCCGTCCACTAATTTGCTAACGTTTGTATGAACCAAAATCCATAACTACAGCATAGGTTGTGTAATATGGTACATGGTGCAATGAATTTCTGAGCTAGAACAACAGTATGAAGCAAATTACATACCCGTTCCACATACCAAAACATACTGCATTACCGGTAGCACAGGTCTAAAAGGAAGCTCTTAAGTCAAGAGGGGACTAGATGCGAGGATATCATGCATGTAACCTTAACCTATTGATAACATGGAGATCACCCTTAATCCGCCCATTCGATTAAGCTTTGGCATGCAACAATACCCATTCTCTAGATAACATCTTTAATCAGATTATGTTCGACACTACCACGAATCAATCAAATTGGTCACAATCATTCAACCAAGAGATTAACAGCTTAAAAACCACTAAACAAGTCACCATCACATAGAAATAACTTGCTCAAGCGAATCGATTTTTCCATAACAATTTCAACCAACAAAAAGCAAACTACTCTTCGATTAGCATCAAATTATGAACCCATTAACTCAAAATCAAAATATAGTCCTAATTTTATCTAATGGAAATTCATACTTAGCTCAAATTCAAAGGCTTTTAAACTAAAACCTCATAATATCCAGAACCTCCAGCTACAGAATAAGCAAATCTTTGTTCTCACATCAACTAAATAACAACAGAAATTAAACCCAGAAAACACTCACAATTAGGGTTCTAAATTACCCAACTGTTTAGAAGAAAAATCGAATCATAATCAACTTTATATTTGTACTATATATTAACATTAGAATTTGAGCAAGAACAATATAAACTAGGCAATTCGATTAAAAAAAAATTGAAACTTTAGAAAGGGATTAGTATGATATGATTTACCTAATCGAGCTGTGATTACTTGATCAGCTAAAATTTTCTGGGTTAAGAAACAAAGGAAAATTTGGGAAATAATTAACCAAGAAAATCTCATCTTTGATAAAAAAAAAAAAAAATTAATCAAAACCCAGGATTAATTCTTGAAATTGTTCCTCGTTGGAGAGAGAAGATGAAAGAATGATGAAGAAGAAGAAAGAAGTTGGTTGGGTCGTTAATTTTTGCAAACGGGTACGGGTGTGAGACCCGTGATAGTTAAGGATATTTTGGAATTTAAAATTGCCACATATTTGGACCAATTAAAATAACCCTTAATTGTTTAATAGAGAAAGAAATAAAAAGAAGAAAACTAAGTGCTTGTTTAACATTGATTTTTGTTGTCTGTTTCCTATTTTTTTGAAATCTAAAATCCAAAAATAGGAAATAAGAAAAAGGTGTTTTCACTTTTTTGTTGTCAGATTTCAAAATTATCATGAATTTAAAAAGTTTGTCTATTTTTTAAACCATTATGAGACATATATCATATGACTTTGAAAAACAAAAAACCAAAAAATAAAAAACCACAATGATGCCAAAACGAACCCTAAAGGGTTACGAGTAGTTTATAGAATAGATTTTCATATTCGGATTTGGATTTGGATTAGGATTTGAATTCGAATTCGGATTTGGACTTGAATTTGGATATATATATATAAATTAGACTTATCAAGAGAAGGATTTGGGAGGTAGATAGTGCATGGGCTTTAAAAGATACAACTAGATTTAGGTCAAGTCTTACCTTCTCTCTTTCTTTTTTTTTTTTTTTTTTTTTTTTAGTAAATCTATGTTAGGGAGTAATTTTTTTTAAACAAAACCAAACAAAAAAATTGGTTGAGCAAACAACTTGAGTGATTGTAATTGTAGAGAATATTTATCGATGATGATACAAATAGAGTATGTAGTGATTATTTTGAAAATTTAGGTCAAGGTAGTCAAAAAGAACATACTTAGGAAATTAATGTAACACTAAAATATGTTCCCATATCAATTTTTTAGAGTAGAGATTTTCTTACCTTCACGCCATCTGAAGAGTCTAACTTGCAATTTTGCAAAGATGGTTTAAAAATTTAAATTGGTTTGAGGGGAATTTCCTAAAAAAAAACCTTTCTATTAAAAATAAGAGTAAACTATTCAGTACAACAATCAATAAATATTTAGGACGTATGGATATAATTTCTCTAGATAGTATAGTTGAATTGTCACCTTCAATAATCAAATTATATTATTATAGCGTTAGCTTTTTGGATATTCATCTCTTCATTATGGTAAAGTTTTGGGTGAGACGGACTCACGTAAGTCCAACATCTTCATTCTCCTTCTTTCCCTTTCTCTCTCCTCCCACCTATTAATGGCGGCCAGATCCTTCACCACTCTCCGCCTCCTCTCCTGCACCTCCCAACTTGCCCGCGATAAAGAATATGCAACTTGCTTTGGCGATCAGTGCTTTGAATTTGGAGTTTCGAGATGATATGGAGAATGACTAAATCCGCGCTGCTACTCTGTTGAATTTGGGGAGGTCGAATTTTATTGATAATGGTCGAGATAAGGAGGATTTTGGTGAGGCGGTTTTGGGTGAATTTGATTAATTTTGATTTTGTGGAACTGTTACTTGATGATAAAATGTAGGAGTTTGTTAGATATGATGTGAAATCTGAGGGTTGAGGAGAGAGAAAATATTGTAGTCATGGAAGAAGAAGAGGGTCAGTGGTAAAGGTGAAAATAATGTCATGTATTAGATGTTTATTGTTTGGTATTTGATTGTTATTGTTTGGTATTTAATTTTTATTGTCAGGTATTAGATTAGTATTGTCAAGTATTAGATTAATATTAATTGGTTTAATATTTGTCCGAAATTAGAAAATTATTTTAGTCAAGAATAAGATAATTTTAGTCAGGAATAAGACAATATTATCGATTTTATAAAATGTTGGTGTGCGGGTTTTGATTGGGTATCTCAGACCTGCGCCTTTTTGTTGCTGAGCCCGGTCTTACTTGAATCCGTTCTACGCAAAACCTTCTCATTCATTATTATAAGAAATGGGGTATTCAAAATTTTTCATCCAAAATCTTTAATCTTTACCCCTACATAAAATTTCAATTCTCATTTGTCTATTTTGTAATCGATTTATTTTAATCAATAAAACTACACTACTTTTTCACAAATTTTTATATGTGGCTTGTTGTACTGTGTAGCAGGGGTTACTTGACTTTCTCGGTCAGGGGTTACTTGAGTTTTCTGAGGTTACTTGAGTTTCTCGGTCAGGAGTTACTCGAGTCACAATTAATTTTTTGTATGTGGCCTGGCCGAGAAACTCGAGTAACCCCTCAATGAGAAATTCGAGTAATCCCTAATCGAGTAACCCCTGGCTGAGTAACCCCTAATCGAGTGAACCCCTTGAGTAACCCCTATCCGAATCCCTCAAGCAACCCTTGACTGAATAACTAAAGTAACCCCTGACCGAGTAGCTCAAGTGACCCTTGACTGAAAAACTCAAGTAACCCCTGACTGAAAGACTTAGGTAATGCCTAACAAAAAAACTCGAGTAACCAATGCCACATGATGTGGCCTGCTACACCAAAAAGTTGCTGATACTTTTTTTATAAAAAAAAATTGTGTTTAATCAACCAAATTGTATTATCTTTTACTCCGTATTAAACAAGCAAATATGAGTTTAGTATTAAAGAGACAACAACTCAATGTCATTCTCATTTGCTAATCATTACTCTCTTCGTCTCTATTTTTTGCCCCATTGTCAATATTTGGGTAAAAATTTAAACTATAAACTCTTATTAATCTATAAGAGATTATATAGCTACGTGAATTCCTGTATGATTAATTTGATATTAATAAAATATACAATGAAATTTTGTTTATCATAAAAAAAAATTTCTTTATATATTTTATTACAGAGCTTTTTTGGTGCAGCAGGCCACACCATGTGGCCTGCTGCCAAGTCAGTAAAAATAACGGATTACGCGCGCATAACGGGGTTACTATTCACTCGCATAACGGGGTCACTGGTTTTGTCAGGGTTACTTGTATTTTTTTTTTTAGGACTTGTATTTTTTTTTCAGGGGTTACTTGTATTTTTTTTTTCAGGGGTTACTTGTATGGATTACTTATTCAGGGGTTACCTGTATTTTTTTTTCAGGGGTCACTTGTATTTTTTTTTTTTCAAAATTTACTTGTATTTTTTTTTCAGGGGTTACTTATATGGGTTAATTCAAGGGTTACTTGTATTAGTTACTTATTCAAGGGTTACTTGTATGAGTTACTTATTTAGAGGTTACTTATATGAGTTACTTCAAAGGTTACTTGTATGAATTACTTATTCAAGGGTTACTTGTTACTTATTTAACGGTTGCTTGTAAGCCCCATACCAAACCAGTAACACCCTACAAGTAATCCCTAACCAAACCAGTAACACCCTACAAGTAACCCTTGAGCAAAACTAGTAACACCCTACAAGTAATCCCTAACCAAACCAGTAATACCCTACAAGTAACCCTTGAGCAAAACTAGTAACACCCTACAAGTAACCCCTAACCAAACCAGTAACACCTTACAAGTAACCCTTAACCAAAACCAGTAACACCCTACAAGTAACCCTTGACCAAAACCAGTAACACCCTACAAGTAACCCCTGACCAAACTAGTAACACCCTCACCAAACCAGTAACACCCTACATGTAACCCCTGACCAAACCAGTAATACCCTACAAGTACCCCTGACCAAACTAGTAACACCCTACAATTTTTGACGTAGAATGTTCGATCTAAGATTCCACGAAGAAAACGAGCTCACATTTCTTTGGTTCTCATCGGTTTCACTATTTCAAATGTTGTTGTTGATGATCTTCAGGATAATTAATCAAAATTTTTACAGCAATTTAACACCCAATTTCTACAATTTCGGGCTTTAATTGCAGCAATTTGGCAAAGAGGAGAGAGAAAATGGGCGGAGTAGAGATATGGTTGTTGGTGATGTGTGGTTTGGCTTGAAGAAGAAGCTAAGAAAAGAGGAGAGAGAAAATGGGCGGAGTAGAGATATGGTTGTTGGTGATGTGTGGTTTGGCTTGAAGAAGAAGCTAAGAAAAGAGGAGAGAGAAAATGGGCGGAGTAGAGATATGGTTGTTGGTGATGTGTGGTTTGGCTTGAAGAAGAAACTAAGAAAAGAGGAGAGAGAAAATGGGTGGAGTAGAGATATGGTTGTTGGTGATGTGTGGTTTAGCTTGGAGAAGAAGATAAGAAAAGAAGAGAGAGAAGAGTTGTGGTATTTTTTTAAAAAAAATAATAAAAATTGTGGTTGGCCACACCGTGTGGCCAGCCACATACAAAAATTTGTGATTTTATTAATATCAAATTTTTTATAGTTTTTTTGTATAAAAATAGAGATGTATAATCATACGTTTAGCATATTAAACATGGTAAAAGGTCAAATGAAACAAAGAAAATAGGAACAAAGGGATTAATAAGACGTTAATATAATATTTTTCTCAAAAAAATAATATAATAATAAAATAGAAATATGATAGTGGAGTAGTGGGGTACGGTGTGACATTAAGGACATTGCATGTTTGGCTTGGTGTCCACTAAAAGGCAATTGGGTAGACGAAAGACGATAGTCCCACACTTTTTGGTGGAGACTTTACAAACAATCCAAACAACTTTTGTTTGCCTTTTTTTTGACAGTTGAAAATTCCCGCGAGAATTCGTTACCCTTTACAACAGAAGATAGCATTGTTAAGAGTGACGTGAACACCACCCTAACATTTTTAAATACGTACGAGATACGAGTACTTCGTATCTCTTCTCTAAATTATCATCATTATAAATTAAGATTAACTATCACTCGTGTATAAAGTATTATATAATTTGTCCTCTTATTCTACATTCATCACGTCTTAAGAGATGAGTTTGAAGTAAAGAGAAATGATAAATATTGAGAGTTATTTTTCTCCAAGCATAAACAATTTTTTTTTTTTTGATGAAGACAAATAAAGGGGTAATCAACAAATCACAATAATGCTCCTTACATTTATGACATGTTAAGTTGATAGTTAACGTTCTTGGCGATATATTTTCTTTACATGAAAAATATAACAACTCTACCAATAAAATCTAAGTGATTGTACAATTTAATAATATGTCATTAAGATCAATTGACCTAGTTTGCCAGCTTAGTGATATTATTAATGTCGATACATTGCAAGTTACGTACCTAATTTTCCAATAATATACTTCTTAATTTCTTATGCATTAGAAATGCATGTATACTATTGTACATGTTTTGCTTGTGAAGTATTATGCTAAATAATCTTAATTGTAAATGATTTTATCATGATTTTTGCTAGGGGTCGAATATTCTTACTAACATTTTGTATTTGTTAGTTGATATCAATATTACTCCACTTTAACAATCTCGACATATCCTCAAATCTACAGTTGTACTCATGTTACTATTTGTAAAACCTTCCAAATTTATGATAAAAGTATCCAAAGCTTACATATATTATTTCTATGTAAAAAAATAATAAATTCCACCAATTCATATGGATCTTGAAAAAAAATCTATATATTTTGTACACAAATTCTTATATCACGCGGTTGGTCACATTGTGTGACCAACCATTATATGGATTATTACTTCGCTAGTGTTATAGGGTTTATTCGGTCAATGTTATAAGGGTTACTTCGTTAATGTTATGAGGTTACTCAGTCAGTAGTATAAATGATACTCGATCAGTGATAGGTTAGACGATCAGTGTCATAAAGGTTACTTTGTTTTTATACAAGTGATCACAAATAAGGTTTTTTTTAAAAAATTAATTTTTCTTTTTATTTTATTTTTTTAATTTTTTATGATATAAAAAAGAAAGCAGTAATTTGAAGAAGAAGGGAATCCGATAGCGTGTAGAGAGAGAAAGAGGGAAAGGAAAAGAAAGAGTGCGTGTTGGCAAGCAACTAAGCATAGCTCAGATCTCTTTCCTACCATACTCTGTTATTTTATATTCCTCCTTTTTTCCTCCCAAAAAAACATTTTCATATCAAAATACAGAAATTCTATATTTCCATTTATACATATATCATACACAAAAATTTATTAAACCTTCTCCAATCCCAAAGAAGATTTATAAAAATTTATGTCATTTGGGAGAAAATGGCAAATACCCAATTTGTATTTATTTGAAAATTTCAAAATTCTGGGATTTTTATCTTTATTTCTGGAAAAAGAAACAAAATTTGCAGCTCATTTCTTATCTTTTTCATGTGGCTTTGATGCTAAGCTGTAAAAAAAGTGATTCAAGATAATAAAAAGAAAGGAGGACCCATTTGTATTTGGGGGTCTTCTTTTACAATTCTTCCAAGTTTATCATTTTCTCTCTCCAATTTTTTGTGGTTGGTGTAATTTTACAGGAATTTTGTTGCCCAGATTACTCTTTTTTTGTCTTCTGAAGATAGGTGTTTTGCCTCCTTGTAAGTTATTTACTTTATAAGTATTATGTTCAATTAATTGATTTTTTAGCTCATTTTAGTTTATTGTATTTATGCAATTGAATATGCTTGATTATGATTCTGATGATGTGATGGTATAATAATTTCTAAATATTGACAGTTGGAAAAACAAAATTTGTGGGATTTTAAATGGGTTTTCTAGCTTGTAAGAGATAATGCTGATACAAATTCTTCCTGCATTTTTGAATTAATTGATACTCTCTCCATTCCTAAATTGTGATTACTCCTATTATAATCTAGAACTTTTGGATTTTCAAGATCGAACTTTGACCAATAATTTCTCTCAAAATCTATAGAGTAAAACTGCTAAGAATATGTATTTTGTTAGATAAGTATGAAGTATATCTAAGAAAGGTGTAGTATATCTGAGAAAGGAATGATCTAGTGTTGTGGAACTGAAAGTTTTGTGAATTTGGGTTGGTAGGTCTGCAATGGGGAAGTCAAGTGGGAAGAAGAAAAAACAAATTGGGGAGAAATCAGGAGATTTGACCCAAAAGCAAAATAGATCAGTAGATAACAGCCCGAGGGCGTATGATAAGGATACAGAAGTTTTCATTGCCATGGCACAGGAGTTGAAGGATGAGGGTAACAGATTGTTTCAAGGGAGGGACTCTGAAGGAGCCTTGTTGAAGTATGAAAAGGCGGTTAAGTTGCTACCGAGAAATCACATAGATGTCGCCTATCTTCGCAGCAACATGGCTGCTTGTTATATGCAAATGGGTATAAGTGATTATCCTCGAGCTGTTCATGAATGTAATTTAGCTCTAGAAGTTACTCCAAAGTACAGCAAGGCTCTTATAAAGAGGGCTAGGTGTTATGAGGGGCTCAACAGGTTGGAGTTGGCTTTAAGAGATTTGAATGCAGTTCTATCCATGGAGCCGAACAATTTAACAGCCTTGGAGATAGCGGAGAGGGTGAAGCAGACTTTAGAAAGTAGAGGTGATAGGGTATTTGACCATCCTCTTCCTGAGTATAATGAATCTCCTAGTGTTCCAGCTTCACAGCCTCTATCCAAAGCAGTAAAAGAGAAATCTAAGAAGAAAAGTAACTCGAAATATGAGGAGGAGAAGGCAGAAGATGACGGAAAATGCTTGGAGGACATATTGGAAAAGAAAACAGTAAACAAGAAGACAGTGGCTGTTAAAGAAGATAAAAAAGCCAGATCCCAAGAAAAGAAGAAGGCGTTGAAGACCAATGTACAAACAAAAGCAGAAGATAGTCAGCTGAGGGAAGTTGAGGATCTGTTAGAGAAGAAAACTGAGGATAAGGTGGTGGTTGAGGAGAAGATGTCTTATGCAAATGGAGATGAGCCAAAGAATAATGTGAAATTGGTTTTTGGAGAGGATATTAGGTGGGCACAACTGCCTGTAAATTGTAGTCTCTTGAAATTGAGGGAGGTCATACAGGATAGGTTTCCAACGTCAAAGGCAGTTCTTGTCAAATACAAAGATCATGAGGGTGACATGATCACTATTACGACCAGTGATGAGCTAAGACTGGCTGAAGCATCTGCCGGCCCCCAAGGTTCCGTGAAGATTTACATAGTAGAAGTTAGTCCAGAGCATGATCCTTTCTATGAGAAAATAAGAGTTAACGATTTGTCAGAGAACGAAAATTGTAGAGGAAAAAAAGTAAATGAGCAGGGGACATTGTGCATTGAAGAATGGATTGTTCCATTTGCTCAATTGTTCAAGAATTATGTTGGATTCAGCTCTGATGCATACTTGGATCTTCATGAGCTAGGGGTGAAGCTCTATTCTGAGGCCATGGAAGAGACAATTAGTTGTGAAGAAGCTCAGGTCCTGTTTGATATAGCAGCTGAAAAGTTTCAGGAAATGGCAGCATTGGCACTGTTTAATTGGGGAAACGTCCACATGGCACGGGCAAGGAAGCGAGTACATTTTGAAGAAGATTCGACCCAACAAATTATGCTTGATCAGGTAAAAATTGCCTATGATTGGGCCCAACAGGAGTATGAGAAAGCAGGGCAGAAATATGAAGCAGCACTTAAGATAAAGCCAAATTTCTATGAAGGTCATCTAGCGTTAGCACTACAGCAGTTTGAGCAGGCAAAACTTGCTTGGTACTATGCAGTTGCAAACAATGATGATTTAGACACATGGTCACCAAATGGTGTCCTTGACCTGTATAATAAAGCTGAGGAAAACATAGAAAAAGGCGTGCAAATGTGGGAGGATTCAGAGCTGCAGCGTCAAAGTGCAATCTCCAGCCTTAAAAACAGCCATGCTCAGATGCAGAAAATGGGTTTTGATCGTCTATTTAAAGATATATCAACTATTGATAGTGAAGAGATGGCCATGACTTTCAGTTCCCAGGTTAATGTTCTATGGGGTACCATGCTTTATGAAAGATCTATCATGGAGTTTAAGCTAGACCTGCCAGTTTGGCATGAATGTCTGGAGGTCGCTCTTGGAAAATTTGAACTTGCAGGAGCTTCTCCGACTGATATAGCTGTTATGGTGAAGAATCACTGTTCTAATGATTCCGGGGTAGAAGGTAGATGTCTAGATCAAATACAGAACTATGCATTAATTTCAATCCTTCTGCCATTTGGAGTGCTTAACTATGTGTCATGATTTTAGGTGTAGGTTTCAGGATTGACGAGATTGTACAAGCATGGAACGAGATGGATGATGCAAAAAGGTGGTACACTGGAGTACCGTCATTCCGCCTTGAACCATTACTGCGGCGACGGGTGTCAAAAATATATTATGCACTTGATCAGGCATGATTAAGATATTTCCAATTCAGATGACATGAAGTATGTCCCAGAACTTAGGTTACTCCTGAAGTACCAAGCACCAATATTTCCAGATGTGTAATTCTTTAATTGAGGTGAGTTAGTGAATATGCTTAGCTTGTCTCATAGTTTCTGCATTCTTCACATGCATCGTTTTGTCCTATCTGATTAATTGTTTGTTTCTCTCAATTATTCGAAATTTATGAAGGTGAGGTTGCCTGGATTTGTATTGGATGATTTTATGGTTGGCTGTTGTTGTACTATGTTAGAAACAGTAGCTTGTCTTACCTGCTTATAGACAATTTATCATTTTTTTCATCCCCTAGCAGCTAGATATTACATAACTGTCCCAACTGCCCAACTGGTAACTTGACTAGAGTTATCAAATTGAGTTCAAGGGCTATATGCTGTGATATACAAGTTCAGAGAGCACAACCCTATCAAACAGTTTTTAAATCACAACCCTGTCAAAACTTATTACTGAATGAATGTGATTAAATTTCAATTCAATCCTATCTAACAAGTCTAATGTTCAGAGACTTTCTGTCATCTTATTGAGAAATTGGCTTCAATGATGTTGATCCTGGTGTATATGTGTGTACTGCCCCCATTAATAGGGACAGTGATTTGGGAAGATATCCACAAAATAATTCCCACTTCCTCGGTGGAGATGAGCTTCCCTGAAGGTCTCAAGTCTCTTTGATGCTAGAGAAGGACACTACCTCATTAGATACCATGTTTAGGTCAACAAGAAAATGCGGGGCTGCTATAATAGGCCAGTTGTTAGTTTGTTGAGTCCGGATATAAGTTTGACATCAGTTGAGATATTGTTTTGCATAGGACAAATATATAGTTGTATTTAAACTTGTTGCTGAACAGATGAATTACTTGGGCTTATGTTGATTTTCATTGATAAATTAATAGATGATTTTCAAGTAGAGGGTATGCCTTATGGTGTAACATGATAGAATAGAACATACATTTGAAGCATAATTTATAGCTGTATCAAATCCTTCTCTGCCTCTAAGTTCTAATCCTATATATTAGAGTAACTTGCCTTCATCTTATGTAGCTGATTTCTCTGCTTTTCTTATGCAGGTCAGGCAATTTTTTTTCTGTGTGCATCAACTCACAGGGCCTTCATTTGGAAAAAGGAACTAAGTTGCAATTTTGTTGTTTCTACATTTTACACACCATATTGGGCAGAGATGAAACAGTTGAAGTCCACTTATGGCAGCGTTTTGCTTTAAATTCATCACATTCCCAATGCAAGAATTGAAAGGCAATATATAATTCCTAACAGAAAGTACTTATCATATTCTTTCTCAGCTAGTGTAGCTTTTGTATTTGTATTTTGAGCTATGGGGTGTGGCAAAGTGGTACTGCACACACACTCCCGATTCTGCAGTCCAAGGATCGAGCAGTCATAGTGACACATGAAGGAGGGCCAGCAGTATCTCTGGGCAGTAACTGAGCTACAACAAGGTTTTGCGAGAAGCTACTAATTTTGTGGCCGACAACATACCACCCCTGCCCCTCCCCCCCAAAAAAAAAAAAAAAAAGAAAGGATTGGCTAGTAATTATTGTATACAAAATAGTGTTTGTCTGATGTCTTTGTTTAGTTTTATTTTGTGTTAGTTTTGCGCCCTTGTTGTAGGAATGGAACTTGGCGCAAGATTAATGGTATGGTTATAGTTTGAAAGGTTTGTATTAGGCAATTTTTTTACTTAATTTTTTGGTGGTTATAATCTTATATCAATGTTAAATTGCCAATGTTGCTGTTTAATGATTATTAACATGCTTATTTCAATAAATTATAGAAAAAAGAATGAATAATTAAGACATATTTCTTCTTTATTCATGGTTCTTCCATCAAAGTAGGTATCACATAATGAAAATGTTTAAAAATCGAACAATCTTATAACTTATCACAACTTTACTTGTTATTAACTGAAGATTATAAAAAACATAGTTTTGTGCCATAATCTTAAAGATACAGCTTTTATTAACTGAAAATTAAATCTTTATCTTGCGGTGTACAAATACACACATCCATGATTCTATATTGAAAAATTTAACATCAGCATTATTTTGGATTTCATTACATTACGGAATGAATCTGATTATATTACAATTGGATCCTGCCTTCTGTTTCTATCTCAAATTGATTTAAAAAGGGAAGAGTAGCACATCTGCAATTTGAATTTGTTGTTGATAATGCATGCCAATTGCCAAGTGATACGAGGATAATTGATTTGGTAATCAAAAGGCGATTGAGCTTACAATTATTTACGTATTAGTATATAAATTACAGGGGGTGATTGAACTTACTATCTTAAAAATTATCAACTGAAGATTGAAACCTTAAACTTCAATAAATTTATAGTTTTGTACCATAATTAAAAAGATACAACTTCCATTTGTGTAGTGAAAGCATTATATACAGAGTTTAGAGTGCATGGCTATAATCACTAGTTCAGAAAAATCAAAGCTATTTACAATGATCCATCAAAGTTACTTTTCAAGATCTCACTCCATTTCTTAATTTTAATCTTAACTTAAAAGTGTGTTTATTTCCCCATTATATGTACAATGCCAGAAAAGAGGACAGAAATGGACTATTTACAGTTGCAGCTGATCTTATTCGGGACGAAAGCTGACCAGATTAGGAAGGGAGGAGGACTGCAGCTTCCGTATCTCAGATGCAGTTACCTTGCATGACTCTAGTGTCAATGAACGCAAGTTCTTCAAAGGCTTCAAGTGTTGCAGGCCATCATTAGTTATACGAGAATTTGAGACATTCAAAGATACCAATGCTGTTAATCCTACACCAATGAACAGGAAGATATGAGTAGACCCAACAAGGGTAACAACATCCAGCTTACATATCAGTGTATCATATGTATATTGCACCGGATTCTGGTAAACTTAATTCAAAATGAAAGTGTTTGTGTGGGAGGGGTAGAGATTCAGGGAAACGATTACAACACAGTTTTATACAAATATCTTAAAAATATGCAGGGTAGATTTTCGTTTTAAGATATTCCCTCCATATGCAGTTAGTAGTCACGCACATAGGCACCCACTGTATGGTGTCTAAAAAATGTATTGCATTGATTTATGATTGAATTAACTACTATGCCACCGCTACATAAATTAATTAATGGGAAGAACATAGGATAAGATGGAACAATGGAGGCTTTGGTGAAAAGTTGGCTGAGATAAGTGGATGGCTCACCCCTTTAACTAGCATAAGAAAGTCAAAACAAGGGTACACAAACCAACCATTTTGCATGCTTTAAAGTAATACAAGTATTAAGATTACATTTGGATTTAATCTTAATTTATAAGTCGAACCCAAAGTGCAATTACTATCAAACCTATCTTGTTGAAAAGTTGAATTGCTTTAAATTAATTGGAACAAAAAATTATATCTACTGAGTAACAATAAAGACGTACCAGAAACCATTTCCAGGGCCTTGTCAGTGAGGTTGCCGTTTTGAGACAAATTGAGCAGCGTAAGAGAAGTAAGATCTTTAATGTTCTTCATACCAGCATCCGTCAAGCCTCCACCGCATATTTCAAGTGACAGGAGGTTCTTGAAGCCTGCAACAGCAATAAAAATTTAAGGTATTTCAACAGGATTTTATCTATACCAAAAGAAAAAATCTTTTTGACAGTAACTTCCCCTTTCCTTCAACCCAGAGAGAGAGAGAGAGAGAGAGAGAATCCCCTCTCAATAGACCATCATCATCATGCTAGCACACACCTTTTTTCTTCTAGCCCACACTATTAGATCGAGGCCAAGGATTAGGGTAGGAGAAGGAAAACAGGCCAACTCCCCATTATCTCCACTCGGGCAAGTACCAGTAAGTTGGGTCAGCTTTCACTTCCCCGAGTATGGGAAGTGAGCAAGGGTGGGAGTGAAGTCAACATATTTTTATACCAATGTATGTACAGAACAGAACTCAAGAGATCTAAGATATTTGGCAATTGATACTGCCAATTATACAGCCTGAATTCACAAGCACTGGAAAACTTGTAAAATCTGTTCAGCATGAGAGAGCTTAGATAAGATGTTAAAACAGCAGAAACCCACATGCAGAGCAAGATGTGAGTTGCTATTCATGACAAGGGGATGAATTTTTTCTAGTATACAAGAATAGTGTAATTAGTGACAAGTGGATTAGTGGACGGAAAGGATTAAATTAATAAGGTGTGGTAATACATTAGTGTTATTTCCCAAAAAGAAAGAACAATCCTGTAACGGACAGAACCTTCTTTAAAGATCAGGATTCAGGATAATATTAATGTTGCTGTCATAAATCAGTACAAAACATTGCACAACAAAAGCAAGTTGGCATGACTTACAGCGCAAATATTGAGTCCCTGAGTCTGTAATTCGTGCACCAAAAAGATCTAGATGAGTCAAGCCTTCCAGACCTGCAACATCATATACAAGACTCCACATATAACTTTTTGACATACAATTCCGATCCACATATAAATGTATGTAGTAAATATGCCAACTGGCTCACAGTTGAAGCAAGCTGAGTAATAAAATACTACTCCGTATCATATTTCTTGAACGATACATTTGTTAATGCACACAAATTGCTTACTTGTCAGAGCAGCTAACCCAACATCAGTGATTTGGCGAGCATCAAGGTTTAGTGATTTCAGAGAACTTAAACCCGACAACTTCTTCAGACCAGCATCAGTAACCAAGGTAAATGACAGATTTATGCTCTCAAGATTCGCCAGTCCTACAAATTTGAAAAAAATTTGATCATATCAAGTCAGTTCTTATCAATAGAACTCTAGAAAAAACATTCCCAAAAAAGCTGTCAATAATGACACAAGAATGATGTCTTACCACTCAGATACCGCAGCCCATTGCTTCCAACTTCAGTATCTGATAACTCCAAATGTTTCAGCAGCAAAAGTCCTATTCAGAAGAATCACAATGCTTAGCATACAAATGCTCCCAAATGCAAACATACAAGATCTAAAGATCATTAATATAAGCCCTAATTTAGCCATAGCCACTGGCACCGAATCTTCAAGCATTCCAAGTTAATAAAATCAATTAATTGCAAAAAACAGAAAGAAAGAAAGAGAAGTTATTGAGCTTCATAGTAAGCAGCAAATTATCAGAAACCAAAGAAACAAAACATTTGCACATGGAAAATGGGCCTTATTGGCATAGATATAACATTATAAAGGACACAAAGAGCATAATCCTATAACAAAATGTAATTGAATCTCAACCCATCAATTTGCCATCAGCTATAAAACGAGTCATGAAGCCAAAATTACAAGCCACAAAGGGCGGGTTTAATAGGAGATTCAGAAAAAATTTCATCTGCAAAATATTGACATGCAAGAATACAATACTCACTTAAACAGACAAGCTTGTTCAAGAGCGAAATTCTGCTATGAATTGATATTAGGGGAGGGGAAATTTAAGTAGTTGTATTAAGTCACTTGGGTAATAACCTATCTAGTTAGAGGAAGAGCTCTATAAATAATTAGAGAGAGGACTTATGTTAGATATTGATGAGTGTTTTGGGTTAGTTTCGAAAGCAAAATTGGGAGTTAGTCCACCCTCCACCTCTTGAAAGTGGGATATTTTTATTTTTATTTTTTTTTTTTTTTTTTTTTTTTTGACAAAAAAACAGAACCTTGAAAGTGGGAATTATCCTATACAAATTGCTGTATTTCAGTTATTAATAAAGGGAATCATCTTCTTCCTATTTTCTGCCATTAATGATGCCTAAGATAAGTTAAATATAGCAAATTCTTACAAAAGCATGCAGACAAGCATTAATACAGCAGCTTTAAATAAATTGATTTTAAAAATAACCAAGTGAACATCAAGACAGATTATAGGTGAAAGAACAAGGGAGAGTTAGGTTAAAGAACAAACCTGTCAGGTTAGCAAGTCCTTCATCACCAATCCTACAGGAGTCCAAGTTCAAGGTTTCCAAATTTGATAAACCTGAAATCACGCAATAAAGGAAGAAAGAAACAACCTGAGCATTCATGCAAGTCGCTAACCCTTCAAGTTAACAAGAATAATGCTTTATAACTGGCCATATATGAAAAACTTACTACATAAGTGCTAAGATTTATTCAAGAAAGTATGCAACATCTGATAAAGAAGCGAGGATGCAGAAGTCTGAGATATTAATTTTAGCAACAAGTTTAACAAAATTGGAATTCTGCTTTTCTGAGAGCCAAACTAAACGTTTTTTCAAGTTAACTAAGAAAATTTATCATGTTTATTGACAATCTTTTCCTTGAAGGAAAGCGAGAAAATTCAGGCTAGAATGTAGCGTATTTTAATCAGTATTGGTTACAGGGTAATTCATTGACCATTAATCGTTTAAATACATGTCCTCTCAGAAGTTTACATAGGGTAGAACCAAGTAATATCTTTTTTTTTTGTGAAAAAACCTATTTTAAATAAGGGCCAAGAAAATGACACAGCCTCCATTCATCCACTGGCAGAAATTAAAAGGAACCTATTACATTCATCAGTGCAAGTACACACATAGAGAATGACACAGAAGGGGGAGAGAGTGAAGAAGCAATAAAACCTTTGAGATGAACCAAACATGCATCTGTTATATTGTTGAAGGCCAGATTGAACACCTTCAAGTTCTTAAGTCCTGTAAAACGGGTAATCAAAGATCCAAATTTAGAGGTAGCATAAAAAAGCAAATTTTAGAGGAAATTACATAGCATTGGTATTGTCAATCAATAAAATCTCAATAAAAATAACCTGAGAGCTTGTCAAAACCATGATCAGACAGGCCGCATCTGCTAAGGTTCAAGTATGACAAAGCTACAAGAGCTGCATCAGCAAAAATAAATTGAGGGATGAGGACCTTCAATGAACAATTCAATCTAAAATGTTTTTCGCTCACAAGATTTGCCATATGATCAAGTTAAAAACATTACTTAACAAAAAAAGGGACAGCACAAGACTTTCCTTTCTAAAATTCAAATATTTGGTGATACACAATTCTACAAGAGAAAGGTAGAACTTATTTCTCTACCCCTTCTCATTTCATCATTGATTTACTGCTGAAGATTAACAAGTAATAAGCTTCTAGGGTTTGCAGACAAGATCCAGGACTCTGCCAAGCCCACAATACAATTTAAAAGCCTCGGAGATGGGCATTCTTGTTAGATACTCCTTCCTATCCTTTCTGTTCTTGTTGAATCTACATAGATTATAGTGCAAATGGGATCTAATCTAATACTTTCACGATAAATATATAAGAAAAAAATTATACTATTGGGATCTTGTTTAATTTGTCTTCGTATAATGTTACACAGAATTAAGTTTTTTAATTCTGCAAAATAATCATTACATCGCCGCCGTTTGCAACACCAGTGTAAAATTGTCACCAATTACTGCCACCGCTCCATAACTACCGTTGGTACAAAAAGACCAAATTTAGCACCAAATCCATGAAAACTACCTAGTACTTCAAGTAAAAGACCCATTTTTTATAATACATGTTTAAAGATGTTTATGCTTAAAGGTGTACATTGGAAACTGTGCAAATAGTAAAACAAGAACAACATAATGATGCGGATGGAGCATTGAGTTTCAGAATATGAAAAATAAAGATGGTGGGTACTAATAAATAACCTGAAATGGAGTCCAAACATGCAGCACTAAGCTGGCAACCTTCCAAGTTCAACAATATAAGATTTTGCAATCCTGACAGCAAAAGAAATTGGCTCCATCAGCACAATAAAGGGGGGAAAAAAACTTGAAATAATAATTGACATAAAAGAATCTGGAAAATTAGCTGATAGACTCAGAAATTTAAATTGGTTAGGAAGGTGCCTACCTTTCAAATATGAAACGCCAGCATCAGTGATACTGCTGCAAGAAACTTGCAGCTCCCTCAAGTTTATAAATTCTGGAGTACCATAAGAAAGAATGCAGAAGAAAAAAAAAAAAAAAAAAAAAGAGTACATCAATCTAGCTTAAACCAAAGTGCAAACATGTGCAATCATTTTGACAAAAAAATAGTCACAACTTAACAATTAGCTATACCAAATATACACATTATTGTTACATCATTGACTAAGATATGTTAAATTGGTCCATGAGAGGTACTGGACAATCAAAAAAAAAAAAAAAAGGGTTTAGAAGCAGCTATTATTGAGAAAGTTTTCACAAATGATGATTGCAAGAGTCGAGACTCATGTACATACATGACAAGTTGATGCTTATAAAGCCAATGGACATGAAAAAAAAGCAAATAACTCACCTGAAATTGCCTCCATATCTGAGTCTGTGACACATTTACAATACCTAATGTTAAGAGACTTGAGCTTCTTCAGACCTACAAGTATATGAAACATAAAAGTTCAGAGGTATTGTACAACAGTACAGAGTAAAACATAGCTTGCATCAAGAAAAAAAAAATATTTCTCAAGAATCTCAACCAAGAAAATTATCCCATCCCCAATAAGAGCCTAAGCTCACTGCTTAATACATATTTTACCATCAAGGTAAACAATAACATGCATTTACCATTTACAGGTTCAATTGCACATCTTAACCCTTGGCAGAATGGTTCTTTATATACACTGTGATTGGGAAAAAACACACACACACACACACACAAATGCCCCACAATACACAAGGAGTAGAGCACATTTAGTGATTAATTATTTTCAGTCTGTTATAATCTAAATCTGAAATTGATCAAGACCGAAACTTTCTTTTTTGTTGAACGTATAAAGGACAGAATAACACTGCTCATCATGTGTGCGCCAAGTAAGAACTCCTTTCACTGCTAAATAATCAATTTTAATGAAACAAATCTTGACCTGATAGGTGTCAAGTCAGAAACAAAATGTAAAATAACTCAGAGCCTCAACGTATAGATCTCAGTATAACATGACATAGCAGGCCGCCAAAGTATGAACTATATTACATTTATAGTAGTGTAATAAATCAAGTTTTAAAAGGCAAAGAAGCATGCCAAGGAGATGGCCGTCTTGGAGCCTAGTTCATGAAGTATAAGCGAAGGCGTGCCACAGCAGAGAAAGCGCCAAGTGAAGAAAGAAATGCATTTTCATAATTTAAAATTATACTCTGTCAGGCAAAAAAGATTTATCCAGAATATGTATCTTGTAAAAAAGCAATATTACTGATAATACTTGATGCAGCATCTATAGAACATCATACTTCCTCAGTTCATCAATAATCGCAATATTTTGACTTTTGTTACTAAAAAAATTAATTTTGACCAATGCTATTATGCAAAAGGTTGTTGGATTTAGTCTCAGCATAAAAATTCAAAATATCATCTAGTTTGTAATTTTTACTATATATATTTACAAATAATAATAGTTGAAGTAGTGTATTGGCAAGCGTAAAAGCCAAAACATTGCAAGTGATTAAGTACAAAAGAAGCATAAAACGAACTTAAATTCATGATCACAGTTGCCATAAAGGCTACTGTATGATGTATCTAGGCATGCCTCTTAATCCTCAAACATCTTAGTGGTTGGTTCAGCAATATTGCATGGACAAAAACCATAGAGTAGATGACCTAGAGACCTAGAGTGCTAATGTGCTATGCACCTCAGCGTTTCAAGTCAACAAAAGCTATACCCAAATGAAGTCAAGACACATTCTCCTCCATGAAAAAGACAAACTCTGAATTTGATGGATCTTCTATAATATGATGAATAAACATCATGAAAATTTGACTTTATACAGGTAAGGATATACCAGGAAACTAACCTTTAAGATAAACAAAACCGCCATGAATCCCAGAACATCTCTCAAGATCCAATTCAAGCAAGTTGACTAAGCTGGAGAAGGCACGCATTCCTTCAACGGTCACAGCATAACTCCTCCTTAAACTCAAAGAAGAAAGGTTTGAAAGCCCTGAAAAACAATAAGTTCATCAGTTTCCAGTCAAAAGGCAAAAGATAGCATATAATCCATGCTGACCCCCCCCCCCCCCCCCCCCCCCCCCCCCCCCCCCCCCCTCCTCTCTTCCTCCCAACCTCTTTATTTGTAAAAGCACCACCAAAGAAAGGGATTTTAAAGTGTCATCATGTAAGGAAAAAATTTAGCCAACAAAAGGATGACTTGTAAATAAGTACACACAATCAAGGAAGACTGTTTTTGAGCAGACAAAATAGGACTAAAGTTAACCATAAAAGAACTTATCCCTTGTTTGAAAAACTTAACAAGAAGAAAATCAAATTTTGGCTTTAGAGAACACACATGAAAAACATTTCCGCTCTCTTGATGAAGTTGATACTTGATACCATCCTGAGCTCTTGACCTACCCGGATACATGTCTTTGTTTTTCATTATCCAGAAAATATCTAGAAAATGCAAATAACAAATTTGCAAAAATGCTATTACTTCAAAACATGACTCATACTTCCATATTATAACTTCCATTTTTAAGCCACATTACCTAGTTATGTTGATGTACCACAAAAAAGATACAGCCTGGATGAAGATGGGAAAACAGTATGTTTTGTCTATTCACACAAAAAATTTGAACTTTACCATATTACTCTCACAAATTTCTACTCCCTCAGTCCCTTTTTGTTTGCACCATGGCCCACTTTCTGCGAGAGCTTTTTGGGTCAAATGGTGCGAACAATAAGGGATGGGGGGAGTTTCAGGCAGCAGCATCCATTTATTCTGAACCCCTCACCCAGATAAGAGGGTGAAAAGTCAGAAAATAACTGAAGCCATAAAGAATGTGACCAAAAAAGTAAGATAGCAGCAATGTTATGGATACTGGAAGATAAACTGGGCGCATGAGGCGCACCAAAAGCGCACAAGGCGCACCTGAGGCGCAAGTGAGGCGCACTTGGAGAAATCTCTGCCAATTTTTTTTAACTGCTTGTACAGTGCGCCTCACTTCAAAGAGGCGCGCCTCGGCGCACCTAGGCGCTGCATGACCCTTCTCGCTTCAGCGCGCCTTGAGCTTTTTTATACATTGCGCACGACCTAGAAGTAAACTATCAGAAAGTTCATAATTACCACAAGCAACTTAAAAATTTACCACTGAAATGCCTCAGGCCATTTGCTGAAATATGATCACAGTAATTGAAAGCCAAAGCTTGAAGATTGGAGCAACTTTTCAGGAGAGCCAACCCAGAATCTGTCACATCGGAACCAGAAAGATCAACAGAGAGTAAAGAGGAGCTTTGAGAAGAGACAACGTCAATCCAACTGTCGTCAACTCCAGGATAGTCTCCCAAGCAAATATCCTAGCAATATTAAAACACAGTCAGTCAAATTAACTATAGGGATCCATACAAACATATCACGGTAATGTCAGTTGCGCCAGACCTCTAGAGCACAGTCACGGAAAGCTTCAAGTGAAACATCAGTTAAGCGATGTGAGCGGACTAATTCATCAAATATTTGCTGACTTATATCTCTTGGAAGCACTGAGAATGACTTGTATTTATCGATATCCTGTACATAGAAAGAATACATATCATATGTATATAGCTTTGACAGATAACATACAAAAAGTAAAAGACAGAGGCATAACATTAACAAAAACCACAGCTACCTGACAAGTTTTATGAACGCATAGCTCCATCAAAGATGGGCAACTGACACCCTCTGGCTGACATCCTGATGTTGTCCTAAAGAATGGGGTGCCCAGTAACCATTTTGAACTCCCATTTTTACTGTATCTTCTATTGACCCCTATGCGCACACCGTCTTCATTGACCTGGTTACCCCTCTTCCTCGAACAAACCCCACCCATTGCACCAACAATATTTCTAAAAAGCTTCAAATGGAGCTAAGAATTTTTGGAGAGAGTATGAAAACCCCATGTACACCTAAATATCTTGTTGACCCTGTCACCAAAGTAACCAACAGAAAATCATAAACTTCCATCAACCATAGTAGAACAGTCAAATAGCATGCAGAATGAATCAAAAAAAAAAAGTTGTCGAGATTTGATTGCCCAGGAATTTTCTCAAGCACCATATCTCTTCACTAAAATTGATAACCTATAAGCTTAAATTAACCATATAGATCATATTAGTAGACACTATGGACCTATCACTTCTAAAAGTCTCAATATAACAAATACAATCATCATAAATTCTTGGACTCAAACAAAAAAGGGGAAAATATTTAAGCCATGTATATGAAGCTTAAGAGTAGAAATATCAAACATTAATAACATAAAGATACACACAATTTGTAAGGGAAATTGCTTAGGGACATGTATAAGAAGCTTAGAGTAGAAACATTAAACATTAAAAAAAATCAATCTGCACATAATGTAAAAGGGAAAATGCTTAGGGCCATGTATAAGTAGCTCAGAGTAGAACTATTAAACATTAATAAAAATCGATCTACACGTATTTTGTCATAAATTCCGAAATCATAACTACTTTGGAAAATACTTTAAAGCTTAAAAGATAACCCTTTAAGTTACTCATAGCAACACCCAAAAAATGTTACTCCATACAAAAAACATTCAAAAGTAGGAAGCTAAACAAGAAGAAGAACAAAGAAACCATGGACTGATCCCTTTAATCTTCTTTTCTACAAAGTCGAATCAACTATGTGAACCACCTAATGTAACAGTCAATCAGTCATTGAAGACGATCACAAAAATTAACTTAGCTACCCAATTTGGCAATTTAAAAAGAGATAACATTTCATCTCAAAAAGTTTTCGTTTTTATACTGTGTCTTTATATTAACACAATGTACCTAGAATTAGAAACTTCCACAGATAATATCATACTGAAAGATATATAATGAAAGCTTGAGCTCCCAATGTTCATTCAAAAAACCACATTCACAAAATAAACCAACTTACAAGTAACTTTACTTTGCACATAGTTAAGTTTTTTTTTTTTTTTTTTTTTTTTTTTTTTTTTTTTTTTTTTTTTTTTTTTTATGTAACAGTGTATAAAGCCGAAGGACAATAACGACTAAATTTGATCTGAGGTCTTAGGTACGGAGTACCAATTTTCAAGTCCGTACCAACTAAGCTAGTTGATATCGAACATAAATTACATACATATTCAAACAAATACAACAAAACAAGCAGATATACATTAATAAAAATCATCACTTTACCGAAATGTCTGATAATCGCAGAAATAATATTCCCTAAACTCTCAAATTATGATGATTAACACCAAATTATATTTTTTTTTCCCATAATTTCGAAAAAATAAATAATTGACAAAAAAAACTTAACTATAATAATCTTCATAATCATCCCAAAATAAACCCAACACAAAAAAAAAAAAAAAAAAAAATCTCAGATAAACCCTAAATGATCAGCTAATTAAAACATAATTCAATGCTAAAATTAAGAAATTAAATACAAAAAAAAGAATTAAAAGAATACCTTTCAAAATTGGAAATTGATGATGAAAAAATTGTTGAAGATGATCAAGTAAAAGAGTGAAGCAAAAAAAGAGGAGAGAGAAAACTGATGATGATGAAGATGAAGATGATGATGACACGAAGATGGAAGAACAAGAAGAAGTAACAAGTTACGAGTGTGGAAGAAAGCTGGTGAGTCCGAGCCTAGTTTTCGAACCTACGGATGTATGACACGTGGACGGTTGTAGTCGTTCGGTGGGAAGTCGTAATGGATAAGGAAGATAATTTGCAAAGGGCTGATGTGGGTCCTACTTTGCTTCCACTTTATCTGGTAAATATGTGTATTAAATATTTGTATTTATCTGTAATCTTGTCAGTGATTTTTTTCTTTTGATTGAAATTATTAATGAAATTATTCTTAATAATTCATTTAGGGGTGATAATATTAATAATACGATAATGTAAGATTGTTTTTTGAGATTAACGTTTTAAAAAAAACGGTTTGTGGAATCATAGGTTGCATACTTGCACGCAAGTGCAAAAGTAGTACTCGTAGCCATCAATATTTATTCAATAGAAGAAATTCTTTATTTGTACGTTGTGATTACATACATAATAGATGGTACAGTCGAGACTTTTTTATATTTTGTAGAACTATTTATATGAAATAGGAAGATATTTAAATGAGTAATGATTATACGAGTACTTAACTTATGATTTACGGAGTATTTTGTAGTGGGTTGTACCAATACTAATGTATAAACATTTTGTGACCCTTTATGTCTATTTTAAATTTTTAAGGACATCCTTATGTATTGCATTAGTATGAACTTAAAAATGCATATGGCACAGTGTTTTAGACTCCACAACACGGGAGGATATTTAGGTAGTTTGAACGGTTTACTTTGTCTTTTAAACTGACAATTTAGTCGTTCATAAGTATAACCTTTTTCAATTTAGCCGCCATGGGCCTTTATGTAAATGACTATTATTGGTCTATGTGTTTCCAAACAACATCATATGGGCCTGGGATACAATCCAAAGAATTCTCGGGGTCACAAAACATTTGAAATTGGTCCGATTTTGTGTATTACATAGCCTTCAATGTTTGCTTATGGAGAACATTCTTGCACCTGACAAGATTAAGCATCAATGTTATTTCCGAGGTTCCAAGAGCATCCAAAGAGACAAACTTGGTGCTCGGAATCATCTCATTCATGCTTTTGCCTACCATATTTTATCACGTCTCATGATGCTTTCATATGCCTTATGATGCCCTTGGCTTGGCCTTGCGTTGTCTTAATTGCCTTTCGAGGCTTTGCATTACCTTGTTTTGGCCCTGAGGCAAAGCTAAGAAGACACTAACCTAAATTGCCAAAAATTATCTTGTTTGTTCTTAGTTGAACTTTGTTTAACACATAAAGATTGTAAATGGGAAGACCAAACAGGATTAGAGGGAATTGTTGATATTATGCTTTGAAAATATCGAAATTAAGATGATGGAGAAAATACAAGACAATTTTGTTAACTATTATACCGAAATATTATGTATCTAACTATCACCCTCTTATTATTGTTACTCCAAATTACCTTTCAAAGAGGTACCCAAATAGTTCTAATTAGGTTCAAAGCAACGTACCAATGGTCAAATATCATAAATATCCAATTGCAATTGGCTTTGGAATACTCTTAATTCAAGTGGACCATCATGTTATTCATGTAGAACATTGTCAACATCACATCTTCAAGGAAATTTCCAATATCTAATCAAGATATATTCAAATTGTCATCATAAAAGATAAAACATACTACGTATTTGTACTGTATTAAGGTTTTATACTATTTGTCTATTTGACTAATTCTGTGTGAACTATATCCATTGTAGAAGAACTTTTATCAAGCACTTTAGCCAAACTTGTGAATTCTTTTTCACTACATCACAACTTATTTTGTCCAATCTAAGTCAAAATAATTACCAAAATGAGGGCTAAGACTTTATCTCATTCTCATAGATCATGAATGACTAATTTTTATTCTTATACGTGTTTAAATTAAGACCGTGTTTAATTGTATTATTTATCAGTTAAATTAATTGGCATCCATGAAATACGGAATATTAAACAACTTGAATGTGACAAGTCTCTTTCTGTGGGTTGAGGAGGACAACGACTACAACCAGAGTTTACAACTTTCAAGACACACCAATGACTTTCATGTCAGTTATTCACTATAACACACCAGTGACAAAGCACTAACATTAGAAAAAGTAATAACCACCAAACCAACTAACGCAAATGCACTTGAGTGCAAAATTGTTCCTTGGTGTAAAATGTGTGAAAATTTCATTATTTATCCCGTGGAAACATAATTGATCCTTGGAGGATTTTACAAGCCAAAGAAAGTCTCATTTTTCTTCAACCACCTCTTTTTTCCATGTCCATGAAGCTCACACCGAAACACATCATGTAATAATATCCTGGTCTCACCAAAAAAAAAAAAAAAAACAACTAGCAACTCCACGAGTGCCCGACGTTAAATGGCTGCAACAACTTTAAATATTCTTAAAAGGCGAAATATGGAAAATAGAAACGAATGAGAACTACCAGTGCCTGAATCAAAAGGATAAATGAGGATGTGATAATACTCAATTGTGAATAATAAATTTCGCTGTAATGTTTACAGACATATACACACAAGTAAACAATAGGCTTTGAACTAGCCAAGTGCTACAATGCAGTTACGGATCGAGAACTGCTTTTACCGAGACCCAAACCCAAGCCTAGGGGAGCACCATTTGTTCTTCCATGACTATGATGATGATTACATTGAGAATGAGAATGACCATGCCCAGTATCTGAATTCTTAGGATCGACATTAATAGCAACATCGCCATTGCCATTGGTTTGGTGAGGATGCACTACCCCATTTGGCATGTTTGGGTTGCATCCCATTTGCACCATCCCGATTTCTTCTTCATGACCTGATTCTTCAATACGCTCCACATCTTCATTGTAACCATTAATCAAAAAATCTGAACAATTTTTCCTAGCCCCGTGATCAAAGGGATTTCTAAATCGACCACCCGGACCTTTTAGATAGCTGTAACGCATTATATTTGCCATTTCATTTGTTGTTATATTACGAGATATCTGCAGGAGAAAAGAAGAGGTAGTCATGCATTAGATAGGAGGATAATACCATCTTGAGGCCAACTAAATGTAGGCTTGTGGATATAATCAATATTCTAGAAAATCAACAAAGCGAAGGTGTGGAGTAGCACAATTGCCAAAGAAGCCATATGAGAATAAGAGATGGATTGAATTTAGCTGCAGATGCTGAAGAGATGCAACAATCAAACTATGGCAATGATGGATTAAATTAAGGTGAAAGAAGAACCAAGAAACAACAGAACACAGCCACATATAATGGCTTATAGTCATTCGAAATAAAACATTCAATAATCAGAAAAAATCTCATGTAAGAACTAAGAAACACGACAGTGAAAACCACACAGGCTATAAAGATTCTAAGAACTGAGAAACAAGCTATGTGACACCCGGATCGTTGTCTGATCTGCACTAGTGTGATTGTGTTTAGTGCTCAATATCTAGTAACAGTTTGCTTGAGAATGTTGTGAAAAAGGCTATAAAGATTCCACCTTGTTTTAGCCATTTAGGGATGTCATGCAACAATCCTGGAGAAAATATCCACTACAAGATCCTTAAAATCTTCAATATCTTTCTAAGTATGAAGAATTCTCGACCAATGATTTTGCTGACCTCACAATGAAATGCCTCTCCACAAGCTGAATTCTATCCATAATGAGGGATAGTAAAATTTATAGAGTTACGTTATAATATGTATCTCCACAACCACTCAAAAGCATTAATGTGCCTCACCAGGTAACTATTTTGGAATCAAATGTGGTGAAGCAAAATCAAACTTACAATATGCATTCAAAGATCACCATATAAAAATGAGTAATCAACCTCACAGCCAGTAGCAATTTTGCCAAATAATCCTACTGATATTTAGGCAGAAAGCCCATATCCAGAAACAGTTAATTAGTTATTATGCCCCCCCCCCCCCCCCCATCTTTTTTTTCAAACACCCCCAACACAAGATATAAGCATCATCCACTTATTAGACATGTACTTGCAGAGCACATGCAGCAAAAAATAAAAATTTAAACTAAAAGAACATTTGGCAAAATCAATAAATACAGACCAATAGATATTCATTATGAACAAAATTCAAAAACACACCTGAGAAGCTTGGACAACAGTTAAGACAGCCACCCCAAAAAAGAGGAAAAAATCAGCAAGTAGAAATGATATGGCACCAATATGATGAGTACCAGCATGATTTAGCCATGCTCCAAACGAAGATGGAGCCAATGGGTCGCTGACAACCCCTGTATTGTGAATTACCAAATAAGATTATGAGCCAACAAAAAGAAATTTTCCAGTGTCAATACAACTCCGTGAAATTAACAACACAAAGCAAGTCACATACTTATAAGAGCAACTAGGCCAGTAACTATCATAGCAGAAACTTCCAGTGCAAGAAACATGAAGAACTCCCATTTGTTTTTCTGCATCAACAAAACAGAGATTTAAGTTCTCACATATATATCAGCTGATCCAAGACATGCAACACCAGATTAATTTGTCAGGAAATGCATAAAACAAAGCAGATTTATATAAATACAAGTAAACCCAATATCCGTGTTAGTAAGCCAACTAGACAGACCAAATGAACCACTACCACCTAAATCAATAATCCATCCTGAATGGTCAGCATTAACATAATAGCATGTGATACTAGTAACTTCTTCAGACAGCTATCATTTTACACAGTTTTACACATTATAGTTAAACACAGATTCATAATTAGCTTCAACAAAAATCCTCAACAGAACACAAGACTTATATTATGATAGAAGAAACAGATACAGAGCTTGTGTACCTTGCCAATACAATTTGACACCCAAGGGCAGTGGTGATCAAATTGTTCAACACAACGATCACATGTTGAACAGTGTTTTGCACGAAGAGGTCTGACAATCTATCAACACAACAAAAAGACAATATTAGTTACTACACACAGTAATTACATGGACCAGCAGCAACCAAAATACAAAAATTCACTATACCTTGCATGTTGTGCACAGTTGGGACCAGTTTCCAGCTACCAGGGCAGGATTGTCTATCTCAATTTTCAACAAGGGTTCCTGCAGGGGTGAGAAGGAAAGCACTATCAAGTTACAACACAAGTAACACAAAAGGAATACAATTTTGTAATATACATCAGCAGAAACTCCAGTACGACATTTCAACTTACATCATCCTTCATATTTTGAGCATCATGCACATTCATTCTGATATAACCCGGATCTTTTCTGAAACAAGCACAAGATGAGCCAAGTGAGAAAGTAAATTCATCGATAAAAGAAATTTCAGGGAAAAAGACCTCAATCATAAACTGTAAACCTTGGTATACAAGTGACGGGATCAACTTCATGAACCACTCAAGTAATATGGAGCCATGGAGATAACTAGGCTTACCTGCTACATCTATAGAACATGACTAATCCAGCGGTAGCCAGGAAAAAACCTAGCCATGCAAGAAGTCCAAAGCCCATTGTTAACCTTGGAAGCTTTGCATCTATAGGTTTCATTAAAATATGTCAAAATCATATAATCAAACACAAAGTTACATTTAATTTGAATGATCAGAAGTAGTTACCCAAAATCACTGAATGTGCATACAATACAAGTAGCAGCAAAATAATAAACCACAACATGGGAGCAAGTCCTAATTTTGAGAGTTTCCCAAGCCGGCTGTTTGGATCCCAACGTCTGTCGAGTAACCTTCGAGCATTTCCCTGCAGGACCAAATGTATCAGGCAACATGAAATCAATGATCAGCATACAGCAATAAGTACAGCAATGAAACGACGCAAAATTATTGCACACGGTAAAAGAGGCAATAAAAGGATCTTAAGTACAAGCATTGCCCTTCTTGATCCTATATACTTCAGTGCACATGAATTGAGGGTCAGTAAACCATGGAGAGATATGGAAGTGGTAGG
Source organism: Chenopodium album (assembly GCF_948465745.1). Lineage (NCBI taxonomy): Eukaryota > Viridiplantae > Streptophyta > Magnoliopsida > Caryophyllales > Amaranthaceae > Chenopodium > Chenopodium album. The sequence continues at coordinate 563,302 of NC_137847.1, read as the reverse complement.
ACCTTAAGATTTAAATGACCTTAAGTTCTCCTAATGCAATTTCTTCCATTGTTCTGATATTTAACAACTATATGATATTATACCTAGTGTGTCAGCCACTTCTAACAATAAACAGATAGTGGATGATGTCAAAAATATTATCTAAGAATTCACATTCTAACACTGCATTCCTGCACCAATATTTATATAATCCAAAGCATAACATGCCAAATAAAATTCTTTTGAAAGAGTTACAGTACAAAAGATGGCACAAACAGATTGCAAAAGTTACGGTATCCTATTGAAGTGTTTCGAGTGGGTTGAAGGATATCATAATTCATAAACACCTTTACTATGTTCAAGCTTCAATTGCCAAGGTTACAATATCTAAGAGCTACATTAAACTTAATTTAAGCAGATTCAGGATTCTTTAATAGTGCAACAAGCAAACAGAGAACTGAGTTGAGTTCACCAAATATGACACATCATTGAGTAGCCTGAGCTAAGGATGATATACAGAAGATAATATGATCATTAAAAAAAGTGTCAATGATCTATAGGTACTTAATAAACACTAGAAAGGAAAAATTGCAAAGGCTCATCTGCAATCAATAGTTACTATAAGTCTATAAACATAATATCAAATGTACAAAGAAGATCCACACCCATACGCTAACGCATTTTATAAATAAGCAAATCAGTTTAAAACGCAAGACCTACAAGGAAAAAGGCAACTTGTCTGTGATTCTTTTCAGCAGCCAATTGTGCCGGAGTGAGTCCAGTGTTATCGGCCACAATGAGGTCTTCTTTCTTTCCAGCTTGTACCAAAACTGTGCAGGCCTCCAAGTTCCCTCGAATGGCAGCCCAATGGAGAGGGGTACAACCTAAATACAAGAAAGAAAATTGAGAACAAAAATAACATGTAAACTAAAATTTTAAACATAGATTCAGCTTCTATAATGGACTCATCATATCAGACTGCACAAAAATAATCAGAAATCAGCATTATACCTTCCTTATCTTGCCGTCCTCGATAAGCATCTAAAAAGAGAAGAAGACGTATAGAATCAGCAAATCCTTTGTATGCTGCCCTATGGTTGTCAGATTTCAAGTAAACAAGCACCAAAAATATTATTTTACTTTTGCAGAAGAGAAAAGAACAACAACATTGCTAAGATACCAAGTCGACCACATGAACAACACACATCTACATTCAAAATCTTACATCATAGAATCTCCTTTTATTCAATACAGATATGCAACTACAAAATGTTACTTGTTTCACTCATTTATTGTTAATGAAAGTACAGCAAAATTCACAAAATTCATATGTAGACATCAAGTATTGTGAAATATCATGTGAGTATTTTTCCCCTTTTTAAAATGAATATATTTATCAGTTTTTATAGCTTAGCCTCTCTGCTAACAAGATTAAACAAATGTTAAATCAGGGATGAATGGGTACTAGAGCCATACATGGAATACTAAGAGCAATAACTTGAATTTATCCACTATCTTAAAGGGAATAAGAAACAGAAACAGAAAAATGTGGAAATGCAATAACTAGAGTAAAATTCAATAATTTTTCTTCGAAATCTAGTGCAGCTTTGCTTATTGTTAACAAAAAATGCTAATAGAGAGAGCGCCAAAGTAAGTTAAGTTTATTTACTTTATTCTCAGTGATTTAAAAAAGAAAAGGTCAATTTGTGACTCTAAACTCTAAAGGTCCTTGAAGGAATGAAGTTTGCTGGCCTTTCAAATAGAACATTTTCTCCTCGGTTTCTTGAGTTTCCAAGTAAATTTGAAAATGGGAAACATGCCCTTCACGAGAGTTTCAAACTTTCCGTGCAATAAAGTTGTATTGAGAGTGAACTCAACTAGAAAACAAATTTCTAATTAAGTACAAGAGGTTCCAAGAAGAATAAGAATCAAGACTGAAAAAACAGGGGAAGAATGAAGAAAAATCTCTATCTGCATAAATATATGCACATCCAGATTTCATAATTATAAGGATTAAATTGCTTAAACGTTGTTTTAGCCATTAGCCCAAAATTTAAACATAGACATCATCAGCAACATTGTGCTAGACTGCTTGTTCTCGAGGTTTACATAAGTCACACGCAAAAACAGGGTAAATAAGAGCATTACTCTCTTTATTGTACTAGCACTTTCATTTTGCCACAATTTTTCTAATCAATGCCCTTATATGATGCCTTTACTGAGGAGTAATTAGATTCAGATATAGACATAATAAGCAATGAAAATTTGACAACAATAGAATTAATGCAGCCGCCTTGGACAAGTAGCAGTTCTAATTCAAGCACAAGTTTCTGTTCATACCAGTGCAAAGGACTTCTTCCATCATTATCCGGAACATCTGGATCAGCATTCCATTTCATAACAATATGATAAAGGAAAGCTGTCTGGCCATACTGGGCTGCAACATGAGTTGTCTGCAAATAGCTCACCAGTTATTACTGTTGCAACATTGAAGCATGAAGCAGAAATACTTTATCCTATTTACTAATCGTGAAACACATATATTTAATTAAAAATAAAAATCATAAAACAATATTATAACCAGCTAAAACAAAAATACAAGCTTGTAATGCCACCAGCTTTCCATAGCTGATCACCAGAGAAATGAGTTATCAGCTATCTAGCCAAGACCATAAAATTATCACTACAAAACTAAAGAAACGGCAAGAGAAACAAACATGCCCCTGTAGCTACACACTAACCTACATGGTGCAGCAGACTCATAGTGAACAAGCAAGTAAAAACTACACAAGTGAAACAGATCTGGTATGCTAGGGGGGTAAAGACATCACAGGATGAATTGCTGCTTAATTTGAATAAAAGAATTTGAACACCAAAGTACACAAAGGATTCCAATTAATCTCTAGTCCACAAATTTAAGTGTCAAGTCTCCAACCCAATTACAGACCAGTGAACATCCTAGCTATACTACGGTAAATGTATTCAGCTTAATCCTTCAATGCACTATAACCTGCACCTTACGATAAAAGGCTCAAAACACAATACGCTAAAATAACTTTTGCACTAAACATATCATATGTCAGAAAACCATAAAAGTTTTGTGCAAAATCATTCAAAAAATTCCCAACAAATAACCTTTGCATTAAACATAATATATCATCCTCTTCACGCATATAAGTTTTGTGTACCTTGTGCTTCATTGCTTCAACAAAAATGCTACAAGAGCTTTCTATCAAATATATCAGATAAACTAGGATGGTTATCAATGTAATGCTACTCGACCTGAACATGAGAAATACTACTTGTTTGGTATACTTACATATCTATTTCCTGGGAAGCAGAAGTATATGCATGTGTTTGGTCGACAATTACACGGCTTCTTCCTAGAAAATTCATGGAGGAAGTTACTTGCCAAATCCCCCAAAGAAAGCAGAACTTCTCATGGGCAAAAGAATTTCTTGTATTCAACCAAACATATTTTGGCACTCCCAACATCTAATCAAACAGAAACTATCCACTTATCCAGTACACGTGTTTATTTAACATATCCTTCAAGCCTTAAAAATCATGGTACAATGATGATAATGCTTAGATACTAATTTGCCTGTCTTCCAGATACAATAACTACAGAAGTACATTTTCAGGTCAAAGTAATCTCACGTAGCATAAGGTAAAGAATGTGTGTCATACTTTGAAAGGAAATTAAAGAAAACTAAACTTTAAGAACATGGAACAAACGAAGAAGACCCCTCCATAAAAAAAAGGAATACGATTTGGATTACTACACCAATTGCTCGACAGCTTCACTAACAAATTAATAAATGACCTCCCATAATTCTATAAAAATACAGATAAAGGGGGCAACCTGATAACCGTACATATCAGCAGCATTAACTCGAGCACCCTCTTGCAAGAGAAGCTCAGCAACCTGGACTGCTCCCCGTACAGCACTCCAATGCAATGCTGTCTGCCCAGTGTGATCAGCTGCATTTACATCTCCACCATGCTATAGATAAAGAATGAAACAACAAAAACCATGCAATTAGTTAAAAGTTTAATACTGACCAAAGTTTAAAGAGAAAACTACTTATACACATATACAACAGCTATAAAACTCAACTCAGCAAACAAACAAATGTTTACACCATGCCTAAAAAGCAGATTAACAGTGTCTCCAATGGCCCTATCTTATAAGTAATATTTCACCATTTCAATATTTCGCCATTTCACCAACACAAACCTATGAGTGCTGGGATAAATTGTGAAAAACAACATTAAGCCCTGTGACAAATAACACTTAAGGAGCAGAATTAGCCAAAACCACCAGTAAATGATCCAATACAGGAAAATAATAAAACCCACACTTTCAAGCATTTAATCTAATTTATACTGCAAATGCTTGTCGACACAGCTCCACAAAGGCTCTCACGAATGAGAACACAATAAAATCACAAAAACTCATCTCACCAAACAGAAACAACTCCCTGATGTTTCACATAGAATACTCAACCGCTCACCAGCATGAACAATTGAGCGTATAAATTAAATCCAGGAAACGAAATGCAATTGAGCCTCCTAAGCTACATATGCTGATAGTATCAAAAACATGCCCAAATTTCTAAACGTCACCAATTCACCAAATAAAAAATCATAAAGAATAAGGACGTTCACTGAGATATCATGACTTTTGGAGTATTTTGACACTGCCTTAGTGTCTTATGTATACTATAATAGGTGTTGTGGTTTATAGTCCATACAATTTATCAATAGCCATTTACCTATAATATGATACAATACTAACCTCTTTTACTTGATTACCCAATATGGCCCATGGTGAATATATATCCTACTCTCCTAGTGTTGATGACAATTGACAATTTTATCCTAAAAGGAATTTGTATGTTATCTTCCAACAATTGGGAACAATCCCTTTTCTCAATAGGAGCCAAATTTCAAGATACCACCAAATACCACCCAACCATGAAGCACATTAGTTATGATATGAGAAGGGGATAAAAAACAAGAACAAAAAAAGGGAAAAAAAGACTGAATATGATCCTTGATACCCGAACTCTTTATTGCATCACAAGTACTTATACACTTGATTATGTGTATGGGCGCTTGTTTGCTTCATTTTGGATCAAAAACATGCAACGTTATTATAAATAACACAGACCTTGATAGTGTCACTAAGAGCAGCATGAATGTTAACAATAAGGTAACATTCCCTCAAGTCCCTAACTCCCCAATTATATGTGATAATCAACAACTAGCTACTCGGCTCAACCAACACCCTGAAAACCCCATCCTATATATTGATTCAATAGCATTTCCACTCGAGATGACATAGGATATCTCACTAGAACAAACCCAATGAACGTCCAAAAACAGCTAGAAGAAGCCCCTTTCGGTCAGTCAAATGTATGTTCAGGTATCACAGGCAAAACTTGCAACAGGCAGGTAGATTTTTCCTCTCTCCCGGAAGACATTTAATGCCAGAAATGCCCCTCTATATTAGCCAAAAATATTCCCGAAACAACCTTATAGTCAGAGTACTCACAAGATACCCACAAGGGTTTCAATGAACCTATTATTATCCCACCCTGAACACACACAAACACATAAATCCAAGTATCCAATCACTATTTCATAAAATAAAAAAAAATAAAAAATAAAAAATAAAAAAAAGAAGAAGTAAATAATAGATAAAAAGTATCCAAACCCAAAATTGCAGAAAATTATAATGCAAAATTAACTACTGTATGAATAAATTATGTACAGTTGTGCTAACTTTGTCCCAAATTAACAAGCCAAAATTCTATTTCACTCCCTTTATTTTAGTAGTACCTTTAAATTTAAATATATATAAGTAAACATTATAAAAAGTTGAGGATTTGAAAGTAAATTTATAGACGAATTTGACAAGATTCCACAAACTATATTTTTCTTTGTGTATAAATCACAAAAGACAGTTAAATGAAGTGTGTGAATAGCAACAAAATGAAACATGAGCAAACCAGAAGAAATGGAAGGAGTAGTTCATTAGCTAAATTCCAAATATAGTAATATAATAGTTTCAGCAGTAGCCTTAATGATAGTGAAAAGAGGCAACATTGTAAGATAGAAATTTACAAAAATGACAAAAGTAGAGGATAGGTGTAATATTTCAGCTAAATCCCTTGAATTTGACCCCAATATCAAATGTTCCTAGGCCTACCTATTATTTCAGGACAGACAGAGGGTGTCTTTATCCAACAGGTGCAATCAGCCAATCGCTTAAACTAGCTCATTTCATAGCCCTCCAAAATGTGCAACAGCAAAAACAATAAAAGTTCAATGGCATTGACCACTAGACCCTTCCAGGAAATTGAGCAATCGAAACATTATCCTGCACTCTTCTCCCAAAGATGAACCCCTATTTGGTAAGCAAGCCCCTAAATGCCCCTAAATACACCACAGATGGTAGATATAGCACGCGAAAGTGGACCTAATCTCAAAGATGAATTCATCATGCCTAGGAGTATGTTATTCAATGCAAAAACATACTATAAAATCTTCACCATAATACCTCATACATGTCGAAATAAACTACGTAGTAATAAAGGACCGGTTCAAAAATTTCTCAATATCTTCCCACTCATCCAAAAAAAGAAACAGTCTTGAAGTTCAACTGATTCACAAAAATGCAGCAACTAACATTGCACAAAAACTCAAACTTAACAAACATTCGAAATCAAGCTCAAGCTAGTAATATCTTCAAATTAACATTTCTAAACACAAACAACCTTCAACCACATTGCTTCCAACATTATCACAAATCACAAAACTAATTCTATTCAATACATACAAGAAATAATCAACATACTAGTACAAAATCAACAAAAAAAAAAAATGAAAAAAATGGCAGAAAATTTTGAATTGAAGAACCTCAAGAATGTAGCGAGCAGCAGCAGTACGATTGTTGAGAGCAGCCCACTGCAACGCAAAGTAACCAAGAGCATCAGGTTCACAAACAGAGCAATTTTCTCTCTCCACTAATCTCTGAAGCTTCTCCATATCACCATACGCCGCAGCAGTATAAACATCGTCTTTCAAACTCTCCTCATTTTCTCTCTCCTCCGCCATTGAAGTCGACGATGAAGCTTCCGCCGCCACTGATCGATCTCTCGATTGCACGACTTCTTCTTCAACTATTTCGATTTCCGACGACATTTGAGCTAATTAATCTTGTTACAAATTCAGCTGGAAAACAAATGAATCCGGAACAATAAAATTCAATTGAATTGAGAAGAAATTGAATTGAAGGAATGTATAATTGAAGATTGAGGAGGTTTCTAGGGTTTTTCGAGGAGTTGTCCGTGTTGACTGGGGAAACGGTAAATGAAGAGAGAGAGAGGACAGAGAGTATGTATGGAGATGGCGATTCCAAGGTGGCCTGTTGAAAATGATTTTTATTGTGTTTTTCTTTTTTTCTTTTAATTAATTAAAGAGTATTTAATCAAGCTACTACTAGTCTACTACTCATTTTTTGGTTATCATTATTGATTAATCTCTCCTCCTATAAATAAAATTTGAACTCATGTTTTGGTTATCATTCTTGATTTTGTTTAATGCTCTATTAACGGCTTTGAATATGTCGTATAATTTATCAAAAAAAACACACTTCAATTTTTCAATTCAACAAATATAACGTTTATAGAAACATTTATCAATGCAATACTTTAAATTACATATTAATAAAGTTTTTTAAAATTTATATCATCAATACTATATTAATATATTTAAAAATAGTTTACATGAAAACATTTGTTTTTAATGTGATAGGTAAAAAAAAAAAAATCGAAGGAGATTGATTGTGAAACCAAGATATAATAAGTGATTTAGATTGTTTTTGGGTCAAACCAGGTAGGGATTAAGGCAAACTAGACCAAGGTGTTGCACTTTGTGCAATTTAGACCCTTAACTAAGACTTGTTGAAAAAGAATGAGGTTTGTCAACATGCTTGAGAATTTAGCCTATCAAAGTTGAATGTTCCAAATCAAATAAATATAATTCGGGCTTGTTCGAATATTTGCTCCAAATAAAACAAGCAGATGAGGTAAATAGACTTCTGTTATAGTCGAAAATTAAGCCAAGCCCAGCCCTAAACTGCAAGTCAAGAAGAGAACCTCAAAAACACCCTTTGTAAATGATTCAAAAGCTGAAATTCTATATAAGTTTATCATTGGTATTTGATCTACTAATGCTAGCCACTTCAAACTAAAAATAAAAAACTTCCTTCCTAAAGAAACTTTAATGGTAAAACAACTTTACAAAACCAAAATCCGATCAAAACCAATGAACCTGACCACTGAGCAATGCAATCCCTACCATTTCTGTACACCATCAGCATATTCTAAAGTACCTCTTGATTTCTTCCTGTCTATGCAACAACTTATTGATTCTAACTATGACTATCAAGAAGCCAATAAATAGTTGACCTGCTGGTTTTTGTTAGATGCATCAGCATCGCCATGATAAGAACTCACTCTATGCAGTATTTACAGCATCAACAGGTCAGACCTCTCCTCTCAGTTACTTAGCCATGGAAGAATCCAGCAAGGCCAGATATTCATTAAGAGCTTCGGCTTCTTTGGTCACATCAATGTCATAATCTGAAAATGCGTCACCTCTATGTAATTCCTCTACGAGTTCATCTTCCATCTCAAGGTCCCGTTCTTCCCCTTCACGAGAACTTGATGGACTCTCTCTCTCTTCACCACTGGAAATTGGCAAGTTTTCTCTTTCTCCGGCAGTTGAACTGGTAGCAGGATCGAAATTTGGTATAGAGCCATCAACAGAAGCAGAGGACATCTGACCTTGTGCAAGCAGCTCATTTAATGCCGCAGTTCTTGTTCCGTGGGAATTAACCACAGCAATCACTGCACACCAAAATTCAACCAGATAAGTCGTTTGCAGAAGGACATGGCAGAAGAAGCATACAACTTACATCCTATGTCAATTTTTTTTTCTTTTTTCTAGTGGGGGCAAAGAGGGCAAACATATAATACAGACTCATTAGAAACACCAGTATTCATGTCAGTCTAAAGGATACGAGATTATCATATAATTCATATACTTCATATACCAGAGAAAAACTGAAAGAGGTTGCACAAATTAACCTCAAAAGAAAATTTCAAACACTCAATAAATAAATGACCAACTAAAGATCCCCAATACTTTTAATTTCCCACAACCCAGGTTCCAAAGGACATAAGGCTTTAAGAAGTAGTAATACATTTATATGGTGATATTTAAACAATTTGAAAGTATGTTATCCTAGGGCTAAAGACATGAAAATATCATAAATGAATTTCCTTTGTCAATGGTGCATTGGTGCACTAAGGTATTAAAGTATCCCTTCAAAATAAATAAAAGAAAATTCAAAGTGGTTAGGACTTACTAAATACTTTTTGGAACAAAATAATTCAAACCAGAGGTCATCAAAATATAAGAAGGATAAAAAAAAAAAAAATAAATAAAAAACTCCATTTAATACCAGGTAAATCTACCTTGTGATCTTTCAAAACCCATGGATACAAGTTCGTCAGTTATTGAATCCACATGTTTCTGTTGTCTTTTCCTCTTCTTAGATTCAATATCAAGCTGCAAACAAAATGAAGGCAGATGAAGAATTTGGAAATATAAATAAAGGTTAAATCTACTCAGAATATCAATAAAAGGGTTGTATTGTACGAAGGGCATAATAGTTACCTGTATCTTAGAGTTAAGCTCTGGGTTAGTCAGATCATCCAAGGCCTTTTGTGTGTCATTCTCATGCCTTCGGAGGACTTCTGCAGCAAGCTCCCTCTCAAACCTGAAAAAAGAACAATTTATAGCTTTGATGACAGAATATGATCTTAAAAATTTTATAAGTTTTTTAATATTAAATCCCTTAAGTCTACTTTTTATTTTGGGTGAGGGTCAACCTGACAGGTAAATGATATAGCAAAATATTTGATGAACAGCAAGTTGCCTTTTCCTGGATTTGACGTCATATAGTACTACAGAATATTTTTAGATGCAGTCATTTACAGGTCAACAATAATTAACTGAAATGACAAATGTGCTTGAAATAGATCGCATCCCTCTTGCATTTTTACACCTTTAGTATGATGTTAGTTCATAAGGATGTGTGAATGACGAACACAAAAGATCAATCTAAGTAGAAAACTTCCTACAAATAATCACCTTTGGCCATAACAATTATAAGTAGGAAATAGCATTGGGAACAAAGTGAGTTGTTTTTTTTTTTTTTTTTTTTAACGTGAAGAACAAGTGAGCTTACCCAATGGTCTCTAACACTTGCACCATTTGAAGATCAACAGCTTTGCCAAGGGGAGTCTTTCCAAACTTCTTCTGTTCCCTGCAAGAAGTTAAACATGATAAGAGTATAGAAGCAACTAAATGGAACAATTAGAGTTAATGAACAAATACCTAATTTCTTGTTGACGCTTGATATCATCTTCCCGCTTCTTTGCCTTCTTTTCTTTCTCCTCCTCTAGAAAATTGATAGCACTTTCAGCATCCTGCTCATTCATCTTCAGAGCTCTCTTAGCTTCATATTCATGATAGCCCATGCCCATTAGCAGTGATAAGGCTTCATCTGATACTTGAAGCTGAAAAAAATATATATATACATCATCATTTAAAGCAGTATGTGAAGCCCGTCTGATAACTGGCAAAAGGTATAGAATGAATATGAATAGTAAATAGAGATACAGCAATAGAGACAGAAAACAAGGATCATGAAATCTTTTATAGTCCCAAAAACCAGAAAAAAAAAAAAATCAATCCATCCACTTCAAAATCAAGTACTACCAGAGAATAGCTCATTATTCTTATCCTGAATCCTCAAACTGTTTACAACGCTAAACAGTCCCCAATCTCATAATCTCTTGGCCAAAATCATTCTATCACAAGGCAGATAGCCAGATACACACTACAACACCTAGAACTCTATAAGACAAACCTGTACGGTGCACTAATGGCACAGAGGAAAAGCAGAAAAGAATCTACATAGAAAGGGTGCCCCTGATTTTTAAGGAGGGGGGGGGGGGGGGGGAGTTTAACAGACTTTTTCATTTTTCCATAAAGAAACATCTACTTCTTGAAAATCAAACAGGTTAAAAGACAATTAAGGAGGTGATCAAAGGAGGTAAGCCGCTCATAATAATCTTAAAGAACACAAGATAGAACTAACTGTTCCACACCTTAGAGTATCTTGCTTTGGCAGATGTCAAAGCTTCTCTAGATTTATCCAATTTGCCACAGTGAAAAGCTGCAACACCTTCCAAGAGCTCTAACCTCAAATATCTAGGAGGAACCAAACAAAAATAGAATTATGCAGCAGTCTTCCTTCCATGGCAAACTACAGAATAGGAAAGAAGGAGGTAACCTACAATGCAATCTCTGGGCTACGACTACTCTGGAGCTCTCTTGCACGAGAGGCATTCTTTCCATGGGAGCGTTCAATACCTACTCTAGCTTTTGCAAGACGCTCACCAGCCAACGCGAGCAAGTTGATGTCACGAAGCATAAAATAGCACCACACCATGTCAATTTGAAGGATTGGAACATTGTCAATACACTGCGAACATGAACCATTGAATAAGCACACACATATTTATATGCAAGAAAAAACATGAAGAAAGCCAATAACCAGATACACTCAGATATGCAGAATAAATACAGTAACTTGCAATTCCTTAAGAAACTCGGGGTAAAAACGAATGACTAATGTAATACCTCTATGAGTTTTGAGTCACAGAGAGAAAACGCCTCCTGAAAAACATAATGCATCTCATGTTAACAACTTCAAATTCAGAGAAGAGTTACGCAAAAAGGTCGAATTTGTATGACAATAATTTCTTATTCACAATAAACTCTCCGCATAGACGTGCTGCCACTAACCTCTCCCATTTCAAGCACCTCTAATGCGTCTTTGTATTGCTGTGTTCTCATTAGCTGCTTTCCTTTAGTATGCAGCATAAGGCCCATCATTATTGCCCTGTCATACACAAAATATAAGGCAAACCCGCACATGTGGTTGCTTCTCATTTTCTCAACATCTGAAACTAAAGAGAGATTCAAAGATTCCAGATGGTGCATACAGTAACTTGCAATAAGCAAACACATACCTTTGATCAGTCTCAGAACCCATATTAACCTTCTGCCCTCTTTGATCCTCAAGCTCAATGTTGTAGTCATCAATAGGTAGCGATCCATCAGCATGTCTCTTAGCAAGCATAGCAACAGCCGCCCTGGTAAATTTAAAGAAAGATAACTTTCAGGCATTAAGCATTAGGGGCCAGCAATCATGCTAAGATTTCTGTTAAAGCGGGCAATAACCAACCTCGTTCTCTTTTAAATTTAAATCAAGCAAGTTAATGTAAGTTCAAACAAACGATTGTAAGCAATAATTCAAAAGCCCAGAGTCCCAAGTGACAATATGAAAGTTCAAATGATTCGAGAATAAGTCAAAGATACCACAGGTGCACAACAATATGATCCACAGACAGCATGCCTTTCTAAAGCAATTCAGTTCAGAATACGAAACCCCCTTATAATCAAACAGAACAGCATAAACATTATTAGGCCCAAAGCTTTCAATTCTCACTAACATTACTATAGAATGGCACTTCTTCCCAGCTTCCCTAGTTCCAATATTTACATACAAGGAGATTAATGAATATGCTTTGATGATTAAAGATGTGAAACCTTTCATAAAGATATAAAATCACCATATTACAGCCCAATTCCTTTTATGTCACTTTTACTTGGTGAAGAAGAAAATACTACTTAAAGTGAGAACATGAAATTTAATCCCCTAATTCATCAAAACAAAAACCCTTTACAATAATTCATGCTATCAAAACATAAATCAACATAATTTCCCCAACTGACTTACATGATCAACAACCCAAAACCCTTATCCCAAACCCAAAAAAAATCAAAACTTTCACAATCAAATCCAACCAAAACAATTAAAACATACGACAAATTAATAGCACAAACAAAAAAAATAAGATTAAGAATTTACTTAAGACGAGTGAGTCTAGAAGAGCGCTGTTCTTCAGCCATCAATTCCTGCTGAAAAGACTTGCCCTCATCAACATTAACACGAGTAACCAAAATCTTGGCATTGTTTTTGAGACCCAATTCACTTAATTTAAGGTTGTTTTGATCATCAGTTTGGTCTTTAAGTAATCGACCGCCAAAAATAAGATTGATTGAAGAAGGGGTACAATTTGATCGGTTAGCAACCTCTTGACGCAACATGGGTACAGTCCAATTCTCTAATTCAACCTCTAAAATACCTGACCATGTTCCTGCTATCTTCAATTTCGCCGCCATTGTTAGAGTGATTGCAGAGGAAAGAGAGAGGAATTGGGAATTCTAAGACTAGAGTCCTTGGTATCTTTCGGTGACGAATGACTATTTATTGACTTAAAAAGGAGAAAATCCAAGGGAATTAAATACCCTTAGAGGGTGTTTGGTATGTGCAAATTTGGGGTGGGAATTAGAGTTTTGGACGGTTTTTTATTTTTTTTTTTTTTAATAATGAGTATTATAATTGACTATTGTGCTATACGGAGTACTTCTCTACAAATTTTTATACTTCGTATGTATTTTCAATTATCAATTATCAATAATTTAAAAAATTGAGTTATCTACAATGTTTCATTTGTTGATGTAAAAGAGTTCATCATTAATCATTAATTTAAATAAATTTATCTTTTAAACAAATTAATACTCCGTATATTGATTTATATACGGTGAAGCAAACGAATACTATACTAGTACTGAAATAAAGCACAACAAACTTTTGTACATCCCTTTTAAAAAATTATGTTTGACGGTTTTGCCCCTGTGTGGAATGATGGCTTTGCCCTTATATTGAATTTTGGACTCTTAACTTTCCTAAAACAATAATAACAAACCGAATAACAAAAAAATTGGCATGTTCATTAAGAGAGCACGATTTACAAAGAGGTGTGACAAATCAAAATCAGCTTATCGACCTTGAGATTTAGTGTTATTGTATATAATTAAGACGAGTTGGCTAAAAATGAGATGTAGCATAAGTAAAAGTGGATCATATCTAAGCAGATGAGAGTAAAGTGGATCATAGTTATTTAATTATATGGTTCATTCAATTTTATTATATATAAAATTGAATTTAAGTTGGATTTGAAAAGCTAAGATTAATATTGGTGCTTTTTTTTATACGAAGTACAAAAGGACTAACATAGATTATATTGTAAAAGTCACATTCTCTACTTTGATGAAATATGTTAAGCTATCAAGTGTTACTAGTAACAAGAATGAAGTTGAGGATTTTTTTTATGTTCAAGTATGAACTTATTTAGTGGTTTTGATAATAAATGTCCCATACATAATATAATGTAAATTAAATATAACTTTTTTAAAAGGATAATTGTACTTGAGTAACATCCACATCATCATTTAAGGATTTTGAAAGATATGGATTTACACACAAGTTGAACAAGTTCCATTTTGAATGGTCTAAAGACATGATACATTTGAATGTTAAGATCGATCTATTAGTTCTATTTATTTGTTGTCTAGTAATAAATCTAGTCATTTTGAAGAATAATATTGTTATAATTGGAATGATCAACTCAAACCTTCTCTTTAATGTTTTTTGCTACTAGTTACAAAAAGGACTATTCAAATTCGAAAAAAATTGGGTAAGACGAACTCAATGATGAGTCCAATATATCAGACAATAATAATCTAATATCTGACAATAATATTTTAATATATAATATTAATATTCTAATATATGATATTAATAATCTAATATTTGACGACACTAATATAATATCTAACATTAGATTATTAATGTCATACATTAAAATATTATTGACAAAATATGATGAGTCCCGTTTCACGTAAAAGTTTCTCATTCAAATTACTTCCCGATAAGCATTAACCAAGTATATACTTTTGATTATTTTTTTCTTTTTTTGAATAATATACTTTTGATGTTGATTGTTCATCCCCAGCCCCTATTCCATTTGAATCAGATTATTTATCAACTAGAACAAGTGTAAATATTATCTACTGGTATATTCTTACATATATAGAGTATTTATCAACCACATAATACATCAACTTAGCTTGTAATTTCATAATCTTAATGATAAAATCATGGGGTAAAAAGATGACAATCAAGTGCAATGAATAGTTTTAAAAGTCTACATTAATTAAAGCTTTGTACGTGCTCTTAATTGTTACATCTTATATATAAAGTGTGTGCCAGGCCATATAACATGCCCAATTGCCAAACACCTTACAAGTAGTTTTAACTAGTCTAAATTAGTTCAAAATTCATGTATTCATGCACAAATATCACTTTCACATTCCATGTTTGTTGAATACTTGAATTCAACATATTTAACTATTACTATACTACTGCGAATATTCATTACTTGTTACCTTTTCCAAAAAGAAATTCACAAATTCATCAAGAGTTCTTTGAACAACTTAATCAAAGATCTATTTTATACAATTAAAGCACTTACTAATACTCCTAAAACTTTAAAATGAGACAAAAGGAGTATCACATTCAACAATTTTAATCAATAATTTACTCTATACGATAAAACAGTTACTAATAAAAATTAAAATAGGACGGACTATGATTGTACGAGTATTAACAATGATAATTATTAGTAATCCTAATGAGTAGGGATGGCAATGGGTCGAGTCTAGGTCGGGTCTACTTGGACCCGGACCTAGACCCGGAATTCTAGAGGTGGATCCAGATCCGACCCAGACCCACCGGGTCTAAAAAAATCAGACCCAGACCTAGATCCATCGGGTCTAGCGGGTCTCGGGTCTAAAATGGGTCCAAAACGGGTCCAACTATAATTTTTTATAATTTTTCATAATCTTTTATATATATTATAATTATATTTATAACTATACTACTACTTGATATAACAAAAGATGCATATTAAAAAATTGTTCATATTTTTTATACACAAATGATTTGTTCATTAAAAACTAAAGACAATGCATGAAAAAAAAAATTAAAAACTAAGATTCTTGGTTGCTTGTTGTTTTGGTGACGTACTTTCTCTAAAATCTATCTTCTCAACCTCTAATTACGTAGTATATTACTAATCTAATATATATAATTAAGTGGTTTATTTTAATAATAGTATGTCTAATATACATTTTTTTATTTATAAAAAAATTAAAATTAAAATAGGTTCATGGGTCGGATGTGGGTCAAGTCTGGGTCCAAAAAGTGTAGACCCAGACCCGACCCATTAAACTTAGACCCAAACCCGACCCAGATCTATCGGGTCTAAAATTTAAGGATCCAGACCCTAAAATATGGGTCGGATCCAACCAGGTCTGGGTCGGGTTTAGGACCCAATGCCATCCCTACTAATGAGTACACGAAGATCGTTTTAGAAAATAAAAGAAATTGAATGAAATTGGAATAAAATAGTGAGATCGATGGCCAATTATGTCAATTGAGTAGGTGCCTAATTTTTCAAAGAAAAGCACCTTGATTGAAGTGACAATCTAGTCAAAGGTCGGAGATACAAACTTATAGGAGTAAAAAAAATTAAGAATAATTGTTAAAATTAATACTTGTATAAAGTTTGGAAAAATTGTAAAAAATAAAAGTCCTTTTGGGCCGTCTTTAGAAATAAAACAGACTTTTAATTATTTTAAAATAAAACGACTTTTATTGACATACACCTGCTCAAAATAGAACAAAAAATCGAACTTGTTTAAAGGAAATGCATGGTTGGGTTAGCAACATTAATAAAGTGGACAATGATGTATCGGAGATTCCACTACTAATTACATATATACGCTAGATGATTAGGTATTGGACGAAACTCTCTAATTAACAATTATTAATTTATTATGGTTGACATTATCGCTTACAAAGTATTTTATTTTAATACATGGTACAAAGTACATAAGAAGTTTATAGCAGTGATTATTAATAAGTAAAAACTCAAGTTGTTTGTTTACTAAGAGTATTGTTTGTGATGGCTACAAAATTAATTACTTGTGTATAAGAAACGTGATCTCAAGGTGTCAGTGGCTCTGTGTACCGTGCTTGGCTCAGCCTAATAAGGAAGTTATGTCAAGAGTTTGTTTTACTCCTCATTCTATAAGTTTGGCCCAAATTGTTATTTTTTTGTAACCACCAATTTTCAATTATGAGTTACATTTGTCTCTACTAATTTTCTTTTTCACCGAACCTACTAAAATTAAAACTGTCAAAAGTAAGACCGCAAGTACTACAATTAAAGGGAAATTACTTCCTCCTACATTAGGTGTTGTTATGTATATTCAAAGATCAATATACCCAAAAGAAATCTCCAGTATGTCAAAACCAAATTTATTTGAATTTTAGAGGAGGCACAAATATACTCAAGCTTGAAATATCATGTCAGAAAGATCATGTCTAGGTCATCTTGGAATGAGCTTGTATCCCTACATGCAATAACATCAAGTATTAACAATATTACAAATAACAAGCACTTGGGAATTTGAATGAATTATGTACATTAGGTTAATTCTAACAAATTCAAAAAGCACATGTTGTCAAGTTATTTATTGCTAAACGTGGTGGTGCATTAATTAATTAAACCATTAATTAGATTGCAAATAAATTTATGATATTATAAATGACTAAAGTTACTGAATAGATTTTTAAAGATTTATGATGTATTCGTATATGAGCTTAATATCTAAACCATCCGTTAGATATATACATAAATAGAAACAAATTTATTATGGTATGATGATAGACATCGTGCTCTAAACAAGCTTATATTACGGTGGCATGTTAGGCATCTGATAAAGTATTACGGAACAGATTTAGGGGTTTATAAATACTAATTAATTATTATACGGCACTACATACTATACTACATAGTGCATATCCTAATAGCCTTGGCTCATTTTATGTCAACAATACCATAGTCCATTTGATTCATTTCCGTCCAACAACACGGTACTCCAATTATATATTTCATAACTTGTATATTTGCAAACATTAATTGGTTACTTGTTTAATTTAATCCTTGTTTAATTACAAATAGCTGTCAAAACAAACATTATTAACAGAACCAAATTATACGGAGTAGAAAAGAAAAATAAAAATTTTACCTGATCAACTCAAAAAGTCATCTTTTCTTCAACTTGGTCGTCACCATCACCATCAACCTGCTAAATTATTTGATAATTATTATTATTATACGATTACAACACAATTAAGTTAAAATATAAAGATATAAATATAACCTTAATTCGAAGGTGGTTATTGAGAAGGAAGCGAGCGTGAGGAATGTAAACCGCTTTGAGAGCAGATGCGAGAAGAATTCGGTTCCGGTGAGTATAACCCTCCAATGGCATTCGACCACTATCTAAATACTCATACGCCGCGGAAACCCCCTTAAGCTTGAGCTTCACGTCTAACACCCCAACCAAGCACACAGCGTGCATAAGTTCTTTGCCATCTTCTTTAACTTTTTTCGGACCATTCCCAGTGTAGATACGGTTTTCTTTCATCACATCTTTATAATCTTCGGTAACCGCAAAAGCCCCTATTACTGGTCCGAAATTCTCAATAGCAGCATTGACTCTTTCAACAGCCTTATCTTTCAATCGTTTTAGAGGTTGAGACATTGGGATAATCTCACAACTTGGCACCAAAAATGGCTGCATTAATTAATAATGTAATACCCAAATTAATAATAAAAATTACAATTAGTACAGTATAACTTGTTATACTAATAAGCAATAAAACAGAATTAACTTATCTCTTGATGCGTGAACCAAACTGACAATAGCCGCGTCGTGGAGAACCACTGACCTAAAAGACGATTCCGCGCTACCTCCCGGTGCAGTAGACAAATGCGGTCGCCCTCCAGGATAAGCACGGCGCCGGAGTTTATGTGCACTCACAAACCCGACTGGAACTCAGAATACTTGCCCAGAAAACAGAATGTAAAGAACATGTGTTTAGATAATTTTAGAGAAGAGAGATGACTGATTGTGTTGTGTGTTTAGGCTGAGAAAACCACCGAATATATATAGGGTGAAGAGGAAAAACGGGAAGCATGAAAGGTGGGAAGAATCTGGCCAAGAAAATGACCAGATTAATTTGGTCAGTCAACAACCGAGGCAAGAAACAAGGAATTAATTAGTCAGCTACAATCAAGGAATTAATGGCTGATTAATTCTCACAACAGTCAGAAAAGAATAATCCCAACAGACAAAAAGGAATATTATGTTTAATAAAGAAAAGGGAAATAAAATTTCTCCAAAAAGATAACAAGGCGCATTCCCTAAGACCCAAGTCCCGAGGCCCGAGTCCGACCCGGCTCGGCGCGCGCGCGTGTGTGTGGAGTAACACACACCTCCAACTCACTCAACTAAGTAGTGCTAAAGTACTACATTATAAAAACAAGGAAAAACCTTCCTCCCCAATCAATGTGGGACTTTTCCCCTTTCATTTGTTTTTTTCTCTCTCTCTTATTTTTCCCAACACTCTTGTTTTATATCAAGAACTTCCAACAATCCCCCACAGGTTCGAAGATATGAAAAAGAAAGAAAGGAAAAATGAATTATGGGCAAAACAAAACAATTGCATAAGTGTCAATGTCTCGCGACTTGAATTAACACATAGTGGACATCAAGCTATGATCCCTCACCTACCAAGTGACCTTCGTCTTGAACTCAATAGGGAGTTAGGGACCCGTCACTTTGAGCCACACAATTGAACATGTATAATATTCTGAAATTCCGCGAATAAAGATGACGCATTATACCGGCCATACGTCCAGCCTGGATGCTCATAGGTGCTCTAGAGTATAAGCCCACGAAATACTCATAGGAAGCGGCCACACTTCCACACCTAAGTAGGTGAACTCCATCAAGTGTGAGCTACAACACACCTCCAAAAATATGGATATGGGTTCATTAAGAGCCGTATGCTCAACCTCCTTCTCATATGTAGCTAAGCACAAAACAAACATCTAGAGATGGACAAATAAAATAAAAATGTGCTTCCGAATTATTACATAATGTTCCCCTTTGAACTCATAGTGAGTAGGAGTTCATTATTTCACAATTCATACAACGGGCTTTAGCCCCATCTCTTCCGATGTTTCCAAAACTAGTTTTTTACATAGGCCTTTAGTTAACGGATCCGCAATGTTCTTTTCGGACTTAACATAGTCCAGTGATATCACCCCTTCAGACAACAAATTTCTGACGGCTTTATGCCTCAGACGGATGTGTCTCTTCTTCCCATTATAGGCATGGTTGTGTGCAACAGCAATAGCAGCTTGCGAATCACAATGAAGTGCAACTGAAGGAGCTGGCTTCCCCCACAGTGGAATATCTGCAAGCATGTTCCTCAACCATTCTGCCTCATGACCTGCCAATTCAAGAGAAATAAACTCAGATTCCATAGTAGACATAGCAGTACAAGATTGCTTACAAGATTTCCAGGATACGACTCCACCCCCAAGGGTGAAGACATAGCCACTAGTGGAGTTAACTTCATCATTATCGGATACCCAGTTGGCATCACAAAAACCCTCCAAAACTCCAGGAAATTTGGAGTAGTGCAAACCCCAATCCATAGTACCCTTAAGGTACCTAAGCAACCTCCTTAGAGCAATCCAATGATCACTGCTTGGATTATGAGTGTACCTGCTCAACCTACTAACAGAATAAGCAATGTCAGGTCTAGTGTAGTTCATAAGAAACATAACACTACCAATAATTCTAGCATATTCAGACTGATTAACTGGATTACCATTATTTTTCTTTAAGTGGAAACTTGGGTCATAGGGAGTCTTAACTGGATCGACATTAAATGAGTCAAACTTTTTAAGAAGTTTTTCAACATAGTGTGACTGATTAAGACAGATGCCATTTGGAGTCCTCTTGATTTTTACTCCCAAAATCACATCTGCCTCACCCATGTCTTTCATTTCAAAATTCGAACTCAAAAACTGTTTTGTCTCATTTACACGATCCAAGTCAGTCCCAAAAATCAACATATCATCCACATAAAGACAAATAATTACACATCCATGACTATCATGCTTAAAATAAACACAAGAGTCACCTTCATTAACATGAAAACCATTACCAGTCATAGTCTTATCGAATTTGTCATGCCATTGCTTTGGAGCTTGTTTAAGCCCATACAATGACTTGACTAACTTACAAACCTTCTCCTCTTGTCCTGGAATAACGAACCCTTCAGGTTGGACCATGTAAATCTCCTCATCCAAGTCACCATTCAAAAATGTAGTTTTGACATCCATTTGATGAACAACAAGACCAAAAATGCAAGCAAGAGCAATTAAAGTCCTAATGGTTGCAATTTTAGTAACAGGGGAGTAAGTATCAAAATAATCAATGCCAAACTTTTGAGTAAAACCTCTTACCACTATCCTTGCCTTATACTTGTCTATGGATCCATCGGCCTTTAATTTTTTCCGAAAGATCCATTTACAAGTAATGGGCTTACAACCTCTAGGAAGTTCAACCAATTCCCAAGTGTTATTATTGAGAATTGATTGTAATTCACTATCAATTGCTTCTTTCCAAAAAACAGCATCAACTGACCTCATTGCCTCATCATAGGTTCTTGGATCATCTTCCAAAATAAAAATATGCACAAAATCATCATCAATTAAGGAAGATTCAGATAAATAAGAAGTAATAAAATCAGGACCAAAACTATTTTCCTTTCTTGCCCTTTTGCTTCTCCTTGGCTCCAAAACAGAATCATCGTTAGTAATAGGAGCATTAGCAATAGGTAAACTAACAGAACTACTAGCATGCAATTCACTATCATTAGAAGGAGACATTTTCAAAGGAAAAATGTTCTCAAAGAACTCAGCATCTCTTGCTTCAATGATATGACCACCTGCATAAGAATTGTTAGCACCTTTAACAAAGAAACGATAAGCTGCACTTTGATAAGCATAGCCAATAAAAATAGCATCAACAGTTTTGGGACCAATCTTATCCCTCTTGAAGCTAGGTATGCCTACTTTTGCTAGGCACCCCCACACTTTCAAGTATTTCAAGTTTGGCGCTCGACCTTTCCATATTTCGTATGGAGTCTTGTCAAGCTTCTTGTGAGGAACCCTGTTCAAAACATGACAAGCAGAAAGAATAGCCTCCCCCCACATGTTATTAGGAAGCCCAGAACTAATAAGCATAGAATTCATCATATTCTTTAAAGTTCTATTTTTCCTTTCAGCTATACCGTTTTGTTCGGGTGAATAGGGAGCCGTCGTCTCATGAACAATGCCAAGTTGCTCACAAAATGCCTTAAGAGTGTCAGGGCTGTACTCACCACCCCTGTCACTCCTAACCCTCTTGATCTTTTTGTCCAACTGGTTTTCTACCTCAGCTTTATATTTGAGGAACATTTCCTCAGCTTCGTCCTTAGACCTGAGAAGATAAACCATGCAAAAACGTGAACAATCATCAACAAAAGTAATATAATACTTTTTACCCCCTCTACTTTCGTGATTGTTAAAGTCACCTAAGTCACTATGAACAAGTTCTAGTACTTCAGTCTGTCTATCTACTGATTTAAATGGCTTCTTAGTAAATTTGGCCTCAACACAAACTTGACATTTCGAAAAATCAGTTTTAGAAAAACTTGAAATCAAATTTAAGTGTTTAAGCCTTTTAACAGAATCAAAATTAACGTGACCTAATCTAGCATGCCATAAATCAATAGACTCGGCAATATAAGCAGAAGAAGTACTAGCATTCTTATTCATAGTGTCAATCTTAACATCAAGAGTAAAAAGCCCCCCATTACAAAAGCCCTTCCCCACAAATTCCCCATTGCGAGTAAGAACTAATCTATCAGAATCAAAGGAGAGCTTCAGTCCAGCTTTCATGAGCAAACTGCCAGAAATTAAATTCCTGCGCATTTATGGAACATGCAAAACATTAGTGAGAGTAAGCAATTTTCCAGAAGTGAGAGTGAGAACGATCTTCCCTTTGCCTTGGATAGAAGCAGAAGCTGAGTTGCCCATGAAGACATTTTCACCTTCAACCTTGTCATAGGTAGTGAACATGTCTTTGTTGGCGCAGATGTGCCTGGTAGCTCCAGTGTCAACAATCCACTCAGCAGCATTACCTGTAAAGTTAGCTTCTAAAACAACAGCAACAATAACGTCAGAATCCTCAATAAGATTTGCTTGACTTTGCCCATTCTTCTTCTTGACCCTGCAATCTCTAGCCCTGTGACCAGTCAAACCACACTCATAACAGATCCCCTTAAACTTGTACTTCTGAATTTTCCCATTAGGCTTAAGGTTACTGTTTTTGGCTTTGGACTGGCTGTTTGATTTGGGTTCAACAAGGTTGGCTTTGGCAGAAAAAGAGGAAGGAAAAACAGAAGGGGTTTTGTCTTTGATACGGTTTTCCTCCTCAATTTTGAGGTGGGCAGCAAGTTCCTCTAAGGTTAGGTCTTTCTTTTTGTGCATGAGTTGGTTACGAAAATCCTTCCAAGAGGGAGGGAGTTTCTCAATCAGAACAATAGCAAGGGTAGTATCACAAATAGACAGACCTTCAGCAGCCATATTAATACAAATACTCTCATAAGCATGAATCTGATCAATAATAGGCTTATCATCAACAACTTGAAAACTTAACCACTTACTAACACAATAACGTTTAGTACCAGCATCATCAGTTCCATATTTTTTCTCTAAAGCATCCCAAATATCCTTAGCATGATAAAAACCCATATAAATATCCAACAGACTATTCGACATATAATGCAACAACATGCCCTTACAAGTTCTATCATCCTTAGAAAACTTAATCTCAGATTCAGACAAATCATCTTTATCAACAGATTCAACAATATCATCAAGAACATATGCAACATCAATCTGCTCCAAATAAAAATGCATCCTAACAGCCCAACGTTTATAATTCTTTCCATCAAGAGGTTCTAGTTTAGACATATCAGGAACAAGGAATTTGGAAGCCATAATCGTCTTTTAGATTGTTATACTAATAAGCAATAAAACAGAATTAACTTATCTCTTGATGCGTGAACCAAACTGACAATAGCCGCGTCGTGGAGAACCACTGACCTAAAAGACGATTCCGCGCTACCTCCCGGTGCAGTAGACAAATGCGGTCGCCCTCCAGGATAAGCACGGCGCCGGAGTTTATGTGCACTCACAAACCCGACTGGAACTCAGAATACTTGCCCAGAAAACAGAATGTAAAGAACATGTGTTTAGATAATTTTAGAGAAGAGAGATGACTGATTGTGTTGTGTGTTTAGGCTGAGAAAACCACCGAATATATATAGGGTGAAGAGGAAAAACGGGAAGCATGAAAGGTGGGAAGAATCTGGCCAAGAAAATGACCAGATTAATTTGGTCAGTCAACAACCGAGGCAAGAAACAAGGAATTAATTAGTCAGCTACAATCAAGGAATTAATGGCTGATTAATTCTCATAACAGTCAGAAAAGAATAATCCCAACAGACAAAAAGGAATATTCTGTTTAATAAAGAAAAGGGAAATAAAATTTCTCCAAAAAGATAACAAGGCGCATTCCCTAAGACCCAAGTCCCGAGGCCCGAGTCCGACACACACCTCCAACTCACTCAACTAAGTAGTGCTAAAGCACTACATTATAAAAACAAGGAAAAACCTTCCTCCCCAATCAATGTGGGACTTTTCCTCTTTCATTTGTTTCTCTCTCTCTCTTATTTTTCCCAACACTCTTGTTTTATATCAAGAACTTCCAACATAACTAACAAGGAATATATAAATGTGAGTAACATACATAAACTTCTTTGTCTTCTGCACACTTGACACGGGAACGAGATTTAGTCTTGAGCCTCTCGACGATTATATTAAGTCGGGGTTTTTGGCTTTCGTCTCCGCATCCTCTTGAGCATTAGAGATCAACCACTCAACGTCGACTGAAAAATTCTGACGTTCATCGAAACAATCGTGGTCCTTCCACAATGCTTTCGATCTGGTTTCGACGGAAGGACAGAAAGAGTAATACAATACGCACGTGTTTCCAATCTGAGGCTGTATTCTCGGTTTGATATAAACTCCATTATAATCATGGCTCAACCAAGACATGTAACTTCCCATGACCATTTCACAATCTACTGGAAAATTCTCGGGCTTGGAGAATGGAATTTCCGCCATTAGTGTTTTCGCACAAATTTAACCGACTTCCTCTTTTCTCCCTTCTCAAAGCTAATGGCTAATACCCTAATTTGTGGGGTCATAATACCCTATTTTTTGTGGGGTCATGTTACATGTACCGTGAGGAGCATGTGTAGTGTGAGGTGTGACTACACCACCACTCCAATTCGTACGGGGGCAGTGGTGATTGGTGAAGAGTTTATAAGTAGCACGCGTGGCGATTCCTGATTTGTGTAAGTGTAACCAAGTAATGTAGTGACTAGTGAGAGAGATGCATTTTTGAAATACAGCACTATTCTCCCCTCTTTTGATGAATAGGGGTACAAGTCTGATATGTAATCCCACAAAATCAGGATGTAAAAATCACAGCTACACTAATACTCCGACGTTTCTTCAAATAAGCCTTCAAAGTTCAAACATAGGTACGGTAGAGAGATGAAAGGGCAATGGCAGACATATATTTTTACACAATTTTTTTTTTTTTTTGAAACATTTTACACAATTTTACAAGAATCACAAGATAGTTTTTCAATTTTTTTTTGTAAACAAAAAATATTAAAAGGGCTATTAATGCCTCAAGTGTACCTTGTACATACGTACATTCACAATACTACCAAGTACGGAGTATATTTTTTTTAGGTATTCCGACCCGTACAAATTACTATTTTAATCAAAGTAGATCAAATAAATATTGTAGCAAATAATCCTCCATATTTTTTTTAAAACCGTGACACTGATATAATAAAATTATCAGTAAATACTACGTGTAGATGCATTTATCAAAAGTATTAGGAATGAGAGAATAGAAAGAGTTGAAAAATATAATAATGATAGTCTTTAATATGATAATTTAATGATAGAATTGAAAAATATGAGGAAACAGTATCCTAAAAATTACTCCGTACAAAAGTCTCCTAATACTTTCAAGATAATTTTGTTAGAAATGTGGTGTAGTTTTTTTCGAATATAGTTCGGTGCGGTTTAAGAAATTCCAAAACCGAATTAATATGGTTTGGTTTTGGTTTTAAGATTTGAAATACCAAAAATCGAAATCCAAACCGAATTATGGCCCTTATCCAAATTATAGCCTAGCCCAATACTAAATTCTACCCTACATATATAAAGCCAAAAAATAATAAAACTTGTGTTTTTTATGTCTGAGAATGTCAACTACTGTGGCGATATTGGATCGAGTGAATGACCAATTAGATGGAGCAAAAAGAAAAATGATAAAATATTTCAGTGCGGTTCAATTTTCTTTTGAAAAATCCAAATTTAAAACGGTGTGATTTGGTTAGGTTTCAACAGTAATATGGTGTGGTGTGGTTTGAAAAATTCCAAAACTACAAAATAATACAAGTATGTGGATTGCAATAATTTTTTCCTAACTAAATTTTGAGTTAATAAATCATAAATCATTTTACTTTTTTGTATTAATATTTGCGTGTACGATACACCCCATCTTCCGACAAAAGTCCTATTATTGAGTAACTAAATATGTTTGTTGGTAAAATCAGAGATTATCTAAGACACTTGTTATTTGGAACAACATGTCTCTTTGATCGAAAAATACTAATCTGACGTTGCAAAATTTAAAATATCCCCTAAGCGGCTAAGAGACCAGTAGGCGGTCTCTTTGAAGGGGTTGATTCATTCCTTTGGCTAACTACATAACATAAACTAAGAGACCACCTATTTGATACAAGTGGTCTCTTTTCTTACCTTTTTTTTTTTGGCCGGCATTGGGGTACACCTATACCTTTATGTACCCCTTAGATTCGCCACTGGTTAGAGTTTAGGAGGGTGGTCGCGGCGAGGGTAAAGGGGAAAAGGAAGGGGTTGGTTTGGCGGTGGAGGCCGGTCGGCGGGGTTGGAGGGATCTAGGCGGCAGTTGGGGATGGGGAAGGGGGTTGCTGCCATGGGAGGGGGAGAAAGAGATGGTGGCTGACTGGTGGACGTGGTGGTGAAGGTGGTTTTTGTTTTTTTTTTAAAAAAAAATTATAAATTAATTTAATTATTATATAGTTTAGTGAGAGTTATAAGTAATTAGAAGAATTAAGGGGAAATTAGTGATTACTTGAGTGATTAGATATCTCAGGTTGTCCTCAACAAAAAAAAAAAAAAAAAAAATTACAATCTGGTTTTTAGTTGCCAAAAAAAAAATTATAAGGTTTTTTCAACAAAAAAGTTGTTATAAATGGTTTTTTCTGACAAAATTCTCAATTTTCAATGAAGAAACAGTGGAGAAGTGAAAAATGTCAAAAGACACATAAAAACTGCAATAGAGAAATCGAACATAGCAAGGGTCTTCGATGGAAAAAGATGATACATTATGCGAATCAAACACGAGCTAAGGGGTCAGTCAAAATTGACATTGGAAATTACTTTAGTACCCCAAGACAGGGATCGGTCAAAATTGACATTAGGAAATTACTTCAGTACCCCAGATAATGATTACTTAAAATTAGGGGTGAGCTAAAATTCTGTGTACCCGAAATTAGAATCGGAACCGGTTAGGACCTGGCAGGTCCGGAAATGGAATTAGACCTGGTGGTTTCAATTTCGGGTAATAAACTAAGGTTCTGGTTACAATCGATTTCAATTCCAATTCTAAAATTTTTAGAAACGGAACTAGTTGGGTATCCAGTCACCCAAATAATTACCAATAATGCTAAACTAAATAAAAATATATTGAATGTATCTTTTTAGTAAAATAAAAATGTATTATTAATACCTAACATGAATACAAATAGATTAATGCATATATAAACATAAGTATTAAACGTAACAAAATGAAGATAACCAAAATAAGTATTATAATTCCCTTCAAAAAAAAAAAGTATAATAAGTTGTATTACAATTATACTCCGTATTTAATAATTACGTATATAAGCGGGTATCCGAAATCAGAACCAATACTCAATACTTGGTGATTCCAATTCAAAATGCTAAATTTTAGGACTCAATTGAACCTACAAATAATCCAATACCAATTCCGAATTTTAGACCAATGTCTACTAATTCTGGGTCCGATTCATAAAATTTTGATCCAGTATTCGGTTTGCTCACCCCTCAAAACTGACATTAGGATATTACTTTACTTTCACCTTGTTTTTTACGGATATAAAAAAAATATCTACCCTTTTTGTTCTTTCATAATTTTGTAATTTGGTGTCAGAAAACCAGGAAGATGGAAACAGAGCGGATAGAGAAGAAGATGAAAAATCCTTTCGTGAAAGAGGGGTCTGATAGAATGGAGAAGAAGCTCAAGACTGAGGCTGATTCTCAGATGATGAACATACAAAGGTTGTTTTTTTTTTTTTTTTTTTTTTTGTAGGGTTTATTTATTAATTCTGCAATTACATTTTGATTTTTTAATATTCTGTTTTTAAACCCTTATAATTTCAACTTTAATTTAACTGGTTGAGCAGTGAAGATGACAATGATATATACTATGGCGAGGATTCTTATTCTTATCATTCTAGCGATGCTCATGATGATGATCTTGATGATACCGCCTGGTGTTTGTATGTTTATTTGCAAACTACTTTTTCAATTTTTTATTTGCAAACTACTTTTTCAATTTAATGTTTACAACCCCTTCAATTTCGAATCTTATTTGGGGCCTGAATTATTTGCAGTGGAGATATTCAGATAGATGAAGAAGATTTAAACGTTGACCCAGAAATTATATTACAAGGGTGCGTTTGTTTTCTTATCATTTTAATAATTATTTTCAATTTTATGATTATTGAATTTTAAGGGATTTGATTAGGACTAATGGACTAGTTTTGGAAATTATAACAACTGTTGTACAGATAATAGTATAATAATAAGTATATATTGGAGTATCATTGTTTGCAAAATTTATTTGTTGTATACAATTACCATCAAATTAGGGTTATAGTAGTGGCAATTGCGGTAGAACTAGCAACAAGAACTATGATAGGATTTCTTGATGCTTTATCGATTTGATTTAGGAAGTATGACCTTCAAAATTTGATAATCTTTTCCATGTATATCTTATGTGAGCTTTATGATTAGAATTCATGATGCACTGATGCACTGTTATTTATTTTACTACCTCTGTAATATTATGTGCAACTTTGGAATATTTTATATCTCACAAATAATACCCCAAAGTTGCACATA
Organism: Chenopodium album; assembly: GCF_948465745.1. Lineage (NCBI taxonomy): Eukaryota > Viridiplantae > Streptophyta > Magnoliopsida > Caryophyllales > Amaranthaceae > Chenopodium > Chenopodium album. Next base: position 533,888 of record NC_137847.1, on the reverse strand, counting down.
ACAATTAATGGAGGTAGTATTTTTTAATTAGAGTATTATTATACTTAGTTGTCATATTTCATTTTGTAGCGAGAAGGTTTATCATACCGTTGAATGTGGTGAACTCAGTACACCGGAGATACGTGTTTTCCTGGAAGGGTATCTTTATTTTCTTCTGTTAATTTTCATCACTTTGATGTTGTTTATTTATATTGATTTGGGGTCTTTCAAGTTTTGCAGCTCGGAAATTTCGTTTCCCATTGATCAGGATAAACCCCTTCCAAAGGAGCTATATGATGCTCGTAGGCGTTGAAGGTGTGATATCATTATCATTTTGATCTGTTTGGTAACTATATAACTACTTCCTAGCAGAGGTTGAATGTTATTAAACACATTAATTTATACTTGTTTATTTGTGGTGCATTATTGTTCTTGTGACTGCAGGGTCACTGCTGATCCATCTAAAGAAGAGTTTGATTATTTGGTCAAAGGGCGTGCCATGGGTCAGATAGATTTAGTTTATAGAGATTTGCCAGAGCATGTTCAGTGTGAAATTGCTTCCCTTGCTTTGTCATATTTCAAATATATGCAGGTTATTGTTTTTTATGTCTGTCCATTATCCTAGTAATTATTTTCCTACATTTTACTGATGAATGTTACTTTTATTATTGGAAGCTTGGTGATTATGAGTATGTGAGATGTGTTAAAACATCTGCGGCATTCTCACAATGCTTTGGGATTCATATGATCTTTGTTGCCCATCTACGAGGTGATGATTCTGATGGAAAACTTTTTTCCGCTCATCTGGCTACTGGTGATCCACCCAAGGTTCTTGATTGTCGTATTTTGAGCCCTATAGATGCACAATCTATGTGTACTGGTGATTCATTTATCTCCATACTTTGTTACTAAATTGTATCGTATTTCTTCACTAGCATAATTTGTTATTCTATTGTGTTTTGCTTGTTTAGGTAGACCTGTTTTCATGGGTGAAAGAGTTCCATTGAAAAAAAAGGATATAGCTTGTCGCTATTGTGCTCAAGAATACAACCAGAACAAGAATGTGAATTCCGGTGCTACAATCTGATAATAGATTCAGTAGATTGGCCTCTTGGTTTGGAACTTTATGTAATGTTATATGACTATTTGGAGATCTCTTGGAATTAGAATTCTGCTGCTACTACCTGATCATAGATTCAGTAGATTGGTCTCTTGCTTTAGAACTTTATGTACTCCGTAATATTATATGACTAGTTGGAGGTATCCTGTGGAAATTTGCGACATGATTATTTTAGAGTTTTACTACTCCGTATTATCTACTTCAGGCTTCTATTTCACATGTTTGGCACATTTCCAGCCTCAATGAACTCTGTTTTACTTGTGCTAGGCAATACATAATCTTTATGTTGTTTTGATTTTCTGGGAAAACAATCGAGTAGCTAGCCTAGTTGGCCCTCGAATCTGTGACTTCGATGGCAATTCCCAGAGTATCTTGGGTTGTGTATGATTTCGCTGTTGATGTGATCATGTCATCATGAAAAGCCTGACCTGAGGGAGTGAGGGTTGGTTGCAAAGAGAAGGGAAATGAACAAGAAATGAAGAATAGCCTAACCTGGGATTCTGAAAATACCAGGATTGGGCAGAAATTTCTGGGCTGATTATCCTTTTTAAATAAATTTGGGCTTTGGACAGCCCTTACTTCCTTTTAGCCCACAACTGAACTATGTTTAAAATTCAGACTAAAAACTCACTTCTGGCCCAAAATAGTTGGCTATCATGTCTCGAATACAAGCTTTGGCCCTTTTAACCTGGCTCGGGTGCGGTCAATTTCGGATCGGGTCAGACGTAGCTTCTTTCTTTATTTTTTTAAAAAAATAATATTCCCTCCTTTTTACTTTGTTAGTCCCATATAGAATCAATCACAAAAAATAACACAATGAATAATATTTTGAATCTTACATTTTAGTACAAAAATTGCTTAATTAGTTCTATCTTATTAAATGTTCTGATTTTTTTTCTTTGGAAAGCATCAATTACAATGCTTGTTTAACGTGAGGAATATCAATCAAATGTCATGTCATCAATCCACTAATGGGATTGATGACCAATCAGAATATTTAATTACTGCCATGTCATCAATCCACTAATGGGATTAGAAATTATAAGACCAAATCAGGAAAATAAAATAAAATAAAAAAAGGAATAGATTCAATATGGGTAGATCATTTTGAAACGCCCAAAATAATATATGGGACTAACATTATGAAACAGATGGAATATAAAGACAAACACGACTTTACTTTTTGGGAAAAGAAAATACTTTTTTGAAAAAATACTTCGTATATTGGGAATAAAAGGAAAATTACACTGTAAAAATCTTTATTTTATTCGATTTACTTTGAATAATCTCAACTTTTGATTATTCTGTAATAATCTCAGCTTTTATTCTATAAAAATCTTCGTATATTGTGTTTTCTTTCTTCAATTTCTAAAATCGGCAAAAAAATAAAAACAACTATAAAAAAAGAGACAAAATACACCTTCCCTTTACCAACCTCACCGGCAAGCTCCCCCCTTTTCCCGGCCCCATCTCCTCTTCCCCACTCTCTGACCCAGCTAACAACCACCATCACCACCTCTATGTCCGACCCACCCAAGGATTCCGACACCCTCCCCTTCCCTACCCTAAATCAAATGGTCCTCCAAGGCTCCACCACTAGGGCGGTTTTGGGGTTGGGTTTTAGGATGAGTTTAAGGCGGTTTTGGGGTGGGTTTAAGGTGGTTTTGGGTGGTCTCGAAGTGGGATTTCAAGTTTGGGGTAGTTTCGGGGGCAGGGTTGGGGAAGGGATGTTTTGGTAAAGTGGATGTGGAAGGTGGATGAGGGAGGGTAAGGGGGGTGCTTGTTGGGCAAGGTTGCTTAATTTTGGTTTTTTTTAATTAATTTATTTTTAGATCACTCACATGCCGACACGTGTTAAGTAACCTAAAATATTAAGTTGTTAACTTTTGTTGACCGATTTCGGAATTGTTGGAAGAAATTAAAAGAAGGTGAAAGTTGAGATTATTGCAAAATAATTGAAAGTTAGGACTATTCAAAGTAAATCAGGTAAAGTTGGGACTATTAAAGTGTATCCCTATCTCTTCTCTTCTTTTAAAAAGTTCAACCAAACACTTATGAATAGTGTTATGGTAAGCTAGTAACTATATCCCTACAACAGTCTATCTACTTATGTACACTCATTTATATTTGCGAATGATATATTCGTCCAAACACTTATGAAGTTTAATTACTTCTATACCCTTATTTATGTATGTGAATCACATGTTTGGTTTTTTTTTTTCCACATGTGTGATGTAGTTTTTTGTTTCTTTTTTTGCCTTTTCTTCTTTACAAGTACTATTTAAAAGTTTGAAATAACTCTTATAAATAGTGTTTGGATAATTATACTCTTTATTTGTCTATTGTTAGTTGACTATTTTAATGAACTCTTAAGAACAATGTGTGGAAATTTGTACCAATTTTTTTTTTATTCATTAATGTTACCAACCACTCGTTGTAACACAAAATCAAACTGAAAGGATTTCCCGAACATGACTAGCTGATGCTCGCGTTAACCACCCTAGTTTTTCCAAAAAATAATTAAAAGTGTTTCTTAGAGTATGAACTCTTACCAATCTTATCTAATATATAAATGTAGAGTTTTTTTTTTTTTTTTTTTTTTTTTCCAACTTTCATTCACAGCACTCCAAATTTCCATCCTTGCAATTCTAGCCCTTCTATTTTTACTTTTTTTTTTTTTTTTTTTTTTTTTTTTAAAAAATAACCAATAACCTGTGCATACCCCTTAAATATTTTTTTTTTCCTCTTAAATATATATAATACATATATCTCGTGCATGAGCACGGGTACAATCTAGTATATATAATTTAAGAGTTAATTTTGCAACACTTCACCACAACACTCTAATTCTTAAATGGAGCAATTCTATGCATTCTAATTTTTTTTGTTTTTTTTTTCTTTATTTTTTATTTTTTTTTGGATAACTTCCTCTCCAACTTCCACTACTTTAACCATATCACTTTCACTTCATCACTCCAAAACTTCAATCCTACAATTTGGAGCATTTTTTTTTTTTTTTTTTTTTTTGTCAATAACTTTTACTTCTCTAAATTTAGATAAAAAAAATAATAAAATAATTCACTTTCACTTTCACTTTTACTGTTTTACAGTACAATATATATCTCCACATATAATTGCACATTTTATAACAATATTCAAGTACAAGCATATTTATTATGTTTTTTCATCTTATAAAAAAGTTAATATATAAACTACCCACTTTACTTTTTAATTTTTGAGGAAACTACCCACTTTACTTAATATTACAAATATACACACTAATTTTTTATAACACAATATTGAAAGGAATTTATATTATAATTGCACGTTTTATTTTTTTAATTTTGTATTATCCCAACTCTTGAAAACTTCAATCTTAAAATTATAGGCATTTTATTTATTTATTTTTGAAAATAATATAACCCCCCATAAGTTCACTAACTTTTAGCTGAAATTACTCGGTTAGTGTTATAAGGGTTACTCCGTTACGAATGTAGAGTTGACTTAGTCAATAATAAAGGGGTTATGTTGTCAGTGTTTTAGGGGTTACTTTGCTATTTCAGGGTTACTCAAAAGTATAATGAGGGTTTACTGTTTCAGTATAATATAGGTTACTCCATTTTTCTACCATTGACCATACAGTGTTGCAGCGCACAGAAAACACGCTAGCATAAGTTCCACTATTTTCCTTTTTAAAACAACTTGCTACATTGTATTTATTTTAATATCTTACTATGTGATATATATCCCGTGCATTTTGCACAGGTACACTCTAGTTAGAATAAATTTAGAACTCAATTAAAGATTCAACATTATTTTTGGAAACCTTTCTAAAAACGGTTTTTTCACCAAATGCCCTTGACCTTTTGCAAAATTCACCAAATACCCTCGAGTTTTTCAAAATTCACTAAATACCAATGATTTTTGTTAATATTCACACCGTGACCTCAAAATACCCTTGAAGTTTAAGGTCCATTAACAATAAAATTTAATTTACCAAATGCCCTAACTTTGTTAAATAATAATTATTACACAAAATACCTCTATTTTTGGAGGTACAACAACTAATTTGAAATTTAGCAAACTAGCCGTTAGTTTTTATTCTCACCCTTTTTTGCATAAATACTCAACACCTTCTTACTTGCATAACCACAATTTTTTACATCATAAGTTATATGTCTAAATCATCCTCCTCAATGTATGAGTACACTTATGTAAGAGTTGTAAACAAAATATTGCAGTTGTAAGAGGAAATTTGCAACTAGAAATTCCAAGTCCGTTAGCCAGCGGACAAGCCCGGACCGTTTACTAGGGCGGGTATAGACAAATTGTAAAGCCCGCATAAAAGGGGCATGGGCTTGGTGCATTAAGCCCGTTGGAAAATATATAAGAACTATAAGCCCGGTCTGTTTCCCGCCCAAGCCCGTAAATAATCATCTCTACTTCATTTGAACCTTTTTTTTCTCTATTTGTGAGGTCTCCAGCACTTCCTTTTATGAATAGAGGCTGTTTGCAACTCTTACATAAGAGCACTCATACATTGAGAAGGATGATTTAGACATATAACTCATGGTGTTAAAATTTGTGGTTAAGCAAATAAGAAGGCTGCTATGTGTTGAGTATTTATGTAAAAAAGGTTGAAAATCAAAATTAACGGTTAGTTTCCTAAATTTCAAACTAGTCGTTGAACCTCAAAAAATAGAGGTATTTTGTGTAATAATTTTGAAAAAGTTAGGGCATTTAGTGAATTAAATTTTATTGTTAATGGAACTTTAACGTCATGGGTATTTTAAGGTCGCGGTGTGAATTATAACAAACGTCAGTGGTATTTGGTGAATTTTGAAAAACTTGAGGGTATTTGGTGAAATTTTCGAAAGGTCAAGGACATTTGGTGAAAAAACCGTTCTAAAAATGAAACAATCTCTTACCACATTTGACCTCAAAAAAAACATGGCTGCTTCTCCCAAACCTCCTTCCACTAAACGCCGCACCACCAAACGCAAAACTCCAACCACCACCATCACCACCCTTTCTCCTCTAATCTCCGCCATTACAACCGCTCTTTCATCCTCTCACTCTTTCCTCCATAACAACGATCTTCATCTTCTTCCTTCTCAATCTCTCTCTCTTCAATCTTCTCTCTCTTCTGCCTTCCTTTCTCTCTCTAAACTCCAACCCCATTTACAGCTCCCTCTTTCTCTCTCTTCCTGCTGCTGGTTTCAGCGTTTTCTCCTTTCTTCCACCTGTAATGACGATCCAAGGTGGGTTGATTTCTTTCGTATGTCAAAACCCACTTTTTATCGCCTCAATTCCATGCTTTCTGACTCGATTTCATCTGTTCTTAGTTTGTCGATTTCTTCTGATTATGCACTTGGGGCTGCCATTTATAGGCTCGCGCATAATGGGTCGTTTTCAATTGTGGGGAAACGATTCGGGTTAAGCTCGAATGATGCTTGTAGGGTTTTTTATGCTGTTTGTAAGGTGATTTGTGATCAATTGGGGGGTTATTTGGGTGGATTTAGGTCGGAATTAGGGAGAATTTTGGTGGGTTTTGAGCGGATTTCGTTGATTAATTGTTGTGGGGTTTTAGGGGTTGAGAAGTTCCCTATAGAAGGTGAGATTTTGGGGAAAGATGGGTTTTTGATGGTTCAAGCTTTGGTTGATTGTGATGGGAGATTCTTGGATGTTTCTGCTGGTTGGCCTAGTACATTCGATCCCGATTCGATTTTACGACAAACAAGATTGTTTTTGAGTGTGGAGGAATCTAAAGAGCTGTTGAATGGTCCAGAAATTGAGCTAATTGATGGGAATTTGATGCCTCAGTATATAGTGGGTGATTCTTGTTACCCTTGTTTGCCATGGCTTTTGACTCCTTTTGTGAGGAGGGGGGAGGCAGAGGATTCGAGCTCGAGCGAAAAAGAGTTCAATGAGGTGCATAAGAGAGCAATGGAGTTAGTAAGGATGGCATTTGGGAGGGTTAGAGCTAATTGGAAGTTGCTAAATAGGAGGTGGAAGGAGGAGTTTGTTGAATTCTTGCCTTTTATTGTCATCACTGCCTGTGTGCTGAATAATTTTTTGATGAAGCATGGAGAAATATCAAGTGATGATGATTCGGGTTGTGTTCGAGTGCAGGATATGCCGGTTTATGATGGGGAGGTCGATGAAGGTGCTGCGAGGATTAGGGATTTGCTGGCATTGCATCTTAGCCGGGTAAGACAAGATAACTGAATACTACTTATGTGAAAAACACTAAATTTCCTTAATTTAACTTGTTGATGATATGTTTAGCCCTTGTAGAATTGGAATATTGTTTGTTTAATTTGATTGGTACCTTTGTAACTCAATGTGAGTTGATGATAATTTCATTGATCTTTGGTCAATCTTGTTGAAGTTTAAATAAGAAAAATGCCACATGTTATACCTATAAAAGCTAATTATATGAGTGTCATAATTCTGGTATCAAAATCAAGTTCTGATTGTATCTGCTGGCTGGCGGTTGGCCTAGCTCCCTATCCCATACTGGTTTAATGATTTCAAATGTTCTTAGGGTTGTTACAGGAGTTAAAATTCATTAATGAGCATTAGAGGGCATACCATATCTTTGCATGATGTTAGATATTGTCAAAGAACTTGTTTTTTCTTACGTGGAGTAACTTTTGGTGGTAGCAGAGTTAGATTTTAATGAAACACTATGAAGTGCTATCAGGGAAAAAAATTTGGGATGCCTCAATCTGTAGTAGTGACCCTCAAAATGTAGGACTGAGAGTCTAAGATAAGAACCCATCTCGTGTGTGTGGAGGTTTGAGCTCGAGCCTAGAGGTAAAAAGCCAAGGGAGTAGCAGATGGTTAGCATGATGTTAGATATTGTCAAAGAACTTATTTTTCGTATGTGAAGTAACTTTTGGTGGTAGCAGAGTTAGATTTAAATGAAACACTATTAAGTGCTATCAGGGAAAGAAATTTGGGATGCCTCAATATGTAGTAGTGACCCTCAAAATGTAGGGACTGAGAGTCTAAAATAAAGAATATCTTTACCCATCCCGTTTGTGTGGAGGTTTGAGCTTGAGCCTAGAGGTAAAAAGCCAAGGGAGTAGCAGATTGTTAGAATTATAAAAATCCTCTATGAGTACTCGCCTGAATGCCTGATAAAGACTGAAATTCATGAACCTAAAAGGCTAAAACCCAATCTTATGCTATAGTCTGTGAAAGTCCTATCACTTGAGGTACCATCTTCTTGCCCCTTGTATTGTAGACATATACTATCTTGGTCTTAATTTTGAGGTGATTAATTACCTGGTGTTTAGAATATGGATGGTGATTATATTGTGACTTTGCTTGAAAATTTTGTATGGGAACTGGGAAGGGTAAAATCAGGGTATCATGTGAAAGTTGATAAACTGAAGTCATTAATCATTCCTTGTCACTTAGCTGAAAATTTCTTAGGTGAGAGAAATTGGTGACTAGGTTGATACACTTTGTCTCTTCTAAGGATCTATTAGGTGGAAGTGAGGTTTATTATGCCAACTGCTAACTGTTTTGTTGCCATGTGAAGTCTAAATTCAGTTAAGTGATTTGATTAGAGTTAACTTAATTGCCTCTATTAAGAACAAAATGCCTTAATCTTTTTGATGAAAAAGGATGAGTGTTCAAGGTTAAACCAATGAAACATTCTCACACCAGAGCCTTAAGCACATATCTAAAAATATGGAGGAAGTAAGTTGCTTAAAGGTCATGTTAAACAGAGCCTTTAGCACATATCTTAATTTACCTTTGTTCACTCCCTAAAGGACATAAAACGGGTGCTAGTACTATGTTGTATACAAGTTCTTAAAGAATAAATTTTTTGTTGATTTTTCAGCTAAACTTTTAATTCTTTCCTCCCTCTCAAAAACCAATTCAAGTTGGTGTATGAATAAATGAGTTATTGTGAGTCATCAATAGAAGATTGGCATTATAGAGTACTTCAATTATATAGTCGGTACTCCACTCAATCTTATCGTTTAGATGGAGAACTAATGGCATTTGAACTTTAAAGAGATCGCACTGTTCTATTGAGATTGTTGTTTGATAGGGAGTAATTGGTTAGAATCAGCACTCCTAAGCTAGGAAAAAACATGTCATCTCTCATCTGCAATGTTTCTAGGGAACTTGTTTTGGTTCTGATGTAGACACCTCATGAAAGAGAAGCTAGAAAAAAAGGAAGTTCTATTTAAAAGATGTCCTCAGGCCTATTAAAAAAAAAATGATAAGCTTATAAACATGATAATTAAGCTAGATTTGGCGGGTATGCTTCACTGAGTGAGTGAGTTTTTTTTTTTTGAAGGATTTGCGGTTAATGTACAACAATACAAGAACAATGCATTGATGTCTTCTAAAAATCATAAGCCTCTAGGCAAGGTGGACTTTAGTTCTTGTGACTTGATTTTATTAAGGAAATAATACTAACTTTTCATAGATAATTGCTAAGAGAGAGAGAGAGAGAGAGAGAGAGAGAGAGTAGATAAACAAGCGGAACAGGCATCCATAGTCATATAAATTATACATAGTCATCAAATACAACAAGCGAGGCACCATACATTATCACATTCACAAGTGACGAAGAAACCTTCATATCAAGAACCTCATGATCATCAAACACGCCTTGCTCTCCTTAGTTTTCTTATGCTGTCCTCGAAGAAGTATCACATTCACAAGTGACGAAGAAACCTTCATATCAAGAACCTCATGATCATCAAACACGCCTTGCTCTCCTTAGTTTTCTTATGCTGTCCTCGAAGAAGTAGTAGCTGGAAAGGATGCATGCTTTAGCAAGATAAAACCATGCATTCAACCAATGAGGATTAATCAACATAATTATTACAACCGCAAGAAACATAGTCACACCAGATCCCGCAAAGGTGATATAAAAGGCTTCCATGTCAATCCAGCCACTGTCTTCATCTTGGGATTCACTTGTACTCGTGGAGGGCGTATCATCTATAGTGCAGTTGATGAGTAAAGGAAGTCCACAAAGGGATGGATTGCCTTTGTAACTGGTGTCATCAAAGGTTAATGAGTGACCTTGAAATGGGATCCTTCCTGATAAGTTGTTGTAGCTGACATTGAAGACCCCAAGAGTATCCAAATTTGTAACTTCAGCTGGAATCCTTCCATTCAAGTGATTGTAGGATAAATCTAAACTCTCGATGTTCTTCAAGTTTGAAAAAGCCGATGGAATGACACCCCACAATTGGTTATGAGATAAATTCAATGTCTGGATGTTGCTCAAATTTCCAAGCTCATGTGGTATGTGGCCTGTTAATTTGTTGCAAGACAAATCTATTCCAGATATGTAATAAAGGATTCTACCTTCGTAATTGTAAGCCATATTCTTTGTCACAAACTCTACGTAGTTGTAAAATCCATTGTGAGCTGAATTTAATTTCATCTCAATCAAGTCTCCCACTATGCCTTCATTTATTAACTCAAAGTCCATAGCAATATGAACACTTTCATAACCGTACCCCCTAGTAAATAATTGAGATAGGCAAGTGGGAATAGGGCCATATAAATTATTGGAGGAAAGATCCAACAAAAGCAACTCAACTAAGCACAATTGAAAGGGTATTTGACCGCTAAACTGATTACCTCTTAAGAATAGAGCTTGCAATTGAGTGAGATTACTGATTGCAGCAGGAATTCGACCTCTTAGGTTATTAAAACTGAGATCCAAGAGAGACAACCTTGAGAAACTGTTACAAAATGCATCTGTCACATGACCACTCAATCTATTGTTGTTTAACTTGAGAATATCGATGTCGGAGCTGAAAAAATTGGGCAAAAGTCCCTTCAATCTGTTATATGATAGGTCCAAGACAATTAATTGGGAAGAATTGTATATGTCTTTAGGGATAGGACCTTCAAGTGAATTATTACTTAGATTGAGAACTTCTAAGCTTGGACCAAACTTGTTCTTTTGGAGGCCACTTGAATATTTATTACCCTGTAAATTTAAGATCCTCAAGGACAATAAGTCATTGAAAAACGGAAGTTCGCTTTCAAAAGCATTATATGATAGATCAAGAGATTTTAAGCTTTTGGTTAGGTGATGTATTTCTCCTGATAAAAAGTTGTTTGACAAATATAAACCTTTTAGAGAATGTAAATCAACGAGGCTTAAGGGAATGTTTCCCATGAATCTGTTGTACGACAAGTCCAATTCAACAAGATTGGGAAATACCGCGCTCATGTTTGCTGGAATATGTCCTTGTATCTTATTTTTGGCAACCCATACTCGGCTTATATAGGCATGCGCAACAGAAGGCAATTGGAGTGATCCAATGAAGGAGTTATTGCTAAGGAGAAGTGAATCCAACTTAAGGTTGTTCTCTAGAAGCCATGTCGGGAATTCCCCCTGGAGTAAATTGTTAGAAAGATCAATGAGCCTCAACTCTCGTTGATGGCAAAGGAAGGGGGGGTATGTAGAGAGTGCACAATTTGACAGACTAAGTGCCTGAAGTTGCAATCCTAGAGGAAAAGGAGGTTGGGCATCGTGTTTGGAGACCTCATGGAGAACGTGGTTGGAGTCTCCAACGAAGTACTCTAACTTGGTGTGGTTTGCAAACGATTGGAATGAATCAGGAATTAGCAAATGGTTGGATGATAGTATGAGATATTTAAGATAGAGGTGATGAACTATAGGAGATGACCCAATATTTCCTATCAATTCATTACTACTGAGATCCAATGTTTCCAAACTTGTAAAGTTTTGCAGACAAGTCGGAATTTCCCCATCAAGTTGATTATCACTGAGATCCAACTCTTGAAGTGAAGTTAGGCCACCATAAAATGAAGCTGACAAGATATATAAAATTTCGTCATGATATATAAAATTTTGTTCATTGACAAGATATATGTTAATAAAATATGTGCTACATGATAGTATATTAGTATGACACCTCTCATCAATCATCAATAACATAATACTAAAACAGAAATCGGGAATAATACGTGTCAATTCTTGATGTAGTTTTTTCCCTTCAAAAACACCCTTCCTTTTTTGCTAAAATCTTCTTTGAGAAGTTTGGTATAATATAACTATCATAATACTATTTCAAATATTTTATACGTATCTTTTATAGTATATATATATATATATTCCTTTTAGTTAATACTCTGTTTTCCAAGCCATAAATATTACTCCGTATGACAAATATTTAATACATTAAAATGTTTTTCATTCAATTGATTAATATAATTTAAAATTAAATGATGAATCTATTAAATAATAGATTTGTACTACACAAATTATTATGAAATGAGAATTTTGATTTTTTTTTAATACTTTAATTAGTTTCTCGCCTAATTCTAATACGAATAGCCTAATAAAAATATGAAGTGAGTTTAACAACATAACATAACATTATAAACACTTTATTCATAAATGTAATCATGTAAGATAATTTGATTAAATTCTTAGTATTATCTCCAATACTTTCAAATAGTATAATAATTAAATATCAAAACATGGTTATCATTCTTGCCCATTAAGTGTAATACACAATTTTAAATACTTATTTAATTAATAAAATGAAAATTTTATACGAATTTATCATTGAATTTTAAAAACACTCATATATGGTCTAACATGTAGAATGTAGTTTTAATGTACTCATTTGTCTAACCGGCTCTTTCCTTATATTTCATGTTTCATTTCATTATATACGCAAAATAAGAAAATTACTACATATTTTTTTCTTTTATGATTAAATTTAGTAAATTGAAATAAACGTACATGGCACGGGACCTAATCTAGTTCAAATATAATGAAAATGTTTTGTATAGTGCTTGAACTCAAGGCTAATATTTTTTTTTTTTTTTTTTTGAAACCGAACTCAAGGCTAATCTTAGTTAAAAAGATATTAATTAAAAATCTAACCTATCTTATCTACCATTTATTTAAGATTTAATAGACACCTAAAATATGTCTAATTTATATGTGGATTTATAGTTTATGAAAATCTATTAGTTGTTTTTTTGTTTGCTGGTTTTCATTGTGTAGTTTAATTTTAGAACTCATTATTTATGTTTGGTATATATTTGAGATTATTATCCTAGTAAGTAATGATAAAATATACGGAGTACTTAAAAAAGAGTAGAGGACTTGAGGTCACTGTACCATTATAATTGGTGAATCCAGTGATATCATTGATACTTAAATCCAACATTTCCAAATTCCTTAGCTGATGCAAAGCTGTCATCATGCAAATCTTTAGTCAATTATTAATTCTTTCTTAAGAACACAAGTGATTGATTATTTGGATGCTTACCGTCAATTGGAACATTTCCTCTCAAAAGGTTGCCGTCCAAGTTCAGAGTGTGGAGCGATTGGAACTCAAACAGTTGGCTAAATATGTTGTTATCTAACTTATTCCAAGCCAGATCCAGCACCTTAAGGCTTGATGACAAGTTTGTAGAACCTGCATATTATATGAGTGTGTATATATACTACTATATAGTTCCATAAGACCAAAATATATGAGTAATACCAAAAGTGTGTCACCGTACCATTACAATTAGTGATGCCAGTGATCGCATTATCAGATAAATCTAGCCCTTCCAAAGTCTTTAGTTGATGCAAAGTTGTCACACACATATATATATCTTTAATCAAATAAGTACATAAATTATTACTCATGCTTACCATTTAATGGAACAATTCCTCTCAGTTGGCTGTCTCCCAAAATTAGAGTGTGGAGTGATTGGAATCCAGATAGTTGGCTAATGATGTTTTTATCCAACTTATTCTCTGATAGATCCAATACCTTAAGACTAGATGACAACTTTGTAGAACCTATATATTATTACATCGTTATTAGTGTATAATTGTAGTTACAGCAGATCAAATATAATGCATGCAGTAGTAATTGTGAGTTAATTAACTCTACCTCTTTGTAGACAATGAAAATTAATTAAAATAAAAAAAATTTTATTTTGTTCTATTGGTCAAGTATGCCAAGTAGGAAATTACTGCTTTTGCGGCATTTTGGTGTCAAAACAAGGTTTTAATGCTATACCGTATACAAAACAACAATTAATGTAAATTTTCTAACTATCCTTGGCATTAATGGGAATAATTTTTATTCAAACTAAAAAAAATGGGAATAACTTACCGTTATTATTTCGGAAGCCGGTAATTTCAGTACTTTCTAGACTCAACTCTTCTAAATTTTGACTAATGGCCTCAATATCTGCTTCATCTCAAGAAATAATCTATAATTAGGTATGTAAATTTAAAAAATATAACGGTTTTAGATTCACAGATTTAAGAAACAGATAGACATAAGCTTACCATGAAGTTGTAATCCCTCCAAATGATTGAAGTCTAGAAACAGATATTTGAGTGACGAAAATCCAGGTAATCGTGATAGGCTACTAACATCAAAATTATTGTATTGTAAATTAAGTAACTCAAGACTTTTAAGCTTGGATGACAACTTTGGTGCACCTATTTCAAATTGAAACAGATTTAGCATTGCAATTTAGTCAAGAAACAAGTCATCCACAAATCCAAAATACACACAAGTAATGATAATATAAATTGTGTTGAAGTCTAATGCATTACCTTTATCCTCATCCCAACTTTTAATTCTCGTGAAAGTGAGATTAAGCTCTCGAAGTTCCTCAAAAGGATGCAATACAGAGGCATTAAAATGCACTTCAACTGATTCAGATATGTAATCAGGACCCTCTAGAGAAAGAGAAACTACTCGAGAATTGAGTCCACACGCAACACCTTCCCAATCATCACAACAATCGCTTGTTTTACCTTCCTTCCAGGAGGTTAACCACTCAGACCGAATATCTAAGGGAAATTGGTCTCCTAAATTCCGTTTAAGCTGCAAAAGAGCAGCTTTTTCTTGCTCCAAACACCCATTTACTTCAACCCAAGTAGCCAATACTGTCATCATCCATAACCACTTACCTATCCCTTTCATTTTTTTTTTTATTGCTAACTTTATAACAAACAAAAAGTTATAGGTTTTTTATTTTTGAATGAAAAAGAGTTATAGGTTTTGTACTCAGTATGCTTTTATTTTTAGTGGTAAGAGAGCAATAGTTACCCTAATTTTTTGTTAATTATATTTATATACTCAAATTATATTCATATAAGATTCTGAAATTTCTTAACTGCCGTTCTTAATACACATAACATGGTTCCATTAAATTAGCCGAAAACTTTGAATTTTGAGTCAAATGTGATAGTGAACTGTGATACATACCAAGAGATTAGTAAATCAATGGAATTGTATATCCCCACCCAAGAATACTAAAAAGATATGACAGATGAGGATAATAAGATAATTGGTACATCTGATATGATGTGTACGTGAGTGGTGTTTAATTGTGTATTATTCTAAAACATGTGTTACGACTTACGACTATTAATCATTTTAGGCTTTGTCATCTTGAGGGAGTTGGAATATTACTTCCTACATTTCTTAATACAAAGTACATGTAATATTGTCCGTATACAAATGATTTTTGACTTGTACACAATTGTTATAAAGTATAAACTAATGCATGAAAATTTTAAGCTTTGATCTAATACTATATATTATGGTTTGATCTAGATTCGAACCCGCAACCTTCAACAAATAAAGGCTATACACTTACCATTTCAATCAACTTTTATTAGTGTTTTATATTTCACATAATTAACATTATATACTCCTTTAAAATTATAGGTTATTGGCAGAGGGAAATAATCGGTCGTTGGACAATCACCCTGAAACCAAACAATAATTCTACCTAAACCAACCTAAGACAAGTCTAGGGCAAGTAGAGGATCGTATCCACAAGGAATGGGTAAGTACACCGAGAGTATGAAACGGTTGCAATCTAGTTCGGTCACAAATTGGGGGTTTTGATTAGGTAACTACTATGGAGACAAACACTAGGGGGAAATGGGAATTGACGCCAACCAAACCAATGGATCAAAACAATAGGCAAGCATGAACACAAATTGGGTGATAGAGAGGGCACTTAATGTTGCCTTCTTTTGAAGCCACAACACTAAGCATTCCTAAACCAAACTCAACTAACAAGATAGGCCAACCAAGTCTTAACGATGAGAAGTAGACTACTAACTCGGGTTTATCTTTCGATCGGTCCAAGAAAGCATTAGGGCACAAGCAATTGGGATTTCTCACCTAATTGTTGCAACTAAGACTACTACATCATTCAAACAAGGAACCATAATCAAGAGGAATTTAGCATAACCATATAAGAAAAGGCTCACAACTAGACTTCATCTCTCAATGCAAGCATAGAAGTGAATACATGAGCAATAAGTGGCCATCTAATTACACATGCAATTAACCAATTCTTTAACAATCAATCATCAACCCAAAATGAACATGCAAGCACAAACATCAATCAACCCATGGCTTGGTTGGGTCTTCACCCAACCCCTAGCTAATTAACTACTCACTAAACATGGTGAGGGACATCAAAACAACAAGTTCCAATTCAAACATTAAGTTAACAAGTTGAGAGGAGTAGTAGGAATAAGGTAGATTGGACATGCAACAACAATTAAGCAAGATCAAGAGAGAAATTAACAATTCAAAGTAAATAAAAACTGAAATTAAAGAGTAAGAGATAGAGGAAAGAGATTACTTAAAATGCTTCAAAGTTGAGAAATTGTTGAATTCAAGAGAACAATCTTCAATTAATCTACTACAATGATTGAGTTGAGAAATTCTAAGCTAATTAATGAGGGTTGAGAGAAACTAAGGACCTAAGAAAACTAAAAGGGGAAGAAGATCCGAAAAACTGAAGCCAAGCGTCCTATTTATATGCCCAAAAATTACATCGTAAAATCCGTCAAAATATATCGGGCTTCAGAACAGGAGGAGCGCCCGCTCCAGTAAGTAGGAGCGCCCGCTCCTGGGCTCTCTATATGCCCTCTCCTCTTGCACCAGTTTGAGGCAGTTTGTAGGAAAACAGGGAGGAGCGCCCGCTCCTATACAGGTGCACGCCCGCTCCTAAAAGTGCAGGGGAGGCAGAATGTGGCAGTTCAGGAAGGAGCGCCCGCTCCTAAAAGGCTGCACGCCCGCTCCTGCTTTCCTTTGCTTCCAAAGAGTATTTCTTCATGCTTATGCTATTAGCATCGTACCTACAAGCACGAGCACACACATAAAAAGAAACGGGGAAGCCAAAAGATGCAAATTAGCACAAGAGGAGTTAGAAAAAGGGATTAGAGTAAGGGAAAGAGTACAAAATTGTGTTTAGAAAGCCATGATAAGTGGACAAATAAAACACTTATCAAATTCCCCCAAGCTAGCCAATTGCTTGTCCCTAAGAAATTCACTTGGCGCAAAAGAAACCAATAGATTAGTCCGCTCAAAGAAAAGCACATGTAAAGATAAAAGAATCCTTAAGCAATAAAACTCGAGCATGAGGTATATGCCTAAGATCAACCACGGTCATGACTAGCCAAGACCTAGCTAACCTTCCCGAATGTACTCAACTTTGGTCCATTCAACCAATCTTACCGCGTCCCCAACACAAAGTTCAAATTCCCCCTAATGGTAGTGTCTCATGACTCCTCGAAGGAGCCGGAAGAAAAATAGACAAAAGAAGGCTTAGAACACTCGACATCTCAATGATAAGTACCCTCTCCATATGCTTGTGAACCAACTCCCTCTACCGACTATGGCTTCAACTACTCTACTAACATTACAAGACTCAAGGATTACGACACAAAGTTAAGGCATAGAGAAAACCAGAAGTGCTTTGCAATTAAAGTCAAGCTAAGATATATAGCACTAAGAGCAAACCTAAAGAGGTTTCTAACTTTGACCCAAATTACAAATTATGAATAAACTTGAAACAAAAATGCACCCCCAAGCTTTTTTAATTGCTAGGGTGGTGGCTATTCATCACTTCTTTTTCTTTCTTTCTTTCTCTATTTTTTTTTTTAATTTTTTTTTTATTTTTTTTTTCAAACTTGGCATTTACAACACAAACTATTATTTATAATAACTTAAAGATTGAACTAATGAAACAAGAATGACATGCCTTAACTTTGTGCGAATGAACAATACATAACAACCTTCATAATCACTAAAAGTAGTTTAGGCCGCGATCTTGGGAGTTAAGACTCAAGTTCTCGATCTAGGTACTAAATCAAAGAGGATCCTTGCCACTCATTCAAAATGTAGTAGGCTTGAAAAAATATTACAACCTCACTTTTGGGAACAATGTGGGATCAATTACTACCTTTTGGGGTTCAAATTCCTTTGATATGGGCGACACCTTCTTACCACAATCCTAGACTTTTGGTTTCGTACATTCGGTAAGGTTATTCTCACACTAGCCTAAACTAGCCAATTCTATGTTCAACCAAGGGCATCTAAACCATGCTCGAAATTTTATTACCAAAAGAAAGCAAATATCCATCACATGCAATTCAATATCATCATTGAGGACTATTCTAAAAGCAAAAATGTTTTTTTTTCTTTTTTTTGGGAAAAGGGGACTAAAAGGAAAATATAAACAAGAATAGAAGGGAAGGAGTTACCATTGATCTTGATGTAGTAGTGTCTCTTATATACAAGGTGATAAAAGAGTAGTGATTAGTAGCAAAGCAAACAAGGACTATTATGAGTGGATCATACACATACGAGTTAAACAATCATTCCACAATTCATAAATAAATCGTCATTTGCAAAACTAAGACAATTATATCACAAGCTCACTTGAATTCATTTTACCATCAAAGACACTAGTCGAATCATCAAGCCAAATGACTACAAGCAAAGATAATATATACAAAGTCTAAACTAATTAGGAAACACTTTTTTTTTTTTTTTTTTATTTTTTTTTTTTAGAGGAGGGGAAAGAGGTACTAGCTAAAGAATTTGGATTAAGGGAAGAGGAACTAGCTAAAGAAGATTAGGAGAGGGAAGGAGAAGAGGAAGGGAGGAGAAACTAACTAAAGAATTTGGATTAAGGGCTTTGGATTTTTGGGTTTTGGATTTTAGGGAAGGAGAGGAGGCTCATCAACAAATATCATCATCAACAGAGAAGCACATAAACCAAACCAAGCTCATCAAAATGCAAACATTCAACCATTAACTAACCAATCAAGACAAACGGAGCATAATCAAATTAAGCGCAAAACTAGCAACATCAAATCCCAACTCTATGCAAGGCCTAAATACTCCCCCAAGCTAGACATTTAGTCACCGTTTCAATGAAACAAAATAGGCAATGAAGTAACCTCCCCCAAGCTTGGGATTGGCACCGTCCTCGGTGTCCCAAGAAGTGAAAGGGGCAATGAAACGGTAACTAGAATGTCTAGGCCATCTAATTATGTCGTCGTCCCGGCGAATAGTGATAATTGTAGTTAATATCTACATCAATAGAAGTGGCCGGGGCGTCTACATAAGGAGGTAGATCATAGTTGGGGCAAGTGCGGTAATGGCCAAAGTCCGGCATACCTTGCTCATCCCAACCACCATCATAGCCGGGTGGAAACCCGTAATGCCCGCTTAGGGGGGGATCGAGCACCTCCGAAGATGAACTATCTCCACTAACCTCGGGGACATAGTAATAGCTAGGGTCGCCCCTATAATCACTTCCCCCGTGTTGTGTGTAGTCATAAGGGGGAAAGGAGCGAAGCTCCTCAATTGAACTACGCGGGTCTTGCCAAAAGGGGTAGGTGGGTTGGCCATTGTTCCAACCCGCTACCGGCCCTTCTTGAACGGGACGGTTGGGATAGTTGAGGTAAGGGAGAAAGTCTCCCCTCTCAACTTGATGTTGGTAGCTTCTCTCCGCTACAAAATTTTGGTACTCATTTTGTTCAAGAAGTCTTTGATTAGTTAGATTTAATTGGTTGAAAGCATTTTCCACATCAAAGAGAGAAGAGGAGGAAGAGGATCCATCTACCCTAGATTGGGGAATGGAGGATGTACTCATACGGCGGGGTATGGGTACATTCTCGCCACCACCGGCCATACCTCGTGGGAGTTGATCACTTGGCACTTGCCATGTGTCCTCCACCGAGTTATTAACCGCCGGATTTGGGAGAGTGCAATAATGCACCCCATTGACCTTCCAACTATAGCGAAGATTTCGGCCCGGAATTTCACTAAGGAACTTCATATCACTAAGTGCCTTAAGATCAAGCATGTTAGAACCTTGGACCGGGGTCATTTGGTCTAGAAAAGACCCAAACCCTAACTTCCTCGCAATAATTGAAATCATTCCCCCGCATCTAATCTCTCCGCTCATCTCTCCACTTTCTCTTATTTCAATACATCTTTTGATGAACAAGTATCCCATGTTCACATACCCTTCCACATTTCCTTCGAATCTTGAAGCTAGAAAGAGGCATTTGATCTCCTCTTTAGTTAGCTTCCCTAAGTCTTGTTTAGAAAAACAAGCATAGCTCATGATTCGCATAAAAATTCGAAGGACGGGGTGGATAATGTGGCTAGCATGGCTAGACCGGGTTGTGAAATTGGGATACCCCGCAATGGTATTCCACCACACTTGCTCCTCATAACTTGAGAAGTAAGTACCATTGGGGTCATAGACTTGGTTGAGGGTGGGCCATTCAAAAGTTTCGTTCAATCTCGTCAAAGTTAAGGTTTTTTCGACATTGAACATTCTAAATTTTATTTCACATTCCAATGGCTCATCCTCAAGGCTTATGCGTTTCATAGAAACCGATGAAAGGAATTCAAGAGTTAGGGAAGAAAAGGTTTCTTCCCCAAGGTCCAAGAAGTTTAGCCAACCGAAGTTTTCGGCTACTCTTCTAATTCCCTCATCGACCCCTAGAAGTCGCATTGATTGTTGATGATAGAATCGGGTTGGAATAATCTTTCGTTTGGAGAGGTCATCGAAAGGCTTTTTAAATCGTTTATCGATTTTTAAAGTTGGTGGTGGGTTAGGGTTTTCTTGTTGTGAAGGGGATGAGGATGTTTGAGGTTCACTTGTTTTTCTTTTCTTAATCCCTCCAATGAATTTCTTCATTTTTTTTTTAGTTTGGAAAAGGGTAAATAGGAAAAACACTCAACAACAAACAACTCCACACACACCCTTAACTTCAAACCCCCTTTAAAAATCCAAATGTACCTGTTCCACAACACAACCAACAATATATTCCAACACAAAAATTCCCAACAACAATGCACTTCACTAATTTCACACAATTCACATTCACAAAATCACAATGTTTATGCAATTTTCAATCACAAATTCAACTACTCCAAAAATCATTCACAATTTTCTCTAACAATTCTCCATAAACAACAATAATTGTTCAATTCCAACCAATCATGCAATCAACTACACAATTTGTATGAAATAAACAATAATTAAGAAAATTTGAAAAAGAAAGTTGAGTAGAGAAGTGGATTATACCAGATAGAGTATGAAGATACTCTAAAATCCTCCAAGACTACCCAAATTTGCTACTCCTTCTTCAAGCTTTCACCTTTTTGCTCTTGTTCTTCAATGGAGATTTTGTGGGTTTTTGAATTTTTGACCAAATTTGTGAAATTTTGTGATTTTTAGAAAGAGAATTGGAAGGAGAGTAAGAATTTGTGAATTTTGAGTGAAAAAAGTGAAGGTTTGATGATGATTTTGATGAGAGAAGGTAGAGAAAATGGGGTTTTTAGAGTGAGAAAGTGGTGGGTAAAGAGGAGAGAGAAGATGAATATGGGAAAATGAGAGGTGGGGGATGAAAGAGGATAAAAAGAGATAAGGGGAAATCCTCTCTTTTTTTTTTTACACGGCAGGGGTGGAGCGTCCGCTCCGAAGAAGAGGAGCGCTCGCTCCTGCCTTTGAAGCTGCTACTGCCTGGATTTCGATAGTAGGAGCGGGCGTGCAGGTTGTTAGGAGCGCCCACTCCTACTTCTTCACTTTGATTCTGCCAGTTTTTTCAGAACTCAATTTTTTTTTTTTTTCGAGAGCTGAATATAGGAGCGGGCGTGCAGGTGGTAAGGAGTGCCCGCTCCTACGTTTTCTGTAGTTCCTGCCCAGTTCTGTGTGTACAGGAGCGGGCGTGCACTCCTTCAGGAGCGCCCGCTCCTAAACTTGCTGGAAGTTCCTGCCTTGAATGCTGCTAGTAGGAGCGGGCGTGCAGGTTGCGAGGAGCGCCCGCTCCTAACTGTAGTTTCCAAATCTGCCTTTCTTTTCTCCAAGCAAATTACCTTCTTCACTTTGATTCTGCCAGTTTTTTCAGAACTCAATTTTTTTTTTTTTCGAGAGCTGAATATAGGAGCGGGCGTGCAGGTGGTAAGGAGCGCCCGCTCCTACGTTTTCTGTAGTTCCTGCCCAGTTCTGTGTGTACAGGAGCGGGCGTGCACTCCTTCAGGAGCGCCCGCTCCTAAACTTGCTGGAAGTTCCTGCCTTGAATGCTGCTAGTAGGAGCGGGCGTGCAGGTTGTGAGGAGCGCCCGCTCCTAACTGTAGTTTCCAAATCTGCCTTTCTTTTCTCCAAGCAAATTACCTACATCAAAACAAAACACTAAACAAAACATTTAAAATGTTAAGTGTTAGTTTAAGCTCTTTCATCTCTCTCTCTCTTTTTTTTCTTTTTCTTGAGTAAAAGCAAAAATACTCGGGTTGCCTCCCGAGAGCGCTTCTTTAACGTCACTAGCTTGACGCAAATTCGAAAAGTATCCTCAAGGTGGGATAAAGTTCGAAACCAAATTGTCACCATTGTTTTCATTTTTACAACTTGCCATCTTGGGCAAAACTAAATTGTTTCCTTGACTAACACCTACAACAAATTCATTTTCATCATTTTTCTTTGAATCCTTCTTCTTCCTTTTTCTCTTTGATTTTCCCTTCCTCTTCTTCTTGGAAGCCTTGATGTCACCCTCTTCATCCTTGTGAGCATCGGACTCACCATCTTCAAGCATAGTCTTGAGGCAAGCGAGCATGGCAATCACCTCATCAAACCTATCCAAACCTTGCTTTGACTCATGGACATTGAAAAGAGGATTAGTAGCACAAAGCATTCTCAACATATGCAAATCATTATCACTAATAGCCTCTAAGGTCATGCAATCTTTCATGGGGAAGGACATCCTCTCTTAGGGTCAATAGTAAGACAAAATTCATCATCACCCACATTTAATGTGAGTTTTCCTTCCCTAACATCAATGATTGCACCACCCGTTGCTAAGAAAGGCCGACCTAGGATAATAGGGGTGAGGGCATCTTCCGTCATTCCTAGCACAATAAAATCAACCGGAATGGTGAAATTACCTACCTTGAGAGGGACATCCTCAACCTTACCCTTAGGGAATTTGGTGGATCCATCGGCAAGTTGAAGAGTGACATTAGTGGGTACCAAACCACCTATACCAAGCTTCTCATAAACCGAAAAAGGCATCAAACTCACACTAGCTCCTAGATCACATAGGGCATTTTCAAAGGAAACGTTCTTGATAGAGCAAGGAATAGAGAAACTTCCGGGATCTTTTAGTTTAATGGGAGAGTGGTTTTTGATAATTGCACTACAATTTTCGGTTAAGCTCACTGTGGTGGACTCACTCATGACAACCATCTCATCCTCACTTGACTTAGACTCCTCACATTGTTTTTCTTCTCTAACCTCCTCATTCTCACTCTCTTTTTGCAAGCTCATGGGTGGAGTTTCATCTATGCTAGTCCCACATCTAGTCATAATTGCCTTACAATGTTCTTCTTGACTAGGAGAAGAGGTGCTAGAATTGTTACTTTTAAGTGCATTAACTAATTGAGTTAATTGAGTTTCTAGCATCTTATTGTGGACTTGCACTTGCTTGATAGACTCCTCTAAGTCATTGGTTTTCTTGGTTTGAGCATTAACAAATTTTTCCATTGTTGTTTCTAGACTTGACTTAGGAGGGGGGGCTTGAAGTTGGAGAGGAGGTTGAGGGATAGGAGCAAGGGTAGGTCTATTTCCTCCATTAAAACCGGGTGGATTATGATTAGATGAATATTGACCTCTTTGGTGATACCTATTGTCATTTTGTTGATTAACTTGGTTGTTTGACACATAGTTACCATTACCTTGGTTCCTATAGTTTCCTTGATTATTTTGAACATTCCTTTGGCCACTATATTGACCTTGACCATTTCCTTGGGTTTGGCCCCCTTTCCAACCAAAGTTTGGGTGATGTTTCCATCCCTCATTGTAGGTGTTGGAATAAGGGTCATACCTAGGATTGGTTTGACCATTGTTGATTGCATTTACTTGTTCCATGGAAGGGGAAGGGGAGCATGAATCATTTAGCAAATAGCATTCCGAAGTCACATGATCATCACTTCCACAAGCATCACAAGACATCATTTGTATTGACATGTTATCGTTTAAAGAACTAGATGCATGCAAATTTTGGCGTGGGGAAGGGGATAGAGAAGAGGATTGCAATTGATCAAACTTAGAAGATAAAGCATCTAATTTTGAATTAATCATGTTTATAGCATTTACCTCATACTTTCCTCCTTTCTTGGAAGTGCTTCTCTCATCGGGGCTCCAATCAGTGTAGTTTTGAACTACATCCTCTATGATCTTTAGTGCCTCCGTGGGTGGCTTGTTCATGATAGGTCCTCCCGATGCTCCATCCAAAAGTATGCGGTCCGATCTCAAGAGTCCTCTATAAAACCCATGGAGCAAGAGCCAATCTTCCATGCCATGGTGGGGGCATTGTTGTTGATAGCTTTTGAATCTCTCCCAAGCATCGTAGAGAGACTCATCGGGCTCTTGTTGAAAGTTTGAAATCTTGGACCTCAACTCCGCCGTTTTCCCAAGAGGAATGAACCTCCCAAGGAATGCCGAAGTCACCTCATTCCATGTGTTCAATGAGTTCGGAGGCAATCTATCAAGCCAATCACTTGCCTTGCCCGTTAAAGAGAATTTGAACATGCTTAAGAGAATGTACTCCGGAGTAACCCCATTTGCCTTCACGGTGCTACAATACCGTGTGAATTGCTTGAGATGTGCAATGGGATCTTCATGCTTTGCCCCGGAGAATTGATGACCCTCTATCAAGGTGATAAGGGCGGGCCTTATCTCAAAGTTGTTTGCTTCAATAGCGGGAGTAGCAATCCCACTTGCTTCTTGATATGGAGGAGGGACACCAAACTCTCTTAAAGTCTTGTTCGGAAGAGCCATCTCAAATTGGTGAAGAGGTGGAGAAGTTGGAGAATTTGTCCTTGGTGACTCTAATGGAATGGTGTCTCCACTAGTCTCACTAGAACTAGATTGATCGGAATCAACTACCACTTGTGGCTCACTTGATGTGGCACCACTAGCTTTCGCCCTCTTTTCTCTTCGATTTGCCCTTACTACTTTTTCAAGCTCGAGATTCAACGGCACAAGAGGAAGTGTCCTATTAATGCGTTTGGGCATAAACAAAGAAGACTAGAAGGGAGATTAGTAGGTTAGTCAAAGAAAACAGAGAAAAATAAAGCTATACAAATGAACTAGTCTCACATATCTCATAAGTAACTCAATGCTTAACGCCATTCCCCGGCAACGGCGCCATTTTGGCAGAGGGGATAATCGGTCGTTGGACAATCACCCTAAAACCAAACAATAATTCTACCTAAACCAACCTAAGACAAGTCTAGGGCATGTAGAGGATCGTATCCACAGGGAATGGGTAAGTACACCGAGAGTATGAAACGGTTGCAATCTAGTTCGGTCACAAATTGGGGGTTTTGATTAGGTAACTACTATGGAGACAAACACTAGGGGGAAATGGGAATTGACGCCAACCAAACCAATGGATCAAAACAATAGGCAAGCATGAACACAAATTGGGTGATAGAGAGGGCACTTAATGTTGCCTTCTTTTGAAGCCACAACACTAAGCATTCCTAAACCAAACTCAACTAACAAGATAGGCCAACCAAGTCTTAACGATGAGAAGTAGACTACTAACTCGGGTTTATCTTTCGATCGGTCCAAGAAAGCATTAGGGCACAAGCAATTGGGATTTCTCACCTAATTGTTGCAACTAAGACTACTACATCATTCAAACAAGGAACCATAATCAAGAGGAATTTAGCATAACCATATAAGAAAAGGCTCACAACTAGACTTCATCTCTCAATGCAAGCATAGAAGTGAATACATGAGCAATAAGTGGCCATCTAATTACACATGCAATTAACCAATTCTTTAACAATCAATCATCAACCCAAAATGAACATGCAAGCACAAACATCAATCAACCCATGGCTTGGTTGGGTCTTCACCCAACCCCTAGCTAATTAACTACTCACTAAACATGGTGAGGGACATCAAAACAACAAGTTCCAATTCAAACATTAAGTTAACAAGTTGAGAGGAGTAGTAGGAATAAGGTAGATTGGACATGCAACAACAATTAAGCAAGATCAAGAGAGAAATTAACAATTCAAAGTAAATAAAAACTGAAATTAAAGAGTAAGAGATAGAGGAAAGAGATTACTTAAAATGCTTCAAAGTTGAGAAATTGTTGAATTCAAGAGAACAATCTTCAATTAATCTACTACAATGATTGAGTTGAGAAATTCTAAGCTAATTAATGAGGGTTGAGAGAAACTAAGGACCTAAGAAAACTAAAAGGGGAAGAAGATCCGAAAAACTGAAGCCAAGCGTCCTATTTATATGCCCAAAAATTACATCGTAAAATCCGTCAAAATATATCGGGCTTCAGAACAGGAGGAGCGCCCGCTCCAGTAAGTAGGAGCGCCCGCTCCTGGGCTCTCTATATGCCCTCTCCTCTTGCACCAGTTTGAGGCAGTTTGTAGGAAAACAGGGAGGAGCGCCCGCTCCTATACAGGTGCACGCCCGCTCCTAAAAGTGCAGGGGAGGCAGAATGTGGCAGTTCAAGAAGGAGCGCCCGCTCCTAAAAGGCTGCACGCCCGCTCCTGCTTTCCTTTGCTTCCAAAGAGTATTTCTTCATGCTTATGCTATTAGCATCGTACCTACAAGCACGAGCATACACATAAAAAGAAACGGGGAAGCCAAAAGATGCAAATTAGCACAAGAGGAGTTAGAAAAAGGGATTAGAGTAGGGGAAAGAGTACAAAATTGTGTTTAGAAAGCCATGATAAGTGGACAAATAAAACACTTATCAGTTATTTAATTTATTTATTTTTCTCAAGATTAAAAAATAAATAAATATGAGGTAAAAAAAACCGTAACATTCGAGGCAATGCCCAGATCACACCCTAGCTATATACAAACAGTTAAACATAATGATCAAATTAAAGAAGTACAAAGTACAAACTAGCAATTCGGGACATCGCCCGAAATACACTAGTTTGGTTTTAATAGTTGTTACTTATTGAGCATTAACGATGCTAATGGTTGAAAATGATGCATTGGCAAGTACAAACTTAAAAGTTTTGTAATTAAACAAATGAGCTTTTTTTTTTTTACCAGAAGAAAAAGGATTTCATTAATGAAAGATAGCCAAATGGCACTTACACACAATTCCTAGGAAATCTAAAATTCCAACACTAGTACAAATCACCTTAGAACTAGTTACATCGCAAATTTGATCAACAATCGCCTTAATAAAAAACTTCATCCGATCCGAAGCAATACAATATGTGAGTTAGCACTAATCGGCTTGAGATACACGGATGAGTAGTTGTTTGGGTGAAAAAACTCATATAGGCTTTTAGATACTTTCGGAGACGATGATACCCTAAATCTTCAATCTTTAGCACACAAACATACAAAAAAATAAGTCTAATTGAATAAACACCATCATAAAGATGAGATCCATTTATTGAAAGCAATTAAAAAGTTTTTCTTTTGGGCTTACTGTAGACACCTAATTGTGTCTCCCCAAAAACCAAACCCAGTGATAAATACTTTTTACGTCATTTGATTATCGAATAAGGTGAAATGTGAAAAGTCTTGTGATGTGATAGTTTTTAATAAAAATCTTTCTTTCTGTTTTTGAAAACTTCTTTATGAAAATAGCCAGTCCAATTTAGTTTGGTCCATGATAAGGGTCCAATAATGGTGTAGTTGGATCGGGCTCGTAAAGACCTTTCCAACGATATATTATAAGCCCAATTCCGATGAATAATGAGGAAGTTATGGTTAAAATACTAATTTGGGTCTGAAATGGTTTTACGGCCCAATGATCTAGTGGAGGGCCCATTAATTATTAATACTAAAATTATTAGGATTAATTATAGTCTTCTAAGAATAGTCGAGAAGGTTATTTTGAGTTATAATAGCATTAGGATTGATAATTAATATCTTTGATAATTGATGAATTTGGTTTGAAATAAAACAAGTGTTTTATTTTGATAAAATCTAATTTGAAATTGATTAAAACGGAGTTTTAGTTGGTTAATTATATTAAGAAAAGAATTCCGTACAAAAGCGCGTTTATCTTTTAAATTGTCGCATAACGACAAGCCTGTCGCCAAACGACAGAGCTTGTCACCATGAGTGATTCCTGTCGCATGGCGACAGACTTTGTCGCTCGCGATAGGGACCAGTTTTATTCCAATTCAAATTCTAATTTGTTTCTATCAATTCTGGACTATTTTCTTATAAATAGGGGTCGTATTTCCCCGTTTTTATTAACAACAATCATCGACAATCATCTAATTCTATTCTTTCTCTCTCTAAAAGCTATAAGCTTATTCTCTCTCTATTCTTTTTCTAAGTCTTCCCTTTTTACAAAATTCTGCATTTGCAAGTTCTAGACACACCTAGCCAAGTTCGAAGTTGCCTTCGCCCTAGATGTGAAAGGTTGATAATTTCTGAGGGTTTGGTCAAATCTCTATTTCAATTATTTGATTTAATTGTTTGATTTAATATTTTCCTTGAAGTTACTAACGCGTGTATTTTTTTATTAGAAAGAGATACGAGGCATCGAAGTAAGTAATTTATTCACTTTGTTATTATTTTGATATAGAGATCATGCTTTAATTATTTTAATTCCTAGTATCATGTTAGGATGTCTTTGTGATTCCTAGTATCATGTTTAGGGTAATAACTAAGATTTCTAATATCATGTATGTTTTAGTATCATGTTTAGGTTGCTTCCTATTTCTTTCTTTATAACATGTTAGTATCATGTTAGGGCTAAAGATTTGATTTTTATTTCTTAGTGACATGCTAGGATTGTTATTAATCTTGTTAGTATCATGCCTAAGATCTTGCTAATATATTATTACGCTTTATTGAGATTATTATGACGATGATTGTTGTTATGTTGCTTGATATATATTATTATTGTTATTGCGTGATCAAGCCCTCTCTTGCAGGTTAAAAGGGAATTTGTACTTGTAATCACGCCTAATAAGATAATTAATAATCTTGTTTAGGTTAATATGATTATAATTCAAGTGATCGCCAATAATAGATTTGTTTGTGCATTAATATTCAACCAACATAGATTAAACAGGTTTAGGATTAATCTATTGATTGTATGTTAGTCAGAAAGCGCACATGAATATGAGAAGAATAAAGTAGAGGCCTATTATTAGGGCAGGTTCAATCTCTTTTAGGTTGGATTTGTACCTTCATCCCCGAATATCCAGTCATGGTTCCAGACCACTATGGAGTTAGCGATCTCATGGATCGTGAAGGGGTGCAACCTTCACCCTGTGAACTGTTTACAAGTTCCTAAAACTTGTTGGCGACTCTTTTGCTCTAGCTTCCTTCCCCTTGGACGCCACCATGCTTAAGTGTATGATCACAGTGGGGCTCAAGTGTGGGATGCTTGAAATATTCCCTACACTAACCATTGGTAAAAATACCAGTGAAAGCCCCTACAAAAATTATAGACGATGGAAGAGAAGAGAAAAAAGGAGAAGAGTGAAGGGGCCTTTTGAAAAATGACTTGATGACTTCCAAAAATCATAATGGTACAAATTTCAAACTTGGAAAAATAGTCATCCATGAAAAATGACTTGATGACTTCTAAGACGCCGACCACGTGCATGGTTATTTATGATTGGAGAAAA
The DNA here is from genome assembly GCF_948465745.1 of Chenopodium album. NCBI lineage: Eukaryota > Viridiplantae > Streptophyta > Magnoliopsida > Caryophyllales > Amaranthaceae > Chenopodium > Chenopodium album. The sequence goes on along the minus strand of NC_137847.1, from coordinate 503,810 downwards.
GACTTGAAGTTGACTTGCAAGTCTTCCTCCGCTCCGTTAACCACGCTAGAAAAATTCTGAATCTGAACTTCATTTAACGTCTAATAATTGAACAACCAAAGTGATATTTTGTTTCCTTGGATCTTTTTTATTTTTTTATTTTTTTTTGGTGCAAATGAGGAGCTAAGCTCCGAAAAATAAAACTAAAACAAAGAAATTAAGGGGGTACAAACCGTGGCAAAGCCATACCTACTACATTATTATGCATAATACGCCCTAAAGCTAGGGGGGACTTGAATCAACTAAAATTTGTTGTTCTGGGATACTCCTTGGTTGGCAAGCCAATCCGCCGCTTGATTTACCTCTCTGTAAACATGCTTTACTTCAACTTCCCAATCTTGCTTCTTAATTAGATTCTTGCAATGGAGAATATCATGAGTACACTCACCATTATAGTTATCTTCATTGCTTAAAATTTGTACCACTGACTTATTATCCAATTGCACTTGCAATTTTTTAACACCCATCTTACGAGACAATTCAAGCCCATATTCCGCAGCAAGTACTTCAGCTTTGAAAGCATTACAATTACCAAGCTTTAGGGAGTAAGCATATGTGAGCTTTCCTATGCTATCTCTTAAAATCCCCCCCCCCCACCAGCTGGGCTAGGGGATCCTTTGGCTGCCCCATCTGCATTCAAAGCCAGCCATCCAGAAGGTGGAGCAATCCACTTGATAAATGCCTCCCTTCAAGAAGTCACTTGGGAGTTATCCGTACTGCTATCCCCCATTACTCGCCAGACTTCTTCAAATTTTTCAAGTAAAAATTGCCTCACATCAACTGGAATTTTACTAGATTTACCAAATACAACTGCACATCTCCATCTCCATATCCACCAAATCACAATAGCAAAATAGGTAGGCCAGATTTCGGGAGACAAATTATTATGATATTGTACCTTAATGTTGCGAAATAGCCACTACTGTAATGTGCCAGTGTGGAAGTCAGGGGCATTAGCAGGCCCTCCCACCTGTCTCTACACCTCCCTTGCTGCCTTACAGTCACGCAGCAAGTGGAGAGTACTTTCTTCAACATTTGCACACAGCTTGCAACAAGGGTCTTTAGTCAGTGAACGCTTGAACCTGTTTGCATTTGACATCACCCTGTCATGAAGGACCAACCAAAGTAAAAATCTAATGTGTTGTTGGACTCTGAGACGCCAAACTAGCTCCCAAGAACCATCATCATGTGCTTCCTCTTCATCTCGAATGATTTGTATAGCTGATTTAATAGAAAACCTTCATTTATCTCCATTTTTCCAATATAAAAGGTCACCCCTTTCTGGATTTTTAATTAAGCTATGAGACTCAATCTCACGCAAAGTGTTTTGGGGTAGAATGTCTGCAAAGGCAGCCCACTTCCAACCTAAATTCTCATCCCACATCTCTACAACTATAGCCCCTTCTAAGTCCAATGGAATTATGCCAATAACCAACTCTCTAAGCGGCTTTGAGCAAACACGCCTATGATCCCAAAAGAGCGTAGTTGTTCCATAACTAACCGCAACTCGAGCTCCCTTGGAGATGATATTTGCATTTTCAGTTATCTCTTTCCAAACATTTGACATGTTTGATTTTGGTTCAAACATATCTACATTGCATCTCCCCTTACAATACTTGCTTCTAAGAACACACGCCCATAAGGCATGAGGTTCAGTGAGAATTATCCAACCAAGCTTAGCTAAAAAAGATGAATTTGCTTACCTTGATGTTCGAATTCCCAGTCCTCCTAGTTCTCTTGGTTTTTGAATTTTTTCCCAAGAAATAAGGTGAATTTTACGTTTTTCTTCATCACCTCCCCAGATAAATCTTCTTGATCTTTTATCAATGTCATCACAAATAGCCCTCGGGATTCTTGTGATTTACATTGCATAAGAGGCTGGTTGATATAGTTAACTTTGCTCGAGTAATTCTTCCGGCAAGAGAAATATACTTCGATTTCCACCCTGATAATATCCTATCAATTTTTTCACATAAATATCCAAAAGTATCCTTAGTCACTCGACTAGTTAGAGTAGGCATCCCCAAATAAGTCCTAAGGTCATCAGTTTGCTCAATCCCCATATAGTCAGTGATTCCTTTCTTATGGTCCTCTAGAGTATTACCCGAGAAATAAACTCTTGATTTCGGATAGCTTACTTTCTGCCCTGAGGCCGCACAAAACCGATCCAAGCACTACTTAATCCATCCTGCTCGTTCTATGGTAGCTTCAGCAAACAATATAATATCATCATCAAACGCCAGATTGGAGAGTTGAGGCCCATTCCTACTTGCTCTTATTGGATTCCATCTATTTAGAATAATTGATTCCTCAATTATTTGGTTTAACCTTTCCATACAAAGTACAAAAATATAGGGTGACAGTGGATCCCCTTGTCTAACCCCACATTTTGGAGAAAACGCTTGAGATGGCTCACCATTCCACAATACCCGCATCGAAGAAGTGGTTATACATTCCATGATAGTATCCACTAGCAAGATAGGGAAACGAATCTCCATTAGAGTATCTCGAATAAAGTCCCATCGTAACGGTCATACGATTTTTCAAAGTCGATTTTAATAGCCATAAACCCAGTAGCACCTTTTTTATGTCTCATAGTATGTATTACTTCTTGCACAATGACTATATTGTCTGTAATTTGTCGACTCGGCACAAAACTAGTTTGTTTACTTGAAGTAAGGTGAGGCATCATGGGTTTAATCCGATTAACAATAACTTTTGTAATGATTTTATAAGCAACATTACAAAGACTAATAGGGCGAAATTGAGAAGCTACCTCCGGATTATCAACTTTTGGGATTAACACAAGAAAGGTGTCATTTAAATTTTGTTGCATACCTTTTCCATTCAGCACATCAATGACGAGTTTGTACACGTTTTTGGCCACTAAATCTCAGTTTTTCTGAAAAAATTACACTTGAAATCCATCCGGACCCGGAGAGAGCCCATTTCTTTAATTACTCTGTCAATTTCACAGTGAAGGAACGGCCTTGTCAGATTACCCTAATCATGAGTGGTAAATTATGGAAATATGTCTCTAGGGAGATCCTTGTGTGGCTGCTCTTCCTCACTATCAAAAAGGTTCTGAAAGTAGCTAACAATGTTATCTTGCAATTCCTTTTTCTCTGTTAACCATTGGCCATCAATCCCATCTTTTATGGCCGAGATTTTATTCCTCCATCGACGAGCTATTGTACTCAAATGAAAGAACATGGTGTTTCGGTCCCCATCCTTAATCCATTCCACCCTAGATTTTTGGTACCATAAAAGTTCTTCTTGAGCAAGTACCTCATCTAGCTCTACTCTTAATTTCAATTTAAGCTTTATTAAGTCTCTTGCTTTCTGCAATGCAAGAGCACTCTGCACTCCAGCAATACGAGCCATGAGGTTTCGTTTTTTTTTTAAAATATTATGGAAAGTTTCTTTGCTCTAGCTTTGCAAATCATCAGCCAATTGGTGAAGGTGCAGTACAAGGGGAGCATCCTTATCCCATTTACTTTCAATAAATTCCCGAAAGTTCTCATGTGCCATCCACGCTACTTGAAAACGGAAGGGCTTATTAATCTCGGATATTGGAGCAAAGCCATTTGGAGCAATAAGAATCGGACAGTGATCTGATTGAATAGCAGGAAGATGCTTAACAGATTCATTAGGGAACCTTAGACTCCAATCACCATTACAAAGAGCTTGATCAAGTCTTGCACTTTTCCAAGTTTCCACTGAGTTTCCTCTAGACCAAGTGTGAGATGCACCACTAAATTCAATCTCAAGCAATCTAACATCCTCCACCCATTCATTGAAGCGAGCGGCACTTCTAGTTGTTTTAGCGTAACTAGAACTTCTTTCCTATCGGAACCTCATGTCATTAAAGTCCCCTGCTAACATCCAAGGGACATTGTTCAAGGCAGCAAAATCTTTTAACTTTCTCCATAATTCCTATCTTTTCGAGGGATCTAGACTGCCATACACTGCTGTAAAAAACCAAGGGTTACCGTCAACTATTTTAATCTCCATAGTGATGAATTGGTTGTGCTTATAAATAGGTTCCACTGTAACTAACTCCCTCCTCCAATAAACCCATATGCCACCACTTAAACCTTGAGCATCGATTCTAGTATGGCCAGTATAACCAATAATATTGGCTATTCGTTCCGCTTGAGCACCTCCCATATGGGTTTCCACTAAGGCAACAACATTTGGTTTATTCACACGAATAATTTCTTTTAAGGTAGAGATAAAGTCCCTACTTCCCGCCCCTTGTACATTCCAGATCATACAAGAAATAGGCAGTGAGTTAGAAGCTAAATTTGCAAGATTAGCATTCATTGATTCATTTGAAAAAGTAGGATTACTTAAATATGCTTCTTGAATCAATCGAATAAGTCGATTAGTTTCAACTGGAATTTGGAGGTACACCACTAGTTCTGGTAGCTCCGGCATCGGCTCTATCCATGTCTCCATCCGAACCTTCATCACGTGTGTCAGGGGGTCGGCTATGGTCAGGTAGGGTAACTCCATTAGTTGCCCCACAAAGAGTTTTTTCTCCGGGGGGATTGATAAAGAAATCACCTCTCGGCTGTACAGCTCCATGACTTCTCAACTGTCCTGTTTCCTCTGTTTCTATTTCTATAATGTCCTCTTGAATTAGCTTTTTTCCTGTGGCTTCTCTTGTGTGCTTGGGTCCAAAAGTCAAGTTCTCTTTTACAGGGAGATTATTTTGGCTTTTATTAGCTGTATCAAGAGCTGTAGGAATTTTGTTCTCAATGGCCTTCAAGGGGATTGTTTTTTGAGTAGGATTTTTTTGAGGAATATTTTTGCCAGACGAGTTGCTTTTTTTTTTTTTAATTTTTTGCTCTAATATTATTTCCTTCCTTATTGCCTCCAAGATGGAAATTAATATCTTTGGGAATCTTTTGAGAATTATCTCCAAGATTAACAGTTGTTCCAAAAAAAATTTCTTTACTTGAAGTTTGGGAAGATAATATTTCCATATCCTTTGATTGTATATCTTCTAAGGCCACATCTTTTTTAGTCTCACTTTGGGCTTCATTCTCCCCATTTAACGCCTCAAATCTCGACCCTGAATATTTTGAATTATTTTGTTTTGAAATTTGGTTTGGCGCCCCATTCCTATTCTGATTTTTTGCGGCCATAGCTCCACCATCCTTGGTGTTTTCCGGCGGTGGTTTATCTATCCTTGGAGTTCTTTTCCTTACCGGTTTTTTCACCAACATCCACGAGCCAAAATCATTCTCTTCCTCTGGCCTAGGATTTTTCCCAAACACCTTATCTAAACCTTGATCATGATGATTAGTAATCACAACATTCACCTGATCTACAACCATGGTATCATTAGAATTGGAAGAAGCACACTGATCTTCTACATGTCCTAGCATACCACATTTATAGCAGATTAATTAAATCCCTTCATACTGTATTCTCCAAATTTTCCCTTTAAGCCAGAATTTCGATAACAAAGGTTTTGACAAATCAATCTCAAAACTAAGTCTTGTAAATTGCCCTTGCTCAGCGTATGCCGTGGATTTATCCACCCTAATCACTTTTCCAATTTTTGCTCCAATCTTCTTAAGAAACTCTTTGTCAAAGTATTCCACAGCCAAGTTTGGAATACGTACCCAAGCTGTTAAAACCTTTAAAGAAGCTTCTTCAGGGATAAAGTTGGGAGTCCATTTTCGGATGGTTAGATACTTGTCATCAATTAGCCAAGGACCTTGGGTGAGAATGATATGTCTATTTTATATAGTATTTTACCCCCGTCATAATTGGTAGTGTTTTTGGCTTTTTAGAGCCACTTTTATTACTAATTGGTGTTTTCTAGTGTTTTCGTAGTTTTGGTTGAGTTTTGTAGGGAATTGCACTTTTGGAGCATTTTACGGAACGACTACGAGCATTAGAGGAGCACGACCACTTTTCATAGCCCAGGGCCGGTTAGAGTCATCGAGCCGGTGATTAAGGGCTCGATATGTGAAATACCGAGCATTGGACACCGAGTATACAAGCCCTAAAGTGGAAATTCAGAGTCGGCTAAAAAGTGAAGCCCAATCCAAGTCCAAGCATAGCTGGGCCCAATCGGGCAATCTTTGGCTCGATCGGGCGACTGCCCAGATTTAGGAGGTGAAGAAAAAGGCTGGCCCGATCGGGCGTCCCTTCGCCCAATCGGGCGCGTGTTACTGATGGGGTGTTTTCGGCGATTTACTTAGTTTTAATTAGGATTTGTTAGGAGTTTTGTATAAGTACGATTTAGTGTTTTTAGTATTAGTTACCTCTTCTCTTAGACTTTCTCTCTCTACTTAGTTTTATTTTCTCTCTCTACAACTTTGCACTTGTTCTTGATTCAACTCATTATTTCCGTTAACTTTGGTAACGATTTCTTCTTTATTAATTTTAGTAATTCTATTTCTTTTATTCATCATGACTTATTTAATTGCTTTGATTAGTTTAAATTTAATTATGCGTGAGTAGTTTTCTTTCTAGGGTTTATGGGGAACCATAAATAATAGGAAGGGGTAATTTATTGTTGTTGATTGTCAATGCTTAATTAATTTCCTATTGATTGATTTAATGCTATGCAACTAGATTTCGCAGATCTTTTATGTATGAGCTTAGTAATATTAATTTGAGATTCGAGAGATGAGAATTGATAATTAGGCTTAGTTTCAATAAGTAGGTTAATTTATAAATGGTTAGTTCGAGATTCGAGAGATGAGATTTAATACCGGTAGATTAATTCTGTGATTGTAATACGTAGCGAAAGCCCTTTATGAACTGATTAATTGATGCATTCATGATTGATTATTATGTTTTACCCTGGAATGTTATTTATTGGTGAACCTCATGCAGTGTCTGACTTGTTAATTAAATGAATTGCCAACTGCTAACTGTACGTTTTGTTGCAATGTGAAGTCTAATTTCAGTTAGCTTAATTAGTTGCCTCTATTAATCTATTTGATGGAAAAGGACGTGTGTTCAAGTTTTTAATCTTTTTTTTTTTTTTTTTTTTTTTTTTTTTTTTTAATAAAGTTAAGGATTTGAGGTTAATGTACAAGAACAATGCAGTGATGTCTTCTGAAAATGATAATCTTCTACGCATGCAGGCAGGACTAGTAATTTAGTTCTTGTGACATGATTTTATTAAGGAAATAATACCAACTTTTCATAGTTAATTGCTAATATAGAGAAGAGATGAACGAACAAGCAGAACATGCATCCATAGTATATAAATTATGCATAGTCATCGAATACAACAAACAAGGCACCATACATTATCACAACCGTCACATAAAGAACCCCATGATCATCAAACACGCCTTGCTCTTTCTTATGCTGTCCTCGAAGAAGTAGTAGCAGGAAAGGATGCACGCTTTAGCTAGATAAAACCATGCATTCAACCAATAAGGATTAATCAACATAATTATGACAACCGCAAGAACCATAGTCACACCAGATCCCGCAAAGGTGATATAAAAGGCTTCCATGTCAATCCAGCCACTGTCTTCATCTTGGGATTCACTTGTACTCGTGGAGGGTGTATCATCTGTAGTGCAGTTGACGGGTAAAGGAAGTCCACAGAGGAATGGATTGCCTTTGTAACTGGTGTCATCAAAGGTTAATGAGTGACCTTGAAATGGGATCCTTCCTGATAAGTTGTTGTAGCTGACATTGAAGACCCCAAGATTATCCAAATTTGTAACTTGAGCTGGAATCCTTCCATTCAAATGATTGTAGGATAAATCCAAACTCTCGAGCTTCTTCAAGTTTGAAAAAGCTGATGGAATGACACCCCATAATTGGTTATGAGATAAATTCAATGCATAGATGTTGCTCAAATTGCCAAGCTCATGTGGTATGTGGCCTGTTAATTTGTTGCAAGACAAATCTATTCCAGACATGAAAGTGAGGATGCTGCCTTTGTAATTGTAATCCATGTTCTTTGTCAAGAACTCTACATTGTTTTCTATTTTATAATGACCTGAAATTTCAGCTGAATCAACTCTCCCACTCTGCCTTCATTTATTACACCAAAGTCCGTAGGAATATCAGTAAAAAAACCTTCAGAGCCCCCCCCTTGAGATAAGCAAGTGGGAATAGGGCCATAAAAATTATTGAAGGAAATATCCAATATATTCAACTTAACTAAGTTGCACAATTGATGGGGAATTTGACTGTGAAACTGGTTACCTCTCAACAATAGAACTTCTAGGAGAGCGAGATTACCAATTGCATTGGGAATATGACCTTTCAAGTCATTGTTACTTAGATCCAACACAGACACTGCAGAGATATTGTTACAAAATGCATCTGTCATATAACCACTTAATTTATTATTGTTCAATTTGAGAGATCTGATACCGTTGAAAAAAATTGGCAAAGGTCCCTTCAATCTATTAAATGATAAGTCCAATATTGTTAAGGAAGATTCGTATATGTCTTTAGGAAATGGACCTTCTAGTGAATTATTACTTAGATTGAGAATTTCTAAGCTTGGACGAAACTTGTTCATTTGGAAGCCACTTGAATATTTATTACCCTGTAAATTCAACCATACCAACAAGCCATTGAAAAACGGAAGTTCGCCTTCAAAAGCATTATTTGATAGATCAAGAGATTCTAAGCTATTTGTTAGGTGATGTATCTCTCCTGACAAATGGTTGTTTGACAAATATAAATTTTTTAGAGAGTGTAAATCACCAAAGCTTAAGGAAATGTTTCCCTTGAGTTGGTTGTTGGATAGGTCTAATTCAACGAGATTGGGAAATGCCACACTTATGTTTGCTGGAATATGTCCTCGTATCTTATTTTGGCTTACCCATATTCGGCTCACATAGGCATTCGTAAGAGAAGGTAGTTGGAGTGATCCAGTGAGGGAGTTGTTGCTAAGGATTAGTGTATCCAACTTTAGGTTGTTCTCAAAAATCCAAGATGGGAATTCTTCCTGGAGTAAATTATCAGAAAGATCGATGAAGATCAAGTCTCGTTGATGGGGAAGGAATGAGGGGTATTTAAAGAGTGCACAATTTGACAGACTAAGTGCCTGAAGTTGCAGTCCTAGAGGGAAAGGAGGTTGGACATCTTGTTTTGAGACATCATCATGGACTACTTGGTTGTAGTCTCCAAACAAGTACTTTAACTTGGTATGGTTTGCAAATGGTTGGAATGAATCAGGAATTACCAAATGATTGTATGATAGTATGAGCTCTTTGAGAGAGAGGAGATGACCCAATATTTCCTGTCAACTGATTTTGACTGAGATCTAACGTTTCCAAACTTGTCAAGTTTCGCAACCATACAGGAATTTCCCCAGCAAGTTCTTTATCTTGAAGATCCAACTCTTGAAGTGAGGTTAGGCCACCATAAAATAAAGCTGATAAGATATATTAAATTTCATCATGATAGTGAATACAATCTCTTTTACCAATAAGGAGTAATAAGTATAATACTTTTATTATTTGTCCAAAAAAAAAAAAAGTATAGTACTCTTATGCAATAATGTCTTTGAACAAAATACTCTTTGTGTTTTATTACTTGTTCTATTTCTCTATACATGTGTTTTTAGAGAATTAGTAAAAAGTAATAAAATATGGAGGAAGTGGGGTTGGTGGAAAAATAAACTATAATGGTTGTTAGGAGTTTTTTTTTTTTTTTTTGAAAGATGGTTTTTAGGAGAATGAATCTAGAAATATTAAACTAAAATCAGGGGCGAAGCCAAAAATTAATATCTAAGGGGTTAAGACTTGATAAAGTTAACCCAAAAAAAGTACAAAACCCAAAAAATAAATCGAGAAAAAAATACGCTTAAAGTGAGAATCAAACTTGAGACCTCTCTTACCATACAAAGATCATACTACCAAGTGAGCTATCATTGACATCATTGTATTAAAGATAAATATTTGCTATATATTAGTAACACCTTGGGGCCAAAAAGAAAGCCGGGCCTCCACCAAATCCCCTTGGCTCCGCCCCTGACTATGATAATTAGGGGTCAGCCTCGTTCCTGATATATTACAGGCCCTAGGCATAATGTTACAAATGAGCCCCTGACATAACTAATCTTTTTCAATTGACAATGCTGCCAAACCATTCAGCATCTCTTGTTCTAAAGTTAAACAATTCCAGCATACGTTATTCATTTATTCAAACGAATAAAATTATACTTTTTTTTTTCTTTTGAGAACAATAAAATTATACTAATTGATTATGGTTATACTAGCTATCACTAGAGTTAGTTTATGATAATAAAACATACTGATAATTATATCATATACTATAATTAGAGTAAATCAAATCCATCCTTTACAAATAAATTTACATACAAGAAAAAAAGAGTAATAGCTTCTTTGTTACCTCTATGCAATCGACCAAGGAGGGTTGAACGTCGGAGGATGAACATAATTGCCATAATAAAGTATAAAGAATTTAAGCAAACCGCAAATGCGAAATTGATCGAAACAATCAATAATATAAATAAGATTGGAGTTGATAAATTGGTGATAGATTTTTTTTTTTTATATATATATATTTGTATTGTAATTTATCTTGTTAATTGTCTTAACCATAAAAAAATGTGAAGCAATATTATGTGTATATTATGCGTATGAATATAATACCAATTAATAAGATTGTAAATTGGGAAACTAAGCTATTATTCAAATAAGGAGATGAAGAGGTGCATTGTGATTTTCACCAAATTAATTGACAGCTATTTAATTAATGCAAAAAATTAATTATGACTAATTAAGCAATCCAGTTTCCCGTAGATTATTCTTTATAGAGTATGACTTTTTAAAATTTTACTTACACTAATGGAGCAAATTAGGAGCCCAATTACACATTTTTTTTTAAAAAAATTTGGGCCCCCTTAAGTCGTGGGCTCGAGGCGGTGGCACTCCCGGCCTACCCTCAGGGCCAGTCCTGTTAGGGGTCCACTAGAGAGAAAAAATTATTAGAATAGTGTGATAGGTTTCAAAAAAAGGAAATTGAGCAAGTAATAAATATAGCCGCAAAAGAAAAGTGGAGCGAGTAATAAAATACAGAGTACTTGTTTTATGCATGAAACAAAATACGTGCTAATGATAGTATATTAATATGACACCTTTGATTCAAATAAGAATATTTTTTAATAGGAAAATTTGTCTGAAAGAGACATATATGTTCACTATTTTGTTTGGAAGGATCTTATATGTTTAAAGTGGTTTAAAAGAACGTATAAGTTTATTTTGTTGTTTGGGGCATCTTGAGCTCAGAATCCGGCAATAATTGACTGTTTTCTCCGACGTTGACCTCTCATGCGACCTTCAAAAACGACCTCCTTTTTTCCCCATGATTTTTCTCAATTATTGTTAAAAAAGTCAATTATTGCCGAATTCCGACCTTAAGGTCCTCCCAAACAACAAAATAAACTAATAAGGTCCTTTTAGACCACTTTAAACATGTAAGGTCCTTCTAGGTAAAATAGTGAACATATACGTCTCTTCCAGACAAATTTTCCTTTTTAACATTAATAAAAAAGATTTTTTGACTTTTACCACAAAAAAAAAATTCAACAAAATGTTTTTTACCGCCAAAAGTTCTAAAAGTTTTTTTCCCCACCAATTTTTACCACCTACCGTAAAAAAAAAAACCGTTAAATTTAACAGTTTGAAAAAATATATTTTATTGTTTTATTGGGAATCATGAGAGGAGAGATATATAAATTTACCCAATTTTTTCATGTTCGATTTATGTATTGGTAGCATGTCTTCTTTAAATTTTTTCCCCCCTTCCAACTCTAATAAGAATCCCTACGTATTTGATTGTAGAATTTGTGTATTACTCTAAGATATGTGTATTGGATTTCTCGTGTGGTGTTGATTCGTTGTTTAATTAAACATGTTCAAACTCTCAACACTCACCTGATTATTTCGTGTTTGATGTATGTATTGTTAGCATATATTTTTTATTATTTTTATTTTTTCTTCAGCTCTAATTAAAATCCACGTATTTGAGGAATTAGTGTAATATATAATGATTCTTCATTACGTACTCTTAGAAATTTAGGACGACATCCATAATGGTACAAATTGAAGACTTGGAAAAATGACTTGATGACTTTTTAGACACGGTCCATATGCATAGCAGCATAGTTACGGAGTATAATTTACGATTTTGACTTTATGACACAGCCCATATGCATGGTTGTTAGGTTACGATTGTGAAATCTTGCAGATAAGACTTGACTTGAAGTTGACTTGCAAGTCTTCCCTCCGCCCCGCTAACCACGCCTGGACCTCGAATTTCATTTAACGTCTTTGTGTTTTAAACATTTCTGAATAATTTGTTCAAAGGACATGCCAAACAGAGCGGCCTTAAGCACATATCTTAATTTACGTTTGTTCATCCCAAAATTAAAGGGCATATAAAATGGAAGCAATGACATGAAGCAAATAGAAATAAATGCCATTTGTATAAATATGAATATTAAGGAACAAACCAATTAATCATACCAGCTTAATTACTTGAAAGTAGTCTACACCATGTAATCAACTTCAGATGTGATATTTGGTTAATTGCTTCTGCATTATCTAGCGTGAGATTTGCCTAATTTTGTGGGATGATTAGTACATATCAATTGTACGCGATAATTTTTATTAGGCAATTAAGTAGTATATAGGATTTTGTAAGGGTGGGTGTCAAATTAAATATGATTGAGAGTCTGATTAACCAAGGTTGAACAACTCAAGCTAAGGCTAGAATTTAAGGCTATCGAGGTTATCCTTGATTTTATTAAGGAAATAATTCCAACTTTTCATAGTTGTTACGCTTAAAGATAGAAGAGATAAACAAGCGGAACGAAGAAGCATCCATAGTCTTATAAGTTATTATACATAGTCATCGAATACAACAAACAAGGTACCATACCATACATTATCACATTCACAAGTGACAAGAAATCTTCACATCAAGAACCTCATGATCATCAAACTCGCCTTGCTCTCATTAGCTTTCTTATGCTGTCCTCGAAGCAGTAGTAGCAAGAAAGGGTGCACGCTTTAACAAGATAAAACCATTCATTCCACCAATGAGGATTAATCAACATAACTATCACAACCGCAAGAAACATAGTCACACCAGATCCCGCGAATGTGATATAAAAGGCTTCCATGTCAATCCAGCCACTGTCTTCATCTTGAGATTCACTTGTACTCGTAGAGGGCGTATCATCTGTAGTGCAGTTGATGAGTAAAGGAAGTCCACAAAGGGATGGATTGCCTTTGTAACCGGTGTCATCAAAGGTTAATGAGTGACCTTGAAATGGGATCCTTCCTGATAAGTTGTTGTAGCTGACATTAAAGACCTCAAGAGTATCCAAATTTGTGACTTCAGCTGGAATCCTTCCATTCAAGTGATTGTAGGATAAATCCAAACTCTCGATGTTCTTCAAGTTTGAAAAAGTTGATGGAATGACACCCCATAATTGGTTATGTGATAAATTCAATGCATGGATGTTGCTCAAATTGCCAAGCTCATGTGGTATGTGGCCTGTTAATTTGTTGCAAGACAAATCTATTCCAGACATGTGAAGAAGGATGCTACCTTCGTAATTGTAAGCCATGTTCTTTGTCACAAACTCTAGCTTGCTGTAAAAAGAATTGTGAGCTGACTTAAATTTCGTTGTAATCAAGTCTCCCACTATGCCATCATTTACTAACTCAAAGTCCATACCAATATAAGTATTAAGAGTTTCATAGCCGAACCCACTAGTAAATACTTGATATAAGCAAGTGGGAATAGGGCCATGTAAATTATTGGAGGAAAGATCCAACAAACTCAACTCAACTAAGCACAATTGAAAGGGTATTTGACCGATAAACTGATTATTTCTCAAGAATAGAGCTTGTAATCCAGTGAGATTACTGATTGCAGCAGGAATTCGACCTCTCAAGTCATTATTACTAAGATCCAAGAGTGTCAACCAAGAGAAACTGTTACAAAATGCATCTGTCACATGACCACTCAATTTATTATTGTTTAACTTGAGATTATGGATTTTGGAGCTGAAAAAAATTGGCAAAAGTCCATCCAGTCTGTTAAATGATGGTCCAAGACACTTAATCGGGAAGAATTGTATATGTCTTTAAGGATAGGACCTTCGAGTGAATTATTACTTAGATTGAGAAACTCTAAGCTTGGACCAAACTTGTTCTTTTTGAGGCCACTTGAATATTTATTACCTTGTAAATTTAAGATCCTCAAGGACAATAAGTCATTGAAAAACGGAAGTTCGCCTTCAAAAGCATTATATGATAGATCAAGAGATTTTAAGCTTTTGGTTAGGTGATGTATTTCTCCTGATAAAAAGTTGTTTGACAAATATAAACCTTTTAGAGAATGTAAATCAACAAGGCTTAAGGGAATGTTTCCCATGAATCTGTTGTACGACAAGTCCAATTCAACAAGATTGGGAAATACCGCGCTCATGTTTGCTGGAATATGTCCTTGTATCTTATTTTTGGCAACCCATACTCGGCTTATATAGGCATGCGCAATAGAAGGCAATTGGAGTGATCCAATGAAGGAGTTATTGCTAAGGAAAAGTGAATCCAACTTAAGGTTGTTCTCCAGAAGCCATGTCGGGAATTCCCCCTGGAGTAAATTGTCAGAAAGATCAATGAACCTCAACTCTCGTTGATGGCGAAGGAAGAAGGGGTATGTAGAGAGTGCACAATTTGACAGACTAAGTTCCTGAAGTTGCAGTCGAGGCAAAGGAGGTTGGGCATCGTGTTTGGAGACCTCATGGACAACTTGGTTGAAGTCTCCAAAAAAGCACTCTAACTTGGTGTGGTTTGCAAATGATTGGAATGAATCAGGAATTAGCAAATGGTTGTATGATAGTATGAGATATTTAAGAGAGAGGAGATGAACTAGAGGAGATGACCCAATATTTCCTATCAATTCATTACCGCTGAGATCCAATGTTTCCAAACTTGTCAAGTTTTGCAGACATGTCGGAATTTCCCCAGCAAGTTGATTATCACTGAGATCCAACTCTTGAAGTGAGGTTAGGCCACCATAAAATGAAGCTGACAATAAGATATATAAAATTTTATCATGGAAGTGAATACAATCTCTTTTACCAATAAGGAGTAATAAGTATAATACTTTTATGACATTCTATATTACAAGTATTATTTATGCATTAATTATGCAAGATGCGCTTAAAGGCAAAGGTATGCGATTTGGTGAAATGATTTATTTATTACCCGTTCGTGATTATTGAGATAGAATGATTAAAGGAAGAATTTAAGTCTTATAAGACGAGGTTAAGATTGTGGGGTGCTTTATGCACTCAAGGTGTTTATACACCGAGGTAGTTAAAGGAATCAATAATAAATATTGCTTGTCACTAATAAATCAAGAATTGAAATTGGAAACTTGCTTTACTTGATTGAATTGATATTGGATTGATTGTATTGTTTTGTATACGAGTCATCACTAGGTCTAAACTTGTAAATCATGTAAAGTGCAAGATGGATGAGCAATAAAGCTCTGGATTTGTGCACATCTGGAGTAATGACAATTAGGGATTGGGGTACACGAGGTATTAGCCGTGCACTTTTCTAGAGGACGTATGATCTACAAGTCTCTTATTTCAATTTTTTTTTAAACACTTTGGAGTTAGATAAGATCTCATACTAGCTACGGTCACGGAGTCGCCCCCGTGGTCGTTGGATGTTTTATTTGATGTTTTCCAAAGGAGGCATAGGGTTTTTCTTTTATTGATGCACTACTAAAATTCGGTCTAATTGCAACCAGTTTTTTACGACCGTCATAAAAACGGTCGCAAAAGTTGGAATCTGCGACAGTTTTTTAAATGGTCATGATATTGCGACCGTTTTATAAGCGGTCGTAGAATTGCGACCATTTTTGGTCCAAAAAACGGTCGCAAGAATAATTGAACAATTTTCTTTTAAAAAAATACATGTTTAAAATAATTGTAAAATTATTTATCCTATTACCATTGTTCGCAAATTGCACAAAATTACGATCGTTTGTAAAACGGTCGCAATTTTGCGACCGTTATTGACGGTCGTAATAATATTATTTTTATAAATATAAAAAAGGGTATATAAGGGTGCTCAAACCCTAATTGCACAAGTCGCCGCTTTTCCTCCTTTCTCTCTTTTTCTCACGTTCCCTCTTCTTTTTTCTCTCTCTTCTCTTTCTTCCTTCCTTTGTTCTCTGAACTTCTCTTTCTCTCTTCCTCTCTTTTCTCTTTCCTCCTCGCTTTACCCTCTGAACACCGCGCTCCAGCCGCTCTTTCTCTCTTTTCTCTTTGATTTCCTCACCCCTTTACTCTCACCATGCTCGCCTTCAATTCTTCACCAATGCGCGCTCGACTTATCTAATTTTGGTGTTCATGGTTGAATTCAACCATGAAAATTTGACCATAGAAACCCTAAGATGAAGAAATATTAAGAAAGGTATGTTGATTTTCTGAAATGGTGTTTGTTTTTCACATATTTTCGATTTTTGTGGTTTACTTTCGTTTTTTGTTCGAATTTTTATTGATTTTATTCGAATAGTAGTTCGAATTGGGTTCGAAATTGTGTGATTGTTGTTGGAATTTTTGTGGGTTTTTTGTAGGTTTTATTTTTGTGAGTTGAATTTTTGTGTGATTGTGTGTTCGAATTTTTTTGTTGATTTTTTATTTAATTTTTGTTCTTTTTTGGTTTAATTTTTGTGCGTATTATTTGTGGGTTAAATTGTTTTGATAAATTTATGTTTTTTTTCGATTTTTGGTTTGATTTTCGTATTTTTGTTCGAAATTGTGGGTTGTTTTTGTTGGTTTAATCGGTTGTTTGGTTAAATTTCTGGTTTAATTTTTTTTTTATGTTTTTCTGGGTTAAGGGTGGGTGGGTGGTGGTGGGTATTGGCGGTTGAAGGTGGGCGAAGGTGATGGTGGGTAGAGGGCGACGGTGGCGGCTAGTGGTTGTTTAGGGTGGGCAGTGGTAATGGTTTGGGTGGGTGGTGGGTCTTTTTCTGTTTTTTTTTGTTTTTTTAAAAACTTTTAGCGACCACTTATGACCGTTCTATAAAGCGGTCGCAATTAGTAATATTTGCGACCGTTTTCTAAATGGTCTAGAAAATAGTAAAAACGGTCGTAAAAAATCTGCGACCATCAAAACGGTCGCAATATTGTTTTTTTGCGACCAAGAGAATAACGCACACCATGTTACGATCGTTGACGGTCGCAATTATGTTTTGTGACCGGTTTTGCTATTTTCTGCGACCATTTAAGGCGGTCGCAATTTGGCCGAATTTTAGTAGTGATGTTCCAAACGGAGTGGGATGGACAACCTTGTCTATTGCTTAATCCAATGAATAAAATAAAATGATTTAACTACTATTAATTAGTGAAGTCTTAGTAAGACTGACAGTTGAGTCGTGTGTTGAGTCTATAACTTAATTAAACGTGATGATTTATTATTAGTAGCATGAAATTAGTTATGATTTTGATTGTAAAAGTTATGATATTTTCTCTAAATCTATGGTTTACAGATCTTTATTATTGTAGATGCCGTATGGCTATTATTTAATGATATTATTACTTCCCGTTCAAAAAAAAAAGTATAATACTTTTATTATTTGTCCAAAAAAAAAATAAAATAAGTATAGTACTCTTATGTAATAATGTCTTTGAACAAAATACTCCCTTTGTATTTTACTACTTGCTCCAATTCTGCATACATGAAGTCTATAGGTAGTGGGGTTGGTGGAATAATAAAGTATGATGGTTGTGAGGAGAGAAAATCTAGAAATACTCATATTAAATTGTGATAGTTAGGAGTCCACTAGAAGAGAAAAAATTATTAAAATAGTGTGACAAGTTTTTTTAAAAAGGAAATTGAGCAGATAATAAAATACGACTGTAAAAGAAAACTGAGCTGATAATAAAATACGGAGGGAGTACTTGTTTTATGCATGTTAGCATGTAAACAAAATACGTAGTACACGTGTTGGTATATTAATAATCTTGTACTCATCAATATAATTTAAGCTTTCTAATATTCTTTTTCTCATAACTCTATCAAACTATGCCTAATTTATATGGATTTGTAGTTCATCGTGAAATCTATTAGTTGTTCTTTTGTTTGCTAGTTTCATTTTGTAGTTTAAGTTTAAAACTCATTATTTATGTTTGGTATTTGTTTGAGATTAATCAGATTATTATCAAGTAACAAGTAATGTACCAAGTAATGAATAAACTTAAAAAGAGTTGAGGTCACTATACCATTATAGTTGCTCAGTCCAATGATATTATTTTCCCTTAAATCCAGCACTTCCAAATTCCTTAGTTGATGCAAAGCTGTTATGCAAATCTTATATCAGTTATTAATTGTTTTATAAGAACACAGGTGATTAGCTACTTGCATGCTTACCGTTTATTGGAACATTTCCTCTCAGTTGGCTGTCTCTCAAATTCAGAGTATGAAGTGATGGGAACCCACTTAGTTGGCTAATGATGATATTATCCAACTTATTATATGACAAATCCAGTACCTTAAGGCTTGATGACAAGTTTGTAGAACCTGTATGTTATTATATCATTGTGAGTATATAGTATATAGTTATATTCGACCAAATGCACGAATAATACCAAAAGTGTGTTACCATACCATTACAATTAGTGATGCCAGTGATCGAATTATCAGATAAATATAGCTCTTTCAAATTCTTTAGTTGATGCAAAGCTGTCACACACACACACACACACACACACACACACACATATATATATATATATATATATATATATATATATATATATATATATATATATATATATATAAAATCATATAAGTACATAAATTATTACTCATAAATTTACAACTAGCTGAAAAACTAGTTCCGTGCTTACCTTTTAATGGAACAATTCCTTCTAATTGGTTGTGTTCTAAATTTAGAGTGTGGAGTGATTGGAATCCAGATAGTTGGCTAATGATGTTGTTATCCAAAAAATTCCATGATAGATCCAATACCTTAAGACTTGATGAAAACTTTGTAGAACCTATATATTCTTACATCAAAATTAGTGTATCATTGTAGTTACAACCGATCAGATCAAATACTTGTATAATGCAGTAGTAATGGCCGGTGAAATAATTAAATCTACCTCTTTTCAGACAGTGAAAACAAACATTACTCCTTTCGTTCCATAATGATGTTCTTGTTTGGAATTTTTGACTTTTTTAAGAAAGAGTGAATCTTCTAAATTTCTCTTAATCTATAAGAATAAATATAGTCAAGTGGGATCTAGTTTGATTCGTCTTGGTGAGTAGATTATTAATATCTAACTTTTATAATTTTTGCTATGTGAAATTAAAGATATTTGCAGTCAAAGTTGGATAAAAATTTACATCGATTTACGAAACAGGAACATCATCCTGGAACGGAGGGAGTACAAATTTATAGAATTTTTAATCTTTGGTCAACTATACCAAGCAAGAAATTATTACTTTTGCGGCATTTTGGTGTCAAAAAAGGTTTCAATGCTATACGGTTTACATAACAATAGCTAATGTAAATTGCCTTACTATTATTAGCACTTTAAAAAATAACATACCGTTATAATTTCGGAAGCCAGTAATTACATTATGTACCAAACTCAACTCTTCCAAATTTTGACTAATGACCTCAACATCTGCTTCATCGATCTCAGTATGTAAATAAATAAAATTATATATTATAGCTCCAAATTTACAGATTTTTAGAAATTGATAGACATACAAAGTGGTTTCAATCTTACCATGAAGTGGTAATCTCTCCAAAATGTTGTCCCTTAAAAATAGATATTTGAGTGACGAAAATTGTGATAAGCTACTCGCATCAAAATTATTGCCTTGTAAATTAAGCAACTCAAGACTTTTAAGGCTAGATGACAATTTTGGTGCACCTATTTCAAATAGAAACAAAATCAGCATTGCAATTTAGTCAAGAAGCTAGTCATCTACAATACATAATGATAATATATAAATAGTGTTGAAGTCTAATGCATTACCTTTATCCTCATCCCAACTTATACTGCCCATGAAAGTGAGATTAAGCTCACGAAGTTTCTCAAAAGGATACAATACAGAGGCATTAAAATAATCAAGTGAGTTAGAACCCGATAGAGAAAGAGAAACTACTCGAGAATTGAGTCCACACGCAACACCTTCCCAATCATCACAACAATCGCTTGTTTTATCTTCCTTCCAGGATTCCAAGTAGGCTAACCATTCTGATTGAAAATTTAAGGGAAGTTGGTCGCCCACGTTTTTTTTAAGCTGTAAAAGAGCAGCTTTTTCTTGCTCCAAACACCCATTTACTTCAACCCAAATACCCAATACCACCATCATCCATAACCACTTAGCTACACCTTCCTTTTTTTTTTTTTTTTTTTTTTTTTTTGCTAACTTTATTATAAAATAAAATAAAAAATTTTAGATTTTGTATTCAGTATGCTTTTATTTTTAGTGCTATGAGAGCCTTAGTTAACCTTTTTTTTTATAAGAACAAAAAAAAATTTGTATACACTCAATCAAATTCATATGAAATTCGAAATTCCCTATGCCATTTTTATACACATGGTTCCATTAAACTAGCCAAAGACTTTGATTTTTCAATCAACTGTGACAGTGTAAACTTGTACACTTGTACACTGATACATAGTTAATTAGTTACATACCAAGAGATTAATACATCAATCGAATTGTATTTCCCATTTTCCCCACCCAAGTAAACCAAAAATATATGACCGTTGACTGACAAGGACAGTAAGATAATTGGTACATCTGATGTGTAGGTGAGCGGTTGTAGCATTTGTGTATTATTCTAAAGGATATTGCTAATAAACGCTCATGAGACATTGTATAACCCTTTGAAATATTTTTTAATATATTATTAATTTGGAAATGTATGTCAAAATCACGTGTTGATCGATATAATTAATGTTTATTTCAAGTTAATATTTCTACTTTTATCATATTATCCAACGCCGCCCCAAGGGCATTCGTCAGGGGCGGAGCCAGGGGGGCTGGTGGAAGCCTGGCCCCCCGTGGGCCAATAGGTGATATGTGTATTTTGTAGTCTGGCCCCGATAAGAAACTAATAAATAGTAACTATTTTGCTAATATAATAGGTTGCCAATGGTAGTTCAGTTGGTAGTTTGAGTTTTGCATGGTCAGAGAGGTCTAAAGATCAACTCCCCACTTAAGCGCTTTTGTCTTTTTTTTTTTTTTTTTAAGTAATGTTGATTTGCCTTTTAATTGATCAACTCCCCACTTAAGCGCTTTTGTCCTTTTTTTTAAAAAAAAAAAAGTAATGCTGATTTGCCTTTTAATTAAATGTACACTCACCCGATTTTTTTGTGTTTAATTTATGTATTGTTAGCATGTCTTTTTTTTTTCTTCCATCTCTAATTAAAATTCAAGCATTTGAGGAATTATGTCTTCTTAATTATAAATTATATAGCTAAAATTTATTCATTAAATTGAGGAGATTAAATAAGTGCAGTATTATTATTTATTAATATATAATGATAATTAGTTACTCTGAGAAATTTAGAACTACGCATCCATAATGGTACAAATTGAAGACTTTGGAAAATGACTTGATGACTTCTAACTTCTAAGTCACGGGCCGTATGCATATATCATACGTAGTATATGGTTATTATTTACGATTGTGAAACCTTGGAGATAACACTTGACTTGCAAGTCTTCCCTCCGCCCCGCTAACCACGCTACAAAATTGCTGGTCCTGATCGAAGTTCATTTAACGTCTTATGATAATTGAACCAAATTATAGTATTACTTTGTATTTAAGCCTGTCAGAATAATTTGTTTAAAGGACATGCCAAACAGAGCCTTAAGCACATATCTTAATTTACATTTGTATATATATGAATAATAAGAACGAACCAATCATACAAGCTTAATTAATTGAGAGTCTACCATGTGATCAACTTCAGATGTGATATTTACTTCATTCTACTTTATCTAGAATGAGATTTGCCTAATTTTTGTGTGATGATAATTAGTACGTATCAATAATTGTACGCGAAAGATTTCATTAGGCAAGTAGTTACATTTGTATAGGTTTTTGTAAGGGTGGATGGGTGATCCAATATGCATGCATGCACGCATCTTGCGCTATTTAACTAAGGGCATGTTCTCATTGACTGAACTGAACTGAGCTGAGCTGAACTGAATTGAACTGAACTGAACTGAACTGAAATGAATATTTTATAAGAGAAGGAAATTAGGAGCTGAACTGAACTGAACTGAACTGAATTTCAACGTAAGAGAACAGGCCCTAAGTAAGCATTTGATTGAGAGTTTGTTTCGCTAAGTTCGGACAACTCAAGCTAAGGTCAGAAATTAAGGCTATCGAGGTCATGAGAACCAACTTAGAATATGAATTGACAAGTGAATGAAGGTTACACTGTATGTCATCAATTAAAGATTGGTAAAAGAGAGAAGAGATAAGCCTCTAGGCAAGTTGGACTACTTTTAGTTCTTGTAACTTGATTTTATTTAGGAAATAATACCAACTTTTCATAGTTAATTGCTAATAGAGAGAAGAGATTAACAAGCGGAAGAAGCATCCATAGTCTTATAAGTTATTATACATAGTCATCCAATTCATACAAGCAAGGTACCATACATTATCACATTGTACAAGTGACGATGAAACCTTCACATCAACAACCTCATTAAACACACCCTTGCTCTACTTAGCTTTCTTATACTGTCCTCGAAGAAGTAGTAGCAGACTAGCAGGAAAGGATGCACGCTTTAACTAGATAAAACCATGCATTCCTCTTGTAACCATAGATTAATTATCACAACCGCGAGTAACATAGTTACATCAGATGCTAAAAAGGTGACATAAAAGGTTCCCATGTTGATCCAATCACTGCCTTCTTCATCTTGGGATTCATCTCTTGTACTCGTGGAGTGCGACTCACCAGTAATTAAGGGTCACACACTGAAGTAAAATATATAATTTTTTTTTATTGTTAGATGGTTTCAATTAAACTTGTTCAACGGGGCGGGCCGGGCCGGACAGGGCTTTATCTAAAATGGGCCGGGCCATCAAAGGGGGGTGACAATGATGTGAACTTAATAATCCTTTTATGAAGTTTCCAATCATGATCAATAAAATGGGCCGTTATGCAAATGTAATGTTGCCAAGTATGTGATGATTTCCAATTATCAGTTGTCAAACATATTCGTCCGGGTGCATTCCTCAAAATTTTTTTAATTTTCTCTCTATAAGAGGCATACAAAGAAAAAAGGTCTCTAGTTAAAGTTGCTCGACTAAATGGTTTAAATTTAGAATTAGCCTTTAACATCATCCGCCTAAAACCTTTTTCTTCTACGGTCGAAAAAGAATGAGAACCTTCAACAACATATAATAAAATCTCTTTTCTTAATTCACTCATATCAAAAACAAATTCTTCCTCATCCTCAACCGCCTCACCGAGTGGAAGCCCCTTAGTTCGTTTTTTACACACATCAAGCAAATGACGTATTAAATGAGATGTGCCACTTTTATTGTGGGCAATTAACTCCACTTTACAATGCTTACAAATAGCGATTCGCTCACCTTGTGCATTCGTTCCTTCCGTCATTTCTCGCCAAACTTTAGATTTCCTACTCCTTTTACGCTTACGGGCGGCATTAGATTCATCAACCTCATCATCTACCGGCATTGACATTGTAGTTGCTTCACTTTCCATGGTTAAAAAAACTGCAAAAGTAGGTAAAAGTTTGATGTTATTCATCCAAAATGAGTATTTGCATTGTTTAAAAATATCTAGCTCACTATTTCCAGCCAATAAAATGATCAAAAAATATTTTAAAACTCATTATTTTAAAACTCATTATTTTAAAAATATTATAAAACTCATTATTTTCTGCCAAAGATTGACCAAGTGGTGGCCATTGTCCCCCTGTCAAGTTGTTTCCAACATTATAAAGCCCAATATCATCCAAAATCCAACATTATAAAACCCAGAAATTTCCCACAAAAAAAAAAAAACAACAAAAATGCTAATAACAACAAAGGAAAGATTGAAACTTTATGGTAAAAGACAGAAGGTTTGTTCGACATGGTCAAACAAGGTCAACAATCAAAATTTCTGCAAATCAAAGAAAGATAATACTTCAATTTCATGAGATTCAATCAATACAACTCATATCATCATCAAAAACCTAATAAAATTTCAAAGACTAACAAAGAGCATAAAATCGAAGGAATTACAAACCAATCAACATCAATAACAAGACATTTTAGGCATCAATTGCAATTTTATTAAATCAATCGAATCGAAATTTTAAAATTTAAAAAAAAAAATTGCGCAATGTAGATTAAACTGATAAAAATTGAAGAATTGTGGAGAGATAAACCTGGGATAATTGCTCAGATTAGAGTGGAATTTTGTTGGAATTCGTGAGTAAAATTTAGTATGAAGTGTTATGCTCGAATTTTAGGGTTTATAATTTGGGTATATTTTGGGGATTTATATTTCAGTGAGGAGAGAGAATTAGAAGATAGAGAATCAGAAAATCAACATGACTGAAAGTATATTGAGGATTAAAAGCCTATAAGGCTGACCCTTTTAGGGCCCTTGTTAAAACCTTACCCAACCTTTAAAAGTCCATTACTTGATGCCCCTTTAATAGTCCAGCCCGTTTATTTAATGGACGGGCTCAGCCCTTTTAATTTAGGGTTGGGTCAGGGCTTTTAGTGGGGGCCCGTCCATGTGTACAGGTCTAGTTTCAATCAATGTGACAAGTTCGTTCTATTTCAACCCATTTGAACCCTTTTTTTTTTTTTTTTTTTTTAAAGAAATTTAGGTTTTGTATCAAAAATTTGGAGTATGAATTATGAAATCCTAAATCACTTTTTTTTTTTAAAAAAAAAAAAAAAAACAAGGCTAATTTCAGTTGGGTGCTTTAAATTCTTGTGAGTATACAAATTGGGCTGACTTGTGAGTACGGGATTCTTCTTCTTGAGGTTAAGGGTTAATTTGGTTTCTTATGGCCCAAAGACGAAGGTTAATTTTCTTTTCATTGTATTAAGTTATTGCTCGCTCGATGTATTACCGTCAATCCAAGCATGCCCTATGTTACTTATCCTGCTGAATTGATAAGCTGTTGCTCAGACGCTGCTATTAAATCTTTGACATATCCATTATGGTCCTGAAATAGATGAATAATATACACATGGTTCTCATAGCTTTGGAACAATATATGAATTATATCCTTGTGTAACATTTCTTCAACCCATGACTAATTTGAAGCTAGTGGAATGTTTAGATTTAGAGTTGCTAAGCCTTGTATCTGAAAAATTTATATTAGTCGTTTGAAATATGATTATCATAATGTTTTAAAGATTGTCAACCCTTGACTTTATTATTTTGTCAAGTTTAACCATTGAGTTTAGGGTGAATTTATCTTTTCTTTAGCTGATCACAAGCCATCACCAGACTCGCGAAGCTGAATCTCTGAAAAATAAAGGAACAAGGCAACATACGCGTTGGGGTTTGATTGCCCTTTATTGTGTTAAGATCGAATATGGCCGCAATCTAGGTTCAAGACTCTAAAACATGGCTTTCACCTATTTATGAATATCTTGGAAAATGAATAGTATGTCCAAAATTTTAAAAATTAAACTATATTCTATACTATACCATGTGTCACGTATTTCTAGCTTGAGAGAAACTCAGCCAAAAACGTTAACTTCAAACAATTGATAAACTATATCTTATGCTATACGTGGCATGTGAATTGCGACATATTTGATAAAGTCAGACAATTATTGAAATAGATTGATGATTTATTAGGACAACATAGCTTCCAAATAATCTGGACATACTTTTTTAAATAACTTTGGACATACTTCAACATTTGCGAGTACTTAATTGGAAATACTCCGTAACATATATTCTGGCAACAAAATTTTAACGACTAAACTTGCTTAAAAATTGCGTATTAAGTTTTTATATGCTTAGACTTCGAAATAATTTATAATAAATGGTATGATATTGTATGACTAAAAAATATAGCAACACCTTTTACTTTAGCACGACTAATAATAAAGTATGATCTATATTATGCTCAAATAACTGTAAAAAATTAATGCTCAATTTTGTATAGATAAAGAGTTCTATTACTCGTAGTATTTTCTTCATTTTTAAAAGTTTCTCATTTTAGTTTCTCATTTTTACTATACATGTTTGCATGAGTAAATTTTTGTTATTTTAATCGCATGAAGAGAAATATTATATATATATATATATATATATATATATATATATATATATATATATATAATATGACTGTATTAATATACTACCTCCGTTTTTTATTAGTTGACACGTTTTGACTTTAATACTATTCACACACTCTCTTTTGACCATGTTTTGTGATTTATATGTGATGAAAAATATAATCATGTGAGATCTTGTTAGATTCGTCACGGTATATATAATCAAAATATCAACTTTTTATAATTTTTATTTATCGATAATTTAAAATATCAACGGTTGAAATCATGTATTGACAAATATGACTAAAGAAACGTGTCAACTTAAAAGAACGGAGGAAGTATTGATTTTTAGCCTCCTCTAACCTTAAAATCCTGATGCCGGCATTGATGTATTATATTGCATGATTGTGGGGGGTGAAGTTAACAAGCATTCTAGGGTTCGAAATTGGGAGACAAGTGGGAGATAATCAAAGATTTATATTGGTAATGTAATCTTATACTGTGATATATATATGAAAAAGCTTGTCCATTGCTTTATGCTGGTAATAATCAATTCAATAATGATCGCAACTTGATTCTAATGAAATTAATATAATATTTTTTTGCAACTAATCATTCTTAAGTTAGAAAGTTAGAATAAATCACTTCTCCAAGGGGTTAACAACGCTACAGTTGGACTTTATTTTATGTTTTTGTTTAAACTAGAACATATCCGTGCTAATGCACGGGATATATTAAACGTGAAAGAAAATTATACAAAGTGAAATATTAGTAATTACTGGAGTCCCTTTAAAAAATAATTAGTAGCTGGGATGATTATTTATTGGTGTAAAAAAAATTAGTGAAATGGGTAGTTATAGGTGTTTTTTTTTACAAAAAATAAATAAATAAAATGAAATGCATAAAATTTGAGTATTGGGGATTTGGAAGATTGTGGTGAAGTGTTGCAAAATTAACTCCACAATTATATAAAAGATTTACACGATGGTTGTATTTTGATTAAGGATTAATTTATATATTTTTTATTTATTTTTTTATTTATTTATTTTTTTTGTGAAAACCTACCTAATAAAACCTAGATTTTGTGAGAAACTACCTAATTAAAAAATATTGTAAAAAACTAATAAAAGGTAAAAATATTGTAAAATACTACATGTGGTCGGATTTCCACCGTTGACTTACCTCAAAACACCATTGGGACTATCATCTTGTAACCCTAAACTACCCCACTAACTTGGAATATCCTTAAACCACCTCGAAAATAATCTTACCAGGCCACCTTGAAAACCAACCCTTGTGGTGGTTTCAAGGGTGTTTAGAGGTGGGTCAATGCTAGCAAGATTTTTGTCAATAAAGGTATCCGACCATAGATAATATTAATTACAATATTTTACTTTTTATTAAGTAGTTTCTTATGACATTTTTATTTTTTTTTTGGAAAGAAGTCCCAA
This sequence comes from Chenopodium album, assembly GCF_948465745.1. Lineage (NCBI taxonomy): Eukaryota > Viridiplantae > Streptophyta > Magnoliopsida > Caryophyllales > Amaranthaceae > Chenopodium > Chenopodium album. The sequence continues at coordinate 476,004 of NC_137847.1, read as the reverse complement.
AGGACATTAAATTTCATTAAATAAAGCCATACGGCATCTACAATTGACAATTAACGATAATGAAAACGGATTTAACAAAATCAAACAAGAATTAATCGTCGAAGGTGCTAAGAATCCAAGTACATAGATATAACACTTCGGCACATTCTCGATTCGTTGTCTTATACAACTTTTTGAGTGGATCCGTCGCTGCTTCATAGTTTTGTGAGGAAGAAAATTCTTGTGTTGAATTCGTAACCCGAATCCGAGCCATAATCAATTGAAGCCCCACACAACTAGAGACTTTATTAAGCGCAAATAAAAACAATCTTGTCTTTCGAACGAGTTCGAAAAACCTTGTCTTTCAAAAGAGATCGAAAAAATCTTGTCTTTCAAAGGAGATAAACCCTTTCTTTCGAGGGAGACATTATTATAATCTAAAAAACAAAGAAAACGTAAAAGAAATAAATATTCGGGTTTTCTACCGGTGAAATCCGATGAAAGCCCCTTCAAAGTTAACAAGCTAAAGTTTAGAAGAGAGAACAGAGAGAGGAGGCTAGGTTTTTTTATTTTTTCTTATGACATTTTTTTATTAGATAGTTTCTCACAAAATTTAGGTTTCGTGAGATAGTTTTTCAAAAAAATAATCCTTTGATTTATAGTTTATACAACATCACTTTGTAGTTGATTTGAATATTTTAACACTCTTTTTTTCCCATATATAATATGTTCGTATTTTGTATCAAGTGACTCTCAAACCTTTAAGCTTTGTTATGATGGTGTCCAAAGGCAAAATATATTGTTAGCATAGTACATCGTCTAATTTTAGCGTAAATGATCATGTATACCCATTGTTGCATTTGCATCTCATTGCAAAAAAATAAAAAAAAATAAAAAAAAAAAAAAAAAAAAAAAAAAGTTTATTCAATTATTTATACATGGTACATCAATTTTATTTACATTTCTTATTAAATGTAACTTCAATTGAGATAATGAACTTCATAATAGCCCAAGCATCAATTGGCCCCAGTCAATTTGACGAACTTATACAAGTACTAGTAGGCGTAGTAGCCAACTAGCCGTTAGGCCCGTTACATGCAACATGCTTGAATGTATGAGAGAGTGGTCTACCACATTTTGCATTACAATATTATGTTATTACGTTCTGCCTTTTTGACTCTTTAATCTTTATATTGTGGGAATATCTCAGTTTTTTTATATAGATAAAATTAAATAAAAAGAAAGTGACAGAAAGATATTCTACCAAAAAAAAAAAAAAAAAAAAAGCAGTAGGAAAAGGTGGAGAGCTCATGAAATGATCATACAATAACAATAATTTTGATGGCTTGATTTAAATACTCGTATAAAGAAGTAAAAGAACCAGAATTCGAATTTAAGAAAGAAAAAAAAAACGTGGCAGAATCTGTGCTCAACAAATGACCATCAAACAGCATAACACGTTTCTAAGTAGTTTATTCGGTCATAATTCAGTGATTAATTAAGAGAAAGACCCTGGTTTGAAGTTAATTATATACTCCGTAATATATTACGCCTAATTGACAATCTTATTCTATACAAAAATTATATTATCTCTCCATAACCATGTGATAGCTCTGATGAGCTTCTTGTTTGGTTCTATTCCTATTTCAAAAAAAAAAAAAAAAAAAAAAAAAAAAAAAAAAAATTATTCCCTTACATGAATACCACCTACTTATTTAATTCATAGAAAATTTTATGAAGTTGAATTTGGATGGATACTTAAATTATTATATACATCACAGATTTATCAGATTATATTCGTATAGTGAAAACATCTAATACACAAGGTTATCCCGACTTTCAAATACAATGAGATTTTGAAAAAAATCTTCACTAATTGTACGTACTTTGATCTGGATTAAAGTGTATATTATTATTAGTTCAAATTACTACATTACTATTTACTTAATAATTGAACTAACGAAAAGAAGTGATGAGAATTTTTTTTAATTTGAACATAGGGTGTTTTATATAACTTGAAAGATAGATGAATACCAATTACTTAGAACATAAAATCACTCTTTGGTTAAGTAATAAAACTAGGTTTTTATTTTTTTTTCTTTTTTTTTTTAAGAGAAGAGTAACAAAACTAGTTAACTAATTCTTACACAAGTATAAATGTTGAAGTTAAAGCAACTCTAAAGTAACCTTGGCTTACGGATATAATAATAGTGCAATTTGGGAGCCTTTTTTTAACCATTATTAGTACCTACTTGCATAAAATTAAAAGTGACATCTCTAAATATGAGAATATTTCTACAAATACTTATGTTTTTACCTATATTTCTTTGACTTTAGAGGTTCGACAGCAAGGAGGTTTCTCTAATTATTGGCATCAACTACTTATTATTGAATATTTGTATATGAGTACCAACTTTACCTAATGAATTTTAAAATGTTCAACTTTTATGATAATTTGGTTACTTTGAAGAAGCAATTTTTTGTAATTCATCGTGCATGCAAATATTGCTCTGATATATGAAGTATTAGTACCATGTGGAATTGTGGATGTTATACCACCAAAATAGTATTTCAGTGAATAATTTCTTTTTTAACTTATAATCTACATACATTATTTAATACTATGGTCTATGGATAGTAGTTTATTAAAAGTAAAAAAAAAAAGTCACATTAAGGCCATTTTATATACATTCTCCTTAGATCCTCTCTAATAATGAGACTTGAGTGAGATTTTTTAAGAGAGAGGGAGTATTTTTTGCAAAGGATACCAATAAGTTAGTATCTAAACTTAGCAACTCCAAAAAAAAGTTGCTAAGTTTAGATACTCAACTTTGAGTCTCATTTGACAAAAAGTGTGGGCCCTTAATTAATATTATAATATATTTTGTAATTTAAAGTTTTAATTTTATTTTTTTTCTAAAAAAAACTTAAAATATGATTTGGTGGACCATAAATTGAAAGTGACATTAGTATACTTAAGAAAGTTTCACCATTGAGAAATTAGACTTCACATGAGTTGCTAAATTGAGAAGTGGATTGGGTAAATAACTCATTTTGTATATATATATATATATATATATATATATATATATATATATATATATATATATATATATATATATATATATATATATATATATATATATATATATATATATATATATATATATATATATATATATATGCATTCTCCTTAACTATACTCATCATTTTAGGAAAATTAATTCTTTGATAAGATAATTTAGAAAATTGAATAGAACACACCATCTAATTAGAATCAACTCAAATACATCAAATGTTAAAATGATGAGAAATTAATTGGAAGAGCTACAACAAATCAATATAGATATGAGAAATATTAGCAATAATAAGATGCACTATACCAAAATATATCCAGTTAGCTTTTCTAGAGATATAGCAAATCTACCAGGTATTTAAAGCTTTGTAGATATACTACCTCCGTTAACTTTTAATTGCAACTTTGCGTAATTATTATTTGTGAGATATAAAATATTATAAAGTTATAACATAGGAAATAGTATATTTAGTCTACTTTATCAAAGAATCAATTTAGCTCTTTTCTCATAATTATTTAACTTGATATCATCATGTTTTTTTTTTCCATCATCGTGATATTATTTTATACTCTTTCTTCAAGTGATTGCCCAAAGTAAAATTAAAAAAAAAAAAAAATCTCCCACAAAGCAACATGGAAACGCGTCTAAGAAAATAAAATCAAGACAGATATTAACTACCAATATACTATGCAAAATACCCATTTCTTTTCTTTTCCAAAAGCACCAAAAAAAACAAAACAAAAAAATGAAAACATAAAACACCAATTAACTACCCACAACATAGCACATAGCCACATACATTGCCAGTTTCCTCATTTCTTGTTCGTGTTCTTCTCTTTCTCTCTCCTCCCCTGTTTCTCTGTTCTCTCTCTCTAAGAAAACAAACAAAAAAAAAGAAAAAAAAATTCAAAGCTTTCTAAATAATGTCATATGTAAACAGATCAACTCTCATATTCTTCACCCTTTTATTCTTTTTCTTCACATTTTCCAATGCATTTCAAGATTTGGGTTCTTCTTCTTCCTTTCAAGGTTTGCACACTTTCACTCTTTCTTTCACTTTTCTCTCTCAAAAATTTGAAATTTGGAAGATTTTCACTTCTATTTTTTGTATATCATGCAATTTTCAATCTTTTTTTTTATGATTTGGGTATTTAATTAAATTAAATTTAATGCATACAGGGGTAATTAATAATAGGAGGTCCGTTGCTGAAAGTACAACAGAAGGAAATTCTTCATTGAAATTGGCTGCTCACAACACTTACAGAAGGGACCCACTTAATCATTTTCATCGCTACACTGGTGGTTGGAATATCACCGATAAACATTACTGGGCTGTTAGTATTTCTTTCTTTCTTTCTTTTTAATTTTTATATTTAATTTTTTGTTTTTTTCCTACCCATTTCATGTTTCTTGAATGATTATTTTCTGGGTCACTGGGTTTAAATATTATAGGGATTGGTGTATTTTTGGATTATAAAGTTGTAATTTTTTTTAATTTTATGAGATTTTGGTGTTGCATGATTTTAATTTAGGTTATTTTAGCTGTAGAATTTCCTGATGGAGTATAATCATCTGTTTTCTTGAAATTGTCTAGGTTGTTTGTTGAGTCTTTATGAAATTTACCAATTTTTTTGGGACTAATTTTGATTATTTGCAGTTTAAAATAATGGGTATAAGATTAAATTTCAATTTTTTTAATAGAAATTGTGAAGTTGATATATTTGTTGCCTGCACGTTTTCTTGTATGGTTATTGAATTTGAATATTGGCTTGTTGGTGGAGTGAATTGTGTTATTTAGTAGTTTACTAATTCGTCCGAAGATTTGGATTATGGATTTCAGCTTCATTGTGAAGTTTTGTTTATGGTTTCCTTATTGAAATTTCAGGATTAAGTGTAATGTGGTTTGCTGCTTGTTTTCATATTACTATTTTGCTTCAATGTGTCTTGATTTTTAATTTCTTGCACAATGTATTGTATCCTTATGTTTTGTGAGGCCTTAATTTTGTTATGATTCTTGTATTCATTGATGTCCAGTTTTTCTACATGTTGAGTGCTATTTAATTGCAATTTTGATGGGTTCTCTATGTCGTTCCACTGCTGACATTTTTGTGTTACAATGCAGTCTGTGGCTTTCACAGCAGTCCCATTCTTCGTTGTTGCTCTAGTGTGGTTTTTGATTTTTGGGTTAAGTTTGATATGCACCTGCCTATACTTCTGCTGTTGTCGAAAAGCTCCATATGGGTATTCTCGAGTCTGTTATGCACTTTCGCTCATTTGCCTGGTACTTTTTACCATTGCTGCTATGTAAGTATTCCAAGTAACCCTTTTCTTTATTTTCTTGTCTCTAAGTATCAACTCTAATTGGGAAAAAATATAACATAGTTGTAATGTACTCTGTACAAAGGTTAGAATTCTTTGTTCTGACAAAACATGTTGATACAATCGAAAGTGTTTATTGTCTCAAAAGCTGTTTGTTTTAGCTAGTTAGGTTGCGATGATTGTTAACCATGGAAATTTTGTATCAAACAAATAAAAGCACAGATTGTTTTGGTTGATCTTAATTCTAGAGCTTTGCTATGAATGTCAATGAAGTCAAAATTATAAAGTTTGTGCTTATTGGTAGAATCTCAATTTTTTTTTTTTTTTTTTTTTATGTTTTTTGAGATAGAAGTTTTGAGTATCTGGGGATTTTACTCTTGCCACTATTTTTCAACAACTGGACACCTACATGTCTATAACGGCCACTATATCTGATGGCCAAACACCTACAATGGTCACATGTGCTATGAATTGTGAAGTGCCTTTTTCCCCTCGTTGCCAAGTAGAAAAAAAATGTTATGTTTGCCCTTGTCTTTCTTCCTTCATAAAACTAATTTACAAATCTAAAGTTGAAGCTCTTCTTGATTTATTCATCTCTCGCACTCAGTGTTGCTACTGGCCAGTGTTGATTAGATATATAGATCTTGTATAATTCCCATTTCCAGTCTATATTATACATGACATGAATTGTATGTTTTGTTACTACCGCAGTATTGGTTGTATATTTCTCTATACTGGGCAGCAAAAGTTCCATAATAGTACCGCAACGACACTGCGTTATGTTGTAGATCAAGCGAATTATACTGTTGAAAACCTTAACAATGTCTCACATTATCTCGATGAGGCAAAAAACATTGGTGTGGGGCAGATGAGGCTACCAGAAACTCTCCAGAACAAGATCAGTGATATTCAGACGAAGATGAGTTCTGCTGCCAATACTCTTGAATCGCGAACCAATGAAAACTCTAGAAAAATTCGGCGGGTCTTAGATTTCGTGTAAGGCTCTTGCATTGTCTCTGAAACTGATTTTGATTTTTGTGTTTTGTACGTTATTGACTCTGGCTGTTACACTCACTGTAGGAGATTAGCCCTGATTATTCTTGCAGCAGTAATGCTTTTACTGGCATTTGTCGGATTCTGTGAGTTACACTGCTGTCTCTTTTGGACTTTGATTTGCCTGACACTCTTGGCTATCATATTTTAATTATGAACTATGTTTTCTGGTTGCAGTGCTGTCAATTTTTGGAGTGCAATGTCTCGTGTACACGTATGCTTCTTCTTCTTCTTTTTCTGCTGTATTTCTATTTTTTCTTCATTTTGGCATTGGTGTCTGTTGTTCTAATTAGTTTCTTTCTCACTTGCTTTGTGTCTTGTATATGATTGCAGACTGGTCATTGTAGGTTGGCTTCTAGTGACAATAACATTTATCTTATGCGGAGTTTTCCTTGTCCTCCACAAGTAAGTTTGGCTGTAAAGTTTCTCATATTTTATTGGGATGGATTGCGACTTTGTGTTATCCACTCGCTGGCACATAACTAAAAATTTAGGACTCTTATTTAGTGACTGATGTGTTGAATGAAATTGAGTGTCAGCTTCAGTGTGTTTGTAATGCATTCTGGACTGTGCTGTTTGTCAAATGCTTGCATTATTGTTTTGTTCAATATCCAGTTTTAAATTTCTATGTTTCTTATGAATGCATAGTGCTATCTTGAATGATTTCATCAGAACTTGTGCTTTGCACTTACTGCATTGTATTTGCGAAGCTGAGATCACCTAGATAGATGTTAGATGTGTTCTATTCTCCTGCTGCTGTTGTTGTCTTGACTTAAGTGGGTATGTTTGTGGCTTTAATTTGGCTTCTATAGCTGTTTTCATGAAAAATTCCTTGAAGATTGAGTCTTCATGGACATTTTCAACAGACTCCAAGATGTATATATTCCTGACCAATCATTTTCATTTGTTTAAGGAGAGTGGCTTGGTAATTTGCTATGCATTTTTATCAGATGATTCTTTTCAAGTCTGCTTCAATGTTTATTAGCGGTAATAAGTAGGCTGTGAATTTTAAAAGAAAAATATGACTACGGAAGTGTGAAAATAACACAAGCACAATTGTCAGATTCTATGTCATGCCAGAATACATGAGATTATAAAAATTTTCTCGTGAATGAAATTATAGAAAAGAAGGTGCTTATATTTAATACCCCCTTCCTCTAGAAATAAATCAGAGAATAGAAAATATTTTAACTTTGCAACGTTATGATGGCTGGTTTATAACTTTTGAATGGGAAAAGAGTGGCGAAGAGGGCCCGGAAGCAAGTTCTTTTTCCAAAAATAAATCAGTATTGCTTATCTCTTGCATTTTTATATGTTGGGAGGGGAGTTGCATGAAGATATCATTTTTTGGGTCTAGAACAAAAATTTAGGTGCACAGGTTGGACAAGATAAATCTCTGAAGAGGTTACTCTTTATATGTACATTTTTTGGTTATTTACATTAGTGTATAAAATGCAAGTATTAATGTGTAGATATGAAGTCTGATTATATTGTGGTTTTACCAGTGTGGTTGCAGATACTTGTATTTCCATGGATCAGTGGGTCCAAAACCCAACATCGCACACAGCCTTGGATGACATCTTGCCTTGTGTGGATAATGCAACTGCACAAGAAACTTTGTTACGATCCAAAGAAGTTACTAGTCAACTAGTTGGCTTGGTCAACTTGGTGATTGGCAATATTGCTAACACTAATGTACCGCCCAATACTCCTCCACCATTGTACTTCAACCAATCAGGTCCTTCAGTGCCTAATCTTTGCAACCCATATAACTCAAATCTGTCTAATCGCACATGTGCGTTGGGTGAAGTTAACTTCAACAATGCATCCCAGGTAAGAATACTTAATTGCACCTCTTCTCTTCCCTTCCAAAATCTCCCACAAAAGCCCTCAGTAATTAGTATAGTTTTGACTCAAATCATCTAATATGAAACTTCAGTTTAGTTCTTTTTCCTAAGTATAGGAATAATATGCAGACAAAAACACAAGTCTGCTTCAGCATCAAAAAAAAAAGAAAAAAAAAAAAAAGTCTGCTGGTGAAATAGGCCCTTTTATTTATTAATTTGGTCATAAAATATATCTTGTGTTATGATCTGAGGAGGTTTTTTTTCTATTATATAGGTGTGGAAGAACTATGTCTGCGAGATTAAAAAAGTGAGCGGCAATGAGATTTGTACCACAACAGGACGGTTAACACCTACAATATACAGCCAGATGAATTCAGCAGAAAATGTGGGCTATGCTTTGAATCATTACACGCCATTCTTGGTTAACCTTCAGGACTGTACTTTTGTGCGCAGCACTTTTAGCTACTTCAGTGCCAACCACTGCCCTGGATTGAGGAAATACACCCAATGGATTTATATAGGTCTGGTGTTGGTGTCTGCTGCTGTTATGTTTTCTTTGATCTTCTGGGTTATCTATGCCAGGGAGCGAAGGCATCGTGTCTATACCAAGCAATTCATGGCTGGCCACTAAAAAGCCTTCTGATATGCTCTAGGGGGAGACAGAACTGCAGAAGGAGATATTCGAGTTGGATATTGTTCATTCTTTTGTGTATACAGATGTAGTGTGCGAGAGTTCTTTGTACATTATTGTCATTCGTATTTTCAGACCTAGATGGAGATTTATGTGAGTATATGTTAGAAGTAGATACATGTCTCATCATTTCCTGGTATTGCAGTTGGTTGCTGTATGACAGTATGAGGCTTTGTATTGAGACATTGATACTACGGAATTGTACTAGGGAGAGAATTAGCTGCTAATCGTACATCTGTTAATGTTTTTAGTGTTCTTTATAATTCTTTAATGTCGTATTTCTTTGTGTAAACACTTTTTGAATCCATACCTGGTTTTACATGCCTACAGTTAAAGGTTGTGCTTGAGCCTGTATGATATCATAGTACCTTGGTTGACCTATTTCTATTTTCTTAAGTATGCAGTCACGGAATTGGTCATGATCATACATCGGCTCCATTTTGTTGTCACATTATTAATTTAAATTGCAATGCAAAATGTCAATTACTTGGATTACTGCTTACTGAGTTTGTTATGATATATTTGGTGGAAAAGCTTAAAATGAACTCTTGCTTAAGGAAAGAACTCAACCATTCACATGCCTGAAAAGACCAGTTACTGATGCAGAAAGTGTTTTAGCCCATTGCTAAATAGTACAGAACGTAAGAAGGATAGGGACAGAGTGAACCATATTTTGGGCCCATAATAGGAACACGAATACAATACCTATACATACGTATAGTAAAACAAAAGATGAAAGATAACACGAGAAAATGAAATGTCATTTAAAAAAAAAATTCAATTAGTAAAATCACGAGGACCCTTACTAGACCTTGAGTATATTAAAATTAATACGCGACTTACATAAATATGCGACAAATTGAATAGAGTTCAAAAGTTGTATTCAATTATTAGGGGTAAGCAAAACAGGCACTTTAATTTGTGGTTGAATTATTTGGTAATGTGTCATCATCAAAGTGGCATAGTGTAGTTCCTAGAATTGGTTTGCTTTGCCGACTTATATACCTGTTCACTGCACTGAAACGTCCATTTGTAATAATAGTATATAAGAACGAAGCTTCTTAACTTTAGAGTTTGTATAAGAAAACAACTAATAACTGATGTAAGTCACAGCCAACTGATGTAAGTCACAGCCACAGACAAAAAAGCCCAAAGCCGATCGACATATCTTCAGATGTTTTCATACTTCGTCAAGTTTGATTAGTTGATTACTTGCCCAAATTGGCTACATGTAATGCATTAATAAATGTATGGAAAACACTTCATGATATCGTTCCACGACACTGATTCGGTGTAACTTATTGGTTTTAGGGTGACTTGTTATATTATTGAGAATTTGAGAGCCTTTGATAATGTATTGTAGCGTTAATGATAAAGTTAGAACTACTCAATCAATCATTCAAATCATGCAATGGTTGATTGAGTAGTTAGTATACAATTTAGCTTTGTTTACGGATGGATCAACAAGTGATTGGAGAATAAGTTAAAAAGGTGGACTAGAGCATAGGACTAATATATGCTTCGTATTGTATGACAAAATAAATATCCTTGTTTTTGTCTGCCTCTTTACAAGCCTAACTAGTTGAGAGTTGAGACAATATTCAAGTTGTCATATTGACCTCTTTTAATTAAGGATGATTTATCAAAATATGGTTACTTTAAAACTTATTTACACTTTTGCATCGGAATAAAATTTAATTATGGAACTACTGTCCACGTAGGCTCGGATAAATTAATTTTATTTTTTTCAAAGTAAAACCGCTACCTCAAGTAGCGGTTTATGTACTAAAACCGCTACTTGAGGTAGCGGTTTTACCCTTTATAATGCTACTCCGTATCTTTAGTTGGAGTGTACTAAAGGCAAACCCTTAAGTAGCGGTTTTAGACTATAACGCTACTTAAGGTAGCGGTTTGTCTTTAAATAAAAGATTACCCCAAATGTTTTACCAAGCCTACGTAGACTGCATATTTGTAAATAAGTTTCATTCAAACGCAAAATCGTAAATAAGTTTTTTAAAAGCTATATTTTTATAAATCATCCTTTAATTAACAAGGGGTACTATAAAGTTAAAAATATATCTCGATAGTTCTAATAGCTAGCATACATATCTGTGGATTATAGCCTTCTGTATTGGATAATTTGACTATTTATGAACTATATATATAAAGGAATGAGAGTGAGGTGATTCCATGGACCTCACGAAATCCCGAGAGGCTATTTATATAGTTGGAACTGTCTACTTAGCCTTTAAATTGTCGATCCGCCACTATTTGAACTAAACACATATTTGAACCAAGCACGTTCTCGAGACTTCATAAACCTAATATATAAAGGCTATTCATGGCAATAAAATAACTTCTAACCTCTAATGAAGGGGAACAAGTATAGATAATATAGATACATAAGTATAGATAATATAGATACATAAGCTTGTACAATTAAATGCCTAAACATGATCTAAAGTCGCATGACTACGTACTCAGTTACTCATATTTGTCAGACTTTTAGTTTATAGAATGCATTTTTAGGCCTTCCTTGAAGATATTTCTAGTAATTTGTAGTAAACAAGAAATTCCTTGTTTATCATATTGAAAAACGAAATTTGTTTCTCATAAGGTCATTTTCGTGAATAAATCAACAACTTTTCATTATTGTGGGCTCCACAATTGAATAAAATTAAATAAAGTTGTTAATTTATTTACAAAAATATCATGTAGGAAACAAATTTTGTTTTTCTTGGAGCATCCCGTAGTAAACTAGCCAGATAATTACAACGAACTTACGTGATCTGAGATACCACACGATATTCATAAAATTGCAGTACATCCCGCAAACATAGGTAAGATTTTATGTGAATCACACATTATTATACCATCCCAAAAATAATCTAAATAATGTATCACCAACTAAATTTATTTATCGTTCCAAAATTTCTTTGCATGGCATCCAAAACCGGATGCTCATGTTCTCCAACCAAGCACCCTGGTTCATTTCGATGCCATTTGCACCGAAATTTCAATTGTAATTCTAATTCCAAGTCCAAAGCCATAGCCATTGCCAATGCCAATGCCAATGCGAATATTAATGTCAATGCCGCTTCCATTTCCAACCTTACCAATTCAACGAGGATTAAAACTCGAAATGTAAGTCATAAAAACGGAATTCTAACAAAAGGAAATTATTATTCGTCGAAAAATGTGATTCTCCTTCAAGTTATTCTAAACCCCTCGAGGCATGATCGTCGAAGGAGGAGGAACTTTGAACCCAAGCCTACCAGGTTTTTTCTCATGAATTGCCATGCAAGTCCTGGGATTTCTGTTTCCTAATCATTTTATAAAATTAAGGAATTGAAGTTCAGCTAATATTAATTTAACATCTGATCTTCTTGGCTAATAATTCGAAATCCTTAGCTAGTCTCACCTTTGTGTTCATGGTATGTAATTATTGTAATTGGTAATGTATGTAGTCTTGCTCTTGCTAGAAGATGGCACTTTTAATATATGTAGCCACTTCAAGAAAAGAAACTGTACGATTAGATTATGTCAATAATGAATTATATCATATAGTAGTTTATTGTATATATCATCCAACAACAATAAATAAAGTTGGAAGGATTTCATATATATATATTCGTGGATTTTTGGAATATGTTAAGGCATTTCAAGTTGCATAAGTATATTATTTTCATAACTTTTTCCTACTTTTACATATTATGTCTTAATGAGATTAATGTATACTCCTTAGCAATTTTATATATTTTTTTTCACCTTCGAGAAAATATAATTAACGAACAAAGAAAAATGTTTTTAAAATTAATATGTGGTTAAATTAAATATATATATATATATATATATATATATATATATATATATATATATATATATATATATATATATATATATATATATATATATATATGGTGTACCAAGTTCATTCAAATTAAAATTTTAAAATAAGTAAGCTTTGCACAAAAAATATTATCTTTAAGGCAGGTAAGGATAATTTCAGTAAGAAGAACTTTTTGCTTTTCTTTCGTCCTCTAGAAAATCATATAATAATGGTGTGAACAAAGTGATGAAGATCAATTTTACAATAATTTTGTGCACGTCAAAATACACAATTTCAATTCTCAATACTCTCTGGTAAGGAGATAACCCATAAAATTATAAGGATTATAATAAGGTTATATCAATGTGGTGATATTAACAAAGATTGTTCCACAGTACATCGATTAGCTGACATAGGTGAATTAAACATAAGCTAATGGATACATCATATCAAAACATCTACGTAGTTATAGTTACATTATTCAATATTACATTATTCAGTGTACACCCATCACCCATGAGCCATGACCCAATGCATTGTTGTAAGGCCTAGAAGCAGACATATATAAAAATAGCCAAATTAAACTGCCCCTTGCATGAATAATTTCATTGACTACACATCTACAAATCAACATGTGGGCCAAATCTTTAGAAAATATTGACACCAAACCAAATTTATAGTCTTAATAACGTAACTAATTTTTATAAACCCAACTAATTAATTAAGTCCAAAACCTTAAGAACTAACTATAAATCCTCTTAAACCGCCACCTTTCCACAGTTTGCCGCACTTAAAAACAGAACCTCCATAAAACTTGGCTAACACAAAGCTTTTATAGTTTACAACAACATAAATTTACAAGGTATTCCAATTCCTTTTCCCATTCCTAATTTCCCACCTTCAAGTAATAATACTGACAGTAATGTCAAGAAGAAAAGGAAAGAATTCAAATCCCAATTATTCCAATTCCAAACACACTTGTCTTTGTTCTCCTACAACTCACCCTGGTTCATTCCGCTGCCACTTACATCGCAATTCCAATTCCCATTCCCATTCCAAGAATAAAAGGATTATTTCGAATAATAATTATTGGGAATTAGCAGTAATGGCAAAGGCTAATTCTTTGAAAGCCTTTTTTCTTCAGATTATTAAACCATCAAGTCATCATCTTCAAAGAAAAGGGAGTTTTCAACCTAAACCCTCCAGGTTTTTTTTCCTTAATCATCATAATTATCATCATCATCGCCATCACGGCCGCCTTCCTGTTTCTTAATCTGTTACTGATATGAAATATGATCAATATCGGAATATATATGACATGGTTGCACTTGAAAATATATTAATGTAGTATTTTTTTCGATGTTGATTGTATCACATATCTCTAACAATTGCAACAAAAAAAATATATATATCTAACATAATTTTATTTTATTTTTGATCTTATATCAATATTAAGTAAAATAAAGAAATGGCCTTTTTTTTTAGGGTTTTCATGTTCTTTAGTAAATCTTGGGGAGATATATGTACTTGCATGGGAGATTGTAAATATGTAAATCTTTTTGGGGTTGTGCCTAGGTTTTTTTTTAGTAAGGCACACATAATAATGTAATTTATTATGATATATAATTCCCTCTTTTTATTTTAAAAGGCATAAATAAGAATTTAATCATGCTTACCAAGTGTGTTTTAGATTTTGGAATTGATAATATATTAATGAGATTTACTTAATATAAGAGGGAGGTTCAATTTGATTCCCAATTGTTTATTTAATTGTGTTTCAATATTATTTTTATAAAGTATGTTAGTTTACATTTTATTTCAACTACTATACTTTTAGTTCGTTATGAAAAATGAATGTGTGAATTATACATTCATATGTTCCTCCCTTTTAGACCGAAGAAGATTCTCTCCAATTACTATTTGCTTGTTGGATCTTCAAGGCATTCAAAGAGCATGTTATAACTCATGCACACCCAATGAAAGGAGTCATAAACTCATATCATAAGTATATGCTTAAAATAAGTATATGCTAAAAAGTAGTGTGTATGTAGCTAATAAATTAATTAAGATTTAGGTCAATCGATTGATCAAGTCATAACTTTATTGATTTAAAATCTACTTTGCACCCAATTCCATGAGAACATGCCAAGAATGATGCACTAATATAGTAATATGGGCTTTGTTGAGTTATTAATTGTAATTAAATCCGTGTGAAATGGAACTTTGGAATTAGTTAATTTAATCAAAAGGTAATAGAAAGCAAAAGGAAAAGAAACAAAAAATGGAAGGTTAGGAAGCTTAATTAGTTAGCTTTGCAAAGAAAGCAGTAGGGAAGAAGCTAAATGATCTGATTTGCGAATGTCATTGATTATTTATTTGTTTATAAGTGCCATATCTAATATATATCTCTTTTATGCATGAAAGTAAAGTTAGATCTCAACTTTTCCATGAAATCGCATTATAATTATGAAGGTGGTTTCTTGTGTAATCAAATCATATACTTCCACTAATATTACATATCACCAATATATTATTGGTTGTTGATGATACTAATTAATAACTTATAGAGATCAATGTTTGAAAGTGGCTTTGTGACATGCTTTTTTGCACTTATTTTCATTTTTTTAGAAATGTAAGGGAATTCTCTCATGCAAATGTAAATTCGACCTATGGAATATTTAGGATGGTTGCTTACTTTAGTATAATAACTCTTATTAATTATTTGCTTGATATCATCATGTGATGTTATGGGAGTATATTTTAGGGAGTTGTAGAAGGGGCATTATGGAAAGCTAGTGGACTAAAAGAGTATAAAATTATTAGATTATTAGTGGTGAATCGAGTTATATAACGAGTTAACTAACAACATCTCTTGGTGTAGTCCAATTGTACGATAACGTGTGCAACTACATTAATAATATGAGAAAGTGACAAATGTGTTATATAGTACTTTGTATCATTCTAATGATGTTTAGGTTTTTTCCTCCATTGTACCAATATCCCTTAAAATAATACTCGTATACACGCGCGCGTGTGTATATATATATATATATATATATATATATATATATATATATATATATATATATATATATATATATATATATATATATATATATATATATATGACAATATTTAAAAAATGCAAATGTTGATTAGGTAGATAGATCAAGTTTCATTTTCAAGTGAAACAAAGGTTGTAACATAATGAAATGATCACATGCAAGTTGGTTAACCCATGGTTTTTTTCCCTCCTTGCAACGTTGTTTAGCATTTGCACCAAATGAAGCATAGAATGAAGATGCATGCATGTTGTATTCCACTCCACATGACTTAACATATCAACAAACAAACACTAAGATATATGTATGGTAAAAAAAAATTACATTTTTGAAAATATACATATTATACATTTGAGATTAACTCAACAACTTGATTAAAGTTATTGTAGAATTAGAGTAAAACGTTAAAATGAAAAGCCGAGATAGTATGACATTCACCAAAGATATACAAAGTGACTTTGATAAAGCAACAATTATACAGTAGAACAACGACTTCCAAAAAGGATAAATACAAGCTAAGAAAAATAAAGGGTAATTTCATGGATTTATTAGAGATATTTGTAAATAGGAAGCTAAGAATATGATTTGATGCCGTGGTCCAATGAATGGTAACCTTTCCTGATTCCTATAAAATAAATAAAGCAAATAAAGAAAAGTAAAATAGTTGAAAAAAATACCGCAAAAAAGTCCAACAAATACACACATAAAACACGGAATTCCCTAATAATACAAGTTGGGGTTTGGCTGAATTAATAACGAGTGGTGTGCGTGACTCAAAAGAGTTGGCTTTTGAGTCGACCACCTTAATTTGCTAACTTATTCAATTCAATTGTTCGCCAATAACTTAGGAGCTCTTATTGGCCATAAACAAAACTATATATTTTCTTCATTTTTACGTCTCTTTCATGGGTGCGTATGTAGGTTGATATTTATTTCAATGACTATAATTCGACAAATATATACTTATTTAAATTTCAGGTGATAGGACTGTGATCTTTCATAAACATATTGTTAGTAAATAATCAAATGAAGCAGTAAAAACTTATCTTAATGTTGTGTAGATCAAATTGACAATTACCGAGTCGTGGTAAATCAATTCTAATTCTGCACTACCCCTGGTGCAGTAGACATTAAGTGATGTCATCCGAGATAAGCACGGAGCCGGAGTTTGTATGCACTCACAAATCCGACTGGAACTTAAAATATTTATCTAAAATCTAAAAGAGATAAATATGTTTTTAAAGAGAAGGTTTTTTCGTGTCTTTCTTGTGTGTGTATATTTTAAAAGGTTGGAGTATTTTTTATTTTTTTTTTTGACGGGAGGTTGGAGTTTAGTTTATAAAGAATAGGAAGGCATGAAATGGGTAATTCAAGAGAGCATAATAACCGGCTATTAAGAGCAATCTCAACAGCCACGCACAATATTATTATTGTAACTTTCTTTGTTTTAACTTCAAGCTAGAACTTCAACACATATAGCCATTTTAATATATAATGGATAGAAAACATGTATAGTTTTATATGATTCGAGTAATATCCATCACAAATGTAATTTCACGTGTTGTACATAGGATTAAACTCGAAAGTGGTAGATACTATTTACTAAATATAACTTCCTCTATTTTTTTTATAATTGTAACACTTCTCTTTTCACGCTTGTCAATGCATGTTTTGAATCATTAATATCTTTGATTACCAATGTGTAAAAATTATAAATTTTAGATATTAAAATTATACAAATTGAGATGAATCTAACAAGATCTCACATGACTATATTTTTATTTATGTATAAATCATCAAAGCTATTTGAAGTGAAACACATAAATAGTGTAAAAGTCAAACTGTTGCAACTATAAAAAAAACGGAGGAAGTAATAACTACAAGTAAAATCTAATCACATACTATTAAACACATATTTCTATGCAGGATTTAAACACAACAAAATTCTTCCACTTATATATCACTTATTTTATTTGATTTTCTATTATAGTCTACTACAATCAAAATACCCTACTAAAATCATTGATTACGTATAAAAATAATAAAAATAAAAAATAAAAAGCTCTCGAATATGTTGAAAAACAATCTGCGGAGGAGAGGGATCATTTAGATTGCTCCAATAAAAAACCTAAACGCAAAATAACACACTTGATTTTCAATAACCAAGCACAATCGGATGAAACGATGGAATGTATTGAAGGGGATGCTAATAACAATCACTTATTTTATTTGATTTTCTATTACCAAGGTCACTCTAGCCTAGATTTGGTGTGTTGCGCCACTTTTGAGGCTTTTCGAGAATTGGGCCTTGAAAGCCGTCATTTCCTTTGAATATTTGTATGTCATGTGTCAAGCCCTGATAGGTGGTCTATTTTAGACTCTCCATATGATGAAATGTGTCAGACTCTTATTGGTCCATGTGACTGGGGTAAAAATACCCAAATCACCTTGCATTTCCCAACACCAAACAAATGATTGAATTTTGAAAATCTTATTGGGAGTCAAATATAAATTGAATTCTAATAGAACATGAATCCATTATTATAGCCAATAAAAACATGACAAAGTAAGGTTGTATATAGACCACATATAATAATTGTATGTGTAGCATTTACCCAAAAAGATAGACCAAGTCCAAAGAATATTTCATTCAGATCCCTACTTCCCTCGGAAAGAAATAATAGTGTATAACGGATAAGGTATGTAGATTAAAATGACGGTTTATTACTGACAATTTTGGCATGGCACTGTACCTTTATATAATGGTGGTTAAATAAATTAGTGCTGACATGCATTATGTATACAGCTGACCCCCTTACGTACAGTTGCATGCATCTTGATCCGATTTCCAAATTATTAACCAGATAGGGGAAACTAACAATGAAAAAGAAATATTACTGGAATGTTGAAACCTACTTGAACAACTTGTTGCATTGGTTTTAAACTTTTAGTGGTTGGTAATACTTTTTTTTTTTTTTTTTTTTTTTTGAGAACATATTGGTTGGTAATACTTGTATATGATAATGGAATAACTTTTACTAATACCATATTATTTAAATTAGCGTGTATTGTGGAGGTTTGTAATGGAGAAGAAGTTACATCGATTTATACCTTAAAATCAAATAAAGGTATATATTGGGTTCAATCGAATTATATAATGGGGCTTATTATGTTTAAGCTAAGGGATCGATTCTTTTAAAATCACCAAGCCTGCCATGTAGATCCCCAACATGCTACATAATGTACATCTTAGGGCCTATTCTAATTTATTGAAATATTTTAAAGTGAACTGAACTAAAATGAACTGTACTAAATCGATTGGAATTGAAGTGAACTGAATTGTTTATGAGAGAAGAAAATTAGGAATTGAATTGAACTGAAATTAAATTGAAGAGAATAGGCCCTTACTATGCGATGATATACTCCCTCCGTTTTTAAATACTTGCTCCACTTTTCTTTTTCGGTCGTTTTTAAATACTTGCTTCATTTCCTTATTTAGAAAGCTTTTACAATATTTAACTCATTTCTCTCACCTAGTACACCCAACATAAATCATATTTGATTAATTTTATATTCTCTCTCCTCCAATTCTCTCCACTACTTTTGCTTTTTATAATTTTTATTCGTTCACCTACTCCACTACCTCCATATTTTATTATTTTCTCCAATTTCTCCTTAACGCGTATGGAGAAATGGAGTAAGTACTTAAAAACGGAAGGAGTACTAATTTAAGATGTATATGACCGCATTCAATTACTAGAATGAGTATTCATTTGTACTTCGTTTGTTATTAAAATTAATCTTGCATTGCAAGATATACTATATGGTCTACCTAGCAACTGGCTAATTTAACTGGTACCAAAACTCAAGATACATCGTCCCATTACATTGTTGGTATACACATATGTACCCAACTAAATAAACGTATGACTCGGTATGAGCGAGAAGGCTAAGAAAATTCTGTACACGAAAAAAATTAAATTCGACTGTAACCAAATTTAATTATCAAAATAAAGTAAAAAAACACACTATCATTATGAATTGAAAGAGCTGATTTCATGATGACTATCCATATTATTTAATACATCCCTAAATAACTGTGTTTGTAAAAAAGGTAGAGAATTAAGCATGTTCATTCGATCATTCCCCTATATATTGTACACTTAGAGAATACATTGTATAAATCTCAAGGCGTGAGAGAGTTACATTACTCGTTGCAACGCTACCAAAAAATTTCCTATCCCTAGCTAGATTATACTCTTTCTTAAACTAAAGAACAATAGTTACTAAACACATGGATGGGCTCTAATTTAAGTAGAATTATAAATTGATAATTAGAAATCATTTTTTTCCAATATCAAATTATACATGCATATGTCTATCATTTTCTCTCTCCAACATTCCACGCTATATACATAGTCTTCGTTTGGGGTTAAAGAAGCCTTAAAAGACGTGTTCCCTACTATGGTTACAAAGTTACAATTACTCATGACCTAACATTTGGCAATTACATACTCCTTTTTTTGTGAAACCAATAGCGGAAAATTCTAGGCCCTCTATCAATAATCTATATACAATGTACTAATAGTTGTATTAATTAAGAAAAAAAATCTATCTTAATCATGTAATCAACTGAAGCTTATCTAATTAGCATCACTTGATTATTGTATTGCTACTAGTTTAGCTAGCTTGCTTATAAAATAAATAAACATTAGCTTCTTTTACACAACTATTATTAAGATCACTGCTATTGCTATTTCATTTTTTATGCTGGCAACATAGTCTGTTATTTGCCTTTGTCGTTTATGCTGCTTAGCTGGCAATTCTGTTATGCTTTCTTTGTCCTTTTCCTTTTCTGTTTTGGGCTCAACATTCAGTGTATGGAATGATTCACGCATTTAGTTTGTTAGAGATTCCCTGAGGTCATGTAATAAAAGGTGTAGGTGTAATTGTGCTTGAGGATTAAGCAATCAGAAAATATTCTCTCTTCTCTAAAATTCTCTCTGATCTAATCATAGATTTCCTCTGCTTTGAGCATTGAATATTATCTTATCACAGTCTTCATGGTATCAGAGCCACTCATTGCAGTGCTAGAAATCTTATCCTACTGATTGCTATTTCATTTTTCTCCTATCTGCTTCTTCAATTTTGATCTATTCCTTTCTCCTCTCTTCTTATTCTATCTTCTTTCTTCTTTTCTAAATTTCTAAAATGGTTGCTGGTTATGGAAGGATTTCATTCCAGGATATGCTCAACCCTCTCTTCCTTCATCCCTCTGACAGTGCTACTTCTACAAGTAGACAAACTGCAAGGGTCTGCTGATTACAGATCTTGGCGCAGAACAATGAAAATCAACCTTTCTTCTAAACGCAAGCTTGGTTTTGTCATGGGCACAGTTCTCAAGCCAACTGATGATGAAATGAAAGCTGAGCTATAGAACACCTGAAATGACATGGTAATTGCTTGGATCACTCATAATGTTTCTTCTACTGTTAAGAAATCGATCATGTTCATGACTTCTGATAGGGATATCTGGCTAAACCTTGAAAAATGATTTGCTATAACAAATGGATCTAGAAAATACAAGCTGAATAAAGATCTATTTGAAATAAAACAAAACTCTATGCCTGTGAATGAATATTTTACTCTGTTGAATGTTGTGTGGGAAGAGTTGGATTCCATGAATATGCTTCCTACTATAACTAACCCTACAGCTGAAGTGCAAAATTTATTGAATGCTTTTCATACTCAGAGAGAAGAGGCAAAACTCTTCCAAATTCTGAATGGATTGGATGAGATTTACAATCCTCAGAGAAGCCAACTGCTTCTCATGATTCCATTACCTTCAACAGAAACTGTTGCTGCTGCTATACAGCAGGAAGAGGCTCAGAGAGAAGTTCTGAACCTCAATAAGGGTGTAAATGTTAATATGACTCTATACAGCAGGGCTACAGGTCCTGACAAGACCATGCTTTGCACTGCTTGTGGCCTAAAAGGTCACAAGAGTGAGAGATGTTGGACAATAATTGGATATCCACCCTAGCATTCAAAACAAAAGTCTGCAGCTCCCTTAAACAAACCAAAATCTAGTGTGTCTAATGCTCAGTAAAACTGGAAATCTGGTGGGAATAGACTAGGTGGAGCAAAGATGGCTGCTACTGCACAAGCAAGCTCTGGATCTGATAAAACTGGACTTCTGTTTACACCCCAGCAACTTGATCAGATTGCCAAATTGATGCCAAAATTATGGTCTCAAACTAAGGAATCTAAAACTAATGATGAACTTGAGCGTTTCTCAAGAATGATCTCTTGCAATGGTGTAACCTTTAGTGAGTGGGTCATAGACTCAGGTGCCTCAGATCATATGACCCCACATCTGCAGCAACTTGATGAATACAATGTGGCCATCAATGCTGCAAATATCAATCTCCCTAATGGTGAGAAAGAAAAAATCTCACACATAGGAAGTGTCACTCTTGAATCTGGACTGAAATTGAAGAATGTCCTTTGTGTGCCAACTTTTAAGCACAATCTCTTGTCTGTTCAGAAACTGGTCAAGGAAAATCAATGTCAAGTGCAATTCTTTCCTACCCACTGTGTTATTATAGACACTCAGACTCAGAAGATAAGAGGTACAGGCAAGATATATAATGGTTTGTACTACCTTGACAATCATTTCTCTGAAATACAGGAACATGACAACAGCTTGAGCAAGGCAAAAGTGAATGCCCTAAACTCTACTTCTGCTTTAACAAGCAAAACTGACTCACTTACTCTCTGGCACCATAGATTGGGCCATGCCTCTCTCACAAAATTGAACTTCATCCCATGTGTTAAGCCCTTTACTTCACATAGCTCAAAAGTGTGTGTGACTTGTCCTATGTCAAAGTTCACCAAGTTACCTTACAATCCGAGTGACTCTCATGCTGCTGAGCCTTTTGAGTTGATTCACACAGATATATGGGGGCCATATAGGGTCAGCACCAAGGGAAAATACAGGAATTTCCTAACTATAGTTGATGATCACACAAGAAATACATGGGTGTATTTACTGCAGCTCAAATCTAATTCTTTGTCAACTCTGGAGACATTCTATAACTATGCTCAAACTCATTTTGACAAAAACATCAAATTCATAAGGTCAAACAATGCCTTAGAATTTGATGATGGCCCATGCAAATCTTTCTTTGCAAAGTATGGGATAATTCATCAAACATCATGTGTGAAAAAACCCCAACAAAATGCTAGAGTGGAGAGAAAACACAGACATGTTCTGGAAGTTGCTAGAGCTCTGAGGTTCTTGTTCTAGGCTTCATTGCCTCTGTCATATTGGGGTGACTGTGTTCTGACTGCAATTCACATCATTAACAGGCTCCCAACTCCTGTTCTTTGCAACAAAACTCCTTTTGAATGCCTGTTCAAAAAGGCTCCAGATTACAGTCACCTAAAAGTCTTTGGGTGCCTGGCCTTTGCTTATAATCCTGATCATTCTACTGATAAATTTGATGCCAGAGGAGTGCCCTGTATATTCTTGGGATATCCTGCAACTCAAAAAGGATACAGACTGTAGAACCTGCATACTAAGTTCAGTTTTGTCTCCAGAGATGTGGTGTTTCATGAACATATCTTCCCATTTCACTCTTCCTCTAATAATTTCTATATGCAACCTCTGAAGGATTTATGTCTTCGTTAAGTGCAATTACTAGATATATAATGGATCAAATTATGGAGATAATTAAGTTCGTTCTTTTGGGTTGTCGTATTATCATAGCAAGAGGTACTTACGATCCTTGAGCTAGTAAAATAGCCTAAAGCCCAATTTAACGGATCCTATAAGGTCACACAAAGGGCCTAGATTGAGCATTAGAGGAAAAGGCCCATGATGGGCCTTCTCCGTCTAGTTGGCCGGCCATATGGAAGAGTTTAGGTGGATTGGGCTTGCTTCCTAGTCTAGTTATAATATGATTATAAATAGACTAGGTGCCTAGGGTTGAACAGAACATTCAGTGATCATTGATCAAACCCTAATTAGCAAACACAAGCCAACCCCTCACAAACTCTCTCTCACTCTCGACCGTCCTCCTTGGTGTGCGCCGGTGGTGTGTGCATGGTGGTGGTGGTTCGTGGTGGTGGCCGGTTGTCCGTAAAGGTGGTGATCGTGGTTTTCCTCCTTCACTCGACCAATCTAGTATTGGTGGAGGGCTCATTCAAATCCCGTGGACTAAGTAGAGGAGCAACGCTTGAGGCTCTATTATCTCCCTATTTGACAGTCAATCGCTTGTGGAAATCACGCGTCAAAGGTATGTCTTATGTGATTCTTTATATGTTATGCTTGTAGATCCTATTTAGGTGTAAACGAATATGATTCGTGAAATTCCGCAATAAAGTACCTAAAACCCTACAACCTCTCCCTGAGACTGTCACTTATGATGATATATTTGATGATCCTGAGTTTGAAATCCAAGAAGAACAATCTGCTGATCACTCTCACTCACCTCCACCCTCCCCCTTGCCTAACCAATCTCAGTCTCCTATTTCTCATACTTCACCTTCTACACCTATCATAACCCAATCTTCTCCCTCAGACACCTCTCCTTTTTCCACCACCTATAAGAAAGACAACCAGACAACATCAAATCCCTATTTGGCATAAAGACTACATTATTCCTGCCAAACCACCTCATATCTCAAATTTAGTTGTCACTAAGATTCATCCTACCTTTCATTGCTTCCTAACTGCTCTTTTCACAGTTAGTGATCCCATTTTCTTCAAAGATGTTGTCAAGTATGATCATTGGGTTCAAGCTATGAACAAAGAGCTGGATGCCCTGGAATCAAATGACACTTGGGACATCACAACTCTGCCACCAGGAAAACATGCCATTGGATGTAAATGGTTGTACAAAACTAAGTACAATCCAAATGGCACCATTGAAAGGCACAAGTCAAGACTAGTTATACTAGGCTGCAAGCAACAATATGACATTGATTACTCTGAGACATTTGCTCCAGTTGCCAAAATGTCAACTGTGAGAACATTGCTTGTTGTAGCTGCTATTGAACAGTGGCATGCCATTCAGATGGATGTTACAAATGCCTTTCTTCATGGTGATTTAATGGAGAATGTTTATATGAAGATGCAACAAGGGTATACTGGTTTGGGATGCAGAATTCAAATGTGTGCAGATCATACTTAGATTTCTAAGGCTCCCTCTTCTCTAGTCTGCAAACTCAAGAAATCTCTATATGGTTTGAAGCAGGCTCCTAGACAATGGTTTCACAAACTGTCTTATACTCTAATCCAGATGAGCTTCATTCAATCCAAGTCTGATTACATCTTATTCATTAAGGCTTCTGATACTTCTATCACTTTGATTCTAATTTATTTGGATGATTTACTTATTTGTGGTAACAGCTTACAAGACATTGACAGTCTCAAATCTCTTCTGTCTAAGGCCTTTCACATGAAAGATCTTGGTCAAGTCAAATATTTTCTTGGAATTGAAATTGATAGAAGTGATGCTGGTTTCTTTCTCTCTTAGAAGAAGTATGTTGCTGACATACTTAAGGAATTTGGTATGATGAACACCAAACCTCTTTTGCTCCCTATGGATAGCCATGCCAAATTATCTGCCACCAGAAAGGTGATCCCTTACCTGATCCTACTCCTTACCAAAGGCTCCTTGGTAGACTGATTTATTTAACCATTACAAGGCTTGATATTGCCTTTACTGTCCAAATTCTCACTCAATTCATGCAAAATCCTACCTATGTGCATATGCAAGCTGCTAAACGTTTGCTTAGGTACCTTGCTGGCACTATTTCTCAAGGCATCTTGCTTGCTTCTAGTTCTGCTGCTAAGCTTACAGCTTACTATGATAGTGATTGGGGTGGTTGTTCTATGACAAGGAAATCTACCACAGGATACTGCATCTTCCTTGGCTCATCTCATGTCTATTGGAAGGCCAAGAAACAATCAATTATTACTCTTTCCTCAGCTGAGGTTGAATATAGAGCTATGGCTCTCACAACCTGTGAGGTCTCTTGGCTAACTGCTCTCCTTAAGGACTTAAGTATCTCTGACTTACCTCCCACTGTTCTTAAATGTGATAATCAGGCTGCTCTGACCATTGCTACAAATCCAGTGCTTCATGAACGCACCAAGCATGTGGAAATTGACTGCCACTATGTTTGAGATCAAGTTCAGAAGGGTACAATTAAGCCTGAGAAATTTTCTTCCTCTGATCAAATTGCAGACATCTTCACCAAAGTCCTCCTGTCAAGCTACACTCTAAGCATATCTCCAAGCTGGGAGCTTCTCCTTGTTCTCGCTCTCCTACTTGAGGGGGAGTATTAAGATCACTGCTATTGCTATTTCATTTTTTATGTTGGTAACATAGTCTGTTATTTGCCTTTGTCATTTATGTTGCTTAGCTGGCAATTCTGTTATGCTTTCTTTGTCCTTTTCCTTTTCTATTTTGGGCTCAACATTCAGTGTATGGAATGATTCACGCATTTAGTTTGTTAGAGATTCCCTGAGGTCATGTAATAAAAGGTGTAGGTGTAATTGTGCTTGAGGATTAAGCAATCAGAAAATACTCTCTCTTCTTCTTTTTTTCTCTAAAATTCTCTATGAACTAATCATAGATTTCCTCTGCTTTGAGCATTGAATATTATCTTATCACAGTCTTCAACTATCCAGAGAAAGCAATTGATTACATAATTGTGATTGGAAGCTCATTTCCTTTGTCCATTTTTAATTAATTAGTTCATTTTTCTTATTTGAATTTTGCATACATGAAAGTTTTTTTAAAAAAAAAATAAATAAATGAATAAAAATAGATTTTCCATTTTCTAGCCCAACAACACACCATAAACAATCATCTTATTAGGTTTAGAGTTTCTACCCAAAACAATTGTTGTTTGGTGTAAAAAACAAAATCAAGTTACATGTAGCTTTTGGTCGTAAATAATATCGTGACTAAATTGAAGTTGCGAAACTTTGAAATCCTATGTACTCTCATTTGTAAACAGAATGAAGTTTATACTAATGTTTGGTGATGCTTACACAAACATATTGAACCGCTAATCATTTCAAAGCCAACTTCATTGACTTCTGATTGGTCATATATGGTATTTAATTGACTCATTTTCTACTAATTTTTATTAATTATTCACAATCACAACCCAACAAAACCATTTATCTAATTATATATTGAGTTTGAAAGGTAGTTTTGATTAAACAAATATTATGTGTTTAAGCATAAAAACAAATATTGTGCTTCATGGCCAACTGTATGGTAAAATCTATGGGTGAAACTGAAATTTGCTGACGAAACCATTTCTGTTTTACCCAAACAAGAACCTCACGTTGCACGGTTCTAGCATAGTGACATAGTACATATTATTAAAGTACTTTAATAACAATATGTATTGATTTTGGTTCATCCTAAACTAACAACTTAGGTCACTTAGGTAGGGAGCATATACGTATATATGCAAGACAACTCACACGGATATTACTTGAATTGATGACAAGAATCTGATTAGATTGTTAAATGATCGAGTACATACGAAACTATGAATATAATGTCAAATGAATTACGCTAGAAGGTTCATGCATATTGCATATATACTTTATCCCTTCATTGTGATTGAAGATTGAAATGAAACAGAACATATGCTTAATTAGCATTCATACCTTAATTAATTTTATTCAAACCCCGGCCCCTAATAATATATACATGCACTTAGCAAGTCACTTCATAGAAATTTCCTCCATTATTTCCTCACAATATTGCCACGTTTCATATTAATGGTCTTATATATATTAATTTAGCTGAAACCTTTAAAGACAAAACTCCTTCATACCAATTAATATATCCTTTCTTTGACATTTAATTATTCACTTAAGATACTATGAAGGTAATGTAGTACGAGAAGTTAAAACTTTAATTATTTACGTTACATGGGTAATGTCAAATGGGACAAATTGTTTTTTTCTTTTTTAGTGTTTAGAGAGCCACAAGGGTGGGGGTGAGAATCGATCTCGGGATTTTCTGGAATCGGGAGAAAATCTCTAACCACTTGAGCTATTCCTCACTCTCAAATGGGACAAATTGTTGAAATAGGATTAATATATAAACGACGTTGCTTAATATCATGGACTGAGAGAGTAATCATTTCTCATCAAGTTGATCTATCAGATTCATTAAAAGTAGGAAATGTCCAAATGCTTGACACAACTAAGTGACGAGAAGCCACATTAGCTCTACGTGGCAATTGATTATAGTCCCTTTCTAAGAGCCAGAAATGGACAATAAAATAGAAAGCAGCCAGAAATATGAAACAAAATATTAATTATAATGTTGTTTTGCTAAAAAATGTACTAGTAGTAGTGGTTGATAACAAGTAGTCCAAATTCCCATGGTTTGTTAAATAATAACTGTGGCCGACTTTGAAACTATACGGGCACCTTCAAGTGCTTTTCTTTGTAAGATTTGCATCTGAATGTTCGAATCATAGGGAACAACCTAACAAGCTTTTTCTATTATGAAACTTTTTTTAAACCATTCAAATCTATACAAGATCAAGAATATGAACATTAATTTTAATATTGAATCATTATGTTGGTGTTAAACGGTTAATGATCAACCTATTGTTATTTAATATAATATTTTCTAAATAATGTTAGTAGTTGTTTGGTAACAGAAAATTACACAGAAATACAATAATCTACCAAAATAAAATATTCTAACGTTGTTTGATTAGCAATACAATAAACAAGTAGATTTAGCTCTATCTACTTCATTTACAAAAAAAAAAAAAAAAAAAAAAAAAAAAAAAAAAACTTTGTGGCTGAACTTAACCATATATATTTCCCTAAAATGTAGCACTTCTTAATAGGAAAAGTATAAATCATTTATTTGCTCTTCTTATGGCTATTAAGGAACGATTTGGTATTAACATGGAATTGCCAGTGATAAACACACTCTCAAAGGTTGTTAATTAATACTCTATCAATCAATGGTGTTTAATTTTTTCCCATGCACTAATGAATTACGAGTGGTTAACTACAAGGATGACAAATACATGTATAATTGCCCTATTTATACTGGATATATAAAATATTGAATGTGAATAATAGGTACTCTCTCAGTTTTCTTTTCATGCATGTACTCATTCTTTATCAAATCTATCGTGAGTATGTTCGATTCTCTAACATTAAACCTCGTAAAATGTCTATGAAAAATACATGTCGATACGGTTTTAACAAGATATTATATCATAATAACTACATTATTACTTGTATGTCGGTAAAAATTCATGGTTAGAGTTAAACATCTACTACTTCTCTTTTTATTTGTATCATGACCCATTTTCTATATGGAGTATAAACTTTATGAAGAAAAATAAGGACAAAGGGAGTATCATTTGGAAGCAAAGGGAGGGAGCATGTGTAGTGGCATGGGTATGTAAGATTTGGGGACATGTGGCACTATAATGTTGGAGCGTATGGAAGGTGGCCTTATATGATTTGTGGAGTGGGATGTATGTTTAGTTGTTCTTGGAAGTATGAGCCATCACATGATTTGTGGAATCTCTTAGTCGTTTGGTTGGCTCTTGGAAAATGATTCTCTACCTATGAATTCGAACACTATATCAAGGTGCTGTCACGTAGACTTTAAATTTCTCGTATTGTTCATGAATTCTCCAAAATTATAGGGATTGGGCAATCATGCATACAATTATAAGATGTTTTAGGTGTTAATTAAGTATACTATATGCTTTATTTGTGGTCCAATTATTCTACATCATTTTTGCACTTACTTTATAAATTCATATTTTTTTGGTTATTAAGTTAGCTTGAACACTTAATTTAACTTACAAGATTGTTTGTTTAATAAGGCTCTATCTACAATCGATCCTAATACGAGTAATAATTTTATGTCTATAATATGAGTAGAATATACATGGAATTCCTATTAAACAAATATAAGAATTTTTTATTGATGAGCGGGTAGATTAATCCATTTCAATCATAAAAAATAATTATTAACAAGATCGACCACCAAAGATTATTTAAGTTCATTAGAATAAGGAGATTTGTCAAAAAAAAAAAAAAAAAAAATTATATAACCGACGAATTCTTAAATATTATATATACTTGGAAGTAAAATTTACCTTTTCTTTTGGATCAAATATTTTATTAAATCTAAAGGAAATTTCCACCTCGTCTCAAAAGTACCCTTATTAAGTTTAATTTCACAAATGTGTGATTGTGAAATTGAAGCCAGTCAATCATTGTTTGATACTTAGTAAAAACTTGTTGATTAATAATGGATACTACATATTTATACAATTGTGAATAAAATAATATGTTTTCTTCTTTTTGCTTGGGTGAATGTGAAGCAAGAATTGTAATAATGCGATCTTAATTTGTACCATAAGCATAGATATATATAATATAAATAGTAAAATCCCATCCAATGCAAGAATTGTTAAGATCAATATAATTTGATCATATAGATTTTTGAGTAGAATTGTTACCTTAAATATAACTTTCATGTCTCCTAAATTGTAAAATTTGTTATATATATTCGGGTGTCTCGCACACACAACTAACTTAATGTTAGTTTTTGCTCTTCGTTTGATGATTAAATGAAAAAAAATCATCAAAATGAGTACAAAATAATACCCATAAATTTACGGTGCACCCGAATGTATACATCAATCTCTCCCTAAATTGCCAAGTAAAATTACATCAAGCAATCTAGCAATAGATATTGAGTATGTTTTGCAATAATCGTGTTAAACGGTAAATTAAGCTCATCATCTTAAAATACTAAGTACTAAGAAAATGTTGATAGTAGAGGATAAGGAATTTAAACTATTTGTTTTATCAAATACCCCCTCTTTTTATAATAAAAAAAATGCATCAGTTTATCGACATATTTACCGAGATGTAATTTTGACCATTAATATCTTTAATTGTCTATTAGTAAATATTATAGCAAAGTTATATTATGAAACTTATGACTAATCTAGTGATATATTACATAATAACATTTATTCATTTATTTATTTTATAGAGTGAAAAAATTAAGGGTATGTTCTGATTTATTAAACTCAGCTGAACTGAGCTGAAATGAATTGAACTGATTGGAGCTGAATTGAATTGAATATTTTATTAGAGAAAAAAATTAGGAACTGAACTGAAGTGATTGGAGTTGAACTGAACTTAAGCTGAAGAGAATAGGTCCTGAGTCACGTATATGAATAATGCAAAAGTCAAAGTGATGTATTTTTTTTTAAAAAAAAAAAAAAAAAAAAAAAAAAAAAAAAAAGAGTAAAATAAAATTGATTTTTTTAGGTTTTTTTTTTTTTTTTTTTTGAAGGAATAATTTAGTCCGTATATGTCAGTGAAATGATAGGCCACACAAGTTGCAGCAGTCACACATCATGTCCAAGTGTACAAGGTAGCCTACACTGCTGGAACGCTGTCATTCTCTTTCCTCCTTAGATCCCCACACGTGGCCTTCCACACTCGAATCTGGCAAATCCCTATATTTATACTGTATAAATTGTTTATTGTTCAAATTGGAAAAATACGTGTAAATACTCACTACATACAGTATAAAATACTTCGCAAGGGATTAAAGTAGTAGATAATTATCTTGCCTAGCTAATTAATTATTCAGCCAATGTGATATTTGTACAATACTATAAAGGTACAATACTTCACTCATTAGTTATCAACGTAAATTTTCTAGTAAAAACTACGAGTAGAAAGCAAAAGCTCCACATATAATCATATACGAGTATTGGTTATTCTAGGTTAAAAATCTTTGGAGATCTCTAACAAGTTACACCTACTGACGTGGTAAATCTGATGAATATACCAAGTTTTCTCCATATTAAAATTTAAAACACCTAAAATTTGTTATTGAAAAAATTAACATCACATTTTTAACTACCTTGTTGATAAAAGAAAGTTTTCATATTATCTCTAGTCTTACATAAGATATTATCACTATTTCATTGATACAAATCATACAATTTCACTTAAGGTCTATTTTGATTTACCGAATTGAACTGAATTGAACTGAACTGAATTGTTTATGAAAGAAGGAAATTAGAAACTGAAATTAAGATTAAAATAACATACCCTTAAATATGCTTTCTTTGTGTTTTAATAACACACTTTTTGTCACGTTA
Source organism: Chenopodium album (assembly GCF_948465745.1). NCBI lineage: Eukaryota > Viridiplantae > Streptophyta > Magnoliopsida > Caryophyllales > Amaranthaceae > Chenopodium > Chenopodium album. The sequence continues at coordinate 443,929 of NC_137847.1, read as the reverse complement.
TCTGAAGAAGGGATTGAGTTTGGTAAACGATAAACGGATAAATTAAGTTATTAAGTTTAAACTATACTAACCAATCAATTTCTTCTTATCGGAGGTATAATTTATTAATTAATTTACCTTTTACCTAGTCAAAGTGATGTGTTATTATTTTTTGGGTTTTTCTACATAGTACCCTTCAGTTTTCTATCTTGTACCCTCCCAAATTCAAATTTCTATAAGGTAACCTTAAGTTATTAGTTTGTTTTACATTATACCCTTAAGTTTTTGGATTTTTCTATATGGTACCCTTGAGATGTAAAATAAATGACTCTAAATTAATTTGACTCAAGCCAACACCGTCTAAACGACTTATTTAGCATCTTCAAAGACATAACTAGCATGTTTATTGCAAAAAAAAAGGACTAACAACTTGAGTCCCCTCTAAAACAAGCTCTTTTAGTTAAGTAGGAGCAAAAAAATTTCTTATCTTCCATCTCAAACAATCATACAAAACTTCCATTAAATAGCGAATAATGAAGATTGGTGATTCCTCCATTGAATATAAATATAGAAGTGGTAAATAGATCATTTAGATGGTGTCGATTTGAGTCAAATTAAGTTAGAGTTATTTATTTTACAACACAAGAGGGTACTATATAGAAAAATCCAAAAACTCAAGGACAACTTGTAGAACTTTGGATTTTGAAGGGTATAATGTAGAAAACCCAATAACACAGGATACCACGTATAAAAACCCTTATTTTTTTTTTAAGGTAAAAATGATGTGTAATTGGTAAATAAAAACCGAGAATTCGAGAAAGTAACATTTTACAAGTATATTTTTTTTTGAAAGGAATGTGATGACAAAATCCGTGGGCATTCCAATCTAAAATAAAACGTAATTATCGAATGTCGTTTCGTCTGTTGCCCACAGACTTCACCATCTTCAATATCCTATCCTTACCTTAACCCACCGCTTAGCTAACTCAACTCTAGTTAGGTCTAACAAATTCTAACCCAATTTCCCTCTAATTTTAATTTAATTTAATAAAAAAAAGCACCCATTTTAAAAAAAAAAAGGAAAAAGAAAATCCCTGACATTTTCCTATAAATAGATGGCTCGAGTAAAGCACGGTTTGCCAAATTAGCTAGCGAACCGCGGCTTACTAGAATTTCTCTCTCCTCTCCTCTTTCTCTCTCTAAAAAAACTCACACTTTCTCTCTTAAAACCAACAAAAATGGCGGCAAGAAGATCAAGCGGACCAGTCCTAAGGTCTCACTCACCTTCAGGAAGATTCGGTTCCAAAACGACATCGTCTTCTGCTTCAGTATTCGCTTCTTCAACCTCCAGTACTTTCACTTCTCGAAGCTTCCTTCAACGTGCATCTTCTCCTACTCGCGTCAACCTGTACTCCACCGGTTCATCGCCGTCGTCAGCGGTCCGGTTTAATTCCGGTTCAGTTTCACCCAACCGTTCGATTTCAACTCAGTCGGTGCGACGTCAACCGGCGACTACCGGTCAGAAGAAGAGCTGTATGTGTTCGCCGACGAATCATCCCGGTTCATTCAGGTGTAGTCTTCACAAAAATGCTCCGAGCCGGAATGCTTCGGTTCAGCCGTACCAGTCGAACCGGCTCTTCGCTCGGCGGTCCGCGATGACGAACTCGCTGGTGAGAATCGGAACTGTTGAAGGTGATTTGGTGAAACGAGCTTTGGCTGCTTTGATTCGTCCTTCTTCACATCAACAAAAAAGAAGAGGTGATTTTCAGCCTAGAAAAAGCAGGTTATCAATGGTGTCTGTTGCGTAAAATTTGCAATTGAGTTAGGATTAGGGTTAGATTTTTTTAATTTTTGGAAAAATTGGGGGAAATTTTCTCAGAATGTTCTAGATTTTCCGGAGATGGATGAAGTTTCGCGATTCCGACGATCGAAGATGATTCCAGAAGAAGAAATTCAGGACATTGGACAAGTTGAGAAAATTTGTGTATATATACCAATAGTATAGTATGATGGCAGTATAATTACAGTATGATCATCGAATTAAGAACAAAAAAATCTTCAACAATTTTTGGACAGTTAAACAAGGACTTCTTTGATTCTAATAATTTTTTAAGCGAACAAACATAATTTTTGACAAATTCAATCAGATTCAATTTTCGTCAATTACGTCGCCGTTTAATGATTTGGATGTGATGTGAGTGACGCCGTTTCATTCGTTCATTTCCGTTAAACTTCTCCGTTTACGTTGGCGTTACTCGTCTGCTCCGTTATGTGAGGTATTTGTGTTCATCTTTATTAATTTTGGTTTATTTGTTATTAATTAATTTTACATTTATATATTGCTAACTTTTGTTATTTTTTTAATTGTGTAAACAGGGAATATTATGATTATGATTATGATTATTACGGATTATTAAGGCTATATAATTATGAAATTGAATAAAAATGGAAGTGGAGTTGGAAATGTTGGACCCTGTACAGTGGACTTTGGGACGAAAACGGGACACAGAAAAATAATGGTTGTCTTGATAGGGAAGTCTTCCCAACAAAAAAAAGATAGATTAAAATTTTAAGGATATGATTAAGGATCGAATTAAACTAATGTAGTTGAGAGTGGACCATATGATTGATGATTTTAAGTGCTATTATCCCCACTAGACTAGACAGTAGACAGCTGGATCAAAGGCATCTATAAAATTTTAATACGAGTTACAATATTTATTTCATACGGAGTACATAAAATAATTCGAAGCAATAAATAAAGATAAGATTGTAATGATATTATGATAATAGACGTAAATTATGATAATGTACTAGCATAAATTATGATAATAGACGTAACTAATAATTTCTGGTAAAATTAAGAGTCTCTATCAAATAATACTACTTGTACATAGTACTATTGATGGATATACAGATCAATAATTTAAATAAGTACTCCGTAAGGAATTACTTGTATAATTAAAAGCCTTTATTATCTAATGGTAATCACTCGGTATTATAAGTCAAACACTTGGAGAACAAGTATAATCCATAATACAGTACTTTATTATTCTATTAACATACAAAAGAATTAAAGTAGTGATTAGTGAATGCAATTACAAAATAATTAAAGTAAAGAAGTCTAGAAGATTGATCAAGTTGCTCATATTTTGATGAAAGATGAAGAAGTAAAATGGGCATATTTTAGAAGTCAAAGGGACAATTCTCTTGGACTTGACCCACTCGATAAGGGCAGTTGGGACACCTTGACGCTTTCATCCCAAAAAACTTTATGCTTAAGAATAATCAATTATTGCAAATTGCAATCAGCACACCAATTTATAAACACATCGTTTCTAGTTATGGACTTATGTACTCTAGTTAAGAAAATTATAATAAACTATGGGCTAGAGATTATATATAATGAGTTGTGCCCAATTAATTTTCCAGATAAAATAAAATTTGTTTATCTAAGAGTATAATCGTCTTTTCAACTACTAGTAGAGGAGTACATGCGTCTTTTATGTATTAGTTGAGGGGTACATGTGTAATTTTCTCACCAAATAGTAAATGAAAGTTGCAAACAGTAAGTGGATAACTCACCAAAACTACTGAATAAATGACCACACTTTTTCAATATATTTATAGAAATGCCACTACATTAACAAAAATTCGTTTATCTGACAGATAAACTTGTATTTGCTGATATATAATTGTGTAACACAAACAATTGAAAATTTAGTCAAACTATTGAATAGTAACTCTTTTGACTTCACATAGGTGTAATAGAAATGCACAAATGAATTTATTGACTATTTCTAAGCATCCAATTAAACCAATTTGACCGATTGACTTCTTATTTTGACCACCCTCAAGGAAGAAGCCATGTCATAACATAGAGTTGTTATGATTGGGAGTTCCTATCTAACTATGACCTATAAGATGGTTGAGCATTGATATAGATGACCCGCCTTCGAAATTTTAAGTAGATTTGAGATTTTAAAAGTTTGCAACCTTGTCTTTCAGTAGTATATAAATACATTTTAGGTCACATGAAATGTTCTTTATTCGACTTAAATTTGTACTTTGTAGCTGATTAGCCTATAATAAGCGTCCAAAACTTCTATTGTTCATCTTTCTCTTTGTGACTAATGAAGAAATTTTTAAATGCCGGCATGCGCACACACATACAAAATAGAATTGTGTTTTGTGAGGATGTTGAGGGCTCTCTCTTTTGCCAAAACAAATTTCTTCTCTTGTTACATTTTCAACTTGATTAATTAACACCTTCACACAGACAACTATGTAATTTTTGGCAAATTTTCATTCACTTATTGCTTAAAAAATGCTATAGGCTGGTAGATCTTAGGAAATTTCTTGTGATCAGTGGCTTAAAGGGTTTATTAAAGTATGGTAGTTAACTATAAAGCGAAGATTCGCCATTAGAGTCTGCCACATATTATTCGATCTAATTAATTTTTCAAAACTGTGTCAAATGCACATGTATTTTTGACATAAAAAAACTTAGATCTTGCTTTTTCATTTCATATTTTCATGCACTATTATTAGATTATTGATGACATGCATGCTTAGAAATACTGGAACAGTAGTGGTAGTGCTTAGAAGATGCCAGGCACTGCTCTGGTGCACTACATGCTTGTGCCACTACTCATCTCAATATCTCATCCTCAAATTCATTATAATTATTATTATTCACATTGCCTCACTTTTTGGATTTGATGCTATCCTAATTTGTGCAATTGGACTTTCTTTCCTTTTTTTCCTTGACTCTTAAAATATACGAAGTACTGTATTCGATCAAATTCTATCTATAAATAGTATTTCTTAGAATATATATACTTAATATCTCACGTCTTAATTACTACCACATAATATATTAAACGATTTGTATATATTACTTTTTTTTTTTTTGATCCAAAAGAGGAATAGAATTCCAAATAAAAAGAACAAGAACAAGCAACAAAGTAAACAAACAGAAAACAAAAACAAGCAATAAAACCAACTAAGGAGGAACTAGTCGTGGTAAGGCCACATCCCTAGCATCCTCCGCTAAAATACTACTAAGCTCTACCGGAACCGAACGAATTAAACCAAAATTTGTGTCTAGAATGACTCCGCGGTTGGCCAACCAATCCGCCGCGCGATTTCCCTCTCTGTAAATGTGTGTAACCTTGACCTTCCAATTATCTTTTTTGAGCATACTGAGACAGAAGTTAATCTCATGAGCACATTCACCTCTCCCTGCTTCACCCTTCTGTAAGATCTGGATGCACACAAGATTATCAAGTTGAATCTCTAATTGGGCAATCTGTAGACTGTATGCTAGTTCAATGCCACGCGCAAGAGCCAACATCTCAGCTCTAAAAGCAGTACAATGACCAAAATTCGCATGAAATGCAGAAACAAAGTGTCCTAGATGATCACGAACTATGCCTCCTCCACCTGCTGCACCTGAACTGCCTTTGGCAGTTCCATCACAGTTCAGAATGTACCACCCAACATCAGCTGCACGCCATGATACATTAATGTTTACCTTCCTGTGAGAACATGTGCTGCTGTCATCACTTTGCTCAACAAAACATTTCCTTGCTTCATCAAAACGAACTTGAAGGAATGCTCCAATATCAATTGGCATCTTAGCTTGCCTATTGAACACATATCCATTTCTCCAACGCCAAATCCACCACAAAGTAGTACCAAAATAAGTTGGCCAACTCTCTGGGGTTGAAGGAGTTTTATCCTTGATGTTCTTTGTAATCCAATCCCTCAAGGATCCTGTTAAAAATTGTGGCAGCACTGAATGATCAAGGAGTTTGCGCCACACCATCCTAGCAGCAGCACAGTCCCTCAATATGTGCAGGGTGCTTTCTTCATCAGCTCCACACAAGAAACACCTTGGACTGTCAGTCAAGTTGCGCCTAAATCTATTCAGATTTCCCAGCAAACGGTCATGACATGAAAGCCATAAAAACGCTCGAACTCTTTGCTGAACAGGGGATTTCCAAATTGCATTCCAACATTCATCATCCAAAGCATCAGCATCCCCTCGAGTTAGCTTTCCAATAAATATGGTCACTAACGTTCAGGTCAGCTCTTACTTCATGATTCTGAATTAATTTCATAATGTTCTCAGGTAAGAATGGGCTAAAAACATTCCACTTCCAGCCAGCATTAGCTTCCCACATCTCTGCTACAGTAGTACCAACAAGGTCAGAAGGCAGTGGTTCAATTACCAGATTGCTCAGTGGTTGGTCTGTTGCCCAAACATGATCCCAGAATAGTGTCGAAGCTCCATTACCAATAGCAGTCCTTAGCCCTGCCCCTATAACCTTCGAATTTGCAGTAATTCCACTCCACACATTTGACATTCCAGCCTTGGGTTCAAACATGTCCACATCACAACGGCCTTTGCAATATTTGGCCCGAAGCACCCTTGACCACAAAGCTTGTGGCTCAGTAAGTACCCTCCACCCCAATTTTGTGAGAAACACTGAGTTTGCTTGCTTTGCCGAATTTATTCTCAAACCCCCTTGCTCTTTTGGTTTTTGAATCACTTCCCAAGAGAGTAAGTGGACTTTCTTCTTTTCCTCATCACCACCCCAAATAAATCTTCGGGTTTTTTTGTCAATGTCATCACAAATTGAGCGCGGGATTTTGGCCGTTTGCATCGAATACAAAGTCATGGTCGAAAGAGTTGATTTTGCTAAGGTAATACGACCCGCAAGAGACAAGTATTTTGATTTCCAACTCGATAGCCTCCTATCAATTTTTTCACAAATGTGGCTATAAGTATCTTTGGTCACCCTACTAGTTAAAGTGGGCATACCAAGATACATACCCAAGTCTTGTGTCACCTCCATTCCCAATGTCGTGCTGATCAAATTCTGGCTTTCCAAGTCGACATTGCTGGAAAAATAGACTCGAGATTTTGGCAAACTCACTTTCTCCCCAGACGCGTCACAAAAACGGTTCAAACACTTCCTGATGAGATCAGCTTGCTGTACATTTGCTTCGGCAAACAATACTATGTCATCGGCAAAGAACAGATTCGATAGCAAGGGACCATCTCTACTTACTTTGATCGGTTTCCAAAGGCCACCAATAATAGCTTCTTCAATGATTTGGTAGAATCTCTCCATACACATAACAAATAAGTACGGAGATAAGGGGTCCCCTTGACGGATTCCCCTACTTGGAGCAAAGCTTGGTGTAGGTTCACCATTCCATAATACTTGCAACGACGCCGTCGAAATACTCTCCATAATCACATCAATCATTAAGAGAGGTAAATTCATTTGAAGAAGGGTATCCCGAATAAAAGACCAACGAAGTCTATCATAAGCCTTCTCAAAGTCTATTTTAATTGCCATATAGCCCTTCCCACCTTGCTTGCGACGCATCGTATGGATTACCTCTTTCATAATGACAATATTGTCCGTAATTTGACGGCCCGGAACAAAACTTGTTTGAGTGTTTGATATCAGTTTCGGCAAGATAGGTTTCAAACGATTGATGATAACTTTGGTTAGGATTTTGTAAGCTACGTTACATAATCCTATGGGGCGGAATTGGGATGCTACTTCTGGTTTATCAAGCTTCGGTAGAAGAGCAATGAAAGCTTTATTAAAGGATTCTGGAAAACCCTTTCCTTCGAGAATTGGCAGAATTGTTCCATAAACAGAGTTGGCCACAATATCCCAATTTTTTTTATAGAACAAGGCTTGAAAGCCGTCGAGCCTCGGAGCCTTAAGAGCAGCCATCTCTTTCACCACCGCATCAATTTCAACCTTTGAGTATGGCTTGACAAGAGCACGCCAGTCATGTCTATCAATAGAAGGAAAAACGCCACTTGGTACATCAAAGAAAGCAGGTTTACCTTCCTCCTTAAACAAGGTGGAAAAATACTCAGCCACATGATTTTTGATCTCCTCCTTGTCTTGTAACCAATGCCCATCTCTATCTTTTAAGGCTACAATCTTATTCTTCCACCTACGCACAATAGTACTAAGATGAAAAAACGAGGTATTGCGATTTCCATTCTTTAGCCATTCAACGCGTGACTTTTGATACCACAAAGTCTCTTCTCTGTCCAAAATTTCATCTAGCTCTCTCCTCAACTTTCCTTCAAGTTTTATCAAGCCACGATCCACCCTATTAGCAAGCACTTTTTGAACTCCTCCAATACGAGCTAAGAGGATGCGTTTCTGCTGGAAAATGTTACCAAATGTTTCACGGTTCCATTCTTGTAAATCATTTGATAATTTAGACAATGCCGACATGAGCTTTGAATTAGAATCCCATTTCCTCTCTACAAACTCACGAAAATTTTCATGAGACAACCAGGCCGCTTGAAATCGAAATGGTCGATTCAAGGCTTGAAAGGGTACAAAGCCATTCGGGGAAATAAAAATGGGGCAATGGTCAGAGTGTATGGCAGTTAAATGTTTCATAGCCGCCTTTTCAAACCGCACTGCCCAGGCATCATTGCATAAGGCTCGGTCTAATCTGCCACTTTGTCGAGTTTCCGGGGTCAGGCCTCTAGCCCATGTGTGAGCAGCCCCAGAAAATTCAATCTCAAGCAAGTTCATCTCTTCCACCCAACCGTTGAAGGCTGCTGATCTACGATTTGTTTCCCTACAAGATGTGTTTCTCTCAGAAGCAAAGCGAGTGTCATTGAAGTCCCCCGCAATCATCCAAGGTTTGTTGTGAGTTGCAGCAAATTGTCTTAGTTCATCCCACAATTCCCTTCTTTTCATTGGGTCCGGGCTCGCATAAACCGCCGTGAAATACCAAGGTGTAGCACCCACCCTAGTAATATCCATTGTGATGTGTTGATTATGCTGAATAATTGGATCAACAGTCACAATCTCCGGTTTCCAATAAATCCATATTCCTCCGCTAAATCCCATTGCATCTACCCTTGTATGACCAGTATAGCCTAAGATAGAAGCAATTTTCACTGCTTGATCACCACCCATATGGGTTTCGATTAGAGCTAAAAAATTCGGTTGGTTTGCCCGCACAACATATTTCAGAGAAGAAATAAAATTACGGCTTCCCGCACCTTGAACATTCCACACCATACAAGTAATCGGTAGAGAATCCGGAGCCAAGTTAGGTAGTGTGTCTTCCATAGAAACAGGTATGTTTGGTAAGATAGTCATATAAGCTTGACTAATTAAACGCAACAAGCGTTGGAGCTCATTGGGAAATTTCAGAGTCATCACCAACTCGGATGGAGTTGAGATTGGTGGCATGTAAGAATCCACTCGAACCTCCAATACATGAGTCAGGGGGTTCGCAGTCACCAGGTATGGGTCCTCCATCGGGAAGCCCACGAAGATGGTCTTCTCCGGGGGTACCTCTAGGAGAATTGGGGAGAGAGTTTGAGACATGAGTCAGGGAGGGTTGATGCTCAATGTTGGCTACAATCTGCTTGTCAAGGTCACTTGAGGGCACAAAATCAACTTGGGTGTTGGCTTCTTTGCTGGCTTTGACAGGGAGGGTTGAATTTTCTTGACTTTGGATCTGAATAATTGGCTTTCTAAAGTGCACAGATTTAGGAATATTCGAAATCTCCTTAAGAGGCTCAAGGGTCGAATTATTTGCAACTTTCTTCTTAGCTTGTGCTTGTTTAGTGGGATTTTTTTTCTGTTTTGAGAGAGAAATATTAGTAGCAATATTTTTTTCCTTATCAAAAGATAAAGATGCAATATTTGGCATAAATTTCTGAGAATTATCTCCCAAATTAATTGTGCCGAAAATATTTCCTTCAAGATTTTGCAAGCTATCATTAGTTGCTATCTTTTAATATTTTGCTCCACATTATCCTCCAAAATATCCTCCCCTTGATTCTCAAGAACGGAAAATCTTGACCCTGCCCCTTGAATCACGCTGTCAGTTGCAGCCTTCGAGGACTTACCAAATTGGGCACGTGGTGGAGCAGCCCTCTCTACCACCTTGTCTAGAATTGGAGCACCACCTTGGTTAGATTTTCCGGCCTGGACATTGCCTTTCTCAACTCTAGGCTTTGTCTTTCTAACGGGCTTCTTGACTAGCATCCAAGAGCCAAAATTCTCTGTTTCCTCAGGCTTATTAGCTTGGTGATGCAGGGGATTCTCGTGCACAATCATAGAGTTGACACCACTACATGCTCAATGGGATTACATTCATCCTCACTATGTCCAAGTTTGCCACACTTAAAACATACCATTCGAATGCCTTCATATTGAACGCGCCAAATTCGACCTTTCAACCAGAATTTAGACAATAATGGTTTCGATAAGTCGATCTCCACACTTAGACGAGTAAACTGACCTCTCTCAGCCTGTGCTGTAGTTTTATCAACCCTTAGAACCTTCCTAATTTTTGAACCCACTTTGTTCAGGAAACTAATGTCAAAGTATTCGACTGGTAAATTAGGAATCCTAACCCACGCCGTAAGTACCTTGATAGGAGTTTCATCTGGCACAAAATTTGGAATCCACTTGCGAATGGTCAGATAATTATCATCCAATAGCCAAGGGCCTTGAGTGAGAACATAGATATAATCCGCTTGATTCGTGAACCTAGCAATGTAGTAATTGCAACCAATATCAGTGAGAGATAACTCACCTCTAATGTTCCATTTCTTCTTCAACCTTCTCATAAGACTCATATACCCTAACTTTCCACTGAAAAGTTTTATAATCAGGGATAGTTTCCACGGTTGTCTGAGTCTTCTCTTTTCCTCCTTTGAACGTTGAATAACAGGACATCGTTCATCATTTAACACCTCCTCTGGAACAAATTCATCATCAGAGATATCCTCTTCATCATCACAGTCAGAAATATCCACATGGGAAGCCTGCTGATTCTTGAGCATATCCTTGAAGGATGGATTCCCACCCAAGTTTGCAGTATTTGTCAGTGCAGGATTCTTCAAGATGTGTTGAATACCCCTGCCTCCACCATTTTCCACATCTGCCATTTCCTCATCAGCATTAGAGGATTGTTGCACATCTCGATTAAAAATGTATTGAGTAATTTTTCGCTTAGATTTTTTATTGGATCTTGTTAGTTGATCAATTTCCTCAATAGAATGAGCATTTTCACCTAGGATTGTTGCGTTTTCCATGGAGAGGTTTTTTAAATATATTTGTATATATTACTCGTAGTATATTACTGTAAAAATTATTATTGTTACTTAATTTAGCTAAGCATTGACAGCCTCTAATTTACGCAGCTCAAGGATTGCCGCATGTAAATGAGGAAAAGTTTGCTAGAGCAATCCTTGAGCTAATTTGTAATCTTCAAAGGAAAAGAGGCTCATGAAAATGTAATTAAACTTATCTTTAAGTTAATTTAAGGCAAAGTAGTGATACGGTTTAATTAATGTCTCGTTAAAGTATACTTCAATTTGTATAGATAGAGATAATATTGCCAATTATTTTATAGACGTAACTCAAAAGTATGTGCGGCTGCTTTTATTGGATATGAGTGTAAGACCTTCTTAGATTAGCAAAATACTCCATAAAGATTAGCAAGAAAATAAACCTAAGAAAACTTGTATAACTGATATACTACGCACTTGCTACACAGCCACATACAAAGAACCAAAAGTTTTCTGAATGTTCAGTGTTCTTCTCAATTGGGCAAAAATTAAAAGAGAAAACAGAAAAGTTAGGCTAAGTATCATTCAATAATCTTTCATTATACTTAGGGGCCGTTTGGTTGTGGGTAATCAGGAAAGGGAATGGGAATTAACTGGCTCGATTCCCTTTGTTGATGTTTGTTTAGCACTTTTATTCATTCCCTTTACCCTCCTCATCACCCCAAATCCTTCCAACTCCATTCCCCACCCCCCCTAGACTTTCCCATTCCCTTTCCCTACCCACCTTCACACCACCACATCACCACCTTCACACCTACCAACACCACCACATCACCACCTTCACACCTACCAACACCACCACATCACCACCTTCACACCTACCAACACCACTGGAAAACCAGCCCAGACCACCGCCGCCCCTACCCTGACCACCGCTGAGCCTCCCCCGACCACCGCTGCACCTCCCCCGACCACCGCTGCACCCCCCCTCCCCCGAAAAAACCACCCCTAGCCCCGCAAAACCCTAGCCTCGATCAATCTCCCTCTCCCCCGAAACCGTCGCCTGGCCCTCCCACCACCGTCGAGGGCCAGGCGACGGTTTCGGGGGAGAGGGAGATCGGGGCTAGGGTTTTGCGGGGCTAGGGGTGGTTTTTGCGGGGGAGGGGTGGTCGAGGCTCACGCGGCTAGCGGCGGCAAAGCGAGGGGAAGGGCGGCGAGGGGAGGGGGATAGCCGGCGAGGGGCGAGGGAGGGCCGATGAGGGGTTTGGTGGCTAAGAAAGATGAAATGTGTGGTGGTTGTGGTGGTGGTGGTGTGGTGGTGGGAATGATTTCTTTGTTTTAAAAACAAATAACAAAGCAAAAATAGGGTATTTTCATTCCATTCTTCTCCTTTCCCTTTGTTCATTCCATTCCGATTCCCTTGTGTGAACTAAACGACCCCTTAGTTTGACTTTTATTACTTTAGTAATACATCTCCCCCCAATCCAAGCATGTCCTTAACATATTGAGATAAACTTAGATCGGAAACTACACTAACACAATTTTGTCCTACTGAATAAAAAATTGACTTTAGAAGATACAATTGACAATTTTGACATGGAGCTGATGCTTACTGAGTAGGATTATGACTAACACTATCACTTTATTTCTTTTTTAGGGAATCTTCTATTTCTGCTGATCCAGTTATCTATCTTTCCAGCTCCTAATCTACTCGGCATATACTCATTTCATTTTCTCTTTTGTTTTTTAGCCGTCACTTGAACTATTCAATTTTGTACTCGTAGTTGTTTTGAAGACCCAATGAAAAATACTTGTATCATTCTTTTATGTAGCACATTTTGTTGCTTGAGTGATGTACATGCAAAACATGCACATAATTGATAATTAATACTACTAATACCATAAACGACGTGGAAAAGAATGACCTACCTAAAATTTAACTTGTCGATTGCTACCGAAATCTTAGTTAGAATCTGATTTCATATATTAAACTTGTATGGCATATATACAAATTTGAGTCAATTAGCTATTAATGAACTTATGTATGAGTTAGTAAACCATGATAACTTTTATGAGGCTATTTCATGGATTTATCCTTATCCTCTCACCTCATGTGATATTCACTTCCTACCTACACATATACAACAATAATTTATCGACTATATCGAGTTTAATCTGTTTTATTTTCATTTGGCTTTTTATCATGGTACAATGACAATTTTTCGCTTATTATAATAAGAGTTGAGTATTTAACATAATTCAATTTATAAAAATAAAACTTCAATTGATAAACATAAAATTTACTCGTATTGTATATAGTAGGAAGTAGGATTATTCGATCATAAGTACTAAGAAGTATAACATTAACATATCATGGAATTAATCAACTCAATTAAGTCCATAAAATATTAATTCTCCACATATATTAGAGTGTTGCATCTTTATTGTATAAATCCATTTCAAATTTAAGAAAAATAAACATTAAAATTTACAAGGAATTAAATAAAAATAAAGAAGGTTGGATAAGAAGATAGAAGTTATGAAGACCTTTTGGCTTTTGCCGGTAGCTTAGGCCATCATGTCAAAGTTGGATAAGAGGAGAAATGTAATAGATGATGATGTAAAAGTAGTTGAATTATAATTATATATTCAAGTTGAATTAAATATAATTAAAGGTGATCACACTCTTTAGTGGCCCTACTAATTATTCCTTCACCCAAAGGGTACCCCCCAGTTGACCTATAAATTGTACGCCCATTTTTTTTTCCAAAATTAGCGGACTTTCATTTTCATCACTTGGCTGCTTAGCTTGCTTATGAAGTACATATGTAGAGTTATACATAGTTGCAATTATTACAGTACAATTCACAACAATACGACAATAGTGTGACTCATTCATGAGTAAGCTTATCTTTGAGAGTGACCCTTCAACCCTTAGATGCCCATATCTTGATTCATTAACGTTGGTAAGTTTATTCCAATTATTTGTACATTCAAATGTTAAAGATTTTAGAAAATCTACGCTAGGTACATTGAGCTTAGTTGTTTGATAAACGTAAAAATATACAGTACGTATGTCATGATCTACTCTACTTACAAATTGCAACTATTTTGAAAATATGGTTAACTTATTGAGATATTGTATTTTATTGCAATTTTGGTTAGTGACAACAAAATAAAACTTAGTTGGACGTGTAAGTGGAAGGTACACATACATCCAAAATAGTGTTGCTATTAATGCGTTTGGTTGTATTGTTGCTCGCTCTCTCTAAGCAATGACACCAATTGTTGTATATATAGAAGTCCAATAAACATAATTTACTTGCATATTTTGATTCCTATGAACAATAAAGAAACAAGATACTCGTAATATAACATGGATATATGATAGTTAAGTCAAACATTAATTGTAAGTAACAAGACTATACAAAAGGGTAAGATTTTACGGAGTATATTGTATGAAATATTATCTTAACATTACATCTCATAACCATATTATTATTACAAATTAATGTATGTTATATGAGAGGTAAGTTTGATCGTGGGGAATAATAATAATAATAATAATAATAATAATAAAAGTGTAACAAGATAATATTCCATGTAGCTAGGTAGTTGCCCATACGCTCGGTTGGATGGGGAGATCTGGCTCAATCCACTGCACAAGGTGACAAGCCATGTGATAGACTATTATCCATGCCCCCAAATAACAGGATAAGGTGAAGGAAGATTTTATTTAAAGACTATCCTCTATTATATGTATGTTATAGTTTGCCATTTAATTTGTCTTTTGTGTAACGTTACTATGAGTTGGCATGCCAATATTATTATCATAAATAATTCATAATTTATGTAACTGGTAAACTATGGTGTCTCACTCTCATGTCATGTATGTCCATGTGCAACTAATTTGGCAACTTCCTACGAACATATATATTATATTTGATGTGACTATATATTATACGAGTTGTACTAAGTATATTATATGCTTGTAAAGTACTTTTAACATAGGATTATTAACCAAAATTTTAAACTAATTATAAGCTAATGGTGATAAATATAATATAATTTATTAATCCTTGCTTCTTGGATATTTTTTCTTCTTGACAACACATGAATAAGAAACGCAACATGTTTTCTTCTCCAAGTTGCCAACCACCATACACCTAGCTATGACTTCATATTACTTAAGATAATAATATGATTATAATTCTTAAGTTGTTAGTGGATTTAATTAATTTGTAATCACACAATGCCCATGAGTTCATCTTTACCTAAATTAATTTGTATATCTCTATGTATTTGTATATCTCTATCTAAATTTAGATATGTATCAAATTATTGGTAGTTTAAATATTTTGTTGTCGATGCATGTATGGTGTGGCAGCCTATGATTGATAGGACAAAACTACAAAAGTGTCCGATCTACAAAATCAAAAGAGGTGGGCTTGGCCGCTTGGAAGAGGATTTTATTTGTTATTTTATGATTTGATTCAGTTTTTATATTTTTATGAATTATACTACGAATATGAAAGGGAGAAGAAGTTATGAATAAGCTTGAGTTTTTTTGTTTTTTTTTTTGAAACAAAATAAGCTTGAGTTAGTGTTTACACAAGTGAATGAAATTTATTAAGTTTAAACAAGGATATTCAAACTTGATTTGGTTTTTCTAACTAAATACTTGTATGAATAAGTTAAGATAATTTAGATTAGCTTAAATGACGAGGAATAAAGTGTTCCTATGATTGGTTAAGATAGATAAGAATTTGTTCAAAAATGTAAATTTCTAATGGATACACCTTACTGTAACTTATCTCGGAAAGGTTTTTAACAATCTCCATTGAGTTTTAGGCAATTTCTCTTTACCTTATTTTTAGAACATAGTAGTTCATATAAAATTAGTATATTATCATATCAGATTACACTAGGCCATATGTACTTATTAGTGTTACTAGTTTAGTCCCGTGCATTGCACAAATTAAATAGCTATTATTTGTTTAAAATAGTTGTTAATATTCTTTATTTGAAAAATAATGTAATCATAATTTCGTTAATTTATTTTGAAAGAAGTATTGTATTTATTTAATCATGAAAATTTGAAGAAAAAAAAAGGGATGATGTCAAAAATAGTTTAGGCTGGAAAATTTTTCATAAAAAGTTGACATGTGTCCTTTAATGATGGCAACATGTTTTGTTTTAACAATACTTAATAGATTATACATTGTGACATTGAATTATAGATAAAAGATCTCACATATTAATACTTGTTCTTATATCGCGCTTAAATACGATCACAGTTAAGTTAGAACTTAAAACTTGCTTGAGTTATTTTGATTCAAATTATATACCAATTAGTTGTTGGTGCAGTGGTGATTGAGACTGCTTATGGTAGGGAGGACCCATGTTTGATCCCCCGCAACAACAACAATTCGGAGAGGACTGGAACCTAACCACCCAAAATTGATCCCCGAATCCAGATTAGTCCAAAGGGTGAATCGGGTGGAACACCAAAAAAAAAAAAAACTATATGCCAATTGGGCTTTTTTGCCCTTGCTTCCTGATTGTTGATAATACGTATTGGGCTATGTTTAAACCTTGAAATAGCCCAAATAGGAAGGTGCAATCTCAGTGTTTATTTTTTGACACCAAATAAAATAACTAGGCCATATTTTGGGCTAATGTATACGTAGTAGTGTAGTACTATTTACTAACTAATTTGATGGGCTCATCTTTTTCAGAAGTGATAAATATGTACCAGTCCGAATACTTACATTAAATTCCTTTTCTATCTATGAATTTATCAAATTTGTGAGAAAATGTATTTGGAGAATTTCCAAACCTACAACTTAATGTTTTTATTTGGTTATTATATGGAAGGTATTGCTACCTTAGTTACTTCCTAATTTCCTATAGTTTATAAGCGAAATAATTTCATATAGATTAGCTAATACAAGTACATCCCCCAGGGTTGGTTTAAAATACAAATAAGTTCGTTTATTAGCCTTTTTTTTTTTTTTTTTTTTTTCTTTTTTTTTTATTTGCGCAAAGTTGTACTTCACTCATTCCTAATATGATTTTCTTTGACTCCCAAACAAAGTTATACGGCAATGATTTAAAATTTTAACTTGTTCAACTCAAACCGGTCTTGTTTCTTTAAATGAAAACAAAATGGAGTGAGCAAAGGCCATTTCATCAGGTAGATTTGGCATGTGATCTTCATGTGATGACTCGTAGAATTTTATTCCTAAACTAATCTCGTGTTTTGTGATACGAGTACATATCACCTGCCTACCTTAAATTTGGCTTCACATTTGCATATAAAAAAGAACAAGGAAAAGAGGACATGGTCTCAGATCTTGATCTCATCTAAATCATACCTCAATCCAAACTATGCCCCTTCAAAACCTCAATATTTTCAAACAATTGTCATCACTTATATAAAATTAAAAAAAAAATAGTGCAACATATCTGTTGCTACGTTTTGAAATGGAGTGTGTCAAATGTCTTTCGATAATTTTTAATAGTATGTGTATGTTGTTTTCTTTAGCCTTAAGTAATTTCAATATTCCGCAAATTCAGTGACATTGCAAAGTCGAATAATGTCCTATGTTTATTTCCATGATTTTCTTTATTTTATTAGTAGTAGATAGATACATTTGTCAATTCTAATCTTGTCAATTTTACTTTAATTAAAGCTCCAGACACAATGTGTAATTATAATAATGGAATATAAATACACAAGCAAATATTATTCCATTCATGTATTATATTCACGAGTCTTTCTCCCTCTCTTTGGGTGATGAATCTCTAGCTAAGTCTTAAGTGTAGTATTATGCTTTAAGCAAAAGCAAAAGATGTTCAATGGTTCATATGTACTTCCAAAGGATGCGGAATTTAAGTTTCTTGACACTCACCCAAGGTCCATCTTGCATGGAGTTAATTGAGGATTATATGTTGGACTTTCCTTAATTCTTAAACAATAATTGGATTTGAATTTAAATGAGTGTAGCCGTAATTTTCAATAGTTTAATTTAAGGGGCAATATTTATGACTTATTTTTAAAGTTTATTTCATCTGTTATACCATCTAAGAAAAACCGTTGCAATATTTTGTAAACAATCGAAATAGGGAAAATCTTTAAGGGACGAATAGGACAGGGAAGCAATAGACATTAAAGACTATACTCAATTAAACAATTACTCATAGAATCGAAGTTTCCACAAGTGGACAGGAAATTGAAGATGTCCCTATTAAAAAGATCCGAGGTGGCCCCTTAATTCTTCAGACAGCATACACAATTCACTCACTCTTTTACACTTCTACCCCTGCTGTCCCTCTCTTCTTCTATCTTTGAGAATCAACTCAAATTCACCAGCATTTCCCTACAAATCAACAGAAAAACCCCCCAAAAACCCAGAAAAATTAGTTGCAGAAGTCACAAGTTTTCATGGTGATGAACTTGAAAGTGGGTAAAAGACCACCATGGGTGGGTTTAGGAGCAGCAGTATGGGTTCAAATAGCATCAGGAAATCCATACACTTTCCCACTTTATTCACATTCTTTAAAATCAGTTTTAGGTTTTAATCAAAGGCAATTAACAATGCTTGGAGTTGCTAATGACATTGGTGAAAATGTTGGCCTTCTTCCTGGGATTATCTGCAACAAATTTCCACCTTGGATCATTCTTTCTATTGGGGCTTCTTGCTGCTTCTTTGGTTATGGTGTTCTTTGGCTTGCTCTTAGTCGCACTGTCTTGTTCTTGCCTAATTGGCTGGTATATATCTTTCCTTTTCTTATATGGGTTTTTGTTAGATGTATTATTTTTGAGTTTTGGAGTATCTTTTTTTTTATTAGTTTGTGGATTGTTTGTGCTTCGTTTGGATCAAATTAGGTGTCTTTTTTAGGTATGAAAATATGAATTAGTTATAGATATAGTCGTAAGAGCTATAATGTAGACGAGATTTGATCCCAGGCAATGCAGGATTGCAGGGTACTGTATGTTATGTTATTGATATTTTTGTGATGATAGGCCTAAATGACAGGTGCAAAAAGTATTGGTTGGTGAGGTATTGGAGCTGTTTATGGTAGATTTTGGGTTAAGCTATGGAGAAAAATTGGTAAAGATATGATAATAGGTCTTATTTGAAAATAAAGAGATGCATTTTAAGGCATCTTTGGTGATGTGGGTACATTTAAAGGGTGTATTAATAGGGTGTCCAATTGTCCATATCACTGTGTCTTTCTCTACATTAAAAGCATATTATGTTAGAGTTTTTGTTCTCGGGTGCACCTAACAATAGACTCTTGTTCCTATTGGATTGTTTGATCCATTAGGTGTGTTCATTCCACTTAATTACAGTATGATAAATCAGACTTGTGAGCATTACCCACCAAAATAGTATTGTTAAGGTTTTAAAGCTGGTTGTATTTAGCCTAGACACTTCTATTCTGTTTATGGAATTATTCTTGGGTTTGACATTCTTGTGATCAACTACCAAAATACGTATACTACTTTTAGTATGGTGAAAAGTTACACAATTGATTTGATTTGGAGCATTTTGGCAGCATTTCAATGTGCCAATTCTGTTGTTTTGAGATTGATTTCTTTTCCAGTTGGAAGAGCTTGTGAACTTCTTTGATATTTGCATATTTAGTCATTTGTTAAATCCCCCAGACATTAGAACTCTATAAGTATATAAGCTTGTACTAATTGCAATGCTTTTTCTTAATTACTCCGTAGACGGCTTCTTGGTTCTACACTTTATTGTGGTTCATTAGGATGTTCAAAAAAGTCTTTTGAAATTAATCTTTCTCATAATCTATGTATGTATGTGTGTATTTTAGAAGTGTTCCCTACTTTTGTTCCATTGGAAAGCTATAGTCAAGAAAAACCAGTTCTCATTTGAAAATGGTCAAAGTCAGAGGTTCAGCAGAATTTATAGTAATTAGCTTTTGAGATATTAATTTTTAAATGCTTCATGATACTGGTGTTCGATTTGAAATTCAAAGAGATAAATTAATAAGCAAGAATCATGTTTTGCTTGTGCTTTGCAAATTTTGAACTACTTTTTAACATGCTACTTGTGCAACTCTCTTGGCTTTAGCTCTCTTTTCTATTGGAAACTGCAATTTCACCTTTAATAATGTCTGTGGATGCAGTAATGTTTGGAATATAATTAAGTGGCCGTTAGATTGCCCAAGTGAGAGACAAGATAGGAAGGCTTCCAAAATATCCATTTTGGAAAGATTTGGAAGGAAAAGCATCTCTGATCTTGTTTTAACTTATCTTTCAAAACTGAAATCAGAGAATGATTTTCCTCATGTTATTGCACCCTTTACGGTCTCTTCCTTTTGCCACCAAATTTATCATATAATTAGTGCGTGCGTTAGTTGTGAAATATGTTCATGAAGGTTTGCTGTACAGTGTACATTATATTGAAGATAACCGGGATACATTATTGTTTGAGTCTTTTCGGGTTAGAATTTGACAATTTGGAGTAAAATACACACATCTATATGTAGGGTGAACAACGAAACAAGTAACTTCAAAATGATTTAAAGCTGTATAGTGACATGCAGATGTTATATGCTAAATTTTGCTACTAGTTGCTTAGCCACAGTGCCTCTGATGAATTTCTTGATGGCATCTGTCAAATAAGTTATTTACATGTGTAGAGAACATAAATCTTACTGTACTCTTAGTTTCATCACATTTTCCTTCTCTACTTGGTACTTTTGCAAAACATCACTTGTTGCTGTTGATATAAGCAGAGGTTATAATAAGGAGATCGCTGTAACTTATAAAAGAGCTTGAAGCTGATGACTTAACTTTCATTGCTATGCAGTTGTGGCTGGCACTCGTTGTTGGCACCAATAGCAGTGCATGGCTGAGCACTGCAGTGCTTGTTACCAACATGAGGAACTTCCCTGTTAGTCGAGGCACAGTTGCAGGCATCCTAAAAGGCTATTCAGGCTTAAGTGCTGCTGTTTATACAGAAATATACAGTGTCATTCTTCACAGCTCCTCTCCCAATCTCTTATTGTTCCTTGCTCTTGGAGTTCCTATCTTGTGCTTCCTCGTTATGTACCTTGTACGACCTTGTAGTCCATCTTCCCGAGATAACTCTGCTGAAAACAGCCACTTTGTTTTCATTCAAGTTGCTAGCATTCTTCTGGGCATTTATCTTCTCACAACTACTATTTTGGGTGATTTTCTTTCTCTAAGTCGTCCTATTTCCTACATCATACTTACTGTCATGATACTCTTCCTTATGGCACCTCTTATGATCCCATTAAAGATGACACTTTTCCCCTCAAATCCAAGAGCTACCGGGATAAATGATGCACAAGACACTGATTCCTTAAATTCGTTTATTGAAGATGGAAAAACAGAACCATTGTTAACACCGACATCCTCTGAAGCAAATCTGAAAAATTTGTATGAGAACGAAGATTTATCAGACATTGATCTGCTTCTTGCTGAGGGAGAGGGGGCCATAAAGAAGAAGAGGAGACCTAAACGTGGGGAGGATTTTACATTTCGGGAAGCAATTGTTAAGGCTGATTTTTGGCTTCTTTTCTTGGTATACTTTGTTGGAGTTGGCTCAGGGGTAACTGTTCTTAATAACCTTGCCCAGATTGGGATAGCATATGGAATGCCGGATGCAACAATCCTCCTTACCCTCTTCAGCTTTTTCAACTTTGCGGGCCGTCTAGGTGGTGGTTCTGTTTCAGAGTATTTTGTCAGGTCAGTATCATCACAATAATTTATATAGTGATAATAGTATGACTAAAGCTAAATGTACCATCAGTAGTAGTAAGGAGTATTATCTTCTGAACCAAGCACTCATCTACCCTTTAACTTTTTACTGGACTGCTTCAACTAGGTGAAGAAAGGTGCAGACATTATGAGTTTATGGCCAATATCGTACTTAACTATGTGGTTGACTCGTTTGAGTGATTGACCATAAAGACAGTGTTGGTTGGCCCAGCCTTCCATAGATATTTAATCTAGATCTCTCACCTTTTAGAAAAAAGAAAAAAACACTCGTTCTCCCTGTTCCAGTTCACTTATCAGAAAAAAAAACTTGAGTAAAACATCGATTTTCATTAAAAGCCTTTTTTCGGGAGTAATTGAATACATATTTGTCTTATGAATTTGTCTGAACTCTGATGCTGCATAATATGCGGTTACATAATGAACTTGGAGTCTTAATCTTTATACAAAAATATGCAGGACAAGGACACTTCCAAGGACAATCTGGCTGACATGCACACAAGTAGTTATGATAATTGTGTACCTTTTATTTGCTTGGGGAGTCAAGGGCACCCTCTATGCGGCAACCGGGATGTTAGGTCTCTGCTATGGTGTACAATTCTCTATCATGATCCCCACTGCCTCTGAATTATTTGGATTGAAGAACTTCGGTGTAATCTACAATTTCATGTCTATTGGCAACCCTCTTGGTGCGCTCCTCTTCTCAAGTTTGCTAGCTGGGTACATATATGATCATGAGGTTTCAAAGCAGTATGGTGTGAATATGCTATCTGCTAACTCACACACTTGTTTTGGTCCAAACTGTTTCCGTATCACTTTCCTTGTACTGGCTTGTGTTTGTGGCGTTGGCTCCATCTTGAGTGTTGTTTTGACCATTCGGTTAAAACCCGTGTATCAGATGCTGTATGGAGAAGGATCCTCCCGGCACCCTACAAGTTCAAGTAATTGAGAAAATCCGATCCAGAGCTTGAAATTTGTGAGTCTGCACTCTCCAACAGCTTTTTTCTGTTCTTTTGTGAAAATCTAGATCATTTTAGTATGCCTGTCCAGTACGCCAAAGTATTTGCACTTGCTCAACACCATATTTGTACGTCTGGTAGTGTTAGCTGGTGATTCGGTGAAAGTATATGGTAGCGGTGTTATACAGTTATGTGTGAACTAAGCTTGTGATATATTGTATGAATTAGCTATTGAATTCAGATGATGTAATTGTCAATGTTTTTGTAAAAAATGACAAATATCATTTGAAGGTCTCTATTCTTCCTCATTCTGATAACATTATTTTTCAAGATTTGCTGTTGCCGACATCCCTTATTCTCACAGATGTAATCTTACTCATTTAATTCGAGCACAACTACAAATCGATGCGAAATCAAACACAAACACGACCACGACCACCTTGCCGTGAAATTAGATGGGCCGTGGGCCATTCTTGTTTTTGGGCCATAGAAAATATACTAGGCCCCAATCACCTAAAATAATGGAGTGAAAAAAATAAAAATAAAAATAAAGGCGCCTTGAACAGACCAACGGTCAATTTTATAACGAACTTTGAGATACTTATCCATTAACCAATGCAATGGATATTTTCTGTTAAATAAAAACAGATAAACTAACTTTTTTTTCATTCAAACCTCTGATCCTAGCATTTCTCTCGCTCTTTTTTTCAATCTTATCTTACTAAATTTGCATTTTTCTTCATTTTTGTTATTCTTAAGGTTCACACTATGCATATAACTTGGAGGAAATCAGCACCGTTAAACCGGCTGATCAAACTCACACTCTACCGGAGATTTTCCAGCGGATCGGACCGGTCTTTTTCGTCATCGTCATGTGGAGCCAAGGTTAAGGCAGAGTCTTGTTTTCTTGATCATGAATCATCTCCAGGGTTGTTGAGGTTGTTCTCATCTGGGCTTTTTGTTGTTGGGTCGGGCTTGGGCCTCTGCTACTGGGCTGGTTCTTCGAGCCATGGCGGGATGGCCTTCGCCGATGAAGGAGGAGTTGTTGATGAGGAGTATTCGGAGGTTCAGGAAGCTGCCCCTCAGAAGAAGCCTATGTTTCTCTTCAAAGGTAAGACCCTTTCCTTTTTGTTTTGTTATATATTGAATAGGTAAATTTTGTAACAAAACATATAAATGTCATGTAAGATTAGGATTAATAAATAATGTGACTAATGGATAATATTATACTTGGATGAAATCTTTATGGATAAAAGGATATAATTATATTTTGTTGTTGAATCTTTTAATAGACTTATTATACTCTCTTTTAATTAAGCTGAAAATTTTCAATTATTTGGCTTTATTGTATACTATGTATATATATAATTGAAATGGTTTTAATAACTGATTTGTTATTTTATGTATATATGTAATGTGGCAAATAGATGTTCTGCTAGAGTCTAATGAAAACAACCTCTGTATAATGGTTGTGAGCGCTATGCTACATTCATAAAACCCCCCAACCTAACACACATTGAGAATTTGAGAGTTAGGACTCCGGGTTTATATGTGGCAAATATCTCAATTATTGCTTCCCCTCCTCGTACTTGAGGTTGAGGTCTTTAGTTCAGTTCAAGGCTCACCGGGAATGGGGACAGGATAGGCTGTATTTAGGTTCTCTACAACTCTACAAGAGTATGTTGTTAGGTACACTTTTTAAGTCCCTGCTTTTGTGAAATGATCATTTGCCCCTCCTGTAATTGTTGCATACCATCAGAAACAAATATAACTAGTACTGCTATAGGAGCTCTAAGGACTCTAAGTTTGTCAATTGTCACACTTTCCTGTTGAGAGGATATATAATGTAGTCCATTCCATTATAATCTTAGTTTCAAGTCTTAAGCTTATTAGACTTCAGAATGACTAATCGAGTTCTAGTACTTCTATATATCATTTCCAGTTTCCAATTTGAATGCTTCATACTTTGACATGGGTATGGAGACTTGATACTTCCATATAGACTAAAATCATGGCGAAGTCCAACTGTATTCTGGATACAAATAATTTCCATGTTAGATACTTATAGCGTGTAGTAAAACTAATACTATCATACTATGTGATTCTGAAATACTTGACTGTGACTCTTAAATTTGCCTTTGGCTAACAGAATGAGCAATTCATTGCTTTAATTAGCTGTCCTGTATTGCTGTCAATTTCATTTTTGACACAGAGAAAGTTGCTATTTTTCAGATGAGTACAGGAAAAGAGTTTTCTTCAACTATGAGAAACGCATTAGACTGCGAAGTCCACCAGAGAAGGTAAGTTACACACCCCTCTTACGACAAACATACTTCATTATGACATAGGAAGGTTTGTTAAGATAACTGTACGTATTTCAGGTTTTCGAGTACTTTGCTTCTGCTCGATCTGCAAGTGGGGAATATCTGATGACACCAGGGGATTTGATGAGGGCAGTTGTTCCAGTGTTTCCTCCCTCCGAATCCAACTATGTTAGAGGGGGATATCTCAAGAGTGAAAAGTCACCTGGAGAGCTGCAATGTGCTCCTTCCGAGTTTTTCATGCTCTTTGATACCAACAATGATGGCTTCATATCCTTTCCCGAGTGAGCTGCAAATCTTTCACTTAACCAAAATCACTAGGATATTTTTCCTCTGTTCTAGGCTATAAGTGACTTATATGGTTTTAACTCGCTAACCTTGACCATATATTTAGCTTAATTATGTATCGCGTTAAAATGCATATAATTTACAATTTATAAAATTTCTCTAACAATTATTTTGGAGTGATTATCACTCTATTTTACTATGATATACAAAGTTTATAATTACACAATTACTTTACAGTCACAGTTGACAGGGAGAAACTTATATTATTCCTTGAACTTGTATTCATGTTTCATGCATGTTACATATGATTTTCAGGTACATATTTTTGGTTACCTTACTTAGCATACCAGAATCAAGCTTTTCTGTGGCTTTCAAAATGTTTGACCTAGATCATAATGGGTATGTGGTAACACTTCATGTTTCATTTTCTTCTGAAATACTTTGTGACTTCTAAATTCCTGATGTTTATTTATTGTCAGAGAAATAGACAAGCAGGAATTCAAAAAGGTAATGGATTTGATGCGAACATACAACAGACAAGGAAGACAACATAGTGATGGCCGTCGTTTTGGGCTTAAAGTTTCAAGCATTCCTGTCGAAAATGGTGGCCTAATCGAGTATTTCTTTGGTAAAGATGGAGATCAAGCTCTTCACCATGACAGATTTGTTCAGTTTTTGAGAGATCTGCATCTTGAAGTATGCTTCCTTCTCTCGAGTCTTTAGCCTTAATTAAATGTCTAAACAACCGTGCTCCGATTTGCATCATAAAAGTCACTATTTTCCATGCATATTCCATCCAAATTTTCTATTCCGTAATCTTCTTACATAATATTTCAGTATACAGAGTACTATTTTGAAAATTCAGGTAGAAATCAATTACATTGGTTAATCAGAAACACCATACTGATGGAAATGTCACAATTATTTTAAACCTCCGTCATCTGGTAACATCTAGCTTTAACGGTATCTTGATCATCATAATTAGTAGATGGTCGAAGTTTCTGATACTGATTTCAAAATAGCAAAGTAAAACAGTCAATTTAGACGGAAGCACATTCAATATATAATTGTACATCTTCCATGGATTGACAGATTGTTAGGCTGGAGTTTGCACACTATGACCACAAGTCGCGGGGGACTATATCTGCAAGAGACTTTGCATTGTCGATGGTGGCATCTGCTGACATGAACCATACAACTAAGTTTCTTGATCGGGTTGATGAACTAAGCAATGATCCTCACCTAAATAACGTACGTTTCACATTTGAGGAATTCAAGGCATTTGCTGAACTAAGGAAAAGTTTACGTCCACTTTCTTTGGCAATTTTTAGTCATGGCAAAGCAAATGATGGACTCTTAACAAAGGACGATTTTCAAAGGGCCGCTTCTCATGTACGAATCTTACTTTCCTCCCCTGTTTTTTTTCTTACTCTTGACATCTATGTTTGTGTTTTAGTTTACACCTCATCATCATTATATCGAGTACTTTAGAACGTACTATGTTACTAAAGATTTGTTAAGATATAAGCAAATTGTTAGTTATGAAATTAAATAGAAACTGATGAATAATTTTACTAATTGGTGCAAGGTATGTGGGATTCAACTAACAAAGAATGTGGTTGACATAATATTTCACATCTTCGATCTGAACCGTGATGGAAGTCTTAGCTCTGATGAGTTTCTGAGAGTATTGCAAAGACGAGAAAGAGATGTTACGCTCCCTAGGGAAGCAGGGTTTAAGGGATTATATTCTTGCTTGGTGGACTGTACTACTAATTGCTCTTCTGTAAGTGTTATGTAGTCTTTTTGTTACTGTTATTAGTTATGGCCAAAGGAAATTTGATTATGTTGCTGATTTTTTTGTCCAGCACAATAATCTTAGATATAATATGTGGATCGCGCGAATTGCAGATTTGTATAGCACTTATAAACCTGTTGATAAATGATGTAACTAAATATAGTTGATGTCTTTATTTGCTATTCATATAATTAGGAATATATATAATCCAGAGAGCTTGGATTAAAAATTTAAAACATAGCAACACATATATAATAGATATACACCCTGTTCTTATTGCAAGCATTATATTAATCATGCATCATTAGTTCATCATTTTGGCTCGGTGACTGGAGCAAGAGCTCGAGGACAATTATAGACATCGCAGAATGACTGGATAGCCATGAGAACCATGAGAACGAGAGCTAGAATGAGCATGAGAATCCTCCAACCACAAAACATGCACTCTTTTGTGAAATTCATGAATTTCACTTTCCTGTTGTTTTTATAATACTTGTTAACCTCTTCGATTGCCTTATCTATAGAAGGAACACGCGACAACCTAATGGATCGACTCATCCCATTCCAAAGCTCAGCAACGTATTCATCTTTCTTCAAATAACTCTTGATGATGCCTTTATTTCTTAGCAATTTTACGTCCTCTGGGGTGTCTATGATCCCGTTCATGAGCTCAGTGTAACGAGCCAAGTACGAAGGACATGGGAGTGCTTGAGCCTCGTAAGCCACCAAATTCCTTATGATCACCTCCGTGTTATCATCGATGGTTATAGCGGGGAGGTGAAATTTTTTGCTCCTTTTATCGAACATTATGCTAGTGATTGGACCATCTGTATGGCAAAATTGCACACCAATGCTTTCGAGTTTTGACACTGAAGGAATAGCAATCTCTTCCACCGTCGGGGCTCCCTCTCTATTACTATGCGAATTTCCACCTTTCTCAGGATCAATGGTTTCAGATTTCTGTTTCCGCGAGTTGCTTGATAAGGAAGGAATCACTTCAATGACAACGCGAGTAATCCTGTAAATGACCTGAACCGGCTTAATTTGTTTAAATTTTTGTACAATCCTGAGTTGGTCAAACGTTGCAAGTTTTATAGACCATTTATCTGGTGACCATTTATTTTTTCGTTGTTCTTCTTGATCTTTGTTTTCCGTACGCTTCCCTTCTTGATCAATTGGATAGTACTCCCTATGACTGATCAAAGTATCCGCCTTGGGTACAATCAAGTAGTACATAAGCTCCAAGAGATGTGCGTATTCTTTGATGCTGCGGCTTAGATGTGTTTCATTGGTTGGGAGAGGGGAGAGTTTTATACAAGCTTTGAGTAGGATCGTTCTGAGCAGCATCGGGATTGGATCATAATCATAGTGATCATCGTTTGCTTCATGATGTCTTTGAGTATGGAGTGGATCATAATCATAGTCACCGATTATGTCACTGGCTGATAAGTGTAAGATTCGATTTAAGACAAAGATTGGGATTTGGTTCTCAAGCTTCATGATGTCTTTGAGTATGGAGTGGTAGGCAGATTGGTTTTGGTCTAGCAAGTAACGAGTTCTTGTCGAATCCCATAAGCAGCTTGCATTTTCGCGATCATCAATCCCCTGTACAAATAATGAAATAAAAAATAAAAAAAAAAACCGATATAAAAAAGTAAAAAAATTCACTTATTCTGTTCTACAAGTATTGCAACATGTGCAATTGTTGAGATACCCTGTAGGACTAATATGAAAAATAAGTCATATAACCAATATTGGAAAATATATTAGTGAAAAATATATTTTCCAAATTGATATTAGATAAATAATGTGTACGATTTATTAGTGAAAAATATATTTTCCAAATGTACGTACCAGGAGGAATTGTACCAAGAAAATGCTATCGATAACCATGATCCAAGCAAGTAATTTGTCATCTAAATCTATGTACCTATCATAGCTTGCATGAATATTGGGAATAATTTCATCCTTACAGAGGCATTTTACAAAGTGTTGAAGCCTAAGCCTTTCAACAGCGTCATCATCATCATCATCGTCGTCGTTGTTGTAGCTGTAATGCTTTTGAGACTTCTTAGAAGTGATGAGCTTGTTGTGCTCCATCAGAAAGAGGTTATCGCGACAATGGTGGTACGGTCCAAGACCGATTAACTGAGGCTCGTAAGCTTCTGGCTTTAAATCTCGAAGTATTCGTGGGACTTTGTAAATACAAACTGGTCTTTTAGCAGCATCCTTGACTTGGAGTATGGTCTCTATGTGTTGTGACCAGCCTAGATTGGAGTTCGATGAGCTGGTGGACATCTTCATTAATTTGCTTAATTACTGATGCGTTTCTTTAATGCATGCATACATAACTTAATGTGTTGCACTTATATAGCGATCGATGGATCTGATGATGAGACGTATTGCAATTTGCAGCTAAAATGATGTGAAGTGTGATTGAAAACACACCATGCACAATGAATTGGAAATGGAATAAATTCATTTTTTTCAAAAAGAAACAAAAAAAAAAAAAAAAAAAAAGTTGTGAAAATTAGAATATATTCATCTTTCACCAAATTACTACTGTGTACTCTGTGTCATTTGAGTGTTGTGGGTACTCATGCTCATATATAAGATCAGAGTGTATTTATTTATTATGCTAATATGTATGTATTTAGTTCAATTATATACTTTCATTTATTTACTTTGAAATTATTTTTTATTAGCATATATATAATTGTTTATTATTTGTTTATCTCACATTCTCAATAATTATACAATACTCGTATTAATTAATAAGGATACCTACCTATCTATTTTATGTAGAGAGCTCAAACAAGAATTTTGATTAAACAAGTACAGAGTTTTTTTTTTTTTTGGAAATACAAGTACAGATTATTTATTAAAGAGCTTCTAGTAAAAAATTAAAATACCCACCTACCTTTATCCTTCACTTTACTAGAAGCTCTACCGTAAATGTTCTTAACTTGAAGCCAAGAATATATTTTATTGAACGAACAAACTTGATTTTTGAAAATGGAACCTACCATAAATGTTTTCAACTTGAAGTCAAGAATATATTTTATGCATGTGAATAACGTGGTGAAATGGTTTATAGACACCTTTGTGCTTCGATTTTTTCTTATTCTTTGACATGAGATTTTTTTTCTTCTGAATGATAATAATTGTAGGGACTCATATATACAATTATTCTTTCTTATACATGATGTTTATTCTTAGCTTCAAAGTTCAAACTGAATATATTATTTGTGGAAAATTCTATGTCCGACGACTAACTACTCCGTATAGAGTAGATTAGATGGTTAAAGTATTATCCAAAACATTAAGAGGAGCAAATTCCATCCACATCGTTTGACCTTAGCTTTGTGGCACTCCTCATACCAAATAAAAATCAATACCACCTTTGTCCATCATTTGCTAGAAGTTATTTGATTAATGCTTTCTTATAAATTCTTGTGAAAAGCTCTACTCATTCATAGGCTCGTATAAGCTAAGTAACTAGTATTCTGTCCAACATAGGGTCGTACAATATTAATCATTTTACTTGCAGTTTTCTTCTTTTTCTTGGACTAGAACTTGGTAGTGTTTTTTTCTTGAATAAGTTTAATTATTTGGTGATTAATTTACCTTTAACTAAATAATGAGGGATCTGAGACATGCACAACCTAAATGAAGTACTCGTAAAATGCATTAACTAATCAGAATAGATTCATTTTAGTGATTTAATTGTTGTGAAAACAAGAATATATTCGATTATTACAATTGTGTCATTTGCAGGCCCGTATCTGAGCCAGGGCAACCAGGGCGGCTGCCCAGGGCCCCAAAACAAAGAATCATAAATGGTTATATTATATTGGATCCATATATCCGTATTAATGTTTCTGTAGCTTAGTGGTAGATGCATTTTGTGAAAACTAAAGTTATCCCTGATGTCACCTCTTTTTTTTGAATTCAGTAAGGCTTCAAATTGGTTTTTTTTTTTTTCTTCTTTCTACTCCATCTTCTTCATCCTCCACTGCTCCTCGTGAACACCAGGCCGCTTACACCACCACCACCTTCTTCGTGAACACAAGGTCACCTTTTACCACCACCTTCTTCGTGAACTCAGGCCACTTTCGCCACCACAATTCCGGCGGATTCGCCGCCGAACTAAACGAAAACCCTAATTGAAAAGGGTGAAAAGAATGGTATGGTTAACCCTTAGAGGAAAGGATTGCGTTCTCTTGCCCACCTTCAATAGTTGAGTGCTCTGATTTAGGAGAGAGAATAGTCAAGGAGAGAGAAAATGTTCTGTTAGGAGAAAGAATATCTAAGGAGAGAGAAAATGCTTTGTTAATGGCTACTAACGTCGTCAAATTGTCGTCCATGGAAAATGTCAGTACTGCCCTTCACTTTTCAGATGAAAGTACTAATAGGCCCCTTGATAAACGCGGCTTGTTTCTCAACCTGATAAACTTGAAGTTGCTCCTTTATTACTTTAAACCTATCTCTAAGTAAGACCCATAAAAATTAGATACGGACCACTACAACATATTTTCTAAATATTTGAACTTTATAACTTAATCCACAAATTAATTGTAGTTCTATTCATATACTAATTTGGTAAGTTAATTATTTTACTATCGTAGCTAGTATACTTAACTTTTTTTTGTTTTTAATACAATTGCACCCAAAATATTGGTACTATGGTAAATTTGAAAAAGGTACTCGTAATAGATTTCAACAAATTTGTAATCTATTGACGTATCTACATAGAGTGAATGATTTCTTGTAGTTCATGAATTCATGTATTATAATACTAATGATATAATGCATACCTTTGTTTCCGAAAGTTTTGTACACTTGCTATTTACACAGACTCTATAGTGATATTAAACCATTAATTATCTAAATTCGTACTTGAAAAAAATTATTATAATTCAATATTTGAAAAATATAAATCGAGACACGTCTAACAAGATGCCACATAATTATATATAAAAGTATATATAAAAGTATACAATAATGAGAATTTATGGTAAATAATTTTTACCGACTTTGGATACGTATTCCAAATTAAAGTGTCAAAACATTTTAGTAATTTAATGGAGGTAGTAATTCGATTTTTATAAGGTTTTCTTTTTAAATAGATGAACTAATTAAATTAGACAATTTGTTCATAATACTCGTATTAAAAAATAATTTTTCTTCATATATTAAACAAAATTATAGTTATGCACTTATGTTTATAGGGCCCCAATATATTAGTTTGCCCCGGGCCTCCGAAATCTCAGAAACGGCCCTGGTCATTTGATTGTTGTGTAAGCAGGAGTGTGCTAGTACGAAATCACATTTAATTTTAACATCAGAAAGCTTTTCACAATGGTCTTTCTTCATGGTTCATATATAGGCGTTTTCTTATACTTTAATGAAAACTATGGTCAAATCTGATCTATTATTATTCATCAATCAATCATCATTTCTTATATTTTAATGAAAAACTATGATCAAAATTTTTGATGGTTTACTGTCAAAAAGAAAACTAGTGCAACTATTAATAAACAAAAGAAGTACTACGTACTTATAATGTTACATTTTAGAATAGATAGAAACTTTTATTGAAGCCATAATTAAGTTGATTTTTTGGTTACATTTTAGAAAGGGTGATACTAAAGGTCGCTCACATAAGTTGGTGACAACTTTTTTATTTTTCTTCACAAATTGTGACTTTTAGCATTTTCCATAATAGAGATTTGTATTGACATCGGCAATTATTAATTGATTTTTTTTCGCCAAAAATAATTGAAAGAAGGGCTTTAAAGTTGTCATCTTAAATGGGAATAAGCTCTTTTATATTGATTAATAACATGACGAACAGTGTGATAAGGCTTTAACCGGCAAATGGAGTTATTGATTGTAACTATTTTTCATTTTTCATTTTTCATTTTTCATACTGTAGATGCTTTTACTGAAATTGACTAAAGATCAGCTCTTTATGTGATCTGACCCTGGCCATGCTAATTTTATAAAGCTTCTTCCTTATCACAATTTTTTTTCTTCTAATTTACTATTTCTTATGATTTTATTTTTTTCTAATATACTTTTTCTTATGGTTTTTACGGAGGAACTATATAAAGATTAAAATATCACTATTAATTTTTTTGGTCGAGCCCTTATATCAATCAACTATACCTATTTTACAAAAAGAGCTCAAACAAGAATTTTTATTGAGAAAAAGTATTAATCACCATCACAATTTATATAGTATGATGATACTTTTTGACAATAGAAAATTAAGCTAATCATAACATCCATAGAATTTTTAGAATATAAAAAATATTAAAGAAAATTTCCTAATTCTATCTTTAATAGTTATATATAGAACGTATGAAAATGATTATTGCTGAACATGGAATTGTTCGAAAACGTTTTTAGCTTGAAACCAATAATATATTTTGTGTGAATAACGTGGTGGACTGGTGGTGAAATGGATCATAGACACAATTAGTGGTTTTTTTTTTTTTTTTCTTTTCTTTTGAATGATAATGTAGGGACGAGTCTAGAGACTCATAACTTATTCCTACTTTCACTCAATATATATACTTCATTCGTATACTTTTGATTGGCTTCAAGCTGAGAATGTACGCTATTATTAATTCTTGGCTGCAAGCTGAATACATTATTTATGAATGACTAATTTACTTGATTAAAGTATTGGGTATGTTATTTAAGACATGAGATCAAATTTCGTCACACATATCATTTGAATTTTGTATACATCATTTGATTTTTATGACTCTCTTTGCAACACAAAAATTGAATAATGCTCTTGTCGTTGTGCTTTGATGTTTGATGTTCTTCAATACTGTTGTCGTTATGCTATTTGGGTCTGGTTACACTGTGTTACTTCAAGTAGTTTAACTTGTTTTTAAGGGAGCTAGGGGGGTGTGTTATTAACCTCCACACAGTGTATTGGTGTTCAAGTTCGGGTAATTTTGGGGATTGCTCTTTTTTGTGGTCTGTTTAGGGTCCTAGGATTGGTCTTGGCTTGTTGTTTGACTGTTGTTATCTCTTTTGATCTCTATGGTCAAGAGAGTGTTTGAAGGTTATCTATTGGTAATCTTTATTTCGGCTTAGCGGTGGATCTTCAATTAATTGCTTTGAAAAACCTTTATCTCAACCCTACTCTTCAACATGGGGGCTCCCATAAGGTTCTTTTGGGGGTTTTTAGTATGATAATAGTTTTTTTCTTAGAAAAAAGGCCAAATGTACCCATAGTACATGAAGGATTGAACGGTACCGAACCACTCGTTCAAGTGACTCTTGATGTGTTGTGAAGCCTGGATCGTCTGTTGTTCCTACTTCTTTTTGCCTAATGTTAAGGGTTATTGGTGTCTTTTGAGCTCGTGTTATTGTTAACCAACAGTTGCGTGTTCTATGCTCTTCTTTTCATTCTCCAAAATCAATGGTATATGGGCAAAGATAACATGGTATTACTGGGTATCTCCTGAAGCATTTTCGAAGGCTATTAATTGGTTTTTCTTGCAAGAAAGATATTATGTACAATAGTTTTTTTTTTTTTTTTTTTTTTTTGTAATGTTTGTATCATTAGAACTAGTAGTGCTTATTTGAGTAGTTTACCAAAATTACTCCATATTGTGTAATGTTTAAAGTCAATTAAGCATGCATATGTCCAAAAAAAAAAAAAGAAAAAAAAAAAGAGAAAATTGAATACTGCTTTATTGTCCATAATTCGTTAGAAGTTATTTAAATAATGCTTTCACATAAACTCTTGTGATATTTCCAAAAAAAAAAAAAAAAAAAAAAAAAAAAAGAAACTCTTGTGATAAGCTCCACTCATTTTGGGGCTACTTTCTCTGTTTTGTGGAAAGTGATAGAGAAAAAAGTATTTTATAAATTCCATATGGCATGTACTACTTGTTGTGTTCATGCCTACGAAAGAAGTTAAATCTTCCACAACATTTCAATTCCTAAAATTCTGTATTTTCTATGCAATATAACGTCAATCCACATGAAAACAACCATATAATTTTATGATATATTATCCCAACTTTGTTTATGAATGATCTTAAGACTTCTTATTTTGGTCAACATTATTGTAGGTATGATATTATTGCAAACATATTTAGTCATCCAAATTAGCCTATTAGACTCGACTTAATTAATTATCCGAATTTATTAACACTTTAGTTTATGTTATATTGTCTAACAATGTTACTCTCTTACATTGCTTTTTTTACTCGCTTCTTCTTACTTTATCTACTTTTTTTCTTACATCTATTTTTTTTAAACACTTGTAGTTCTTAGTTTAGCCATTTTTTTTTTCTTATAATACTCAATCACCAATCAACATTCTAGCTCCCTCCTATTATTTAAATGTTGTGCAAATAATTAAATACCGAGTTATTAAGTGATAAAGATCAAATAAAAACGAAGATACAACACACTTTAATATCTGGGAAGATTGAATAATTTGATGAGCCGACATCATATTTCCATACTAGAGATCGATTATATCAACATGGACTACCACAAGCTACTAAACAGGAAGTTAAAATTGGAATTATGTACTTCTATAATTATATGAATTATGAAATCACTGTCCAAAAAGAGAAATAGCTAATAATGCAAAATGACAATATGATACCAAGTGCGTAACAGCGTAAGCATGCATCATGAAAATGTGTGAATCGCGAGGCCTAGTAATTAAATTAAAATCAAGGGTCTTTACCCATTTAAATTATACGAGTATTATCTTATCACTAAGGTGGAAAAAAAAAACGTTGGTAAATCACTAATCTCATTATAGAAAAACAACTACTCCGTACTAGAATTCAGACTAGCCCCAAATTAGTGCTTTTGACCTACCACGGGTAAGTAGGAGTAATTTAGTTTTAACACGTGAATCTAGACCATAGTCAAATGATCAACATATATATAACTAATAGGGATTCAAGATTGAGTTTATAATTTATCATGCATTTTTTCATAAGTCTTTTAGATTTGAAAAGTGGCTGCAACACAAAATTTATTATATTCAATGCTAAATATTATTCCGCTTTGATATATGAAGAGTTGATGTGATTTGAACTTGTAACTAACGATCTTAATACATAGACTTTGATACCATCTATGTTAAGGCCCGGTTTTGTTCACCTTATTTCTACTTATTTCAGAGTTAATAAGTTCAAATAAGTTTAGATAAATTGTGATAAGGGTTAATCAGGGTTACCTAAGTTTAACTTATAACTAAAATAAGTTCTAATGAGGGCTAATAAGTTCATATAAGTTCAGATAAGTTCAGATCAATAAAAATCAGGTGAATAGAATACACCCTTAAATGATTGACTTGGATAAAAGTCCAAACTAATGGTTGGAATATTTAATATTGGTACGGTTTTATTCTCTAACATTAAAAATACTTTATATTACATTTATATAAATAAATAAGATACCTAAGTTAGAAGAACATACGATTGTAAGTGTCGACATGCCTTGTCAAGAAATATTTTCTCATATTCTAATACTCCTTCTGTCCCTATTTATTAACTCCAGGTTTAAAAATATTGATACATTTACACTTTAGCACTATGCTTTTTCAATAAATGTTTGCCTTGTTTAATTTATTGACCAAGTATTCTTGAAATCATTGGAAGAGCAAATTAAGAATATGGTACTCATCATGTCGTCCCTAAAATAATAGTCATTTAATTAAATTCATTAGCATATAGTAAATTAAATTTAAAATTTTCATATTGCTAAAATTACAATATAACTTTTTTTATTTGAACAAATTACAATATAAGGTGACTCTTGCATATTTATTTCTAGTAGTTTAATATCCTCCAATTCAATGAGACAACTTTTATTTAAAAAGAAAGAAAACAAAAACAAATAAACTATGAGTTACTTTTTTTTTTTGAGGGGTAAACTATGAGTTACTTACCAAATATTTCATGTAGTTAAATTTTCTTCTTGATTTATCATACGGATCAGAGTAGATGGTTGAGGCATTATTATCCTTGAATTCATCATCCGATCATATATCCGTATTAATTTATATAGACAATAGTTAGTACAGTAGTAAATTAAATTTATAGGTATGTTTAGCAAATGGGAGCAATAATTTTCGTGATTATTTTTTGTAATTACGCAAACTCCACTCTGTAAAAGTGAATGAGAAATCATATACTTCCTCCGTTCTTTTTTTATTGCACCATAAGGGATTTCACGCTTGCCAATGCATTATTTTAGCTATCAATATCTTCAATTATACTTTTGTAAAAATTATAAAAATTTGATATTTGAAAAGTAGAGTTCAATACAAATCTAACTAGATCCAACATGACTATATTTTTCCTAATGTATAAATCACAAATGATGGTAAAAAAAAATAAGTAAATAATGTAAAAGTCATAATGGTACAATAAACTAAAAATGGAGGAAGTATATAATTCATAGCCAACTCACCACGTGATTAATGTTTGGACGGTTGGACCAGGCCACTTCTGTTAGTTATTGCTCCAAAACAGTGGCATATTATTTTCCTAAATCACAGTTTATTAGAACATAATTCAAAGTTAGTACTGGAGTGTTTGTTACCCACTTGTTTATTAGTTCCTACTTTATAGCTTGTTAGTTTTTAGAGTTTCATTTTCAGTGTGTAAAAAATATTTCAACAACTTCCACTATATATATATATGTAGCAAATCATTCATCAACTCTTAAGTGCCCAAAATAAATTAGGCTATTATCATCATGTCTACGAATTCATCATTATCATCTAAAGACTCATCTTCTTGGGTCATTCAGATTCGTAGTTTTTTCAAAGAAAGAGAGCTTGAAGAAGAAGATGACGATGATATTGGCAACACAACTAATGTTTGTGTTTACAATGTCCCCAAATCGCTTCGAGCTTTCAAGCCCGATGCGTATAGCCCTCATATCATAGCCTTAGGGCCTTACCATCATTGGCGCGAAGATCTCTACGTGATGGAGCGGTACAAGCTCCTATGTTCTAAGAGGGTTCAGAAGGATTTCATGAACAACCTCAAATTTGAGGATCTTGTGAAGAAGCTCGTGAAGAAGGAACACCAAATTCGAGGGTGTTACAATAAGTACTTAGACATGGATGGAGAGACAATAGCATGGATGATGGCTATCGATGGCTTATTCTTGCTAGAGTTTCTTCATGTCTATGTCAACAAGAGTAATGACCTCGCCTCTTCGTCGAGGATATCTTTCTTGCTTAACTCGATGGGGAAGAAGTTGGCTTATATATCCATCCTCAACGACATTTTGATGCTCGAAAACCAAATCCCTATATTCGTGTTGAAGAAGATTTTACGCATCCAATGCTCATCCTCGGACTTGGCAGGAAACTTGTTGCCATCCGTGTTGATGGGTGCTTGCAAAGAGCTCTCTCCTCTTGCAATAAACGAAAACTATCCAATTTCGGAGGTTATCAAATGCTCACACTTGTTAGATCTCCTTTACCATCTCATTATTCCGAAAATGGAGCAAGATGATGAAGAAGAGATAACGGAAGAAGCACATCTTTCCAAGAAGCCAAACGATGAAGAGTTGAGTTTTGGTGAGGACAAAGAGGTCTTTACAAAAACATGGGCGATTGCCTCCAAACTTGCGGCAATGAAAAAATTTAAGGACGCTCTTATTAGTGCCAAACCTATCAAGCTACTAGCAAAATTTCCTTTAAAGATCATTTCAAAGTTACCAATTGTCTCGGCTTTGACACCCGTGTTAGAGAGTCTTTTTCTAGGAAGTGGCAAAGAAACAGGCAAGCACGAAGGTGGGAACCTGCAAAAGAATGGTGCGGAAGTTCCATGTGTAGAGCAGATTGCAATTCCCTCGGTCACGAAACTAAACGATGCAGGCGTACAATTTTGTCCTACAAATGGTGACATTTCCACCATTCGATTCGATAAAAAGTTGTTGAAGTTCTACCTCCCTGTGGTTCATGTCGATGGTAACACAGATGTTCTCATGCGCAATCTAGTAGCTTATGAGGCCTCGTCGACCTCAGGGCCTTTGGTGCTAGCACGTTACACGGAACTAATGAACGGGATTGTTGATACTGCTAAGGATGCTGGAATTCTTAGGAAGAGTAACATCATAATAAGTCGACTAGGGAGTAACGCCGAGGTGGCCGATTTATGGAATGGGATGACAAAAGCCATTCGATTAACCAAAGTTCCGTTCATTGATACAGCCGTCGAAGATGCCAATGCGTATTATAACAATACGTTTAGGAGGAAATTCCATAAAATTATGAAAAGGTATGTGTATAACTCTTGGAGAATCCTCATTGTTTTGGCAACTCTTCTACTCTTGGGATTGATGGTTCTTCAATCATTTTGCTCAGTTTATAATTGTCCTCGTCTCTTGAACCTCACTGATGATGCTATTACTCCTACACCTACTGATTAATGTTCTTGTTATCTTTAATTCATACAAGTATTTTTAATGGTATGGACGAAGATCCTAGGAGGGGAATTAGGAAAATTCCTCTTATAATTAGTTTTGTGAGATTCAATCCTTGCCTTCACGTCT
This sequence comes from Chenopodium album, assembly GCF_948465745.1. Taxonomy (NCBI): domain Eukaryota; kingdom Viridiplantae; phylum Streptophyta; class Magnoliopsida; order Caryophyllales; family Amaranthaceae; genus Chenopodium; species Chenopodium album. The sequence continues at coordinate 404,142 of NC_137847.1, read as the reverse complement.
AGATATGTGTCGGAGAATTAGCCAACTATATGTTGTATCTCTATGTACTATGTGTCGTTAATAATTAACGACAACTCAACTTGAATTCCGTATTATGTATATGCATGTAATCTTATCCTTAGACCCTAATTAGTTTATTATATATAGTTGGGCCTTGAGATATATGTTCGATAGGATTTTTGTTTAATATATATTTGAATGAATATATAAGTGCATTATTTTGTGTCCAAATTTCTTTAAATGGTATGATTTATCTTTCTCTATGATTAGTCTCGAGAATATATATAATATCAATTATTCTAGCCTGTGAGCAAGCAACCATCGTTATACATTCATAATCTTTTCTTTCATCTTCCATTCTTCTGTACAATAAAACTGCATACTTGATTGCATTATAAAACCTACAAATTCAGGAACCAATTAGTCAATTATACATTAAAATATGGAAGTTTTGTATTCCATAATAAAAAATAACAAAGTTCCAATTATATTTTTGAATTTGATAATACTTCACTCTTATATTGTAAGATATCTAGCCCGTTATCAAATTATAAAAAAATGGATATGATAGCTCATTAGATACACATATAGTAAGTTTAATCTTTTTCCCTCCTACAATTAATAATGGAATTTAGAAGATGAAGGTTCTACTAGTACTAATCATACATCGAATGGGATACCAACTTCCTTTTTATTTACTGTATAAAATAATGGGAGTAATATAAATATGATTATTATTTAATTTGAAAAAAAGTCATCATGTCGATTGAAACACTGAAACCAACTATACAATAATCATTGTTGTGAACTTCATATTAACATGAAACCAATTTGGCAACTACTCGTAAACTCTATGAACTACAACCAAAGTGGGCCCCATCCATATGCCAAAAAATTAATAAAAAAAAACATTTAAAATAATACAGTATATAGTGAGAACAAAATTAAAAATGCTTCCCCAATCCCCATCCATCAAAATAAAATAAATGTTGTTTTATGAACCCCAAAATTCCAAAATTAAATCTTATTGTAATTACTTTGCTATTAACATATGAGAACGTTTTGCGTGAGATTGGACTCAGTATGAGTCTAATATATCTGACATTAATAATCTAATATCTAACATGAGAAATATAATATCTGACATAAATAATTTAATAATCTAATATCAGATATTAGATTATTAATGTCAGACATGTTGGACTCGCTATGATTCTGACTCACCCAATTTTTTTCGTTAACGTATTTGTTCTTTTTAAGTGAAGTGCAATACTTTGGCTTTTATATTATTCATAGTCATAACTTTTCACTAGTATATATCATGCAAATGTTGTTATACATACACGATATTTATGGAGGATATACTCATCATCATGTCAATTTATTTTGTAAGCAAATAATAAACTTTTCATTTTTTTTTTTGAGGCAAATAATAAAATTTTCATAATATTAACTAATAGATTATTAATAATAATAATTGTTATATACTTTGGCTTTTATATTATTCATATTACGAAAGTTACAAAAATTTAGAATATATATGATACCAATTTCAACCTTTTGCATTAGTTATGTATATAAACAAACCACATATTTTATTATATCATACACAGTAAAATGTTTCTTCTATGAAAATGTTACATAATTAGCCTAATGTATTTTCAAAATATTAATTTGTGACATTATTTCTAACAATATATTATCAAATTATGACACTAACAATTAAATTTGGAAAATGATGGCCATGCACATTCAAAATCAATAAACTAAGGATTATCATTGAGCATAGAGCTGTGTTACAAGGTCCAAAATGTTGTATTTTTGTGGTGTTTCCATAATACTCTTCATTATAAGAGTAAGTTACCTCTATAATAAATTAATACAAGTACTAATAAGCAAAGTATCCCCAAATTAAAGTAGCATGCATGGTTTGTGATGTTTGGCATTGGAAATTTAGAAAATAGGATGGAAAATCTTATCTAACCTTATCAAAAAATAATAATAGGTAGAAATAATGCCACGTGGAGCTAAGACAAATGATATGGCAACCACTCATTCAACTCAATTAGATTCACCCAATCTCCTTTTCTCTTCCTGCCTTACAAACTCTGCATTTCTTTCTTTCTTATTAGCTGAGAATTCACTCCTTCACAAACTAAGCTAAGCTAATCAAGAAAAAAAGAAAAAAATAAAATGGCTTCACTATCAGCAGTTTCAATGGCAACACCAATCACAACAACAACCAAGACTAACTTCTTCAGCCCATTACCCATTAAGCCACAAAGGGCTGCATTGATGGGCCAGAAGCCCAGATCAATGGGCCTTAAAGTCCAGGCTTCATTGAAGGAGAAGGCTGTTACTGGGCTTACAGCGGCGGCTCTTACGGCATCAATGATGGTTCCGGATGTAGCCGAAGCTGCGGAGTTATCGCCTTCTTTGAAGAATTTCTTGTTGAGTATTGCTGCTGGTGGAGTTGTGCTCACTGCTATTGTTGGGGCCGTTGTTGCCGTCTCCAACTTCGACCCTGTCAAACGAGTATAATTATTAGTTGTTTACTTTTTTTATTAAATTGTGCTAGTTTTGTAATTTCATGTGTATTGTCATTTCGATCAATCTCACCATTTCTTCTCCCCCTTCATATAATTTCATATGCTTTTGATGTAACAACTTATTTTGTTATGTCGAATTGACATTTGATTGCGGTTCAATTTCGTGCGTAATTCATACTTGTGAAGTTAATTATAGATTTATAATGTCACATTAATTATTTATTATTATGTGTACAAACATTGTGAAGGTGTTGTCTTATCATTTGTGCCCCAAATACCTGCTTATAGTCTTATTTGATAGGTTTCAGGTTCGAATACTACTCTGATCTGCCTTAGGGGCTCGTCTTGTCCAATATAATATTACATACATAATAGGATTTACTATTTAGGAGTAACATAGTCATAACTAGGGCTTTCTTATCTTTGGTCACGAGAAGGTAGTGGATGTACCAAAAAATACTTGTCATAGTGGTGTGGTGAATAGTGTTATCAGCAGAATGGGATTGATTTGTTGATGAATTGTTCTGATTTTGGCTAATGTTAATATTAGTTAATATGTTATTGTTTATTAAATCTTAATTTGAATTGACTAATTCAGCTGGGGAAGAATTAGTTGATTGTGGGTTAGAGTCTTTCATTGGAGTCATCATAGGCCAAAGCTGATTCTAGCTAGGCCAAATATATGCAAACGAGTAGTGTATTTTGAATACTTAGTCAACTTAACGACGTCGATCGATTTACACTGGATGAGTCAATTGCAACTCAAAGTAGATATAACAAAAGAAATTCTGCTTTCTTGGATTGGATTTTGCTAAATTGTTAGGCTTAAATGGAACAATGTAGGCAAGGGAAGTTGGCAAAATGGACTCATAACTTCGGTAAAAGGATTGGCTTTCACGATTGGGCATGAGGCTCTATAGGTAACATTACCAATAAAACGGCATCTTAAGACATGGTGATGAAGGTTGGATCAAGGCATGGAAGAGATGGTTTTGAGCACCCATTCAAGTAGGCCTTCCAAGGTCATTTAGGAGCCCCAAGAAGCACCTCGATGCACTAACTTGCTAGATCCAAAATTATTGTTCAAAAGTTAAATTTGAAGGCTATACACACGAAATCAGACTAATTTTGAAGGCTTCAAAACTCGTATGAAAAACTCACGAGATTTTAGAGGATGCAATTTAGGTTCATATAATGTTGTTTAAAATTGAATCACATTGAACCACTAATCAGTCATATAAAGTCCCTGCCTTGAGTCTATGAAGGGGGACATAAGATGTAAATGGCTAATTTTATGGCTAAGTGAACAATTTAAACTACCCAAGTGGACTTTAGGGATGTCATGTTAATATATACCGCCCTCCACTGATATCATTTAAATTTTGCTGTAAAACTTTTCTTGGTAAATTCATTTTCAATCACTTTGTAACGATATTTTACTTTGTGTAACATTTGCCTTTCCTCTGGATTGACTCAATCAATAAAGTTAATTTAGTTAGTCTTGTTGCACAATCAACAATATAATTTGATGAATCAAAGATTCCCATTTTATTCGTTAACAATCTAATCATATCTATTCGATCCATGCACGAGTATCACGAGGCATGATCAGTTCTAAATCAAAGTGAAGGAAGTGAACTTCACGCTCGATCATGATCCACCATATTATGGTGCATAACTTATTTAATGGTATTATTGCAGTACGATCTGAGTCATTAATAGCATTGGAAATATAGAATGAGATAGAATCGAATTTTATAATGACTGACCATTTATGTATGTAGATGCCCTTAGTTCCTTACAACACTACTATAAATAAGAGTTACAACAAGGAAAAGTTTTGTACCATCAAAAATAATAATCCTCTAATTCTTATCTAGTTAGAGTTGTATACAATATTTGCTTAATAATTAATTATATTAGCAATAATGGCACTTTCTTGTGGAATGGCAGTGCATCTAGAGAGTAAACAACTCTCTATGCACACCCATGATTTTCGAGAGCTCACAAAGAGCTCAATCTTCCTAAGAAAGAAGCCCTCTTTTTGCCATAATGCTCTTAAGAACATGAGGGTATCATCAACCTCCATGTTAACCACACCATCTACATCTACTGATAATTTGGTGGCGACGCCACCACAACAAGTGCCAGAAATGGTGCCACAACCACCATCGGTGGACGATAGCACTATGTCGGTGGTGTTGGCTCCTGGCCTGGAGCCTGCCACCATCTCTATACCAACTCATGTTAAAAGATCTGATTTTCCTCCTGGTTTCATTTTTGGAGCCTCTTCATCTGCCTTTCAGGTTTCTCTATAAGTTGTTACTATATATTACGTTCAGTATATATAATACTTAGGACTTGTTTAATTTACCTTATTTTTGCTTATCTAATTATAAGCACATATGATAATAAATTTACAGAGTATTAATTTTAATAAATTAATAAAAAGTTATAAAAATGCATGTATGTTAACAAATTGTGAAAATTACAGACGGAAGGAAATGGAAAAGAAGGTGGGAGAGCACCAAGCACCTGGGATTCCATGATTTCAAGTGGCGGGAATCAAATGGCTATTGATTCATACAGCCTCTATAAGGTACACTAATTTACTATTTGATCTCGTCTGATATGATTGATCTAAATTAACTACTGTCAAAAAAAAAAAAAAAAAAAAAAAAATGAAAAAATGTTTATAACTTCTTAAATAAAAACTTAAAAATTACTACTTCAAGATTGGATAATTGGTTGTTAAATTAGCTACTCCGTAGTACAAGTATATATTAGTGGTGCTACAAGTCTACAACATGGTAATTTGATGTATCTTCCTTTAATTTATTAGTATCAATAATACCACTTTATTAGTCGTTAGCTAGTATTATTAGTGGTGCTACAACAAACATGCTCCTTGTATTTAACAGGACGACGTGCAACTGTTGAAGGACATGGGCATGACTGCTTATAGGTTTTCCATTTCATGGTCCAGAATTTTGCCTTGTAAGTCATCACAATATACATATTTTTGCATGCTAAATTAATTTATGATAGCTATTATGGAGTACTTTTTCTTTTTTTTTTTAAAGAAACATATATTTACTATGAAGTACTCCTATTACTCCTATATTATACAAGTACAAAGTATTTGTTAAAATAAATCTAGCTATTTCTTGAAAACATTTGGAAAAAAAAAAAAAAAAAAGAGAATGAATATGAAGTATAATTTGTTTCTCTTTCATGTGTACACGCAGATGCTGGTGTCGACAATAGTTACGTGAATCAACAAGGCATTGAATTTTACAATAACTTGATCGATGAACTTATTGAAAACGGTAATTTACTGATTCATTCTTGCTTCATGGTAATCATAATCTATTAAACTAACTTCAATTTAATTTGAATGAATAATTTGAGTAATACCTTATCAAAATTTCTCGATCTACTTGCGTTATCTACAAGGAATCACCCCTTTTGTGACGATGTTCCACTTCGACCTTCCCCAGAGTGTACAAAACAAGTATAGCGGCTTTTTGAGTCAAGATATCATGTAAGTTTTTTTTTCCCTCTCCCTTTCGTTTTCTTTATTTTTTTTTTTTGGAGGTCAAACCTGCGTATTTCATTAGATTAAATCAATTTCCGCCAAAGTTAGCAAACTTTGAGGAAAAGGACCAAGAGAAACAAATTCGACACACCCCTAGCATCCCATCTTGCTACATTATGTCTTGTTGATATACATTGTCTTGCAACTTACATTGTCTTGTTGATATACATACATTTCCTTGTTTAAAAATATTTGGCATATGTACAAGTATAAAATTTGACAAGTATTTGACTTATTATTTTTGTTGACCTTAGTCAACCTATTAATAAATATTATTCTCATAATATCACATCACAATATGCATTTATAGCTCAATAACCGCTAGTACTTTGTTTTTTTTAACAACATAAATCAATGAAGGTAGAAACGTACTTGAGGGTATATACTATATACTGCGAATTGAAGTAAGGAGTGTTGTATGTGAGGTTTGAGTTGTAGCTTCATATGCATCGTTGAGGGTATATGATTGATATCGTTTTTTGGTTGAATAATGTAGAGAGGACTTCAAATATTACGCGGATGTATGCTTCCAGAACTTTGGTGATCGAGTTAAAAATTGGATAACTATAAATGAACCCTATAATTTTGGTTCATTCGGATACAAAACAGGGTTGCCAGCAGACAATGAAATTGATCCAAGTCCATTTGTTGCTACCCACAACATCATCCTATCTCATGCTACTGCTGTCCAACATTACCGAGAGAATTATCAGGTGATCAATCACATTTTTTAATTAATCACATCTTTACATCACAACAAATAATAAATGTAACCTATGTTAACTATAAAATACTTCATATCAATCTTTTGTCCTTATTCTTTTTAGGAAGCTCAAGGTGGAAAGATTGGTATTTCATTATCATCGCTATGGTTTGAACCTTATGATAAGAAAAACGGACTCCATATAAAGACTCAAAAGGCATCCTTGGACATGATGTTGGGTTGGTAAGTGGAAAATACAAATCGTACTGCTTCATATATCATGTAACCTCGATTTCCATTCTTTTTTATTGCAACGTGTGAATTTTACTATATTTTTATTTGTTTCTAATTTGTAGGTACATGGATCCACTAGTTAATGGTGAATACCCCGAAATAATGCAAGAACTTGTAATCGGGGGGCTTCCCAAGTTTACCCCTAAGCAAAAGGCAATGGTGCAAGGCTCATATGATTTCATAGGTCTCAATTACTATACTTCAAGATATGTCACACCTTCTCACATATCAACTATTGACACCACTTATGGACAATGTCGTATGGAGTTCATAGAGCAAGGAGGTGAGATTATTTCTAAGCTATTTTAATTTTCATACAGACAATGTCGTATTGAGTTCATAGAGCAAAGAGGTGAGATTCTTTCTATTTTAATCTTCATACAAAGTTTTTTATTAAAAAAAATAAAATTATTATTGAAGGTACGGGTTAAGAAATTATGAAACCCTCCTCCCCTCATGATGAAAACACCTAGTTAATGCGAAGCAAGGAGTCATAAATCATAATTAATTAACTAATAAGTACTTTTATTTGCTTATTGCTAACCATTTTACGGTATATATATTATTGCAACGTATTGCTAACAAAAATCTTTTTCCTATATTATTATCGAAAAAAGTATTTTTAATATATATTTTCCAATATCATCAACTTATATTTAATATTTTGCCATCATTTCACTCATTATTCTCCAGTGCAAAATAAGGAAGGAGATTATATTGGAAGTCCAGCTCCACAAAGTTCCGATATCTATGTGGTTCCTACAGGATTGAGAGACTTGTTACTTTACGTTAAGAACAAATACAACAACCCTGAAGTATATGTTACTGAAAATGGTGAGTTATTAATTACTACTTTGTATTATGTAAGAATATGAAAAAAAGAATACTCTTCGTGTATTAAATTGATAAATGATAATAAGTCTCATTTACGGACATAACATATGATTTGGCATAAAAGTCAATCAACTAATAATTCGTTACAGAAGTCCTATTTTTCATGTGTAAATTTAGGTATTTTTCATGTGTAAATTTAGGATAATTTCTCATGTCAAATTGTGTTTGTTATCGGTATTATTTAAAAACTTGATTTACATCTTTTGTCCATTTTTAAGCTTAGAGTTCTATACATAATTTATTAATTTTCCTTATCATAAGTACTAATCGCAACTTTAAAATCTTAAGACTAATATACACCATATTAGATAGATACATTTACGAACATTTTACATCAATTAACTTAGTAATCGATTATCTTTTGTATGTTATCAATGATACATTGATACGTTATTGCCATATATATTCGTGATCTAATTAATAAGTTGTGTATGTAATTCAGGTGTTCCTGCAATGCCCGCAATCACAGACTCCATTAAGGATTTAGCAAAAAATGTAATAGACAACGACGAATCCAAAGCTAAATCACTAGAAGAAATCAAAGATGCACTGCTTGATGGGTATCGAATCAAAGATATTTGCAACTATCTTTTCAATCTTCGTGAAGCTTTAGCGTATGCACTCATATATATATTGTCCTCGCTTCTTTAATTTCAGTTTTCCTACGTACATTACAGAAAACACATAATTGGATTGTCGTGAATGCAGGGATATAAGAAATAAGGATGGGAAGTCAGAGGCTACAAATGTGAAGGGATACTTTGTATGGTCATTGGCAGATAATATGGAAATTGATGCCGGAGGATATCAAACTCGCTATGGCCTAAACTATGTCGACTATCTTGATAGGCATAGGCGTTATCGTAAGGCATCTTCCATGTGGTTTACTCATTTCATGACTTCTTCAGAGAGTAGTCAAGGACGAACACCTAATGTTAATTAATTTTATCGATCTCTAAGTGCATGATATATGCATACATTCGGATAAAAGATTCTTTTTTTTTAATGTTTGCAAGGAAATATGTTTTGATTTTGAGTTTAATAATCCTCAGTGTTTGAGGAGAATGAATGTCCAAAATAGTATGAAAACTGTATTAGTGTATGTTTTAACTTATTGAACGTGCATCAATGATAGAAACGGTAAGTAATGTACGTGTTATCAACCTTATACAGTACGGAGTAATATATTTCGTCCATTCTTTATTATCAATCTTAGTGTAGTTATAATTCAATTGTTCACGCCCTTATTGCTGCATGACTAGTTGATCAACACATGTATGTAGGGTGTTATGGAAAACTGTCGCTCGTTTACCTTATCAAGCCGTAGTCTTGTCCACTTGTGAGACTTTGGCTATCCTCGAGCCATTTTATTCAAGATACAAGACATATCAAGGTCATAATAATACTCCACTGAGAGTAATAAAATTTGATAGTTTGTAAAGTTGATGATGAATCGAGCAATAAAGTATTTGCAGCCAATATCGGTGAGGAGAGTTCCCCTTTGATGCTCCATTTCTTCTTTAATCTACCCATGAGTCGCATGTACCCAAGCTTTCCATCAAACATCGACAATTAAGGAGTATTTCCAAGGCCTACACATCCTTGTTTTTCTTCTCTCGTCAAAAGGATGGTTAGACAACTAATGTTAGTCATTCAAGACCACATAGCTTGCATAAATTAAAAATTCATTAAACATGCCAAAAAAACTTACAGAAGGAAGTTTTCCAAGTCGAGTGCACGCATGAAGTTAGAATACCAGTAGGATATGGGTAAGAGAAATGTGAGTTGTTCGGTCTTGGAGTAACATCTGTTTTTCCATGAGCATCCCAAAATAAAGAAGAGAACGGTTAATAAGCTACCACATCCCACTGGCAAAGTAATATAATCAGTTTGAAGATAGAGTCGCCTGCATGCAGGCCAAGAGTGAAGAGGTTGCAAATGCATTTCAGAGTAATGGTAACTCAAACCATCAAGTACAAGTTCAAGGGGGTTACTCGGAATGTCAGGACAGCCAGGCACGAGATGCCTAGTGTTCAAGTAGTTGAAATTGAAATTGATGAATAACAGTTCTTTTCTGATACGGAGTAGTAATTAATTTTAAAAATCTGAACAGGATCGGATGGGAAAAAAGTTTAGTGAAAAACTGGAAGGGGTCCTTGTGAGTGACAGCGCGGGTCGTTTTGTGGAGATAACGAAATCATTAGTGGATAAGTGTGCTGAATAATGAATATGGTGCCAAAAAGTGTCTGCTTGTGTTGCTGAATGGCCCTGCACTCGACACTCAATTACCTGAGACCGGTGTTTCTGCTCTTGCCTATGTTGCCTATAGCTTCCCTGATCCTGAAATCATTGCCCTAATGCTCAACCTATGTAACGCTACTCCTCTCGTTAATGTCAATTGCACTATTGGTTTAATACATGCCCTTCCAATCCATTTTATCCTACTTCGTTTGAGGTCCACGTCCACCCCTTGATTTGTATTTACAGAGGAAGTACTCGTATTTATTATTTCAAGATTTGACTCATTCTCTCCTGATCATGGTTGTAGTTACCTGGACCATTTGTACCCTTGGAGCCTAGGCCAATCCCTCATCAAACTTGTTATATTACTATGCCAGTCCCTTATCAATAGAATTGCATTATTGCAATCATATGTCTTATTTTACCTGTCTACCAAATTTGATATAGAAACCTATATTGGACTGTGCACGGTTGCTTGCTCAACACACCGATTCAATCAATGAGGTTGCGTGGGGCTTTGTCAAGCATAGAGGATTGAAACAATTTGCGGCTCTGCTTCTAGTTGCCCGCGAGCAGGTCATGGCTCCGTTTACCACAGGTATTCTGTTCATTGCTGCACATTCTGTAAATAGCCTAATAAATAAACTTGACGTCTAATATGAGACTTGTTTTTTACTTTTCTTTTTGTAGGATTGACAATACGCCAATACTTTTTTTTTTTTTTTTTTTGAGGGGACAATACGCCAATACTTAACTTTTGAGATCAATTTGTTTCAAAAAAATAGGAAAAAAAAAAGCTTGTGAGATCAATTCATATTTACATTCTGAATGTTACGGTGGCGTTGAGGAACATGAGTATATAAACATGCTTTGGGATGCGCAACAAATACTTGATGTATTTGACAAGGCTGGTGATGCTTTGAGCTTATACTATAGCTCAATGCAGAAAAATGTATTTTACTGCCATTAATTAGCTAATATGATTGAAACATATATATGGCTAACTGAGATTTTCTGTATGCGTACCTCTTTTTAAGGTGCCTGTTGTAGTTGCTGTTGCTGATATTTGTAAGCTGTTGCAAAAGGGTGAGATTCGCATATGCAGTGAGGACTTATACTTGTATCATACTTTCCCGTATGTATTTTTTATCTTCTTCTTCTGGGGTTCATTACTTCATTATTAAGCATTATATACATTACTTAATATGTTATTAAATTAGGAATTTATGACCAAATTATGTGATGTTAAGTGTTTTTTTACTTTGGGAAAATATTTCATGCTTAAATTTTTATGTCCTGTTTTATGTTTTTTTTTTTTTTTTTTTCAAGACTGAATTTTCTTCTCGTGTTGGTTTAATAGAGGATGCCGTGGTTTAACGAGTGGTAGACTTGCGAAACTCAGAGGTAACTTCTTCAGCTTGTTGTCCTGAGAATTCTTTTGTTTTGTTTTAGTATTTAAGGCATACTTGAATTATAGGAAAAGTACTCAACTTCCTTCTGCTGGTCTTATGAATTGAATCAGGTCCCTATGGATGGAATGGTGATAGACGTTTTGATCACTTTTTAACTGTTATTCCTTCTGGAGAATTTACCCTGTAAGTCGAGCTAAATTGGCAATTGAGTGCAACTTTTTATGTAAATTGCATTGTATATGTTGAATTTTTGTTTTTCTTCTAACGGAGTCCCTTGCATATCACTTGAATTCCGTGGATCATATATAGGATTAGTCTATTCAAGTCCCCCTCCATGCTCTCGGGACTGACTTTCGAAACTCTATTCAAGTCTATGGCTTCTATTGATCTTGTGGAAGAAATCAAATGAAATGTTCCCCGGTGATTTGATTTTTGAAAAAACCGAAATGGTGCTCAAAATAATGAAACCTCCCCTCTCCATATCCTGGCTTTTCTCACTAATTGGACTAATATTGTCTGTAAGGATGCAAATGTTATGGCATAGGTGGGTTTAGCTCAAATACTACCAGAGTGTATGGGAAATTGGTATCACAATTTTTACTCATCCATCTCACGATGCTATGTTCTCTAACAGTCTTAACACTCCTTGCCGAGCTTATAGTATGTGTGAGGGACTTCCCTCAAGCCTGAGAAATTATACTTGTATTCACCAATCACCACTTGTATTTCAGCCAATTGACCAAAAAAAACAAAATTTTGACGACAATTTAGTAAAAAAAAGCTAGTCATATACTACAATTTACTAAAAAAAAACAATAAATTTAGCTGGTATATAGACTAAAAAATCCTTCTTTTTTTTTTTTTTGACTATCTCTTCAAAATGCTAATTTAATTCATTTTTGTGTTTTTAAATTTATTATTCCTATTTAAAATTTTGAATTGCAATCCCCTTTTTATTTTGCTAAATTCCGATACCAAATTTATTTCCAATCCCTTTTTAAAAAAAACTTTAGGTTTTTATATTCTCTTTGCCTCCTCACTTATACTCACTTTTTTTTGCTTTTTCCAATTTTTTTTTGGAAAAATTGTCAAAAATAATACAAACTTTGAGCGGTCCACTAAAAACAAATCAATTTTTTAATTATTTCTGAATAATATAAACTTTGAAGGATATCCGCTTTAAATAAGTTATTTTACCAACAACTTATTTGGCTGGTTAATTTTTTTATTTAAGTTATAAAGTTATTTAATAATTTTAAAAAAATAATATAATGTCATGTGTTCTATATAATCTGTTCATGAGGTAACTAATCGATTTTAACTTGTTTAAAGCGGATGCCCCTCAAAGTTTGTATTATTCAAAAATAATTAAAAGATTGACTTGTTTTTGACAGATTGCTCAAAGTTTGTATTATTTTTGTCAATTTTTCCTTTTTTTCTTTTTTATTTTTTATTTTTTTATTTTTATTTTACTTATTTTGCAACCAACCTCGCTCCCATTATAAAATAATATTTTGTAATAATTCTTTCTAAAACTTTGTATCCAAAAAAATGAAAGTAATTAAATATAGAGGACCAAGAGTAATTATCTCATGAGAAATCAACTCACATTTGTAACACTATATATATGAATTAGAAAACACTCCAACTCGAGGAATTTCATGAAATTTAACAATATATACTCCCTCCGTGTTTTAATAAGTGTTACACTTATACCAAATGCGATTGTGTTTTAATAAGTGTTACACTTATACCAAATGCGATTGTGTTTTAATAAGTGTTACACTTCCTTTTTTGGCAAAAAACTACTTCGTACATTTTAATACGGAGTATTATACATTTCTTTTTTCATAGTCTTTATCCAAACTCACTACTATTTTTTTATTATTTCTTTCCTCTCACATTCATTACTTATAAATAAACTATTAATCTCACAATTTTTTTTAACAATTTTTAAAATAATCCAACTATCCCATTTACCTCTTATTTTATTCTAGTCAATTAAGTTTCCTAAAAATACAGAAGGAGTATTTTTTAAAGTATGAGTTAATCAAAGTATAACACTTATTAAAACACAAAGAGTAATTTAATCCTAATCAATTGGAAAACAATCGAGGAAGTATAAGTGGTCAACAATTCCACCTCATCAAACGGAGTACAAACAAAGTGTTAGTCTGTAACGGTCAAAGTCAAAGGGAGGCTCATCCTTCCAAGATAGCAAGTACTATATGTAGGGGGCCACAGTATCAGGAGTCTGACAAAGATTATGGATTTTATTAATCTAAATTACCAACTTTACTCTTCTCTTAACAACAGCATCTTTACTTTCGTTTCTATTAACCCAAGAATTTTATTAATTATACTTATTGAATTGGCAATCGTACTATACTATGTATCTTGTTGTCTATATCATGTGGTATACAAATAATACAGACATATCTACAGTCCACCTCTGAATACAATATAAAATACATGTAACCAGAACAGTTATATACATATATTTAGACCATTCCTTTTAAATGCTTCAATAATCAATATTATGGGGAAAAAATAAATCAATCATGCCATCATTAGAAGATCAAATATTTTGAACAATATCTCCGATTTAAAAGTTCGACATATTTATTATACAGAGTATAAGCTACGGAGTATTGTTTTAGGAGAGTTTGAAAAAAAGATACGGAGTAATATAATGTTTTATGTGTGTATGGCTAAAGTGTATATATTGTGGGATAAGAAAGGTATATAATCTTATAATGCGATAATATAAGGTTTGAAGAGATAAAATAAAGTAATGAGTCAAACTTCTTAAATCACTCCAAAATGGAAATAAAGTCAAACTTTCATGAATTAATGGAGAATAAAAATTTCAATTATTAGCAAAATTAGCAAATGTAAATCTAATGGATATTGAGAGTATATATTGCTTGGAATTGTAGCTAAGCTAGCTAAACATACTATATATGCCTCTAATATGCATGCACGTATATAATGCATGTGAAATGCATGACTTACTAGTAAAAACTAAAAAGTACTCCGTAGCAATAAACATTAAATGCACATATATAATGTATGTGAATTTATTGAATGCTCTTACATAATAATGTCTTCAGATGAAAGAAGTGTCACTTTCATAGTCCTTTCAAAAAAAAAAAAAAAAAAAGTGTCACTTTCATAGAGATAGAATCATGAAGAACAGCATGAAAGGCTTCCAATGCATGAACTGAATTAATAATTTTGATAATAAACTTATTGTATGATATATTTATATTATATGGGATAAAAAGGCCGGTCCATGCCATAGAAAAATGTACAAAAACCATTTACTTGGAATTGGGAACCACGTGATGCCATTAAGACAAAACGCCCGACCGAGTGATTAATTAACTTAGAACGAGGTAGAAGTTTAAGATTGAAATATTAAGAGGAGAGGGGGTTTAATATGTCACTAATTAAATCAAATTTGAACTTGTTTAGTCCAAAATATAATAATTTATCTCAATAATAAGCTTAATAAACCTAAAAAAGAAAAGGGGTAGGGGATGAAGAAATCAAATTAAACTAAATAATACTCCTATAAATAAATTTAAAATGAAGAGATTATTTGAGGATTTATTTTATTTTTTTCCCTTGATTTAAGTTATACTATTATTTGAATTTTAACATAAAGGAGACCTATGAGGAATTCCTTTTCTTCTACTCATGCTTGTGGCCATGTCTTCGTCGGAAACCTTATTAATTGATCTTCCACACACGTACAATCCACTTCTCTTCTTCCGAACGATCTCGGTCTCCGTGCATGCCACGCTCATATTCTCGGAGTCCGATGAGCCGCAGTAGGAGCTCATTGGTTCGTCGCAATCCACGATGGTGGAGTTAGGAGTTTCATTGGTCATTTCATCATCTCCCATGTCTTGAGGGTATAAGAAGTCCGGGCTCAATTGTAACACTTTGCATACCCTTAAGTAGGGTGAGAGGTCTCTATTATGCGTCAACACAAAGTCCACCTAATAACAAAAAAAATTCACACATTAATTAAGTACAAAGTGTTTTGTTCAGTATAGCTAGTCCTTCAAAATATACTTGAAAAATACTCTGATCATATATCTTAACCTATAACCCTTTTTCATAAAATTAAGCATTCACTTTGTCACAAAATTGATAAGAGCTTGATTTCAATATTAATACTCTTATAAAGCTGAAGTTTTATCATAAGATTCTCAGACATTCAAGGTGCCCCATACCCATACTCATTTTTCAGTGTGCAGTATATCGGGGTGTATAGTGTTATAATGAGCTCTTTTGAGGATACTTTTTTTTATGTTAGAATTGACTTTGTCTGATATTCTATACAGTACTTATGATCAAATATTCAAGCTAACTACATAAATGTTCTCTTTCCTTTTTGACAAAGCTACAGAATTATTCTTTTGCAAGTTAAAATTTGCTAATTTGTTGACCTTGTCTTGTTCATTCTACACATAATTCAACCACAAAAGGCACAATAAAATCAGTTTAAGAGGAGGAGCTAAATAATAATATTGACATTATAGAATGAAAGATTAGTACAAATTTCAAAAATTGTATTTATATGAAGTTGAGACTTAGAGTTCAATTTTTCGGTCGGATTGATTGAATGTCAACTTATAGTAACAACTACGGAGTAACTAGTTAATTAAGCAAAAAGGTTCAAGTTTCAAAAACTATAGTGTAATCGATCTAAGCAAGAGATTAACTGTATGGTTAAAGAATTATATATGTGATATTTGCATTGTATGACTACATACATATTACTATATAGTAATATACAAATGAAAAATTAAAATTTAATCATTATACAAACCAAAAAAAGTGCATAATTTAATTTGTTTACCTTGCACCCTAAAGAGCAATGAATATATGGTT
This sequence comes from Chenopodium album, assembly GCF_948465745.1. NCBI lineage: Eukaryota > Viridiplantae > Streptophyta > Magnoliopsida > Caryophyllales > Amaranthaceae > Chenopodium > Chenopodium album. The sequence goes on along the minus strand of NC_137847.1, from coordinate 387,546 downwards.
CTTGAAGACTTCTATCACATGAAGTGCAATAATTTCCAGCTCCTTTGAACTGCCTATTTTGAGGCCTTTTCTTGATAAAGATTACTTTCGCGCTATTGATAGTATAAGCCTAGTGAAATTATAAGCTTGTTAGTTCAATTGTTAAAAAACATGAAGAGAATTATGGATTAAAAAAAAGAAGCAAGAGAATTATGTTAGAAAGGAACCTGAACATTAGAACAGTCGATAACTTTCTCAAGATCTTCCAATCTAATGACATCGTGGTAGACATATCGACGAATTTGAATAAGACGATGAAAGCGATGCATGGTTAAGCAATGAGGGCAAAGACTAGTGCAACAATCTAAGCATAATACGTTCTTCTCATTCTTCTTTGCTGTCTCATGAGCTGGGCAATTCACAAAGAAGTTTTGGGTGTATAGTGCATCCAACCATGCTGGCTTTCCATAACCCTAAAACATTTTTAATATATTTGTCAATTTACATAATTCACTTAATTATACATCATATGTAACAACTTTTTAGCTAATCGAATTTTAGATAATTCTAAACATGAACACATATTTAATTTCACCCAAAACAAATTTTAAAAATTCAATATTATTAGTTTAGCAATTATGAATTATAAGCTAACCAAAATTCAGAATTTCAATTATCTAAAACGTGAAGATAAAAAAACAAAAAAACATAAATCTACAATAAATTAGCAAACTTATAAACTTGGAGCAGCTAAGCAAAATTCAAGATAAGAATGAAAAATAAATAAATAAATCTTAATTATACATATTAATCTTTTAGTTAGGTAGCAGAGTTAGTATTGGGTGTTTATTATTGTTGTATGTACTCGAAAGTAATCAAAAAAATCACAATTGTAAAAAAAAAGGAGAGAAATTAAACCCACCATGATGATCACAAGCAAGAATTGAAACCAATATGAATTAGGAAATCCCCTCAAGCTTCAATTTTAAGAAATTGAGCTAAATTTTATGTATAAAAAGTGGGATAATTATAAATATAAAATATAATATAGTAAGAAGAAGAGTAAAAATGGAAGAATTGAAGAATGAAGTGACAAATAAGGGGGAGAAAGAGGGGGTTTTTAGGGCATGAAGAAAGTGAGTATTTATGGAAAATCACAAGGGAGAAAATGGGGGATAGATAGATATATTTAAAATTCCTAGGGAGGTGAGACAACATATTGTCAAGAAGAAAGAGTATGTAAATTGTAAATTAATTATATGATTATATATTTATGTAATTAAATAAAAAATATAAATAAATGAAAATGTAAGAGATATGAGGAGAACGTGCGAGCTGTTTCCGTGTCTCCCATTCACTACTCTACCTTTAAAAATAAGGCCCAAAATTATGTGCTTGCTCATCACCTTGGCAAAAGAGCTCATCTTTTTTATTTAAAACTTGATTAATTTGTTGTTTATAAGTAAATGAATATATAATAATGTATTTATATCTCTCTCTTCTTCTTGAAGTAGTAAAAATAAGTTTGTCCCCATTAATTTAATTTCTATCTGTCTTATATTTTTGATTCCATCTTCTAAGCTGCAGTGACTACTTATAAATTACTAGTCATGAGTACTATGGGTCGTACTACTCGTAGTAGTATACTATACTAGTAGTATAGTAGTGATAGTAGTAGAGTAGTGTTTTTGGAAGTCGATCACTCTTTTTATTTTTCTTGTTTGTTTGTCTTGGTCTTTGAGATTGATGAGTGGTAAAAGACGACACCAAATTCAATTCAAGTAGCTGTGACTTGTGAACGTGAATTACTATATGAATAAGACACTTATTAGTACAAATCCTAGTGCTAACTCTTAGTATTATATACTTGTGCTTGCTAGCTATACATATTTTGTTCTTTATCACTTGCACAGTGGCACCATACATATATTACCTCAGGAATTTCCCTCGTTAAAAACGGCTTTCTAATATTTAAATTTTTTACTTTTTCAAAAAAAAAAAAAAAAAAAAACTTGCACCATGCCTATTTTCTTGGTGAGCATAACCTCCTAATATTATTTTTGCATAACATTTTTCAAAAAAAGAAACATTTGCACAACATAATGCATTAATTAATCTATAAATGTAAATTGACTAGCTAGCGCTATCTATGATCCAACCTTGTTTAATCTTGATGATAGAAAGTTATTTGATCCAAATTAAGACAAAGGTTGGTTGATGCAGTGCGAGTCATATTAGGGCATGTTCACTTCAGCTTAATTTCAGTTCAGCTCCAATCAGTTCAGTTCAGTTTAGTTCAGCTCCTAATTTCCTTCTCTCATTCATTTCAACTCAGTTCAATTCAGTTCACCTCCAACCAGTTCAGTAAATGTGAACAGACCCTTAGTTGGTGATGAGAAAGTTGATTATTCTCTCTAAGATAACTTTATTACAATTTAATTTATTTGGTTGAACTTATGTTTGATTTTGTTGTCAATTACTTTCGTGTGGAAAAATTCAATATTAGTGTTATATAATATTTTTTGGTTGATTCAATTTGCATGAGCTGAGATTAATATCAATTTGAATTCTATTAGATCATGTTGAATTCTATTAGATTACGTAGATCTTCTTTAGTAATTTTCATTTCCTTTCTTTTTAATGCAAAAGATTTCGATTAATCAATTGATACATGATATATATGTATGGGATTCGAATTTAGAACTTAAACACCAAAACACATATTCTTGTGTATGAATAGTCCAGTCATACATTTCATGTTAGGTTTGATCTACAATCCATCCCATTGTATGAATTTTATTATTAATCTTCTTCTAAACATTTTTTATTTTTTCCCTTCACTAGTCTAACTAATTGGAATCATTGTTCAAAATTGAATTTTACTAAACTTTATGAAATACATTTCAAGTTATTCTACTGATTAATATTTACATCGTATTTTGATTAGATATCATTTTTTTAAATTCTAACCCACGAAGTAGTACTTATTCAATTCTACCCTTCATATTCCTTTTTAAAATAGACAAGGAATATATCTTTATAACTCAAATTTGGAAATGTGAACAAATAACAAACTAAGCTATAAAACAAGAAAAAGGTTCTACTGCAAAAATGGGAAATTCAGCAATCAGAAATATTGAGAAAAATCCAAAAAAAAAAATGAAGGTCTTCTTTGTAGCCTTGAATGTTTTACGGAGTAGTATAACGAAGATATTTGCCACCGCCAATAGTACTGTTGATTGTTCAACGCAGTAAGATCTATTGGTCAATGTGAAACACAATATTGGCCACACATAAATAATTTTTTTTTACCCCCACTTGTAACTTATCATAACACATTTAATTCTACTACTTTAGTCTTTAGTAATTAATTTTACTTATCCCCTTCTCTAGTATGTTGTATACATATATACATGCTTATATAATTTACACCAGTCGCATACCATAGCATATGGTTGCGAATCATTTATTCCAATTACAACTTTACAAGTTGCCTAAATAAACAGGAATTACAACCCAACTGATCGTTACACCTCGTTGGGTGAGGTTTCTATTCTATTGCCTTGCTCTTTCCCTTTCTTTGTTTTGTAGTACTCGGTAGTCGGTATGACATTGCTATATTTGGATTTGTTGTCGTATTTGCGACTGTGAACTACGGAGTAATAGTACTGAGTTGAACTCAACAATGAATCTCGCCTACATCATTGATAAGTGATACTTTGTGTTTAACAATTATTTATTTCAATTGATCTAACAATGAGAGTGATTCATTTTAAAGTCAACATTTTTCCCTTAACCAAGTCAAATCATTAATATTATTTAGACTTGCTTTAAATTAGATTTTAAATGAATGCTTGCAATCTGCCAATAGTCATAAAGTTATAATTCCAGAAGAATTTGGCCGCAATTAGATTTTAAAATTCATAAGTTGTAAATAAGGTTGTTTGAAGGCAAGTAAAAATAATTCAGTACATTGACCAATCTTTATATAGTTGAGAACAATAACAATAGTCTCCAAAGAATGACATATACGAGGAAATCCTGGTGTGATTCCTAGGGAAATCAAACATGACAACATTTAACTAACCACTCCACTAATCTCTTTTCCTCATAATTATGCGCCTCTTTTTATCATATATTTTAAATTTTCAGACAATTCCAACTCATTTTAGCACTAATTACTCAGCATTTTTAGTTTTATTAAACTTTTTGCGTCCAATTTTAAGGAATTCGTCTACCCCTTTCCTTAATTTTTCCTCGTTATTATATTATTTGACTTTTTTTTTTAACATATCGATAATAGTATCATAAGTTGTTTGATAATAAGAATTTGAAACACTACTTATACTAATTTACTCAAGGCTTTAGTATCTTAGATATACGGGAGTATTTACTAAAAAGTAGTAATTGTATTGAAATTAAGTTTTCAACCTTTGTTTAATGCTTAATAATTGATGATTGATAAAGCAATTCATGTCAATGAGGAATAGAATGGCTTAAGCTGTAGAGCAGCCACAGCATTTATAAAGTAAAATTTGAAATTCCATGAAATTCAAGAGTCAATTTATACTCTACATACAATGTTTCACACGATGTATAAGTGAAAATCAAAAGACTTCAATGAATTATCATCAAATATTCTTCATTCTTATCACCTGAATTACACTTATTAAAAACCTCGTCTAAATTATTCATCAAATATTCTTTATTCTTATCACCCGAATTACACTTATTAAAAACCTTGTCTAAATTTATGAGTTCTTATTCGAAGTACGTATAAATTTGTCGAAAATTATTATTTGAACATGTTATTTAGTTTTTCCATGATAAAAAAAAAAAAGATATACATATAAAAGTGGACAAAAGTAGAGAAAATGACCAATTGGGTAATTTGATAATGATTATTATATACGTTTGTCAATATTTTGACAGTAATTGATTATTATATACTAGCATCAGCATATCACTATGTCGATGTAATGACTTAATGAAAGAGCTTTTCTGCATCACTCCATGCTCACTGCCATACAATGCTGTTCCTGTTACAAGAAAAAGTTGTTATGATCGATCTTAGCTCTTAAGCTTTTCAGACATGTTTCAGTATTACATAAATACTTTGTAGAGAAGAAAATGGCCCGTCTGAAATCAATGTTGCCAATTTCATAATTGCTATTTCGAGTTTTTACTATAACAGAATTTTGCTACAGTTTAACTACTATTAATTCCAGACAAAGGAGAGGTAGTTGAAACTAGATCAGATTTTAAAAAGATGTTATCTTCATGGTCCGGATTTAGTTGACATAATATGGAGTATTAGCTTGAATAACACTATTAACGTGACAACAATTCGGAAAAGAGGAAACAGGCAATCCTCGATTAAAATAACATGGTGGAAGGTCAAACTAACTCACAACTTGAACAATATTAACCTAGCAAGGAGTTGTAACAGGGAACATATATCAATATTCAGTCAAAAATCATCACAATTCAGTCAACTGATATATACCATCCATATTTCTCAATGAAAATTGCTTATCAATTGTTATTGTATTTGAAAATTGTTTCATATCTTTAATATTCAAAGATTGGGATGATATGACAACTAATTTCACACGAGAATTGAGTAATAGTATGCCAATGTTGTATTGGGTACTAGTAAATCCGTAAATAAAAGAGCATATCAATATTGATGTATCAATCTAAATATTGGGCAATGCAAAAGATAATGGCTTTTTGTATTGAGACCAAGGAATCACAACCTTCCCTACCTCGTTCCCAAAAAGAAAGATATAAATTGACCCCTTGGAGCCAACCTCCCCCAAGATTCTCACCAAAGGACAATGATATTGTAATCAATCAAATGATGTAAGGTTTCTAATTAACCTATGTGTTGGAGTTACCATTTCTCCACATCATAAGAAACCTAATTCCACGAAAACAGTGTATTAAAACAAGGGAAAACTACAAAGAAATTCAGTTATGGAGGGTGTAACTTGGATATTATATGAGAGGGACTTGGCTATTAGTGTTTAAACACTTAACACAAGTACTGAGGTAAGATGATGAGTCCGAGTAACATAGGGCAAAGGCCACAATAAAGCGAGTACTAAAGATTACTCCAAAGTAGTCTATGCCTAAGAAGGGGCCTTCTCCTGGAAGCAAAGGTAAAAAGGAAAGGGTGTAGTGTGACAAATTATAAACAATCAAGAGCAGCATAATAAATACTTGAAAAGGAGGGCATGAATACAGAGAGAAGTACACGTGTGTACCAAATATATGCCATGAAATCTAGCTTTAAACACTTTCTAGTCTTGTAGCCTAAAAAGCCAAGGAAGGTATAAATCCACTTATAAATATCTCTGAATCTTAATTAAGTGCAAAAGCAAATAAAAGCCTTATCAAAGAAAACTCTGTTTTTGTAGCAAAAGGCCATTTCTAATATTCACTAGTGAGACAGAGGGTGTAGCAGAAGAGTTGCCAACCCCACGTGCCATCAAAAGCCGAAAGATAGAGAGAAACTATTATTGCATGGATGAACCTCACGTGCAAGGGATCCTATGTCCTCCTGACTTACTTCTCTAAACACATTTATAAAATACCATACATATTATATTTTATACTAATCTATTCCTTGATTTTATACTAATCTATTCATAAGCTTCTCTAATGAGAGTGGTCCTTGGACTCTTCAAATATTCCTTATTTTTACTTCATTCATTATATCTATTATAATATGGTTTTTGTTTCTACTATGTCAATATTTTAATTTGGTCAATGGTCAAAGATCTATATAACCTAAAGTATACACCTTTAAGGTGGGGGAAGACTCATGATGATGATGATTATCATCATGATGGTATTTCAGGATGCTCTAAAGAATGTGGATTATGAAATTGGAGTATCAACTACCTAGTATCAAGGTTTGACACAGTTGGGTTTAGCCAGGCTTTTCTGATGGTCGGGATAGCTGTGAGATGGATTTGTACCCAGATTCAATGCTCAAAAAGGGTGAAGGGTTATGGTTAGGACTTCAAACTGTTGGACCATGGCCTGAGATAGGCAGGTTGGTCGATTTTAACAGTTTTAACAAAAAAACCTATGCCCTGACTGATAAGGCAGGAATCTCTTAGGCAGCCAATATTTTGGTTGGAGCTCTCTAGTATAAATTCTACTAGACGCAAATTTGACATAGAAATGTGTCTTTGAATAATACAAATTTTTTCACTTCGTTGGACTGCTGAATGTAAGGCGGAGTATTCAAAACCTCACATCTGTGCCCACTTCTAGGGCAGGATTCGGTGTCCAAAATATTGGACCTTGGCATTACCAGTATTCGGCACTTGAATTCAAGTCAGGGTAACACAGGATATCACTAACAAACTCTAAGCCTTATTTTTAAATAAAAATAGTCCTGTCACAAGGTATTATGAATCTGGTCTCATATGAAGAATCCACATAATATAATCAGATGGATTATAGTATGGTTTCCTTAAACAAATAATCAAGTGCCAGCTTAAGGACTCAAAAGCTTGTAGAGAGAGAAGCAATCCAAGTAAATACAGATGAATATGATTAAACCGAAGTGCCAGTAATTATTTAATTGAGGGTGATAATGGAAATGAAGAGTAATAAAGACGGGCTAATACAAGAATAAAATACATGATAGAAAGAATAACATAAGGTATCCTAGTATGGGACGCAGGAGGGGATCTCTATGCAACTCTTTCTGCCTCTCTCCCCTCAACTCTCAGACTCATAAACTTTGTTCTGTTAAGAATTGTTTTTTTTTTTTTTTTTTTTTTTTTGAATTTGAAAAAAACGTTTGCTTATAGTACTACACATGTGCTTTCCTAAATTTACCAGTTTACATGCCACTCTTTTGTCCTTGAAATGATCTCACATGATAGAGCCTTTCACTGGGTCAGTAATCAGCTGTCCTTAAGCTTAGTCAATGAGTTTTTATCTTTTCAAAAAGAGATCAAGAGTTTACTGTACTAATTATGTTCTCTAATGACATCTTATTAATAAAATATTTGAGGATGCTCAATCCCACTTGACATGGCTTGATTCAGTCCACAGTATGATAGTAATCATCTTTCTATAGAAATCCACATCTCAGTTTCACAATCCTCACTCTAAAGTACTAATGTCCATGCCCACCCAATTGGCTCCGGAGTGACAGCCCCTGTGAGGGGGATTCCGAACCCCGTCCAACTTGGAAGTTGAAGCTTGAAAATTTGAACACCTAATCTCAAGGTTGGAAGATGAGAGCTCTACCTTGACTCATTGAGCTCTCGCATAACTCTCTACATCATCAATCAAGTTGATTATCAAATATAACAAATTCCATTTGTTACTCAAACATTAGAAAAGGAAAAGGATCAATTTCACTGTGGGTGGTACTTATTTTGACATTTGTAAATTCCCCAATAATGCGTAAAATTAATAACCTTGAAAACACATAATCACATATAGAATGCCATATCAAACCAAGGTGTAATGTTTCTTTGCCACCTGTATCTGAATGTGACTAAATTTGGTTATTCAAATACTCATTATCCTAAATTTACCAAACTAGCTATTGTTAAGTTGATGTTCACAAAATCAATTAAGATACCTAGACTAGGACGTATGTGAATTAGGTAACATCATGTGAACATATTAAGACTGCAAACAAGCTTAGGCGCTCAAAAGGGGGTGTGGAAACCCAGAATTGGAAACTAAGAATAAGCAGCATATACCTCAAGAGAGAGTGCACAATCTAATCTAAGAAAAGAAAAGGAACCATATTTTATGCCATCAGGGATCTTGATGTCAGCATCTGAACCCTTGGAAGGTGCCTCCTCTCTGACATATTAACCTTTGAGGGTATAAATTTGGAACCTAATGTTCTAATTCATATTAGGGACATCTCTTGGTAAGTAGGTATGCCTACATTTACTCAGAAATGGCACAAACAAACTCTAGTAGCTTCTTCAGTGCAGTTTAAAAGCACTAATTTAGTCACCTCTTCTGAACTCACTGGGACCAGTATTATAACTCAGTCACCTAAATGTATGGTTGAATTATCCATACACTAGTCATTATCAACCCCAAATTAAGGTTAGATTGTTAAAATACTATTTTAATGACACAACTACAACTTACTGCAATGATGGCTTAAAGTGAATAGTCTTTTTAAAATCTGTGTCGTAATACATCAAATAAATTCAAAATCAAAGGAATAATAAAGCTTCACATACCGTTGAGTTCAAGAATGACAAAAATCTCAGGGTTTCCGTGCAGAGAACATAATAAATGATTGTTGAACCTTGCTTGAGTAGTCAACAAGGCCACAAGATTTACATAAATCCTCAATTTCCTCCTCTATCAAGTAGCTGTAGGGCTGAGCAATCCTCTGAAAAATTTAAATAAGGACGAGGCAATGCACAAAAAATTAGTGAGTTACAATTTAGAAAGCACATAATACAGGACATGCAAACCAAATTAGTAATAACAATCACTTTTTTTATTCTTTAAATTTTTGAAAATGAAAGCAATTTCGTTTAAATGCCAATATTTTATATTTTTGAAAAGAAGGAAAGAAAAGGCGTTAAATGTCAATTACTCAGTTTTACATAGGGTTAGCACTTAGCAGTTCAGATTTCACAGTCAATACTTCTTGAATTGCTTTAGCAATTCTTATAAGAAGTGAGTAGTTTTTTTTAAGATGACATCAGCTGGCCCTGAAACATGCATCTAGAGTACAATGTTATCCATTTTGTTCATACTAATATGATTCTAAAGCCAAGATATCCCCTCAGTGGCTCAGAATACTCATATAAATGCCATCCAAACAAACTACGTATGCATAGAAATGCTGATTTCTTTATATGTCCTCAAGGCATGGAGAAGCCTAAGTAAAGGTGTTTGATGAGCAAGTTCACTATCAGCAGATTGGCATTGTACTATCCAGTACAAAGCCAGCAAAATATAAGAGAAGTTCATCGCAAGAAAATTGTTGAGAGTGTAGCAAAATACAAGAACAAAGGAGGCAAGCACAAACTGCATAGGTACAAGTCATACAACCAAAAGTTGCAATACAAACAGCAAAACTAATACCTCTCTAAGAGGCCTTATCAGTGGAGATGTTGAAGATGTGTATCTGAGAAAAGTAGTTCCCACAAAGATCCCTCCACTCCGCAATGTACGGGCAATGTCAGCAATCTGATATGCATACCAATGCCATCACTAGGGGCAGATAACTTATGTCAAAAATAACAGACTGATATAGTTGAAGCATTTTGTCCACAGAAAAAGCAACTGAAGAAAACAGGTGATAATATGTCTTATGACTTATGAGACTTCTCTTATAACGAACAAAATTCTCTTTGTTGGAAAATTGTTCAACTACCTGAATCATGCTACATTCAGTTTAAATTGAAGATCTCTACTACTAGCTCACAATGGTATGAAGACTACTTCCCATTATCAACATTTTCAAACTAATATCCTCATAAATGTTATTATGCACCAATCCCCTTGATCAAACTAATAACCTATATGAATTAACTCATCCGCTAACAAGATGAAATGGGAGACTTCTGTTCCAAGTGAAATAACATAGGAAATGCTTGATCTCGTATACCAAATATTCTAGCATTAAAAAAACCTAGTCTCTCTCTGAACCTCTCACATAGTACAGAGAGAGTGAAGTGGGAATACATACATGTGAGTTGTTATTTGCAATTGAAATCATCTTAACAAGGGAATTCATAAAAGGATCTGCAGAATTCAATACTGGCACTTGCATGATAGAAAACTTACAGCATTTGAAGGAGATGGCCAGCAATGTAAGGCAGCGCCAGCATGAATGGCATCAATTGATGCTGGTGGAAATGGTAGCCTAGCAACATCTGCCCTCACAAGAGCAAGATTGCTGCAAAGTTACTTGTGGCTTACAATAAGCAAAGCAGACATTGATCATCAAAAATCAAAAGCTATACCAAGACAAAAGAGCACCGTAAAGAAAGAGGAAGCTTTACTTAGATAAAGTGGGATCCTCCTTCTTAGTGAAATCATAACATTGGCGAAGCATATTTTCAGAGAAGTCAAGAGCAACCACTCCAGAATAGATGCCACACTTGGCAAATTTTCTAGAGAACAGCCCACTTCCACAGCTAACATCAACCAGTAGGCCACCTTCGACGGGTTTAAAGTACTCCTGAGCCATTTTAAACTGCATATGACACAGGACTAGATCAGTATATTATACTTGTATAGACTAGGTAATGAATACACAATAAACAGGGAAAAAAAAAAAAAAAAGTCCGTAATAACCCTGTATCAACTAATGAATAATTCTGTACTGTAACATTTCCACTGATTTGCTCACTAATTTAAAAGCATAGGCTTTGGAGATGAGTTTCATGCTCTACTTTTCTAAAGAGGTACAAGAATGTGGACTAACCTCTTCCTCTGGACCTGGAAAACCACTTCGGTTAAAATTCTGGCGCCATCCCCGTTCATACAGAAAAGACACAAATGGACTCCTGTTTAATTGGCAAGTTGGGTTAAGAATTAACTCACAGAACTAACAAAGTTGCTAGCTAGATAATTAAGGCAAAAGTAGCAAACTACAGAGACAGATAAGTAAGATTACTCTAAACAAGAAGTATATGACAAAATTCAGCAAAGATTATATTACTAATAATGGCAGGTTAAACTAAATCAATGAAAGAGATGCAGAAGAGAGCTGTGTAACATCACAGCATCGGCATATAAGACCTGAATTTTGAGTTTCCATACTATTAGAAGTGGTTATTAGAAGTGGTTGATTATGATTATTTTATAAAATAAGGAGTGATTTGGCAGCAATTTAAGGTTCCACACCTAATATACAATACAATATAAAAGTAGAACATCACCACAAGGAAAATAGACATGGACATATACCGGAATAGTTCCGTGCTGGTGGGTTTAATTTCTGCATACTCCTCTGAGCCTGCAGTCACTGTAAGATCCAAGTAAATGTTTTTACTTGAGTATGACTTGTTGCAAGTTTTACATTTAAAGCCAGACCTATAAATTGCTTCCCTGAAATTCATAGTACAATATGAGTCAAAGGTCTCACTCAACTAACATGAATCAATGGTCAGCGCACATACTTACAAGTTCAGGCCTGGGGGACCTCTCCTTATCAAAGGTTCATAACATATTGGACAAGCCAATAAATCTTTTTGTACAGCAGAGGTTTTTGAAGTTGTTTCCTGCAATTGCAAACAGAAATTATAATTCTTGTACTGCAACTCAGTAAGCAAGCTTTAGTTTCCAGCACCTTAAGGATAAGGGAATTATAGATGACATGCTTCCCAAAACTAAAGTGCACAACATTCATCACAGTGGCAAGCCTAATTTTAAGAGTTGCTCTCTCAGGTGATAAAGCCAAGGACCCACATCACATGGTAAGATAAGCTGAAACAGCCATATCAAAATTCAAATGCAACTTCCCAATTGCCACTAATCACTGTCAATGGTATGAGGCTATGAGCCATACACAGAAATTCTAAAATCCTATGAATACGTAAACCCCCTTTATCAGAAAGTACTCCTTCCGACCACAAATTAGAGCAATGGAGTAATGAAGTGGGTTTGAAAATGATTCAACTTTCACAAAAGATCTCCTTTGTTGATTCTTTGTCATATTCTTGGTTAAAATCACATTAAGTTGAAAAATTAAAACCAAGGGAGTAATATCTTAATTATAATTTAGCATATCTAGCCGAATTAGTATTCTTCATGAATAAAATGTTTGATGTTTGACATATTGCATACTTAAGATTTAACTAGCATAATGCCCTAATAAGCTATTCCCAAACATGCTAGTTCAAAATCAGTCCCTCAAGTCACCAATGACTACTCAAGGGAGATAAAACTATGTACATTTGGAACTATTGTGATCAATCGTTGTTGCAATCATCGTTGATATTCTTGCTAGCATTTGAATTACCACATAAGATGACAATACTCCCTCTGTTCTAATTTGTATACACCATTTTCCATATCGAAATGTCCTTTAGTATGTCTGTCTTCTGAACGGGCATATAGTCCATCATTTTTCTCTCGCATCAACTATATATGAGCCCACTACTTTTATCCCACAATTTCACCCATCCAATTATTCAAAACTGTGCCAAATACAAATGGTGCAAGCATTGCATCAAAAAGAAAACAAATGGTGCAAGCAAACAATTTAGCTGAATTGCCCAAATACGACATTATTAATCAAACAAATATCCAAACTTCTCAACATGTACAGACTTCCAAAAACAAAAACCACAAAATTTCATCTTTCATCTCTTTTTTCAAAGAAATGATGAATAATTCCATATCCAAGTAATACCCAATTGCAAAATCATGATTACAATGAGTAAACAAGAATAACAATTAACAATAACAGCAAAAAAATGGGTAAGAAGAGGGTGTGAGACAATTACCGAAAAGTCAAGGGCAATTGCTGAAGTAGCTTGAATCGAAAGGCGGAAACGGTAACGGAAGAAGCAAGAAGAGGAAGGGGATTGCCGGAATCGGGAAAATTGAGGCCCAACTTTAGTTGGATTTATGAATGATAATGAACAACAAGCCATGCTAAGCTAATTGCTACTCACACTCAAAGAAACACTCTCTTCTTTCTTTATGAATTGTGTGAATTTGTCTCTGTGAGTGTGTTTCTGTGGAAGTAACGACCGCAACGAATGCTATTTTCTGCCCTCTACTTCTACATGTCCCATTCATCTCACTGAGGAATAAGGCACAAATAATTAATTGTTAGTTTTCACTTATTTTACGAAAAATAAATTTAGATACGATCGGTCAAGGCATGAATTAGATAGTTAAAACCCTTGGAATACTTTGACGGATAATTTTATTGAGCCCAAAATAAGTAAATTAGGCAAATTTAGTATACAAAATTAGACCTTTTAAATTGATAGTCACGGAGTAATGTGGATGATTCAACCATTTAAATGACTTTTGGGGTTTTAAATTGATCAGGAGAAGCATCTTATTTTTATTTTACTTTTTTTTTTTCTTCCGTGTCTTGAAAAATAAATAAAACAATCTAAAAATTATGTGGAACCATAACAGAACTAACAATATAATAAGTCTAGGGAATCCTAAGTCTAATAAGTCTACTAAGACCATAAAATAAGTTTGATTCAATTATGAACCTATTCGAAGATTTTGGGATCTGGTGTCGCAAACTCAGTTGATTGTAGGGGGATGCTTCTAGGGTCAAATATATAATATTCTTTTAGTATTGTTTAGATTCATGTATGACCATTAGTCGGTCATATAAAGGCGCGTGAGGGTTTTGATTTAATGAAAGGGAGAAGTGTACGTAAGTAGATCCCATGTCACAAGCTCAATTGATTGTAGGGATTGGAATGCATCCCAACATCATATATTATTATTTTAATACGGAGTATTGTTTAGAATCGTAGTCGGTCATGTAAAGGCATGTGGCGGCGATCTTGGTTTAATGAAGGAAAAAGTGTATGTAACTAGCTAAATTAATAATTATAAGAAAAAGTAAATGGTTCCAACCACTTAAATGATGTCTAGCTGTTTAGGGTCTTGATGGATCCATGAGAAACACCTTGTCCTCTTTTCATCCAGACCAGAAAATGAAAAAATATGTCCCACATAGAGGATAAAGTAAAAGCAATGGACCAACCATTTTGTAGGCACACCAAAGGAACGAAGAAAAGCCATGGTTGGCTACACAGCACCCGGAATTCCAGTCCATCCATCTTCCATTGTTGGACAAACTACTCCACCAAAATATACGAGTAATTCATTATGCGCAGCAAACACTACTACTACATCATTTCCTTTTCTCTCCAACTTACCAAGCAGTTATATTAGAAGCAGCACACAACACCATGTTGTACCCAAAGTATCCTTTAATCCACAAGGCAACTATGACCTCTCCCTCCTTGACGACGATGACCTTCAAGGTATGATTATTTTATGCTGTTAGTGTGATTATTGGTTCCCGAATCCCGATAGAGGGAGTATATATGTAATAATTGTTTTTTCCAACATACAACGGCGGTATGTATTTACGTTCAGCTAAAGCTCCAGAGCCAATGCCCCCAAAACAAGGTAGATATGAAGTGATGATAGACACTCATGTCATTCGACGCCTAGACTTATCCCCTTTCCAATCTGCCACTAACATTTCCTCACCTTCCTCCGGTAATTCTTTCTTTCTTACATATTTAGTATCAATTCTATCAAGTATTTAGTAGTGTATTAATTTATTTGAATTATGTTCGTTTCAAGTGATGTATTTTACATGTATTGTCTATTTTACAAGTATTTAGCTTTAGATTGGAGCTTAATTAATTACTACTTGTATAATTGTAGTTGATCCCGAGGAGTATTTGGAACGTACAATAGGATTCACCATAAACT
The DNA here is from genome assembly GCF_948465745.1 of Chenopodium album. Lineage (NCBI taxonomy): Eukaryota > Viridiplantae > Streptophyta > Magnoliopsida > Caryophyllales > Amaranthaceae > Chenopodium > Chenopodium album. The sequence continues at coordinate 372,111 of NC_137847.1, read as the reverse complement.
ACGAAAGGGAGGATCCGTATGATTAACGAGAACTGTCCGAATTCCCGGAGATAAGACTTTGGTTTGTGAGGCTTGATGCCACTTATCCTTGGCTTCCCCTTTTGCTTGATTGGCGTGCCGGTGAACTTGCTCGTTATGCTGCTATGCTTGTTCCTCACCAGGTACACTAACTATGACGCGTGTCATCTATTGTCGCATTTGACCCTTGTTAATTGGTTATTAATAACTTAACATTATTTAATATAATTTGTAGATGAGTATGAGAATGGGTGTAGTGTTCAACCCAGAGGCATTGGAATTGTTTATTATGAACAAGGTGTTTATAATATACCCTTGGTTAATGCAACAAGGTTTTTCTACTTCAAAGGCTAGATTGAAGTCCAAAGACATGGCTCGAATGCTTGGTTTCGGAATTGGGGACGAATTGTTCGACTTGATCGATCAATATCCCATTTCTTCACTTGATTAGACTGCATTTAATTACCCATTTTATGTATACAATATCTCCAACTTATATAATATTTAAAGATGTATAAAAGTCATATTTGAGATGGAAAATTAGTAGTATTTTTTTTTTATACTAAATATATAATATCTATTAAATGACACAAATCATAACTTATGTACTTATGTCATAAATTCATAATTCATAAATTATCAACAAAAATACCAAATCGGAGAGAATTTACTACGGAGTAAGAATTCCAATAGGAGGTTACATAATGTTCAAAAGAAATAATTATTGAAATAATGAAGAGTAATCATGGTGTCACAATGCAAATACTTTGTTTTAAATAGCGTCTCAACTCAACTCAATTGTTTGCAAATGAATCTTAAAGATTAGAAGAACTAGTAGATTTGCTTCTTTGGTTTTGATTTCTATTACCGTATTTATTGTAAAAATAATTGTTCATAAAAGTTACTTTTTTTATAGGTAGAGACTAGGGATTGACTAAGATCGTTTTCTATTGAGTTAGGAGACATGCTTGGAAATGAACATGGGAATTACGGGTCAATGGGTTAGACATCCCATCAATTGGGCCAAGCCCACTCTTTATTGTATCACAAAATCTTTGGCCAAAAAAACATGGTGTTCTATCCAAAACCAAAACAAAAATCACATTTTTAAAAGATGGCATGGGCTGTAATAATATCATCCACTTGATCTTCAACAATAATATCTTGTCGTAAAGAGCTAGAGCAACACAAATGGCACAGTAGTGAGTTATGAGCTGCCGTACATGAAATCGTATTAAAAATTTGGTAAGGTTTCTACACAAACATGATGGGCATGTCTGCTCTTTTTAACCAATCAACAAAATAATTAAACATCATTTGCTAACGCGGCATAATACAAGGGTTAAACCATGCATAGTCTTTGTTTATGGTAGATTGGCACAACTAACCTAACATAACATAACTTTTCCTTGATCCATACCAACACGGCCTACTTGCGCAAAAGGCTCACTGGCAAGGCATGTGGGTCCCAATTCATTCCCAAGTTTACTCTATAAACAATTAGGCTTCAGTCCCTCACTAGTCACCCACCCACGTGACTAGTAAGGAGTACTCGCAAAAAAACTAAAAGAGGGATTGCATCATGATTTGATTAAACAAAACACAAATTATTTTTATCTATTGGTGGTCAAGCACTCACCACATAACTTAAACTCATACTCCTTATTTTGTTAGAACAAAATTTTAAGCTATTTACTTGAATTACCGTACTTATCTTTTATTGGTGTATATAGTGATCAAGGCAAGACTGCTTTAAGTATTGACGAGAGCAAGATGATTTCTGCATAGATTGCATGCCTATTGCATGAAGAAGATACAACTACTGGTATTGAAGAACTGGACAAGTCAGCAGTCCCTATATGATACACCTCAGCAATCCGTGTGAGCTGTCTATGTCAGCATTCAGGCAATAACAGAATTCTGTTATGCCATAACAAAATTAGTTCTTCTATTTTGTAATAGTTTTCTAGTAGCTTCTTTTGTTATTCTTGAGCATGTATTCTCCTATAAATACATTAGCTCCCTAAATTCTGTAATTGATTGATTTCACTCTGATTTTATCAATTAATAGAAATATAAGCTTTCTTCTTCTTCTCTATATTTTTCTGGGTTTGTTCTTCAATTGAGTTCATAATTTAGTGAACATCAATATGGTATCAGAGCCTACGAGCTACCGATTTGTTGTTTTTCCGCAATTTTCTTCGATTTCAGTTCAATCTGATTTCGTTTTTCACAAATTTTGTTTCAAATTTGAGGAGAAGTTGAGGTTTTATTGCACCTAAAGGTGTTTCTGATTTTGAAATTCAAGAAGAATTTCATTTGTTTTTGTTGATATTTGAATTGAAATGGCTAGTTCGGCATCAAGTACTAATCAAATGCAAGATCCTTCGAGTGTATATTTCATACATCCGTGTGAAAATCTTGCAAATCCTCTGGTTTCGGAAAAATTTAATGGCGAAGGTTATTCTGAATGGAAAAGAGGCATTGTTTTGGCTCTTGCAATCAAGAACAAGGTTAGATTCATTGATGGTTCTTTACCTAAACCAAGTCTTACTAGTGCTGATTACAAGGCTTGGGATCGATGCAACAGTATGATGATGTCTTATTTGCTGAGATCTTTGGATACAATTCTAGCTAAGAGTGTGTTGTTTCTCTCCACTGCTAGAGAAATCTGGAAGATCGATATTCAGTGATTCTGGACATCAATTTTGTGGTTTACAGCAGAATCTTGGTGAAGTTACTCAAGGTGATAGCAGTATTGCAGATTTTTTCACCAAATTGAAGGTCATTTGGGATGAATTGAGCAGTGCAAGTCCTTTGCCAATATGTAATTGCAGTGGTTGCACTTGCAATTTAACTCAGAAGTTCTTGAAGATGCAACAAGAGGAGAGGTTGATACAGCTTTTGATGAAGCTGAATAACAAACATACTTCTGTTAGGACCAACATTTTGATGATGAATCCTCTTCCCAGCATTTCTATGGTTTATAGACTTCTTATCCAAGATGAGAAGCAACAGCAAATGTCTGTTCAAACAGAAGAAAGGGTTATGGCTTTTTCAGCTTTGGATCATAGAGGTGCTCATTTCAATAACAGACAATACAAGCAGAAGGTGTTGGTTGGTCCAAATAACAGCAAGTTTGTGGTGTCCAACAAGAGAAACAATACTCCTTTCTTTTGTACTCATTGTAAGATGAGTGGTCATACCATAGACAAGTGTTTCAAAATTCATGGTTATCCACCAAATTTTAGCAAAGGGAAGAAGATTGCTGCTGTAGTGCAAGGTGATGAAGAATTTGATGATGATGCTGATGTGACTCATATTTTTGCAGAACATTATCAACGGTTTCTTGGACTGATCAAAACTTCAGAAGAACAACATTCAGCTAATGTGGCAGGTACTTTCTTAGTCACTTGTTTCAATGCTAAGTGGATTACTGATAGTGGTGCCACAGACCATATTTGTTCTAGTCTTGATTTGTTTGAGAATTATTCTGTTTATAACAATCAAGATAAAACAATAACAATTATTGATGGAAAAAGGGCAGAAATCAAACATATAGGAGATGTGAGAATTGGATCTGGTATTCTGCTAAAAAATGTTCTACATGTACCTGGTTTTCAATTTAACTTGATTTCCACTCATAAATTGTGCTGTGATATCATTTTTACACATGATAAGTGCATGATTCAGGAGCACTCTCAGAGAGATTCAGTGGTTCTTGGTAGAACCGATTCTGGTTTGTATGCTGTGACAGACCAAGGAACTAGCAATAACAAGTCTGGAAGTGAAGCCTTAGTTTCTTTAAGTGAAGATGTCAAGCTTTGGCACTTAAGACTAGGCCATTTACCTTTTAATAAGCTTCGTTATGTCAATAATACTCTTCCTAATGTTTGTAATAAGAATTGTGACATGTTTTGTCAAATCTGTCCAAAGGCAAAACAATGTAGACAGTCTTAGCCAAAGAGTAGTAGCAGGACAAGTAGATGTTTTGAGTTGATTCATATAGATGTGTGGGGTCCTTGTAGAGTGAAAACTCATGATAATTGTACATATTTCTTGACAATTATTGATGATTACTCAAGAAATACTTGGACATTCTTAATGAAACATAAGTCTGATTCAGTTGGTATTTTAGAGAGTTTTGTTCAGTATGCTTTTGCTCAGTTTGGGGTCAATGTGAAAAGTATTAGAATAAAGTGCAAAAGAACTTTGTGAGGGGAGAATCTTACAAGTTTATGGTTCAAATGGGATTGTGCATCAGTAAAGTTGTGTTGATACACCACGACAAAATGGTGTTGTAGAAAGGAAGTATAAACATCTTTTAAAAACTGCTAGAGCTTTATTTCTTCAGTCTAGAGTTCCTATAAGGTTTTAGGGAGAATGACTATTGACAGCTACTTACTTGATTAATAGAATTCCTTTGAGTAGCATTAATTTTGAGATCCCTTTTGAAAAGTTGAATGGTAAGAAAGTTGATTTGAGTAATTTGAAGGTGTTTGGTTGTTTGGGATATGTGTCTACTCTAGAGAGTAATAGATCCAAATTTGATGTGAGAGCTGTGCCTTGTGTCTTAATTGGTTTTCCTCCTAATCAAAAAGGATACAAGATGCTTAACCTTGAAACCTTTCAAGTTGTGATTTCAAAGGATGTTGTTTTCCATGAAAAATATCTTCCATTTCATCTCTCAGCATCACAACATAAACAATCATCTCCCATTTTTCTTCCAGTAGAAACAGTTTTTGATACTACTATTGATTTTGAGATCCCTGATGTCTTTTCCTTCCTTGAAACTCCACAAAATGATCCTGAAACTCCACAAAATAGCCTTGAAACCTCACAAACTGATCCTGTACCTCCACAAAAAAACCCTCCACAAAACAGCCCTAATTTTCCTCATTCTGTCCCTACACATAGTCTTGGTTCTGTTCCTGCTAGTCCTGTACCTACTATTCTATCCCTGCTAGTTATGTTCCTACAGATGAGGTTCCTGTATCAGCCAGACAATCTAATAAACCTCATAAGAAGCCAGCATGGATGATTTATTATGTTTGTGTTGCTTTAGACAGTCCTCATTGGTGCAATGTGGTTAAATTTGATGAATTGCCAGCACTTCAAAAAGAACAGATTAGTCAATCTTCTAAGATAACTGAGCCTGCTAGTTATCTAGTGTAACACCCTAGAAATTCCTTTCTTTTAAAACACCTGTTTTGCCCTGTTTAAAACTTTAAATAGGAATATCTAAGACATTACCGCCACCGTGAAAACGGCTAAGGCAACTATCAAATACACACAGCGGAAGACTAATTTCAAAACCATTCAAAACAAGTCAACTTGAAAAGTCAATCAACGAAAGTAAAGTCAAACCAAAGTCAAACGAAGTAAAATAAAATCAACTTACAACTTGGAACCATTATAGGCCCTTATTAAAATCAAACCAACTTCAAAACTTTTGCGTTAGTCATTCATAATAATAATATCACAAATAATTAAAGCATTAAACACATCATAAACTTATGAAAACTAGCATGATTCACTCTTTATTCATGCCCATCATGAATATGCTTCATCACCTGAAAAGTTTCTCTCTACTTGTTTCCACTACTCTCCATTAAAAATGGGTCATCATAGGGCCAAGATAAAGACAAGGCCAACAAACACACAAAACACACACAATCAGCAAAGCTGAGTACATAAGCGTAATTAACACACTAACATACAATTACCTACTAACACACAACTTACCTTGTTGCACCTGTTTTTCAAGCATACAACATTCAACAAAACTTCTCACTAGACAACTACATAATTTATTTAGCGTTGATTACGCATCGAACGGGTTTCCCACTAACCTCCCCCAAATAAATTGAGGTAACTGACACGGGAGCTAACCGTGCCAGCATCTATAACCACTCTTAAGTGGCGGAATTCCTGCGCATAATAATAATAAAAGGAATGTACAGCATCCTGTACTCCAGTAGAAGTTATGATCAAATATAAAGTCACATAACTCCCCCCCATATGTTCATACTCAAGGTATATACGTTCCAAGAGTTTTGGTGTGTAATCTCTTTCACTTTACGTTATTTACATATTATTAAACTTGGCGATGACTCTCAAACCATAATCATTTAATCAACAATAATTATTCAAACAATCAAACATACCAATTTAATTCTTGAATAATTAGTAACCATATAATATTTAATGTTGAACCCTTTTTAATTCTACCTCGGTGCCAAAGACACCTTAAACGCTTAAAGCGCCACAAATCCTATCCCTCGGTGTTAAAAACACCTTAAGTGCACTAAGGCACCAACATATAAGTTATTCCTCGTGTACATAGACACTTATATAGCTCCTTTCCCATTCTTAAAGCATCAATAAAAATTATATGAACCATAATAAAATTCCCTTTTAACATTCCAAACCAAATTAAACATTTAGTTTAATTAAACATGCTCTCTATCATGCCATAAATAAATATGTGGTTCATAAACAATATTCCAAACTATAATTTTCCATCCATTAATCCATCACAAATAATTCATGCTTCATAACTCAATCACCAATAACATTCAAATCATAATTTCCATTCCTAATCTAGCATGATACTACTTGTAATCAATTAAACACATTTAGCATGGTACTACATCAATAAAATTATGCTAAGTACGCGAACGTACCTTGAATACGATCTTAATATCGCCACAATTAATAGAAATCACTCACTTCGAAATCTCCTACAATTTAAAATCATAGAAGAGTATTAAAATCCTCTCTACACAAATTTCCAGCAATATATACTATTATAAAACCCCTCATAATTTAATTAAAATAAGCTGAAATTATATTTAAAACATCATACTTTAATCCCAATTAATGGGTAATTGAAATTCCTTAAAGAAACTTGATTTTTAATGCGCTATCAAAAATTCCAGCATTATATTTTACTGAAAACTTGCTGTAATTTAGCCTTAAAACACTTTAATCAAAGGTTTAAACCATTATATATCATAATCCTTCAATAATTAATAATTCAAGAACCTAGGGTTTCAAAAATTGGGGCTTTTTAATTAAAAATAAAATCTGAAAATTAATTTACATAATACTCATAATCAAACATCAAAATCAAATCACAAAACTCATAATTAATAATTAAATGATTAAACTAGTTTTTTTTTTTTTTTAAACAAAGTTTTAATTTTTTTTTTTTGTTCGAAAAAGGGGGAGGCAGCGGCAGCCACCACGCCTGCTGCCGGCGGCTGTTGCTGCTGGTGGTCGGCGGTAGGGGGAAGGGGAAAAAGGGAAAGAAAAAGAAAAATAAAGAGAAAAGGGAGAGAAGTTACCTTGGGTTTTCTCCACTCTGGGCAAAGTTTGATTTGCCTCAAGTGTTGAATATTTATACCCCTTCTCTAGAAACCCTTCTCCCTAAAATTTCCTTTTTTAATCTTTCCTAATCCCTTCCCTAATAAAACTTTACTAAAATAAAACTTTTCTAAATTAAACCCCAACTTAAATAAAATAATTAATTAAATAAACTTTTCTTTTACAAAATATTTCCAAACTTATTAAAATAAATAATTAAAATACTTTAAATAAAATATTTCAATTTAATTAAATACTTCTCAAAATAGTTATTTTAATTAAAATACGTATAAAAATACGAGGTATTACATCTAGAAGCTTCTTTTAATCAAAGGTAGGTTGATGCAATGCAAAAAGAACTTACTACCCTCAATACAAACAACACTTGGATTCTTACTGATCTTCCTAAAGGGAAGAAAGCAACCTGCTGTAAAATGGGTATTCAAGGTGAAATTAAAAAAGGATGGCACTATAGAGAGATTCAAGGCAAGATTAGTTGCAAAGGGCTTCACTCAAAAAATATATGGTGTTGATTATGCTGAAACTTTCTCTCCAGTTGTGAAGATGTCAACTGTTAGATGCCTAATTTCTATTGTTGTGAGCAATCAATGGTCTATTCATTAGTTGGACATCAATAATGCATTTCTACATGAGGATTTTAATGAAGAAATATACATGAAAGTTCCTGATGGTGTTCCAAATCCTGACAGAAAGGTTTGTTTGCTGAAAAAGTCCCTATATGGACTTAAACAGGCCAGCAGATAGTGGTTTGCCAAACTCACAGCTGAGTTGATCTCTCTTGGATATGTTCAGTCTAAAAATGATTGTTCTCTCTTCATTCAAGACTATCAAAGTTCAAAAACCATCATTGCAGTTTATGTTGATGATATTTTAATTACAGGCCCTGATCCTTCCTCAATTAAGTCTCTCAAAGCTCATTTACATCTCAAGTTCAGCATTAAAGATTTAGGTGAGCTCAACTACTTTCTTGATATTGAAGTTGTCAGACTTGGTGATGGGGTTGTTATGACTTAGAGGAAGTTCACAAAGGAATTTCTTGCTGATAGTGGTATGGATCTTTCAAGGGTAGCCAGGAATCCTTTGCCCTTTACATTGAAGTTACATGATGATGAGAATGAAGCATTTACTTATCCTGTTCAATACAGGTGCTTGGTTGGCAAGTTAAATTTTTTAACTCATACAAGGCCTGACATATCCTATTCAGTTCAGACTTTGAGTCAGTTTTTACACTATCCCAGAGTTTCTCATTACAAGGCCTTTCATCATTTGGTGAGATATGTAGCACATTCCATTGGTTAGGGAATTTTCATTCAACCTGCAGATCAGCTTGTTTTGCAAGGTTACTCAGATTCTGATTGGGCTGCCTGTCCTGTCACCAGAAGATCTGTTACTGGTTATATCATGATGTTAGGGCAGAGTCCAATTTCTTGGAAATCGAAGAAGCAAGTAATAATCTCAAAGTCTTCCTCTGAAGCTGAGTATAGAGCTCTTGCAGCTGCTTCTTCTGAAATCACTTGGCTGGTCTGGTTATTGCTTGAATTGGGTGTTAAACATCTAAAGCCCGTTCAATTAAGGTGTGACAATCAATCTACTATTCATATTGGCAAAAATCTAGTCCATCATGAACGGACTAAACACATAGAGTTGGATTGTCAATTTACAAGAGAGAAGGTCATGGAAGGTCTCATTGAATTGGTATATGTTCCTACCAATGAGCAGTTGGCTGATATTCTGACAAAGATACTCTCTACTTCTCAGCAACAGAATCTTATGTCCAAGCTAGGAATGCTTGATCTTCAATCATACTCTAGCTTGAGGGAGGGTATTGGTGTATATAGTGATCAAGGCAAGACTGCTTCAAGTATTGACAAGAGCAAGATGATTTCTGCATTGATTGCCTGCCTATTGCATGAAGAAGATACAACTACTGGTATTGAAGAACTGGACAAGTCAGCAGTCCCTATATGATACACCTCAGCAATCTGTGTGAGCTGTCCATGTCAGCATTCAGGCAATAACAGAATTCTGTTATGCCATAACAGAATTAGTTCTTCTATTTTGTAATAGTTTTCTAGTAGCTTCTTCTGTTATTCTTGAGCATGTATTCTTCTATAAATACATTAGCTCCCTAACTTCTGTAATTGATTGATTTCACTCTGATTTTATCAATTAACAGAAATATAAGATTTTTTCTTCTTCTCTATATTTTTCTGGGTTTGTTCTTCAATTGAATTCACAATTTAGTGAACATCAAATCTTTTCTCTTAAAAATAAAAAGCTTACTTGTCTTTGATAGTTTATACAATAGTATAAGAATAAACATTAATTATATTATAATAAATCATATACATATATCATAGATACTAGTATGAAAATTTAGTTAATGATGATGGTTATGCCGTAAATTAGCCATAAAATCTATCGCATGGTTAGCCAATTATTAAGCTTAAGCATTGAGAGGAATCTCAATGTCTATAACTAAATATCATATTATCATGATCGATCCATCATTGTTCACACATACACTAGCTTGTCGATGTTACCATTGAAATGGTTTTGTTGAACTTGTAGGCCAGGGCATACTTCATTGAGGGTCTTAATCTTCCTTTCCAAAACTAGTTGAAGGTCGGGTTATTTGATTTTCCAACAATCAAAATCAATAGTTGTTCAAAGGCTAATAGGTAGGTTATCCTTAAGGATTGATTTGACTAATGTTTTTCGATCTATATACTCCATTCATTTTTATTTTTATTTTTATTTCATGCAATGCATGCTTATTGCTTACATATTGACTATAAGCTTTGGGTCATTATTATTACATGCTAAGTTTCTTGGTTTCTTCTTCACTGTTTTTGGCTGGTCACATCACATATTAACTTTTTTTTTTTTTTTTTTTTTTTTTTTTTTTTTTTTGTGGTAATATGAGAAGCAATTATTATATACTGTTGTACTATACATACTTTATAAATTTATAATCTAACATCTTATCAATTATTCAAAATAAATTGAAATACATTAATAATTAGAGTTACGGGTTGTTGCAAGAGAAGATATCCATACGTAAGACATTTGCAAGCATGACATTACATAGAAATGTATTTACAAAATTTTGTAAGAGTAAGAGCCAATCTAAAGAGTAATGAAAAAGCTCTAGCGTTTATGGCCGAACATGAATAAGAGCCCTGTTCATTCTCCTCACTTTATTTGTGCAAAAGTAAAAAATTTTACAGAACTGAGAATGATTTTATTAAATTAAATTATTTTTATTAAATTGAAAATAACTTTATTAAACTTAAATCGTTTTTATTGAATTGAAATTAATTTTACTCAATAAAACTTATTTTTACTAATATGGTCTGTTGAGCCCATTAACAACCCACATGTGAGTGTTTCTTGTACCACACTAAAAAGACTAAAGAGTGAGTGTAGTGGTAATGAAATCCCACATTGAAAGAATTCAAGAATTACCACCACTATATAATACTAAGGGGCTACTCCCCTCATTGTCATGCATATGGTTTTGAGGTAGAACCTCCTAGGTCTTGTAAACTGGTCGCGTCGACTTGCACTCTCCCGTGATGGGTGCAGCTTAGACCCGTATTTGACATGGTATCAGAGTCAGGTTCACGATCTCATGATTAGGACTTTTATGGCTAAAGTATATTGGGCCAAAATTATGGACAGCTCACATGTGAAGGGGAGTGTTGAGCCCATGAACAACCCACATGTGAGCGTTTTTCTCCCGTGATGGATGTGACCCAGACCCGTATTTGACATGTTCTCTATTATATTTGTTTTTTAAAATGCTTCAAAAAAAAATATTTATTTTTTTAAAATTACTGATTTTTACTAAATTGAAATTATTTTTATCGAATAGTATTTTTCTAAGGTAAAGAGAACAAGGTCTAATTTTATGAACAATTGTTATGGAATTGAAAAGCTAGAGTTGAAAATGCAAGCGAAAAAAGAAAAGAAGTATATTACTAGCCCTTACAACACTAATAAAATAACTTCATGGTAGACGTGTGACCAGCTATATATAAAAGTTAGTGAAAAGTTAAACAAATCTAGTGAGGACAATGATCTTGTGGGGGAAGCCAAAGATTTGCCAGAAATTAATGTGTGATTATAATTCATGCAATTGGAAGTCATGTAGTATATATTTAGTACGACCTTCTAGCAACATGGATTATGTGGAATTATGGAGTTTTCCTGTTTGGTTGGGAACTGTTGGGACACAATTAACTCCTCTGTTTACACCAAGCCATGAACATATCTTACACTTTGTGACACAAGGGACCTCTTTGAGCTGGACATACTATTACTAACCCACTCTATTGGCTAGCTAATTGGCTCTTCTCGACCATCTTACGATGTCCAATACATATTATAGTAAGTCTACCTATACCGATTGTGTATGGGAGGTGTTACAAGCAGATCGATGGAATACGATATGCTATACTAGGCAATTGGCATATATATCGTCTAGATATCTACTGAGTACGTATTGCATACCTTATATTCTGCTATTTCTTATTTGAATGTGTCTCACCATACACATTATCATTAATATTAAATAATTAAATAAAGTTACTTATGAAACGACAAATTAAGAAATGGAGGAAGTATATATATTTGAAACAATGCTCCTTTTAATACAAGCACTTTAATAAAATTGCCCACCACTCGTGTACAAATCATTGAAGTGCCTAAACTTTTTGCTTCAGCCTTCAAGTACAAAGGTGTGGTTGTAAATAAATTAATTATTTATTCCACAATTTTCATTTAAAGAGCTTCATAGTAGTAGTAACTGGAATTTGAGAAACCTGGACATCTTTAATTTTGCTTAGCTTAGGCAAAGTATAGTGGGTCCATTTATTAAAAATATGTAAAATGATATACTTATTTTCCACCTATAACAAGAGAACAAGACAACCCTAATAATTTGTTTGTCAAGGGAACTAAGTAACAAGCGAAAGTGGAAGACAATGTGGAATCCTATTTTATTAAGAGTTTAATTAAACTCGATCGTAGGAACACACACCCTTTTCTTCAAGTGCCAATGTTTTGTCAATACTAGACACATTTACATAAATTCATGTATATTTGCCCTTGTATTAATCCAGATGTGTGGGCTTAGCTTGCTCTTTCAATGGGTTATACGTCGTATATATTTTGCAATTTTATACATGTAGATTTTTTAACCTAAATACAAAATATTATGATATAGTTAATTAGTTGCACCACATATATTGTACTATATATACAAGTAGAATATTAATTTTGTAATGAAATCAGTAACAAAAAATTAAATATTTGGAAAAATTATTGACATAATAAAGTGCATACCAAATTAAACCTCCCAAATTACCAACAACGGAGTGTTCTATATATTTTGTATTTCATCAACTACCTCATATCAATAAGGAAAATGAGGCAATTTTAGTTTTTAGGCTGGATAAATATAATCTTCAACCTCTACTGATAAATTCATTTAATTAAATATTGAAAAAAAAAAGGGTAAAAACGATGGCAAGTATAGTCTAATCAATTTACTCAATTGATAACAAATATTCGGTAGGGTTGGATATTAATTGACAACATGTATGGTTTTAATAGCCATATGTATAATATTTTGAAGATTCATGATTTATGGTTGGAATAGGTAAGGTGGTTGTTGATTGTCCCGGAAGGATGTACATTACATTAAACAGTACATGTCAATCACATATTACTACTTGGCATATTTATAGAGTACGTAAATTTTTACCCACAAAATTGATAGGGGTGATATAACGGTTCTATGGTGGGGGGCATCAACCCCATTGATTAGACTTTTAACTGATGACTTAGCTTTAAATTATGGTTAATAACTTAATAACAGAAGAGACAAAACATACTTACAAATTTAATTTGTGATGTGTGTCACATAACATATAGATACGTCCGGTATAAATGGAGTATTATCACTTGGAATTTTTCGGTGTATCATATAAATTTTAAGCTCAATGTATGCAACACTTGCATTAATATGTGTTCACACTTAAAATTTAAAGGACAGCATCGTATATATGAAGGATTAAAGCCAAAACAAGGTCATCAGAAAGACTAGTCATATGGTTTGCATGTAGCAAAGTTGACGAAGGGATAAAGGAAACGTGGAAGCATGAAAAAACATAGTTTGCCCCATCCAAATTAGTCTATTTTCTAATATCCCAACCCATGTTACCTAACTAGTTGTGGACCTTCTCATCCATAGATCATCTGGGTTTCCTCTTTTTTTTACGTCATTTGACCTAAAAAGCGAGTTTATAGTGAAAAAAAGGGATAGAGGGAATACTACGCAAAGCTTAACTCCACATAGTCCTATCGCATGCTACAGATTATGCACTTGATCATTTTTATCATTCGACAAGACCTTCAATAAAGTTGGTTCATCTCTGATATACCTCTTCTCAAATCTAGATTTTTTTTATTTTATTTTATTATGTTCAAAATTAAAGTCGGATTTTATTTTATCATATATTGAGACACACACGCCTCTGATTTTAAGATTGTTAGAGGTAATTATATGTCTAAATTCTAAATATTATGACATCCCATATGATTTTATTCCATGATAGATGACTGACAAGTTAAGGTGACTTAAAATAAATCTATATCAATAAGAAAACATTGTTTTAAGTTAAACACACTAATTAAGAATGACATGCATCACTAATTCAATATGCATATATATATTACACCACCATAACACACCATCCCTCCTCAATCCGGCATTCCGGCCTCATGGTTTAAATACTAATAGGGACTGATACAAATTGGTCTTTTTACTATAAATAAATAAATATAAATAAAAAGTTAGAACACAATTTGGTTTATTCATTAGACAATTTTAGTTCATGCCCACAAATTAGGCAACTAGGTCACTTCAAGTGTCCCCCATAAGGCCATAAACCCTTCTCTCTTTTCTCTGGCTGCTGATTCATTAAATTTTTTTCAATAAATAAAATGGAATACACAAGTTAAAATAAAGAACCTGAAAGATAATTAGATGAATACATAATGGATATAATATTTACTTATTTTTTCCCCTCATATATATCAATGCGTAGCTTATTGAATTGTGCCTTTAGCTTGCCTTTAATTATCAATCTTTTAATAGCTCAATTATACATTTTTATACGCCCTCATGCTATATTTTGATCATAGTAGTCGATAATAATAGTTGTGGCCGGCCTTGATGTATAATTGTCACAAATTGAAAGCAACGTGTATTTATGAGTATCCATAATGTTTTATTATTATAGTGTGAAGGTAGGGCGCGGCAATATACAAGAAATAAAAACAATTATACACAAATGAACCTTTCATTTAACAAGCAGTGGTTTTGCCATTAAGTGAGCAAAGGTGATTGTCTTGGCCTACGTACGTAGATAAAGGACTAAGACTGGTATGTTCACATGCTCAAGATTTGAACTAGCTAAATTAATTATCATGCCGGTAAGACATCCCGTACAATACATAGGGTCTAAATGTGGCGGTGTGAGCAGACAGGCAGATAAGAGATAACGAGAAATAAGAGAGCTAGCTTAGCAATACCCTTAAGGCCTTAATAGTTAATTAATACAAGGAAAAAACACATAACAAAAGAAAACAAAAAAAGAAAAGAAAAGGAAAGATGAAAAGGAAGGGGAAGTGAACAAAAAAACAGCCCCATTTGCCATGTCTATGTTGACAAAACAAAGGTGGACCCTCCGATCTCTTATTTAAGTAAGTAGGCTTTTCTCTTATTAGTATTTTATTAAGTTATAAGCCACTCTTATCAAAGTCTTGTTTACTCAACAACCTTCATATCCCCATTTCTCTCGAACCATATATAGAGAGATATATAAAGAGAGATCAAGTGTAAGATATACTTGTAGATTATATATCTTCTTGTTTGTTTATACACTAAGCTATACTAACAATATATACATCCTCAAATTATCATATACATAATATACTATCTAGCTAGGTAGCTATACTATCTCCTTAATATATAGTTGAAATCATGAGGCCTACTTTATTGTTGGTATTTCTTGTGGCCTTACATCTTCTACTATGTGGAGCTTATGGTATGTACACTCTACGATATGATTCCAAGCTATATTATCATTGTTTATTATTCCGCGTTTTTTTGGTTACAAAAATTTCATGAGTAATGATTCCGAGTATAATTGTTGTAATTTTCTATAGGTGTCCGCCTTGGTAAATTTGCCATGAAATCGGCTACTTCTCAACCTACCAACTTGGTGCGTGTCCATGTATGTATTTCTTGATCCTTCTTGTATTACTTAGAATTTCTAAAGCACCACATGAACCTTAATTTTGTTATCTTCAAACTTCTTTTATATGATTAGTATGTATCTAAACAATACATCTACTTATTTTGCAGGAAAATGAAAATACTAAGAAGAGATTAGATGATGATCAGAATAATATTATTGTTGATAAAAAGGAGTTATCAACCGAAGTTAAATGTAAAGATGACGAAGATCATTGTTCATCAAAAGGTACTTTGAAGAGAAGAGTCATCAAGGAGTCTAATGAATATCACCACCATCATCATCATCATCATGATTATCATAATCATCATAATAATCGTCACTGGTTTCCATGGAATTATGAAGATTACCGTGGACCTTACAGACATCGCCCTAGGCACCATTAGATTATAGTTATATTAGCTATACCTCATATATCATCATTGCTTTTATTTTTGCCAAAAAAAAGAAGCTTATTATTTTCATCTTATAGGTCATTATATTAATTTTAGGCAAATTCTTGGATTAAGATCAGGTTTTTATTTTTTATTTTTTTAGAGGTAACTAGCTAGCCCATGACATTACATGTAACTCCTACTTGTCTTCAAGGAAGTCTTGAAGTAGTAGTAGCATCTTTTTAAAACATTGATTACGCTTAAGTTTTGAGTAAGTTTTAAGTGTTACTTAATTGATCCTCTATGTTTATATGGGTTTGTTTTATCTATTTTTGCAGGAAATTATAGAAAATTAATTACCTCAACCACCATCCCAACTTCCTCTGCTAAACCCATCCAAGAGGTTGGTACTAAATCTTAACACATCAAGTACATTTATGCACCCCACTAATTAAGTTTGATTAGCCAATTAAAAAAAAAAAATCCTCCTTTATTTAATTTTGTTGCACCATTGACATGGTACACACACTGCATGCACTATAAATTTTACATATATGACATATGATAATATAATATTAGGTTTAAAATTTAAGAATGTTAAAAACAAGATTGATGAATCAAAAGGCTAATAAGAGTGTTATTTAATTTAGAATGAAAAGATTTTAATCACGGTCCATTAATTAATTTACAGAATTTGGACAACGAAGGCAAAAGGATGAACACCAAAAGGAATGACAAAGCTCAAACATTAACATCATCCTCGATTCATCATAATTATCCATCAACGGCGTATGCTCTTGATAAGCACCAGGAGATTGCTCCTCCGGAATATGAGAATGCAATGGACATGACGGTAATGGATTACTCCTCAGCAAAGAAAAAACCTCCAATTCACAATTAAAAAGAGATCCATGTTCTAATATCAAATCAAAGGCGACATTTATATTAATTATTTTCTCCAAATTTCATGGAGAAATACAAGGAATATGCTTGGAAGAAAGGAGAGTTTAGAGCTGGTGGCTAGCTAAGCTAGCAATAGCATATTGTGGATAGAGCACAAAAAGAACAGCATTACAGAAATGCTGCAGTCTTTTTAGGTTTTTAGGATTATAGATATTGTATATAATTAGCTTAGTAATAGCTGATGATATACACAATATAGTAGTATTATTTCAATTCATGCATTAGATAGGTTTTTTTTTTTTTTTTTGACACCTTTTTTTGAAGGGAGAGGTATGATTATATGATTGAGTCATAATTAGTATTCCCGGATCTTGCTTAATTAGGCTTTTCACAACCTATATTATATACTTGTAATAATTGTATGATGTAAAAAGTACATGAAAAAGTATCCATAATAAAAGCTGTTTATATTTTAATGTTGTATAATGAATATGTATGTTCTTTTGCTTTTTAGAAGTATTCGAGCCAAAAGCTTGATTAACTACTGTCTTTTCAAAGAATAACTATGGTCCTTTTAACCACATGTAAAACCTTGATATATGTTATAAGTACCTTGCATTGCCTTTGAAGATAACACTTTAATCAACTTTATATGCTTGCCCAAGTAAAATTTTAATTAATCATTAGTATCTCTAAATATTATGTATTTAATTTTGAATTGATTTATTGCACTACTGTGTTTCAATCAAGTCAGCCACTTGATTATCTTAGTTCGTTTTAAACCAATCTATTATATAATTAAAATAGAGTAATATTGAGATTGAAAAGTCAGGAGAAGGAATTTTCTAGCAAATATATATTATGTCTTCTTTTCTTTCCTTTTTTTTCTTTTTTTTTTTTTTATTTATTGAAGTAGTAACATAGTATGTGTTTAGATGATGAAAAAAAAATGTTCTTTGTGAATAATATAATTAATATATAATGTATTATTGAGAAGTTGGTTGAGTCATAAAAATGAATCGGACATTGAAAACTTACAATAAATACATGTGTCTCAAATATTCTTAATTATCTCAATTCGCCCTATACTTGAGCTGCAAGAATATGTCAATTATATTCAAGTGGAAGGAATTGTGTATAGTTTGTCACTGATTTGTGGCATGCACATTGATATATCATGGGTCTCAATTATTTATTTTCCTCCTCTATGCATTGTACGGATAGAGTGAGAAGTTGTTAAGTGTGTGAACGTGCAGTTTTAATTTTTAAAATCAAACAGAGTATAATAGGAACACATATATATTTTGTTCATTTTTACTCAGCTCCATATATGAATATAATTAATAACTTGTATGGATATTGTTTAAAAAAAAAATTAATAATAATAATAATAACTTAACCAACATAACATAGAATATATCTTATCATTATATACTTTATGGAATAGATACATGTTATATATATAGGAAATCTAGCTTGCAAAGTTAAAACGCTCACTTAATTGAATATGTATCATTCTCGATCACTTGTGATGAGTCACACCCGTTGACCCATGCATCATACTCACATGGAGCTCCATCCAACCGACCTTGAAAAATTGCCCAAATTTAGAGGAGAATTACATTTTAAATTTTCTTACGCACATTTAAAGTTATTTAGTAAAAACACATGATAGATCTCCAAAGACTTCCATAGTCTCCAAAAACTTAAAAGCATATCTAGCTCTTCATATATATACTTATAAAGTAAACAAGTGACGATGCTTTCTAACCCTAATATAATACATACCCTACGTAAATATTATTTTATTGTTTTGTTATTACTTTTATTTCTTGAAATTCTGAAAACTGTGTACTCTTTAAACATAATTTAATTTTTTAACAGATGCATATTTTATGTGAATATAGAATTATCTCGTTAAAGATACATTCATCACTCCACGAGAATGTTTAGCAAAAAGATTAGAGAAAAATAAATAAGACAACAAAACTAAATTCTAACTCGTTGATACTCATGGGATACTATTCTAAGCTATCATGGGACTAATTGATTTGAAAGGCTCGAATCATCATTCAAGTTGATGATGATACATGAAAAGTATGAATACGATATGTTTGTGCTTTAATAGACATGTTGGGTATGTGAAAAATGAAAAGTGGGGCCAAAATTCAAGAACACTACTATCATTATTTATTATTTTATATTTTAAGATTGATATTTTCATATTTTTCGAGTTTGGAAATTTGGAAGAAATTCAAGGGAGGGGGGGGGGGGGGGAGGCGGCCGTAGTAGAAGTTTAAATAAAAGCAGGTAAGAAGGGAACAATTGGGCCTTAGAAGTAGGGCCCACCATGTTTCGATCATTAATTGCAATGGTTTTTTATTCGAGTCGTCACTCTGAAAAGAATTGCATGTGGGCTCGCATGATGTATGTTGGATAGATGCAATT
The DNA here is from genome assembly GCF_948465745.1 of Chenopodium album. Classification (NCBI taxonomy): domain Eukaryota; kingdom Viridiplantae; phylum Streptophyta; class Magnoliopsida; order Caryophyllales; family Amaranthaceae; genus Chenopodium; species Chenopodium album. The sequence continues at coordinate 352,652 of NC_137847.1, read as the reverse complement.
GTATGTGGGTGGCCCAATCAAACTTAAGGTTATGGTGGACCGTCACTTATGGTTATTATAAGGGGAAGGTACATTTTTGAATTAATAACACATTTCAGTAAGTAGTGAACCAACCCATCAAATCATTTTTATGACAAACATTACTTGCTAATTTAGCCCATATCAACCTAGTATCATTAGAGTATAGACTATAGTTGTGGTTGTCAACTGCATTACTCATATTTCTGCTTAGCCAGATGTGAGGACTGAACATTGAAATCGCGAAAGGTTGATGAATGATCAGATATTGAACCCTAAAGATGAAGATAGTTAAAACAATTGAAAATGGAGAAAGTGAATTTGTGGAATTAAAGAAATGAAGGATCAAGGAAGAACAAAATATGAATGTTCTTTCAGCACGTTTGTTAGCATGGGACGCATGTGTTGTGGTTTACCGTTTACACACATGTCTTTGGCAATTACTAAGTTATATGTTCTATTGTTGAATGTAGCTTTTTTTTTTTGGTTTGTTTCCACTTTAGAATGCTAATCTTATTATAACATTTTTTATTTTTTGGCAACATTATAACATTAGTGGATGCAACATATTTATTATACATTTACAACCGAGATTGCCCCCTATTTTAGGGAAAAAAAAAAAAAAAAAAAAAAAAAAAACAATGTACATTTAAATGACTATCATTTGGAAATTTCATAAAATTGAAAAGGACATAAGGACTACTTAATTGGTACAAAAGGTATCATGTCATTTTTTGATTTCTCCTCTCTATATATCCATCCACAAATTTTTTGTATAAACAAAATAAAAATTTGCCTTTGATTACTTAGAGTATGTGAAGTTATTTTCCAAGCTTGTTGGGTATAACTCTTCTTGTATGACATGTCAAATGTTGTTTACTAAGGGCCTGTTCTCATACGTTTATTTTCAGTTCAGTTCAGTTCAGCTCTAATCAGTTCACTTCAGTTTAGTTCAGTTTATGTCTAATGATATTGCTAATGATATAAAGCCAAATTTCATTCTTTTAAACTCTTATTACAACAACGACAATAATAATAATAATAATAATAATAATAATAATAATAATAATAATAATAATAATAAATTAGTAATAATAATTAATAATAACATTGTATTAATTAGAATAATAAAGAGAGTGGTATACAGTTGGGGGAGGGGGTTGGCTCTGTTTAATTTCGTTCCAGCTTTTTTTTTTTTTTTTAAATTGTGATAATTTTTTACAAAGTGTTTTGTATTCTTTTGTCATAATAATATTTTATTTTTTAATTAAATAGTATATGTTTTTAAAATGTTTTGGGGTTTCATGTTTTTAATATATTTTCCATAAATGTTTTAATTATATAGTATATTTTTCTTAAATATTTTAATATGTATATTTGTATATACACATATATATAATAATAAATAATCAAAGATCACTAATCCGTAGTTAAAAATCACTAATAATAAGTTCAGTTCAGTCAATGAGAACAAGCCCTAATTCCTATTACTTATATCATGGTATATTAGGAAAAATTAATTGTGTTGTAGCCTTGTAGTGGTGTTTATTGCAATAGAGTAACTCCATGGCAAACATGTTAAATATTGTTACACATTAACTTTTAAGCAAATAAAAACTTTTCAAATACTTGTAGCTCTTTAGTGAATTAGATTTAATGAATATAAAAGCAATTGAGATTTGAGGTTAGAGTCTGGGATTAGGGAGTCAGAAACTGTGGTCAGAAATTCATGGATTAGTAGTCTTTTGGTGCTAAATGACTAATTATAAGTTTATACGGAGCTAGTGAAATGTTTATGTGATTATAATGATCAAGCATGCAAACCAATGAGCATTATTTTAAGGTCATGTGTTTCCTTTAATATAATATTATTCCATAAGAGTAAATTTTTGTCCATTATCTTCATTTACATGATATAAGCGGTCGGTAAAATATAGTTATATCTTATAGAAATCAATTGCAATAAGTAAAAATCAATAAATAAAAAATTCTGATTTGGTAAAAAATAAACTGAAGTAAACAATAGCTACTGATTGGCAAACTCCCTTACAGATAGCCCACAATTATCTGTCGATGCTCTTATCTTAATATCCTTATTTGGTTTAACTTTTTTGATTTATTTTAAAAACAATTAAATACATTAAGCTAAACTCAATGGAAATAAGTGTATTTAGACAAATACAAACACAATATAGTAATAAGTAACAACTCCTCTAGTTTAAAATAGAGAGCGGAAACTAAAATGAAATCGCATTTCCTTCCATATTCGCCTAAAAACATTTCTAGTTAGGTACGATAAATAACCTTAGCGTCTTACACATTAGTTTCTCTATTTAAGTAAAAAACGAAAGTGGAAATGTTGCTTCTTGTGAGTCTATGAGCTTTTGTGACTTCAATCCAACAAACCAAAACAGTGTTGTTCCAATAAAAAGACAAACCTCATACAGTAATTTGAACGACGCCAATTTAAGAGGGTTTAACCCAAACCCCAAAAAATAAAGCGTAAAATCCAAGTTTATTTCTCAGATTAACTTGAATGTTAATATCCTCTTACAATATAATGTTTTTCTTTTATTTTTCTAAATACTCTATAATAAAATAAAAGTGAAATACTACCTCCGTTACATATTAGTTGCAACTTTGGATTATTTTATCTCTCACAAATAATCCCCAAAGTTGCAACTAATATGTAACGGAGGTAGTAATAAAGTTATATGGAAAAAAATGCTTAATATGACACGATGTATTAAACTCACATGATTACCGGCATAGCCGCCGAATGATGAATTGGATCAACGGTGGAGATTTGATCTGAGGTTGAAGAGGAGTTTATTGTATTTTCCCTTTTTGCCACGCTTACGCCAGATAAGCGTCTTCTGTGAAGGGATTCTCCTGCTGCTACTTCCCAACATACAGCTCTAGGAAAGAGAGAGAATTACACATCAATCAAGGTTTTTTTTTCGTGAAATTTTCATTTCTTTTTTGTATTCTTCAGTTTGGTTTTTTAGGTTTGTTTTTGCTTTTCTTGATTAGTTTCTTTGTTCGTTTGATGTAATTTTCTTGGTTAAGTTTGTGGGTTGTAATATGGTGATTATGATTGCTGTCAATTTTATGTTATTTGGGAGTATAAGCTATGATTTTTGGTGGGTTCGGATTTTTATATGGGGTTTTTGTTGATTGATTCTGAAAAGCCCTAATCTTGATTTTGCCACCTTTTTGGGGTTATTGGGTGTAGATTATAAGTGTGAATTTCAATTTAATTTTGATTCTTGCATTGAATTGCGGGTTCTTGTTATCATTTTTTACTCTGGTTAGTGTGATTTTGATGTGGGGTGGTTTTAGGAGTGGCAGCAGATATAGGGTTTCTGAAATGATATGATTTGATTTAGTGTTCAGTGTTTATTTTGGTGTTTGAATGATTGAGCTAATCCTTGGGTTTCATATATTTTGACAATGTGATTTAAGTGATTGCTTTGTGCTGATTAAGAATCCTTGTTCATTATAAGAGCGCCGCCTTGCCACCGGCTTTCTTTTGGCTTATGGGGTTGGAGGATGATAGATTATGCTGGAGTGAATTATTTTAGTGATTAGCATTATGATTTTCCTTAGATATTGTTACTGGCATGGCATCTACAATGGCTACTTAGCATTCCTTTCGTCTTAGCTCAGTATGTTGTATTATTATTTGATTCAATGAGTGATTAATTACTCATTACTTATAGGCTTTACTTTTGTAAGTTTATGCATTCCGATGTCATGTAAATTTTGTTTTCTGCTATGTGCTGGCACTGTATCACATGAACACATTACAAAAACAAGTACGGCGAGGAGAGGATTTATCAATATTGGGTTTGGTGTATATTGGGATTGGTAGTGGGAGCAGAATTAGGATATTGCTGTGGTTGGAAATTGATTTCTGTGTCTTGCGTAAAGATGATCTCCTGTTTTTGTCTTGACTACTTCCTTGCTAGGTCACGCTATTACTATGGTTCAAAGTATTAACGTAGTGAGATCAACCGTACATTAGCTATATATCTGGTTTTTTATGCTAATTTCAATTTTGACATGTTTGTTGTAGTTTGTCGAGGATGGCACACAGTGCTAATGAGGTGTCAGGGATGGATGAATCTGGTAGTTCTGGGACCATTATAGAGATCAAAATCAAAACAATGGATTCTCAAACATATACCTTGCAGGTGGATAAACAGGTAACTTGATTTTAATTGCTTCTATTGATCGCTTCATAGCTATTATTTGCTAATTCAACTTTAATTCACTGTGGTTCTTCATGTCTAACTACTATTTTGTTTTGCTTGTGCTCGTCAGATGCCTGTACCTGCCCTGAAAGAACGTATTGCTTCTATGACTGGTGTTGTAACGGAGCATCAACGCCTTATATGTCGAGGAAAGGTTCTTAAAGATGATCAGTTGCTATCTGCATATCGTATCCTCACTCACTGTGGCTTTATTTGTATTTTTATTATCTTTTAGTGTGAAGGTCATTTGCTTCTAAAATCTAATGTATTCTTGGCTTATGCACCTTAGTTTCTGTGATGCCCTGGGCATTATCATCATTCATCAAAGGTAGTGGGTTTTGCTTTTATTGTGGTTTCACACTTAATATTGCTTATTACAGTTCATATGCAGACTTCAAATTATTTATGTGGAGAGTTGGGGACCCTTAGGACTTCATATTCCTTTATACTTACAAGCAAGGTTATTAAAATCGGGATTTTACTTTGAATCGGAAGGGTCTCTCAGAATCGAATCGTAAAATCAAATAGTAGAATTGTAAGATTCTACGGATATGCTTAATCAAGACGTCATATCAAAATTTAATTGAAAATATTTAAATTTTAAGTTTAAAACCTAATTATTAATAGAAAATAGTTGTTTATCCACTAAACAACCAATAATTGACAATATATACTTGTAAATAACGTTGTAGGCATGTTTTAAACTTGTCAGGTTTTCGCTAGTTAAGAGAAATATGTAGAATCGAGTAGAATCGTAAATCGAATCGTATAACATGCGTAAATTGTAAAATCGTAAAATCGTAAGATTTTAAGATTTAAATCGGGATTTTAATAACAATGCTTACAAGCCTTGCAGAAAGAAGGCTTTAGAAATGGGAGGGCAGCATTAAAGAAATAATTACTGCTGTACACTTATCAAGTTATCATTTGATAATGACCAACAATTTCTGTAAATATTAGGATATATAATTCCTCTTGCCTGTGTCCAGCATCTGGAGTATTGAATCTTGCTAGTTTGTAAATTGATCTTGATATGTGGGTTTCAATTGGTGATAGCAAGCCTGTATCTGTTGAGTTTATGACCATTTAAGTGGGTGCGAGGCATAAGGCAGGATTTGATTAACAAGCTTATCTGAAATGCTTTTTGTTAGAGACATGATTAATACTGGAAAATATATCTCTATCATATTTCCAACAGATTCATCAAGGCAGATTTTGGTTGCCCTTCCAAATTTTTTTCTTTGAGGAGTTGTGCACCAGGGATTGTGGAATTTGCAATTATTTTGTTATACAGAGCAAAGTTCTACATTGTCTTCAATTCGGTTGCTTAGGGAGCAGAAGTTATTTAGGACAAGGATTTATTTGTGTCATCTAGCTAAGTCAAATCTTAGTCTTCACTCAGTCACTCTTTCTCAATAAATTATTGCTTCTGATTGTAGGCAAATCAGAAATGTGAATGTGATGTGATCATGACCATATTGTAGGTGAAGGTAATGGTAAGGTATTTTTGGTTTTGATTTTCTCTTTTATGGATAGGAAGTGAAAGGTGATGGAATTTAGATTTCCTGTTTTAGGAAATATTTTGAATGGCTATACCTTTTAGAGGCGGAATCAGATGTAGTTAGCATCTTTTTCTATTTATTTGTTGTAAGAAGCCATTCTTCCAAGCATAAGCCTTCATTTCACGTCTAGGATGATCCTTTGGTTAAAGAGCAAAATTTTGAAGTATGGTAATTCTTATTTTTAGTTGGTTTCGTTGTTAGAGTAAATTTAAAGTGCTGTAAGGGTGTCAGGGGTACAACTCATGAGCAAAATGTTCTGGCTAATATCTCAGACAAAACATTTTGCATATTGTAAAACTTCTAAGTTGTACCATTTGATTGTGATGCGTTGTTGTACAGATCTTTGAAAATCTGTGGTTAATGTCTCACTTATTAATTTATTATACTAATCTTAGATGCAGGATGTTATGACTTATGAGAATGCTAACATGAGAAGAAAGAGGATATGTCTACTTTAAGACATATAAGTTGGTGCGACTTTTGGGGGATAGCCAAGTGTGTAACTTTATTTTTCCTTGCTTAAATGTTGTCATAATCAAGTTTACTTAACTTAAGCTAGATGTGGAAGATGGTCATACTCTGCACATGGTAGTTCGAGAACCAACTGCATCATCATCTGGGAGCTTACCTACAGATACAGGTTTGATTGCATTAATAATTTGCTTATGGTTTTGGCTTCTTGCGATGTTTCTCATGTCAAAAGGAATATGCTTTCTTTTAGTTCTCTTTATCTATTTCTTGTTTATGCTTTTGGCAGGAGTGTTGTGACTTCTATCTGTTTATTTCTTACAGTTTTTTTATTCTATTTTTTGGGGGGAATAATCTATTATCAAACTTTGCTGTGAGTAGTTTACACTTTGTTTGGATCTATGTTACATGGACTCGGGAACGAGTGTTGGACACGGACACATGTCCAAGTGTCCGATCCGGCAAGTTCCAAAATTTTAGGACACGGAGACTCTATCCGATATTTGGATATGGGTACAGGGACACATCAATTCGTCACCAAAATTTTTATAAATAAATTATATATTATAAAATCTTTAAATTTTTCTTTGCGTCCACCCCTATTTTTTTTATTTTAATTCTTTCCTTGGTAAATTCTCCCAATAATTGGTGGTCTTTTTCTCTCCATCTTCTCAATATCAATGGTGGTCTTTGAACAAGATGTGTTTTTCTTTCACGTTTCTCCTCTTTTTTCCTCTATACCCTTAATTGAAGTGTTCGAGTGCACACTAAAGGGTTGGACACTTTGCAATGTTAGCTGTGTCCGATTAACATAGGTTTGGATACAATTTAAGGGAGGGGAGGGATTGTTATATTTGTCACCAATCATAGTACAAGTCACCAATGCTATCATCACCAATGTTATCATAGTACAAGTCACCATTGTTATCATAGTACAAATGACTAAGATGTATCACCAATGTTATCATAGTACAAGTCGCCAATGTATCACAGGGAGAGAAAGTCATACCTCCACAACTACCACTGTTATCATAGTACAACTAAGATGTTTCACAGGGAGAGAAAAAAGCACCCCCACAAGAACATATATATATATATATATATATATATATATATATATATATATATATATATATATAGAGAGAGAGAGAGAGAGAGAGAGAGAGAGAGAGAGAGAGAGAGAGAGAGAGAAGGGGGGTGCTGGTGAGAAAGGATGGGGCAATGTCTTGTTTAGCCATGGTTGTGTTCAAAGAGAAAGGTGTGGCGTTGTGGTGAAAGTTGAAGCTAGGAAATGTGGTGATATCAATTATTAGGGATATGGTGTGAGGCTAAAGAAGATTGGGGTTGGGGTTCATGGTCAATGGTAGATTTGAGCAGAAGAAGGTGGTGGCTTGAACTATGCTACTATAGATGGACAATGGAAATGCAAAGAGAAGCAGGTGGCTATAAACCAAGACCTCTTCTTTAGTTTTTTGGGGATACCAAATATCTGAAAATGGAATGAATTATCATTCATTTCCTCTATGTGAAATGAAGGACCTCTAATTGTAACATTGTAAGAGTTTCCGTTATGCTTAAGTAAATTGTTACAAATGTGCAATGATGACAAAGCCACCACCATTGCTGCAATTCATAGTACGTTCTTTTGTGTAATAGTATTGTGTCTTGATGATAAAATATAGTAATATTTCCTATTCCTTTATAGCTTAAAGTAACATTTCACATGAATATAAGGATGACTCTAGTTGGCTGGCCAAAGAACAACACAACTTGGTACATTGTGAGCTTCATTTTGGTTGTCAAAGCACAATACAACCTGATGCCCTTGGTATGACTAATCACGTAAAAATGAATTAAATAACCCCCTAGGCATATAGGCACGTGAGGTGGTGCCTAGGCCGAGCTTTTGGAATTTGGGGCATGACATGAGCCGCAGGCTTTACGTTGCCTACTTATAGGGATATTTCAAGCTGCTAAGTGTAATGCTTGTTTGGTTGACATTGAAAATATGGGAAGTTGATGTTAGTGAAATAATGTGTAGTTGTTTGGATGGCAATAACAGAAAAGTTGTATTACCTAGAAGGATCAATTTCCACTTTATAGAGGTAGTTGCTTACCCCATCCTGATTTTTTAAGTTTTAGAGTAAAAACAAATATTATCTAATGTAAATTTTTTGAGTTCCCTCAAGGGTTTTTCTCTTGGGAGGATTTTCTTCTAGCCATTGCTAGTTTTGCTTCTACCTCAAAGTTTGCTTTTTTAATTTCTCTTTCTTACACTGATTTCCCTTCTCAATAATATGGGGGTCTCGAAAAAGATAAAGATGCGCTGTTTGATCCGAAGAAGGAGGGTGAGATTGATTGGGAGGACCAGGGAGTAGGAGAAGAGGAGGATCAAATCAAATTGGCTGTTGTGGGAAATATTCATACACCCCGCAACGTGAATGCAAATGCTTTGATAAACACGGTGAAAAGTGTTTGGAACCCTAAACATGGTTGTGAGGCGAATGTTATTGGGAGAAAATTTTTTATTTCCAATTTCATCATTGGAAGGACAAGCAATTCGTTATTGAGTCTCAACCTTGTCATTTCGATCACCATGTCATGATCTTGGATGATGCAAAAGGTAACTCTAAGCTCTCTGAATACTTCTCCATTTTGTGCCTTTTAAGGGTAGAAATAATGAGGATAATGCTAGGAGAATAGGAGACAAAATTGGGACCTTTATAGCTATGGACAAATCTGATGTGATAGGAATTAACAAATCGCTAAAAATCCGAGTTAGTGTTGATGTGAACAAGCCCTTAAAAACGACGGTGGAACTCGGGTAGGGGTATGATGGAGGTTCCAATCAAGTCTGAGAGGTTCCCTGTGTTCCGCTATATCAGTGGTTTGCTAGGCCATGGTGAGAAGGATTGTGATGAGAAAATTTAATGAAAGGCTGCAAGTTTCCACACCGTGGAAAGCTACGAAGAATGAAATTATTGATAATGAAGGTGAGCTGAGGTGAGCAGTGTAGTAAGAAGGCCCTTCATTACAAAAAAATCGCAGCAAACTCATGTAGAAGGTGAGCTAGGCGGTGGTGTTAATGATGCGAAGACGCTGATAGCTACTTCACAAGAGTTTATCAGCATTGAAGGGGAAGATGAGGACGTGTCTGGTAAAGATCATGGTAGCAAGAGGCTTGAGGAGGAGAGTAAAAGGGGAGAGGCTGCAGCAAATAAGGTAGAAAAGGCAAGTGTTTCGATCGATGATAAGGGTAGTAAGTGTGGGGAGGGAGTTCACGAGGCTCAATTGTTGTTTATTCTAGAAGAAGTGGGGGCTAAAGAGGGGATGAGACAATGGAAAAGGGTAGCTAGAGAGGGAGGGGGAGTGAAAAACAAGGAGTTTAAAGTGGCAGAGACTGGGAAGCATGCAAGAGAAGGAGGAGAAATGGTGGGGCAAGAACTACATACTAGGAAGAAAATAATTTACCCTAATTTTTCTAGTGGTGTGGGGCCAATGGTGGAGGTTAGTAGCGACCAACACCCGGTCAGTTCGGCGACTTCGTTATTTGAGTCACAAGTATTGCCCAGGGATACTCTTTATTTCGTAGACTATGGTTGAAAATAAAATTGTAGAGGATCTTAGAGGACGTTGGGTTTTCAAGGAGCATTTGGTGTTTCTAGTAGAGGTAGGTCGGGAAGGCTGTGCATTTATTGGAGGGAGAGTGTTGATTTCAGGCTAGTTTCTTTCTCACATCACCATATATGTGGGGATATTTGGAGTGAAGGTAGCTTGAAGTGGAGGTTTGCGGGAGTGTATGGGTAGGCAAAGGCGGAAGAGAAAGCTCATGGCAACTTATTCGGCACTTATGTGATGATGTACCGATTTTATTTATTAGGGGGGGGCGATTTCAATGAACTCTTTTCTTACGATGAGAGAGAAAGAGGTGCTCTTGGGGAGAGAAAAGAGATGGATAATTTTAGAGAAGTGCTTCTTGACTGTGATTTAAGGAACTTGGGCTATAGTGGTACATGGTACACTTGGGAGCGTGGAAGAACTCCCTTAACCCGAATTCTTGAGAGACTTGACAGGTTTCTTGGTTCGGTGTCTTGGTGCTCGATGTTTGGTGGAGCTTCAGTTGAACACATTATGCGAGTCAAATTCGACCATGTTCCCATTTTGCTTAGAAGTGATGCCACTGGTGCAAAAAAGAAGAAATAGAAAAAGGCCTTCAAATTTGAAACGTATTGGCTCATTGATGATGGCTGTGAGGAGGTAATTAAAGGCGCATAGGAGGGGTAAGCGAGCTTAAATGTGATTGGGAGTGTGGCAGCCGTGGGAAAGTGTTTGTCAAGGTGGAGTGAAGATCATTTCAACAAGCTTGGAACCAGATTGTGGAGACTGAAATCATGGTTCGAAAAATCGGCCATTACGTCGCGAATCGGTCGAGATGTAACGGATTTCAAACTTGCCGTTACAATATTTACCGATTCAGCACGCTTCTTTACAATACACCGCCATTTCGGTCGATACGACCATTTTGAACTGAAATTCGGTCGCATCAAACGTTACCAACAAAAATCCGAAGAAAAATCACCTAGTTTTAAGCTCTCTAAACATTTTCCGGCAAGTGGTTCTGGATTCTATAAAAGTAGAGCACTTTTCTCGGGCTAAATAAAAAATTATTCTTTTTAAATAAAATGGGGTAGAGTTGGGGACAGCTGGTTACTAGACACCTCTTTTGAAGTTGACCGGACCCCACCCACTCTCTTTCCTTCTGCTTTCTTCTTATCTCACATCCCACGTGCCCCCCCCCCCCCCCCCTTCTCTTTCCCTTTTTACTACACAAGTCCCACACACAAAATAAAAATTATTTTAATTCTAGAATATAAAAAGTATAGAAATACATAAAAAAAAAAGGGAAATATAACAGTATATTTGTGTAAGAATATAAGATAAAAAAAAAAAGGAATATAAATTTTTAAAAACTAGAAAAATCATTGTAAAATACAGAGTTTAAAACATAAATATATTTTTAAATTCTTACGCGACAATCGTGATACGATCCGCGATCAACGCATCAATTCCATTATCGAATCAGTACGACCATTTCCGCGATCGCGACCAGTACTGCATTTTCGAACTATGATTGAAATAGCCTTACAAAATGCCCAAGCGCAGCCTATTAATGAAGATAGTTGTAAGGAGTGTAATGAGCTTGAACAACACCACGAGGAGTTGCAAGAAAAATATGAAGCTTATTGGCACCTGAGGTCTCGAGTTGCGGAGGTGAAAGAAGGCGACAAAAATACAAAATATTTCCATCATAAGGCCTCGCAATGCCAAAGAAAGAATTCCATCAGTGGCTTTTTGGATGAAAGGGGAGTGTGGAAAATCGAGGAGGACATAGCTGCCATTATTAGCGAGTACTTTGAGGATATTTTTACCTCATCAAGTCCCACTAACCATGACTTTCAGCAGGTTCTTTCCAGTGTGCCGGAAGCTACTTCTCAGTCCATGAACATAATGTTCATGAAGCCCTGCACCAAAGAGGATGTCCACGTGGCGCTCAAGCAAATGCACCTAAGCAAGGCCCCCGGCCCGGGCGGTATGCATGCTAATTTTTATCAACGTTTTTGGCATATAGTTGGTAATGATGTAGCAATTTTGTCTGAGATTTTGAATGGCAATTCTTTTCCGGAGAATGTTAACAAAACTAATATTGCTCTTATTCCGAAAGTCAAAGAACCCCAAAAAGCTGTTGAATTCCGTCCTATTAGCTTATGTAGTGCTTTTGTCCCGGAAGATTAATAACAGACAATGCGTTGATTGCATTGGACTTATTTCACACCATGAAGAAAAGAAGTAGGGGTCGTAGGGGTCACATTGCTATGAATTTAGACATGAGCAAAGTGTATGACCGAGTCGAATGGGGCTTTATGTTGAAAATGGGCTTTGATGGAAGATGTGTAAATTTGGTGATGACGCTTGTTTCTTCGGTGAAGTATTCTATTGTGATTAATGGGGAAGTGAGTGGTGTGGTGACTCCCTCTAGAGGTTGGCAAGGTGACCCACTTTCTCCTTATTCATTTATTATTGTGGCTGATGCTTTATCCCACATGATTCAGAGTGAGGTGGCAAGCGGTGATATTCATGGTGCGAAAGCAAGTCGGAAAGGTCTAGAAATATCTCATCTCATCTTTGCATATGACAGTCTCCTTTTTATTAGGGCCAAACAAAAGGAATGCTCAAACATCGTTGATATTCTCAACCAGTACAAAGCGGCATTCAGTCAAAAAATTAATTATGAGAAATCAGAAGTGTTCTTTAGTAGAGGGGTTAGGACTGAGCAAAAGGAAGAGATTTTGGATATTCTAAACATGAAGCAAGTGGAGCGCCATGAAAAACATCTTGGTATTCCGAATATTTTGGGGAGGACAAAACGGGGAATTTTTTAGGCTCTTCTTGATAGAGTATGGAAAAAATTACAAGGTTGGAAGGAGAAGCTTTTATCCGAAGCTGGCAAAGAAATTATGTTAAAATTGGTTATCCAAGCAATTCCGACTTACCTCATGGGAGTCTATAAATATCCTAGTGAGGTTATTAGGAAAATTCACACAACTATGGCGAATTTTAAGGTGGGACTCTTTGTGTACTCTCAAATGTCTTGGGGGTATGGGGTTTCATGAATTAACGGTTTTCAATGAAGCCTTCCTTGGTAGGCAAGCATGGAGATTAATGAGTAATCCTAACTCCCTTCTAAGCCGGGTGATGAAAGCAAAATACTACCAAAATTCGGATTTCTTGGGCTCTTTTCTTGGCTATGAGGGTAGTTAAGTAGTTTCTCGTGGCTATCGGGTGCTTGTGAAAGAAGGTGTTTTGTGGAGAGTGGGCAATGGGGATAGCATTCAAATATGGACAGATCCGTGGCTTTGTGATGATGAAGGGCAGCTTGCAACTTCTACCCCGGCAACAGAGTTTACAAAGGTCAGTGAGCTGATCAACTTTGAGCATATGGAGTGGGATTATAACATTCTACAAGCACATTTTAATGAGTGGGATTTGAAGAACATACTTGCCATCCCTTTGAGTTCTTGTAGGCCATGTGATGAAAAAATGTGGGCCTCTGGTGTGTACTCTGTGAAAACAGCCTACATGTTGGGGAAGGGCTGCAATTTGGATGATTTCCATCGTGCTTGGGGTCGAAATATGGAAGGTAAATGTAATCCCGAAAGCCTGCAACTTTTTGTGGCGTCTCTGTACAGAAACGCTACCTGTTCGCAGACTTTTGAAGCATCGTCATCTCACTGATGATGACTTGTGTCCATGGTGTGAGTGCGAGTCCGAAACTTGGAAACATACGTTTTTTGAGTGTGGGAGAGTGACTGACTTCTGTTGGAAATTGGGTTGTGAAGATATGAGCAAGAATGTGGGATCTCTATCTGTTTGCGACCTCGTTGAAAGCTGGAAGGACTTGGAAGATGCGATAAAAATCAGAGGCATTTACTTAATGAGGGGCATCTAGCAAGACAGGAATTTGAAAATCGTCCAAGGTAAAGATACTCCTACTGATCTCTTTGGTTGCTCGAGTGCTAAGGTGGACTGAGGAAAGCACAAAAACTGAAAAAGCCCCAAATCGTGCTACTGCTGCTATGGTCTGCTCAAGTTCGAAACAGTGGATCCCTCCTCCTCCTGGGATCATCAAAATTAACACCGATGCCTCGCTTTCTGAAGATGGTTGGGTTGGGTTGGGTTGGGTGTTGTTGCACACAACAACTCAGGTGAGGTTTCCTTTGCAGCTACAAGAAGAATGCGTGTGTGGTGGTCTGCTGAGATAGCTGAAGCAAATGGACGATAAGATTGGGCTGTAGATTTGGCTGCAGGGAGGCAATTATTGAGTCAGATTGTCAGGTGGTGATTTCCAGACTCTCAAAGGGCGCAACTCACCTTACCGATCTTGACTTGGTGTTATGCGATGCATGGCTCAGAGTGCTCACTGCAACAGCTTGCAGTGGAGTCATGTGAAGCGAGAGGGCAAAAAGTAGCACACAATCTTGCAAAGTTTCTTCCTTTTAATGTTGAGCAAATACGGGAGCATTGTGTTCCTCCTATTGTAACCCCGTATGTACTCATGGACGCATTTGCTATTTAGTTGAATGTTTTGCTCCCCTTCAAAAAAAAAAAAAGAAAAAAAAAAGGCAGTTGCTTACCTTAAAACCCCCACCCTACCCTCTAGGTAAGTGGACTTCCTATGTTTAATCAAACAACATCTGGGGCATTACAACTTCCTACAAACTATTGCTTCTTATGCTCAACCAAACAATCACTTCATTGTATGTATATATTGACTAACAGCCTTGTACAGTTGTGAAATGAGCTTTTACTAGGATAATATCACAATTACTTTCTTGAGACAATTGGAACTTAATTTATCGTAACTCCTTCGTTTTTTCCTCTGTGAAGCATATTAAAAAAAAAAAAAAATCAGCTGTAAATTTCTACTATGAAGCTTTGATTTAAGATATCGATACTTGTTATCACGTGATGTTAATTCTCAAATGGGATTCTTCGCATGACGAATTCTATTTGCTTGCTTTATGGGTTATGCTCCTTTGTCTTGCTATTGATGCGCAAGACGTGCCGTTTGATTTCTGTTATCCCACTAAGAGATTATTACAACATAATTTTAATGAATTTTTTTTGCAGCTATTGATCAATCTTCAAGCGGTAATCATGGTCAATATTATCAAGTTGCTCCTGGAATTGTCGTTGAAACTTTCAATATGCCTCCTGGACAAGGGGACAGAGTACTTCCAGATGTTAATAGGGTAAGGCTATGCTCTATTCGAGACTTGGATATTTTACTGTCATAATATATGCTGTCTGACCATTTCTGCCCTCTTGAATTTATTTGTTGTTTTTATGTAGATTATATCAGCTGTTCTTGGTTCTATGGGCGTTACGAATCCTGGAAATGGCAATGTAGGAACTGGTGTCAGGGTAAGATTTGCTGGTTTTAAGATCCAAAGCCTTTTAAAAATGTGTAACATCTGTACATGGTGTTAATATGAGTAGTCAGGCCATGTTAAGATAAGAGTTATTAATGTTTTCAAAATGATTGAAGACCATACCAAATGCGGTGTGGCTTTCTTTGATGGGTGAACTGCCAAAGACAGGAAGGGTGAAGTATTACTGTATTAAAGGAGGAAAATTGGGTCTTTGTCTCTTTGATTATATTGTTTCTTTCTCTTTATAATTTCCTCCGTCCCATCAAGCTGGTAACAGTGTAGGAGGGAAAAATATAGGAGGAACCTTCGTGTTGCATTTATCATCAGTTGTGTAGTTCACCCATTTTAAAAGAATTTATTTATTTGTAAAAGAAAATTTATAGTCAGTAGACATTGTTTCCTCCTGCAATCCATTAAACTAAAAATTGGCAAGTGCATTTACTTTCCTATTATATATTATTCAAGTTTATGATACTTGACAAAACTTAAAGACTCATATTAGCTGAGAATAATAAACTTGAAAAACTTACCGAGATATATAGAGTACTGTTTTTTTTTTTTTTTTTCCCTGTGGTGTGCACATGTGTGCTCTCCTTGTTTTATCAAATTTGGCTTTGTTCATGCAGGGCCCTGTTGGTGATAGACCTAGAGAGACTCCTATTCTTGACGGCACTGCAGATACAACCCTCACACCACCTGAACAATTTGGGATGAGAAGCTCCAATGACGGATCCAGACTTCATAATACTTTTGGGATCCCTGCGGGCTTATCATTTGGGTCCCTACAGGCCCCGGTACTTTTGCTTAATCTTTTGTTAACTGTGGCTTAAATATATCTTGAGTTAAGATTGCTTATATCTTGAGTGCTGCAGACCTTGCTGGCAGTGTGATACTTACTCTTCCTTGTTGCTGTACTCCAGTTGACATCTTGATCCCTCTACACTGTTGATACCATCACACTTGTTGTTCTTGCTTCATAGGGAACTAGTTTTTATTTTTTTTTCCTTACTTGCCATGTTTCTTGGGTATGCAGGTAATCCCTGATTCTCTTGCGACATTATCACAGTATTTAAGTCATATGAGACAGGAATTTATGGACAGTGGTTGGTTCTTATTTTTATGTGTCACTAAATATTTTTAAATTTTGAGTTGCTTATTTTATTTCTAGGCTAATTTATAATGTAATCTCCAAATTATCCCAACAGGAAGGGTTGGTGAAACTGACAGTGGGATTTCTTGTCATGAGAACGAAGGTAGATCCAGTTCCTTGCCACAGTCCGAGAATGTGATAGAAGGACTTCCTTCTCCGACGTCGTTGGCGAGATTGCTGTCTGCTACCAGGCAGATGCTCAATGAACAAGTGGAAGAATGTTTGCTTGTATGTTCTATATTTCTATCAAAGCATCTGTCAAGAAGTATTTATATGTTTAGAACAGTCAAGTGTGTCTGTGACCAAACTGAGTGACGATTGTTTTTCTCACAGTTGCTAAAATTTTGTGATGTTAAAATTTTGTTGCACTCGTTTCTTTTGGTACTCAGAACTAGGTCAAGATTTTTATTGCTCCAGTTACTTTTTTGAGTTTTTATTACAATGCAAAGTTTAAAATTGGTCCGCAGCAACTTGGAAGGCAGCTTGAAAATCAGGAGAATATGACAGATCCAGGGACGAGGGTTACTGCTCAATCAGGTGCATTGAGAAATGGAATCCTTTTGCAGAATCTAGGTGCATACTTTCTTGAGCTTGGTCGTACTGTCACAACACTGAGACTTGGCAGATCACCTGTGAGTCATGACTTCCTATCTCCTGCAGATTCCATGCCCTGTTTGTCCCATTATTGAATGTGTCCTCGTGATATGTGCTTGTTTGCAGTCAGAAGCAGTAGTCAATGCTGGCCCTGCAGTTTTTGTTTCTTCATCTGGGCCTAATCCACTTATGGTTCAGGTACTCTCTAATCACCTACAGGTTTCTGTGTCCATATATCTAAACATTTTTCTGACTACATAGCTTTTTACAGCCTCTCCCATTTCAGCCTGGAGCAAGTTTTGGTACCCCTGTTTCAGGAACCTCACAATCTGGCTCTGGTTTGATTAATGGAGTCAGTACTGGTTTTGTTCCTAGACGCATAGATATACAAATACGAAGAGGTTTGTCACATTTTTGTTTGTCTTGTGCATGTGAATTCTGTGCATTATCTTTCAGTATTACTAATTAATGTTTCATATGACAGTAGGCTCATCGACTCATCAAAATGAACCTGCTGGTACTCAGCAATCTCCAGGTCAAAGGAACTCTACAAGTAATAACAGTGGAGAAGCACCAATCAACCAATCTTCTACTGGGACCTCAGCCACCCCATCTTCAAATAGTGGGCCAGCTGTTCGTATTTTGCCTTTTAGAACAATGATGGCTGCTGCTCCTGATTTGAATCACTCACCTCAAGACGCTTCTGGTGGTTCTGTAGGATTATTATATCCTGTTCTCGGAAGGTATTCGCCCTCTGGGAATTTGAGCAGTCGAGCAGGAAATCAAGTGTCCAATGAACATAACTCTAGTGGCCTCCAGACACAGCCGCTTAGCAGTCTTGACTCTGCAACCTTGCAGCAAAATATTGAAGGTCCTGCTGGGATTGGTAATTAGAAATCATTTGCTTTTTATTCAGTACTCTGGCTTCAATTTTATACAGTCTGCTAGTAGAAGTATGCCAGTATGCACATGACAGCCAGTTGTAACATTGTGTCGGGAGAGGGGGGGGGGGGTTTGTACGACATAAATTTATATATGAAAAGTTGCTTTCTAGGAGGCCGGGAAAATGAGCATGCTGGGGTGGGGGTAGAGGATACAGGCAGAGGCGGAAGTTCTTAAGGGTGGACAGGGGGCCGGCGCCCTGCCCTGATTTTTTTTTACAAATATAATGCTTGATTGCTTGTAATAGTTTACCGTTTAGGTTTTTTTTCCTTCCCATGGTGGTATAATTTGATTAGTATGCCTTTTGATGTGGGCTTGGAGTATTTGAAAACTGGCTGATGCTGGCATTCTACTACCTCTGTTTCAAACTAATAGGTTACATTTGTCCTTGATGTGGAAATCTTGTTAACATTGAATTTATACAACTTCTTAATAAACAATATTAGAAAAAAAATCTTGCTAGACGATAAATATAATACAATGGGGGATACTTGATTAAATAAGCATATGGGGATATGCGGCTAGCTTTTGCTACCAGTGATGTGCAAATTGGATTCTCCATGGAATGGTTGGTTGTTGCTGCATTTTACGTACTATATGTCTATAAGAACAGGAATGACTTGGTGGATCCTCTTTTTGGTCCTTGTGATCTTGTAAATGAGTTTACTTATGTGGCCTGTTTGTGTTCTTTGAGCAGGTAGGGCTCCAGCTTCCAGTGCCGGATTAAGGGAGTCAATTTCATCTCGCACCATTGACATCAACATTCTGTCTGCCGGAGGAATTCAAAGCGATCAGAATTCTGAGGGTCAGATTCCTCCAGGTATTCTTCAATTTCTGAGAGGACTCTTCCCTGGCGGTGAGTTCCAGGTAGAAAGCGTCAGCTCACAGGGAGGAGGTATGGGATCTGTTACTGAGCAAGAAAGGACTAGCAATGCGGGTGCACAGGAAGGAGAACCTACAGCTACTGAGGAAGGAATATTTTTGTCTAGGATGCTTGAACAGATTATGCCTATGATTTCACAGAACTCTGGAACGGTGCAAAATGTTTCCTCCTCTGCAGCAGATGCTTCTCATCACGGAAACGGCTCCACTTCTTCAACTGCAGTGAGCATTCGCTTTCTTGTGATTCTAGTTCTTACCTGTAATTGTTGCTAATTAACATTATTGTATTGCAGGCAGAGGATCATGAAGTTGGAACATCACGGCGGGAAGCTGATGCTAATCCTGGTCCCAATCCCAAGCGCCGAAAGGTGATTCTGTTACAAATTTCTGTAATTTGAATTTTAATATATTAGTTTGGAAGGACTTAGCTTCTCTATATGATCATTGGACAACTAATGAAGATTGCGGATTATATTTCAAATCTCGTCTTCCTTCTGAGATCCTACTTAACTTAGAGTTAACACACTTGCTGACTTGCACACACTTGCTGACTCACTACAATCGGAATGACCAGTGTTTCATCAGCACCCAGAAGTAACATAATTATCTTTTTTCTTTACCTTTTTCTTGATGCAGACGGAATGATATTACTCGAGGAAGTCTGTTTAAGTCATAAGATGCGTAAAGATAAAGTGGAAGGGGTCAGCCTTGTTGAGCAGTACTAGAGAGCAAGGAATCACATTCCAGTTTCTTGAAGAAATATAGACTTCATCAGAGGCAGGCACGATGTTGGCTATGCTGGTTAAATTTTTGGTTTTTGCCTTTGATCAGTTTAGGCACCCGAAGAGAGGTTCATCTTTTTCCTATTTTATTTTTATAATTCTCTCTTATGGCGCCTTTTGTACATGCAATGCACAGATTATATACAGATATACATCTTTCACTCTCTAAATCTATCTTTGAGGAATTCAACGCAATTTCTACACCATTATCAGCTCATGGATCAATGATGGTTAATGATATATAGCTTCATTCGGCAACTCATTTCAAGTTTACTACTTTTTTCTTTTCTTTTTTTTTTTTTTCTGTTTTTTTTTTTTCCTTTTTTTTTGCTAGAGGTTTAGAATTTTATGTGGAATCCTTCATTTAGAAGATTTGATCTGCTAGCATTCAGATGTGTTGATGAATTATGTTAATCTTTAGCATTCTATTATTTATCTTGATTTTTTATTGCAATGCCAACGTATTGCTACTCAAAATTTACAGTGGTTTATTCTGATGATTTATGTTCTCATTTCTTGTAACGATTGGCACCTGGGACTTGATCTGCCAGTCTCAATATGATCCTTGTAAATGGTCGTTGGACAAGTTCACACAACAGTGATTTGTTGTTTGGTTTGGAAAAACTTAGGAAATTACACAAATTCACATCAAAGGTGATTTGTTGTTTCGTTTAGAAAAACACGAAAAGTTTCAATTCATGGATCTTATAAATCTTGAAAACATACGAGAAGCTGATTAAGATCAAAATGGCCTTACTTGCGCGGGGATGCTTGCTCGTTTTCCTGAGTCCTGACATGAAACGTTAGGACTTGGGAAAGGACATCACACAATTGTACTATTTCTTTTTTTTTTTTTTTAAAAAAATACTTGTTATATACCTTTTATCACGTTTGTTGAAGAGGCAATTAGATTAGGTAAACGAATAAATTAAGCTATAAATTTAAAATGTTGTAACTTATTCTTTTCTTTTTATTGGTGGTAAAATTTTGTGAATCAATTTACTCCCTCAGTGTTTTTTTAAGTATTACGGTTTGACCAAATACACATGTCGAGACACGACTTTGACCAATAATTTATCTAATTATATGTTAGTAAAATTATGGGGAATTTGATATTATGAAAGTAGACATTATGACGAATCCATCAATGTATTATACAATAATATTTGTATTCTCTAGTAAACCAATCAAGTCAAAAAGATTATGTGAATAGTTAAAAAGGTCAAACTGTATCACTTAAAAAAACATGGAGGGAATATCTATTTACCTAGTCTTATTATCTTCCTTAAAATGCGTGTCAAAGGGTATATTGTAAGTAAATAAAAACAAAAGAAGTAACTCGTAAGGCAATTTTAGTTTGCTGTATTGCTAGTGAAGAGTAAGATGTTTTATATATTTATTTATTTATTATTATTATTGTTACTCTGTATTGTTTTCCTCAATTCATTTGTAGTCAAGTAAATCTTGCAAGTTTCTTCAAATTAACAAAAAAAAAAAAAAAAGGGTAAATCTTATAAGCAAATCTTCATTTCAACGGTTAGTCCCACTTATTTATCTCAAGAGGTTGGGTACTCCCATGGATCCCAGGAGACCTTAAGCGGTCTTTGGGGAGATGGAATTATTTATAATGCAATAGAATTTTAAAATAGTCTTAAATTTGAAAACAACACATTCCTTAGGGTCTGTTATTTTCAGCTTAATTTCAATTTAATTTATAATTTTCTTTTCTCATAACAGGTCCTTAGACTTGTTAAAGTGGATGGTAAACATTTTTTGTTCCAAACTAACTTTATGATCCTAGGATCACCTCACATGATCATTTTACTTTTTTTTTTTTTTTAATTTTTTTTATTTTTTTTTCAGAACTGGTCCGAAAAGCGTGGACTGTAGCGTGGAATAAAGCTACTGGGAGGCATGTTATGGTTTCTAACAAACTTTAATGACCCTCAAGTACACCTTATATATGTGTTAATATTATTTTTGAAAATACTTTTCAAATATTTCTTTTATATATGCTTCCAATCTATAAGAGTGTCTTTTGTATATGCTTCCAGTAATGTAATGTAACGGGGCGTTTGGAATGTGGGAATGGGAGTTTGGGGATTAAAATGTGGGAATGAGATTGAGTATTAATTATTGGAAATTCATGAAATTATGCCAATACCTTTATTTGGATAGTGATTGAAAATATATAGTGAATAAATAACAAATTTACAAATTTACTCGTAATAAAATTTCCTTTCATTGTTTTCATTAATGGTAAAAATGTCATTTTAAATTTATACCTATTCCCATCCATTTATTACTTACCCTCCATAGGTAATAAAATGGTGGGATTTCTCCCCTAAATATTCCCATTCCAAAACCTATTTTTATTCCCATTTCTATAAAACAAACGAAGTTTTTTTTTTTTTCTTTCTTGAATTCGGATTAAAACTCTCAATCTCACATACCAAACACCCCTTAAAAGACACTCTTAATACTCCGTAGTACTTTAAAAAACATCTCAATACTACTATTAAGACTTCCAATAATATAAAGGGTTGTTATGAAATTTTGCTTGTGTCTCCTCCCAACTAACAATACAATTTTCCTTTTTCTTACCTTTAAAAAATTAGAAATTAAAAAAATAAAAAATAAAAAAAAAACTCAAATGTTTGAAGTTGGTCCATGTTTGAAGTTGTTGGGCTTATTTCAAAGTGATTGGAACCAATTAAAATCCAACTAGGGTTTAAGGCACTTCTTCTTCTTCTTGTTTCTTCTCTCCTTTTCTCTCACTCTCTCTCTCCTCTGCGGCGCCTCCATTGCTTCCTCTGAACCTCATCTTACAACCACTCAATCATGGCGGAACAGGTACTTGTTCTATCTTTTTACTTCGATTATTTGAATTTCGATCTTATTACTAGTATTTATATTCTTTATGTTTTTAGTTTTATTAATTTACATTTCGCTATTTATTAAACAGACCGAGAAGGCCTTTTTGAAGCAGCCTAAAGTGTTTCTGAGGTAATCTTCAAATTCTGTAAATGCTAAATTTGTCAATTGATTAAGTTAAATTATTTGATTTTGATAATTTTATGGAAAATGCAGCTCGAAGAAAACTGGAAAGGGAAAGCGACCTGGGAAAGGAGGAAACAGGTTCTGGAAGAGTATTGGTTTGGGTTTCAAGACTCCCAGAGAAGCTATTGAAGGTTCTGTCTTTTCCTTTTTTAGGTTGAGTTTAAGGTGCATTAGAGTTAGTATGTTCAAATTAAGTGAATTTGTTTGTTATTCAATTGCCATTTTGCGTTTTATATTTTCAGGATGTAAAAAATTTTAATTTTTGTTTCTGTTGATTGGGGTTTTTGTGGGTGTTTCTGAGACTAATGAAAGCATAAAATTTTAGGCTAAAGTGGTATTATAGATGCAATATGCTGTATGTTCTTTTGTGATGGATTTTTATACAGTATCTAGGCTGTCATAAATGTTACTGATGACTACGAAAACATGGGACAAGAATGAAAAATGTAAGCTTGACTGTGTCGGATATGCAAATGTTGAATGAAGTAATTCTTATTGTTTTCCCATTGAAATGAGGTTGGATATAAGTTGCAAACTTTGATTGGGTTCTTTCAAGTGGTTTTTAGAAGTTTATGAACTTTAATGATGCCTGTGGGAGAATGTAACTTACTGGTGAGCTGGACATTTTAAGAGGAGGTTAAGTTTTCGGAATGAAATTTGTGATCTTAAGTAGAGTTGGCGCTCATCATAGATGATATTGGTATTCAGGTGGGGTGTGTAATCTGTAAGAACTTTATTGATGGCCATAAGCTTTGTGCAACAAGGTTCTATAGAGTTTTACTTTATATGAGTGGTAATTAGCTTGAAGCCTTGAAATGAATTTGAGTGTCACTGTGTTGCATCTGCAAGATCTGTAAAGGTTGTATTGTTTCCTAGTATCGGGTTTTTAATGTGATATTATAACATGTGTTGGTGTAATTTCTGGAATGAATGGAGAAAGATGATTTAAGATTGTTATCTGTATTATTTGTTGGGGGCCCTTGGGGCAATTTGATGTTGAAACACATTGGATTTTTTTCTTCTTAAAATGAAACATAGTCGTCTTTATTTTAGTTTTAGCCATAAAAGCTGTGTATTAGAATTGTTTAGTCTTGGTTCTTAGTGACATGGTTGACTGATTGATAATTTGATACTTGAGCATTGTTCTGGCAAGTATTGGCAAACTAGCCATTTTATGTGTCTTGTGGCATATTACACTGATCACTTGTAGTCCGTAATCAGTAATCGGATCTTGTGGCTGTTTGACATTTGTCTCGACATTGAGCACTACTTTTTGGGTTTTGGTTTATACTATATACAGTATAAATTTGTGATTTTTTTCTTCTTGATCTTATATATTTTCTTAATTGTTCTAAATTCAATTAAAGATATTATCCCTCATTTGACAAATATTTGCTGCTGTTGATTCAATGTAAAGCTACTTATCACCCAATGCTTTTAGGTGGAGCTGGGCATCAATACTGTAGAAATGATGCTTCACAATAAACTCTAGATTCATTGTGTATCTTGTTACTATGCGATGTGAGCATGTGAATTCTTCAATGGTCTTTGAAGTGTGATTGTTCTATGTTAGTGCTATGTTACCTGAGCTAAGTATCTTGACCTTTGGGAAGAATTTATAGTTTGATCTATACATCAGATAATATTCTGGTTTAAGGAGATAAGAAGGATGCCATTTGGATGCTTTTTAGAGAGGTTAAAATTCATTGAGAATAAGCTTAGATTCAATTCAGTTCCTGATTTGTATACGTATTTCACTTTTTCATTGTTGATACTGCAAGCTCTTTAACTTTTTCGTTGTAGATAGCAGAGCAAGCTCTTTAACTATTTATTGTTGATGGCACATCAAGCTCTTTTAAAGAATGATTCAAAGGAAACAATCACTTCCCTGCAGATTTATGGGAAATTCTGGCAAGTACTTGAGACTAGGGACATGAGAGTCGTTTCCCCGTGTTTAAGGACTGAATGAAAATTTATAGGTTCTTTTACTTGTTGGGCCCAAGTAGATATAATACAGCCATCTATCAATGTTTTGTGTTGGAAGTTAAAGATCTTTTGTACGTTGGAATCATTTGGGATTATATGCTGTTCAAGAGAGTTTGTTCCAGAGAGCGTCTGAGGTGTTGATTAAAGTAAACTTGATTGTGTCGGATATGAAAATGTTTAAGTAATTATTATTGTTTTACCATAGAAATGAGGTTGGACATAAGTTGCAAACTTTGATTGGGTTCTTTGAAGTGGTTATAAGAAAGAAGTTTATGAACTTTAATGATGCCTGTGGGAGAAAGCAACTTGCCGGCGAGCTGGTCATTTTAAGAGGAGGTTCTCAAGTTTTCGGAATGAAATTTGTATCTTAAGTAGAGTTGGTGCTCATCATAGATGATATTGGTATTCAGGGGGGTGTGTAATCTGCAAGCACTTTATTGATGGCCATAAGCTTTGTGCAATAAGGCTCTACAGACTTTTACTTTATATGAGTGGTAATTAGCTTGAAGCCTTGAAATGAATTTGAGTGTCACTCTTGCATCTGCAAGAACTGTAAAGGTTGGAGTGTATCCCAGTATTGGGTTTTTTTTGTGATATTAGGACATGTATTGTTGTTATTTCTGGAATGGATGGAGAAAGCTGGTTTAAGATTCTTTTCTGTACATTTGTTGGGGCAATTTGATGTTGAAACACGTTGGATTTTTTTTTTCTTAACACAACACATAGGCGTCTTTATTTTAGCTTTAGCCATTAAACCTGTGATTAGAATTGTTAGTCTTGGTTCTTAGTGACATGGTTGACTGATTGATACTTGAGCATTGTTGTGTCAAGTATGGGCAAACTAGCCATTTTGATTTGCTTGTGTTATAATTGATCTCTTGTAATCAGTAATCAGATCCTGTGGCTGTTTGACATTTGTCTCGACAGAGCACTACTTTTTGGGTTTTGGTTTAGACTATTTATAGGAATTTGATATTTGTTACTTCCTTCTTGATCTTGTATATTTTCTTAATCGTTCTAAATTCAATTAAAGACATGATCCCTCATGCGACACATATTTGCTGCTGTTGATTCAATGTAAAGCTATTTATCACCCAATGCTTTTAGGTGGAGCTGGGAATCAATATCTTGCTACTATGTGACATGATAACATTAATTCTTAAATGGTCTCTGAAGTGTGATTGTATTTTGTTAATGCTATGTCACCTGAACTAAATATCTTGACCTTTGGGAAGAATATATAGTTTGATTTATACATGGGATAATGTTCTAGTTTGAGGAGATAAAGAAGGATGCCAACGGATGCACTTTAGAGAGGTTAAAATTTATGGAGGAGAAGCTTAGATTCAACTCAGTTCCGGATTTGTACTAGTTTTTCACTTTTTCATTGTTGATAGCACAGCAAGCTCTTTAACTAATTGATAGCAGAGCAAGCTCTTGAACTTTTTTTTATTGTTGATAGAACATCAAGGTCTTTTAAAGAATGATTCGAAGGAAACAATCACCTCCTTGCTAATTTATGGGTGAATCTAATAAGTACTTGAGAGTTGAGGCTAGGGACATGAGAGTCATTTTCCCATGTTTAAGGACTGAAAGAAAATCTAAAGATTCCTATACTTGTTGGGCCCAAGTAGATATGATAAAGCTATCTATCAATGTTTTGTGTTGAAATTTGAGGATATTTTGTTGTATGTTGGAATCGTTTGGGATTGTATGCTGTATTGCTGTTCAAGAAAGTTTATTTCAGAGAAAGCCTCTGAGGTGTTGGTTAAAGTCCATTGATAAGAAGCTAATGATACAAAGCATATGATGGGAATATGATACATTGTGTAAAGTGCTCATGGGAAATATTATGTGATAGTCAGCAAGATGTTTTTAGGAGTAATGGGAAGAAAAGAAGGCATCATTCCTTCAAACTATATTTTTCTGTAGTTTTATCATGTTCTCTTACCTTGTTACCTCTATCCTTTATATTTAACTTAATTTTGTTGTACTGCTTCATTTATATGGAAAATGGGAGAATTCCTACTATTCTCCTTATAAAAATCAAAATTGAGCGTAGATGCTGAGTATATAGATGGGAACAACCTGAGCTTACGATCTTAGCTCAATAGCATTATTTGTGTTAATCCTACAAAAGCTAGTTTTGAGGTGCATCTTGGGCAAGATGCTATGAAATTATTTTAGAAAGTGCTTCTGCACTCAGGCAGTGTGTTGCTTTGTTTCAACTAAATCCTCCAATTATCATATTGATAAGGACTGTTTCTTTTGTATTGTTCTGTTTACTGGTCTTCCTAAGCCCTGTTTTTTGCCATTGAGTACTGTTAATTGTCATTCATACATAACTGATGTACTGTTGTTCGATGTCAGGAGCTTACATTGACAAGAAATGTCCCTTCACTGGCTCTGTTTCAATCAGGGGCCGTATTCTAGCTGGTACTTGCCACAGTGCTAAGATGCAGAGGACCATTATTGTTCGCCGTAACTACCTTCATTACATCAAGAAGTACCAAAGGCAAGTATTAGCTATTTTGTTCTCCCGTGTGCTGTTGTGTTATATGTGATTGTTCGGTATTCTTATTATTTTGTTTGCTGGTATGTTGCTTGCAGGTACGAGAAGAGGCATTCAAATATCCCTGCACATGTGTCACCCTGTTTCCGTGTCAAGGAAGGAGACCATGTTATCATTGGTCAATGCAGGTCAGTTGCTCTTGGAGCACTTCGTTTGATAGTGTTATTTGTGTATATTTCTAAACAGATCTCAGTGTTTAACTTGATCGTACTTCCCTGATAATTATCCAGGCCTATCTCAAAGACGGTGAGGTTCAATGTGTTGAAGGTGATTCCAGCTGGAGCTGCTGCTGGTGGAAAGAAGGCTTTTGCCGGAATTTAAGGTGTTTTTTTTGGATAGGTATATTGTGATGTAGCTAGGATCTATCACAGGGCTTGGAAATTAGTGTTGTTTGCAGACCCTTGAATTTTGATACTTGAAGCATTTTCATGATTACTGAATACTATGTTTCTTTTGTTAAAATCATCTTGGGAAATTGTAGTACAAACATCTTTATGGTATCAAATGTTTTGTCTTAGGACCTCCTGCAAGTTTTGGCAATATAGTAGCAATGACTCCCTTTTAACTTCTCCCACACCATTTTAAGATGATGGTTGATTATTCTTTTGGGTTTGGATTTTGAATTGCTAAACTCTGGACCCCAGTTCCCCAAACTGCTGCATGTTGGGTTTTCCTTTTCCTTTGGTTTGGTTGCTACAGTAATGTTGTAATCCTTGCCTGCTGTTGCTGCATTTGTCAATGAAGTTCTACGTTTCTGTTCTTTGCGCACGAGTTTTGGACTTGAATGACATGTAGAAGAACTCAGTTACAGAACTTGCCTGTTGCTACATTTGTGTTTGAAGTACAACCTTTCTATTCTTTGTGCACGAGTTCTAGACTTGAATGGTATGTAGAAGAACTAAGTTTACTAACCTGACCTGAACCTATTTGTTGTTAGCATTTGGCTTATAAACTAGAACTAATGACAGACCAGCAGATAACTACGAATCAACCAAATTTTGGAGCAGATGCCTTGACCTAAATCTTGTTTGGTCAATTCATCTGACAGCTCAAGTAGCTCCTTTTTTTTTTTTTTTTTTTGGTTTAATAATAGTTGAAATTATCGTTTTCGTAGTGCCGAAGCACTCTAGATCTCGTTGGCAATATTTCTCTGATTTGGTAGCTGTTCTTTAGCTGTATGTAAATTAAAAAAGAGATGATTGAAGCATTGTATCAAAGCTAGAGTGAATTATTATCAGGAGTAGAAGCGAAAGCAAGCTAGTCAGCTACCAACTACAGAGAACAATGGCATCATTTCAACTATCCGTTGCCTGCATTATTATCTTTTGACCATTCCAAGCATTTTTCTTTTAGTGCCTTTTTTTTTTACATATATTTATCTTTAATGGTCAAAAGTCGTCTTAATTTCTGTTAAATTATTACTACTCGTATATCTTTATATCCCATATGATTATTTAATTATACAGAAGTTTTTTTTATTTTTTTTTTATTTTTTTTTATTTTATTATGATTATTATAAAGTTGATTGACAAAGTCGTGTTGCATCGCTTCGATAATACTCGTCCTACAACAAGTAAAACTCGTTTTCCACGTTGAAAGATGTTATAAATGCACGGTCCACTTTTGTTTGGCAAAATATCATCATTCATATGCTTTTCCGTTGGTTATAATAAGAGGCCCGTATTTGCATAACGTCATCAAACTAGATTTTTCATAAATCATTATTTATCCATTAGTAACCAATGACGAATACTTTATGACCGGTGATGCATTCATTGTTCATCATATTGGACTAAAATATTTGGGGTAAATTAGGATTTTACCCCTTTTCCTATAATACTAAATAATTAAATTTTATGCATCGAGTATATTGCTATATGTAGATAAGAACGTAAAATCAACAAAATATTTCTTTAACTATTATTCCTAATTCGAACTTTTATAGTCAAGTTTTACAAGTTTTGACTTTTATAATTTGAAGTAACTTAATTGACGATGAGATTATATGATGTTAGTCAATAAGTTTTTATTTTCTTGGGTTTCCCATACTATTTACAATAATCTTTCTGGATTGAAACCTCTTATTAGGAAATATTTCTCTCCCTTAATTTGGTACTTTTATGATCACATACATATACATAGACGTAATTTTTTTTGTTGTTATAATAGTACTTTTGAAAACTAGCTAATCAGTAATGATTTGATGATATAAATCATCATAATTTGTTCAAGTTTTACGTATAGTTATGGATAAGCTTAAAAGAATAGTCTTATACATAGAAAAACAAGTGTCATTAAATATAGGCAACTATTTGTATTGTATTAAGAAATAGTGGGAGTAATTTAGAAGTAATTTCAGTAAACAAAAAGTCCATTTTGCTGATGACACTTGTGTATAATGTTAATGACTCAATGGAATGATGCTCTCCATTTGTCAAAGTTTGTATTTGGGTTGAAAAAACATAAAAAGGCAAAACGAGGAATAAAATTTCACCTTAAATAATAAAAACTAATTTACGTAATATAAATAAGCAAAATAATATGATAATAAAAAAAAAAAATGAAAATAATGTAAGAATAGAAAAAAGAAAAGGGAATATTTGACGACGTTGATGATGTTTCCACCATATGTGCAAATGTCTTGTTTAAGGACAACACTTGCGCAACAATTGGATGAAGCTCTTTTTCAATATTTGTGGCGCTTAATTAATCATCTTAGTTTATTGCCTTCTATTGTCTATTTCTCACACTAGGGCTAATTATATTGAAGGGATATTTTGGGATACCAACTAATACTTCATTTTTGTTGGAAAGTTATTGTTTTGGAAGTGCTAATGAAATATCATGTGTTGCATTTGGTTACATATGCCCCTTTTCTTTTTTAATCCTTTTATTTGGAAGTATTTTGCTCTTTTACCTAATTAATATTTGGACCATATATTTTAATGAAAAGTACAAGTCTTAAGAGATACATCTTCACAAGATATTTTCAACGAGTTAATACATAAATAATCATACGTAGAATATATAATTAGATTTTTTTTTAAGATTAAAATTATTTAGACTCTTGTATGTTATTTTGGAGAAACATCTTATGGTATTAGTACGAAGTATTATTAATCTATGAATTTTTTTGATATATACCTAGCTTAATGATGGGTTGTACACGCAACAATTAGCTTAGAATAATAACGCCAAATAAAAATGAGTAGTACATGTTGTGATTTATGAGTGTCTCTTTCCTACCATGTCCAACTTGTGGTTGAAGTTGGAATGAATGCATGTTTTAAATATAAAAAGCCACGCTTTCTTTGTGATCAACTAATTTTTCTTCTTAAATTTTAAATTTTCTAAAGAAGTATTCTAATTATTGAATACCTACTTCAACTTGCATGTTATATAGTCTTTGACTATGTAAATTGTTTAATTATCTTTATGAACCCCTACACCCCCAACAACTGCGTTATACTACTCCGTATTTAATGAAGACTTTGATTTGGTCTGTTAAAAGTAATATTGGCTTGAAATTAGTTTCAAGTTTCAACACACAACCAAAAATGTAAAGTTTAAAGAAGTTCCATGACTATTCAAAGGAACACTAAATAGGAGGAAAAAACATGTTGCTTATTACTATCTTAGGACTATCAACTTGTGCATGTTCAATGGACAACCAAAGAGGGATGACCGACAAACAACATCATAAAAGAATTAAGAGATTACTCTCATTCTCTAAATTTACTCAATCCTAAATATAAAGACAAACAAACTACTTGGTAAAAATGATTAGAGCAAGTCAATTACTCATTACTCTCGATTGACTATTATTATAAAAGCAAATTGCTAAAAAGAGCGTTAGCACAATATTTTGATTATGTATAAAAAAAATCTGATAAACTATTGCTTGTAAGTCGTAACATTTATTCTATCGTTTGAGTGTTTTTATAACGCATTTTATTAAGAGTAGTTTTTATAATAACTTTATTTAAAAAAATTATTATGTTATGCTTATTCTACCCATTAAATACAAAATAATAATAATAATACAAGTAATAAAATACCGGTGACCATTTTTTTATTAAATTGCGTCCCAACTGAAATTTCAGAAAAAAATAATCTGAAAAAAAAAACCAGAAATTCTACAAAATTCTCTGTCCTGTTCCAAAAACAACCCACCTACCAAACTCTGTTAAACTTGACAGCATCCTACAATTTTTTTTTTTTCTTTTTTATTTTTCTGAAAAAAAAAGATGTCATGAAATATGCTCAGAATCTTTTCTGCTGAGCTACCCCAATTATAATTTCACCTCAATTTCTCTCTCCTGTTATTTAGGCACTCTCTCTCTCTCTTTCTGCAACTGCAACTGCAAGTGCAAGTGATCCAGGTCCGTTGCTTTTGGCATCAGCAGAATTACAAGTTGCAAAGTTGCAGCTGTAACACTTGCATACTTGTATTATTTTTATCATATAATGTGCGTGCAAGACTTTGAGTCAACTGATGAACATTTGCACAAAACCGATAACAATAATAACAATAATAATCACAACAATTTCTTGAATACCCAGATGGATTTGGAGAATTCTGCTGCTACTCCTAACTCTGTTTCTTCTCCTGCTGTAAGAACATTCTCTTTCTCTCTCTCTCCTTTTTTTCTGTTTTGTTCGGTCTTTGATTTGATTTCATTGAATATGAATATGTTTTTTTTTATTGATTTCTATGTTAGATTACTTGCATTGGTGATCAAGGTAGTAAGGGTGTTTTGGAATTCTATGTTTTTTTTTTCGAATTTATATGAATGAATAGAAAGTTTGCTTCTTTTTTAAGGTAAGCATCAATAATTAGTGGGTCTAAATTCCTCCCTTTTCCCCTTTTGGAAAATCACTAATTTGGTATGTTTTTCTGTTTTTTTTTTCCTCTTGAATTTTTTTGCTGTCAATTTGAGTATATGCAACATAATTCCAAGTTTTTACGGTTTGAGTTTAATTGACTTGTTTTAGATAAACTTGTTCTGTTGTTGATCTTGTAATTCAGGATCTAGTTTATTGTTTGAGCAATTGGATCCAAATTCATATAGTTGGTAGATAGAATGGAAGTGGGAGTTCAATTGTTTGAACTATGAAATATGATGTTCATTTGAAATTTTTGTTAAGATTCCTAGGTAATATACTGTTTCATCTGTTTGTAGCTTAATATTGGGGACAGCCCCGTATTATAAATAATTACACCTCCTTTACAAAATTGTTGGTGTAATTGTTGATGATCAAATGGCCAAGATAGATATTTATCGTTTTAATTGACTGATTAAGCGACCATTGTTGGGGGTATTTACTATTTACGATACATTATGTAATGGGTATTAGTATGCTGTAATATCACATACTGTTTGTATGTTACTGTTTTTTTGGGCGGGGATGCAATGCAATTCTGATTCTTGTACCATCAACTCTTGGCTTAGTGGTGAACCCCTTTTTATGTGCTAATATCATTTTTTATTTTGTAATTTACTACTTCAGCTAGAAAGCATTAGTGAAGAAAGAACAGTCGTTTTAGATGAAAGTCCGAATCTGTCAATGGAGTTCCTTCCTACCCTTCGATCAGGAGAGTGGTCTGATATTGGAGGACGTGAATACATGGAAGATACACATGTATGTATAGCTGATTTAGCCAAGAATCTGGGCAGTGAAATGGTTGATGAAGAATCTGTGTCTTTCTATGGGGTAAGTTGCCTACTTTATCACTTAATCTTGAGGAAACATCTTTATTTCACTCTAAATACTCAATAGATCATGAGTTGATTAGTTGGCAAAAGAAATAATTACTTTTATAATGAAACAGATAGCTAGAAATTGGAATTTTCTCCTTGCAGTCCTTTCATGTCCTAGGATTATGCAAATCACAGTGATTTTAGAGTTGAAATGGTTTGTTGTAATTTTAAATTTATGGTAATACATAGCACTTAGCATATTTTGCGTCGAGCAGTGTATAACAGGAGTTCTATGAACAGGTATTCGATGGTCATGGAGGAAAAGCTGCTGCACAATTTGTTCGTGAACATCTCCCTAGAGTCATAGTTGAAGATGCTGATTTCCCTTTAGAGCTTGAGAAAGTGATCACAAGGTCATTCATCAAGACTGATACTGCATTTGCTAAGTCATGTCCTGTTGGGTCTTCCCTGTCTTCTGGAACTACTGCTATCACTGCAATGATCTTTGGGAGGTAGGTTACTGTAGTTCATTTATCTCGGATTTGCTTGGTGAATGTTATTTGATCTTTATCAACTGAAACTGTGCTTCTGATTTTACTTTTTCATAGTTCCAATATTCTTCTTTAGAAATTTTTTATTCCTCGTCTTGCTGGTGAGCCAAAGTACTGACACTCGAAAAACAGATTATTTGATGATTTATGAGCATTGCAGCCAGAAAAAATCCCATGGGTCATGGGAATCTGTATGGCCCAGTGATTGGTGAATCTTATATGGTCAGCAGTCGTGTATAATTGTGCTTCTGCTTTTACACATATTTAGAAATTACTTTTCTGCTAGTTCTTGAAACCAATCTTGAATGTTGAGACAGTGAGAGTCAACTAGAAGAGTAGGAGATGAGATTATGTTCATCTTGGACTTGACTTCCCTAGGCTATATCCCATGTTTGATGTTCATTATTCCTCTTTTTTTGCTGTTGCTGTAGCTTATGATGTGCTTTCCTCAATTCTTTGTGTGTTGAATAATGTGACATTTTGGTCAGATCTTTACTTGTAGCAAATGCTGGAGATAGCCGAGCAGTTCTTTCTCGACGTGGAATGGCTTTGGAGATGTCTAAAGATCACAGGGCCTGCTGTAGAAATGAATTGATGAGGGTAGAATCGCTGGGAGGATATTTTGATGAAGATGGGTATCTTAACGGGCAATTGGGTGTAACAAGAGCTCTTGGAAATTGGCATCTTGAGGGAATGAAAGACATTGATAAAAAGGGTGGACCTCTGAGTGCGGAGCCAGAACTTAAACTTGTGACATTGACCAAGGAAGACGAGTTTTTGATCATTGGATGTGATGGTATATGGGAAGTTTTCAGCAACCAAAATGCGGTGGATTTTGTTCGAAAGCGGCTTCAAAGGCATAATGATATGAAGCTGTGCTGTAAGGAAGTAGTAGAGGAAGCGATTAAGCGGGAGGCAAAGGATAATTTGACAGTTGTTATTGTAAGCTTTCACTTGGATCCACCTCCAGCAATTGTGCCACAAAGAATGAGGTTCAGAAGAAGCATTTCTGCTGAGGGGCTTCAGAACATTAGGAATATACTGGAAGGTTAGACAAACTAATGTTACTTTATAAGAAATAGAATGATCAGTAAATATAGACTGATTTATTGAGCTGCTATATTAAGCTGCCCAGCCTGCTTCTAGCTCTATTTGTAATGTCTGTACATTAACTATTCTTGAACACGAGTTAGCTGAACATACCTGAATAGTAATGTTCAATATGTTAGCTCATATTCATTCCATCTGAATACAATAGTCACATTTTTATGAAATAATATGATTGAATTTTTCAAAATACCCATAATTTTAAAATTTAGTGATAGATACACTTGAGAGAGTAATGTATGTTACAGTAAAATCATGTTATATATGATTGTTTTTGGACAGGGAGATCAAGATTAAGGGCTAGTCCGACTATGATTATCCTTGGAATCAATTGGCAAAATTAAGTGCCCATAAACTTAAGTTCTGCGATGTTTGTGCTAAAGTTAGAGACATCTCAAATAACCCCTACTTGGAATATTGCAATTCGAGCACAGAACCATTACATATTTACATGGCTGCAGACATTAAAGTCTGCACTTTGCTCATCATTTTATTTTCATTGCATATTTAAACAAAAATCACGTTCATGTAATCATGAATCAACCATCACCTTGCTATGAATTCTTAGAAAGAGTGATTTGCTTACCTTAGTAAGCTCTCCACTGGTTATGCCTTAGGTGGTCTTTCCAGAATTCTCAAACATTTGTTTAGCACTCCCCTCGCACGCCATAAAGAGGTTGAGGTGTCCGGGGTACACCCTATGTGCTTACTACATTTTTGGAATATTTTTGAGAAATTCATCGGAAAGCATATATTATGGCCTATTATTTCGCACCTAATGAGACCAGGGTTTTTCCCAAGGATTAACAAGACCTAGGGAGGCCATTTGAGTGGTTGGAACTATCTTTTGCCGCACTCGATTACTAAAGCAACGAATTTTTGAAAGAACACCATAATTGAACCGAATGCATTCTCATGACGTTATGGTCCAAAATAAACTTTTATGACCGCGGGGACATCTCTTGCGTAAATTTTCTTTCTGGTAAAATTTTCCAAAATTGGTCTGAGAGCGTGGATTATAG
This sequence comes from Chenopodium album, assembly GCF_948465745.1. Taxonomy (NCBI): domain Eukaryota; kingdom Viridiplantae; phylum Streptophyta; class Magnoliopsida; order Caryophyllales; family Amaranthaceae; genus Chenopodium; species Chenopodium album. Next base: position 317,008 of record NC_137847.1, on the reverse strand, counting down.
TCTTTGATTTTTGACAATTTTTGACTTTTCAGTCATGAAAATAAAAGGGACTGGTATTCTTCCTGTGGTCTCCACAAGACCACAGAAGACCATTTTGGTCACTAGAAACTTATCATGCACGCAACTCTTCACTAACAATGCAAATGAATTTTGAATCCATAAATTCGCACCAAATCAGTACAAGGCTTTTGCACATAGATATTGGTAGGCTTGTTATGGTTTCAAACTAGTTTTTATGTCCCCGGAGAATGAGTTAAATTCAACTTTAAGGCTACATTGAAATTCCATCGAAATTTTGTTGCATTCAGAGTCAAGAGCTGCAAGAGATGGTTCCAAGTTCCAACCACCAACTTACCATTCCGATGTTTTGTTATAAAGTAACGGGAAGGCTACATTGAAATTCCATCGAAATTTTGTTGCATTCAGAATCAAGAGCTGCAAAAGATGGTTCCAAGTTCCAACCACCAACTTACCATCCCGATGTTTTGTTATAAAGTAACAGGAAGGACCTCGTCGAGTTCAAAAAACTCTTCGAGGGCTAATTTGAAGGCTATACAATTCACAAAATCAGATCATTTAGACCCGGTGTTAAAAACTAAGGTGATGGAAGTGAGGCATCTGGGGACGTATAATGTTGCTAAATGTATAATGTACCCACCATTCGGAAACAAATAGAGCTCAAGGCTCAACAGCAAAGATGGACAAGTGGTTAATCAAGGTGAAAGCACAGCAAAGTCTCAGAAGATGTATTTATCCAATGTAACAAAAACATGGAGTACATTATAATATTATTTGTGAATTTAAGTAAATACTTAACAAGTCACAAACTCACAATAATCAAGAGTTAAAAAGAGATATCAATGCATCTGTCCAAAAACCTACAGGAAATTGAGAGCTAAAAAGAATGCATGTACAGATGTACTGATGCTTTAATTCTATTATAAATTCTCCAAAAAAATGTGATCAGACTGCAATTTTAAAGATTCCACGATATGAAGAAATGTTCCACAAGACTGAAGCTATCCTCGGGAAATATCATGAGGGGAAACCATCTGTATGAAAAAAGAACCAAAATGTACACACCTCTTTGCAGTATAAAATCTGCAGCACTATGGAATAACACCCGACTTTGCAGCCAATGTGATGCAATCATGGATTGTCAAAAAATCTCCATGCTTGTCGATTTGATGTGCGGTAAGAGCACCTTACTCAAGATATACAACAGGAAATCGACATGATTGATTAATGAGCTGTTTCGTTCATTTGTAATCTAGATTTCCTCTCTGTTAGCTCAGACTTCACAGCAGGAACCAAGGACAGTGCTGCTATGAAGATTGAAGTAATAAGCATTGCAAACACAGTATTCCAACCACTGGTGGAAATATAACCAACTAGAACTGGACCAATAGCGGCCCCAACAGAACCAGTACCATCTATTATTGCCGTGACTGTAGCCAATGCACGCGAATTCCCTCTAATTGCAGCCTGTGTCCCAAGATCAGCAGCCACAGCTGTTGTTATGAGAGCATAAGGCCCGTTCACAAGTGAGCCCGTAAGAAACATCAAAATGTTATTGGCAAACATTGAGCTACTCCCATAAACACGGTAGAGAACAAGAGCTGGAACCGATAACAGGAGAAATGAAACAGAGGTAATTGCCCGAGCTTCTAGTTTGTCAGAAAGCAAACCAGCCAAAACACCTCCAAGAACACCACCAAAGTCAAATATGGTTGATAGCAATCCAGCAGTTTCATGAGACAAGTGCACACCAGCAACAGCTTTAAATCCATTACAAAACAAAATCCATGTCAAAACTGAATAATCTAATCATCTGCACTGAGAAACACCAAAACCAGAAACTCGAAAATTAAGTGCATTATTACCTGTGTGCCTTATATAGAATGGTAGCCAATACAGAAACGTGTAGGCCACAAGCTTGGAAAAGAACAGGCAGATTGCAAAAGATGCCACTCCGGGCAGTTTCCAAGCTTCTATAAACCCGATTGCATCTGAAGAATTGATTTCCTCCTCTTCAAGAGGCTTAACTTCTTCCAGGGGACTTGAATCCTTGGATTGGAGGAGACCCAAATGTTCAGCTTCCCCATGATCAGAAGCCTCAATTGGGTTCAACTCGATTTCGCTTGGAAGTGACAAACCAATAATCTCAGGGCTCACAGTAAGAAACAAATACACAAGAATTCCAATAAAAAATACAAAGAATCCAGGCCAAAAGAAGGACCAACCCCACCCAAATTTCAACATGGATGAGGCAACAATCGAACCCATAATATTCCCAATTGAAGTGTGGGAGTTCCAAACTCCCATGATCAGACCTCTCTTAGATTTTCCAAACCAATTACTGACAACAGAAACTACAGAAGGCCAACCAGTAGACTGAGAAAAACCACACAAAATCTGAACAATAACAAAATACAAGAAACTATGAATTTGAAGCCAATACCCAAATCCAAAAGCCACAGTAAAAAGAGCACTGAGCAACATCCCAGATGAAAGAAACAATCTAAGATCAAGAGTATCAGCAAAATGGCCAGAAAAGAACATCCCAATTGCATAAGAAGATAAGAAAGCTAGATCAAGCTCACCTAATCGATGAGTTCCTTGAGTTCCATTAAAAGGAGGCCAACCCTTTTCAGAATTAGCCAAATCATCAAGTGGGGTGCTGCCATTTCTGGAGATTTCAGGTCCAAGGACTGATTTCACAATACTTGGGGGTTTGCGAGAAGCGTGGAGAGAGGCGTAGGCGAAGAAGGTGATGGTCAAGATTACTGTTTGCTGGAATAACAAGCTTTTTCGGAGGAGATGAGCGAGAGACGGCGGCGAATCGGGTGCCATTTTCACGATTTGTTGTCTCAATTTCAGTTGTTGAATACCAATTGAGTGTCATTAACGACTTCTTTCTTGCTGTTGCATACTGTAACTAGAAATTGGAAAGTGGGAGATTCACATATTTGTTCCCAAATTATTGCAAATTTTTTTTTTTTTTTTTTTTTTTATTATTATTATTTTTTTTTGTTTTTTGTCAAGTTTGGTGCTTAGTTTTATTCATGGCAATATTCCAATAACCTCTCCCGTCATGAGGCTCGCCGGCCGGCGTGAGGCTCACCGCCCATGCCACGGCGTCGGCGAGCCTCCGATCTCCTCCTTTATTTTGTTTTTTTCCTTTCTCTTTTGCGTTTTAGTTCTCTTTTTGGTGTTTTGTTTTTCCGGCCTAGCATCGCGCACCGCTTCCCCTTTTCGGCCGCTACAGTTTCTCACCGGCCTTGCTGCCGGTTTTCGTTGCCGCTTCCCCGCCGTGGCTATGCCCCTCCGTTTTGTCCGTCGTTGCGTCGTTGTTGTCGAGAACGGGGAGGGAGATCCCTCTGAGTCCCTCGCGTAGGACCGTTCTTAGTCCCTCGCGTAGGGCCGTCGCTGCCGCGGTTCAGAGTTGTGGGGGGTATGGGCTTCTCGGGCGGGCCTTGGTGGTTCGGGTTTTAGTGTCAGGCAGCATGTGGGTTGGGTTGGTGATACTCGGAGCTTTGGTGGTTGTGCTCGGAGTGGCGGCGGGGTGGGTTGTTAGGGTTTTGTTCGTTGTTTTAGTTCTTAAGTTTCTTCCTGTTTTTCGTTTTAGGAGTCTTTGTGTGCTGTTTAGTTTTGTTATTTTTTCTGTCTGTGTGGTGTGTTTGAGTGACATGGGGCATGCAGATCGGTGTACCGATCTTCTGGTGCAGGATTTAAGCCGGGTTTTTTTGGCTATGGGGCTTCGGTTGTATCTTTTGTTGGTTTGGACTTAAGGGTTATGCTTCCATGCCGATATCCGTGTTTGAATCGGAGATTGTCTTGTCTATGGTGAAGTGTACGACACCAATTTTGATTTCAGGTCGAGGAGTACGGGATTCTGAGCTAATGAAGGTTCACGTCAGAAACTACAACATATTGCCAAACCCCCTTGCAAGAGGCTGCATAGGACAACGTTATATGAGCCAAGGGTACTTAAGAAAGTCATTTTGCGAGTGCAATTGTAGTTTTCTTTATTTCGAACTTGAAATTGGTTCTTTTGTCTTTGTAGTGTTCGATTACGATCTCTTATGTAAGTGCCGTATGGCTTATTATTAATGAATTTTTATCTCCCCCCTTCAAAAAAAAAAAAAAGTTTGGTGTTTATTTCCTTTTGAAATAAATAAAAATAAATGGTGTTTATTTATTTATTGCAACGAAATTATCCTAGTAAAAAACTAAAAATTACTTCATTCAGTGAGTTAAAAATACTTTTAAGTTACAAACTTTTGAAATAGACTCAGGGTCGGTTTCGATTTACTGAAAACAACTAAGCTGAACTAAACTGAGCTGAGCTAAAATAAATTGTTTATGAAAGAGGGAAATTAGGAACTAAACTGAACTGATTGAAACTAAACGAACCGAACAAGCCATTAATAAGATACAGAGTGTATTTCTTTTTATAAAAAAAATAATAATAAAAAAAAAAAATTTTAAAAAAAATGTATACTGTTTTAAAGTTTTCATGAGCTGATATTGATGGGATGAAGACTAATTTTTTTGTAATCATGAACCTTATCATTTTCTTACATGACACATTTAGGGTTCAATTCTATTTGGTGGTAAAGAGATACCTTTATTGCTTTAAAAGATTTAAAATCCATTTAATTTACATCAGATTACAGACTAACTTGAAATGCACCAAGCATCACACATTTTTATCATCAATTTACATGCTATCTAAGAGTTTAACAGTACATGAACCTAAGGGAAGTTGACTGTTAAATAACTAAAAATTTCATTATATTTGTTGACCTCAATCGATGACTTTGGGATCAAAGCTATAAGCAGCGCTGTAATGCAGCAGCAGTGGGAGAGACTGGGCAATCAGCATTTGAACACAAACTATTAGACATGAAATCTTATGACCTTTAACCTTCAGCGCCCAAGCCTCTGGCTTTAGGGCGTCTCACAGCTGACAATGGGGTAACTATGCCTTGAGAATCTCTGCCCAAACCCATTCCTTCAACAAATCCCATCTTTGCCATCATCTTTGAGCCAAACCCTTTAGTATGCTTCTCAAAAGCACCAATGTTTGGAGTAGAATTCCTGGCTGATCCACCTTTTGGAGTGGAATTCCTCGCTGATCCACCTTTTGGAGTGGAATTCCTCGCTGATCCACCTTTTGGAGTGGTATTCTTTGCTGATCTATTTGGAGTAGAATTCCTAGCTGATCCACCACTTGTAGCTATGTTCACAGTATCACTGCTGTTTTCGACAAATGCCATCCCTAACCCTAGAGATTTGGGTCGTTGAATTACCTCAATGGGTGAGGCCATTCCCTTACCTTCTTTCCCCAAACCTTCACCTTCCACATATCCCATCTTAGCCATCATCTTTGAACCAAAACCCTTGGTGTGAACTTCGAATGAGCCAATCAATGATGGGGAATTGTCTACAGCTTTGATTTCTTGAGGAGAGTTGTCGTTTAGTTCAACAGTGCTGACAGGGACGATCTCCGGTTGAATTACACCACAGGGGACAAATGACACTGGTTGATTGTATCCTCCGGGCTTTGTCCCACTCCTTATCTTCCCACTCTTGCTGCTGCAGCTGCCTTGTTGGTCAGCCAATTTCTTAGTAAATTTTTTCTGGGCAGACCCACTACGGACATGGGCACCGGCACTTTGAGGTGTATTAACCACCGGGAAATCAGCATCATCCTTGCTGGATCCAATCAGCTGTGGATTCAAAATGCACCAGTCCATGAATCAGAATGTTAAATCGATGTTGGAATGAGAAGATAAATTCATGTTAAAATTTCTACAGACTGCTGAGATGAACCTACCTTCTCCAGACGAATTTCATCACTTGCAGATGGCATAGAGGTGTGTTGTGTTCGACTTACAGTTACAAACCTAGACAAAAGGCAATTGTCAAGGCAAGTATAGATCAAAGTATACCAAGTTCATATAGGATGGGCATAGACAAATAGGTCCAAGTATTAAGATACATCTGACACTCTCTTCAGTCAATATTAACAGACAGTATAGTTGCAGCATCATTTTGAGTAGGTCAATGTATTTCATTTATCCCAAACAGATTATAATTTTTCTAACACATTCCATATGTCGACTATTTTATAGAAGTGGAAATTTTGTATCAACTGTAATATGAGAGCTAAAATTTCCAATAAAGTTCCTCCATATCCACAAGGACATGTCATCAATAAACAAAATAATTACATAAGCAATCTATTAGTGTACGCAAAATAATAATTAGTGCAGAAAAGCTCATGTAGCAGATAATGCACATCACAAACGACCAAAAGATGCCAAATTTGGTGTAAAAAAAAGGCCTCGAGGTTAGGTTTAAACAGAGTTCTACACTACAAACCCAAGAAAGGGGGACAGTGTCTTTACAACACTGTAAATAAGTTGCCACCTAATGCAAGTCAATGTAGACAAGTACATATCACAAAGCTAGTGATGCCTAAGTCCTTTAACTTGTTTTACTGTATTGGACTAACTAGCTTACAAAGTTACAAGTCCATGATAGCAGATGACTCAGACTTCAAACTGCTTAACCCTTAACAGCAGCTAAAATTAAAAATGATCAGGAAAACCAGCAACTATTCAAAATATTAAAGAAATCAGAGCATACCTTTTCTTGCCTGAACCTAGGCAGCCACTTTTTAAACGATATATTGCAGCCAGTCGTTGCACCTATAAGTACCCAAAGAGTTCCTATTAAATCAAAATATCAGGAATATAGCCATATAGGAAGTCAGAACCCAAGGGGTACAGGTCAACAAACCTGAGAACAATCCCGAGGGTGCATGGGAGGAAATGATACCATATCTATGTTACTTAAAACCATATGCTTCAGCTTCTACAGAGCAAAACGTTTAGATAGTTAGCAGGAAAGGTCACATAAGTCAAGATCACTGTTACAAAAATCTACAATATCAGAGGAAACAAGGAACTATAATCAAATGACATTCAGACATTAATTTTAAGTTCATTCTTATAAGCACCCATAAATTTATTGTATAGTTAAATTAAGTATGAATGTTAAATTGTTAATCTTATCAGCTCATGAATGCCAATCTTTACCAAAAGCTGGTGAAGAAAGGCACCAAAGTCAATAAAGAGGTAGCTACTTAATAATATATAAGCAAATCCCCACAAAAGATAGAGAAGATTATCCTACATATTAATCAATAGTCAATTATTAACCATATAGATATAACCTTGAGAGAGTACAGTTTGAAAGGGAAAATTCCCTCCAAAAAAAACTCCATTTTCATATAAATATACAGCTTACCGTGTTTAAATGCTCAAGATCAACACCACGACGCAACATCCTCTCCCTACGCTTCACCGCTATCATCTCTTTACGGTGTTTCTTTTTTTCACCTGGAAAATCAGTTATCAGAACAGTAGCAAGGTTTAAATAACCTTGGATGCAAATTCTAACAACTCAGTGAAAAACTAAAGATTCTATGATACTTATAAAGTTATAAATTATAATAGGATTCTTAGAAATGGACAACCATTCTATCAGAAGACAAACTATGTTCCAAATAGCAGAAGCAGAATTTGTTGCCTAATCAACCAGCATAAATAACAAATGTCTTCATTATTAACCATAAAATAAAAAGACAACAAATCACATAAAGACACTAACAACACATAAATAATATGTGGTAATACTAATATATGTCAGTAAATTTCCATTATGCATCTATTGTCAATTTAGAGGTGGCTTGCTGTATTAAAGGGTAATAAGTTTATGAAGAAAAAGCAATACTTAAGATGGACATTGGCATCAAAATTTACCTAGTCTCAATACTAATATACCATTACTAACATTTATACCATGAGTCATATGGGCTATAAGCGTACTCGACTAATCCCTAATTCACGATGAAAGACAAATACCTGGAAACCTCCCAAACCTTTTGCTTTTCCTCCCTTCAGAAGGCCATGACTGAGGGAATTGAGCAACATGCTTCTTCTTTGCAGATTGCCGTCTCGGATCCTTAACTAGCATCAAATCATCCATAGCTGAAGACCAATCAACATCAGTTCCCCTAGACTTAGACTTGACTGTAGGCTTCTTTTTTGAACGCTGTTTTTGCCTACCATACTCCCTAGATGCTTCTTGAAGAGCAACACCACTCAGTTTTTTTAAAGTTTCCCCATAAGCATCACTGCTAGAATCATCATTAGTATCATCACCAAGCACATGATTATCAAGATTCTGTAATGCTAACCACTTGGACTTTAAAATTTGACTGCTTCCTCCTATTCCATCCACATAATCATCCATGATGGCATCATCAATATCAGAATCAAAGTCTGAGCTACCTTCAGAGTCACTGTCAGATGATCCAGAAGAGCTCCCCTCATCAGATGAATCCTCTTCATCCTCCTCTTCCTCCTCCTCATCGTCATCAGTAATATCTTGGGTGTACAATTTCACACCTCCAATTGACACAAATGCAGAATTTTTTTTAGATGCTGGTGTCTTATCTGAAAAATCATGAAGGAAAGCAGAACCATCCTCATCTTTGTCTTGATCCATAGAGCCCTCATCAATGCCATCCTCCTCAATCTCATTGGTGGAAAAATCATTGCTCCACCCTCTTCCCTTAAGGACAATTGTCTGTGACAATTCTCCACTAGCTGAATTTTGTAGGATATTAGAGAAACCCAATCCTGTATGCAACTGCTCTTCTTCTTCCTCTTCCTCTTCCTCGTCTTCTTCTTCATCCATCATACCCGATGACAACTCAGTAACACAAGGGGTTTCGTCTTGTTCATCAGCGAACCCCAATCCACTGTGAGAACTCTCACCCAATACAAAATCAGAATTATACTCATAACGATATTCCACCTCAGAAGGCACCATTGACGGCGTTACGTCTTCAAAAGCAACAACCCTGTTTTCTTTCGAGCCTAATAGGATAACAGGCTGCAATCCATTTGATCTACCCTCTTCATCTTTTCCCCCAATGCAAGATTCTGATTTCCCAACAGCCTATCATATAACAAACTTACTAATTTAGACGTTGAATTAATACCCAACAACGTTAAATTTTGATCTAAATGAGTCCAATCAGTTGTCTAAAAATTTCAAAGCATACAGTTTCATAGATTGAGCTATAAAATCATGTACAGTATTTACAAATGCTTAAATACAATCAAGTTTTAACAATAACACCATAAGTTAATTTTGAGGAGTGAACACTAACCTAACAGACAATTCATTCAAACACCACAAAACAGAAATAGATTTCAGTACAATTAAAAAAAAAAAGGATGAAAGATGATACCTTGAAATCAATAGATGGGTAATCATAACGATAAAAATTAGGTGGGGTTTTATTCACAGCAGCCTTAGAATCAGAAATCGACCCATTTTTAGAATTCCCGGATCTTAAATTCGGATTTTTGCCTGCAATTCAACCCTCAATAATTCCCAAAAAAACAAAATAACTGAAAAGAAGGAAAAGCCAGAAATGATTTAAATCAGAAAGAAGAAGATGAATAAGGAAGAAACCTCGGCTCGGAGTAGAAGAAAGCGGGGAATCCAATCCAGCCAAAATGCCACCTTCAACGAAAAGGGATTGATTTCTTCTGGGCTTTGATTTGTTGACAGGTTTTCGCTTACCACCGCCCATTGAAAATTCGTAACTTTGATAATCGGTTTTCTGGGATTTTCTAAAATGCGGTGGTGACTCAGTGAGTCGCTGCCGAGTTGCGGAGGCGTCTGTAGTAGAGTTGATATATGAAAGGGAATCAATGATTTGTGGAATTAGTTTGGCCAATTGGGGATTTTGGTCTTGGGGCTCAAGGTATCTTGCGTTCAAGCCCAAACGGAATATGGAATATTCAACAATTTTTTCTTTTTTTCTTTTTTTTTGTTAAATTCGGGTAATTGATGTAATTAAGCTTAGCCCGTTTTGTTGAGGTTTTGGGCTTATGGACAAGCCATCTTTGGAAAAACTACAAGTATGTTCAAATATTGTTGATACATGTGTGGTGCCACACCCATATTTTTCATTTGAATGCTCATCTTGAGGTTTGGTTTACCTTTTACTCCCTTTCAATTACTCCCTCCATTTTTTTTTATTTGCATCACTTGGTGATACGCGGAGTTTAAGGAGTGTAATATATATATATATATATATATATATATATATATATATATATATATATATATATATATATATATATATATATATATAAAGGAGAGTTTTTAGAGAGCCACGTAGGATTTAATTTTTTCAGCGCGTCATGTAGGATAATAAATTTTAGTGGTAGCCAATTAAATACGAGATTATTAATTTCTTTTAGAATTAAATAATTTAAATGACATGTAAGCAAAATTGGCGAATGAGATTTCCCAGTTTAAATTAATTAAATATAAAATATTATTTTTGATATCAGGAATTTTATCTAAATATGTAACAAATTTTAGCATATATATATATGTATAATATAATATAATATATATATAATTATTTTAAAAAATTTAAACAACCGTGCATCACACGGGCTTCATCTAGATTATGTGATGGGGACCATGTAAGAGAAAGTAGTGAGGAAGAGTGGATATTTTTATTATATAAGTGGGGACCATGAAAGAGAGAGAAATGATAAAGTAATTTAAGTAGGATTTGAAGTAGGAGAGAGAAATGATAAAATATAATATAAAGTTACTAAATAAGGAAGTGATGCAATTAAAAAAAAAACATTCATAAAAAGGAAAGTGAAGCATTTAAAAAAAATGAAGGGAGTAGTAGATAACTATACTCATAATGATTATTATTTTCTATTTTGAAGTTATATCAAGAGGGTAGAATTTAATTAATCAACACCAACAAAAAGTTAATCAACAGCAACAAAAGTTTTTCTGCTCGGTAATTGGGGGTTTGATTACTTAAGTTCAGGTTCTAAAATAAAGTATACTTAAAATGTAGAAGTTGTCTATATATATTTATATAAAGTAACTCGGGAGAGGAAACTAAGAATAATAGAATTTACCTACTTCGTATAAAAGATAACTTGAGAAAGAGGGTATCAAGTTTACTAGAAGTTACCTACGTAAATGTCCTGCCCCAAAGATAGATTACTTTTGTTAAGGATTATCATTTCTCTTAGATATATATAGACTTCTTTTATTTTCTTTCAAAAAAAAAAAAAAAAAAAAAAAAAAAAAAAAAAAGAAAAAGAAAAAGACTTCTTTTATTTGGGTAACAAGTTACTTTGAAATTTAAGAGAGATTGAAATAGGCATGACAATCTATTGGAAGGTGTAAAATTTGATTTGATCCACACATAATCTTAGAGGAGTCCAATCCCAAGACCAATCTTTATTAAATATGAGGAGTAAGTGCTCAAATTAGAATAACTTGCATTGGACAACAAAGGAGTTCAAACAAGCCACAAATTCTTGCATAGATAAATTGATATGCTTAATGAGAAATCAACAATAGAGATTCTAAATAATTATACATACCCCATAAAAGTGAAGGTTAAGAAATTACATGCCACAAAGTACCCATATAATAATGATTATTAGTCAAATTAAATATATTGAAATCATGCATAAAAAATTGACTTTTAAGATTATTTTGTTAATTACTCCGTAGCACATATCCTTCAACATGTTTATGACTCTCATAGTCTCATGGTGTCTATATGATCCAACTTAATGTTAACCCACACCAAGGTTGCCAACCCTCATTGGACCGTCCAATAAATAAGTCTAGGAAGGAGTGAAGGACACAAAGTGGGTTCAATAAATGGAAGTTCCCTTTAATAACTCATCAGTTCTCCATTTCTCATCCAACCTAGCTATAAATTTCCATTACTCCCTTCGGGTTTTTATTCAAAGTGTCATTTTTACTTTTGTACTATTTTTCTATACTATTTTAACCAATATGTGTTTATACATTTTATGTAAGAGTAAACACAATCATGATGTCACTTGTTAAAATTATAATTTTAATATACTTCCTGTAATTCTACAGTAAATATCAATTTTTTTTTTATCGTTCGAAGTTTATGTGTTGACAAATATACCGATTAAATAGAGGGACGAGGCTTATTTAGAAGATGGGAACGTACTCCATATTTTTATTTTTATTTTTTAAAAAAGGAATTGTATCAAGCAGAGTGAGTGGACTAGTCTAGTAGAGATATTTAAAGTCTGGGTTTGAATGAATAGTTTAAGATGGTGGAAATGAAGGACAAAGCCAACTGCTAACAATATAATATAGTGCATGTGACAGATGTATGGCCGGCCCGGACCCGTTTGAGGCCCGGCTTTCCAGCTCTCAAATTTGGACTTCTTCTTTCCTTTTGGGGTGAGGGGACCGTTGGGCGACTTCACTTAACTTTTTCTCCCTAAAACTCAAACCTCTCTCTTTACTTTACGTTTCAAAACTATTCTGCAGTGTGTTTTGTATCAAGTGCTCAATCTTTGACGAGTGTTCCGTCACTTCCGTATACAATGTCGACATCGGTTGAGCTCTTTATGGATCAACTACCTAAGTAGTACTTCAATTTAAAGTGCCACATTTATCATCTATACTATACGGAATACAAAAATTAGGTATTTGTTTGGTTGACAATAAAACACTGAAAGAAAAAAAAAATAAACATAAGCTATATGCGTGTTATTTATCACCGCTTTGTCAATTATTACCCGAAATTAGTAGTGTTAATGACTCTTTTTGTAGAGCTAATTAAAAGAAGTTGTATGTATTTTGTGAAGCAAGTCATATGGTAGGCTTAAAGTCGGTAAGATAAACTCTTCTACTAAACCAAAATATCTCATAGATCAACATGACTGAATTTACGGGCTAAATATCTTAAGAGTAGGGGAAGGGTGAAAGATGTTCTACCCTCAAAGGACCCTTAGTGAAGATTGGGCCCATAAAAGGCTCCACCCTTACCAATAGCATTAAGTAAAATTCTAGTCCATATCTTATATTCCATCTAAATACACTAAATTTACGTCAAAACTCTTTAGGCAGAGTTAAAGAATGATTACATTTCAAATGCTGTACAAAGTTAAAAATGTGCTAGCTTAACAGTTTGAAGAAACACATAAGAGTATAGTTTTCTGTATAAAGATATTTAAAATTCAAGGCCCTATTATCGTCACTTTATTTAAAAATCACTGAAATGAAATTATATGTACTAATTCTCTATGGAGTATTAATAATTACTAAGTAAACTGAAATTGATTTTATTGAAATTTTTAATAAACTGTAAATATATTTTACTAATTTTCTACAGAGTATTACTATTATATTTTAAGGTGAAATGGAACATAACCTTAATTTAAATCATTTAGAAATGAAAAGATGTTAAACAAATGTAAATAGAGACATGAAGTAATATACTCCGTGTTTAAACCGAACGAACCCAAAAAAGCTAAAGAAAGAAACGAAAAAAGCAGATTAGAAAAAAGAAAAAAGAAAAGGCGTGTTCCGGTAGTACGACAGCTATAATTTCTCGCAACCTCCCAAGTCCCAACTCCCTTTATGTTTCTCTATAAAACGCCTAAGGCCACCTTCCCTTTTATATTGTTAACAACAGTACAATAATTGATTTAGTCAAATATTTCTCTTCCCCCCCAAAAAAAAAAAACAAAAAACAAAATGGCAGCCTCAGATCAAGGGATGTTCCTGCAGCACTGTGTATTCGACGGCAGCATCTCCGGCAACAGTGAGATCCAACGGCGCCCCTATCACCGTAACTGCAGCTGCGCTCTGCATCGTTCTCGAGGTCGAGCTGCTTGTTCTCACTCTTGTTCACTCCCGAATGTCACTTACCCTATTCGACGAACCTGGAGCGAAGGAAGCTTGGCCCTGTCTTCTTCTTCTTTGTCTAATTCTTCTTCTTACAATAATCTTGCCAGCCTTTCTCTCTCTTCCTCTTCTTCCTCCTCTCAGATCTTTCATCAGTAATAATTTTTATTTTATTTTTTTAGTTAGCCGACTTTGGTTGTCTTCAGGTTTTTCTTTTAGAAGGGGTCCTATATCTTATGTATGTACCTACTACTACTGCCTGGAATACCGTTAGTTGTAATCTCCTTTCTCTTTCATCTATTCATTCTTTGTAGTTGTTAACATGTAAATAAAAATATATATGTTCATGATTTTAGTTTTTAATTGAATTGTTACATTAGTCATTCTTTTCACTGCTAAAGCATTTTCTGATTTCACTTCCTTGATACATGAACTAATACCTGTCTTAATGAATGATGTACCATCTTTACCGATGAATTTCATTATATTTTCATGCGTCATCTTTCCTAACGTTTTATGCACGGCGTTCCAACCAAAAAAACGGAGAAACTCATATAGTACAATATAAAAACCTGGCATCAAATGATAAAAATATCAACATTAATTATATATACTCAAGTTGTATGGAGCTAGGTGGTTGAGAGCTCGAGACATTTCTAGAAAATGCTGTCTCTTAATTATATTTTGTCGGTTAAGTTTAGTGAAAATGATAATCTTACATAAATAGTGCTAAACTCAAAATGATCAACATCGAAGATATTACACATTTTTTACTCCAAACGTTTAATTTTACTGTGACACTAGCTTAGGCCCGTGCCACGGCACGATAAGGGTCTGTTTTTTTCAGCTTAATTTCAATTCAGTTCAGTTTAGTTTAGTTCTTAATTTCCTTATCTCATAAACAATTTGTTTCAGCTCAGTTTAGTTTAGCTTCATTCAATTCGGTTCAACTCAGTTCAGTAAATCGGAACAAGCCCTAAGTCTAATTTTTTTCTTAAAAAAATAATTATGTCTAACAAATAAAAGTGATTCTTTAAAGTAATCTTTACTATCAATAATATAAATCAATTTTATTATGAAATATTACTTTTTTTGGACAAAATCTAATATTACTCTGTTTATAGATAACTAAAAAGGAGTTGAAATAATATGTTAGGTAAATGTATATAAAAGAATTATGAACACCAAATAAAAAGGAATATTTTTGTCATAAAGATAATATAAAAGATTTAGTATGATATTATTATAGTTGTATCAAATAATACACAAAAAAAAGGGTGTTTTGGAGCTGGGGGAAAAAATAGCACAGGATGTGACAAGTGTCACTCTCGGTGTCTGTTTTAGTATTAAGTTACTGAATTATTGATTGATTGATTATAAAATAAGTTTCAAATATACTTCTTTTGTTTTTTAAAATGCATAACTTTCTAAAAATGAGTGTATCAAATTAGATACATCAATTTTTTTTTGGGTATGTCTTGTATGTAGCTAGCTACACGGTGCGACCACATTTATTTATAAGGGTAATCTTTATTTATATGTATGATTAACCTCATTTTTTTCATAAGAATAACCCATGTAGTTCATAAAAGTGACTCAAATTCATTATACGAGTGAAATCAAGTAATTTAGAAATAAGTAACCATATTTGTTCATTCAAGTAACCCGTATTCCTTTGTTTTAAAAAAATGAAAGAATAGTTCCACTTTTTTTAAGAAAGTAACCCATTTTTCTCATTTAAGTAACTTACATACGTTAAGGTAATCTCATTTGCTCATCACCGTAACTCCCTATTACTTAATTATTTGCCTTATACTTCCTCCGTTTTTTTTTTTTTTTTTTTTTTTTTTTTTAGTTGCAACAGTTTGAATTTCCTTGTTCGAATTTGTTTTTGGTTAATTTTTATGGGTTTGATTTTCTTGTTTGAATTTCCTTGTTCGAATTCTTTTTCTAGTATAATTTTTTTTTGCTTGATTTTTATGGGTTTGATTTTCTGGATTTAATTTCCTTGTTTGAATTTTTTATTTAGTTAGTTTCTTTGGGTTTTGTTTGATTTTCGATTTGCTATTGTTTGATTTTTTATTCGTTTTTGTAGTTGTTATTGATTTTGTTTGATTGTTGCTGAGATTCGTTTATTTTCAGTTGTTTTTTTTTTATTTTTTTGCTGGGTGAGATTTATGGGGTGGCTGTTGGAGTTACGGGATTGGCTGGGTGAGATTTATGGAGTGGCCTGGTGTTTTCAAGGTGGCTGGGCGGTGTATTCTGGGTGGCTGGTGGTGTTTTAGGGTGGGCATTGGTGGTGGGGCTGGTTGTGAAGTACAGGAATTGGGTGCGATTATTATTGGTTTTTTTTTTCCACAATTTTAGCGACCGCTTATGACAATCGCTAATATGAAGATTTGCGAACGCTGATTGAACCAGTCGCAATTATTATTATTTGCGATCATTGTCTACACGGTCTTTGAAATGGATAAAAATGGTCGCAAAAAATCTGCGACCGTCAATCGGTCGTAATAATGGAATTTTGCGACCAGATGAATAGCGACCACCATATTAAACCGTTGACGGTCGCAATTATTTTCAGCGACCGTTTTTGCTATTTTCAACGACCGTCAAAGGCGGTCGCAATTTGACCGAATTTTAGTAGTGAAACCAACAAATTTTAGCTTTGACCCATGTAAATTAATTGATTAGTTCAATTTTGTAAAAATAACAAAAAATAAAAAATTTATAGGGTTATTAATATGGTATTATGATTCCCCCCTCCCTCCCTTTCGTATTGCTAATCTTTTTTTTTTTTTTTTTTTTTTTTTTTTTTGACAAAAGCAAAGGAGCTAAAAACTAATATAAACTAGACAAGGTAAGACGGCATTTCTTAGCTATGTCGTCTGCCCTCTTCACTTGTTCTCTCGGGACCTTTAAGATTGCACATCTTCGGAATGTTGCCCCTATTTCCTTAATCTCCCTAACCAACCACGTAATCTTAACATCCTTACACAAGTTATCCCGTAAGTTATTAAGTAGGGAGATGGAGTCAGAAAGCAAAAGAATACCATTTTCCCCCTGTGCTCTTGTCCATTTCATTGCTTCCAGGCATGCCCATGCTTCACACTGTGGTACTGATGAAGCTGCTCCACTAAGACCTCCTTCATCCATCAAGTTAGCCGAGTCATTCCCTACCACTGCCCATCCAACCCCTGCTTTTGCGGTCTTTTTATCCCAGGACCCATCCACTTCCACTATGAAATCATCATAACCAGTCCTGTCACTTCCGCTAATCAAAGTAACCCTTGAGTTTGGCACAAAAAATCAAAGCTCAAAGTTTTCGGGTTTTTAATTTGACCCTGCCCTATTGCACCAACAAGGCAACAAGTATAGAAAAGAACAATACTCCGCCTCCGTGGTACAAGTACATCAGCGAAAGCTACGTAGCTTGAACCATACCATGATTGCAAAGCACTAAATTAAAGTAGCTAGCTCTTCTTGATTAATTTCTTCCCATATACCTTTTTTGCATCTTCATTTTCCCCAATTGCACGCTACGGGTGCTGCAGTGGTTACGAAATTAGAAGGCACAAGAAAAATGCAAATAGAGTATGCATAGAATTAAACAAGCACAAATCTGATTCTATAAGCAAATGTAGCTCCTTTACAAATTACTATAATATATAATTTATTCACTAACGTTACTTCAATTGGAAAAAGCTTCACTAACACAAAAATGTATCTAATCTATCTTTAAATATGTAAGAGATTAATAGTCCACATCTTTCTAGAAAAGTTTTATTTTTTTTGTTTCAACAAAATCCAAATTAATGATTCTTCTATAGGACTTTAATCAATTTCCACTAAATGAATATCATAAGAAGCTTCCTTTCACGCGAGGTAAAAGCAATTCTCCAAAGTGTTCCTGTTTAATGTAATTAATCACATTTTTGATGTGATATTAAAAAAAACTTATGAAGATGGAATATTGATTCTCTTCCTTTTTACTATTCAAGACGATTAGTCGATTAGCACTTGAAAGAAGCCAATTTTGTCTATAGTTAATGAAGATACTATTAAATAAACTCGTAAAAAAGCAATCCAAAAAAGTTAATATCTCCTAGAGCGTTAGAGAAATTGCATGGAAGAAAGATAAAGGAAATATTGTGCACATCCGTTTTGTTTTTTTTTTTTTTTTTTTTTTTTTTTTTTTTTTTTTTCTCTTATTATATAGAGTTCTCACTAACAAGTTTGAACAAAAATCTAAACCTCATTAAGTAAATGACTCAAGTTCGAACAATTTATATATGTTCGCCTTGTTAATATATCCGTGAACAATTTTTCTCTTAAGTTCAATTAAAAGTTTGTCATTGTTCCATTTATAACTTGTTCAAACTCAAAATAATAATCCCAGTATAACTTTATCAAGAAATATAATTTTTAAAACAAACGTAATGTCATCAAATTTATTAATATTATATTATTTAATCTAGCTTTATCTTGTCTTGTTGAAGCTCGAACTCGGTTTTCAAAGGCAAATGACACTTTTTTGAACAAACTCAAACAAGCCAATTAAAATTGTAATGAGTTATACTCGAACGAGAATTTTAAAAAACTCCTTTTAGCTCAAGCGAGACCGTACGATAATAATTTTCACAGATTAGCTCAGTCGGATTAAAAATGACTGAATTAATTATAATCATCTATGTAGTCAAAGGCCTGTAAATTAATTCCGCCTTAGATTGTGGGTAATGTGGTCTTTTACCCTCCTCATGTGCTTAGAGTTTGTTTTGTTATAGCAACACCTTTTTCCCGTCTATAAGACTAGTATGATCCCGCAAGTTTCCCAACTTTCCCGGAGAGGAAAAGAAATCTTATTTGTTTCCTTCCCAACCACCTCAACCAAAAATACTCGTACATCCAAAAACAACCTTTATTTTGTTTGGTCTGGTCAGGTCAGATCAGATCATATCAAATCAATGGCGGGAAGCGGAGTAGGCAGCGATGAAGGGCTATTATTCCGCGGAGTATTTGAAGGATCCATTAGCGGTTCCCACTTAGAGATCGATCGTCGACCTTACCATAAGAACTGTACCTGCGCTCTTCACGGTTTATCAGGAGGAGGTGCCAAGTGTCACCATCATAAGCCACCCAAAGTCTCCTACCCAATCAAACGGTCATGGAGTGAAGGGTCCTTAGCTTTGTACTCTGCATCCGCTTCAGCGAATCCCTCCCCTTCATCCTCCCCTGCCGTTGATAAGGGTATCCCTCCTCCTCTTCCACGCACTTGTTCATCATCAACATTCTTCTCTACTAATCCTAATTAACAACTTTCGAGTTTTGACTCTAATTTTTTATTTTTATTTTTTTTTTAATTTTTTTTTTATTTTTTTTATTATTATTGGTCATTTGATCTTATGATTAATTACATAATAGTATGTTTGTTGTGCTAATGATCGATTTAAAAATATAATTATAAATTTTGGGGGTATATTTTGAATTATGAGGTGTAAAATCCGATGAGATCTGTAATACAGTGACAGCGTTAGTTAACGGGGCAAATTATAGCAATGGGACCCATGCTTTTGCCTTAATTATAGCATGAAATTGCTAATTTTTGTGGTATGCATGATTGATTATGTCAATTATTTTGAATATTACAAGTTTTACAACTCCTATAACACTCTTTATGCACTGTATTTGTTTTTTTAAGGGCTTTTTTTTTTTTTCGAGTGGTTTATTAGTGGGAAAAGAAAAATAATCTGTATGAAGGATCTGATAATCAATCATATACTTCGTTATTTGCTAGCTTGGAAATGAAGTTCCTGCAACTTTAATTAGTTGCAATCGTGCAATTCAATATCAAGAGTAATTTGCTTTGATAATGAAATATTAATTTGACTTAAATCTATGCATTCACATTTAGTCCATTTACAAATATATAGTGATATTAAAATGAAAGTATTTATTTAAAAAAATTAGTTATACACATACTAATTATGTTGATTTAAAAAACTAACAACCGTAAACAATAAAAGATATATACTCGTAACAAACGTCCCCTAATATATCAACTTTCGTTTCAATTGAGATAAGGATGTAAAGAGTAAATAATAATTGATTGAATTTTAATACTCCCTCCATTTCATAAGTTAGTCCCATTTATGTATATCGATGCAAATTTTTTTATTGTAAATATCTTTAATCTCACACAAGAAAAAATTATAAAAATTAGATATTAATAAAGTACTCATCGAGAAGAATAAAACTATATCTCAAATGACTATATTTGTTATTATATATAGAGAGAAATTTAGAAGATTCCCTCTAATTTTTAAGAGTTAAAAGATTCTAAATGGGACTAACATTATAAAACGGATGGAGTATTTCTTTGGATGCTCAGGGAGGCATGACCTCAACGAAAATAAAAAAGAACTAAACAAGAAAATTAAAAAAAGAAACATGAAAACTAAATAGAAGCTATTTGTATTCCTACGATGTCTGAAATATTTTGTACACACGACCCAAGTGTACCGTGAACCCAACGAATCCAAAATTAGTTTTTGCTCTGCATTTGATAATTAAATGAAAAACAATCCTCATGAAAACAAAATGCTCATGAGTGTACTGTGAACCTAGGTGTATGTAACAATCTCTTGACAAAAGGATTAAGCATAATTCCAAGGGTGGGATTTGAAGAATAAGCTCTTCTTTGATTGATTGGGCTACTTCTTCATTTGCTAGTAGTCCAATGTTCTATTGACCTCTCCATAAGAATGCCAAGCTTAACATCTCACTCTCGATATTAGATATTTCCAACAATTTAAGCTAATTATACACTCTAAAGATTAACTTAATGTTTGTATGAAGTAATATACTATAGAGTATGGACTTAGAATCCAAAAATAAGTGTAATCAATCAACAAAAAATATATACGTCTACATGTCGTATCTATAGACATGCATTGAAAAGTATAAACTTCCACGAGATTTATTCTTATAAGTTAGTCGAACATCAGAACATGGGCCGCACTTACGTTAAATATCCGCAAGACATGCTCATCAGCTCATGTGTTAGTGCCTTGTGATCTATCATGTGCAACCCCCCATTTTGGTTTTAGTGATATTGGAATATAAAAATAACTATTCATGTGCTAATATTGCCCAATGATACTATGAATGAAATCAAGCCATTATAGAATCAGGGTCAATCGTATAATTTTTTCTAGATTTTTGAATACATTATTCTGTTAAGTCAAACATATTATGGTTAAATATATAGCGTAGTTTTATACGAGTATAAGCTAATACCAAGTGCCATATTACATAGGTATATAAAATAATACCAATTACCAAATGATTGTATTATTACATTAAGAATTGGGAGAATAGTAAATTTATAAGATAGATCAAAATAATTATTACATAGGCAAACGTAAAAGACCGTTGTAACCTTTTTTAAAGTCCGTATTATCCAACAACATATAGAGTGTTGGGATACTTTGCTCATGGGAGAAAAAATTAGTAGGATCAACCCTAGTTTTTACCATCACCAACTTGGGAAAATTACCTTTGAAGTATTTCTCCCAAGAAGATCCAATATCCAAATCCACATAATTAAGGACAGCTTCTCTTGGAGAATCAGACGCAAACTGTCCCATAAATTCATACAAGTCGTTAGCCTTGTTCAAGTAAAATTCATCCATGCCATCCTCAACCCATAACAAGTCATAGAAGATCATAAACGAGTTCCCCTTTCGATGAGCAAAAGGGACTGCAGATTCGTCGATCTCATCCATCCTTCCTCCAAAAGGAGTCCACTCCATATACACGACGCCCGTTTGCATGATCTTTTCCCACATTTTGGGTAGAGCTGCTTCAGGGATTGGCTTCTTGATCAAGTCCCCCTTGATCTTACGATAAAATGGATGTTTTATGTCGTAGTTTAGTAAGATTTCGCGTGGGGTACCTTGAGGAATGTGATGCCAAAACATTGCGGAATCAATCCATGTCATCTCCTTGCAATCCTCTCGCGTTATTCCCAGCTCAGGGAAGCTTTTGTCCATGATCTGAAGGAGGCTCTCTCTATCTCCAAGAAACATCGAGATGAAGGACGCTTTTATTGAAAGGTTACCCGATGTCGTTGTTGGATACACGCTTGATTCTGCCCTTATCAGTAGATCTTTGGGGAGCTTGTGAGCTATGTTTTGCCATTTGTATAACATGTGATTTACTCCTGTTGGGATATTAAACTTGTCAAATAAATGTATATTTCAAGTATATATTAAATTAAAATAAAACAAATCTCAAAGTTTTGGTATATATAGTTCACTTAATTAAAATCAATGACAGACTTCCTAAAATAATGCAAATACGAAATTTACATTGCGATTATAAGAGAGAGTACTAATTCAACAACTTCTAGCATAAGTTGCCTACGAGTAATAACAATAACAATGTAGTATCAAACATGTACGAATTGCTCCCTATATTATAGCACGTACCTGGAGTATTGACATCTTTGTCGACATTGAAGACAGTGACGGTAGGAGGTACACGAACAAGACGAAGCTTCCAAGCCAAGATGACCCCGAAACTAGAGCCTCCACCACCGCGAATGGCCCAGAAGAAGTCCTCGCCCATTGCTTCCCTATCGAGAATCTTTCCATTGGCATCCACAACACGAGCATCGACAATGTTGTCGACAGACAAGCCATACTTTCTCATCAAGGCCCCATATCCTCCCCCACTAAAGTGTCCCCCTGCACCGACGGTGGGGCACACTCCTGCAGGGAAGGCATGGACAGGGCTCTTCTCCGCAATACGATAGTAAATCTGGCCTAAAGTGGCCCCTGATTGAACCCATGCTGTTTCATCATTGATGTCAATCTCTACCTTGTTGAGGTTGAACAAATCGAGTAAGATGAAAGGAAAGGGGGCCGTGTAAGAGATTCCCTCGAAGTCATGGCCCCCGCTCCTAGTCTTGATCTTAAGACCATTGGCTCGAGCGCAAGTGACCACAGCAGGCACATTGAGCTCGCTCTTAGGAGCTAGAATGAGCGAGGGCTTGCGAGTGGTTGATTGTTGATATCGAAGGTTGTAAATATGGTTGTCGAGGAGTTCCTGGAAGGAGGAGTTAGTTGGGGTGTATATAACATCGGAGATAGGGTAATTTAAAGGACGGGATTGTTTCCCTAGGCATTGGATAAAGGCATCGATGATTGTATCATCATCAACAACAATATTATTGGCTGCTGATGATGATGATGGTATGACTACAAGTATAGAAATGATGATGAGTAGCAACAAATTCCAGTTTGCCATGACTCTATGAGTTAATAATTGTTTTTCAGTTGCGGAACTTATATAGTTATATACAACTACCAGTAATATATATACTTTACATTTAAATAAATAAATAGTGATTGTACCAAAACAATTAAATAATAAATGATTAATATAGCTCTAGCTCCCATCTACTACTGCTTCCTCTTGTCCATGTGCAGCACGGGGGTTAGTCTCCAAGAGATTATTGTATGATTTTTCTATAATCACATTCTAATTAATTAACAAATTCATTTCTTTTGACTTTAATTTCTTAATCATGTTAGTTTTTGTTTACTCCCACAGATTATATGATGATACATGTGGGGCTACAGCAACATTAACCACTTCTCTGATCTATAGAATAATAGATTGTTCAATTGCTAAACTATATATGCACAAATATATATGGATGCATGTTTCTTAGCTTCAACAATTAAGATATCAATTTTGATTACAACAATATGTAGCTATAAATCTTATAACGTGTAACCTGCAAAATGATTCATCTACATCATATTCTTGCCTTTTGGTTATACGGTCAATTAACCTATTATATTAAACTAAAATCTTAATTGATATCGTCAATTTTAGCAATAAAGACTTTCATTCTATTTTATATGTTTAAAAAGATTATATCGATTTTTTAGTGTTAGCTCCAACTTGTAAAATCTTTTTGAATGAGACCGGTCAGATCTGGCCATTATAAATCCGGTCACCACTTTTTTTTTTTTTTTTTTTTTTTTTTTCCTTCATATTTCTAGATTCTTTAGGAAGGACCAAAGAAAAAGAGAAAAAAGCAAAGGGAAATAGTAAAGTGGTAGAAAAGGGGGAGGCATTTTTGGTACACTAGTTTGATCCAAAATCCAAATAGAAAAAGGCCCTACTTATCTTAAGTGAAAGGCTAGCAGAAGCTTAGAGCTCCAATCACCAATCTTTCCCTTTCTCTCCCCCACTCCAATACACAAATGTAAAGCTAATACAACGAACAATGTTCATCAGTTTCTATTCTGCAAGATTTCTTCCTCATGTATTGCCTCCCCAACATCAACAACATAGGAATCTTACTACTACTACTACTAATACCATTTCCTCTTCTTTGTCATCTCCTCATCACCAACATAACACTACTAGCCCAAGTCCAATCCCAACCCCAACCCCAACCCCATACCGCGATGCTCAAACCACTCGCCGCTCCATCCTCCTCCTCTCTACCGCCCTCTCTCTTCCTACACCACCCTCCTCGGCTGCCAATGCTCCTCCACTAGACACCACCATTACTGACCGGGTCTTCTTAGACTTTAGTGTTTGTCCAAACTACTTTCGAAACCCAACTCAAGGCCAGACCCAAGATGAACCTCTATGCGCCGATTCTGAGCTCATGGGCCGTGTTGTATTGGGCCTCTATGGGAAAATTGTTCCCATCACGGTCTCCAATTTCAAGGCCATGTGCGTTGGGCCTATGGGGTACAAGAATACATTGGTTCATAAGATCCTCCCGGGCCAATTCTTAGTGGCAGGTCGGCAAGGGAGGAAAGATAAAGGAGAGGTGGTGCCACCTTCTTCTGGTCTAGTCCGGAATACGGAGACAGTTGACTCTCGGGCTTTTATGTTGGAGCATTCGAGGCCCGGTGTTCTTTCCTTGTGCTTGTCTGAGAATGATGATGAAGATGATATTAAACTAGACCCAAATTATCACAATGTGGAATTCTTGATTACTACTGGACCTGGCCCATGTCCAGAGCTAGATGGTAGGAACATCGTCTTCGGGAGTGTCCTTGAAGGTACGTTTTACTATAACTGATTTTTATTTTGTTTACTTAAAGCTAGCTAATAAATGGAAATGCACAAGTATCATTCTACGGGTAATAGTTTCTAGGAAGCATAAAGCCTAACATGTTGTCTTTATATGATTATTTAGTAATTAAAATAGACGACCATATAGAGTATCAACGCGTTTGGGAAAGTAAAATGAACAAGGGAATAAGTATTGCATGGTTCAAATTTGGATCAAATCTAGTTTCTATATATGAAGGTATAAACCTTACCGTGTTCCATAATTTGTATAGGAACGAATTGTCTGACCTTTCATTACCTTTGAGAAGATAAATAGTATTAGTATATATGCCTATATACAGGTGAATGAGTATCCCAAATATTTTTCTTTCAAGTTTTATGATTGCCTATGTAATTATGTATGTAGTAGACTAGTAGTAGTTGTAGGAGATGATCTTATTTTGCATCAATAAAACCAATGATCGGGAAAATATATAATCCTCTTACCTTCCCGCTCAACATGAGTGGTCGATGTTCCCATCCTTAGCCTTCTCTCCTAGACGGACATTATGTATGATAGCATAAAAACAAGATTGCATGTAGTTTAATGGTGGAAAATTTGGAAGCAGGGATGGATATAGTGAGAGCAATATCATCTGCACCAACATACAAACCGGCTGAAAGGATAAGGCAATTGAATGACTTGGCAGGATTTCTTGGAGACGAAAGAGCCCAAATTGCTCGAACTTTTTGGAATCGTCCTCTTAAGTCTATATATATCAGCGATTGTGGTGAAGTCAAAGTTACTAAACCTTCACTCACTCCTTCCCTCCCATAATCTCACTTCCCTTTACTTGAGCCGATTTCAATACTATTTTATTGGACTGTAATGTTGGTGAGAGGAAGGCATAGTTTATACAAACATGTGAATACATTGAGCTACCTATATATGGTTTCTTTGCCATTCATTACAGTTACAGTGTAAATCAACTTTCAAATAAATAAGTGGTATTTAAAATTTCAGTCATGAAAATATTAGAGTTCAAATGTTGCCTGTCTTTATGAGTAAGTTATAGATTCACTCTTTTGTAGTACCGGTTTAAAGGTGTTGGGGTAATATTAATTAACCCTGTTCCGGTTTAAAGGTGTTGGGGTAATATTGGTGGAAGTACGTACTGCAGATTAATTAGCTTAATTGACAAGCTATTCTAAATAATTAGTAGTAAACCTGTAGGTTGATCATGTCAAATATCTAGTGTACAGTTTTGGATATTTTGCTCATTGCTTATTTGCTTACCAACTCAAGTCAACATTTTGCAAAATTGACAAGGGCAGTTATGGGAATCAATTCTTATGGGTACTATCTCATCGCCTTCAATCATTTGATTCATTTCTTAGACTATACGAGAATCATAATTGCTTTTGTGCAAAACTGATTGGATTAGAAAACAATGACTTAGTATGTAATAGGCATAAATTTCAAACATTGATAGAAGTCAATTAAACAGGCAAATCCCCGAATCAAATTAATTTTGAGCATATACATCATTCACAGAAGTCAATTAAGTAGATGATCTAGGCTTGTCATGAAGAGCAACCGGGGGAGCAAACCTAGATGAGAAACCAAGGTTGCCATCTTTATCATCGTCGTAATTGCCATTATCGAAATTAAGAGTATAATCGAAAGAGTTGTATTGAAAATCATTCCTCTTCTTATTATTAAAGTAGCCACCAATTTTCCTAAGGAAATTCTTCCACTTGGGTCCCGCAACCAACTCTGACACCTCTCTTAACTTCTTTACCTGTCTCATCATCCATGACTCCCCCTCTTCCCGCCTTTCCGGCAGCAGATGCAGTCGATCACCGCTGTTTGTTACATGTGTTTGGCTCGTGAACACCCCAAAACTTCGAAAGCAACCACATCCTTGTTCCTCTGACTCGAGCTCACCAGCCTGCATCAAGAAAGCATTTTCTTGAGGTGTAGCCATAAAAGGATCAGAGGGAAGAAAATAAGAGGGAATATTGAGGTAGGATGAATGGAGAAGTTAACTTTTTATATGATTAAGCGGAGAAGGAAAGAAAGAAGGGAGAGGAAGCATCAAAGAAAATGGCAACTTCAAGTCTAAAATGGCGAACGCGGGAGGGTTTTCATTTTTTCAAAGGGATGCTGACTTTGACTTGTGGTTCACGTGCTACTATTAAATTTTATAACTCGTAATTTTGAAAGCAAACTCGGACATAATTTCTCCGAAAATGATAACTATTTGAATCAGAATTTAATACAACCTTCTATTCCCGGTGCTGTCTGGGTGTTTTTATCCCTCAGGGCTGCTACTGTATCCACACGGATTTCCACGAGGGCCACCGGGTATAACCTATTAACCTGCCGTAATACAGAATCAGTCTTTTTCTTTCTTGCATTATGAGCCTTACACTTGATCACATATCCCTTTTCACGTTGCAAAAAAACATGGAGTCAGATACCTTCAAACCCCCCAAAAATGAGGCTATGTGTGCTATCCACCAAAAAAAAAAAAAAAAAAAAAAAAAGAAAAGAAAGAAAATGTAGTAAATCAATGCCTATTCAACAATTCTATTTTCTTCTCCTTTTTCTTTTTCTTTTCTTTTTTTTTTTTTTTTTTTTTGGTGGGGTGGGGGGTATCCACATGGACCATATCCATAAGACCATAATGACATGTTTCCGGAGACCAATATACATAATCCAACCATGCATCAGCTAAATGACAACCAAAAAGATAAAAACCAACTAGGTGTTTGTTCTTGTAGTTGTAACTGGCGTTTGCCCCTTTGCTGGAATCTTGGCAGCCATACAGCGCAACTCATTAGCAATTTCAGTGAAGTTCGGCCTCTGTGATGGGTCTGCAGCCCAGCATCTTTCCATCAGTGATCTCCAATCTGGGTCACAATTCACTGGGACTGGTGGCCTCAAGGTGTTGCTCACAATTCCTCCTAATTTCATGTTACAAAACAAAATGGAGTCAGAAATACCTACATTATTCAAACCCAAAACCCTTTCCAGATATAAATTTTCACAAGGGAAAAGAATCTACGGCTGTCACAAAGTTTAGTACCCTTCACGAGGGTCCTCTATATAACGATATTAACACACAAGAAAAATTTGCAACACTACGGGAGGCCAACCGAAAAGGCTTGGACCTCATTAGTTCTACTATCATCTACCATAAGCAAATAAGTAATTCAGTCACTCAACATCATTTTTTGTCATGTTTCTCCTGCAAGTTATTGTCATCCTGACAGAAAGAGTGAGCATCCCCCCTCCAAAAAAAAAAAAAAAAAACCTACGAAACCATGCAACATAACTCACAGAGAAAAGATTTTTAAGAATTACCAATAATAGCCCCATAGTGCAGGTCAGCATATGGCTCTTCTCCAGTAAGAAGCTCCCACAAAACAATACCAAAAGAGAACACGTCAACCTAGACATATGACAAATCTTAAAATTTAGCACTAGATTACAGCTGCCAGAAATTAATTAAAATCATTTGGTTATAGAAAAATGACAACCTTCTCAGAGACCAGACTGCTGCTGCCACTCAGCAGCTCAGGTGCCATCCAAGGAAGGGTACCTCGTACTCCCCCTGATATTAATGTTTGACATTTCACTTTGGATAGACCTAAATCCCCGACCTGCAATCAAAGAGGGAGTCATATTACTTCATAGTGCTAAATCAAAATCTCATTCTAGTTCAGCATACAGCATGCGATACATCAAATTTTCCGTACTGTCCAGTAAAACCTTTTGTCCTCCAGTAGAAAAAAAAAAAAAAACAATTAAACAAGGCATGCCAACGAGGCAATGTTATGGTACAGCTATAGCTCTTAAGTACTTAGATAACAGAAAGGAACACAGAACCCAAGAGATGTACTGTTTTTCAGCGTAAACTGTTCCCTGTAGCAACTTTACTTTTTACCTATAGAGATTGTTAGCAGAGTAAGTCACAATGATGGAGCGCTCAGTGGCGCCACCAACCCAGCCACCAAAAAAAAAAAAAAAAAAAAAGAAAAAAAAAAGAAAAGAAAAGAAACTGCATAACATCCAAGATCCCCACACTCTACTCTCCCCCACCTTCCCCCTAAACACACACAGAGAATAGAAAGTCATATGAGTTAACATATTCCATTTTTTTTTTCTATTTGACGTACGATGTCAAGTCAGCTATAATCAATTCAAAAATTACTTACTAGAAGAATCCTATCACTGAGAACCATGCAAGACAAATTTGGTATAGTAAACCAATCATTTGTTGGAAAAGGATGTTTCAATAGTAAACCATACACCACCAAAAAAATATTATTTAGACCTTAACTTATGAAGCGGGGCGGGGGGAACATGATGAGGAGTATAGCTTTCAGTGCTCCAAGCCACGGATAGTACACTGAACTGTGAAGCTATGGCAGATCACAAAGGCACCGCTAAGCAAATCTAGAAATAGAAACAAGAATGTTGATACAGTTTTTGTGTGTGATACTACTAATTAAGATTAGCCCTTTCCTGCTAGTTTTACAAGGAACTCCAGAATTGCAATGTCATTAGAATAATAGAAGATGTCACATCACTAATAAGGAAAGCATAAAAGACTATAAAATCACAACTGTGAAGCAGCATCCACAAATCTTTCTTACTCTTATGCATAAACTCAATTGTCAACCAAAGAGTAACCTTGCATTATTTCAAGAAGTCAGGTTCGGACTTGAAATATAGAATCTCACATGCCAAAGTCAACTGTTTACAAATAACTTACAAAAATCATTAGGTACAAGTGACCTCTGCATGCAGTCTTAGATAACTTAAAATAATAGGGCTCAATGGCTCATGCTCTAATCATTATTTCTCAAACCTGCAAATTTCTCAATCTACTTGCACATTATATGTTTGACACCGACCTTTGAAATGCAACTGTGCTATGGTAAATTGATAACGAGCATATTAATAGGCCATGTTGGACACAGAGCTCATAATACTTTCCGCTTGTCAAGTTCCATAGCACAAAGTAACAAGTTACAACAGACATACAAGCTATAAAAAGCATAGAATTTTTTTTTTTAAAAAAAAAAAAAGGTATATGCTCTTTCATACACACACACACTCCATCCCCCCAAAGGCCCAAACCTGATTACCTGAATTACGAGATGAAGGCAAGAAAAGAGGAAAAGAGTTTGTTTGAAGGAAGGAAAAATTAGAATCCATATAGCAAACATGAATGTATTCTTAGTTTCTTACTTTTGAGCTTTGTCACTTGACATTTTCCCAAATTCCAAGCTCCAACACCAGGAAAGAAGAAAGCATAGATTGACACAAACAAAGACCCATAATTACTTTTACAACCTTGATCATAGATTTATAGTACAATCAACAAGAATATGCTAATCTAGAACAAATTTCTCATCGTGAACTCAGCGATAAGCAACTGACCTTGCATATGGGTCTATGTGGATCTCGAAGATTGACAAGCAAGTTGTCACTCTTAAGGTCAAAGTGCACTATATTTTTTGAGTGTAGATATTCCATTCCAAATGCTACATCCATGGCAATCAAATGCCGCTTCCTCTTGTCAAGGTTTCTGAAATGAATATAGTGTCAATATGTTGATCTGAGGATTGCGTGTGAGGAAGAAACACAAGATGCCCAACAATATTAGCAAATAATACAGGCTTAGAGTAGTAATGTCAGTACACTTACTTTTCATTCTTCTGCAAAGCAGTTCTAAGAGAACCATTAACCATGAACTCAGTAACTGTAGCCACAGATTCACCAGGACCATCAAGCACAACACCATAGAAAGCTACCACATTTGGATGGTGCAAGTCAGCTAGTTTAATGGCTTCATTCCAAAAGTCATCTCTCTGAAAAAAAAAGGTATTAAATTAAGCAAATGGAACAATACAAGAACATAGTAACACATGACAAGAGTGATGAATAGCCTATAACCATGCGTTCTTGTTCGGGAGGCTTTCCAGCAAAACACCTATCATTGATTCGTTTAATAGCAACATCAGTTCCTCTCCATTTTCCGTGATAAACAGTGCCAAAGGTGCCAGAACCAAGTTCCCGCAATTCTTCAAGATCACCATTCTTAATAATCTGTGACATATCAGCAGCAAGATAAGTTTTCTAGTGGAATATTAACACCATAAACAATGATATACTACTAAATGATTCACCTGTAAACGACCAAGGCCATCTGAGAGTGGAAACCCAAAGTTAGCCTTATCGGATTTAATATTCATGGCCTGTTGTAAAAGGAAGGAACACATACACGTAGGACAAACGTTAACAGGAAAGAAAAGGTAATAATAATATTTGTACCCTTATCCTTTCTGTAACAAAATTCTACATATAAATCACCTCCATCTTAGTCTGTAGAGCAGCATCACTATTAGTCTGACCTTCAATCATATGGCTCACTTCAGAAAAACTTGTTTCTTGTGATGAAAAGTCAACATTTGATGGCACAGATGAGTGGAGAACTGAAGCCGCAACCCCTTCAGCTGTCGCTTGCAGCTGTTGTTTGATCCGCTCTTCAGCTGAGCCTTCAATAAACACTTAAGGGTCAACAAATGAATAATATAGACACAAAATTGGCTTAGATAAGTAGGCTAAATATCTAACCTTTGCCTGATTGAACTTGTTCAGTTGTCGATTGAACATCAACAAAATTTGCATCTGCACTCAATTCTCCATTTTGACGATTATCAGCAGTAGATGTCTCTCTTTTTGTAGCACTTTTACTAGGTTTAGGAGGGGGGAACTGAGTCTCATGACGCATATTCCAGGGGTCTTGGTTACTAAACAATGAGTTCACAGAATCATTCCCAACGGCACCCCAGTTATGGGGGGATGTTGAAGACTGCATATTACTGTTTGAAGCAATAGTCTCAGGATATCTTGTAGCATCAGGTCTCAGATCACTACTGGGTGATATTTCATTACACTGATATTGAACTTCAGAAACGGAAGATGGCAAAATTTCACTTTGGTTCATCTGGCTTGCCTCCTGAAGTAGTGCAGGTCTAATGAAGGAAGAACTTGCCAATGGCTCTCTCACTAATGTGTGAGAAGGCACCTGCTCCGAAAATTCATCTTCCCGAAGTTGATCAATATGGGACTTGCCCTGTTCATTACTAGGAAGAACATCAGCAGGTTTCACTTGGAGATTCTCTTTTCTGAGATCCATTGGTCTAATTTGATCATTTGAGATAGCAGGCCTTATGGCATCATCCCTAAATGCCAAGCTCGTAACTTTTCCAGAATAGTCTACTGTCGTTTCAGGAACAAAATGTTCAGGAGCATGGTAAGCAACACCAGTGGGAGCAGTATTGTCACCATTGACAGGTTGACTCACTAAATGCTGCAGGATACCATCTTCAGGACATGACACGGGGGCGCTGAAAGGAGTCTGCGCATCACTTACTAACCCCATCAATACCTGATTCTGTGCAGCTGCATGCAATCTATTAAGATCATCCAGACGAAGGCTTTGATAAATCAGGTTTGTATCAGAAACATTGGTTGTGTGACTATTGTTCTGATCATGTACAACAGTATCAGAATGTGCATGAGGCAGTGCCTTTTGGCACATATAGCAATCTGCTGTTGTAGGGACTACCTGTTGATGCGTCACCCATCCCTTTGAGAAGGCTGCATGGTCTTGTGGAGGGACTTGGGGCCACCCGTAACCTCCACCAACCGGGGCTTGATATGCATTATTATAGTTAGGTTCGGCAACAACTCTCTGTGAAGGCTGTACAATTGGCTGACGAATATTGGGATTCATGCTCATATGGGAATTAGTGGGAGCCATTGTCATCTGTACTGCACCAGGTACAAACTGTTGGTTCATTAAATGTGGGGAATCACGATATTGTGGATGAATGAGTATGGGTCTCGGAGTACCCATAACTTGGGGATTTGCATAAACCACATGTGAAGCACCACGACTCAATGCATCTTGGCGAGGATCTATATACCCACCTAAATAGGGGGGAGTGTGAGGTTGGAAATTCATGCCTGGTTGCTGAAAATCATATCCCAGGGGCTGTTGTTGCCCATGTGCAGGTACAGGAACTACTCTCTCCACCTCAATCTCTGGCTGTGAAGTTGCTGAGTGAGGAACTATCAAGGAAGGGGCAGAAACATCCAATCTAGGGGTGTTATCATAAGAACCAGCAGAATCACTTCGCGGAGAGAACATGCTGGCAGATGGCGGTCCACTGACATCGTGACCAATTGCTGTCTCAAAGACCTCTGACCCACTAACATCAGAATTCTGAGTTGAAGCTACACTTGCAATGCTTTCCTTCCTTGTGATACCACCAACAATACCTTCTGCGACTCCATTGACGGCATCCACATATCTCTGCCCAGTATCTTGCAACCCCTGCAGGTGCACCACACCAGAAGGATCAAGCTCTGAAGCAGAGAACAAAAACACCCTTAGCTTGGCAGACCCATCAGGAGACCTCTCTTGCAACTTCTCAAACTCCTCCATCATATTATCAAGATCATCAGAGCAAGAAACAGAAACTAAGGCATCAAGATCTTCATCAGGGAGCTGATACTTGATCACCACAGGTTGCTCACATGTATCCGCCATCTTCTGAACCAACTCCCCAAAAGTTACATCCCTCCTAACACTAATAATCCGAGTTTGGCCACCAACATATCTAAGCATTCCATCACTAGGACGAGGGAGTATCTTCCCCCCAAAACTACACAAGAATTTAACTTTCTTCCCTGATACAGAATCATCCGCTCCATCCACATTCACTTGATCAGGACCCTTATGGGTTACATTTCCACTACCACTCCCACTCCCACTCCTACCCCCACCAACTCGGGCCCCCAAATTTGGGTTGTAGGCATACCCTGATGAGCTAATGCTAGCACTACTACTAGGAGGTGGTGGGCCCATGGGAGACTGCATTCGCGGCGCCCACCAGGTAGCGGGGCCCAGATTCGGCCCACCTGAATTTACAAACCCCATGCCTGGGATCCCAGCACCAGAACCATCAGTGAAGAATACCGGCATTGAAGGAGGACTAGCGACGTCGACTCGGGGCATGTTTGGGTAAAATCCGTCAGAGGGCCTACCTGAGGTGGTGACAGGTGATGGGGCAATGCGGGTTTCATCGGCAACACCACGAACTACATTTAAGGGTCTTAGATCTGCTGACATCGAGTTCTGATCAAATGTCATCTTTATTACACTAGATTTACACAAATCACCGGAATTTTCCCCAAATTAACCTACATGAGAAAATTTATGGCGAATTTTATTAATTAAATTAAATGCTAAAATTTTAAACTTTATCAAATTAATTAAAATAATAGCTCAGGGTATGTAAATCAACAATTGCCAGCTGAATTGAACCAAAAACTAACAGCCAAAAGGGTATATCTAATATTAATAATACTAGTAAGCAAGAAAATCCAAAAAGAAAAAAAAAAAAAAAAAAAACACAGAAATTGATAAAGAAAGACTTAGGAGAATACCCAATTTGATGAGACAAAGGATGAGATATCAAATTAGCATCAACCGGCACCGCTTTGATTCTTGACTCCTTTCTGTCTCTTCTTGTTGTTCTTCCCCTTCCTCTTCCACTTCTATTTTCTGGGTTCTAAGATTTCAGTTCTTTGGGTAATTCTTAATTCTGAATTAATGTAAAAAAATACCCTTTATTTAAAAATTAATAATATGTCGAGAAAGAGGAAAGAAATTGGAAAAAGAAAATGATTTCGAATTTGTAGGAAAGTTGAGTATGAGAAGAGGGTGTCGAAGGAAGTTAGGTTTTAAGGTTGGCAGAAAAAATAGAGAGAAGAATGAGGAGTGTTATTGGAAAACGAAGGCACGTGGATGGATGGCTTAATGTACTTTGTCTAATTACTCTTTTTATCCTCTCTTTTAACTTCTTTTGGACTCTCCTTGTGGACCCAACTTTCCTAGTATTTAGCCCTGTGACTTTTACTACTTTTGTCAATTCTAATTTCATTTCGTTTTGCTATGTTTATCATCTACTATTGCTTTCATGCTCATTGGTCAAAACACCCACCATCATTTATGCTCTTCAACAAAATCCCATTATTTTTTATCTCTTTGATCATTATAATTATGTGTTGTATACTTCGTATTGTATTATACATATTATGTATGTTGATCGTTCACTAAATATTTCTCCCTCCGTTTCTAAATACTTGCTCCATTTTCCCATGCGTAGAGTTATAGGAGAAATTGGAAAAAGTACTTCCTCCGTTTCATAATATGGCTCTTGTTTACGAAATAGGAGGAAAAAGTGAATGGAGTACATTAATAAAATTGAAAAATACAATTATAGACAAAAGTTAAAAAGAGAAAGCAGAAAAAAAGTACAAGAAATGTGTAAAATTCAAGGGTAATTTAGGATGTACCATGAATAAAGTTAAAAAAATTGAGAGTATAATAGTCTTTACATACTATCCAAAAATAGAAACAGGAACAACAATTTTGATCTCCAAAATAGAAAAACCGGAACTATATTATGGGACGAAGGGAGTAATAAAATATGGACGTAGTGGGGTAGGTGGAAGTATAAAAAATTGTAAAAAAGCAAAAGTAATGGAGAAAATTGGAGGAAAAGGGAGTATGAAATTAATAAAACATGATTTATGA
Organism: Chenopodium album; assembly: GCF_948465745.1. Classification (NCBI taxonomy): domain Eukaryota; kingdom Viridiplantae; phylum Streptophyta; class Magnoliopsida; order Caryophyllales; family Amaranthaceae; genus Chenopodium; species Chenopodium album. The sequence continues at coordinate 281,411 of NC_137847.1, read as the reverse complement.
TAGGTCCACTAGGTAAGAGAAATTAATTAAATACAAGTATTGTTAAAATTTTCCAAATAAGAAAATTGAGCAAGTATTTAAAAACGGCCGAAAATAAAAAGTGGAACAAGTATTTAAAAATAGAGGGAGTATTACAGAGTATTTTGTATATATTATGTTGGTCTTTTACTCCTTATAGATATTTCACAAAGATGGAATAATTATAGGCTTATGGGAATAGAGGTAATTTATAGTATTGTATATTAAATATATCGGATAGATTCATTTTCTGTTAAAGCTGTGCTCCATTGATCTAAACGGCTAAACCTTTTTCACTAAAATGGATTAGACTTAATTTTTCAGGTCATGTTTACACCTTATTGGGCCATATATATAAACCCTATTTAGAATTAACTATTTTTAAAGTTAATTAAGCATACAATGCAGGTTAATTCATACAAATCTACAATATATATTTGTTTTCTTAATTATAAATGTCTACAATATAAACCCTCGAAAGACAGGGTTTTTCTTCTTCTTTAGGAGGATTTAGTTCCTTTAAAAGGCCGGATTTTTCTTCTCTCTTTTGAGGAAGGATTTGCTTTTTTATTTCATAGATTGCTATAGAGTTGTTTCATGGGTAAAATTTTGTGCGGGATCAAAAAAGAGGTTAATATTCCAATTACAATCTAGCGAATCAGACGGAGATTTTCTGAATGGCTACAACAGATCGATAGACCCCCTTGCCGATGAAAGCTGTAAATCACAGCAATATGAAAGAGGGTATGAAGAATGTACGATACAACAACGATCGTAGCTTTGCTTACAAAATGTTTTTATTTGATTCAATTATTATGTATTTATTAGATCTAAATCTCTTTGTAGAAGTCGTATAACTTTATTTATGAATCAATTTTATTTCAAAAAAAAAAAATGTCTATAAGAGGTAGGAATTTTCTAACCTACATCAATTTAAATTGAATTCTTATTGCAAATAAAAAATAAAATAAAAATCATTTGATGAGTTTAATATTTTTTTTTTCTATTTCCCTACACTTTGTGCATGTTTTATTTTGATTCATTATAACTCTTACTCCATTTTAATCTACAATTACTTACCAAACAATAATAGTCGTAGTTGATCTAATATCTATTTTTTTAAAAAAAAAAAGTTGATCTAATATGGTGCGATGGGCCAAATCTTTTTCTTGGGTCAAGTCAACTTTAATATATCTAGCATACCTTTTTACTAAATAATAAGTTATATGATAGTAACTAGTAAGCACATGTGAAAGGTCCAACATTCACTATGACCAATTGACCATACATTTGGACTCACCTTGGTCTTAATAGTTAATACCAGGGTAACAATTTACTAGCTTAATATTTTGAAATAATCAATTCATTTTTTTTTTTTTGAAAGATGAAATAATCAATTCATATCAAAGAGGTGAAATTGAATTTTTACTACCTAATTTGATTGAACAAACTCTTGCCACACCAAGAGGTAGAAAATAAAATAAACTGTAGCTAATTGATAGACAATAATAAAAAAGAAATAACCCACACGCATAATAATTATGCATTTATGCATATATGGTACGTACATGTATTGATTAAGATGTGTGGATAAATGTATGAAGTTTCTTTTTGAACTTTCCAACTGAAAGCTCATAATGTTGACTGATGGATAGCAACATGTTATTTTTCACCAAACCAAATAAAAACAAAACCCAAAAAAATCTTCGGCCTACTTGAAGCTGCAAATCTAGAATAGTAAGTTTATACTCCCTCCGTTCCACAATGATGTTCTTGTTTTGACTTTTTGACTTTTTTAAGAAAGAGAGAATCTTCTAAATTTCTCTTAATTTATAAGAATAAATATAGTCATGTGGGATCTAATTTGATTCGTCTTAGTGAGTAGATTATTAATATCTAACTTTTATAATTTTTGCTAGTGTGAGATTAAAGATATTTGCGGTCAAAGTTGGGTCAAAATTTGCATCGATTTACGAAACAGGAACATCATTATGAAACGGAGGGAGTATTTACTTAAATTTAAGCACATAATTAAATGGGACCTTTAATTTACGTGTGACAAACACTTCAGGGGACCAATTCAAAAGTGTTTAATTAATGCTTTTGATTTCTTTAAAAACTAAAATTGAATGCTTTTAATTTGTACTCATAATCTCCAGGCTTCTTTTACCTAAGAGTCCTATGACTATATTATTCTAAAAGATACAACAATGAGGTATTTGGTACGTATATATAGTCCCTACCATTGTCATTATTAATGCATGATTCAAGGAAAATAAAATGTTAGTATGCTTAAGTAAACTTTGAACTTTCATTTGGTACGTAATAGCAGATATTTAGTCTGCTTAAATAAACTTTAAACTTTTATTGTAAACTCCAACTCGTACAAGTTTAGTTAAGCTTGTATTTATTATAATCTAGCAATGGCTCTAATAATTAGTATACGATTCTTATATACACTTGGTTCAATGGTTTATTAGAGTCAGAGTCTCGTACTTTCGTGATAAGCTTAGCTTTATTAGTTTCTTAATGATGATACTAAAAATTTAAGAAACCCACAAATTTTATCTAATCCTTGAAGTTTAGCTGCCTTTAATTTACATCAATTTTTTTTGGTGTTTTTATCTGGTTCATCCTTAGTTTTTGGCTAATTGATTTGAATTTGAGGCTCAATTCTGAATGGTTAGATTTTAGTCCCGTCTTGTGGGAATAGAACATACATGCGTTTCTCTCTACTAAGTGCGGCCCTAATCACCAATACACCAATAACCAATTGGTTTTAATTTACGTCAATACGTCATATCTCAAAAGGTCTTTAATAATACCACCATGCTGTGGAGTATGGAACTTAGAAAATCAATGATATAAGCATTATTGTCAACAAATTCTTAAAATATGCTCGATGACATCCCAAAAATTGTGAACTTAAATTTGAAACCAGCAAAATAGTGTGGGTGATCATGCTGCACTTGAGTGAACAAGTGTTACTTTAACTCGGAAATAATATCAAAACCTTTGTAAACAGATTAATGTTGACTACTTTTGCAAAACGATATAAAAGTAATATGATTATTCTATGCTTAAAAGGCAAACCGCGTACTAATTACTGATTGGGGGGGGGGGGGGATAAATTAGGAGCGAATATAAATGAAGAAACAAACAACGAACTTTATCTGATCACGATATTCAGTTGTTAGTTGGAACAAGATTAGGTTAGTCGTTGCGCTAATTACTTAATTAGTACGTATAACATGCAATTACTTTTCAAGGCCGACTTATATAGCTATATCATTTTTCATTGGCTTGTGGTCATTCAATTACTTTCCATTACCACTCGTTGAATCCAGAAGATTAGATTATTAAGCAACTCAAATCAAATATAAAATTTGGATAAATTTAATATAGAGTGTATATTTTTTGAATAAGAACTATCTCGATCATGGTCCAATTAGTTAGGTTCGGAATCTTGGGATTTATATGATTCCTAAGGCAAGAAATATATACCTACAACTCTGATCTAAAAGCCTTCAAAACATTTAATAATCTTAAATCTTAATGACAGTTTTTTTTTTTTTCTTTTTTTTTTGTGGCTAAATTATTATAATGAGTCATGGGGTGCATTAAAGAGGCTTAGTCAATCTACTGTAATTGTTAAACAACCCACATAAAAGTACTAGGGAAGGCAATCTAGTCCGGATCCGACCCTACTCCGTCCCGATCGATCCGAGGTAAAAAAATATGTTTCGAGTCCGAGAAAAAAGTAATCCGAGTTCGACTCCGAGTCGGAGGAGAGTCGGAGTCAGATCGTAAAAAAATCCAAGAAAAAAATCCGACTCCGACAAATGTCCGATTTTGACGGATTATTCGACTCCGACATATAGTGGATTTTTTGTGTGGATCATGGTGGCATTGGTGTGGGTTGTAAGGCCCAAATAGCCCAATTTCTCAAAGTCGGGTCGAATCAGAATCAAAGTCGGAGGTCGGATATTGAAGTCGGAGTGGAATTTAGCCTCCGACTTCTTGTAGGGTCGGAGTCGGATTTAGCATAATGCGCTCTGAGTCCGACCCGTTGCCATCCCTGCAAAGTACTCCGTATAATAATAGACTTAAACAAAATTGTGTAGCTAAGATAGTATGAGTACTTTTTTTTTTTTTTTTTTTTTTTGGGAAAGGGAGCAAAAGATTAATCATTAATAGCAAGATAATCCATCAGTACATAGTAAACAATGTCACGAGGGATATAACTTTCCCAGATTTGTTCAACTCCAAAAGGAAGGTATTTAGCTAAATTGTGAGCCACTACGTTTCCTTCTCGCTTCACGTGCATCCATAGGAGACTTGTGTAGGAAGAGCCCAGCTCAATAGCATCTGTGAGGATGGTATCAAGATCTGTTAGACGAGTAGCACCTTTTGTCAATCGGTTAATTGCAACTTGACAATCTGATCGGTTAATTGTGTAGCTAAGATATTACGGAGTACTTAAAACATCCAATTTGATCGAATCTTATGGAGCCGCATATCAGTTGTACACCAATGCACCTAGTGGCTAGTGTACTGTACTCCATAACAAAACTTGGAGATGTAACCAATTACAAAATGTCCATGAAAACAAACAAATATTGGTCCAGAACTTGAGTAGTCCAACCCCTTTGGGATTCATAGCCCAAAATGTAGACCCTTTTACGGATTTCCCATTTAAATAAAGGCTTCAATTGTATCGACGGCCCAGCGCTCCAACATACATTAACGATGTCTTTCCTTTTATTTATTTTTTAATTTTTTTAAAAAAAAACAAGGAAAATTAGTAAACCTTAACATGGATTATGAATTGATGATTGACAATAACGACAAGTTGATATCAATAATACTTCTTGGTATCGTTATTCCGCTAAGGCTGTAACTTTGGAACACCATTATTCATTAATGCATGCCCCAAGCCTTGGGAGCTGTTGGGTTCAAGCTTAAGGACTAAGGAGTATTATTTCACTGTAGCAAAACTTAATTTGTTTCTACTTATATATACAAGTATGTACTTTGTCTAATTGTAATAATAATTAATTAAGTCAAGATAAGTTAAACCATACAATTTAAAGTACTATGTGTATATATGTGTGTGTGTGCGGGGGTTAGGGTCAACCATACATGGAGCAAATTCTATGATACAATCTTAAGGTAGCTTAATAACTCATCCACAAGCCACATCAAGAATTGTTCACAAAAGTTTAATATGTAGGAGGATAAAAGTAATCGTCAACGTGCGTATATTAACTAGCTTACCAAGTTAAAATTTGAGGGAGATATTGATGCTTGATCAAGAGCATATACCGTCTACAATCATTATTGTCTTTTGTAATTCTCTATATGCAAGAAAAGAATTAAGATGGAAACAATATTGACACCTTGAACGAACTTAGTTTCATGAGTAGCTCTTTATTGGTTATCCTCCATGGGTGAGATGTAAACAACATATGCCTATTTCGAGATAAGATCAATCTAATCTTCATCAGGAATGTGTTTCTTTGAACAACACATTTATATACCAAAAGGTGAATAATTTAAATTGAAGGACAAAAAATAACTCAATACCTTTTTCACAACATATTGATGACATACCATCTATTCAGATCAAACCCATTACTAAATCATAATTCTATCCACGCAAATTGAATAAAATCCCATGTAAATGATGTAATTAAAAAATAAAATAAAAAAGTCAACACAAACATTTCATTTCCTTTTTCCTCTAGAACCAAAACAAATTAATCCTATAGATCAACAACGTAACTTTATATTGCAATATAAACCAAAACTTGTTAAAAAAAAAATTAAAAATTAAAATTAAAATTTAGCTGTACGCAGTGATGACCCTGGGCGGTGGAGGAGTGCTGAGGGTCGTAGACGTTGAAGATGTTTCATCCTGATGAGAAGTTGCGGCCTTATCGAGCGCCCCATCAGAAATGGACCTTGTTGGAGGATCCGGAGGCGGCGACGGCGGCAACCTAGCGGAGAAGTTTCGATAGGGATAATCATCAACAAGAGTATCATCCTCATCGAAGTTGAGAGAATAGCTAAGAGGGTCGTAACGAAAATCTGTAGATTGAGATTTCCTATGATGTTGACCACGTGGGGTGCTCGTCCCCATCCTGGTCATGAGACTGCGACACTTATGTTTTAGATTAAGAAACTCTTCAGACCTTGATGATCTCATCCCGCCACTACCCCCACCCCCACCCGCAGAGGAGGTTCGGGTGAGGCGGTGATTATTGTGTTGGTGGTGGGAGGTGGGCGAGCCGTCATCGGGCAAGTGGTCATAGTCGGCAGAGTGATGCTTGAAACACCCACATAATAATGTGTGTTTAAGCTTGTGTTTAAGCGATGGAGAGCACTCCAATCGCTCATTCATTTTGGAAAACCCAATCACAATCAACAAGTTTGGGTTATCTTGGTTTATAAAGGTGTGTTGGACTTTTTCTAATGATAGCGATTGAGCTTAGGGTGCCTACCACCCCGAAAGCTCTTGTTCTAAGAACCAAACAATTTCATTAAAAAATAATAATAATAATAATAATATACTAATTTAGTAAGTATTTTTATAAATAAAAAAGTTAAATTTTTATCATACAATAATTTCATGCGTTTGTTATGAGAGGAGGAGCGGTGAATGTGTTGATCCTCTACTTTTAGCTAGGGTTTGTTATCCTTAGCCGATATTTATGCACAACGTTGCTTGATATTTTTTAGTCGATATCTTGCTTTGTAGAAAAACGAAAATGTTATTTGTATCATGTATACAACCGTGTAAATGTCAAGTGTACAACGTAAAGATTTTTAACCAGTCAAAAAACATTTTATTTTTCTTCTTTTACTGAGATTAAGAAGAAAAATAAGAAAGAATATATTTATAGGTCATGCATAAAATGCGAGTGGTTTGTTTAAATGATTTGATTTTATTGAATGGTGAATACAATACGCAGAAATGGATCTATGGTAATTCCAGTTGGCAATAATGTAGTCAGATGATGGTTTCCAAGTAGATGGGATGTTCGAGGCACAACTACTTCGTCATTACATCAATGCATCTACTGTAAGTATGATACATTTTAATAATGCATATGGTTTATTATGTCTTTTTTTGTACCCAATTACGAACCCATATGAAGCCATTTGGTTGTTTCTTTAATCATCCATCAAATTTCAAAAACAAATACTAGCACCATATGTGTTCTTAGACAATTGTGATTTCGATTTGGATGCTAAGGCGATCTCAATGTATTGAAATTGTTGATACATGGTGTATACAACTGAAATCAACCAATAAAAGATTAAGAGAACGTATGATAGAGCTGTTGGGGTAGGTAATTTAAGTCTTACTTGGAAAGAATAAGGAAGAGAAGACTTCCTTATAGGTGAAAACACATTCTATGAGGTAGGGTTGTTCAATTGTGCATATCGGAGATTAAAGAAATTGCGATCCGAATCCGACTTGAAATTGATCACCGATTTTTTGGAAATTCTAATCCATAACTCATCTGAAAACCCGAAATTTTTTCGGATGTCCGATTCGAAATATCCGAAATCTTAAATCAGATTGAATACCCAGATTTTTGTGTCGTATCATCTTCTTTTTGGATCGGATATTTTTTAGTCCTCTAATGAGGTTTTTGGGAAGGTGCCCAAAAAAAATTTGTTCAGGCCTAGGAGACAATATCATTGCAATATTTAGGGGCGCTAATATGGAAAATGGGAAAAGCATTTGGGGACGGAGGGAGTTCTAATGTGGTGTGTGTGCGGCCCAACAAGAGTAACTTTGATATGATCTCCTATACATTACATATTTGTTGAATTGCATTGTAAAACCCACAGCCCCCAATCACTTCAATAGTAAATTCTTGTTAGAAATTAGAATTTTGACAGAAGTCAGGCAGGAGTAGTGTAGTTCTTAGCCTGTAGAATTATGACATAAGTCTTTGTATTCTATGGTACGCAACAAAGTAATTTGAAATTCATATCATCACTTAGAATAAGGGCAGGGCCGGGCCGGGGTTACATCTCATATATATAGTTTTGTAGAGATGCAGGCTTAAGAATTCCTATTACCAAAGTATGGATTATTATTATATCTAATGATTAAGAAACCTCAATTTTAAGTCATTAATCATCAATACAAGAGTACATACATTGCTTTTCTTTTTATTCGATACAATAATCAAAGCTAAGGTAATATTTTAATTTTATTCTTGGTAAGACTAAGCTACTAGTCAAGCATTTGGCGTCTGCTTGCTGGACTGCATCATAGCTCCATCAGCATCAGCAAATTAAATAAGCTTATTCGCTCATAATTGGTTTAAACAAAGATTGAGCTCGATCTGTACCTGCATAGAAAAATAATAAAAATAAGGAAAATTTGTTAGAAACAACCTTTTAAAGTGTTCACTTTATTTAAAACAACCTTTTAAATATTTTTTTACAAATTCAGACCACATTATAATTTTTTTTTATCAAAGACAACCTAATGCTAGTTTTCGGCGTTGACTCTATTTTTCCGATGTTGACAACGAGTGTATGAGACATGTGACCTCATATATTGCTAATTACACCCCTTTCCCTCCAATTCACTTGTACTAAATCCCCTCCTCTCTCAAAGTAATTTGTCACTTTGAAGGGTTTTAATAGGAGTTAATTGGAGGGGAAAGGGGTATAATTAGCAATATATGAAGTCACGTGCCTCACACACTCGTGGTCAACATCGGAAAAATAGAGTCAACGCCGAAAACTAGCATTAGGTTGTCTTTGGTAAAAAAATTTTATAATGTGGTCTGAAGTTGCAAAAAAAAATTTAAAAGGTTGTTTTTAATAAAATAGACACTTTAAAAGGTTGTTTTTGACAAATTTTCCTAAAAATAAAAATAAAAAAGAGACACCTACCATTAAAAATAATAAAAATAAAAAGTGGCAAGTAGTTACCAGTAGAAGAAGCCCAAAGGACTTCAGGATCAATAAGAGTGAGACGATCATCATGAAGTCGCTTCCAAGTAAGGATGGACTTAACTGGACCCCAATTACCATCTTCGGCTTTATCCAATTTAACATTGATCACCCTTGCCCTTCTGGCCCAACCAGCTAAGCCATATCCACGGTACCCGAATCCAGCTCCGTAACATAGTTGTATGGCACGAAGCTTACCACAATAGTCGTTGATATGGCCATGTCCTACAAAAGCAGCCTTAATATCCCCTGCTGCAAGCATTGTGTCATAGAACCCCGAATTGACACCGGGGCAATAGACATCCTCCTGTTTTACACCCACCATATTGGACTCGGTGATGTTGCTGTATTCGGGTATAGGAATGTGGAAGAATACCAACCCTGGAGCGGGTCCTTGTTGTGCTTCGGGTGGGCTCGTGTAAGCTTGTTGAAGTTGTTTGGAGGTGCGAAGGAACCAAGATTGCTGAGATGGATGGATCCACTCATAGCCCATGTAAAAATTGGGAGGGAGGCTGTAGGTGAATTCACCGGAGTCAAGGAGATAAAGGTTAAGGACAGACTTGTTTCGGAGAGGGGAATCTTGGACACCGGCGACCTCCAAGTTGTAATTGCCCCATCCCCAAATGGACTCATCTTGTTCGAGATTGGAAGGATTGAGAAGGGATAGAGTGTTTTTCAATCCAACTATGTATTCCATGACTGCTTTTCTTGGAGTTCCAGTTACAAGTGTATTTACGTCGTGGTTACCTAGTACAGCAATCCATGGGATGTTCGACTCAATTGCTGCTGCAAATGCTTCATCCATTGATCTGTTATAGTTATACGCATCTACTGAATGGACGTTGTCACCTGCATATATATTTAAATCATTGGATTATTGCTACAATAAGTTACACTACTGCACACTTGGACATGTACCCGAGTTGGACACGGATTACAATTGTATTAATGTATGCCCAATCGATTGAATATATAGATACGTACCAGTGAAAACGATGAGATCAGGGTTCTCGATATGGATGAAACGACGGAGATAATGAGTGGTGTTGAGATCAGAGCAAGTTTCCATTTGAGATGGCAAGACATCCCTACAAGCAGTGTCCTTGCCATTAGCGTAGTGCATATCTGAGATTTGCAATATTTTGAATTCTCCATTTTTGTTGAACCTTAACTTGTCCTTGTTTTCAACTTTTATATTTGTGTTAAATGGGCTTGCATTTTGGAGCATCAATGCAAAAACTCCCACTATGAGTAAACCCAAAAAACCCATTTCTTTCCGTTTTTCTTTTTTCAGTAATAATCCAATTGTAGTATGTTCGTTATATATATTGTAGTATCGATTGAATGAAGCAATGATAATATTTTAAATATGTATACCTCATAATTGGCACATGATCCACGTTGATTAACTCTAAAGATTGGTTCCGCAGATTGTAAACAGTCTAACTGCTCGATCTGTAACACCGAGCACTGCCTGTGCCCCGTGGTCCTCATGCGCCAAATTCAATGCATTACTTGTCCTATTTAATTATATATTTAATTATTTTAAGATAACCATATATAGCACTCCTATTCTGGCTGATTACCCACAATAATTATAATGTAAAAACGAAAACAAATTCCCTTTATAAATCGTATTGAAAATAAATTCCCCAAATACCGTCCACGTAGGATTGGTGTAGGGTTTTGATTTGGTTACCATAAACCGTTAATAACAACAACGGTTTTTGTTTTAGAACCTTTATTCGTATTAGCGGTTTTAAAAAGAGACCCTCTTTTATTAGTAACAGGTCTCTTTCCCACCTTAAATGCATTGAATACTTTATTTGTGTAAAAAGAGACCACAGTTTGAAATAACAGGTTTATATTCCTTTTTAAGAAAAAAAAACATAAACCCGCTTTACTGTGGTGTAGGTGTCCTTTTCATAAGAACAAAGAGACCTGCTTTCTGTAATAACGGGTCTCTTTGTAATATTTTTTTTTTAAAAGAAAATACCGCTGTGGTTTTCTGTTTTTTGATTTTTTGTTGTATAAAAGTATATGATATATATCACATAATGAATCAAAAATTATTTAAACTTAATAAAATCATAATAATTTTGAAAACTGACAACAAAAAAGTAGAAACACCTTTTTCTTGTTTCTTGTTTCTTGTTTTTGGTTTTTAGTTTTCAAAAAAACAGGAAATTGAAAATCAAAAATGATGCCAAACAAGCCTGACATTAGCGGTTCTAAGCTGAATTAAGCACCGATCCTACTTAGATGGTATCTTGGGAATATATTTAAACCATTGTATAATGGGTATTAATTTTTGATCCAACTATATTGAGGGAAATCACTCCTGCTATTCTTGATAAATTTCCACCATATTGTAATTGAATAGTTCTCTCTTTTCTTACAATAATAATAATCCTCACTTATGACTCTCTCATACATGGTCTCAACATTAAATAAATAAATAAAACCATTCAATATCTCTCATTTACACTCCTTAAAAAACACCCACTTGTTCACTTGCACAATACAATACTACCCCCGCTTCATATTACTCGCAACAATTTCCTAAAACGACCGCTTCACATTACTCGCAATAAAATGATTTCTTTCCTTTTTTAGTAAGTTTTTTTGATTGATTTTACAAAATTACCCTTACTTTAAAAAAAATAAAAAAATAAAAAAATAAAAAAAAAAACTGATTTTATCTTATTAACTTAAACTCTAACATTAATTAACTTAACAATCTCCACCAAAATCAATCCCCTTCCATCTAAATTCATCTATCATTCAACCACCTTCATCATTCAACCACCTTCATCTTCTTCCTCATCCCCATTATTTTTCACTCTCTTCCTTCATCATCAAATTTCTTCATCTTCTTCCTCATTCCCATTATTTTTCTCTCTCCTCCTCCAACCCATTCTCAAGGTTTTTCTAGATATGAGGGTTTTGTGGGTTCGCAGGGTTCGCTGGCTGGTGGTGGTGGTCGTGAGTGGTTTCGTGGGTCGTGAGTGGTTTCGTGAGTGATCGTGAATTGGTGGTTTCGTGAGATCGGTGGGTTCGCTAGCTGGTGGTGGTGGTCGTGAGTGATTTCGTGGGTTGGTGGGTTCAAGGGTTCGTGGTTTTGTGGGTTGGTGGTGGTCGTGAGTGGTTTCCCTGGGTTCGTGGGTTTAAGGGTGAGTGGTTTCGCTGGGATCGGCGGGTTCAAGGGTTTTCGTGGGTTTTAATTTCCAGATCCGTGGGATTGGTGGTGGTGTTGGTGGTCGTGGTTTTCGTGGGTTGGTGTTGGTGGTGGTGGTTTGGTGGTGGTGGTCGTAGGTGGTTTCGGTAGTGGTGGTGGTGGGTGGTGGGTGGTGGCAATGTTGTTGGTGGTGGGTTAATTATTTTAATTATTGTTAATTTTTTTTTAGGTTGGATTAATACGTAAGTATATGCTTTTATTTTTCAATAATTACACTTAAGATCTTTTGCCTAGGAGTCCGCACGCAGCATGTTTGTTGCGAGTAATGTGAAGCGGAGGTAGTAAATTCTTTTATCTATTAAAAAAAAAAAATTCTTTTATAACTCCAAGAAGGCAAGAATATCCATATATTTAGGAAAAAGCTACACATACATTGAATGTATGTCACTCCCACATACATTATGACAAGACAACATTTTATTGGTTGTTTTGATGGGCCCTAAAATCCACTACTTTTAATATTTCATTTAAATTTGAATGAAATTTCAAATTGGGCTAAGGTTTGAATTTCAAATAAGTTATCATTTTCAATGTAATTAATTTAATATTTTTTTAAAAAAATAAAAAAAAATATCATTTTTACAACTCAGTTTACAGTGTTTAACAGAAAAGGCGATTTTGGTGAACATGGAGATGAAAAAACATTGTCACTGACGAGGCTGCTAGATTTTTGGCCTTTGGCTGTATGCTGCTGTCGGTGCCATCAAATGAGAAGGTGAATGCGTCGGACTTTGGCAGTGATGGTGGTGGGGTTTGCGGCAGTGGCGCTGAACAGGCGGCGGTGGGTTGTTAGGGTGTTCAAATAGGATATATTCCAATTAACAATGTAAACGTTTATATATTATTTGCAGAATATATTGTGTTATATAGTTTATTAATCCTCCCCAATTATGAAATACTTTTAATTGAAGTAGTGAAATAAGTCTTCGCTTCCTATCAATTTCAAATGGATTTGACTCCATTTTGCATAACATAGGTGGTAGGAGTGGTGTTAGCTTGAAGGGTGGAACCTCGCTGTAGTTTTGTTGTTAATTGTTTGTGTACTTGTTTGAAATGAATACGAGGTTGATGCTACATTGTTAGAATGATTATAGTTTGAGTGTAGCAACATTTTTAGCTGTTTGATCGCTGGTGCTTTATATCGTAAGATGTAACTTTTGTCACTTTCTTCAAAAAAAAAAAAAAAAACTTTTGTCACTGCTCACGGTACATTTTCAGTCAAGGGATAGTATTCGGGATCTTTTTTTAGTGTCTAGCAACAGAGCAATTTACAGCTGCGTACTCGTGAAAAGAATTGATATCCCAATATTTGCACACCAATACGTGCCTGCTAATGCTCCTTCTGTACACTGCTACCGTACCCTTTATCATGATATTATTATTATTTGGCATACAAGTTTTGATGATCATTAGTGTCATATGGACTAAGATGCAGTCTGACATTATCATCTGGGCCTTCCTGAATAGTGAATATAGTTGTATACTTGTATGACTAAGAGCTGTTGCTTTAAACCTCTAAGTTAGGTACTGCATTGGATATGTTGCCAGGAAGGACTTCTTTCAATTATCCATCTTTAAAACTTTGACTTAGTAGTTCAATAGTCAACACACCTAAGTGGAACAAAAGACAGTCTTGGAACTTTGACGGCATCAAAGGGGATTTTGAAGCAGACATGATTATGGGGTTAGGTTGGATTTTCCTATCTGTTTTGTTTGGAATACAATAATTGTTAAAGGCACACAAGTAACCGAAGCCATATTGATTAATAAATAAATTGGAGATTTGAAGGTGACAACAGTAATGGTTGAAAATAGTCTTAGGTCAACAAGGTCGTCGACAATGGCAGAAAATGCCAAAATATTAGAACAATGTTGTTTATAATATCTTTAGTACACTGGAAACTATATTTGGTAAGCACATATTTGAAAAGGACACAACAATTCATAATGTAATTTTTAGTAACATAGGAAACTACATTTAGTAAGCACATATTGATTCCGAATTACATAATTCATTAAAAGCGCATAATTTTTCCCTTTGGGATTTTTTTTTTTATTGTTACCTTTATAGTGATCTTGTGTAATTAGTTTTTTTTGGTAATTATAACTTCCAAAGGTTACAAAAAAGGAATTTATAATATTAGAGTAGTGTTGACCTTATATAATTGAATCTGTTTAAAATAAATTCATGTTTTGAGGAAAAAAGATCCACCTATCAAGTCTTTTGAGAATTAGATAATGTGACACCATCAATGAAAAATAATAAGAAATCATGGTGAAAAAGTAAAGGTAATCAAATAAATAATTATTTTTCTTAATTTGTTCAATAGGTTAGTACATTAATTAGTTACCGTATATATGTTACAGGAAAATTGTAGAATATATAACTTGTTTTTCTAATAATAAGGGATGCTAATTCATGAAATTAGTTGTAAACAATATGGATTATTTAGCAATGATAAGTTTTTGTCAATTGAAATTATTATTTAATGTAAGATGTCATACATGAGCAAAATAATGAAATAAACACTATAAATTTTGTTGGACGATCACCTTCAACACTTAAAAAGTGTTTACTTGTCAAAGGAACTTTCTATATTACGGAGTAAAAAATTGTAATAAATGTATTATTTCTTTTCAAATCCTTACAAGCATCACAATATGATAAGTTCATTTGAAAAGATAATCGGTGGCTTGTCTTTCATTCTATATAAAAGATTTAACTGAAAAGTCTTCATTTATATATAGTCCTTATTAATATACGGCATATCTTATACTTCCTATATTTCTATTTACTTGACTAACATTCCTAAAATGGAATTGTCACATTACTTGACCCATACTATATTTGGTATGCTTTTGGTAGATAAATTATCTAAATTACCCTTATAAAGCGCAATTAAGGGTAAATACGTAAATAAACATGTTAGAGGATATACTCTCATCTATTAATAACTATTAATAAGAGTTTAATCATTAAATCACACAAGGGAAAAATTTAGATGCAATTAACATCATATCAAGAGGAGCTTAATTATTGGTAAACTAACATTTTTAGAATATAAATGTTCTCACACTATTCATAAGTGTTTTATCATACTTAAAAGGAAGGGATAAGATATGAAGTTGAATAATAAGTGAATTAAATCAAGTAAGGGGCATATATTCCCACATTATTAAATAAATTTTTTCCCTTTTAGGGCCTGTTCACATTTACTGAACTGATGAGCTGAACTGAACTGAACTGATTGGAGCTTAACTAAACTGAACTGAATTAATTGAACTAATTGAAGCTGAACTGAACTGAACTGAAATGAATATTTTATGAGAGAGGGAAATTAGAAGCTGAACTGAACTGATTGGAGCTGAACTAAACTGAACTGAACTGATTGGAGCTGAACTGAACTGAAATTAAGTAAATGTGAACAGACCCTTATTTAGTATCTTAATTTGTAGTCGTGTATGTGTTATAGGTTTTAAAAAAGATATAAACCATTTTTTTTAGTAACAACACTATGAAAAATCAAATAAGTTTAAAAATAAAATAATCCTAAAATTTTCTCTGTTCTCTCTCTTCAAACCTAGTCACCATATTAAAATTTAGGGGCTGCCTTTGATTTTTATCGATGGTAAGCCCCAAATTCTTCTTTATTTTAATGTCTTTAGTCAATAAAGATCACCATCAGTATGATGATTATAGTCAGCCTCTCAAACTAGGGTTTAGTCAATTTCTTCATATAGGGTTTAGTATTGTTTGTTTGTTTGTTTTTAGTGTGTGCAGGGATACAAATTTGGAAGATTCGATTCATCTTGCAAATTTGTGGAATTGCGGGTCTGTTGGTATAAGGGTGCAGATTTAGAAGATTCGTCTTGCAAATTTGCAGATCATGATGACCAATCAAGTTTTATCACTTTTGCGACTATACATCAATGGAGCTCCGTTAAGAACGATGCAAAAACATCTAAATTTATCCAGGAGCAGTTCAGAAGCGATGTCATTAGTTTAGGGGTGCTTAGTTCTTGTATTGAGAATTTAGATCTATTAAGGGATGATTGAAAATTTGTTAGTGCCGAATGACTATTATTATTTAATTAAATCACCCCCTCCCTATTCCATTCATAAAAAAAAAAGGTTTAAACATAAGGTATGTTATAAAAGTAGGAACTTAGGTAAGAAATACAGCTACTTTCTATTTATTAGAATTATTAATTGAACAACTTCACATTTTCCTATTCCATATTGGTTCATATATAGTACATTAATTAACGTAATCATGTATGTGTTATAATTTTGAGTAAATATATAAACCATATTTCTAGTAACATGATTATGAATAATCAAATAAGTTGTAAACATAAGTTGCAACTTTGGTAAGAAATACAATTTCTAGTTATATTTTATTTTTTACAATAATAAGTTTAAATACTATAATTTGTACAATATGATACGTTTGTATATTTTTTAAATATAAATAGCATGAATAATGGGTTCTTCCCTTCTTGATTATACTAACCAATAGGTACTAAAACATGTGGTTGTTACTAAAAAAAATATCGTTGATTATACTAACTTCCGTTTCTTATTATGTGCAATAAAAGGATATTATTTGTGAGGCATAAAATATTTCTTTGTTGCACATAATAAGAAGAAACGGAGGTAGTATAAAACATTGCAAATAAAAAAGATAAGTTATAAACACACGGGAGTATTTAGCAACAAGTGATAAAAATTTGTGTGTAATCTTAGCTTTTGTGATTTCATGTTAACTCTCAATTATTTGATTAAAAATCTTCAAGAAATGAATAAAATCCTCCAATGTATGAATTAATCCGTACAACACTTGATAATTGTATAATTGTAGCTAACAGCTATTTAATTTTATATAGTTCCTTATATGTAATAAAAATATAATCTGTACTTTTTTGGTTTGTTTGAAATTTTTGTAATAACAATAATGACAAATTACTAACACTTCTTTAAAAAAGTTAACAAACATAGTAAGGTTAAAATTGTCCAATTTCATAAATTTTTTGAAAATATATCGATATGGATGTCTATAAAAAGATCTTTAAAATATAATTCCATTAATTTTTTTATAATAATTTTTGGATTTGTAGTTTGTAAAATATCGTTAAATGAAGTATTATCCGATTCTTATAATAAACATCTCTCTTCATTAATGACGTTGACTAGGATGGTATTTTCTCAGTAACAAAATTGTATATTTTAGTAACCTAAAATATTTTTTTAATAATAAGAAAGATTATTTAGAGCCAATGAAATTTATCCCACCTTCGTATGGTTAATGGCGTCAAAAACCAAAAACATTTCCCTCTCAATTTTCCCTCTCATTTTTTTAGCTAATGATAAGTTGTCAATTTTTAATTGGTAATGTATATTGAGACCACATACATTCAATGCATGTGTATCATTGTCCCATATATTTAAGAACACCGGATAAGAGAAGGTGTTGAAATATTAATTACTCCGTACTCCGTATGAGAAAGGGTGTCGTTCATTGGAGAGAGAAACCCCATGCCCTGGTTTGGCTCATCACCATGAATATTGAAATGGACAGGCGAAGGAATTTTGCCTCTTGGCCTGGCAGCAAAATGTAGAGGGGTTTGCTTTATTTATTTTTATTTTTTTTCGTTTTATTTAGAAAATTTTATATTTTACCACCCACTAAGGTCTGGTTCTGTTCACCTTATTTTCACTTGTTTCAGGGTTAATAAGTTCAGATAAGATAAGTTTAGGAAAAATAAATTCAGATAAGTTATGATAAAGGTTAATCGGGGCTACCCAATTTAATTTATTACTAAAATAAGTTCTAATAAGATCAGATAAGTTCAGATAAATAAAAAGCAGGTGAATAGAACACACCCACATATTTTAAAAAACATTAAGAAAGGTACATGGCGTTAAATTGTTAATGGTGTCCCGTCACAAACTTTAACGGTGTGTTTGGATTGAAGGAAATGAAGGGAAAGGAAATGGAGAGATGGGGGTATCTTTCATTTGGATAATAAATGAGGAAGGAAAGGAATTGGAGGAAAGAGAAATGGAGGGATTAAATTGTAGGAAATTAATCCCTTCAACAATTGAGAGATTTGGAAGAAAAACTCACCATTCTTCCCTACCCTTCTTTTCTCTCCCCTCTTCTTCTCCTCCCTCCCCTTCTTTTCCCTCCCGATTCTTTATCCAAACATACTATAAGAAACTTCAACGATATTCACATATACTACGGAGTAGTTCGTAATATACATGGTCAGAATATCCGTCCTAATAAGAAACTTCAATCCCATGCCCTGGTTAGGTTCATGACCTAGATATTAAAGTACACATCTTATAAGAAACTGCAAATGGAGGCCCAAAATTGCCGGTCCAAGATTACATAAAACATCAATCCAACAATATGAAACAGTACAGTACAGTACAAGACAAATATGAGTTTGAAGTTGGCCTTTTGTCTTTGATACAAGCTAATCACATAGGCCAGATTTTTGGAGGGAATTGGAACTTAACCACCCAAAACTGATCCTCAAATTCGGATTAGTCCAAAGGGTGAACCGGGTAGAACACAAAAAAAAAAAAAAAAAAAAAAACATAGGCCAGATTTTATTCTTGGTTCATACAGCTAGCTACATATACTAATCTCTAAATTACTCCTATCTAGTTTGTATCTGCATCTCCATCAACATCAACAAATAATCTTATTCGCTCATAATTGGTTTGAACAAAGATTGAGCTCGATCTCCACCTGCATATATAGAAAATCAAATGCAAGCCCTCAAACAAGATACCCATTGATAATTTGTTACAAACATAAATTAAAAAGTGGAAAGTAATTAATTACCAGCATTAGAGGTCCAAAGGACTTCAGGATCGATGAGAGTGAGACGATCATCATGAAGTCGCTTCCATGTACGGATGGACTTAACTGGACCCCAATTACCATCTTTAGTTTTATCCAACTTAACATTGATCACCCTTGCCCTTCTAGCCCAACCGGCTAATCCATATCCATGGTACCCAAATCCGGCATCATAGCAAAGTTGAATGTCACAGAGCTTACCACAATAGTCATTCACATGACCATGTCCTACAAATGCAGCCTTAATATCTCCGGCTGCAAGCATTGTATCAAAGAAGCCTGAATTAACGCCGGGGCAAATGACATGCTCCTGTTTTACACCCACCATATTGGACTCAGTGATGTTGTTGAATTCGGGTATGGGAATGTGGAAGAATACCAACCCTGGAGCGGGTCCTTGTTGTGGTTGAGGGGGGCTGGTGTAGGCTTGTTGGAGTTGTTTGGAGGTGCGAAGGAACCAAGATTGCTGAGACGGTTGGATCCAGTCATAGCCCATGTAAAACGTAGGAGCGAGGCTGTAGGTGTAATCACCGGTATCAAGGAGATAAAGATTAAGGACAGACTTGTTTTGAAGAGGGGAGTTTTGGACACCGGCGACTTCCAAGTTGTAATTGCCCCACCCCCAAATGGACTCACCCTCTTTGAGATTGGAAGGATTTATGAGAGACAGAGTGTTTTTCATACCCACAATGTATTCCATGACTGCTTGTCTTGATATTCCTGTTTGCAGTGCATTCACGTCGTGGTTTCCAAGGATAGCAGCCCATGGTATGTTTGACTCAATTGCTGCTGCAAACACTTCATCCATCGATCTATTATAGTTATATGCTTCTATTGAATGCACGTTGTCGCCTGCATGCATAATACCAAGTATTTAATATCATTCATCGCTACTACTAGTTTATTTAATTATGACCAGATCGAGTTTCACACTTTTCAACTTGAATATCTTTGACTTCATTCCCCAATAAAAACTAAAAATTAATCCATACTGTACTATATATCAATTTCTACATAAACTAAATATCAATGATTTGAAATTAAAATTATCCCACACATTGATGACATGAGTTATACCTTACGGAGTATGTAATTACTACGGAGTAGTAAATATACTTAATAATTAAATAAGAATGCGTTTATATGTAATATATATATGAGCATTGAAACAATAAATTATAATGACATGATGACATAACTACAACTAGGGGTGCTAATCGAGCGAGTCGATCATGAGCAGAGGGTTGCTCGACTCGTGCTCGTTAATTGTCGAGTCGAGCCAAGTCGATCACGAGTTGCTCGTTTAAAGGTTTACGTCTCTTGAAATTCAAATATTTGTTGATGATATTTTCTTCTCTTTATATAAATTTTTTCTACTTAAGCTTATTATTTTAAATTTATTAAGTGTCAAGGTTAATTTTTGTTTTTAAAGATGAAATAATAGAAAAATATTGAATTTCTTGTACACTTATCGAGTTTGAGCTGATTCGAGCAAGCACGAGCAAACTCGAGTCGAGTTTTGATCGAGCATTGATCGAGTCGAGTTCGAGCCGCTCGCGAGTTGCCCTGCTCAATTAGCATCCCTAACTACAACCTATATCACTTGGATTCCGTAAAAAAAAAAAAGAAAAACTGTATCACTTGGAGTATTTTTGACGCTTCGATATTTATAATACTTAGAGGCTTCATTTTGGAGCCAAATATTTTTTTTTTTTTTCACACAAAAAAGCCAAGTTTGACAATTGATCATATACAATCAAGTTGAACATGATCAGCACTCAAGTATGAGTAACATAGACTACAATTAAGGTACAACCATACTTTTAGGGGCCGTTTGGTTAGGGGTATTCATCAAAGGGAAAGGGAATCAACAATCCGATTCCCTTTGTTATTGTTTGGTAGCCGTTTTTTCCCATTTCTTTTACCCTCTTCATTCCCCCAAATCCTTCCAAGTTCATTCCCCACCCCCCATAGGTATTTCCATTTTTAACCCCTAGCCACCACATCACCACCTTCCAACCTACCCACACCACAGTTTACCCAAACAACCGCACCACCTAACCTTCGCCGCCTCTCCACCAACCCTCGCTGCCTCTCCCCCAACACTCGCCGCCCTCGCAAAAGCATCCCACAGCCTCGTAAAACCCTAGAAACCCCTCCCTATCCCTGTAAAACCATCGTCCGCCCATCCCTTCACCCTCGAAACCCTAGCGGTTTCTAGGGTTTTACGAGGCCGTGGGATGTTTTTCAAGGAAGGGGAGAGTTTTGCGGGAGGAGGGGAGGGGCGGCGAGGGCTTGGGGAGAGGCGGCGAAGCACAGTGGTGGTGGGGGAGGTGCGGCACATGGTGGGGTGGCAAGATGGTGGTTGGAAAAGGTAAGGAGTGAAGGAGATAGGTTGTTGTGTGGTGGTGGTATGGTGGTGGATTGGTGGCTTGATTTCTTTTGTTTTTTATAACAAATAAGATAAGAAATTGGAGGGATTTTTATTCCATTCTTTTTTTTTCCCTTTGTTCATTTCATTCCGTTTACCCCTTAATTTATACAACAAAAAAAAATATATAATTAAAAAAAAAAAATCATGTATATATCATACCAGTGAAAAGAATAAGGTCAGGCTTCTCAATGTCGATGAAACGGCGGAGATAATGAGTAGTGTTGAGATCAGAGCAAGTTTCCATTTGAGATGGCAAGACATCCCTACAAGGAGTGTCCTTGCCATTGGCGTAGTGCATATCTGAGATTTGCAATATCTTGAATTCTCCATTTTTGTTGAATCTTAACAACTTGTCCTTGTTTTCAAGTTTTATATTTGTGTCGAATGAGGTCGCAGTATTTTTGGGCATCAACACGAACACTCCCACTATAATTAAACCCAGAAAACCCAATTCTTTCAGTAAACTTGAAGCCATCTCTAATTTTCTGTATGTAGTTTCTTATTAAACCGAACCTGTCGGTTGCATATATTTGGACTTACTTGGTACTAAAATAATACTACGGAGTTGTACTTTGTAGGGTATTTTTTATACTACGTTTAATGTAATGACTCTTGTTTGCCACATGATGCTCGCTAATGTTGTATCCTTGGCCCTCGTGCACCACAAGCCACACTGTACAGCCACATACGGAATAGTATGCAATGTATACCATACCATATACGTGGCGCCTTTACGTATTCGTGAAACGAAATTTATACTCCAAAATGAAACCAATTAGTCAATTACACTTTCATTCTTAAAGTCACATTACCGACCTTTTTTCAAGATCAATAATACACTAATTAAACCATAAATATATTTTATTATATATTTAATAAAATTTAAAGATTTTACACACATATTGAGATATATTATGTTTTTTTTTTAATAAGATCTCACTAAAAAAAAATGTTTTCTCTTACTAATCTGATCAAAATATTTATAGACACGTTGAAATGAATATTATAGTTTAATAAGAGTGGGTTGTTTTACCTTATTTTTTTTTTGTTGTTTTGCGTTAATGGGGCTTTCATTAATTAAATAATCTGTTAACATTAATTTAATACAAAGCAACAGCTCAAAAATAATCTGATTGATATATTAGTTGATGACTGATATGATAGAATTATTTTATTTGATCCCGGAGATTCTATAAAATCTTACCTGCTCGATCTACTAGTGCGTTGTGCCTCGTGGCTCTCGTGATACCCAAGATGAAAAAACAATTTTTTTTTTTTTTTTTTTTTTTTTTTTTTTTTTTTTTTTTCTGTGACAAATCAAAGGGATAAATTTGTTAAATTACTCCGTTCATTACTTTTGGTGTACTTTATTCGTAATTATTAACAGTATATATAAGATATTTATTACAGTAGATGAATTGTTTGAGTTATATTGATATTCTTGACCAATAACTATAGCCTACAAATTAAAGAACATAAAACTCTACCATACTTATGAAAACTTACCTATGCTTAAATATTTACTTCAAATTGTTAATTTAATGAATAGTTAACTCTTAATTAATTAGTTTGTGTTAGTGAACTCATAATAGTAGTGGCTGGGTTTAGTGGGTTAATGTTAGGCATGATGAAGATAGATGATTATGACCTTATGGGATCATGTTTCCCCTCTCCTTTCTCCTATCTCTTTTATTTATAATTCATATACTAGACAATATCAAATTACCATAAATCTATCTCAAAGTATCACTAGAATGTTGTAGTATAGTATTTACACAAATTTTTATATGTGGCTACCCACACCATATGATCGGAATTACTTATTTTGGGGTTATTCGATAGGTCAGTGGTTATTTATTCAAGGGGTTAATTACACGATCGGTCAGGAGTTAACTCTCACACAAAAAAACACGCTAACTGACTAAGTAAATTTAGAATAAGTAACCTCTGATCGACCGTGTAACCCCTTGAATAAGTAACATTAATAGATGTCACAATTCACAACAGAGTTCGTAAGTAATTATACTAGGTATATTGTATACTAGGTAGATTGTATGGAATAACTATGATTTCCTGAATAAATATTGATTCTCAAACACACTGAAAAAGAGGAAAATCAATAGTCATTGGCTTCATCACTGTCAAAATCATTTGAGGAGTAATCATAAATGATACGGAGTAAATACGAGTTGATCTCGTCTCAGATATTATCAACTGTCGCAGTTCCTCGGGGACCACGAGCACCCAGTTTCCCACCCTTATACAAAATAAGTCTTTCCACTACAAATAACGAGTCCAAGTTAGGTTACTAAAATTTGTACGAGTAGAAAAAAAGAAAAACACAAAATGGAAGAAAATGGAAGCAAAAAAAGCAGTCTTACAGCGTACTTTATACCGTACTTAACACCGAGTCACTACTTACCTCTCTTCCAAATTGCAAAGTTGTTTGCATCCCGCGGGGTGCACGTAACATTCCTTACCACCTATCACAACTCCCTCTCTTTTCGCGATTCTATAGATTCCCTCAACAAACTCGGCCTTGACATCGACCTCGACTATGTTCACTTCCCTAGCAAGGAAGTCGGCTTGCCCGAGGGGGTCGAGAACTTCAGTGCTTCTCCTAACTTGGAAATTGCCGGTAAAATCTTCCGAGCTTTTTTCATGCTTCAAGCTCCCATCGAAGCTAAGGTTCGGGCTGCTAAGCCTGACTGTATTGTCGCTGATATGCACTGTTTTTGGACCACTGAACTCGCTGCCAACCTTGGTATCCCTCGTTTGATTTACCATGTTCGAGCTGCTTTTGCCCTCTCAGCTGTTGATGCCATTGATAGGTATGTACAATT
Organism: Chenopodium album; assembly: GCF_948465745.1. Lineage (NCBI taxonomy): Eukaryota > Viridiplantae > Streptophyta > Magnoliopsida > Caryophyllales > Amaranthaceae > Chenopodium > Chenopodium album. Next base: position 257,018 of record NC_137847.1, on the reverse strand, counting down.
TATTGTTGTATCGTCTATTGGTTTGAGGTCAAAGTATGGGAAATATCTTAATTAATTAATTTTTTGTCTAACATTATTGTATAGGTATACTCCTTATGAGGATGTGAAATCTGACGACGAACCCTTCCTATTACCGGGACTCCCACATCCAATATACATGACCCGCTCAGAACTTCCGCAATGGATCCAAACTCCAAGTCCCTACACCACATTCTCCAACAAAGTTAAAGAGGCTGATCGCAACTGTTATGGTGTTCTTGTTGATAGTTTCTATGAGTTGGAGAAAGACTACATAGATTACTTCCGGACCACCTTGGAACGTCGTACTTGGTGTATCGGCCCTCTTTTCCTACACCATGATCTTGTTCTCAGAAAACTCAACTCCGGCTTGGATAATAAAGCAGAGGAGACCAACAAACACCCTTGTTTGGAATGGCTGGATAAAATGCCGCAAGGTAAAGTTGTGTATGTAAGCTTTGGAAGCATATCAAGGTTTAGCTCAGCTCAGCTGTTTGAGATTGCAGAGGGACTTGAATCTTCAGGCCACCCATTTATTTGGGTGGTCCGAAAAACGGAGGGGGAGTCCAAGGAAATAGCGGATAAATGGCTACCCGAGGGATTTGAGGAAAGGATTTCTGAGAAAAGTATTGGGATGCTTATAAAAGGATGGGCACCCCAATTAAAGATATTGGAGCACCCGGCCATCGGTGGGTTCGTGACTCACTGTGGGTGGAACTCATCGGTAGAGTCCCTTTCCGCGGGGCTACCTGTGGTGGCTTGGCCTCTTTCTGCTGAACAGTTCTATCATCGAAAGTTATTTATCGATGTATTAAAGATCGGAGTTGGGGTTGGGAATATGAAGTGGAGCTCCATGATTAACGGAACAGACGAGTTAGTGAAGAGAGATAAGATAGAGAATGCAGTGAGGGAGTTGATGGGTGATCATGAGGAGGCTCAGGAAAGGAGGAAGCGTGCCAAGGAGTTTGGCATTGCCGCTAACAAGGCTGTTCAACAAGGTGGTTCTTCTTATGATGACTTAACTGCTGTCATTGATGAACTACACCGTCTCAAGACATTAAATGATGTTGCATGATTCCATTGTTTCTATATGGAATAAAAACAGTAACATTCATCACATCAAGTGTGAAGCAAGTTGATGAAATTGTGCTCAATTATGCACAAATTAAATTTAAATAATTATGATTATGGAAATTGTGCTTGTTTTAATTTCTGAATTAGTTATTTATAAATCTTGATAATATAATTATTGTAGATGTCAGATGACATATCCTTTCATAAAATAATAATCTTCCTTTGTTCTTTTCTAATGTAATGTACTAATGTTTGAAGATCAATAAAACTAAAATAATATTGAAAATATTTTTTTTTTACAAGGTAATATAGGGGTGTGCCTCGGGTGGGTGAGGATCGAAGATGTGTTGAAATTCATGTTTCACTGAAACTTTAAAACTGCCACCATGACATGCAAGGATTTTAGTGAATTGTGTGGCATAGATGTTTGGTTGGTGCATTAATCAGTGGCATAGATCCACAATCATCTACTGTATATCTTGATGAGGTTACACGACATGTATGGCTAGACTTGGCAATTAGGTCGGATATGGGTCCGGTCATTTTGTGTCCAGTATGGTTCAGGTTTGGGTCGAATGGGTCAAATTCGGATTTTGGGATATTTTGACCAAAAGATAATCAAGTCAGATGGGATTTCAAGTTTAGACTTCGAGTCAAGTTATAGTCATGCCCAAAGCTACTACGTTTGGCCAAAATCAAGTTCGGTTAAAATTTTAACCAAAATTGAATTTTTGGACTCCAAACTCATTTTATTTTTTTGAAAATTTGGGCCGACCTAGGGCATGCCCAAAAAATTGCCTAAAATTGGGTTTTTTTTTTGGGCCGAACTTTGTTTGATTAGGTCTACAAAATTATATACTCGTATCTCCATTTTTTATTTACTTGTAACACAGCGTTTTTACACATATTTTAAATAATACAATTGACTAGGTACATAGACAAATTAATAGATATATAGTAGTAATGAAGAGAAAATGAATGACAATAGCCGCACTATAATTGTAAGAGAGCAGTTGAGGAAGAGAGGTGTTTGGAAGAAGAAAGAAGAATGGAGAAAGAGGAGCAAAAAAGAGGGTGAAGAATAGCTTGAATGAAGTAAAAGAGGGTGATTATTTTCTGAATTTAGCATGCGCTCATACTTTTCATTCCACCTGTTTCATGCCTTGGCTTCACACCATTTTTTAGGATCAGACCTTAATTTCATTGTTTTATGTGTCACCACTACAGTAATAAACTATACTTGTTAATACACTTTTTCAATGAAATGCTCGTCATTTTTTTATTATTATTTTTGTGATTTAGCTATCTTTGTGTCTCACCTACCCTATTCTTTATTCTTTCTTATTACAAACTTTTAATTTCTGGTAAAACACTATTATTAGGAGCATATATAACTATATAAGCTGTACGAGGATCTTATTTATCAATAATGCGATTGCACCAAACAAAATAAGGGTTGCACATGGGAAACAAACCATATTAATGTTAGTCACATAGTCACATGCAAAAAGTGGCCAATTCTCGAATTCTTCAAAGGACTACAAGCTGTTTATCTCTTCTTTTGGATTCATTTGAATGAAATATACTTTATTCAGTATATATCAATTATTTAAATTATACGAGCAAGATGAAATACTTTCTATCATCACTCTATTTATATACTCTGTAGTCTATACTCTCTAATTACATTATTATTTTGGATAATTTCTAGTTTGATAAAAAAAATCATTTTTTTTTTTAATACTGTTACTTATTAATGATAAAAGACATCAATTGATGAAATAGTGCATTATCGAATGTAAATGTTGAATATAGAATTACATGTATAGTATTATCTTAAAAAGAGATGAAGTATAAAGAGATTGTACAACACATTATCAATTAGAACCTCTTTTCTTTTTAGCAAGTTTTTTTATTAGTAGGTGAGATTGTGAGGTTCTTCCTCATGTGACTGATTAGATATACGTCTGCTTGATGAAAATAAGAGAATGACAAGTAGTTGATTTGCACCCATTAAACAAATTCGATAAGATTGTTGTTATGTATCATGTCACATATCCACTTTAGAAAATCCACATGCCTCCAAAGGATGTTCTTTTCTTTTCTTTTCTTTACATCTTAAAAATGAACATGATAAGAACCTTGACATGATGTTTTTTGTTTTCATTTTTCCTAATAAACCCTCCTGCTTATAATTCTTTTGTGTGTAAACAAATTGTAATTAATATCATAGCTTTGAAAATGGACGTTGTTAAATGGAGTAAATTAAGGTGTGCTTTATTGGATTGGTTTATTAAGTGATTAGGTGCTTTATTAGATTGGACTTATTTTGTCCAATTTATGGTACTGAAAACTTTTTTGAACATATTTTGTATGGAATGTATTAAAATAAGTTGAGAAGAGCACACTACCATAATCTAATTTAATAATCTTAATAAAGATTACAACATTTGTGTGAGCACGATTCATTTTTTGGATGAATCCTTTTTGGACTTTGGAGTTAAAAAAATACTGGAAGCAGTGAAAAAACAGTTTGACAATGCAAGTGAGAGGGACAATTGATGACAAGGCTAGGGCAAGGCAGGGCAGGCAGCAGTGAAAATGAAGTAGCTAAGTGGTGGGGTGAGCGGTAGCGATTGGAAAATATGAGTGAATTTAGTTTGAGGTGTGCATATATTATACGTACTTGCAATCATGAAATTGGAATGAAAATTTGAGTGATCAACAATTAGGTCAAACTGTCAAAGTCATAGTGTATTTAAATAAAATTTGAAACTCACAAATAAACCAAATAAATGATATTATTAGAATGAAGGAGCCATGAAGTTTCCCTGAAAATTTCCTTCCTCTTTCCTTAATTATTATAACACTTTAGGGAAGTTTATAAAAGTGTTTCGTTCTGCAATAATTCAGACCAACCATTCAAAGTATTAATTGGTCTCATCATCTATTGATTTCTCTCTTTATTAATCGATATTTTTTTTATTTGAGAGTGGAAATAAAAAAAAATGGCAGGGATGCTACCAGGAGTAGAAGCAGCAAGAAGAAGGAGAGTTCATCAAAGCAGTAGCATTAATAATAGCAGTTGTTCATCTCCTTCCTCGAGACGCCTTTCTTTCTCTCTCTTCTCCACAAATACCTCTACCACCTCTGCCTCTACTTTCTTGGTAAGTAATTGGTTTTTTATAAAGTAAGTATGATCGAATGAATGATCTGATTAAATTAAAGGGTTAGATGTGTCTCTGTACTGTACAGGGGCATACCACAAGGAGCAGAACATCATACGAAGATGATGATTTAGGCGAAGATGATGCAAAGTTAGGAGCTTTGGCTAGAGAAGCCAAGGTTAGACTTGATGCCAAGCTCAGATCAACACCCCTCAAATCTACCAGGTTACTCCATTCTACTTTTATTTTCATTTACTTTTTATTTGTTTGTTAATATAAATAATACTCCTAATTTCAGGAATAATAACAGTGAAGAGAGAATAGGAAGATTCCTGAACAATGAAAATGAAGTGACAAGAAAGAAAAAGAAGAAGAATGGAAAGTTTAGTTGGAACTGGAAATCAGGGGACCAATTACAAGATAAAAACAGAAATGAAGAATGTGCAGTATGCTTGGATGAAATGAAAGAGGGCGATGACCTAATGAATTTAGAATGCAATCATAGTTTTCATTCAAAATGTTTGATGCCTTGGCTTCAAACCAATGCCCACTGCCCCTGTTGCAGGTTCAGGATCCAACACCTTTAAACTTCATTTTTGTCACTCTTTCTATGTGAATTGAGTCATTACAATGTTCATCGGCTTCCTTGTGTGTATGTAATGTAAATACAATATTCGTCTTAATTTTTAGGCCACTTGCCAACCCATATCATGTGATTCAGCTACCTCCTTATTCTCACCTACCCTTGCTATGTTTACCAATTAACTAGTACCTCTTAAACTTGTGCTACAAAGTAAAACTTGTTGCCATTATTTTCTCAACTACGATGCTGAACAAACATACAATTGAAGACGATGGTTGAATATCAAGCGACTAAGTCTAATCAACAATTCTCACAAGTATTCAAATTGTCAAAATTTCCACCTATAACTTTTATTTCTTCCATAGAACAATAATAATACCAACAAAGACATTAACCTAATCCTAATGAATGCAATACTCAAGGTTTTTTTTAGAGAATAATCAATAATTTGTTTTTCTGATTGAATAGTGGAGTAGTGAAAGGACGCATTGAATGATAGAGGAAATTCTTTCAGACTAAGCTTTGATAACCAGGGTCACATATATCTTAAAAAACAACCAGTTATTTAACTCTACGCCTAATCATACTGTTTCTGTACTTTATTTTGCTGGCCAATATTAGTGTTTTTAACAAACCACAAAGCTCAGAAAGAGAGAGTTTGAAATCCAGCAACAATGGAGGAGAATATGGAAAAATCTACCATGATAAAGAAAAAAAAACTAGTGATCTACAAGTTTCAATCAAGAATGGTGGAAAAAATTACAAATCATCATGCAACAAAGCATGCATTCGATTTCTTGAATTATTAAAATTTGATACAAGGGTTTTTACACTGGCAATACATATTCAAGCTCCAATACTGGGAAATCAATATAAAATTGGACTGGAAATCGATTTATACAACATACTTGTAGAGGATTGAAGAAGATTGGAAGATTGATGATGAAGACAGAAATTTGAGTTCACAATTTGGGGGAAATCAAAACCTAGGTGATATACTTTCATTTTTCGTTTATTATAATTAAATTTCTTATGCTAATTTGTTAAATCTAGGTAATAATCGATCTAAGCAATTGATTATGTTAACACAGAAAATTCTGAATGAATACTCCTCTTGTAACTGAAAGAAAATAAGAGAAAACAAGTAAAACAAGTACTTCAACAAGTTACTTCTCTATAATCAATCTTTTGATAAATGAAATTGATAATGTGTGTGATGTAATGTGTTTAAACGTACCTAAAGTAGCCTAATGCTTCGACTAATCCTAGGATTGATGCCAGTAAGTTCCCCTTCATAATTAAGCTTCGGTCGCTTAACTTCACGCACCTGATTCATCATTACCTTCATCACTATCTCCAATTCTCCAATTGCCAGTTTTGCCACCCAAACTCTCTGGCTCATTATCAAGTTGAGCAGCATCATTATCTTTTGACTTGATTTCGGCTCTAGCCAGAACCCGAAGTTCTGTTTTCATCTCCTTTTTCCTAGATCATCTCTTTCTGGTAAGTCATCGTCACCAGATACACCCTTTCAAAAGTTGCGAGAAAATAAAAGATAATACCAGGTTGCCAGAGTGATTTTCATCGACAGTACATAAGCAGTCTGATTAAGTGATAACTAACCATGAAAGCATGTAAAACAAACAAATTCAAATTTCCTCAAGGGGCAGAGGGAGAGAGGAGTGGTGGATCTTCTGACCTTATTAAAAAGCAAAGGAAATACTAGGAAAACTTGCAATTGCTGGACAATAGACCATAATAAATAGGATCACAGATATAAGGTGTGATCAGAGCAAAGGTATGTATCAAGTATGACAGTACATAGTATTGAGCCAATGAGCTAATTAATTAGTACAAGTTGCCCACATACTCCTGTCCAGAAATGAAAGTCACATACTCACATAGTCCCAAGATTCCCAGCACCTCAAATTCAGCATTATTACAGAATTGTAGTTTGACCATTCCCATAATCTCTTGGTCTCTACATCACACAATATAGGCGAGGATATATGGTAAAAACCAATCACACAGCATTGCTTAAAAACAACGTGACTTGAAAATAGGACAAATTATGACAGTCATGTACCCAACGATGATGTTAAAATTTCTGGACAAGGGAGTATGTTTTCGCAGTGAACAGTACAAGCAGTAGCTAGATAGTCGATGTTCTATTTTAAAAAAGTAGAAAAACAAAATTTAAGCCACAATGAAGCTAAAAAAGTCTTATTTCAAAAAAAAAAAAATGTTTACAAAGTCTACTCAGAAAGAGGGGGGGCTTAGCTAAACCAGAAAAGCGTTCACCATCAACAGATTGACAACTATAGCTAGAGGGTGGCAATGGATCAGAAATTCATGAACAACAATCAGTACCTCTTCTCAACTAATCAAAATTTCCATCCATCACTGCTCTGAGCAGATAAGGCATGTTGCTTTAAATAAAATTAGATGAAATTGTGAAATTGATATGATGAATACTAAAAGAAACAACAACTTACATTGAACAAATCGTTAGTAATGGAGAACGTCAAGTGCGATGTTGTTGAGTGCGCGCGCTTCAATGAAGAAGGAGAGGAGAGAGAGGACAGAGGAGGCAGTAACTGAAATCACTGCTCGTATGTAAAAGTTAAAATTAATAACGGCCCATTTCTACCAATACTGTTACTGAGCCAATTTGGGGCCCAAACTTCACTCCTCTACTCTAAAGGACGTGGTGGGTCCCGCCAATTGCATACAACGGCTACTTCCATTTTTCACATAGCCGTTAAGTGGCCAAACTGAAATTCAAAATAGTAACAAACAGGAAACAACTTCACCAAAAACCATTCATTCATAATACATCTCTCCTCCACCTTTTATCACTCACATCTTTGTAATAGAATCAAAGATTGGATCTTGTTAAAAAAAAAGAAATTGAAAAATGGGATACAGTAATACATATGCACCTGCATACTATTCATCTCTTCAGGATTCCATCACTTCAATCTGCAAATCAATCCTTCCTTTCTCTTTAAACAAGCGAAGATTAACAGCAGCTGAACAGAAGCTCTCCAAACAGCAATCTGATAATCTTAAATGGCAGCAAAATTCATTCCATCAGATCCTCAATTTGATTGGTCTTCACAAAGAAGGCCTTTTACCAGATACCGAGGTTTCCGCTTTCAGAACTCATCTCCTTGATACCCTCATTGCTTCTAAAGGAGCCGACAAGGAGCAGCCCCAGATTCTGAGGGATAAGCTCCTCTTTCTCCAGGTTTCTTCCTTTTCATTTCTATTCAATTTTGGTACAATCTGTCTCTACTCAATTGTTTCAGAAATTGAATTTAAGATCTGAAATTGCATTTAGAATTGTGTGCTGCTTTCATATTAATGTTAAATTGAATAAACAGGAGCTGCTGTATGCAAAATGCATATCTGCAGAGGAGTATCATGCATCAAAAAGGCCATTGCTTCAGAGATTAGCAGTACAAGGGGCCGAGCTCGAGGCTAGAGACGTGATCGTTGGAGAACGAAAACAAACAGATTCTCCGGAGGAAGAGGAGTGGTCGGTGATCGATCTGAAAGACGATCAGAGTTTGATAAACAAAGATAATGCAAGCTCCAAAAACAGATCTAAGCATGGGTTGAAACACATCAAAGATGCAGCCTCAGTTTTCGGGTTAGGGTCTTTACAGAAACTGGGAAAAACAAGACAGCAGAAGAGCATATTTGATCAATTGCCAGTTGATAATACAATCATTTCTAACAAAGAGAACGAACCAATTGATGAAAACCCATTTTGGAATAGCAATAATCACAATGAGACTGAAAGTGAAACTAAGTCTATTCTTATGTCAGCGTCAGACTCTGATAAATTTGGTAAAGAGGAATGTCATGGAAGTGGAAAAGGGAAGAAGACTGCATTCCGAAGTCTATTCCAGACATATAAATCGGAGGAAAAAGACTCGAAATTTACTAAGAAGCAATGGGGGTTTGATGGGTTCAAAAGATGGAAGAGGTATAATGTGGAAGATGAAACAACTACTGCACCTCTAACTGAGAGATCAAGTAATGAAGGTCCTGATACTAAGCAGATCAAAAGAAAGCTTCTTTCTGATGGTTCTTCATCTGGTTTTTACATTGATAAGGTAACTAACACAACACTAATGAATAACATGATTTTTCTCGTTACAATAAAAGTTGAATAGTGAAACAATTTTCATACTAGATATGCTATGAATATGCAGGTTGTAGGGGATAACATAAGAAAGGAGTTGTTGCGAATTCAAACTGAACTGTCTACCACAAATCCCAACTTTCATTTTTCGTATGTGTTGTTTCCTTTTACATTCATTTGTTTGTTGTCTTGTTGCTTGGGATTTGTTTTACTCACTCACAGTCATTGCTGTAGGAATGATGAAATGGATGTTATCTCCACAAAGCTGCCAGTTGACAAGTCTGACCTTAAGCAGTACTTTCCCAAGTAAGGCTTAAGAGCAAGCAATACTTCTTTCTGCATTACTGATATGCATGAATATATCCTATCTTAACAATAATGCTCTCTCTTCTGCGATTGTGTGCTAATGCAGGTCCTGGTGTGAACGATATGGTGATGTGGTGCTGGATGTGGTGAAAAAGGAATTCAAAGATCATGTCGGGGAGATGGAAAATATGCGTCATGCTACCTGGGAGAGGAGGTGCACTAGCTCCAAGAGATGGACAGCTTTCGAAGATGATGAAAATTGCCATCCTAATCACGTCTCTCCTGCAAACCATAAACCAAAGTCCATTTTCTAATATATAACAAGATTATTATTTCTGGTCTACACAAGGCCATGTTTGTGGAAGGGTTAATCTGTATAACTCTTTATCCTATTAGTAAAATATGTATATCAACTATTTTATGGAATTCATTTGCCTCAATTTAATCTCTCTGTAATTGAGGAGGATAAGTTCGGTAACAACACCCTAACTATAGAAGGATTTCTGAATTTGTAATTTTCATTTGTCCTCTGAAGTGTTTTTGACCTGGTATTTCTTGGAATTCACATTTGCAGGACAAAATACACAAAATGATGAACAAAAATAGAGAAGGATTGAAGGAAGCACTTATACAATAACGAATCTAAGTGAAATTAAACAGCGGAACCATTATGGCTGTTGATGTACACATTACATGACTGCAAAGGAAGATATTTGTTTACATCGGACTTCACTTTTAAACAACCAACATTATTGATAAAAAACAGAAAATTAAATTGTGTACAGTTCCTTATATTTACATGAAAATGTGAGTGATAAATTCGTCGATGGTATATAGTCAGACTAACATTTGATTTAGGTATAACCAAAATTTGGTATGAAAGGTTTTGTCTATAATAGCTTCAAGTAATTAAGCAGTTCTTTATACAAGAATTTATGAGAGATCTTCATTTGAGCTGGATGCAGCAACCTCTGTAGCCCCTCCTCGAAGATCTCCACGACAGAGTGGACATACCCTACAATGGGGCAAGTTAAACATGAAGTCAAATGGACAAGAAAAAACAGTATGTAGAAACGGCCATTATGAAAATATGGAAGCAAGGAAATACCCATGAATCTCTTTCAGCCATTTATCAACACACGACATGTGATACGCATGGTGACAGGGAAGAACTCGTATTTTATCACCTTTCTCATACTCCACCAAACAGATATAGCACCTAAACATATCAAAAGTTCAAAAAAAGAACGTTCATCATCCCTCTCTAGTCAAACAACAAGAAAGCCGATCAAAAAGAATATATGAAGAGACTGCAACTTACTGATCTACATCATCTCCGTGATCAGCTGAAATAGGTTTTTCATACGTTTTAATCGGAAGTGAGTCCACAACCGATTCAGGAGCAGGGACTGAAAGCATAGACAGGGAAAATGACTCTGGCTGGCGGTGAATTTCATCCAAAACCTTGCAATTTTACACAATTATATAAAAAGTATGTCAGATTGTCAGTCATAAAGAGTATATAAAGCTTCACACATTCACACTGCAGCATATAAGTTATATTAGAACAGACAGAAAATTTGCAACTTGTTCAGCTCCAACAGTATGCCACCACTCTTATCATTTTTTGGAAGTCATGTAAAGAACCAGAACAGAACCAGGGGAACAAAGTCAAAATATCAAACAGGTGAAGAAAAAGTTCGGCAAGTGGTAGAGTGGTACACTAGATTACTTTGATATTTTGCAATGCTCATACTGCAATGGAAACTAAGGCAATATTACCAGTTTTGATATGAATAAAACTCTACTTACTCTCTTTCACAAGGCCCCAAGGCTTTTCGAGATTTCAATCGATCACTAATTCTCTCAAAATATAATTATTTTATAAAAAAAAGTACCAGTATGGTAAACTAATATCATAACGCCTTTTTTCAGAACTCTTTAAATATATATTTTCTGAGAACTATAGGTTCAAAGATCTTTCTCATAAATAGCATGCTAAGTCAACAATCTCCAATGACGTTCACGAACTAATTGCTTTCATAGCTCATTTTACTCTGCCAAAATCAGATATCCGCCTCAATGAAAAATCATATATCAGCTATGAATTAGTCAAGCATTGATTTTAACAAACAGTTCTCAACTCTTACAACAGAAAGACTTCCGATTACTCTAAGCCTCTAAGGTAAAAACATTGATGCAAGGTAGCCTTACATTCATTAGTATCGACACAATGAGTGTGAGACACGGAGCATAATCTGAGAAAACAGTGGGACAGTTTGGTGCAGAACAAAATTTAACAAAAGGCAGCTCAATTAAATTAATGATGATCAGACAGAGCATAAAGTGATAAAAACAATGGGACAGCACAAATTGTTGCAGAAAAACATACTTTGTATTTTAACATTAGGCAGCTCAAACAAGTAAATGACCATATCAGCATCATCATGTAAGCAGAAAACAATTTTATTCAAAATCTCACAAACGAAGATATAAGATATCTGCAGTAAGGATATACTCCTGACCTCTCCCAACGAGTAAAACAGTAGAAAATATCAGCAGTTTTAGATGTTGACAACATGAAATGTCAACCAATAAGGAGTATATAGACATATTTCAGTAGCAACAAAAACAAAAACATTACAAACAAATATACCTCAAATAAAGCCTCGGCAAGCAGGATAATTCTAGATATACTTGAGAGTGCATTAGCCTCTTCATCCAACTCACACGTGCATGAACCATCAGAATGCAAATCAAGCGGACAAAATGTTCGATGACTACTCTCTGTAGCAGTACCTCGCAATCTGTCCCAGAACTGCAAGGAGGTTGAAAACAATTGTTGAAATAACCAACAGTGGGAATGCCAATCACACTTAAGCATGTACTGAACACAAAAAATCCGAAATAAACATTTTTTTTTTCAGGGTTGGGGGGGGGGGGGGGGGGGGGATGATAGCATAAATAAATCCTTACAGCAAATGTCTTTCATAATAAACCCAAAAAATCTTCCTTTTTTTGGAGGTTTGATAGTTAAATATCATTGTGCAGAATTCAGAAGTCGCAAAACCAATACAAGCACGTCTTTCATGAGAAAGAAGGGATACAGATGCTCACCTCAGATCTTGAGTTCCGTCTACGATCATTTGTAAAGCGACTTCTCCGACCAAAGCGCCAAGGCTCAGCACCAACACCATCATCAAAAAAGTCATCACCAATATCAAGAAGCCATCTGCGATGAGATCCTGCTAGATCAGAATCCTCAGTTGTGAAAAGTATGGCTGGAAAATCAGCATTTCTTCTTGAACTGCGACTTGTGAAGGCATCCCTAAACATCCTCCTGCTGTGTCTTCTTGCTTCGCGGGTGCTTATTTCATTGTTGATGTTGGGCAAATGATTAGATGAGGAGATACTCACCACATCAACATGAAGTACATTTCCTTCTGGTTGAACTTCAGCCCTATCTGAAACAAAAATCTCTAATCCTGAGGGTATCACCTCTTGAATGACTTCATCTCCACGAGCATGAGAAGCTATGCCAGGGTCAGAAACAGCTGGAAATGGACCAGATTCAGTACTTTGGCTTCCAATAACCTCACTAACATCTTCAAAAATGGTGGGCTGTTCAAGCTCCACGTGCTGCAAACTAGGAGACAAAACCTCATAACTAGTCTGAGGTGTATCGTTGATAAATTCATCAATCTCACTGGTTGCATGCCTGTTGGGACTAATACTTATGTGTTGTAGGTGTCCTGCAGAAGAGGACTTTACAGAATCAGCCAACCGCTGTTGATGACATTTGCTTTCAGCATTTACATCACAAGGAACAACTTCATCACCTTCTGAAAAGCACTTCCGCTTATTAGATGATTCTACATTTGAATCATCATGAATCGAGGTGCACTCACTACTTAGAGTACTGCTCTCTGATGAGGCTACCAGTCCAGATCTAGGACTGGAATTGCTGCTAAACCCGGTTCCCGCACTAGAAGTTGGAATGGAATCATTTGTGGGGATTGAGGACTTGTTAGCTTTCTGTTGACTGTAATCCCTAGGAGTTAATACAGATCCGGCAGCACAATCTTCCCACTAAACAATGCAGCAAAAAGGTTGAGTCATCATCTCCACCGTGATATATAACACACATCTTAGTCTAGAGCATGAAGTATAGAATCAAAAGAAATATATGCAAAAAGATGTCAAAAAATCAAGATCATAAGGGCCTATGACTAAGAATAATACCATCACCCCAGAAAGCTCACAAGGAAAAAAAATTGTGAGAAGATAGAACTAAACTCCTAAATTAAAATCGGTTGTCAAGTAGTAAGCCAGGACATTGCCGTACCTTTTTCTCTGCATCGGCCAGCACTACAGCAGTGAAAGAATAAGGAGTCCAAACAACTGAACTCAAAGAAATAAGCTTCAAGGCATGCAGCAGATAAACATTTATCCCAAAAAAGGCTTCATGACCTTTAGGGAGAATTTCAAATACCTCAGTTAATTCTCAAGGAAACTTGAAAAAACATCAGAGAATGACCAAATAAAGCAAGATGCTATAAAGAACACATTCAACATCTTCCATAGATAATCACAATATTATAATTTACACTACACACCATTTTGAGCTATAAACATGTTATCCTAGTATTAATTAAGCTAGAAATAGCACAATCATCCATATCTTTTAATCACAACTTCCAATCAACTTTCAATCTTTCCTACCAGTATGACTTTTATGCTGAATTACCCAATTCAACATCCAATCAAAATGATAAAACCAGCTTAAATTTGTACGAAAACCTCGTAAAAAATTCTCGACCCCCAAAACACTCCAAGAATGGATGGTAATGGTATAAAATCCCATCAAATAAAAAATTAAGATTACAAATTAAGCGATTCTTAAACTATAAAGTTACCATCTTTGGAATAATCTAAATAATCAAACCCACCAACATAGAGCAAAAAAAGCAACGATCTTGCTAAAACTTAAAAACAAAACAATTGGAACTCAAACAAAAGGGGGTAAAAGTAAAAGAAAAAAGAAAACCTGAGGAGAAGGAGAAGAAGCGCCGCAAAAGAGAGAAGCAAGCCTTTGTCTGGTACGGTTGACTTTGCTGCGTCTACCAGTTGCAGCTGCCGGAGGAGAACCCAGATGACTGCTGCCTGAACCCATTTTCTTTTCTATGAGAGCAAATTTTTTGGAGAGAGAAACTAAACTAAATTAAAAGAATTTTTACATTATTTATTTGACAATGAAACTGCAACGAAATGAGCTGAGCACAATCTAGGAACAAGCCGGTCCCTTTTTCTTTTCTATTTTTCTTTTTTTCTTTTTTTGTGCTTTTCTTTAGACACAGTAATATTTCAGACATTTTTTATTTCGGTTTTTCTTGTTTTATGGGATAAGGTTTTGTGCAATTGTGCCTCTCATTTCACTTGATTGAATAAAGGGTGTAAAAATTTCAAAACTTACCCTTCATTACTTGGTGTGATTTCTTCTAATTTGCCTTCTAACTTTTCTTGGGTGTTAGGGACTAATTATGGTGAGAAGTTTGACTATTTAGCTTATGGTATGGCAAAAATAATACGAAGCACTTCAGGGACTTTTAGGAGTAAGGGAATCTTACTCTAAAATAGCTCTAGTGGAGCTTGATCCCACAACTACTACATCGGTTTTTATTTGATTTTAATAATTTCTTGATTGTTTGAATCATTTATTTTTTATTGATTCGTGTTTTGTAAATAATAAACGATTTTTGTCATACACATGTTAGTAAAATTAATTGATAATTATCCTAAGAAAGTTTATTCAAAGATAAGAGTAATAACTTTTTATATTACATACACTATTTAAATAGATAGTTTTGAAATGAAGATATGTACTTCGTACTTGTAACAAGCTCATTGACAAACTTACTTCAAATTAGAAATGTAACTTCAATTATTATTAAGATGGTAAAGGTGAAACAAGAAATCATAATATTGTATTCTTTATATGTAAATTGGATTATAACACATTAACACAAATGATACATGTTTAATATCATCCCTTATTATGACAACAATCAAAATGAGTGGAACATAAATGGGACACGAAAAGTGAGACAGAGGATTTTTTTTTTCTCTCTCTTATTGAGTCAAGGAGTTTTTCAAATTTAGCAACCGCTTTCCTTTGCTTAATCCTTGCAATTA
Organism: Chenopodium album; assembly: GCF_948465745.1. NCBI lineage: Eukaryota > Viridiplantae > Streptophyta > Magnoliopsida > Caryophyllales > Amaranthaceae > Chenopodium > Chenopodium album. Next base: position 241,525 of record NC_137847.1, on the reverse strand, counting down.
CGGTGCTCTATATTATACTAATATAATTTAATATGTGTATTTTTATTTTTTATGAAGAAATTTTATGTGTACTTTCATGTTATAATTACCGTATAATCTTATTTAGTGTTAAATACTGTATTAAAAAATTACCCATAATTGTTTTTTAGTATGACATAAATATCAATCATGGAAAATTTTATATTATATTTACTTAGATATAAACAAATAAATAACAATGAGACGATACTAATGACTTTGATAAGGCTAAAAAAAATAGTGGTTTTAAATGAGTAGTGACGTGGTTAGGTAATTGTCCTCTTTGTCAAATAGATTTGTACTCTATCATTGTATGTCCTCTTTGTAAAAAAAAAAAAAAAAAAAAAAAAAAAAAAAAAAAAAAAAAATTGTAGTGACGTGATTAGGTAATTGTCAATTGAAGTAGTGAGTCCCCACGATAGTCGCGCACGAATAGAATACAAAGCATCTCATTCCTCGAAGCTGTATAAACAAGTAGAGCCACGACCACACGGATGGTATTTTATTACTTCCAACCCATAATTTGATATTTATAATTATTTTTTGTTTGTTTATTGAATTTTTTATATCTTACAAATAATACATAGAACTTGTACATATTCCGTAATACGTAACGGATAGAGGTGATATATATTATGTAATCGTAACAACTTTATTAATTATCTTCTACATCTCTTGGATTTGAGGTAAAAAAAAATTATCAAGTGAACTAACACTTTGTTGCTATCATTAGCTTCTTAATAATAATGCACTCATCTTTCTTTTCCGTTTTTATTTTCTTGTATTAAACAATCAGCCTAAAGTATTATTGCCTTTTACTTTCTTGTATATAACAATGTATTATATACATAAGACATTATTATCATTTGTAGTTGACTAAAGTTATGTAGTAGTACTTGTGAACTCGTGGATATGCACTTAATTTAGAAACATTATTAAGCAAACATCCCAAATAACGGTACTCGTTCTTGTAATTATACAGCTATGCAACTAGTACAAATAGCTTAATTGGCTATATAATCGTGAAGATCTACAAAGTGCATTATTTTGACACTTGCAATGGAGTTAGGTTACAATGAGTTTGACAAAAGAGAGAGTTTAGAGTGGTCGATGTTTTTTTCTTCTAGTTAATGAGTACTGTCATTAAGAATTTTTTTGATTTTGAATAAAATATTATAGTGTTTATATTTATACAAACTCTCCTAACCCAAAATACCTTTAAATTTGTAATCAACCTACTATTGTGTATTAAAATATTATAGTGTTAGGACTTGTTTTCTTCAATTTATTTAAAATACGTACTTATTACTTATTTCTTGATAAATTCATATCAGATCAGATTAGGTCACAAAGATTCAGATCAGACCACATCAGAACTTTTAATTATCATTTACTTATCGTTAATTGCGTATTAAATTTTTTTATAAAAATTACATATTTAAAAAGTTCATGATGAGACGAATTTAACAAGATCCATTTTGATAATGTTTTTATTTGTAGATTAGTATTAAAATTCCCTAAAAAAAAAAGATTAGTATTAAAATGTAGTCAAAGTTTAGTCAAATTGTTAAATTAGTTCAAAACAGACCAAATCAGACCTTAAAAAATTCAGGCCAGATTTACTTGTTTCAAGTGAAGAGAATAAGTCTTTAATTACTTCTACTTCATAATATGTATTTAAATTATTATGCATAAGACCCAACTCAAACACCGGTGGTTATGAACTTTTTTAATACAATAATAAAAGGTGGACTATCTTTTTAAGGTTATCATTTTATCAATGTCATAAAATGATAAAATTGTTAAAAAAAAACAATTGTAAAAAGCCATGAACTATTAGCTTGTCTATACTTGTATAGTTGTATATTTATTTTGTTTTAATAGGAAATGTGGACAAAAAAATTGACCATTTTCTAAAACTAATTCTCAAGCTCATAGAGTAAAACAACATAAATATATGAGATATTGCTATATACACCCGGTGCATCGTATATCATGAGTATTTTGTTATCATTTTGATGATTGTTTTTCATTTAGTAACCAAATAAAGAACAAAAACCAATATTAGGTTAGTTGGCTCTATGGTGCACACGGATGTATATAACAAATTCTACTAATATACGGAGTAATAACCGATAGAAAATGAAGATTGGTGAATGAAGAATCAATTTTCCCAAGATGCCCTTGGATCTACAATAGAAAATGAGGACATTTAAGTAATTGTCCAAGTTGAAAGAAGTCCTAGAATGTGAAACACGTCGGTGGATCAAAGATGCAAAGACTTGCATTATAAACTGCACCCCGACTCACTCTCCCTCGCTATCTTTCTCTCTCTCATCTCATCTCTGCGAATTGTATTGAGAAAATTCGCATGTTTCTCTTAACATTTCTTCCTCCATTCCCTCGTCGGTGCATTGCTGTCAAATTTCAGTCTCTCTAAAGGTCAGTTAGATCTGTTATTTTCTCCTGCACTTCTTTCTTCTCCAAATCTCTATTGCCCTTTCTTTTCTTTACTTAGACTTTATTGATCTGATCGTGACCTAGGATTTCGTTTTTAGGGTTTACATCTTTAGATCTCGAATCCCTAATCTCACTGCTTACGAAAACCCTTGTCAATTTTGACTAATTAGTTCCAATTTCTGATCTGGGTCTGCCAGATCCGACGAAATATGGGGTCTTTAGGTAAATCAATGATCTGGGTAGTTGTGATTTGCTTGATATTTGAATCTGGAAATGGGTTTTATCTCCCTGGTAGTTACCCTCACAAGTATGGAGTTGGGGATATACTTTCAGTGAAGGTGAACTCCCTGACCTCAATTGATACTGAAATGCCGTTTAGTTACTACAGCTTACCCTTTTGTAAACCCCAAGAGGGTGTTAAAGATAGTGCTGAGAATCTTGGTGAGCTTCTTATGGGTGATAGGATTGAGAACTCACCTTATAGGTTTAAGATGTACACAAATGAGACTGAGATCTTTATGTGTAAAACTAGCCCTCTTTCTGCTGATGAGTTTAAGCTCTTGAAGAAGAGGATTGATGAGATGTATCAGGTTAACTTGATCCTTGATAATCTCCCCGCCATTCGTTACACCAAGAAAGATAATTTCTTGCTGAGGTGGACGGGTTATCCTGTTGGGATTAAAGTGCAAGATGCTTATTATGTATTCAATCATTTGAAGCTTACTGTTCTTGTTCGTAAGTACGAGGAAACCAATGTGGCTCGTGTGATGGGTACTGGCGATGCTGCTGAGATGATCCCTGGAGGCAATGGTGTTGGTGGATCTGGAGAGCCTGGTTACATGGTTGTTGGTTTTGAGGTTGTGCCCTGCAGTGTTCAGCATGACATGAATGCGATTAAGGATTCTAAGATGTATGATAAGTACCCTGGGAAGATTAATTGTGATCCTGCAACCGTGTCAATGGCAATTAAGGAAAGTCAACCTATTGCTTTCACTTATGAGGTCTCATTTGTGGAAAGTGATATTAAGTGGCCATCTAGATGGGATGCTTACTTGAAAATGGAAGGTTCCAAGGTTCATTGGTTTTCTATCCTCAACTCCTTGATGGTGATCACTTTCCTTGCTGGTATTGTTCTTGTGATCTTTTTGAGGACTGTTCGCCGAGATCTTACTCGTTATGAGGAATTAGATAAGGAGGCTCAAGCTCAGATGAATGAGGAATTGTCCGGATGGAAACTTGTGGTTGGTGATGTCTTCCGGGCTCCTAGCTATCCGTCATTGCTCTGTGTTATGGTTGGTGATGGTGTTCAACTTCTTGGGATGGGTGTTGTGACAATTATGTTTGCTGCTCTAGGATTTATGTCACCTGCATCTAGGGGAACTCTTCTTACAGGTATGGTGTTTTTCTACTTGGTTCTTGGTATTGCTGCTGGGTATGTGGCTGTTCGATTGTGGAGGACTATTGGTTGTGGAGATCACAAAGGATGGGTTTCTGTCTCTTGGAAGGCTGCTTGCTTTTTCCCAGGCATTGCCTTTTTGATATTGACCTTCTTGAATTTCTTGTTGTGGGGAAGTCATAGCACAGGAGCAATCCCATTCTCTCTCTATGTCATCCTTATCTTGCTCTGGTTTTGCATCTCTGTTCCTCTCACCTTAATTGGTGGTTACTTTGGTGCAAAGGCCCCTCACATTGAATACCCTGTGCGAACTAATCAAATTCCCCGGGAAATTCCACCTCAGAAATACCCTTCATGGTTGTTAGTCCTCGGTGCTGGTACCCTTCCATTTGGAACCCTCTTCATTGAGCTTTTCTTCATCATGTCTAGCCTATGGATGGGCAGAGTTTACTATGTTTTTGGGTTTCTCTTCATTGTTCTGATCCTCCTTGTCGTTGTGTGTGCTGAAGTCTCACTTGTTCTAACATACATGCATCTCTGTGTTGAGGACTGGAAGTGGTGGTGGAAGTCTTTCTTTGCCTCCGGTTCAGTGGCCATATACATTTTCCTGTACTCCATCAACTACCTCATATTTGACCTCAAGAGCTTGAGTGGACCTGTGTCTGCTACTCTCTACTTGGGATATTCGCTCTTCATGGTTTTGGCCATCATGTTAGTCACGGGAACTGTTGGATTCCTCTCCTCATTCTGGTTTGTTCACTACCTTTTCTCCTCAGTGAAGCTGGATTGAAGCAATTTGTCATGCCATTTCAAGGTTTCTTGCAGATTTTGTAGGGGTATCTTTCCTGGTGAAAGATGGATGTTCAAACTGCTCCTTTAATAGATACTAGTCATATTACCCTTTTCAGATTTACTAAATTTCTAGGGAATTTGATGGAAGATTTGTAATAATAACCTTAAGTTTGATTTTTTAATTACATCGAGATACCTGCATGAGAATTTACATAGTTTCCTTGCATATTTAGGGTCTATTTTGCTTCGTCTAGCATAACATGGGACACTTCCATGTATTTGAACTTGAAATTTAATAGAAATGAGGAAGTTGAGTTGTTTTTGTTTTAAAATTCTGTTGTATGATCGTATTTGTCTCATATGTTGGGTCTATGTATGAAGCTATAGCTGATACACATGTTGGGACAATTCTATGTCAATTAATGTGTAGTTGTCTCCATTACCCTACTCTTGCTATTGTGTGCTTCCACAAGCGTGCATGTCTCATGCTCTGATGTGTGGACGTGCATAATGTGCTGTGCTGTGCTGTACTATCGTGGACAATTGAATGATTTGTCCAACATTGCAGTGCTAAGCTATAAATGTATCCATCACCAATTAGCAAATATTCTAGCTATCATTTGCTTCAAAATAAAACAAAGTGTATCTAATACTCACTGGAACTTATGATCAAGTATGGTAGAGAAGATGCACTAGAATTCCTGGTATTGAATTTGAATGTTGTTGGCTGAATATAAAGTAAATAAGGTTTGGCATTTACTGTTACTGCATGAGATTGTAAGTTGTGGAGCGTGTACAATTCTAGTTTTCGATTCTGCAATGTGAAATCAGCATTATCCCCTCAACCATTCAACACTACTGGTCAAAAGCTTGTATATTAATCACATTGAATTAGTCCAACAAAAAAAAGAGAATGATATGTATCTAATTCCTAATTTATCATATGCAGTAACTTGCAAGCCAAACTTGCTTTAGGACTTTCTACCTATTGAAAAAAGTAAGTTAGACTTGCAAGTTGCGAGCTTGCAACCTACAATGGATTAATTACACTCAACTGTGGTTGGGAAGTTGGAATCATATCATCAGCAGATGAGAGTCTGTGAATAATTTAATCAGGCTTGTCAGGGCAAATATTATTGCAACGAATTAAAAATTAATCATGCTCAGGAGTGAATGATTGTTTGCATTTTATGGATTGATTCAAATGATGTTGGACCAAAAATAGTATGTGAGAGATAATCTTACCTTCCATTCTGGTTAGGGTTCAAATTTCATTGGAAGTAGCGGTATGGGGTTGGGGTTAGTGCTTTAATTCACGCGCCAAGACTCACACAGCCTCTTGGTTACGGGTTAATTTTCTGTTAACAAGGCTGCTTGATAACAGTAATAAAATATCATGGAAAGGGATGAAACCAAGTATAAACAGCTAAATTATCTGGTGGTCGTTTTCAGTTGATTTTAGCCACTCCTATCCAGCTATCCTCCTCTTCTGTCCCCACCCTCTTTTTTATTGAGTAAAACACCATAGCCAAATGTATTGTGAGTTGGTGAATGATTAGCTATGTTGCTGAAATCATTACCCTGTGCTTCTCACTTGGATGCTACAAGAATTACTACTTGTCAAACTCCATCTTCTTCTTCTTCCCTCTTCTATACTTGTACTTCCTCCTCCCCTTCCCACCTTTCTCTTTCCTTCTCTGTTTCTTCTATTTCAACCTCTCTTCCTCTTCGAAATCTTCGTTTCCGACATGATCCTCCTCCTAAGAAATGCATCCAAAAGGTCAGAATTCGCAGCTTTTCTTAATTTTTTAGTTGCCCGCTGACATTTGAGTAGCTTTTTCATCGTGTTGACTCTCTGTGTATGCCTCTTACAGAAATTACAGGTGAATTGCGCCATCAATGAGCCTCTTAAGGTTATGATTTCGGGAGCACCAGCTTCTGGTAAAGGAACCCAATGCGAATTCATTGTCCAAAAGGTGAATCATATCCCTGCCTCCGTTCTTAAATCATCTGTCTGAATAAATAATTATTTTTGCAACTTTGATGGGCATTCAAATCAATTTCACTGATTTATTATTTTTTTTTTAATGGATTGCGGGTATGTTTTATTCATTTTTATATATATTATTATTGTTAACATACAAGTATATATTTAGTTTGGGGCAATTATGCTGTTTTAATTGTATTTATCAATGTCTTTTAGATAAATTCTTTAATGCTACATGATCCTAACTTCAGAATACATTTTTTTATGCATTTATAGTTTGGACTGGTTCATATATCCACTGGAGACCTCCTGAGGGCAGAAGTGGCAGCTTCCACAGAAATTGGGATCAAAGCAAAAGAGTATATGAACACAGGCCGCCTAGTACCCGACGAAATTGTCACAGCTGTATATGCTTTTATTCCAATTTTTAAGTCTTGGATTTTTACCTGAGTTATAACTTGTTATTTAGAGAAGAGAAATCATTACACTTGTTGATAGATGGTTAGAACGCGACTTTCCCTTCAAGATGCAAAGGAGAAAGGTTGGCTTCTGGATGGGTATCCACGGACCTCAGCTCAGGCTCAGAGTCTTGAAGAATTGGGAATCAGACCAGATGTTTATATTGTGCTAGAGGTATAGCTTTGCGCCATACTATCCTAACAAGATCATCATCTTATAAGAATGATCCCTTAATAGGTGTTCATCAATAAACACTAGATTCTGTCTCATGCAGATTAGTATTGTATATTACTAATGACAAATTATTGTTAACACATAAGATAGAAGAGAAAGTTTACACAGATTTGGTTCCTGATACTCAGGTTCCTGACGAAATTCTGGTCAACAGATGTGTTGGCAGACGGCTTGATCCTGTGACAGGGAAGATTTATCACATAAACAATTTTCCTCCTGAAACAGAGGAAATTAAAGAAAGACTTGTCACTCGCCCTGATGACACTGAGGAAAAAGTATGCACCTTTACCCATTGCATCTCTTATTAATTCCTTAATATGAAACATCTCAAATCGTCAGTTTCAATCATCTTATTGAAGGTAGCTAGTCATGACAAAGTATACATTGCTGTTAAGTTTTAAGGAGTTTGGTTTGTGATTATACTATACCTAATTTGATTCACAGGGGGGAATTCTAACTTTTAATCATCTTCATCTCTCTTGATTCATGCAGTGTAACTCTCACAGGTATATTTGAGATATCACATAAAATTTGTTAGAGAGCTTAAAAAAAAAATCAATCTTGCCTTTTTTTTCATTATGTGAATGATTAAGGCAATCACTCAATTTTTTGTAGTAAATTGTGTCCAAAAAAAAAAAAAAAAAAAACTCCTAGCACTCACAAGGTTTGTAGCATACAAGTGTCCATTTCCATATTGGAGTATGTACCCTTGTTGGCACTGTGCTTTGAGGTAAAATTAGGTACCATGTAATATATAACAAAATTTGGAGATCCTAAATTGTGAATGTCTATAATGCCTACTAAACCTCCTTAATAAAAATAACGTTGACAAGTATGCACGAATTTCACACTGATTTGATTGCTCTGTTTGGCACATTGAGAGGGAATATCTACTGATTTTACTCTTTAGGAATGACCTAGTGTGTGCCAAAGTTTGTCTTTGTAGTTAATATTATCTACTACACCCTTCACTATACCCAACAGACTTATGAATTCCCTTTCCAGGTGATATCTCGTCTGGAGATATATAAAAGAAATGTGGAGGCAGTCTTAACAACATATATGAATATAGTGAAAAAGGTACCTCAATTAGATATCATGTAATTTTCTTCTCTGCTCAAAGCTAAGAGCTTTCTGTACTGAGGTTTATCTAAGTTATGTTTGGGAAATTTAGATTGATGGAAATCGCCCAAAAGAAGTAGTTTTGGGAGAAATAAATTCTTTATTGAGCAAAGTAAAGGATGAAAAACTGAAGGCTGCCACCACAGGTGAGATCTTGATTCTCTTTTTCACAGCAGTGATTTCTATGTCCCAGCAAAAGCTTCTCACTTGTTATTATCAGTTTCAAGGGTGATACTTAAGGTTACAAAATATGTATTATGGTGCTACCTTAATGATTCAACTTCATTGTGACATGTATCAGTCGTGTGAGCTGATTGCTATTTCAATTTAACACCGGAGAATTATCTAACAGTCATGGAGCATTTTCATGCAGGAAATGCAGTAACTAAGAGCAGCAATTCTAATCTTGCAACTCCAAACAAGGTATTTAGCTCTCAAAGTTTTATCCCTCATCATCTCTCCCCTCTTTTAGGTAATAAGAATACAAGGAATAGATTAACCCCATGTTTGAACTTATCTGTTACATTTGATCCCTTAGTTTAGCCTTTTACAGGATAAGTGGAGAGGAATCCCTACAAGGTTAAATAATATTCCACATTCCAGAGAAATCAGAGAATATTTCTATGAAGATGTGCTGCAAGCTACACTGAGAGCTGTAAAAGATGGAAAAAGGAGGCTAAAGGAAAGTTGTTTTGTCCAATCCCTTTCATTCCACAACTTTAAGAAAACCAGAAAACAATGTGTGCACTTTCTAAATTATATTGAAATTCTGACCTTTTATTTTCTCCCTTGAACTTCAATTGATGATAATTGTTAATTTACTAAACTATGGTTTTTCCTGATTTCTATCTTTAATCTGACAGGTGGAGATCAGTATTCCAGAGCTGGACCCATCCACGGTAAGCAAGTTTCTTTCTAAGCATCTTTTAAAAACTGTGAAAATTGATCATATTTATGTGATTTTGTAGGATGTTTATAGAATTGGGACTCTGATGGAGCTTGTTCGAGTCATAGCCCTTTCATTTGCTGATGATGGAAAACGAGTGAAGGTTGGTTTGCTTTCAATCACTTATGTTATAATCTCTCTCGTTCTAATCCTTTTTCTAACATTCACCTATACTTAGGTTTGTGTCCAAGGATCAATGGGTGAAGGTGCATTGGCAGGAATGCCATTACAGTTGGCAGGCACTCGAAAGATTTTAGAGTTCATGGACTGGGGTGATTATGAGGCCAAAGGGACTTTCATCAACATAGGTTCCATAGGTATTAGCAACATCAAAAATAGTTTTTTATGAACATGTAATTCACTGTTATCTGGAGTTGCACCAAACCCTCTCACTAACCCTCCTTGCTCCCACTTATATGATGTTTGTAAGTTCAATGATTTATAACATGGATATCTTGTAGGTGGCAATGAGGTTGATGAACAGGATGACATGTTTATTCTAGTGGCTCCTCAGAATGCTTTTGGAAATTGTATCATTGATGTAAGGACCTTCATTTTCCATAAATTTCTAATATTGCATTCAATGCCCCATGGTATCATCCTGTCCCTAAAATGATCTGTTATAATTGTCTGATGATATTCCTTTGCAGGATCTGAGAGCTATGACTGATGCTGCAGGGAGTCGTCCAGTTATTCTAATAAATCCTCGTCTCAAGGTTTAATTTCCTAACACCATATTGCATGTTCTTCAGAGGATACTTTTCAAGAGTTTGTTATAATTACCATCGATTTTTTTTCCCTTCTTATGCAGGACTTGCCTGGCTCAAGTGGCATTATGCAGGTAAAAAGACCTCTTTCAAATCTGTTTCTTTTTGCTTATTATTTATCAAAATCTAAACTTTTCACTATTCTGTTCTTCAAAGACGATGGGTCGTGATAAGAGATTGGAGTATGCCGAGTCATTTGAGAATTGCTACTCCTTTCGGCTTCTCTACTATGCGGGAACTCAGTACCCAATCATGGGTGCTCTCAGGTGTTTTTGCCATGAACTTGTCATTTTGAAGTTTGAACTTTATCAGAAAATTAAGTTCATGTTTCCAAAAAAATTATGCATTATGTGGAGCAAGAAAATCATATGAACATGTTAATTCAACAGAATGTCGTACCCCTTCCCATATGAAGTATACAAGAGGGTAGACGAAGCTCCTGGAAAAGAAAAGTATGTCATGCTGTCCACATTTGAGAAGAAACCAACTTCTGATGACATTAACAATGCATTCCTAGGGAAGCCAAGGTAACTCTGAATTTGTCTGAAAATAAAGAGTAACATTTAAATTTGACGATTTAACTTAGTACATAATTCGTAATATATTTTGCAATATCCTGGTGACATTGGCTAATTACGTGCTCATTGTTGTGTTGCAGAGAACTAAAGAATTCATCTGGTTTTTGGTAAGATCAGAGGAGAGCCTGATATTTAACATGAAGTTTGTTTTTGTAAGCCCCTTGATACTTACTTTTTTTATGTTGTATTTTATTACAGGGGTTTCTTGAGTGCCATTCTGGGTTAAACATTAAACATATTGTAGCATCTTCCACTGTCTAATCGCGACCAATTACCTCCTCCACTTCATTGCCATATCAGTGTTCTGATTTGGCAGAATACTCGTCTATAGAGGAAGGATTTAGTGTAGCATGATTATGTAAATGATGCGCCGCCCTTAATTACTTTCACAAAATCATCTAGAATTGAGGGCATTTTTTACAGTCTCATATACTAGTTATCTTATGCAGGGACTTGTACCTCGTATTACATATACTAGTAGATTTCTTAGATGATCACCCTGGGATCATGTAACCATTCTCCGATCCTGTAGTGCTTCAATTCCTAATTTTACTTTTGAAAACTAATTTCTATCATTCTCATCCAATTAGGAATTAAAGTAATTGAAATTAGCAAGAAAGACAAATATGAATTTCTAATATTTTATTTCAAATTGTATTTAAATTTCATTGTTGGTTGACCAACTTAAGTGTTGGTGCAAAAGTGCCAGCTTGTGCATATGCTTATAGATTAGTAATCAAGTTAATTAGGCCCTTTAATTATCTCTAGTTTAATTTCATGGTTACGCTAATGTATAGTTAAAATTCTTAAAAAGGATCAAAATGTAAAATTAAATACAAGTTGAAAGAATAATTAATCATTTAAGTTATTGTAGGTAAAATAGTAAAACCATTTCGTATAATCATACTAAAATAATATACTCTGTATTGTACACCAATAATATAATATTATATTATTATCTCGATTGACTAGTTCCATCACACTAATAAAAATTAAGTATCTTACTATTTTAGTAAGAGATTAGAAAAACTTGGCATGTTATAAAACTATGTATGTCGTATGAAGTACTCCGTATGAGCAAATTCTAGTCTGACAATGTGGCTGAGTATTGCGCACGTACATTAGAAAAAAAAAAAAATTGATCAGTTGAATGGAGTTGCAGTTGCACTAGTACTATGTTGAATGGCTGGGCCCCCCAGCTCAACTTAGGACTTCGTTGAAATTTCAATTCTTTGTTTATGGCATCTTCAGTCTGCTATTGCATCATGTTTTTGTAATCAGCGCTTTATTTTTCTTTCTTTGACTTTTCTTTATCTTTTTAAGTTTCTTGGCAGATTTAAGGTTTTATGATGATTTATTCATTTTTCTGCTATTTTGTTTTTCAGTTGATATTCATTTTTTTTTTCTTTGTAATTTAATCAATATTCTATATCTTAGGTAAAAAATAATTGCATCCGATACCCTATATGGCTAGACAATCTAATTGATCAAGTAATTATTGGTAGATCAAATTTTTTGGGTAGAAACAAAGACTTCTGACCGCCAATATTATAGTTCTTGTTAGCAATTTGACATAAAAAAAACTCTTGTTTTTATAATAAAAACAAATGCTTGCATTAGCTAATTTAAAATCTATAGTGTATGGAGTAAAAGAAAATGAATATTGCATCTTTTAATCGCTAAAGTTCAAAGGCAAGACAAGCTTACACGATTTTCTAATTTCCTTCCCTTATTAATGTCATTTTCCAACTCAAAAAGTATTTTATTTACCAAATTGAAAATATTATGGCAAAACTACTACAAAAACAATAGGATTGTACTCTTAAAATAGTACATTAGCTGTAACTTTTAAATTTCGTTGTGGATATAAATAATGATGATGATATGAGTATGGATGTATACACACTCATCCATAATCCAGATTATATATAACTACAAATGGTAAAGAAATTTTGAGTATTAGCTGTACTTTATCCTATTAAAAACATTTATCCTTGCAGATATATGTATGATTATGTAGTTGGTCATTATTTTGTTTGAATAAATAGAAAAAAATAGTTTATATAACTAGTCATATTATAATGGTTGAATCGGTGGAAATAATTGAGAAGGTGAGGTAATAAATAATTATATAAAGAAAAAAAGGAGTGAAAAGGATAGAAGCAAAAGGTTGGGAAGAGCGAAAACGGATTCACACTTAAAAAAAAAAGCAAGGAATGAATAATGATTGAAGTTAGCTAGCTATAGGTAGTGTAGTTAAGTAAAAATGATGTCCGGAAGGATAATAATACCCAGTAAGAAAATTGGGGTTGTGATTTAGGAGTAATTAATGAGTTAAGGATTGGATAAAGACAGGCAATGAAGGAAATAATTAGTGTATAAAGAAATAGAAATAGAAATAGAAATACTAGAACGAACCCATTCAATTCAATTCTATCACTTGCCCACCACCAACCTTGTTACCTTCCTCTCCTATTCTCTCCTGTCCTCCTATTTTCTCATCTCCTATTTGTTTGTTTCTAAGTAAGTTGGTCACATATATACATATTACAGAGAGAGAGAGAGAGAGAGATTCATTCATACAGAAAAAGAAAGCAGCAATATAATATGGCTGGAGGATCGCTGGGGCCGGTGGGAGTGGCCAAGGAGAGAGCAAAGGATTATAAAGGAAAAGTCACTTCTTATGTTATCATTGCTTGCAGGGCCGTCCTAAACATTTTGGGGGCCCTGTGCTAATTATAGTATAATAAAACATATTTTGTCCATAATGTTAAATACACCTTTTAACATACACTTTAAAATAAGGTTGAAGAATAAATTACTAACGAAAATCCATTAAAAGGTGGGTGAAAAATAAGTGAGTAGTGAAACCTTTAAGGAAATGAAACAAATGCTACGAACTAAGACAACAAAAAAGGGAAAAAAGGGTCGACACCTACGAAATGAGAAGATGCAAAAATGCAAAATATGGAGGGGGGAAAACGCTTTACTAGGATTCGAACCCCTAACCAAGTGGAAGTTGTAACAATAGACTTACCATCTTTACTATGTATTCTTATTGTAATCCTAAGCACTACTATTATATATAACACTTTTAACTGATTGGGGGCCCTTAGAATAATTGGGCCCTGTGCTGTGGGTCTGTTTGCACAGCCCACTAACCGGCCCTGATTGCTTGTATTGTTGCTGCTACCGGTGGTTCCTTATTTGGTTATGACATTGGCATTTCAGGTCTCTTTTCTTCCTTCTTTTTTTTTATATTATATACTTTGATTATTTTATTGGATAATTTAACCACAATAATCAAACCTTACTGTCATTATTTATGATGATGATGATGATACAGTACATTAACCCAGAATTATTGAAGCTTCAAATTAACTTATTGGATCTAACATAACCAATACTCGTATATATCAGTATGTATTACAGATACAAGAACAACGTGCATCCTGCCTAATTATTTGGGTCTTAATTAACTGTACCACTTATATTTAGTTATTTTTCCATAACACCATCATAAAAACAATTACAATTACTTGTAAATTAATACCAGATGAGTACATGTTTTTCTCCATTTATTTTGCTCTCATCATATCTCATCTAACACCTTTTTGGTAATTATTAACTCAGACTTTGTTGGAGTGCCTTTTCTCGTCAACCACTCTAAAAATAAATGGTCCGTACTAATTTATCAATTTCAGGTGGGCTTCGTCATACGTTACAACTCAATTAACAAAATATAATCACCAATAACACACTTTAGTTTACATTACATGACTAAGTTTCTACAAGCTTATCTTATTCATATATCATTAGCAACATCATAAAATTCATCAACTCATATTATTACACTTACAAAGGAAAACTCGATATTTCTACTAATTTCTTATTTTGGACATAACTATTTTTTTCTAAAACTGTTAGTTTAGATGAACTAATACGAGAGGAGGGGGTGAATAGTAGTAGGTTCCAATTACGAAACTTATGCGGAAATTAAAAACAAAACAATTATAAGACGAAGTACATTTTAGCATAACTAATTATAAGACAAAATGATATAGTCCATAGTCCATACTTCATTTACATGTGAATTGTAAACTCGTGTAGCAACCTCAATGGGTTGTCATATCTACAACTTTGTTTGTTTTGTATCGGTTGTTAAAATTTGTTCATTTGTGGAAACATTAGGTGGAGTGACATCCATGGATGGATTTCTAAAACATTTCTTCCATGGGGTGTACGAGAAGAAGAAACATGCCCTTGAAAACAACTATTGCAAATTCAATGATCAGGGCCTCGCTGCTTTCACTTCTTCACTCTACCTAGCTGGCTTGGTTGCCTCTTTGGTTGCCTCCACTGTCACCAGAAACTATGGCCGCAAGATTACCATTATATGTGGTGGCCTTTTCTTCCTTGTTGGGGCTGCTCTTAATGCTGCAGCACTCAACCTTGCCATGCTTCTCTTGGGCCGAATCATGCTTGGATTTGGCATCGGATTTGGAAATCAGGTTCACTCCCTTGTTTTCCTATTTATCTTCGTAAAATGGTTGCTGCCCCACAAAATCATATAGTCAGCTTGTAAATATCTAAATTGAAAATATACCACTTCTTAACTTAAGCCAAATGGAAGATTTTGTGAGCTATAACAGCACATTAAGAGTGTAATACTAGTATATAAATTGGCTTTATAGGGCATAGGGCAAAGCATCCTGACAAAAATTTATACTCTCACTTACTTACCAATGTTACCATCGGTCCATGGCATGCAAAAGTATGACTCGAATTCAATCATTTGCTTTCAGGCAGTTCCTCTTTATTTGTCTGAAATGGCACCAACACATATACGAGGGGGTGTGAACATGATGTTTCAATTAGCAACCACCCTAGGAATTTTCACAGCAAACATGATCAACTATGGAACATCAAAACTTGAACCGTGGGGATGGAGGCTATCACTTGGCCTAGCAGCACTTCCAGCAACTTTGATGACAATTGGAGGAATACTTGTCCCTGAGACACCCAACAGCTTGATCGAACGAGGATTGACTGAGAGAGGGCGCAAGGTTCTAGAAAGAATCAGAGGGACAGAGAATGTTTCTGCAGAGTATCAGGACATGGTTGAAGCGAGTGAGTTTGCCAAGTCAATTAAGCACCCTTTCAGAAACATCTTGCAGCGGAGGAACAGGCCACAGCTGATTATGGCCATCTTCATGCCAACATTTCAGATCCTTACAGGAATAAATTCTATTCTGTTTTATGCTCCTGTGCTATTTCAGAGTATGGGATTTGCTGCAAACGCCTCTCTTTATTCCTCAGCTCTAACAGGAGCTGTGCTTGCTTCCTCGACATTGATTTCCATTGCAGCTGTTGATCGATTAGGAAGACGGGCACTGCTTATCAGTGGAGGAATAACGATGATCACTTGTCAAGTAAGTCTTTATGAATCCACTCTGTATATGAATTCCCTGAAAACAATTGTATAGTTAGACTTCAGTAAATTATGAAATTATAACTTAGAATAAATTCTATAACTTTTAGCATAATATTCTTTACTTATATTGAAGATGTCTGAACATATTGCCTTCATAATACACTACTACAACAATTGTTACTAACTTGCATCATCAAACAGGTTATTGTGGCAATTATCTTGGGAATAAAATTAGGAACAGCAGGGGAACTTTCAAAGGGCTATTCCATTATAGTGGTGATTGTAGTATGCCTCTTTGTGCTGGCCTTTGGGTGGTCATGGGGACCCCTAGGATGGACTGTCCCTAGTGAGATATTTCCACTGGAAACCAGATCAGCAGGGCAGAGTATAACAGTAGCAGTCAATCTTCTGTTTACTTTCATTATTGCACAGTCTTTCCTATACCTGCTATGCCACCTCAAATTCGGGATCTTCTTGTTCTTTGCTGGTTGGATTACCGTCATGACCATATTTGTACTCTTGTTCTTGCCTGAGACTAAGAATGTACCGATTGAAGAGATGATCCTTTTATGGCAAAAGCATTGGTTTTGGAAGAGGATAATGCCCCAGGAGTCTGTAATTAATGGTAGCTATAGTGGAATAGGTGCTGCTAACACAACTGCATAGCTGTTGTAGAATGTATTTATACTTTTTTTTTCTGGCCCTGATAATTTTTGTGTGTACTCATACAAGAGAGGCTTGGATACATATACATAATATGAAATGAGAGCATTAGCCCTGAACATCTTTCCCACAATTGCTATAGCCTAAGTATCTACATCTTCAAAATCACAGTTTATTCCTTTCGTGCAATTTCAGCACAAAACTTTCAAGATAAAATCACTAATAACCATTGCTTTGTCAACATAAGCATAAAGTTGTAATGTGACAGTATGAAATTATAACACATGTTCTTGACCCTAAGTGGTCTGAATGCACAAAACTTACCTCCTTCCTATAGAGACACTCTCTCCATAAAAAATATATATATATATAATTAAAAAAAAAAGCAGATACAAAAGTAAATTACCCTGTTGTAAATTTCACAAATTATGTGTGTAATGGTACTCACAACTTCACAAGTCAAAACAAAAGTCAAATTTCCTCATTAATTTGCAAACCAAAAGAGTTCAGCAATTTGCCTACCTTCACCTCGAAATAATGTTGGATATTTGCTTCAGGAAATAAACCAGCAACAACAGGAAGCTCAGTGAAATACTTCCCTCTTTACAAAGAAAAGAATATATCTCAAAACATATCACTGTATTAAAAAGAAAGGTACCTTGACATATTGTTCCCTTAATGACAATTGGGACACGTTTTAGACAAAGAAACATGAAAATTACAAAGAAGTGACACAACATAGCAGCTGAGATATTGTCAATTGCATCACCACATAGAGAGACACTACCATATTGATTTTGTAGAAGCTGGAATAAATGAAATCATACCTCCATGGCTCCATTGCAACCTGTAAGACTCAGTACACCTGCTGGGGAAGATGGTATGGATTTAAATGATTCATCAAAGCCTTCCAAAATTGAATAATGAAACCAGAATGCACCATGGGTTCATTACTCTGAATGTAGAAATAAACAAATGAGGTTCATGACAAAAGAAGTTATTCAGGTACAGCAATAAAGCTGGATACATATCTCATCAAAGATCTTCCTCTAGCTCCAATCACACAAAATAGAGTTATTAAAAATAAATAAAAATAAAAACAACAAAAAATTAGTGCACAAATCAAATGAGAACAGAAAGGGACCTTGATCTGCGGCCTTGAAACTCAGTTGTACTTTAAGAGAATGGCATGTACAAAATTCAAGTATCAGTAGCTAAAAGGACAATGACAAGTAGAAGAGATCAAATGCAATAAACTAATAAACAAACCTTCATCAAAGTGAATGGTTGCTTCTAATAACTCTCTGCTACTCAAGTCATGTCTATTATAATTAACACTAAACAGGATCAAGGATGGTAAAGGCGCCTAATGCCTCTGCTACATTCACTCCTTTAATTGGTCTTTCAAGAATCAGTTATGCGGCAAGAAATAAAAGGGCATCAGCACCAAGTCCTTTTACCACTATACAATCTAACCATCAGAGATCACACAATATCTTGAGTAATTGCAGATGTTATATTGGTATGCTCTATAAATCTATAGCACTGACATGAATCATGAACACCTGCAACAATCCACAGACCAGTATGCACTCTCACCATATTCAAATATAACCCCTTGAGCAATTTAGGTGACTTTAGATGTTCAATGTGAAGATGCAACTCAAAGGCTTGGAAAAAAGAAGATTCATCCAACATGATGATTCTCTGCTTGGCTAGACAGGCCACATGAAAATCGAGAGTAAAATTACTAATTCATAAGGCAACACACCATCTAATCATCGCCAATCTGAAAACACAGTATAAACCAAAATATAATTGAACCATCATCAGTCACATGTTCCTAAGTATAACATCATATGTGCCGATCCACAAATCTTACCATATCTAATCCTCATTGATTAGAGGCACTTGAGCAGTTGAAACTTGCAGGTGATTATGTTCAATGACAACATGCAAAACTAGATTACGCGTTCATGATAGATTGTAAAAGATTGAATTGAAGCCTTCTTTTAGAAAGAAGCATACAACTTTTATTCCAATTCGTGAACGAAATACATATAAAGATAGTGTTATTTCTTCTAAACTTGACAATTGATCATCATATCCTACTACTCCATAACAACTAATCAACAACTTCTGCCCAAGAATCCTAATATTAGCCTACCTCCAGCAAGAGAACATTACTCGTATATTACAATAAACTGACATAATTCTGCTACTAAAAAAACAAATTAAAGTACCTAGGCTATGATTTCCTTCTGGTAAAAATTATCAAGGAAACCATAGAACACCGATGGCGGATCAACTACATCTTGCGGACAATCAATCGTTCTTTTGATGTTGTCGGCATCACTACCTCAAATCGAATTCGTAATTCTTGGACGGTGTAATCACATGTTGAGCAACTTTCTGAGATTATTCTCCGCCACGCTTTTCCGGACCAAGCTCGCCGGGAACGGGAGCGCGCTAGGGTGAGGAGAAGAAACCATGGAAGTGGTACCAGCGTAAAGATCCGGAACCCTGATTTGATTCTGTACAACATCCGGATCTGGACCTAATCGATTGGTGGAGCACATCTGTAACCCTAAATCAAGATTTTCTCCGCCGAACAGCAATCTTGCCTTTAATTCTTCGCCTCTCTTGAGGATCTTGACCTGGCCCATGACAGGCGTCTTTAATGGCGGCGATGAAGAGAGAGAATCAAGATTAGGTCGGCGATTTCCGTCGGAAGGACTTCTTTTGCGACGACAACGAAGAGAGTGGTGGTTTCTAGGGTTAGGGTTGGTGTTTCGCAAACGGCGATGGGGGAATTGATCTTGAATGAAGCTGGGAGGTTGAAGAATCGCCGCTGTTGCCATTTTTAGAGGAGAGGTGAGAGAGAAGAAAGAAGAGAGGGTCTTTTCGTTGATTTAATTTTAATTTTAGTTTTAATTGAGGAGCAGATTTATGAAGGAGAATTAGGTTATTTATAGGCGATGTTATGATTTTATTTCGAGTTCGGTTTCCTTTTTTAAATTTTCCATAACAACGAGGAGAGCCCAGTTAATATGCCATATTAACATGCTATGTTAATATAATGGCAATTTTGTAAATACGAGAGGTGAAATCAATTATTTTTTTTATTTTTTTTTATTCTGTTGTCTTCTTTTTCCTCTTCTCCTTCGTCAGTGTTAAGTGCTTAGCCATGCTCAACCCAGCAACACCATTTTCCCAGCTTCGCCAATGGCGAGATCTTAAATTGCTAAGACATGCTCAACCCCAGGAACACCATCTCCGACGGCTTTACCGCCATAATTTAACGAAAAACCCTAAGAATTTTATATTAAATAAGGGCATAATTAACCCTAAATGGTAGGTGTTAATCATTGTTTGAGAGTTGAGATCTTGTTAATGGTGAGTTGTGGAGAAGAAGATCGCGAATTGCAGCATCTAATCTCTGAGGGAGGACAGTTCACGATGGACTTCGTGCATCTTGACGGAGATGTCGGTTGGTAGTTTGTTGCTAGTCTGTTAGATGGACTGTGCATCTTGACAACTTTACCCTTTCTAAGTAGGCGGAAATGACACTTTAACCCTCGTATAAACGAAACCTGTTAATATGGCATATTAACAGGTATTTTCTCCATAACAACCGCCTTCTTCACGATTTCTTCTTCACGAGCGCTATCATTAGCCTAGTTTACGATATCTATGTTGGCTGATGTGTCTTCTTACGCGTGTTATCGAATTAGCCAACACTTCTAGATTTTTCAACTGGTAATTTGCTAAATATCGCCTCTAACTTTTCACTACCATCCTACCAATTGACCTATTTGCCCTTCTCCTACACTTTTCACCACTAACCACCACCACAAATGCCTACTCTTCCACGACATAACCTTATTTGATCTCTTGTCTAATTATACCTCTTCTTCACGAAAATTCAAGTTAATCACCTAGATAAATAAGAAAAGTTTGCCTAATGACAGTTCAGTAAATTAAAATATAAATTAAAAGAGTCTTGATATTCGTGCTACCATATTAAAAAATAATAATTGCACACTTTGTGCACAACTGGCAACACACAAAGCAAGTTGACGGCGTCTAGTTAGGGGTTAGAGATAGAGGAGAAAAAAGAAAGGATGAAGATCAGATCAAAGGAGATTTCCATGAAAGGGAAAAACTTACCATAAATTTCATGAAAGCGAAAACTATTTGTCATTATTTCATAAACGTTTATAAAAACTAATCAAAATTTCACATCAAACATAAGTGTTGATTTTATTGCATCTATTATATAATCCCATTAATAAGCTATCATATCATTCTCTTAATCTCTTCCTCCATTGATGAAGTTTTATCATCCTTCATTATTGAACTTCCTCCATTGTAGAAGCTTTTCCTTTCACGGAAAAACACCCTATCTTAAAGGGGTTAATCATTCCCTATATTTATTTTCACAAATTTTCTTAGGGTTTTCTTTAAGTTTGGATTCCTCCAATGTTAAGTATTGTTGAACTTCAACCTTCCTCCATTGTTGCAGTTAGGTGCATATATTCATGTAAAAAAACTAGAGTATAACATTATGAGTTAGGATAACGTCAGTTAGAAACTTGACATCCACTATTATTCCCTTATAACTTTGTAGCACCCCTCCATAATCACATGAATGTATTTTTGTAATTCTTAATAAACTTTATTTGTTATCAAAATCCCATCACTTGACTTCATTTTGCCACTAACAATACTATACCAACCACTTCGATTTCTTGCTAGCCACTAGTACCACCGCACCCAACCTAATAACCTACAATAACACATACACAAAATAACATAATTGTATTCAACTGTCGTGAGTGTTTTTATCAGGCACACACCAGTCTCATAGCAACACCTTCATTAAGTGTTATATCCTAGTGGTGTATAAAGTAATAAATATCAATGTTAACAACGTCTTACAGATATTGGATCCAAGTTAGCAGCAATCCACAACAGCACTAATTTTGTTACATGGTCGTCTTAGACTAATTGGGGCCTTGTGCTATTAATAAAATTTATATTTCTACTTGCTACTTTCAAGGGTATAAAGGGGAAAAAAGGAAATAATAAAGACTACAAAAATTACGCCAACACAGTAAAAATGTAGGGAATTTAAAAAAAAAAAATTGAGCCAATTATGTGGGAAAATGAGAATCAAACATAAAACCTGTTTGAAAGGCTGTTCTCAATGAATAGTTTGCATTACCATTTTATTATTCAATTCATTAAATGATAATTATACTTTATCCAATTTTTAGATTTTGGGGCTCCAAATAATGTAAGGCCTTATGCTGACGGCCCAATAACCGGTCTTGATTTGTTATAACAAATCTTTCTGATTGTTAGAAAGTGGGTCAGCCCTGATTTGTTATAAACTTATAACAAATCTTCCCGATTGTTAGTAGGTATTGTAATAACTTCCTTCAAATAGTTGCTTTTGTAATAATTGATCAATTAACGAGAATCACAAATTCTTCTTTTTGATTTTTCCTCTCAATTTCTCTTTCCCTCTATGCTTCTTCTTTTTCTTCCTTATTCATCTAGAAAGTTCTGTTGTCATTAATAAAATCACAATTATTTAAAGTTGCTGACTTACTTCTTCATGGTATCAAAGCCCAGATTTGTTAGGTTGTTCATAACTGGGCATTTGTCAAGTCACTGGTTATTTGGTTAAAAGGCCTCTATTGGATGTTCATTCCCAATGAGGATTATATTGTATCTTTTGGTGTGCTCTAATTCTAAGGACATTCACAAGTGACGGGGAATGTTGAAATCCATTGTAATCCACTTGTGAGTGCCCTATATTAGAGAAAAGAGAGACGATTTCACTTTATAAGGTAGAGGAGTTTGTCATACTATTATCAATTTACTATAATATGGAATCTTCTTAGTCTTGTTTGTGGATCCAACTTTGCTCCTTGTGTTCAGGTTGTCAGGTCCATTTCATATCATCTTAAAATTTAACACAATATCTTAAGCACACGTACTATTCGTAAAGTTTTATACCCTGTAATCCATATTGCATATCGAAGTATAACAATATCATTTAATCCAATTTCAATTACTTTATCTCAATTTTTTTTTCTATATATGTGAGTAAAGTTGTAAATTGCCGTTTGCTATTCAAATTAGATTTTTATACCTTATTTTTTTTTGTTATGAATTTAGTTAGATAGATTGTATTATATACTTTCTCCGTTTCTTTTTAGTTGACACGTTTGCTAATGCACAAATTTAATTATTAATATCTTTAATTACCGATAAGCAAAAATTATAAAAAGTTGATATTTTGAAAATATACATTATGGCGAATATAAGAAGATCCCACTTAGTTGTATTTTTCTTCATATGTAAATCACAAAACATAATCAAAGGAAGGTGTGTGAATAGTGCTAAAGTCAAAACGTGTCAACTAATAAAAAACGGAGGTAGTTTTATATATATTTCCTCATATATGAACCCACACCCTCAAGTTTAGATATAAGGTACTAAAATGTGTAATCACTAAATTGTTATACATTTTTTTTTTTTTGTTATAAATATAGTTTGAGAGATTGTTATATGCACCCGGGTGCACCGTACACCCATGAGTATTTGTTCTCATTTTGATGATTGTTTTTCATTTAATCGTCAAATAAGAACAAAAACTAACCTTGAGTTAGTTGGGCGTACGGTGCACCCGGATGTATATAACAAATTCTAAATGATATTAGTCTTTTGAGGTAAAAAAATAAATAAGGATTTTATCATACCATTTATGCAATAATGTCCCAACCCTAAAACTATTTAAGGTGTTTTAAACCTCGTATATGTAAGTTTATTTAAATTCAACGAGTTTAAACTAATCAAATTTTAAAAGTAAATACTATGTACATTAAATTGTTTGAACATGAAAATACATATACTGTTTTGATTTATGTATTATTTGCAAGAAAATCATCATATATTCCAAATCCGGCACCGTAATCAAACAATCAATCATTGATCCAGTGCATGAAGAATGTGTAATGTACTAATCAACATCAAAAAGTAAAAAAATGGTAGGTTAGCAATAAATAAAACATACTCCGTAGAACATATTCCAAGTTCCAAGTTGGAATTTCCATCAAAGAAAGACACAAATTAAGCGGAAACCAGCAACGTGTCGAATGTGATATTGTAAAAGCAGTGAATGGGAATGTGAATGGTGTGGGGTATCCCAAAATTGAAAGTCCAGTCTCCAGATCGGCAATAATGTCGCGGCCAATGAGGCTGAGATCCCTGTCTGACGGAGATGGATCATCGCTGTTATTGAGCGGAGAGTTGAAGAAGAAGAGACCTAAGTTCCAGTATTCTGGCTGGGTATTTCATCTCGGTACTAATAAGATTGGCCATGAATATTGCCATCCTCGCTTCTTGTTTGTTCGTGGCAAGTATGTCGAGATGTATAAGCGTGATCCCCATGATCATCCCGCCATCGTCAGTTCTTTCTTCTCTCTTTCGTAGTTTTTTTTTTTAATTTTTAATATTTGCACTCATTGTATTCTTGTTGCAGAAACCTATACGGAGAGGTGTTGTGGGACAAACTCTTATGGTGGAACAGTTGGGATGCCGAAAGGTTAATTGTAGTGTAAGGCACTTGGGTTTGAATTCAGTGATACTGTTTTCCATTTTTTCTCTCCTAGTTCTAGCTCATTATCAACTTCTGAATTAATTTCTGAGGATTATTATCTGCACTCACTTTTTTTTTTTTTTTTTTTTTTTTTTTTTTTTTTTTTTTTTTTTTTAATAGGATCTGCATGTTCTTCGGTTCTACAATCGATTGGATGAATCAAAGAAGGGAGAAGTAAGTGAATTTATATTATCTGGTTATGTGAACTTTCACAGTAATGGATCTTGAATTCCTGATGGTGTGTTTTGTGGCAAGCATAGCCATATAGGGAATTAAAAAAACCCTAAAAAGTTGTAAAATTGGCATGTTTGATTTATTAAATTACTCCATTTTTAATGTCTACAGGATTTTGCTTTAGTAGAGTTTATATGGTATTGTCAGGGTTTATAGCTGTTTCTTCTCTTTTAGCTCATCTGCAGATTTGTTATACGAAGTTCAATAAGCAGGAAGGATATAATATATTGTGGTTGATTTGGCTGGAAAAGAATGACAAGATTTTCTGTAGTTTGGAATCTTATTTGATTACTTTATGGTAGCCAATGATGTTTTTAGCTTATCTTCAGTCTCGCACTCCTGGAGCCTTTTTATTGATGGCTGCTTGTTCCTTATTGATGGATTTCTAATTTTTGGTTCTTCGGGTTTTTTTTTGTCCTAATTTGACAGCAATGTATATTTTACTGTGAAATGTATTGTTTATTATGGAATTGCCTCTGTAGTTGCATTCATATTGATTACTTTATTGCCTTTATATATTCTGAGTTGCCTTTTCTTTTTGGGTGGGTGGTAGTAGAACTGGAATTTCTTTGAGTAATTTGATTATTTTCTTTGCTGAAGATTGCTTGTGCTACAGCTGGAGAAGCTCAAAAATGGTTGGAAGCTTTTGAGCAAGCAAAGCAACAGGTATTGAATTAAATTTGATGTTGATTTTAGCAGGTTCTTTCATGCTGTGAAGATTATTACTTAATTAACACATTGTTAGATGATATTAAATCTGATTCTATTGTAATTATTACTTTCTCATCCAATATCTGTTAATTATTGTTGAAGAATGGAAACTCCTTTCCAATGCCCCTCTTAAAATATCAGTAAAAGCTGATTTGGTGAAAAATATGATGCTATGCTCTCTAAGGTGGATGTACCGCTCGTATGTTTATTTATTTATTTATTTATTGGTTATCACAATGTTTACTTCGTTTACACAGGCAGAATATGAGCTTTCAAGAGGTGGAAGAGCCAGAGACAAGCTGAATTTGGAAGCCGAGTATGTCTACCATCCATGTAAATATTGATTCTTGTATAGATTATTGATCTAGTAAGCTTAGGTTGTTGTGGCTCAAAGAATACCTGTTTCTACTAACCTGCTAGAGTTCTCTTTCTTGTAATTGTAATGATATATGGATTGAACACATTGGATGGTTCAATTTGTCTTTGCTCCTAGGTATATCTTGTCTTGGTATAATTGATTGGATTCTTTTTTATGTGCTCTTTCTCAATGCCTCAATAAACACATTCTTGCTCATAAGTTGTGATGGCACACCTGTCCCCCCCCCCCCCCCCCAAGGTCACACCATCATTGTATGTTCAACTGTTCCATTAACTTGTCCCATATGATCAATATTAAGTTCAAAAGTTTAGGCATCGAAGGTAGTTGATATATTCATGAGCTTACAGTTAGTTAGTATATAAAATGTCGGCCTGTCAGATATTGAATATATCACTTGGAATCTCAAATATATATCCCGATCCAAACCATGCCATGACAACTGTGAGAAGTACATTTTTAAGTTGTTGATGATGCTTGATAGGTGGTGGCAGACTAGTTTACTTTTTGACCCTTTGACAATTTGTGCAGACCTTTCTTTTCTTGTTTCATTTTGCTTATTTTTTGCTTGACCGTTTGTTTATAACCTACTGTTTGATTTGAGTTGGACTTATCTGAAGTTTAGTGGTGACTTTTAGCTTTAGAGTTTAGATTACTTCTTTTCAATTATACTTGTCTATTGTCCTACTAAAGATGTACTTGAAAGAAGAGATTCTTTCTTGCTACTAGGTGCTTGTGAACACGATGATCGCCATCTGCAGGTGTTTTAGATTGGGGCTATGCCTAAGGTCACTGGTGCTGGTAGAGTAGAAGGTTGAAGTTCTTTTTGCCCCATCTGGGTATTATTTTTTTTATTTTTATTTTTTCTAGCTTGTTTAAAGTCAGAGAGCTATACTCTGCATGATGACTGTAATCTGTCCTTTCTCATTCCAGTGTATAAGGTCATGCAGGATCTCTAGCTCTATTAGTTTTTTCCGGCTCTAATCTGCCTTTTTTGATGATTCTATTTGTTTGAGGGCATTGAACCTCTCTTTGTCTAGGGGATAGATTCTGTTAGTCTCTTTATACATGCAACAGTTTGTCAAAATTGGAACATATTACTAATTGGCAGACGGCATTCATTGCAGTGTGCTCCATAAACTGCAGATTTCTTATGCTTTCTTATAGTTACAATGCCTATTTATTGACCCAATATCTCATGCCTTACATGTTTCCATTTTATTGGTTTGTTATCAATCTTTTGAATAACTTATAATCTTCTCTCTTCTGTAAAAAGGATTGATCTTGACGCACATCGCCACAGGGTGAGGAAATATGCTCATGGCTTCATAAAACTTATAAAAATCGGACAAGGTTAGTTGTTGTTAACTGGTATAGCAGTAAATGGTGATTCCATCTTCTAAAAGCAAAAATTGAAAAATATATTGGTGGTTAGGGAGCGGGGCACTAGGATGGCAATTTGTACTTTTAAAGTGGTTTCTTCTAAAACAACTAATGCAGTACTTTCTGAAATGAGATTCCATCTTTGGGTGGAACAAAAGAAGCTATTCCTGCTCCAATGTAATGTATAAAACTTAGACAAGCTGCTCCATATAGTTTGGGATATGCAAGTACTCTTCTTGCGCCTAATATGTGAATGGCTGGTCAGGAAAGTAATAAAGTCTTCCCTTATATTCACTAGAATTTTAATAAGGTTAATTTTTGAAGTGTCTATGCGTTAGGATTCTGTATGGCTTTATATTACAAATATACCTATGTTGTGGAAGTATGTTGCTTCTAATCAATCAATCAATCAAAGCCTTAATCCCATAATGTTAAAACACTTATTGGACATGTAAGAACTTCTCTTGAACTTGTCTCTTTTAATGAGAAATAATTATTCATTTCTCTATTATCAATCCAGAGCCACTTTTGCGACAATCATCATCCTTGGCAGAGAATGCCCGGACAGATGGCTATATGGGAGTTGATGGAGATGCTGATGCAATTGAAGCGCATACATGGAAATGCGTATGCACCATGAATGGTTAGTATTTGTTATTAAGGTTGTAGACTTCTAAGTTCTAATTGATAAGTTGTTCTTGTAAATTATTTGGCTCTAAGTTTCCTAGCTTCTTTACTGCATTGTCCAGTTTCCTTGTGTGTCCATATATCAAATCAGCTATAGAAAAGGTTTTAAGTACTGTAATATCTGTAATTCAACATAGAATTACTATAGGTTGATATAAGATTGTTTCAGGCTTTAGATTGTTAGCCATAAATTTTCTAATCTTGACTTTTTTTCTATTAAACATTCAGTGTAGCTAAGAAATTGTAAGAATTAATATTCATCTAAGCATTAGGATGATAAGCAGTGGTTAGCTCTCCACATCTGAACTCCAGGACCATGAGTTCAGGGCTTGTTGTTTGGTGTCCCCTCCAGTTAAGAATTGGGGCCTCACTAGCTAGCAGTTTCCTGCCTTATCCCCTCTTGTCAGTTTATCCCATATTTTCAAAAAAAAAAAAAAAAAAAAAAAAAATCCAAAGAAATGAGGAACACACCACTACAATTTTGATGATCAAATTAAGGAGAGATGCATACAATAAATCTGACTGAAATAGCTTCTTTTTTTTTCCTTTTATTTATTCCTCTCCATCTTTCTTTTGTGAATTTGTTCGAGAGGGGAGAAGCTTAATAGTGAAGTTTTACTTATCTAAAAGGTAATAATGAAGTTTTGTTTAGTAAATTCCAACTATAGTAGCAGGTACATTCCAAGCTTTGTTATTCTGCATTTTTACGATCTTTCCAGAATATATTCTATAATATTTCAAAATTTCAAGGACAAGCCTAATCTTTGGCAACAAATCTACAATGATATCCTTTTATTGATTCTTGTGGTGCTTTTTCCTTTTTCTTTTGCTTTTGGTTGGTTATACTTTGTTTTCTCATTTGCAGGAGTTAGAATCTTTGAGGATGTTGTAGAGTCCAAGGTATCCACAATGTCATATTGTTTTCTCAATTACACTTTATAATTTTTACCAGTCTTGTGGTTAGATTTGCTCATGCCCCTGACAACGTGAAAAAGGATTTTTTTTGTTTTTTTTCCCCCCACTTAATTTCATTCCTGACTCTTAACAATCTTGCTTTTCCATGCTGCTGAAATTGCATAGGAAGAATCTGTGTTGAATAAAATCTAGGAAGCAAGGGGCATGCTTAATGTGAATGAAAAACGATGTAGTATGGGAAGCAATTAACCAATTGCTGTCATAGTGGAACACCGAAAGCTCTTGGTAATTAATACCAATGCAGATATCCTCCCTGTATGCATCTGCACCCTTTCAGAATTTGGAAATGGGGTCATGCCATGAAGAAAAGACAGATTGTGATTGTTAGTTCACCTGATTTTTGCTTATCTGGTCTGGTTTGATCTGGTCTGATCTTATTGTCTGATTTGACTAATCTTTGACCTTAAGTGTATGATAATTTGTAAGGTAAAAAGATATCAAGTGAGATCTTGTTAGATTCGTAATAATGTGTATTATATTAATATGTAATTTTCATAATTTTTTTCATTACGAAATTAAAGATATTTAGTAATAAAAAATTACACATAAAACGATGATCTGATCTGAACATTTTTTTTACTGATCTGAACTTATTTTTTCTGAAATAAGTAAAAATAAGGTGAACTAAACAAGGTTAGCTCATGTATTTACCTGATTAATTTTGCTTCTTTTAGAAAACCGAGTCTAGGGCATTAAAAACCAATTTAAAGGCGCAATTTTATTATTTTGGTTTTCTTTGTTTACTTCTCCTTCCGTCCTTAAATGCAATCACCAAATAAGTCTCTTGTTACTTAAAATGGATAATTCACCCCGCTCATCTCATTTATCCCATATGATGTGGGTTCCACCACTGCCTCTCTATATGTAATGGATGTGCTACCCCCATCAATCAATTTCTTTTCCTTACTTTTCCAATATATACCAAAAAATCCTGCACTACTCTACTATAATTAATATGCATGCTCAAGCATAAGAGGACAGTAATCTGAAAATGGACTCCGATGGAGGGAGTTCATTTGCCAAGAAATTTGTGACCTTTTTACTTGTTAATATTTGTGGACGATCATTATTTCTCTTGATTTTAGTTACTTTTAATCTGATATCTGATTCCAAATTTTTTTATTCCTATTTCGGCTATTTGCTGCTCACTCCCTTATCTTAGCTTTTGGAATAAGTAGCTGTAATATGCTTCCTGTTTATTTTCTGCCAAAGTTTCATTCATGCTTTCTTTTGTTAAAATACTAGGCTGGTAGAGGCATTCTTGTGAAGTCTGTGGGAATAATTGATGCCAAATCGGATACTGTCTTTGAGGTTCTTATGAGCCTTGAACCTTCTAGGAGATATGAGTGAGCTTCTTTTCTCTGTTCATCCTTGTCTTTTGTTTTTTTTATAAAATTTATAGAGGGATATGTTAATTTTGTTTTCTCTTATCATTTTACTTCGAGAATTTATGAGTATGCTATACATTTAAACTAATTATGGGGTAGCATCTGTGCATCTTTACAGGTGGGATATGTTGACTAGTGACTTGGAGCTTGTTGAAAGCATAGATGGGAATTATGATGTTGTATATGGCACATATGATCCGAAATATTTCACTTGGTAATATATTTGTCTCTTCACCCTATCTCATCTTGTTTTGTCACTTTGTGTTGTGCTGCTAGAAATTACATTCTGGTGGCTAAATTTCATGAAAAAGGAAGGGTAAGGAATTAGTGCTTAGAGAAACGATAGCTTTATGTATGAATATTCATATTTGGAGAAAGAAGAATTTTTTCGTGGAAACCTCTGAGGGAAATTTCTCATGCTTCTGATACACCAACTTCATTTTTTGATTTTTTTTCAAAATTAAAAGTACTACCCATCAGATGAGGTTATTTCAGTGTAAATACTAATATTTTTTTACTACAAATTAAAACACTCTGCGGAGAAGTTCGAATCCCCAGGACTAGTGGCTATTACCCTTATTGAGAAATTTGCATTGTAGGTGAAGAAGGATTTTGGTTGGCATAGGTACTGGTAACATACTATAAATGTTCATAAAATCTCATATCCACCTTTCATGAGAACAATTTTTGTGCAACCGACCCACTTCTACAGAATTTACCTTTTTATTGTTAGATTTAGTGTTTTGATGCTTTGAGTTGCTCTTTTTATTAGGGTTACTTAACAAGTATAAGGAACTTTACTATATTATTAAAAAAAAAAGGTCATTTTGAAGAGTAGCTTCAACATGGATGCATGCGAACAAGGTGATAAATATTTTTGAATTTCTCCAATATGTAGTTAATATTTTTTTTTTTTTTTGGAAACAAATCAATTCATTAATAAAAAGGCATCCGACATCTACACATGAAATCTAAATTAACAAATACATAAAATTGAATCAAATTAGGGGTTTCTTCATCAAAGCTACGATCGTTGAAAAGATCTTGCACTGTGGTAGATCTCTCGCACACATCGCTGGAATATACAGTCTTTTTAGAGAGACGGTTTAACGATATGTTGTAGCCGTAAGGATGATTTTTATCTGATTCGTTTGAACGCATTTGAAAACTTGACAACCGTTGCGATCCCGAACAAATCTTTACCAACGAACGGACAATAGGGCAAAAAATGATTACCTTATTGATAAACCCTAACACACAAACAAACCCTAAACATAAACAAACAACTAAACTAACAAAAACTAACGACTCCACCATAGGGAGACGGACGAATATCTACACTATTCATGCAGATTTATTGAAAACCTAAATAGCAAACTAAAGAAAATTAAGGGAAAAGGGTCGGAAATAGTCTAATTTTCCGGCCTAAACGACCAAGATTTTGGAGAAACCCAAGAAGTGAGGAGGAGAGAAGAGGAAAGAGAGAGGCGAGTTGGAATTTTTGTGTTTAGTTAGTTAAGATTATATGAAGTTAATATGACTCAACTAATAATGTACTGAAATTTTTCTATAGAAAAACTGAATAGAGAGTTGCAGTCTAGGTATGTGTTTGGAGAATATTAGGTTGGGTTTTAGAAGATATTGTGATGGTTAGAACTGTAAATCAATATGAGAATCCTAACGCAGAATAGGCTATGAATTCGATACCCGTGATGTGGTATATACAATATGTGCAGTGAATTGTGAATACTCTATGTCAACCAAATTAAAATAATCAAATTTTACACACTGCTAATTGCTCTTCATTCTTCTTTAAGTTAGTACTTTCATTTGTCCTGTGAAGTCTTTATCAGCAAAATTCCTGATGGATAATGTGTGAATAATATGTGTGCTTGCTATTCCTCACGTAGGTGGAGTTCTAGAAGGGACTTTGTGTTCTCAAGGCAATGGTTTCACGGACAAGATGGAACATATAGTTCGTAAATCTTTCTCAAAGCTTCTACAATTATTTTTTTATGTTTTGACCATAGATATTAGAATTTTATTCCAAGCATATCCTTGCTGTAGAGCTTTAATAGATAGGGGAGTATATCTAAATTTCCTATTGTTCTCTAAGTTTATCTCTTTTATTAATCCCGACTGACTAATTTTATTTATGGATGCAGCAATTTTACAATTCCCTGCAGTACATAAAAAGTGTCCTGCTAGACCTGGCTATCAACGAACAAAAATAAATCGTAAGCCATTTTGTTCTCAAGTTTTATAGCTCCTTTCTACTGTGCTACATATTTTCTTCCTCATCCTTTCATTTTTATGACGTTTAGATGTAGTAATTACTATCCAAATTAATATGAAAATATAAATAGCAGATGGTATTATAGTGACTCCCTTTAGCTTATGGCTTGCCTAATGCACAGGATTGATTCACAATTTGAGTGCTGATAGTATTATATAATTCGTTGTTTAATTACATGAATACTCCGTATAATACAGGCTCGATAGGGCTTTAAATTTTGCATCCTGTAAGAGTTGGATTGACTGTATAGTAATAAAATGAATATAAATACTTCCTTCGTTTTATTAACTTGCAACATAACACTTTGGCACACACTTGATGGAAGATGTTAGACTAGGTAAACAGACAAATTAATTGAAATAATTTTACCATCAATCTTAGTTTTAAAAAGCACACCTGAGGCGCGCCTAGGCACAAGGCACAATGAGGCTCAAGATATGGCGCCTTAGCTATGTGAAGCTCAAAGACCTACAAGAGACCCGCGCCTTTGCGCTTTTTTTTTTCTAGGCTGCTTCCGGCACCTTTGCACCTTATGTTGTAAAGCATCAATAGCTTTTTTATAAGCTATTATATTCTATGAAACACTATGGGACTTTGTGACGGGCAGGTAAATTCATTTCTAGAGGAGAGAGAAATCCCATATCCCCCAATTTGATTTGAAGAACTCTAGCTATTGATCACACGGTCCTTTCACCTTTTCGCATTATTCGAATTTTGCACTTATTTAAAAGAAATTATAATTTCTTTTCTATATGAATAAAATGCGCTTCACCTACAATAGGCGCGCGTCTTTGCCTTGCGTCTAAGCTATAAGGACTTTTTGAGACCGTGAGCCCACTAGATAAGTTGCCTATGGCTCTCCCACATTGGAAGTTGAGGAGAACTGAGGAAGTATGGCATTCCTATTTTAAAATTGCTCAAATAGCATGTCAAGAAGGCATGTTGGAACTCTTGGAAATATAAAAAAACAGAGGAAGTATTCGTTACTAATTTATACTTGCTTGGCTTAGTTATCTTTGAGTATTTATTGGGAGGAGCTCAGTTTTCTAATGGTTTGGACCTCTCCAACTCAAATTTTAAATACATGCAGTGCAATTTTACTATTTCTCTCTTCATACAAACACTAAACAGGATTTTTTTTTCTTAAGTCTCATATTAGCATACAGAAAACAATAGACATTAATGACGAGCAGTTACACAAGGATTTATAGCAATTGCTCTGGCCTGCTCGATCACATGTGCGTATATAAATTCAGAAGATGAAAAAATCAAACTTAAATGTGACAAAAAATCACCATAAATCTACGCTCCTGAGAGGCTTTCAATACTGAATATGGAAAGGATTTGATGTTGCCTTATGGCCTTATCCATGCATTCGTGCAATAGAGATTGCTCCCATTTGACCCTTATTGAATATTGATAAAAGCAGTTACTCCCTAGTTATTTTGTAGCTGATAACCTAGAATTGACTGTATCAGCTTGTTCAAAAAGGATATAGAAAGAAATTATGCACCTAGCTTCAGCAGATAAAACAAAAAGTAGTAGGGTGTACCCTCATGTTCCAATATAGTATATGACACTTGACAGATTTGGTAACATCGTAGACTATGCTAGAGCCTAGAGGTGTTTACCAAAAGTGACATGAGTCAGTAGAAGTCCACCAATCTTTGTTTGAGGTGATGAATTTCCGGAAGCCATATTGTTGTGGACTTGTGGGGTCCAGTATGTCCACAAATCTCCATAGCTTTACAAATCCTATCCACAAAATCCTTTATTATTTTATTTCTTTATTTTTTAATCATTTTAATTTGCAGGATTATGCCAAAAGTAAAAGAGTTTAAGCGCCTATTTTGCACCTCTCTCCCCCTCCCAGCCTCTTCTGCATCACGGGTCATCAATTTGGTTGACTACAATACGATGCAAGTTTACAGTGTTGTAAGCTTGGTATCTGTGATTGGACTGACAAAATTAATGGTTCAGAGTTCCAGAGCTTCTTGTGTGAACCTGTGACAGAATTTCTGCTGGCTTCTGTCCTTAATTAATCCTGCTCAAGAGTCTTGCTTGGGCTTGCAGGGGAAAGGTTGATGGGATTAGCTAGTGCTTTACATTTAATCATTCCTCCTTATGTCTATAGCTGTTCAACTTTCCTTTTTAATGGAGTCCAACGCACAACTTTGGTCATTAATGTATATAGCCTTGATATTAAAAATAATTTAAAAAAAGTGATAACAAGTTGATGATTTAAAAATCACAAATCGACACAAATTTAACACAATCCGATTGATTTATTTTGATGTATGTATTAGTAAAGAGAATAACTTATTTGAAATGGGTGGATTATAATTGAAAGAGAGTCAAAGAGAGTAGCAAAGTTATGCCTACCTTCCATCATTATAAATTGTTCTGAATGGCATTCTATCCATAAGTGTTTTATCTGTACAAAACTCTTATAGATTTTTTAATTTTTTTATTTATCTTAAGGTGCTATCCATTCCTCAGGTTTAAGAGATGCTACTGCATCAATTCCTGTAACTTTATTGCTCTTTCCATATTGTGAATAGCTTTTTTATTTATAATTTTTTGTGTAGCTTCTACTTGGGAGATAAAAAGTTTGGACACATCTGATGCCACAGCCGAATCTCCAAGATGTCTACTGACGCATATGTTGGAGATACAATCTGATAGCTGGGGTTCTTGGAAGAAAAGTCGCTCTTCAAAGTTTGAGAAATCTATCCCTTATGCATTGTTGTGCCAAGTTGCTGGTAAGTCGCTTCCTGTGGATTTTCAAGTATTGTCTTGCTTGAGTAGCAACATTGTAAAGAAGTTAATCTTGTTATGGAGAATTATTTAAAGAGTGGTGACTTTTAATTTTGTGGCAATTCCGGGTTCCTTATTGTTCGTGCTGCAGTTATTATCTATGATAGCCGGATAGGTTCCCAGTAATAATGCCATTATTGTATATTTGTATTAATCAAAGCATGTTGCCTAATTGATCAGAATCGGGATAGCTATGTTAGGATTTGATATTGGGATCATTATATGCATAATCATCGCAACACATTCATAGGAAAGATTAACTTGTGTCTTTATAATGATAGCAAGAGTCACAAGACATTGATTATGCAATCTTTAATGCAATGCCTTTCAGTGAAAAAATTGTGCTTACATTCCATTTTTCATGGGAGAGTGAATGGCTTGTTTTTTATTCTTGTTTTTCATTGTATAGGTCTCAAGGAATATATTGGAGCAAATCCAATTCTTAAAAATAATTCAGTTACAGCAGATTTTTATTCAAATTCCTCCAGTGATAGTGTTTCCAGCAGTGAATGTGACGACGTTGCAGAAGAGTTTTATGATGCGATTGCTACAGAAACATCTGATGGTGAAGATAGTGATGATGATATTGAAGTTGACAAGGTGTGAACTCTTCTGTTTATGTTTGGATAATACAATAGACCCCTCTATTATAAATTAAATCAATAAGCTGTGCCAGGACATTGTGACGCTGGAAAATGTATCATCAGACATAGCAAGCTTGTCTTTGAAGAAGTCTCCAGGTTCCCTTACTTAACTGTTTTCTTAAAATCTTTGTGTAACTTTTGACTGTTACTCCACCTACTTGAATTTATTAGTTGATTTTTCATGAAAATCCTCCAATTCAGTTGTCACACTGCTAGTACTAGTCATTTTTCACCAATAAGATTTAAATCTATGATTCTCTTACAAGGTACATCTATTGTACCAGAAACTATGCTTTCCTTCAATCTGTTCTTCTGTAGAAATTAAACTTCTATCACTCGTTTTTTTTCTTGTTAACAAAGAAATATCTGCTCAGTTGCTCACTCAGCCCGTTTTGAGGTTTTGTTAGCACAATTGGGGATCAGCCTTTTTATTTTTCTTTCAATTTTCGGTATTTTAGCCATGAAGAAGACAGTTGCATCATCTCATATTTTCTGCTCTTCTGCTGATAAGGCTGTGATATTCGTTTTTACTGTAGCATGTCTGTTGAGTTTGGTTTGTTCCTTGAGTATCTTGCTGTTTTAAAAGGGGAAAATACACCTAGTGCCGAGCTATACTGGAAACAATAAAGCGAGAGGGAGGATTTAAGAAAACTAATTGTCAGAAAGACGAACCTTTACCACTTCATTTGTGGCTCAGTTGCTACTGATATGCTTTATGTTGATGTGCTGTTTATTATAACTCCATATTATGCAGTGTAATCCATCAATAAATTACTTTCTCATCCTGCAGCTAATGATGCAAGCAAAGTACTAGATTCAGCTATGCCCCCAGTGTCAATCGATTCAAGCAAGTTTAATGGTTCACTGCGTAAAGGAAAAGATGATGATGACACAAATTGCTGGACAAATCCAGGTGGCGCGGGATTCATGATTAGAGGAAATACATACTTGAAAGACTATGTCAAAGTAAGTTTTATTATTCCTAACTTTCATTTACCTTTAGCTCATCATTTATATTAAAAAAAAAGTCCTTAGCAGACATCTTTTAGTACTTTAGTGTTTTATGCATCTGTTGTTTTGCAGTAACAATTTAGTATCCGTAAGATGCAATGGAAATAACGGACAGTGAACTGATATCAACATTCCTTGTTCCATCTTGCTGAATTATTTTTTGTCTCATTCAATGCTACTGATTAAGATTGTGTTGCAATTGATTTAGGGCACTGCTTACCTGTTAATGATAGTTATTAGTTTCTTTTGAATCCTTACTTTCTTTCACTATGACAGCCACAACAATCCCGCCCCTAAGGCCTTGCTTTGTTCACCTTATTTTTGCTGATGTTATTTGATCTAGTTGTTTGAATGTGTCCCTTTTCCTTAAAGCACTAGCACTTGATGCTAGGGTTGCCGCCTTGGCGCCTTCTTGTCTTTCCACTTTTTTGCCACCACTTGATTCGGCTACCAATCCCTCAACGTGGATGGATTGACGATCCTCCTTGCTTCATAAATCTCTCCGCCTTGATTAGGGCTACCACAGTATCATCCAAAGGCAACCACAATATCCTCCTTGCTTCATAAATCTCTCCGCCTTAATTAGGGCTACCAAAGTTGTCTTCCCTACAAGTAAACTTGTTATTACAAAATTATACCTTTTAGGGAGAGACGTTGACAGGGTAAAGTCGTATCCCCTAATCAAAAGTAATTCCTAAAACCACTAACTAAATATAGATAGGGAAGTAGGGTCGAATCCACAGGGAAACAAGTCTTTCTATTCCTAACTAATTATTATAATCTAAATTATCAAGGTAACCAATATTGTTATTGTAAAAAGGAATTAAACTACGGAGATCAAGTTCAGGGAGAAAAACAATAATAAGAAGGCCTAGGGTCACAGGTTCACCAATAATTAATATTCTGGGATAAAACATGACAATCAATAATCAACATTGCACAAATAACATGATTAACAGGCTCTCGCAATTTATTAATCAACATAGATCTAACAGGCTCTCGCAATTTACTAGATCTAAGTTCCTATTGAAAATAGCCTTTAATATCAAATTAACATCTCCTCGATTCATCAATTCAATATTGCTATACTTTTACAATCAAATCACATCTGCTCGATTCATAATCTAATTGCAAAGAATTAAAATAATTCAACACGAAATTATTATGTAATATCAAATATCAATAATAACAAATTATCCCTTTATATTAATTATGGATCCCCATAAACCCTAGAATTAAACTACTCAGACATAATTAAATCTAAACTAAACGAAGCAATAAAAGTAGTCATGATAGAGTAAAGAAATAAAATAAATAACTGAGATTAAAAGAGAAGAAATCGTTACCAAAGTTAAAAGGAACAAGAGTTGTAGAGAGAGAAAATAATACTAAGAGTTTAAGAGAAGAGAGAAAGAGAAAAGTTAGAGAGAGAAAATAGAGAGTAAGGGAAGGGAGAAAAGAATTCCCCCCTAAATTCGCTTAACAAAAGCGTATTTATATTAAGCTAGAAAATCCTAAGTTAAAACAAATTAAATGACGCTTAAAACGTCCTCCAGAAACACGCGCCCGATCGGGCGAGGCACCGCCCGATCGGGCGCGCCTTTTTGATCGGACGAAGGGCTGCTGCGATATAAGTCTTCTTTGCCCGATCGGGCGCGCTATCGGGCGGATCATCGGGCGGACACCTTTGGGCCGCTTGGACTCCTCGTTTAGGCTCGTAACTTGGCCCAAACCAAATATCCTCTTTGGGGCTTAAATCATTCGGTCCAAATGCCTCGTCTTCACACAACTCTAACCGATCTTGGGCTATGAAAGATGGTCGTGCTCCTCCAATGCTCGTAGTTGCTCCATAAAATCCCGGGAAAATGCTCCAAAGGTGCAATTCCCTACAAAACTCAACCAAAACTACGAAAACACTAGAAAACACATATTAGTAATAAAAGTGGCTCTAAAGAGCCAAAAACACTACTAATTATGACCAAGGGACGGGGGTAAAATACTATATAAAATAGACATATCAGACGTCAACAATATAATTTCCTTTTCCTCAATTTTCTCATCTAAACTCTTTAATCTGGAGATCAAGCCGTTTAATTATATTAGATGATTATGTAGTGAGCCACCCTCCTCCATCACAAGTGAATAGAGATTTTTCTTCAAAAACTACTTGTTTTCTTGCTCTCTAAGCCTAAATAATCCTAGATTGATTATA
Source organism: Chenopodium album (assembly GCF_948465745.1). Classification (NCBI taxonomy): domain Eukaryota; kingdom Viridiplantae; phylum Streptophyta; class Magnoliopsida; order Caryophyllales; family Amaranthaceae; genus Chenopodium; species Chenopodium album. The sequence continues at coordinate 202,263 of NC_137847.1, read as the reverse complement.
TACCAATACTTCCTAGTTTCCTAATTACAAAACCTATCTAGCTAGGAAAGCATAATAAATAAAAGATATGTTATATCATTTCCCATAACGAATCTACCTCGTTGGTTTTGGTAAGTTTAGTTTATTTCCTAACATATCCCAAACGAGTTCCAATTTTCTTGTGAAGTTAATGAAGTACACAAAAGGGTCAATATATGTATTTTTTTTTAAAAGTTGTACTTGTTGGTGTAAGAATTCAAATGAAAACACTCTAGCGCAGACAAAATTTTAATGGCATTATTTAATTATTTTTCCAGTCACATGTGCAAAGAACAAAGGGAATAATATTTGCAGATCAATGGGTTAAATTTCCTGCCTAAGATGATTATTGAATAAGAATATGCCTTTTATTTTCATTCAGCAAAATTTTGTCTTTTTCCTTTGGGGTATTATAATCTGTCTCTTTGTACTGTGAATTTTACCAGACACGAGTTATGTTTCTGATAGAATTTGTAGTTTTGGTGGGTCTATTTAGCAGCTGTCTTGTATCAGCTGTATACAAGTCTCTCTTTATTTTGGGGGTTTGATCGTATAATGCAGAAATCTTACCATATTTCTCCGTATCTATTTAAAACAAAGATATCCATTAGGATTGATTTTTATTTTTATTTTTTTTCTTTTTTTTGTGAAGATGTCTAGCTTTGATTGAAATTGACTTGGGTTTCTGTCAATCACTGGCCCACCTCTATCATCACGTTTAATTCTATCTAAATTTTTGTTTATGGGTTATCAAATGTGAGAATCCTGGTAAGAAAGAGTTTAGATCACTTTTTGTTCATTTTGAGAAAGATACGCTTCTTCCCCATTCTATAAGTAGGTTGTAGATCAAAATTTGAAGCAGTTAGATTGAAATAGTTCTTTTTGTTGATTTGCAGGAAAACAATGTTTCACAAAGATTTAGCCTTTGTCATAAACACAGAAGTGGTTTATTCTTGATTTTATGTCCAACTGTTTTTTAATTACTTTCCTTCTATTTAGCTTCATCTGTTAAAATAGCCTTTGCCCTTTCCTTTCTTTCAATTTGAGCTTTTCTTCCTGATGGACTGGGGTCAACAGACAAATAAACATATTTCCACAAGATTTATATTTCATAAGTTGGCCAATCTTGGTAGACGTCTAGGAGGCTTATTAATTTATAGAAAACCCTTTAGTATCCTGTCATAGTTACAAGAAGTCTATCATCTGATTGAAAGGAAGTTCATGCATCATTGACATTTAGTGCATTTACTGGAGTATTATGCCATATGTTACCATTTTTCCAATCAGCTCCTGAGCAGGTTAAGTGGTAAGAGTACATAACGTCATGGCTTTACTACACAATAGCATAGAGTCTCTTTTAGACTTATACCTACAATGGGAGTTTCCATTAGATCCTTAATTCCGGCAATTGACTGGATACTGATTCAGACTTTCATAGCGTATCTATATACAGCAGATTGGAGTCCATTTTACTTTTATTCATGCGCATTCAATGATATTATTTTTATATGATGTATTTCTTATGTTTAATTTTGTTGGGTTGTATTTTTTAATGAATAGCTGAACAAAATCTTGATTTTTTTTTTCAAGGTAAAAGGTGGAGATCCTCTTTTAAAGCTCATAGCTGTGGATTGGCTCAAGGCTGACCAGAGCATTGACAAGGTTGCATTGCGTCCATCCTGTGTTGTTCAGGTAATTCAAATACCCCTTGACAACCCACTTTGCATCTGACATAGCAAATAGTTTTAAGTTAGCTTTCAGCTCAACTTTTAATTGTTGATTTTAAACCCCCACCCCCACCCCTCTACTAAGTTAGGCCCCGTTCACTTCACCTTATTATTTCTGAACTGAAATTATTTTTATGAAACAAAATTATATTTGCTGAACTTAAATTATTTTTATTGAACTTAAATTAATTTTACTGAAGTGAAACTATTTTTGCTGAATTGAAATTATTTTTTTTACTGATTTTCTATTATAATTCTTCTTTAAGATAACTGAATTTTACTGAACTGAACTGAAATTAATTTTACTGAACTGAACTTATTTTTAATGAACTGAAATTATTTTTATGTAATATTATTTTTTTAAGGTGAAGTAAACAAGGCCTTACTGTAGGTATGAAGACTAGAGGAAAGGGGGTTTGAGTTTACCTAGTCTGTGTTTAAACTCACTATGTTTTAGTCTCTATTTAATTAAGGCCTTAGAATTCTGTTACCTCACCTTTTCTTCTGTTATTTCAGTCAGAAGCTGGAAGAAAACTTCCATTCATTCTCGTTTTTAATCTCCAGGTATGTTTGTCCAGGTTTATTCTTCTCTTCCCCTACCCTGATCTCAAGATTAGTCTTTCATGAGCTGCGCATTTGAGAATGTGCCTCTTTGATTATAGGACTTCTTTTTTTTTTTTTTTTTTTTTTTGGATGGGGGGGGGGGGGGGGTGGTTATGTTCGTGTTAGAACATCTCTTATTACAAGTTTTTCTTCCTATGGTTATGACTCATATTTATGTTTATCAAGTAATCATTACTGTTCTGGAAAATACTTTCTGTTGGCTACTTGGCCAAAATAAATAAGAGTGGTCTACAATAGTCAACAGGTGATGCAGTTGTTTCAAAAAAAAAAAAAAAAAAAAAAAAAAAAAAAAAAAATATGATGCAGAAGCTGTCCTTTTATTCTGTGCACTTGTGCCGTAAACCGAGAGTGCTTCTCTATGCAGCTGAACACTGCAATAATTCTCTTCTTTCATAAGTGTAGAATTGCGAGTGTCAACTTTTTGGTTGTTAATACTTGAAGAGTTTACGGCTTCCTAATTGGTTAAAAAAATAGTACATTTCATCTGTTTGAATTGAGTGGAAAATAATTCATTGAAAATATAGGATCTTTTATTTAACGATACATTTAGATATATCTTTAGTTTTAGTCTTTTAAATGTTGCTCAAAGTTTGACGACTATGATTTTGGTACAATCAGAGAATTGAAGATCTACTGGAATGCCTAGGGATTTGGACTTTGATTATTCTAATTATTTATAAGGGTGGTAGCTTTTATTTTGATGAGAAGATTCTATACAGATAGACTGCTAATAGGTGTTATTATGTGCTGAATCTTTGGAATGCAACCATGATGTTATATTCTTCTTATTTACTTCCATATTAGTAGTTCCAACCTCAACTAAATTAGAGTTGCTCCTGTTGTCCCAGATCCCAGCCAAACCAAACTACAATCTGGTTTTTTATTATGCCTCTGACAGGCCTGTAAATAAAGATTCATTATTGAGCAAATTTATTGATGGGACTGACGCATTCCGTGATTCAAGGTTCAAGCTCATACCAAGCATTGTGAAGGTAAATACAATATAGGCTCATACAATGCAAGTGTTCGTTGCATGTTCAGTAAATTTGGGAAGCTTATTGACTGTAACTGATAATACTCAGAAACTAATTTCTTGTATTGGTTCAGGGCTATTGGATGGTTAAACGTGCGGTAGGAACAAAAGCCTGTCTGTTGGGTAAAGCTGTGACCTGCAGATATCTGAGACAAGACAACTTTTTGGAGGTGATTAAGTTGTTATATAAATACATTGAAGGCAAATGCACTTGACACACCTTTTTGGTTAGATTAAAAATTATCTGATGCTTATTCCATGTCTGAGCTGCACTTCAAAGTTCAAACACACTTCAAACATCATTGATGTTTGACATAAGATGTGCCTTTTTCCAAGATGCTTTCTTGAAACTGAATTGGGGTGTATATATTTGATTTGGAGTATATGAGATTTAGCTGATTAATATTTTGCGAAACTGATTCAGGGGTCATAAGTATTGTATTTAGAAGTGATACTCTATGTTTCTGCATAGATTTGATGTGTCTAGTTTTACTGGTCACTGATTTTCTGAATTTTATTTGGCTGTCCTTCAGGTATCCTGAATTTTTTTTACTAAGTCCAAATTGATGCGTGTATTGTGTGAAAGCTTTTCTGACAGTAATAAGAAGAATGTTATTCTAACATGTGATTTATAAATGAGTGGTACTTGTTACTTAACGTAGTTTTCATTTTCCCCCTTTTTATGTTGATATGGCAGATTGATGTGGATATTGGCTCCTCGTCAGTTGCTAGAAGTGTTATTGGTCTTGTCCTTGGATATGTCACAAGCTTAGTGGTTGATCTTGCAATTCTGATAGAGGTTAGTGCTTCTGCTTCACTTGTCAGTTGTTCTTTTGTTATTATAATCTTGTTGACTGCAGAGTCTGTTTCTTTCAGTTTTTCTGCCCATCTCAATGTTGCATACTAGCATTTGAAATCTCTCTCTTTCAGTTAGTCCTTCAATTAGCGGTTACTTCCATGCTTATTGTTCGTCATCCATGCTGATGTGGATCTAAAAAGACCCATAAAGTAATGATGATAATACTCAATTGTTGCAGGATTTAAGAGTTTCTTGTTAATCACAGTCAACACGATGAGCACAAATCGCTATAATTGTTTTTGGTTTTAACAAAACCGAAGAAACAAGCATAACGCTTACCAATTTTTATAAACTTCAATCTGTCTAATGTTTACATCATATGGCTTTCTATAGCTGAAAATAAAACCCTAATATAATTCTAGAATAATCCTACTAGATTAAAATAAAAACAATAACTAATTAAAATAAATCTTAGTGGAATTAAAACAAGACCACAAAATATACCCATTACAACCTTGATTTATAAAATAACCCAAACCCAAACATAAAATAGCCTGCAAGATAATTAATATTTAGCTCCCCTTCACTATCATATCATTTTCCTCTTCTTTGCAATAAATTTTGCCATTTTACGAGTTCAAATCACATACAAGAACCATGGGTATCTTTAACTTTATAGTGTTTTCAAGGAAGGAAGAAAGTTCTACCGAGAACATTTTTTTTTTTTTGAGGGAATTCTACTGAGAACATTTAAAGTAGCTTCCAGAAGTGCATTTTTATTCTCAACCTTATGAAAATAAGATTTATATTAGCCTTCTCCACCCCAAAAGTATGAACTAACGGACTAACCTATCCAGTAGTGGCTCATAAATAGTATCAAAATCTTTCACATATAATTTTCTATGAGATATTTCACCTTGTACAAACTCAGTCGAAGGGTCAAAATGATTTTTTCCCCTTTTCCAGTAAAATTTCAAATGTTGTACTTGTATCCTTTGATTCTATTTCATCTGTTTCAAACTCTTTTCTCTCCCTGGAAAGTAACTCCAAAGATTCAATAATATTTGTAAGATTTTTGTCATATATTTTGTAAGATTTAAAATTGACTGTTTTTTATCCCGTTCTCATCAACACAAATCACACTAACAATATTCTGTGTAAGTCTTTGACCAAAATTCATGCTCAAGTTCTTGTTTCAATTTAAACCAACCATGTATCATAGGTTTACCTTCATGAAGCCATTTGAGTATTAAATTTCTCCACCACTTCATAGCACAATTTGTGAATGACGAAATCACAATTGGAATAAATCCTGAATCAATAAACTTGAAGATGCTATAAGCTTGATCGCTTTCTTCAACACATCTCTTAAATTCATTGTGACAAAATAATCCATCAAATTAAAGAATTTTAAGCTTGAATTTATCCTCATCCCTAGTCTCACACCAGAAGCCCATATATTTCCCACCAATATTTAATGCTCCAATCAAATTTGGATAACACATACAATGAACAAGATTTAACTCCAACAAAGTCAATATCAACATAAGCAAATAAAACAAAAGCCACCAAATTTCTTTTGTGCCCAGAAATGTAACAAATCTCATAAATGTCAATGCAATATCTCACTTATAATATAGCACTTTCATATGTAACTCCAGTACTCCAACAATTTAATGAGATGAACATGAAACAAAGTAATACGGAAATCTCTCACGGCAACATTACTATAGAGTTTTTGAAAAATAATACCAAGCGAATAAATTCAATGCAGGGCGGAAGGATTCACAACCTTATTCTGATATGAATTTAATGTGGATCTAAATAGACCCAATAAAACAGGAACGATGATAATACTCAATTCTCACAAGGTTTAGGGTTTCTTGTCAATTGCAGTCAGCAAGATGAACACAAATTGAGTATTTTTGGTTTTAACAAAACTGAATAAGCAAGCATAACACTTATCAAAGCCGCCTAATGTTTACATAATCAATCAATCAAAGCCGCCTTAATCCCATAAGTGGGGTCGGCTACATGAACCAAAAGTGATTATTCCGTGTAGTTATCAACAAAAATCTTCCTCCTCCATCCCTTACGATCAAATGCCTCATTGTCATGCAAATTTATTACTTCATATTCTTCATATCTCTTTCCAACCAAGTCATAATAATAAACCAAAAGTGTTTACATAATATGGCTTTATATAGATGAAAATAAAAACCCAAATATAATTCTGGAATATTCCTGCTAAATTAACATTAAAACACTAACTAATTAGAAATAAATTTTAGTGGAATTAAAACAAGACCACCAAATATACCCATTACAACCTTGATTGTAATTTAAGTTATTTGACACAAACCCAAATATTAAAAGGCCCAGCATGATAATTAATATCACATGCTTAGACATATCTGCTTTTTTTGTTTCTCGTTTTTTTTTTTTTTTTTTTTTTTTTTTTAAATTGAAAATTGCCTGTCCTTCAGTTTTCTTGATTGGCTTATCTGACATTCCCAGACCCTTTTGTTGACGAGGTCCACACTAGGTTACTATATTTAAGTGTAAGATTCTGTTTTGCATTTGCCAATATAGAGAAAATTGGGATAGTTCTCAAGAGATCAAAATGCTAGAAGAAAATAGTCTTGTCTTATGGCTCAATGACTCGGTGGTTAAAGTATGAATCTTGGCACCTTGGTTCTTAGCCACCAGGCTTAAGAAGGTATCTCCTGGTAGACTGCTGAGACTGAGAGACGGGAGGGTAGTGGTAAATATAAGGAGACAGAAGAACAATGATGTTCATCTACACCAACCTGTAATACACAGAATATGGATTTGCATTATTTGTACTGCAGGACCAACAATTCATCATGTACTATGTGCCCCTCTTGCATATGTTGATCATATTTGACCTATTTTCTTAATAATTTGTGGTATTCTCTGTTCATTTTTTATGCTAGCTTGGATTATAGTTATGCATGACAAACTATAGCAGATATTGACTTTAGTCATTTTTGCAGGCAAATGAGGAGACTGAACTTCCTGAGCATCTTCTTGGGACTGTACGGTTAAGTTGTCTCGAACTTGACTCAGCTGTAGAAGCTTGAGGTGGTATCAAAAGAATTTTTGATTCAGACATTATTGATCTCCATTCAAAGCGTAGTAATACATTCTTTACTCATTTGCGTCTCCATTCTCTCGCGCAACTGAGTTGGCTTAAAAGCATTATTGTACTGCTTAATGGCTTTATATTGCTCTCAATTGAAACTGTAATGTATTCTTCCATGGTCATTGGTTCAGCTTTTATCATAGAAAGTGTAGCAAATCCTAGCTGTTGTTGAGAATGATTTACATATCGGCCTGTGTATGTGTACTAATATACACTATAATATACAAAGTATATACAATTTGCGCAGGCATACTCCACAGAAAGAACACAACAACGATCTAACCAAGTGTCAAGTAAAAGAAACTAGCAGAAGAATCTGTCGTCAAGTTAAGGTTTAAAATTGAACTCTGGAATTCCAGAGCCAGATTAATATGACTGTTAACTAGTAATGAAAAAGAAAATCTTGTCCAATAAATGTGACACAGAGTAACTTGAACGCCCCTTTTAATACTCATGTCATTATCAAGGACATTAGGAAGCAACTTAATAATTGCATGCTGCTACTTTGGCAATTAGCTTGTCGGTTCAAATGCTTTTCTTTATTCTGTTAACATAAATAGCTGCTTCTGCACTGTAAAATTATTCTTTTGCATCAGAGATTATGAGTTTACTGAAAGTTGATAATTCATTTTGTCTTGCGTTTTATTTGTTCATTAGATTATGTAATAGCATAAGTGGCCAAGGAACTTTCTTTGATATCGTCCTGATTGGATATGAGGGTTGTCTTGTCTATAGTGTATAGAGGAGCAGTCTACGGGTAGCTTACTAGCTTGTGACTTTTTGGGGTGGCTTTTTACTTGTTATAGTTCTTTCTTTTTCTTTGACTGGTACTCGTTATAGTTCTTATTGCACATTAAGTCATTAAGGCGATGTTCAAGGAATTAATTTCATAAAATATACTATTAGGAATGTTTTTTTTGGGCAAATTATTGTAAAGAGAGCAACATTATTAGTCTAAATTAGATATCTTTTATTATTACTAATTTTTTATTAACTTTTTTATACCATTTAAAAAAAAAAAAAAAAAGAAAATGGCATTACTGCACAAGGAGCAATATGACTCAATTTATGTTGTGAGTTTGTGACATAAAGAAACTGATAATATAATCTAACCTATAAAACATTACAATAAAAAAGGTGTCCTCCAAAGTAAATTAAGTTTCACATAAAATAAAATTTACAATAAAAAAGGTGTCCTCCAAAGTAAATTATGTTTCACATAAAATAAAACATTACAATAAAAAAGGTGTCCTCGAAAGTACACACGCATAAAACATCACAATAAAAAGGTGTCCTCTAAAGAACACATGCATAAAACATTACAATAACAAGGTGTCCTCTGAAGTAAATTATAAATTTTCGCATAATATAAATGGAACTACTTCATGAGGAAAGGATCAAGCTCCAAGTCTTGTTGTGCTGGTGCAGCTTCACCATTTCCCTACATACCAAAACAATGACATGATTAAGTACATGAATAAATTATGGAGATGCAAAAAGCGTTAATAATGTTGTCTTGTTAGTAAAAATGGGTGATACCTGTTTAAGAAACCTCCCCACGATATCATCCAAGGATTCAGTACTATTCTGGCCAGTTGAGTCATCAAAAGACTTGTGAGCATCGTTTTGCTGTTGGGATTGTGGAGAAGTATCTTCCAATTGGTTCAAGGATGGAACAACAATGATGTTGTTGTTATTCTCTCCTTGTGTCGGAGCTACAGCCGGGATCAAGGAGCTTGAAGTGTTGGAAATGTTGCATAAGTTGATAAAATAATTCGGCTTTTGAACCTGTTGTCCATGTGCTGGGATGTTAAAATTATTGAGACTACTGGGACGGTCTTGGATTTGCGCATTTGGATGACCCATAGATGAGGTTCCGTATAAAAAATCAAGCGTATTATCGTTGTGAATTTGAGCATTGAGAGGAGCTATGTCAGTAGCAGAGACATTATTGTTGGTTGGAATTGGAAGCAAGTTTTGTGGGGAAGAAAGTGGGTGAATAACAGGTTGAATAGGATTCCCCCAGCTTACTTTGGCACTAGGATCCAACGACCCAAGATTTGAAGATGATTGGGTGTCAAATTCTCTTGCGTTTAACATCATGGAGGAGGTTGGTGTTGGTGGAGAAAGGAGAGGAAGCCTATTATTCATTTGCATGGTTGTAGGACTGGCTTGCAACAAATAATTAGCATTTTGGTTTGCAGAAAAAGTGAATGGATCAAACCTCCCAGTAGCAGCGTTGAAGGAGTTTGGAAATTGGGGTGTTTGAAGCAACGGAGAAGAAGATATGCCTCTAAAACTAGTTACCCCAGTAGCAGCGTTCAAGCGACCTAGCATTCCTCCTGCATGATCTGGTAGGGATGAGTAACCAGGATAGCTTGCTGGCCCTGCCAGGCTGCGGTATACTCCATAGCCTCCCCCTATATGCGAGAGCGAATCCTCGGTCCCTACAGAAACAAGTCTACTTCCACCAGCCTGCAGACTCGATCCAGAACTTATCCTTCGGAGGTAAAGCCTGTATTTCTGCTTTATGTCAATTTCATTATTAGGCCTTATGTCAATTTCATGCATGTCTTAAGATATCTACTTTGTGAATACAGAAAGTGAAACAAATTAAATAAGAGGCTTATAGATCGATAGACCTGCAAATGGCTTGCAACTTTTTCTCTTGTGAGTCCTTCAACGTTCATTAAGTCCAGAATTTTCTTAGGAAAGGCCTCTGCAAAAAGAAAAGAAAGGAAGCACGCATTAGCAAATTAAATACAGTAAGATTTATGCATTTTTTAATCAATGAGCTAACTACTAGGAAGTATGCAGTGGTACTGACTATCAAGGCCTAATTGGTTGACAGCATCAGCAAACTTCTGGTGTAGCTCAACCGACCAGAAAAGCCTAGGCTTCTTTTGGGTTGCTGGGTCTTCGTTTCCTTCACCACCCTCATCCATATCATCATCGTCGTCGTCATCATCATTGTTGTTGTCACCTCTGGAACCTTCCTGAGGGCCATCTCTTCTATTCCCAGATGCATTGCGACCAGGACCACATTTACCACCGCCTGCTGCTTTCTGCTTCCTCCTAACAATATGCTGCCATATATTTTGGAGCTCCTGAATCCTCACGGGTTTCACCAAATAGTCACAAGCACCATTCCTAACGCCGTCCATCACTCGTTTGGTATCGCTATAAGCTGATAGCACTGTCAAAGTTGAAAAAGCCCATGTCATAATCCTCGATAATAATAATAATAATAATAATAATAATAATAATAATAATAATAATAATAATATATCTAGAGGACGGGGTCAAATTGTATCTCAACTTCCTACTAATTTTTTTTAACTTGTATGACTTTGTCAGTTTAATTAATAATAATAATAATAATAATAATTTTATTATTATTATTATTATTATTATTATTATTATTATTATTATTATTATTATTATAGTAACAATAACAATAAAAATAAAAATAAAAAATAATGTATGAGGGGTATGGTTGCTAAATTATAATTTTTTTTTTTTTCTTTTTTCAGGAAATTATAAGTTAAACTTCAGCAAATAACACCAAGAAATGATATCTCTATAGAATTTATAGTGACATGCTTTGATCTTGACTGAATGTATTTATTGACACTTAGCATATAGACTCAAAGAAACAACGATATCCAAATTAATCTAGGTGCATGGTACCAATAATTAATCTATGACGGTATGTTTATGACATTAGTAATTATTACATTATATTTATTTTAAAATTTTGTTTCATCAAGGTTATTGAGATAAGAAAGCTAAAAAGGGTTAAGAGGATCTTACTAATTACGGGTAGATCCATTTCAAGACCTAAGATTTGAAGGAGTTTGATACCATTCATGTCCGGCATTTCAACATCGCTGATCACTATATCATACTTATTTTTGTTTGCTTTCAAAATGCGCAGTGCCTCTTTTGCTTGGTTGGTTGTAGTAACTATACAAAAAATATATACAATAATCAAATAGGATTGAAAAAAAAGGAAAAGTCTATGTTTCTTAGATTATAATTGATACCAATTTATCTTTTAAACCAAATCTAAGACTAAAAAATTGTAAATAGAATTCAAAATTACACACTTTATATGTTTTCCTAGCGTGAAAACTGATTTTTTTTTTTTTTTTTTTTTTTTTTTTTTTTTTTTTTTTTGTTGGTTATAAAGAGTTTCTTTTGAAATACATTAGATTTTCTGACAAAAAGTGTATGTACATATGTCTTGCATCAATAATAGCATTCGCTCAAACACAATGAAAAAAGCATACATAGATCAAAAGATTTAAAACTACAAACCCTCCATTTTGTGTGTGTATGTGTGGGGTAGGGTGGGGGTGGGGGTGGGGTTCCTTGAATAGAAAAAGGGTTTGAAACTAATAACAGCACAAATATATCAAAACAAATACAAGTATATGAATATAAAATTAAAAGGGGGCGGGTGAAAGAAATACATACCATGAAAGTGACATTTTCTAAGAAGGTTGTCCATCAACTTGAGAGAAGTATTATCATCATCCACAACAAGAACCCTCAATCCTTTAGGAAATCGCTCATTTTCTAATGAGGCCATTTTCACACACTTTGGAAAAAATAAAAGAAAGGAAAAGAAATGGTGAATGAATTATTAGAGAGAAAAAAGATGTGAATAATTAAATGGTGAAAATTTTATGGTAGAATAGAAGATAGGGGTTTAGTATATATAGACACAATGTATATGTACTTATAACGTGACTGAGACCAATAATTACATTAATTATTTCAATAATAATAATAAAAAATGGATAATACTGATAAAAATGTGATAAAGTAATATAGAAAAGATGAAGAATAAGTCGGTTATATATTAATTATAAAATTTTGAAATGAGAAAAGAGTTGGATGGTTGTAAAATTAAGTGGGGGGGGGGGTGAATTATCTCACATATACAATTTCTTAATTGTTTTTTTTTTAATGCCCTTATTGTTTTCCTTTTCTTCCTATTTCCACTTGTTTTTATTACCTCTACATTAATACTAACATTAATAATTTAGTATTATTAGGAAACCTATCCAATTTGATACAAAATTATTATTGTTATTATTTAATTCAATGAATCCTAAATGATACAATACTTAGATGGATGGATATGTTAGTAATAAGGGATGTGATCATGTCCATTTTATGACTTATTTGCTTCCATAATAAGAAGATATGACAGTATTAAAAATAATCTGTATGGGTACAATAATAATTGAGGGTCTCCAATAAATATGTATGAGCTTGCAAATAAAAATGAAATAGTTGTGGTAATATCAAGTTTGATACTACACCCAAAAAAAAAAAAAAAAAAAAAAATCAAGTTTGATATGTTACTAGTGTGGATATGAATTAACCACGTGACATATGTATCACTATTGATACGTTGACTAGGTTGACTATTTGTTTTTTTAAATATGTTGTTAATCTATTTTAATCCTTATGTTTGTCAATATATAATTTTATTTATTAATAGAGTCTATTTTAATTAAGTGAAATTAATAAAAATTAAATAGTATGTGAATTTGTTTTTTCTTACATATTACATGAAAGACAGTCAAAGGTTGAAATGTGAATAGCGAAAAAAGTTAAATTAAGTCTAGTAAATAAAAAAGAAGTAAGTAAAAAGAAAAATAGATGGAAGAATGAATAATAGGTAAAATGGGCCTGTAGGGTGGTATGGAAATGGATGGATATGATAAAAATAGGGCAATATAAGACTTGTATTAAGATAGTCCAATTTGTTTATTTATACTACGTAAAAAAGTGATAGGCCGACAGAGTAGTGGTAGACTGGGTAGTAGTGTGTTTGTGTGTGACAGCAGTTAGTGTTAAGTAGTCTAGTCCGTAATCTGTGTTCCTGTTCCCCTCGAAATCGTATTCTCTGACTCTGGTAAAGTAGTTGCAGTTGAAGCAATACTACATTCAATTCAATGAGCGGTTCAAGTTCGAGTTCTCGGGCAGCAGGCGGTGGCTGGTTGAGATGGTGTTTGGTGATGTTTGCGGTGACCTCCGCACTGTGCGTGTCTGCTCCTGCTCTTTATTGGAAGTTGAATCATCATCATCAACAACACTTGTCTTCATCATCTTCTTGCCCTCCTTGCTCCTGCGATTGCCCACCTCCTCCTTCTCTCCTTCAGATTGCTCCTGGTAACTTGCTTAATCAATCTATTTTCACTACTCTTTCTATTTTTTTCACTTTCTTTCTACTCTCGATTCAACTCTCTTTCTTTCTTTCTTCTTTTGTTCCAGGATTGGCCAATCTTTCCGTCCCAGGTATTCATTCATTCATTCATTCGCATTTCGTAACCCTAGATTCAATTGCAATATTAATCAATTAATTATTACAAACTGTCTCTGCCAGATTGTGGGCAGAATGACCCGGATCTGAAGAAAGAAATGGGAAAGCAATTTGTGGATCTGCTCACAGAAGAGCTGAAGCTGCAGGAGAGTGTTGCTGCAGAGCACGCCCATCATATGAACGCCACATTGACGGAAGCAAGAAGAGTTGCTTCTCAGTACCAAAGAGAAGGTGACAAATGCATTGCTGCTACTGAAACCTGCGAGGCTGCCAGGGAGCGCTCTCAGGATTCCATCAGGAAGGAGATCAAGCTTACTTCTTTGTGGGAGCGTCGAGCTCGCAACTTAGGCTGGGAGGACCATTAATTCTAACTTACCAAATGTATCACCTTCATACCTCACTTTCTTTTTTTTAATCATCTGCTGCTTATTCATACCGCCTTCCTATCTATCAACTTGCTTTGCATTTGTCTATATTCAAATCAATTCAATGTCTTATTAGAATATACTACACTTGTCTTATGGCTCAATAGTCTGAATCTTGCCCAAACTATGTGTTGCTTGGTAGACTGATGAGAGAAGTAAACTGATGTTCATCTACCAACTTGTTTTACAACCACAAAACATGCATTCAGTTTAACTTGTACTCAATGACCAAAGAGTCAAAATATTTCATCATGTACTATTGTACTTCCCTTTCTTGACTTGTCTTGATTATTTGTGCTGGTTGTTTAATGTCCTTCATCTTTATTGCTAGCCTAGGTCATGGTTATGCATGGTTGGAAAATATTAACTTTTGGATAAACAAAGGGCCAGCTAAAAGAAGGGGAGGGACGAGGGAGGGAAGGGAAATGGAAGAGAGGAAAGAATGATGACTTTTCCTTCCAAATCTCTACATTGTTAGTGAGATCAATTTCTTCCAATTTAATCCCTCTAATTTCCTTCATTTCTCATTTACTATCCAAATGAAAGATGCTTCATTGCTCCATTTCCCTTCCTTTCCTTTCCCTCCATTTCCTTCAACCCAAGCACACTCCTACACTTTTTTGGAAAGCAAAGAAGGAAGGTGAGGAAAAAGGAAGAGTGGTAGGGAAAAGAAAGGGAAAAGAGAAGGCGCGCTCCATTTTCCTTCAAAATCTCTCCAATTTTGGAGGGATTTATTCTCATTAAAGATCTAGTTTCCCTAATCCTCTACCAAATATGAGACATTGTTCTCCTCCCTTTATCTTCTCATCTTTTCCTTGCATTTCCTTCTATCTAAATAATGTATTAGTCAATTTTTCTGGAAAATTATGAGACTTTAACTTCCTTTGCACTTTCTTGGGACTCTAAGGTTAAATTGTCTAGAACACGATTCACCCATAGGGGCTTAAGCCGTAAGGTGGGTTCAATATTCAAACAATATGATCTCCATTCAAACCATAATGTAGTCCTTACTCATGTGCATCCCTATTATGCGAGTTGGCTTAATTTTATCATTGAACTGCTTACTAACTTTATATTGCTTTCCATTTAAACCATAATGTATTCTTCTGTGCTGATTGCTTTAGTTGTGATCATAGGAACTGTGATAAATCCTAGCTGTTGTTCAGAATGATTTGCAATTTGGTACCTGTATGCATACTTGTATACTGTACTATATGTACAAGGTATTTGCCCTGGCATAACTCCATTAAAACAAACACAGCATCTTGTCTACTTTATCTTGTTTCGCTATACAAATAAAACTGATAGTGTTACTTGAATGCCCCTTTTCTCGTTTCGTTATACAAATAAAACGGATAGTGTTACTTGAATGCCCCCTTTTGTATGTATCCTTATTTTTCCTCTGTTTTCTTTAGCTTTGCTTGATTTTCCTTTGCCTGTTGTTTGATGTATTTGGAATCAAATGGTAAAGGTGGGTTACCCTTTTAAGTTTACCTCAAGTGGGTAAATTACCGGTGATTTCCCACCCGTGTGACTGATGGCTTGTGTTTTCATTTAAGAAAGTTAAAGTGTAGTCTTTTCAGTTACAGAAATTGGTACACTTTTATGGACTTGACTCAGAGCAATATGCCCAATGTTATGTACAGTAATGTACTTAGGAGATAACAAATATATCAGGAACGTTATTATGAAACGTGATATTTTCATGCTGCTATTTTGGCAATTAGCTGTCGGTTTGCTGTTTTACTTTATCCTGATTAGTGATTATATAAATAGCTGCTTCTGTACAATTATTCTCTTGCAGGAGGGCTTATGGAATTAATCCTAATCACTTAATTATTGCTTTGTCCTGTATTTCATTTGTTGATATTGTGGTGATTAGATTCTGTAGTAGCTAACTGGCCCACACTATTGTTGAAGTTTACTTTAATTTCGTCCTGATGGAGATATGAAGGCCCTCTGTACTCTTTAAGCTGTAGAGCTTTTTTTAAATCTTGTTTTGATGCATCATTTTAGCTACAAGTTGAATCACCTAATAATCTAATATACCTAAAACTTGAAGCTAAATTTCCCCCCAGAGTCCACGCGAGGCATTGGAGTCGGGTTATATTTCGAATGTGGTAGGATGAATTGAAATGTGAGAATGTTGTTTTAGGGGAATCGAATCTGGCTCAATTTAAAGACCTCACAGCTGAATCAATGGTAAGACGTTGATTAAATAGTAGGTAGAGATTGATAGTGTGGTAGGCTTTGATACAGGCACTTATTAGCTATGCTATGTGGGTTGAATATAGTGGGCTTTGTAGCCTCCTACTACTAAGCTGATTTGTAGAACTAAAATTACGAGTTTAAGAAATTGGATGTTCTTTTTCAACCCAGTTCAAAATTTCTGCTTTATTAGTCAAAAAATTGTAAAAAAGTTGGAAATGATAAATGGTAGTTAGGTGCAACAAATATAAATGCAAGTGCCTGGGTTAGTTGAGTAGACTGTACTACTGTAGGGAGGGAGGGAGTGAGTGAATAAGAGAGTAGCAAAGTAAAATCATAAATGCAATGCATTTTACCATCTCCGATCTGCCAATAACATGAATGCCATGATTGTGATGTCCTCTTTTGTTACGAGTACATAAATAAATGTACAAACGAAATTACATTAAATATCATTACTGTTGCTATTAAACCGATAACTGGTTTATCACGCCAAAAACCCGCTGTTCACTTAAATTATTCAGGTTGATTGTTTATCCACTCTACTACACTACAGTCTACGGACTTGAGCTGGTTACTTGTACCTAATTACATACAAATATACAATTACTTGCTATCATTTGAATGCAATCATCCTAAAAGCTGTCTGTGTTTAAAGGATTCTGGTAATCCTGTAAAGGTTGCTATTATCTAATCTTATCCCCTCAAAATATGGAAACTGCTGTCACTATCTAACTAAACCTCTTTCTTTTACAATTTTGAATAACAGAATTTGATTTTGAAACCAAATAACATGGAGTTTTTGTCATCCAAATCATACACTACTGCCCAATACCTCACTTTTACTCATTTTCAGGTGACCATTAAATTTATTTTTCAATTACTAAATTCATGGATTTATTTTTTATCATAAAAAGCAGTGGTTGAAATCTAAATGCTGATTATAAAGCAATTTACTAAAAAGATGATTCTTTACTCTTTAGTATCACTATCCTCTGCTACTTGCCCTGCCACTCCTCTCTAATTTTCATTCTTCTTTGACTAATTCTCTCACTTTTAAACTACTCCTAATTTAAACTAGATTAAGTACTAGCATTCCAGCTCAGATTATTGAGTTTTTCATTTATTTAAATTATTACTACTAATTGGACATTAGCTTAATTTTCGATAACATATATATTTGCCCCGGTTTTTGTGCACTACTTTCTTCCCCTGTTTCTTCCTACAAAGCTTATTAAGCTATTAAAGTATTAAACATTTTGATGAAATCATGGCACTATTTTTTTTTAATGAATTAGCACCTTCTCCGGCAAGCTTCTGCCATATGACTATATACTCTATGTTTAATCATTGATTTTGATGATGGGATGGAAACACATCCTATAAATTCATAATATATAAAAATATAATGGGCCTTCTTTTAAATCTCCAAAGCAATGCAATTAGTATTAGTATTAGTATTAGTATTGGATTCCCACAGTGATTAAAAAAATGAAAAAGGAGGATAAAGATGTTAATGATGAAGCAACTTTATACTAAATCACCCAACAAGTCAAGATTAAATAAAAGCAAGAATGGTCCCCGTTTGTTCCCTCCTTTATTTGTTACTGATGTTGAGTAGTGCAGTGTACCATGAGTAATACTACTATTCTCTGTTTCCCATGCAATATGATTTATGATCGATGATTCTTTCCTCCTCATTCACCCCACACAAAGTCCCCAACACTATTCCCCATTTTTGGTTACTTTAAACTAATTGAAAATAGCTACACCTACACCACTCCACTTCACTCGCCACCAAAAACTACTCTTCTCTCTCTCTCTCTCTCTCTTTAATTCCCCTTTGCTGCTGCTACTAAATACTAAATACTGATACTCCAAGTCCCTATGGATATCTCTGCAACCTTTACCTTGCTGTTTCTTCTAGTTGCTTCCATTGCTGCTGTAGCTTCTGCTGATGTCTTCTCTGATGCATTGTTGAGCTTAAAATCTGAGTTTTCAGATAATTATAATGCCTTGGGTGATTGGTTTATGCCTTCCAACAAAAACCCATCCGATGAAATTACTGCTTGTTCTTGGTCCGGGGTTTCTTGCAACAGCAACTCCACCATGGTTATTGGGCTGGACCTCTCAGCCAGAGGCCTCTCCGCCGAACTTTCTGGTAAACAGTTTGCTGTCTTTGTTGATCTTGTTAGCCTCAATTTCAGCCATAATCTGTTTTCTGGGAAGCTTCCTCCTTCAATCTTTAACCTCACAAACCTAAAGAATTTAGACATTAGTAGGAACAATTTTTCTGGCAAATTTCCAAGTGGTGTTTCAGGGTTAAAGAAGCTTGTGGTGCTTGATGCCTTTAGCAATGGCTTTTCAGGGCCTTTGCCAGCTGAGGTTTCACAGGTTGAGTCACTCAAAGTAGTCAACTTTGCTGGAAGTTACTTCAGTGGGCCAATTCCTTCAGAATATGGGAATTTTAAGAGTCTAGAGTTGATCCACCTAGCTGGGAATCTTCTTGGTGGTGAAATTCCTCCAGAAATAGGCAAGCTTCAAACTCTGACACACATGGAAATTGGCTATAACTCCTACCAAGGAGGCATCCCCTGGGAATTAGGTAATATGACTCAACTTCAGTACCTTGATATTGCTGGTGCTAATCTCTCAGGTCCAATCCCAAAAGAGATTAGCAATTTGGCTAACCTTCAATCCCTTTTCCTCTTCAGAAACCAGCTTAATGGCTTTATTCCTTCACACTTCAGCAAGTTGGTTTCTCTGCAAAGCTTGGATCTTTCTGACAATCAGCTTTCTGGGCAAATCCCAGAGAGTTTCTCGGAGCTAAAGAATCTATCTTTGCTCAGCCTTTTTCAAAATAAATTGAGTGGCACTGTTCCCCATGCCATAGCAGTTCTTCCTATGTTGGATACTCTTCTACTTTGGAACAATTTTTTCTCTGGGTTGCTTCCTAACAGCTTGGGGATTAACTCAAACCTGAAGTTGGTGGATGTTTCATCAAACAATTTCAGTGGAAGCATACCTCCTAATCTTTGTGCTAATGGCATGCTCTCCAAGCTTATTTTATTCTCTAATTATTTTACTGGCGAGCTTCCTCCTTTTCTCTCCAATTGTTCATCTCTGGTGCGAATTCGCTTCGAATATAATTCACTATCAGGTCCCATCTCATTGAGCTTTGGCAGTCTATCTGATATTTCATATGTTGATTTGTCAAGTAATAAGTTAACAGGTGGTGTGCCTGAGGATATTACTCAAGCTTCTAAGCTTGAGTACTTGAATGTCTCCAACAACCCGGAACTTGGAGGTAAACTCCCACCAAAACTATGGTCCTTGCCACTTCTTAGCAACTTCTCAGCCTCCTCTTGTAACATATCAGGCAGTATTCCCCCTTTCCAATCTTGCAAATCCCTCACTGTTGTGGAACTTAGTGCAAACTATCTGTTAGGGAATATGCCAGAAACTATTTCAGATTGCCATGGCCTTAGTATCATAGACCTATCTCATAATAACATCAGTGGTGAAATCCCTGAAAGACTAGGTCATTCCACAAGTTTGCTGCTACTAAATGTGTCATTCAATGATATATCTGGCTCAATTCCAGAGAACAGCCATTTTAGATTGATGGATAGCAGTGCTTTTCAGGGCAACCCAAAGTTATGTGGGGTGCCGTTGCAGGCATGCCGGAATTCTAAGGAAATCCAAACTGAGTTATTGTGGGTACTGGTACTTTGTGCAGCAGTTGTTGTCTTCATAGCCCTTGCTGTCTCTGGGGTATACTATATCCAGAAAGAGAGAAAAAAAGGGCAATGGAAAATGATATCTTTCACTGGATTTCCCAACTTCACTGCATACGATGTCTTGAAGAGCTTTAGCTCTCCAGAGTTTATGGACACATTACAGTATCCGTTAGTATCTTCTCCGATTTGCAAAGTCACCTTGCCAACAGGCATAACAGTTTCAGTGAAGAAGATCGAGTGGGATCCACAGAGAATGGAAGTGATGGAAGAGTTGATCATCCAAATGGGCAATGCAAGGCATAAAAACTTGACTAGGTTGCTTGGTTATTGCTACAACAAGGATCTTGTGTACCTTCTGTATGATTACTTGCCGAATGGAAACGTAGCTGAGAAGATATTGGCAAGGCAGGACTGGGCTTCCAAGTATAAGATAGTGCTGGGCATCGCAAAGGGCCTATGCTATCTTCATCACGACTGTTATCCAGCCATTCCTCATGGCGACCTTAGGCCGAGCAACATTGTGTTTGCTGAAAGTATGGAGCCCCAGTTGACTGAATTTGGTTTCCGGTTTTTGATGCAGCTTAACAAAGGTTCATTCCCAGTCACAGCATCCAAAATGCAACCAGGTATGCTTCTCTACTTTTTCATAGTTTCTTTCAATCGTATACTCGTAGCAGTTAGTCATCTGGTGATTATAAATCTCATTTAAATCCTTTTTCCAGGTGAATACATATCAGTTGATGAGGAGCTGTACATGGACATATTTAACTTTGGAAACATCATCCTAGAAATCTTGACTAATGGAAGGACACAAAATGTGTGTAAAAGTATACTAAACAAGCCAGCTGAAGATCTTTTAGAGGAGATATGCAGGGAAAATGAAGTGAGTCGTCAAGATACTTTGAGGAAGGAACTAAGTTTGATGCTTGAAGTTGCTTTACTCTGCACCAGTAGCAGGTCATCTGACCGACCGTCCATGAAGGATGTCGTGAATCTTTTATCTGGGTCGAATAGTTGAATGTAAAAATCAAAAGAGCATACTTTAGATTATAGAAATTAAAGTACATACTAATATACACAGGCAACAGCTGCAGTGACTTTGCAACCAATCATAATGCAGCTAAGACTGCTGATGCATTTGATGGCTATAGTTCTAAGCTTTTTCTTTCCTTCTGCTGTGCTTTTGTATTTCCTTTTCTTGATTTTTGTTGTGATGTAAGATTGCTGCCTGTTAGCAGACTTGTGACCAAAAGACATGTTTAAGAAGTGAATTATTTTTGTCGTGATGTAACCTCACGGACATGTTAAATCTAGCTCGTGATTCCTTAATAATTGATACTCCCTTCGTTTTTAAATACTTGCTCTATTTCTCTATGTGCGGAGTTTTAGGAGAAATTGGAGAAAGTAATAAAATATAGAGGTAGGCGGAAGAATAAAAAATTATAAAAAACAAAAGTAGTAGAGAGAATTAGAGGAGAGTGAATATAAAACTAATAAAATATGATTTACGTTGGGTCCACTAGATGAGAGAAATGAATTAAATATTGTAAAAGCATTCCAAATATTCCATCCGTGTTTTTTTAAGTGTTACAGTTTGACCGACACATAGTTTTAGCAATTTAATTGACTTAAATAAAATAAGAGGTAAGTGGGGTTGTTAAAGTATTAAAAAATTGTAAAAGAAAGATAGTGGGGTTAATAGTTTATTGAAAAGTAATGAATGTGAGAGGAAAGATATAATAAAAAAAAATAGTAGTAGGTTTGGGTAGGGACCATGAGAAGAGATATAATATTTTCATGTAGCTTTTTGCCAAAAAAGGAAGTGTAACACTTATTAAAACACAGAGGGAGTAAGGAAATGGAGCAAGTATTTAAAAACGGCTAAAAAAGGAAAGTGGAGCAAGTATTTAAAAACAGAGGGACTACAGTTTCTGATCTTTTCGTTGCCTTCTTCAAGTTGTATTCAAAGTCTAGAACTCACCTTGTCAAGTTCTTTCGTCAGGAATATGTTTTATACTTTTCATATCCAATGCTTAATATTTCAGTTGAAAATGAGGAGTGGACGAGATTCAAACCTGTGACCTTGTATCAACTTCAAGTTGGCTTCGAAACCAATGTTAAGCGACCCTCTCAACCAAAAAACTTAAACTCATGGTTGAAGCTCGGAGATATGTTTTAAACCCTATCACGCCCTAAACTCGTGATCATTGTGTCATGCTGGTTTTGTGTAGTAACTTTGAAGAGAAAAGATAAAAGAGAAAATGTCAGCTCATAAAGGCAAGTGTAACTGATGATAATTAGCTTTTTGTTTGGCCATTACACAAAGACTGTTGTAATACTTATATATTGGATAGTCATGTGATGTAGCCAACAACATTTGAAAATTTGTGGAAGATATAATGAATCTTAAAAATTTTAGATACTTCATAATATTATTATTATTATTATTATTATTATTATTATTATGTACTATACGTCTATACTTAGTTAATTGAAACGGGATTTTTATTACATTTAATCGATTGTAATGTAACATAAATGAAAATGAATCTTGTTCTTAATTACTTTGTAAAAAGAATTTTATATGACCTAAAAATTATAAGTATGTAAAAGTTATATTCTATGTAAATAAAACTGCATAACTTTATGGAAAATAAAACTCCAAAATAACTACTTAATGTTAGACTTACAAAGTACAAATTTATCAAAAATTCACTTGTCATGCGTTCATGTTAATGTTCAGGTTTTGTAATACATTTTTTTTGGAAAAAATGTTATGTAGCAATTGACGGAAATCAAAAAATGTCAAAGATCTATTGTGAGTTTTGGTTGGTAAAGAAAAGGGCCCTAATGGGCCAAAACCTGAAACGAAAAAGAAAAGAAAGACCTGAGATTGACTAGTGGTGGAAAGTAGGGCCAACCTTGGGTGTTGGCTTCAGCAAATAGTCCGGTAGTCTTAAACATGACGAAACGAATCCCATTCTTACTTTGATTTCGAAAGCATCACTTTCTCTCTCTACAACACTTTCTCCCTCTAGTCTCTACACTTTATTCTGACCTTGATCCTCAATTTTGGATGAACACATTTCTCAGATTTTATAGTCAGTCATGGGCGATTATTCTCCAACTGCTGATGATTTTTCCCCAGAAATTGAGTCGGGGATCACTTTAATTCCCGCTATTCCGAAGGAAGATCCCAGGATTATAGCTAGAAAGTATGCTCCTACTCTTTTTATAATTCTACTCGTACTTGCTTTTCATCATCACTTCATTCGATTTTTATTTTTATTTTTATTTTGATGTTCTGATTTTATTATGATCGTCATTGTCATACCATTTATTTATTTGTTTGTTAACGTTGGATTTTGATAAAGGAGGGTTTGCTTAGTGTGTAAGATTATTGTGGATATATGTCATTTTCAATTATAATTGTTTCAGTTTATTGGGATACCTTGCACTTCTGGGTATGATGCTGTCAAATTGTTCAAGTGATGTCATCATACTTTTTTTTGCAGGTATCAGTTAGAATTGGCAAGAAAAGCTTTGGATGAAAATGTGATTGTCGTTTTAGAGACTGGTTGTGGGAAGACCCTTATTGCTATTCTGTTAATGTGTGATATGGCTCACCTTATAAGAAAGCCTCAAAACAATGTCTGTATTTTCTTGGCTCCTACTGTCGTATTAGTTCATCAGGTTTCTCCATTTTCCATTCTCTGTCTCTTCCTGTCGATTTGGATTCTAAGTTTTTTTTTTTTTTTTTTTTTTTTTTTTTTTTTTTTTTTTTTAATGTATTGTTTCACTGTTACGTGTCATCTGCTTCTTCTTGCAGCAAGCCAGGGTTATTCAACACTTCACTGATTTCAAGGTTGGAACCTACTGTGGCGATGATGCCAAACATTTGAAGACTCATATCGGCTGGGAAAGAGAGCTCGAGCAATATGAGGTTTCACTTTATCATTTAAGTCTATTTACCTACGTTTTCCTATCTTAGGTCAGTAGTGTTTGTTTGTTGGATTAACTTTTTGATACTATGTGGCCTTTTAAAAGTGAAAGATTATGTTGAATTACTATACAGTTACAATGATGATTGAAGTTGAGGATGTGGTGTCTGAATTTTATTCAATATATAGAGTTTAAAATGGTTTGAGAAATCAAAATGGGCGTGGGGTCTGATTACTGCAAACCTTCTGATAAAAGATTATTCATGTTTAGCCAAGCCATTAGACAGGACACCCTGGAATCAGCTTGGCTAAGGTGTTGATCTAACATTTACCTTTGTCAATGAAGAATTTCTGTTAACTGTCTGATAGATTCCTTGCACTTCTACTGCATTAATTGTATTGACTCCATAAAGACTACTATAAAAGTTATCTCTTATTGGGTGCAGGTTCTTGTTATGACTCCACAAGTTTTGCTACGTAATCTATGCCATTGCTTCATCAGGATGGAGTCAGTTGCTCTCTTAATATTTGATGAGTGTCATTATGCGCAACTTGAGAGTAATCATCCCTACGCAGAGATTATGAAGGTAAAGGTCTAGTATATGTTTATTTTATGCCATTTTTGAAGGTATAGAGTTTTGACATCTTTGCATACACAAATTGTAGGTCTTTTACGATACGAAGGTTAATAAAGTTCCACGCATTTTTGGCATGACTGCATCTCCTATATGTGGGAAAGGTAATTGAGTTTCATGTATATGTTCTTTCTTCTCTCTTCTACCCTCCTCCATTTCTGCGGAATATAACTTCTAATTTTCCTTCGTTTAATATTTATATTTAACAAGTTAGTATCTTTAAGAGTTACCAAAAAATGGTCTATGCTTGCTGGATTATTGCGACTTTGCAGGATTTAAAGATTGTGTTAGGTCATCTGAATGCGCTATTTGTTTAGAATTTTAAATATATTTTTTAATTGCAATAATGCTGCTAATTATGATTGACATCAACAATGACTTTGCATGTACACACTGTCTTCAGACAAGGTGGTGTTAGTGACAGATTCTTCTCTTGTTCTCCATGCTGGACTCTTACTATTAAACTGTACTTCCTTCTGACCAGATATTCTACATTAGGA
The DNA here is from genome assembly GCF_948465745.1 of Chenopodium album. Lineage (NCBI taxonomy): Eukaryota > Viridiplantae > Streptophyta > Magnoliopsida > Caryophyllales > Amaranthaceae > Chenopodium > Chenopodium album. The sequence continues at coordinate 177,107 of NC_137847.1, read as the reverse complement.
ACAAAATAAGTTAATGTGCTTGCTTTCAGGATATGATATTATCATGATATTTCGTTCGTTGTAGACGTTTAGAGTTATATGAAAGTAAATGCTTGCCAGTTGTCATTTATTTTTGGCCATTTTAATCAAACCTTTTGATTTTCCATTTCAGGGGCCTCTATCAATAGTCTTCAAGCTTTACTTCATGCTAAGGTGTGTGTTAGACTATTCAGAACTTGCAAGCATATGCATTTATAATGCATCATGCGACAATTATAGAATCTATCATCTTCTTATAAATAAACTAACCATAACACATTTTTTTGATTCTTCAGCAGTGTTGATGTACAACTTGTGTTTCACATGTTAGATACACACCCATGCTTGTTTGGTGTGCATTCTAGCACACTATATTACATGCATGTGTACATATACCTCACATACAAGGATGTATTTATCTATGTGTGTGCATGCATGTATCAATTTGTGTAATGTGTTTTGTGTGTTAGTATGCATCTTTCATTGGGCTCCATAAACATCATTTCTTCCTTGTGTCAGGTTTATACTGTTAATGACAAGAGAGAACTGGAAACAGTTGTTGTATCTCCTGTGGTTGAAGTGTATCACTATAGCTCAAGCGAAATAATGTCGAGCGCTCAAAAGAAGTGTTTGGATAAACTGGAGGAGGTTAAACGTCAGGTATCATTGTATTGCACACCATCTTTATACTGGTTTTTGATCTAGCTTTTAGTATTAAAATGTTAGTTGTTATGGGCCTTATGGTTTGCAAGTAGTGTACATCTATGCTTTCCAGGACTGGAGATGATCTTGCTAGAGTACAGAACACCAAGAAACTTCTGCAAAAACTACATAACAACATGGTGTTTTCATTAACCAGCCTCGGCCTTTGGGGAGCATTGCAAGTAAGTCTCATATTTCTTGCGGTAAAGCATTACAATGGAAATCCAGGTTCTTTTAAATAAGTAATAGATGTTTTGCTATGCAATTTGTGGTATTATGAAGGCATGATGCTTTCTGCAGCCCGCTTCTTGAACATGGGTAATATTGTTAGGAAAATAATCAAAGCGACGTGAAGAATCACTGTCCTTAAAGTATTATTTGCCCCCACTAGATTTGCGCTTGGGAGATGGCAAAGATACTTCTAGGATTTCCCTAAGATACTAGTGTTTTATGACTGCAAATATCAATATACACTCAATGAACGTTTTTATGAAAAAATAAAAGAGAAGAGAAGAAAAGAACGTAGTTTGGAAAAATAATCATGTTTATTTATAGAGAAAACTGATGCTAAGTTCTCTTGATATAAATAGTACATATACCAACACTAAACTCATGCATAATCTTTGCTCTATTTTCAAACATATAGAATAATGCAAGCATTATATACATCTAAACTCCAAACTAAATTATCCATGTGGGACTCCCTAATTTGCAAAATAAAATGATCCAAATAACATAAACATTACAAGCCCATTTTATTTTGTTGTTGTGGGAAAAAAACAAATAAGTATAATGTTGACATCATCAAAAGTACACATACATTATAAATCAACACAAACTTCTCTAATCTTTCTATGTGGGATTGCTCCTACATATATTGTTAGAAGACTACCTAGTGAAATATTACAACAAATATTTCGTTGGTTGCTTGTTAATATAAATCAGTATCACCTATTGAATACACACACACGCACACACACACACACAACAAACGCACACATGCACACACACAACAAACGCGCGCGCGCGCACGCACACACACACACACAAGATGGTTGCCTTAATGAGGTGAACTCGTGACCTTCATGTACTATTTATGTCAATGTTATTAAAATCATAAGAAATCACACTTGTTTTAAGTGTACATTGGAAAAAAAAAAAATAGTGATTTTATTTCAGATGTGATATTCTTCATATATGCATATTTCTGGTTGTTTCTTCAGGCATGTCACATCCTTCTGAATGGTGGTGTCTGGGAGAGAGATGAGCTGATAGATGCAAAAGGAAACTCCAGTGATGACTTATTACAAAATGAGTATCTTGCTCAGACTGCATCTCTTCTAGACGCAGAATGTATGGGAGGTATGAAGCATTGTGCAGCATATTAGCATTGTTAATACTTATGACTTTGCTCTAAACTTACTAATTTAATGTCTTGTTTAAGGCTTAATATCTCTAACTAGAAAATTTCTTTTTGTGCTACCATTTCTTACATGTTCAGTATTATAATTGGCGAGCATTTTATACTTAAATAGTTAAATATCTTAATTTAGCAGAAGTCACTGAAGGAACGGCTGACATGTTTTGTAACAAGCTTCTAAGGGAGCCATTTTTCTCGCAAAAGGTTTTGCGTCTTGTTGGAATCTTGTCAAATTTCAGGTTTGTATTTGAGCACTTAGGTTTGGGATTGTGCTGGGCATTGATGCTAAGTAGTGGTTGTTTGAAATTGAATTTTATTTTCCTTATTTTTTTTTTCATGCTCTAGAATCTTTCAAGAGATCTTTCAATTAAGGGATAAATAGCTGACTATATCCCTTAACAAATCACTTAAAAACAATTCCTAAGAAAATTTGTGGATATTGATATTGTTCTAGCCAGACACCACTGGATCGTGATGAAAGAATTTTGTTGTTTTTTTCTTCTCCTTCGCCCTTTCAATTCCCACTAATTGAAATCCTCTACAGCTCCCCCCCAAAAAAAAAAAAAAAAAAAAAAAAAAAAAAACTCAAGACTACCCCATTACCCATACACTTCATAAGTCTTCCAAATATGATGTCCACCAATTACAACAAGAAAGAGTTGGTGAATACGTATTGTGTTGGGCCTGCTGGCCTAGGCTATTATTGTCATTGTTATTTTCTTTTCTGTCATTTCAAAATTTCCAATACCTATAAAATCTCCCCTCACTTTTCCCGTCCTCAAACCCACAATTGTCTAATATACCTTGCTAAATTATCCAGTTCTGATGAGCCATTGTAATTTGTCGTAATTGTTAGATCCGCTGACAGTTTATCTGTTTATGAGACTCACTGAAGTGGCCTGGATAAGTTCAGTGAAAATGACATTTTATGTTGCCTATTCTTGGGTTTTGGATTTGGAGTTTGCTGCAGACTTTTAGAGCTTTTGGAAAGAGAAAATTATCGCATTAAATTGCTTGGATCAAAGCTAATATAGAAAGCTTTGATTGTTGTTATCCTTGTCACAGCTTACAGATTTAGTAATACCTATTATGAGTGGGAAATATTAAAATCAAAGTTGTCTGGGTTTATTTTAATTTATTTTGTTGGTGACCTTGTGGAGATTCATAATTTGTATGCTTCCAGTTAGCTGGTCTCTCTATTAGTTTCGATTCATTCGTGTACATCTACACCTTCCAATCCCCTTTGTGGTGTCAGAGTCCACATTTCATGACTGTTGTTTTCATGTTTTCTTGTGTTGCTCAAAGCTAAGCTGGTTTGCTTTCCTTTTCAGGTCAAGGCCTGATATGAAATGTATAATATTTGTGAATAGGATTATCATTGCCAGATCTTTGGCATATATCCTTGGACAAATTAAGATCTTATCTGCTTGGAAGTGCGATTTCTTGGTTGGAGTCCACTCAAAGCGTATGTCCAGAAAAACCATGTATAATATTTTAGAAGAATTTCGGTCTGGAAAGGTAATTTCTTGCTGTGATACTTTATATTCATCTGTTTCTCAAGATAAACTTGAATATAGCTCTTTTGTGTTGGAGAGCATTTATGTTTCCTGGGAGGATCTAAGCAAGTTTTTGATGTCGACTTTAATAATTTCCCTCTCTTGTCTGCCTTTTATCTTTGTGCTTGTGCGTGTGTGCACATATGCGCGTGCTTGCAACGTTGTGTAGATTATGCATGGTATGGAATCAAGATATTGTTTTGTAAGCAAGTAGCACATTGCTATTGTATCACTTTTGGATGACTTGAACATTTTGATTAGAATGATTGGAATTGCACTGCATTACCAACAGAACCCATCTCCTGTTGTTTGAATGAATGTAGGTGTACTGATCAAATATTTTTTCAAAACTTGTTGTTGCAGAACCCATCTTCTTCCTTTTGGACACTAATAACTAATAGTTGTATCTATATCCTTTATCTTTATAGAAGAAATGAAATTTACTCCTTGCTTATTGGTGATGTTCAAACTCTGGTTAATAATGTGATTTGGCAGCTGAATCTGTTGGTTGCTACTAAAGTTGGTGAAGAAGGACTTGATATACAGACATGCTGTCTTGTAATACGGTTTGATCTTCCTGAAACTCTGGCAAGCTTTATACAATCCAGAGGTCGTGCACGAATGCCTCAATCAGAATATGTTTTTTTGGTCGACAGGTTGTTTCCTGAGCTTACAAGTGCTATGATATAGTATGATTTTGTATGTTCTTATGTAAGATGGAATACATTTTTATATCATTGCAGTGAAAGCGAGAGAGAAATGAATCTGATGGACAGTTTTAGGAAAGATGAGAATCTCATGAACATGAATATTAGAGACAGAAAACCCAACGGAGTTATTGCCAATAACAAAGAAGAGATATATTCAGTGTGTTCAACTGGTGCTACCATTAGTACTCAAACTGGCGTTTCATTGCTCTACCATTATTGCTCTAAATTGCCGCATGATGAGTATGTGCTTTCTATGTTTCCAATGAGTTTTCCAGTTTTTGTCAATGAAGTAACTGATATATCACATATTTTAACTCTGTGCAGATACTTTTCCCCTATGCCAGATTTCTATAATGTTGATGATACGGAAGGAATCATATGCCACATTATTCTTCCTTCCAACGCTCCTATTAATCACATAGTGAGTGCACCTCAAGCTTCAAAAGAAGCAGCTAAGAAAGATGCTTGTCTAAAGGCATGTGAAGAATTGCATCAAGTTGGTGCCTTAACTGAGTATCTGTTGCCAGAACAAGATGATGTGAGGGAAAGCCATGATGTTTCTGATTCTGAGAGCACTGAAGGTATAATATTGTCATTTATCAACTGTGATTGCTTCCATGCCTATTGAATATGAATTTGGTAGTGTTTGATTGATTATTTGCAGATGAGGATTCACCTTATGAGCTACAGGAGATGGTAATTCCTGCTGCATTGAAGGAACCTTGGTCTGATGTGGACAACCTTGTTTGTCTGTACTCCTACTTTATAAGGTTTAAACCTAAACCACACGATAGAAAGTATAAAGACTTCGGACTTTTTATAAAATCACCTCTGCCTTATGAGGCTGAGCAAATGAAGATTGATCTTCATCTTGCCCATGGTAGATCTGTGTTGACTGATCTGATTCCCTTTGGAGTTGCAGAATTTAGCAAAGAAGAGGTACTTATATAAGATATCATCATCACATTTCATGGCAGTTACTTTTATCAATTTTTGTTTCTTATGTGAGATTGCTGGAATACTTCATCTTCCCCCCCATTTTTTTTTTTGAACCCAGATGCTGCAGGCTCTGAATTTTCAGGAAATGTGCCTGAAGATCATCCTTGATAGGTCTGAATTCATGTGTGGTCATGTTCCCCTTGAGAAAAATAAAGTTAATGAATCGAGTTCATCCGTCTTCTATCTGTTGCTCCCTGTCATTTCTCGACAATATGACAGCACAATATCTGTGGATTGGATGACCATTAGGAGGTGTTTGTCATCGCCAATATTCGCGCCTCCCAATCAATTAGCGGATACCTGTATTTCTCTGGATAGTCATTTGCAGCTTGCTGATGGACCTGCCAGTGTGAATGATATCCTAAATAGCTTAATATATGTTGACCACAGAAAGTCATTCTTCTTTGTTTCTAAAATTCTTCCTGACAAGAATGGCTACAGTCTTGTCAACAGTTCTACAAGCCATATAGATCACCTGAGTGAAAAGTATGTATTAAAGTTCTTTGTCTCATTTGATATAATTCACCATTAAGTTTTATGTTGTTTCTGAAAAAAATAATATTTCTTCTTGGTTTTCCCATTAGCTGTCCAGCTGTTTCTTGATTGATAAAACAATATGAGTTGTGTAGATGGGAGAAACTCTTTCACTATAACAATGCTTTTAAGCAACTATAGTCCTTATTTTGAGTTGCAGTAACCACATGCTGTTTTAAGTCATATGAAGCAACGTATCTTTTATCCTCCATCTTGTGATTTTGGTCAAATGTGCTTTCATCTTTTTTCCACCCTCCAAAATTTCTAGTAGGAAGGAAAGTATATCTTGCTATGGAAGAAAATAGTGAAGAATTAAGAATGAATTGGAATCCTGAAATATCAGAGATTAAGAGGTAGTAGATGTACTCCTTCCATTCCTTAGCAAGTGTCTTTAAGGCTATGCACACGGACAGTTATCATGTTGGTATTAAAACTGTCACATAATTATTTAATTCTTGTTTTGTGATTCTTTAATGATCAATAGTAGCACATTGGTGTTGAGTGATAGATAAAATTGTGTTGGAAAAGTTAGGAAAATGGAACCGTGCGGAAAGTGCTAATGGGCTTATAACCAATGGGCCTGCTAAAGAAAAATGAGCAGTTTCTCACTCAATGTAAAGAATTTCCTTTTTTTTAATAATTATCTTTGGAACTTCTTTCCTTTTGTATGGACTTTGGCCATGCTGTATAATGGATTTGTTTCTGGATCTCAAATTTTGTAAGGCCTTTTTCTTAGTATTGATTCATGCATTTTCTGTACCAGATTTGAAATCAATCTAACTCACCCTGGACAACCTCTACTACAAGCTAAACAGCTTTTTTGCCTACACAATTTGTTGCATGACCGCTCAACGGGGAATTCAGGTACTGGCTCTTTTGCTTACACATATTTCACATGTTTTTTTTTTAATTTTTTTTTTTTTTTTTTTTTTTTTTTTTTTTTTTTTTTTTTGCAAAATATTATTGCTGTGAAGTCTCTTAAATATTAGAAATAAGAAAGATTATGAGAATGAATTATAGAATATTAGGGCAGAATTCATAGATTGGAATCTAGAGGGTTTAGGCTAAGTCGGAGTAAGACTGAATATTTGGTATGCCACTTTAGTATACAGAGGGGGACAAGCGATGATGTAATGAATTTGGACGGAAAGGATTTGACCATGAGGGAGTGTTTTAAACATCTTGGGTCAATCATCCAGAAGAATGGTGACAATGACGTGGCCCATAGGATTAAGTGAGGGTGGCTTAAATGGAGAGTGACCATAGGAGTGTTATGTGAACAAAACATTCCTTTACAATTTAAGGGGAAATTCTATAGGAATGCCTTAAGACCAGTGTTGCTTTATGGTACATAATATTTGGCTTTTAAGAAAGATTACATTAAAAAGATAGAGGTTATGAAAATGCGCTGTTAAGATGGATGTGCGGGAACACTCTAAGAGATAGAATCAGAATTGATGTTATTCGCAAGAAAGTGGGTGTTGTAGGCATTGTAGACAAACTAAGAGAAATTCGCCCGCGTTGGTTTGGGCATGTGAGATATAGACCCCAGGGTGCACCAATACGAAAAGTGGAAGAGTGGGATCATGGAGAGCTAAAACGAGGTAGAGGGAGATCGAAAATGACTTGGTTAGGAGTTATGAAGGATATGAAGCAAATGGATTTGCATGAGGATGTGGTTTTTGATCGTAAAGGATGGAGGAGGAAAATTTTTGTGGATGACTATATTGAATAATCACTTTTGGTTCATGTAACCGTTTCCACTCATGGGATTAAGGCTTTGATTGATTGATTGAGGGAAGAATTTATAGATGATTATATTGATCACAACAATTTAATGACAATCGCTTCTACATAATGGATGCTCTCCTTTTAGTTTTTCTCACTTAATTTCTGAATGCCCCCCTTGTACGGCTTTCCTTTTTACTCTTCCTCTACCCTTCAACTCTAACAAAATGACTATTCAAGGCCTTCGCTACCCTTGTTATCAACTTTCTGCATCAATTACCTCCTTGCCTTTCCTACTCTTTCTAACATGTGTTGGCATGGGAAGGGGATTTACCTTAATTCTTTGCAGTTATCTAATTAAAATTGTGCATTTTTGTTTGACTGCTGAATAGGAAGTTGTTATGGAAGAAGTAGCATATCATTATCCATAATGAGATGAAAAGATTCCAAATTGTTATTCATTCTAAAGCACAAAAATTACTTAGCAATAATTTTTTCATGCACCTTAGTTGCATCGCAATATGCTCAACAATTTATTAGAAGCAATAGTTTAGATTGTATAATGTATCATGTAAAAATTCAATCATGTTTCTCAAAACCCTTAACCCCTTTCCCAACATTATTAAGGGTGTTGTGTGGGTTCCTGTATAAGATCCTAAACGTTTTCTTTTTTTTTTTTTTTTTTTTTTTTTTTTTTTTTTTTTTTTGCAAAAGGTAGTTTTAAATAAAATGCATTATTGAGAGAAATCTAACGCGCTTGATGAAGATTTAAGATTTATCCCTTCCCTCCCCCCCCCCCCCCCCCCCAAAAAAAAAAAAAAAAAAAAATTGTGATTATATCTATATTTTTTTTATTCTAAACAAATATGGGATTCAAATTTAGTGGGAATAAATTGGTCGAGAAGAATTTTACCACTGGCTAGGATAGCTGATGGCAGTCCCAACCACAAAGCAATCTATCATCAAATTCTGTTTACTACAGGGCTTCTCATTTCTTTGTATTTTAGTCAATCGAAGATTGAAATACTTTAGCTGTAAGTTGTATCGAATGCTTATTTAGGTCCCTCTTCTATGTTCTCTCCATTAGGAATTTAAGATCAGAGGAAAAAGTGTAAGACAAATTTTATCTATAGCTCATCAATGTTAAAATTTAATTTGTACTCTTTGCTTGGGGTTTCCTATAAGATCCTAGGTTCTTTTTTTTTTTGTGTGTGTTTTATATAGTAAAGTACTCCCTCGTTTTTGTTATTTCTGCTTTAACTTTTCATAGTTAAGCTTTTGAAACTTAAAATTTTAATTAATATGTATAAAAAACATAATCATGTGAGATATTGTTAGATACATCTCAATTTGTAGTTTTATAAAATCAAGTTTTTATATTTTTTGTTTATACATAATTGGAGATATTGATAGTCAAAGCTAAGTTTTGAAGACCGTGTAAAGTCAAAACGAGAACAACAAAAAGAGACAGAGGGAGTAGTTTTTAAATAAAAATACATTATTGAGAGGAAAATTAACACGCTTGATGAAGATTTGAGATGTTGCCCCCCAATATTGTGATTATACCTATTTATTTTTAAAAATTTGTAATGCAAATTTAGCTCCCTCTTCTATGTTCTCTACATTAGAAATTTAGATAGAGATAAAAGACAAATGTAATATGAAGCTCATTTATGTTAAAATTTACTTTTGTTCTCTTTGCTTGGGGTTTGTGGCTATTGATTGCTGTAATTGAAATCCCTGTTGAAATTGTGAAACTTTTTCCATGGCCAAACTGAAGGAGTTTAATTTTAAATCCAGCAAGTTATTTCATGTTTCACTGTGAGTATGATACAGAGTTACTCAATTAGGGCTGTTTACTTTCAGTTTATAGCTTACTGAGATTATAACTTCTCCCTGGTCAATATCAGAGTCACATGAACTAGACGAGTACTTCTTCGAATTGCCTCCTGAGCTATGTGAACTAAAGATAATTGGCTTCTCTAAGGACATTGGGAGTTCATTGTCTCTGTTGCCATCTGTCATGCATCGCCTGGAAAGCTTTCTTGTAGCACTTGAATTGAAAGATATGTTGTCAAAGTCATTTTCCGAGGGAGTGGTGGTTACTGCTGAACGTGTAAGGCCACTCTTATGGATGGATAATGAAGTTTCAATTCTACGATTTTGTTTAATTAAATGACTGCTTTTCTCAACTTGAAGATGAGATGCATTTTGGTATAAACTTAGACATGGTGACATTATGCTTTACTTCCCAGGTTTTTGAAGCACTGACTACAGAAAGATGCCATGAGGGCTTTTCTCTTGAGAGGCTTGAAGTTCTTGGTGATTCTTTTCTCAAGTTTGCAGTGGGGAGACACCTATTTCTTAAGCATGAAGCTTTTGATGAAGGGCAGTTGACTAGGAGGCGTTCAAATTTAGTGAACAATTCAAATTTATGCAAGTTGGCAATTAAGAACAAATTGCAGGTTAATAGCTGGATTCTTGGATTTCTGTTTTCCTGAATTGTTGATAATTTTGGGTTTCTTTTAATATTATGATTTAAAGAGTTTCATTTATTTGTTTAGGGAGCTCTCTTGTATACTCTCTTTGATTGCCATGCTTTTCTATTAGCCCTTTATGAATACTAATCAAACACTCCATTTCTTAGCCTTGGAGTAGTTGATGTTGGTTGAATTACATGCATGAAATATAATGAAACACTCTATCACTCACCCTTTGAGTAGATCATGTTGATTGAACCATGTGTATCTCTTGCGTCTTATCTTCGTGACTATTTTCTTAAAATTTTTATGTTCATATATTGTTGTCTAAGTTCTGCGTATGTAAGCACCAAAACTTGTGCATAAAGTTCTTACGTTCATTTCATTCTAGTTTGATTATAGTAATCTACAACAATTAAAAAGCTATGAAAGTTTTATAAATACCTTTTTTTCTTCTGCTTGCTATTGCATTTTTATCCTTGTTTTCAAAAGATATTAAACAATTGCAAAGCTAGTGCTCAAAAGATATTAAAGAATTGCAAAGCTAGCATGTGAAACGCTTACACTGCTTTACTAGCTGCTGTTCATGGATTCACACTTTAATTTGGTCTTGGTCTGCTTAAGCTTCAGAGAAATAAATGTTCTATGCCAAATTTTGTGCTTGTCAATTGACTTATGAGGGAGAGAGGATTATACACTTAAGAATGGAGGGAGGAATTGAGCCAAGAGAATGGGTAGGTAAATAGAGATTCTTAAAAGTCAGAAGATGCTAATTTTAATTTTTCTGATCCATTCCTCCTTGAAGAGAAACAAGTTTTTGCTGAAAATTCATATTTCTACAAGGGATTTTTTTTTTCCAGATAAAATTGATGTGTGAATCCCTGTAAAACATGTAAATTGATCACCTATTTTAGAATAATGCCTAAATATAACCCTTGTGTGGGTCATTTCTCCTGTTCATTTCTAAGGCTAATCCCTCCAATTCATTTGACCCTTTATGTCTGTTATTGAGTTGCATACCATCTCTATGATATTATTATACATCAATACACGACCAGCTTCTCCCCTAATGTTCACTTTCCTATTTCATGTCATACCTGAAATGTTTCTTAAATATATATATATATATATATATATATATATATATATATATATATATATATATATATATATATATATATATATATACATATTGGTAGCTTCCAGTGTGGAGTTAATGGATTTATATTTGTTTGATTTGGCTATGCATGGTGCTCAATTACTGCAACCACCCCAAATAATTTCTGTCCTTTTTCTGTTATTATGTTCACGGAAGCATTTCTCCCTTACTAATTAACTTGCAAGATCATTGTTATATCTGATGGACAGCAGTCCGTAAATTGATGTTTAAGATGATAGATGGATCCTCTTTATATTCTTTCCATTAGAAGAATCCTTTGTTTCGTTGCTGAGTCTGCCATTAAAATAAAATTGATATCTGAATGTGTTTATCAGTCATAAAAATGAATATCTAACTATATTGCAGTACTTCCATACTTTAGGGATTCATACGTGATCAAGAATTCGATCCTAGCCAATTTTATGCTTTAGGTCGGACTTGCTCTGTCATATGTACCAAGCAGACGGAAAGTTCAATTCATTGCGTCTCTGAAGATAGAATTCTGGCTGATAATCGTCAAGTTAGATGCAATAAGAATCATCAATGGTTAACCAAGAAAACAATTGCAGATGTAGTTGAAGCATTAGTTGGAGCCTACATAGTTGACAGTGGCTTTAAATCGGCAATTGCGTTTCTCGGATGGTTTGGTATACATATTGAATTTGAAATTTCTCAAGTATGTCATGCTTGGACGGCAAGCTCCAGGTTTATGTCACTTGCAGACCGTATTAGTATTTCTGAAATTGAAAGTGTTTTGGGTCATCATTTTGTTCACAGAGGCTTAGGTCTGCAAGCATTTGTACATCCATCATATAATAAGCATGGAGGAGGTTGTTACCAGGTAACCGGACTGAAATGCTGCGAAAATTTTGAATATATGATTTTTTATTTATGAATATTCTCGTTTGCATAACTTATTGGGTATTTATTTCTGATGGCTGACAGAGATTGGAGTTTCTTGGTGATGCTGTGTTGGATTATTTGATCACATCCTATTTGTACTCGGTGTTCCCTGACCTAAAACCTGGCCAGTTGACTGATTTGAGAGCATCTCTTGTGAATAATGACTCATTTGCCAAAGCAGCAGCTAATGCATTGTACAAATTCATTCTATGTGAGAATAGCAACCTGAGTAATGCTATTGATAAATATTTGGACTTTATCGGAAAGCCAGCTTCAGAAAGAAGTGTACTTGAGGAACCTTCATGCCCAAAGGTCATTGCTCAAACCCTTTCCTCTTAGATATTATGATTCTTAAGCTTTATAAATACAAAGTTTTTTATTATTAGTTTTAAAAAAAAAAAGTTACGCATCATTGCCTAATATTCTAAGTACGCTTTACTACCTTTAATGCCCTTTTCTTCATCCTACAGGCTCTGGGCGACTTGGTTGAGTCTTGTTTTGGGGCTGTTCTTCTTGATTCAGGGTTTGACTTAGATCATGTGTGGAAGTTGATGCACTCGTTTATGAATCCTATCATGAAATATGCTAATCTGCACTTTATTCCTACTCGAGAGCTGAAGGAGCTATGCCAGTATCATGGCTTGAATTTAGAATATGTTAAGTCAAAAAGAAATAGAAGTTTCATGGTTGAGGCAATAGTGAACGGAAAAATTTTTCATGTCGCTGAATCTGCAATGTATCGCAATACTAAAGGAGCTAAGAGAATGGCTGCACGGAAAGCTATTGAAAAACTGAAGGTGACAATTTTCTTATATGGGTGATTCCACCTTTCCTATGATGTAGATTTGTTGGCCATTATTCCTGTAATCATAAAATAAAATAAAACAAAATAAGCATAGATATAATTTCTGACCTTGGCTGTTGTTATTGTTAGTTGATGTATTCCGTTCTGATATTAGGACAACCCCTATGCTGTCTCCAGAATCTGGAACATGATGAATTCAATACTGGTGCCATAAAAAAATTCTTATTGAAGGCATATATTACTCCGTACTTGTGATGACACTGCTTAGAAGAATATCTATGGTTTGGGCCTCCCATCCTTGTAAACTCCTCTTTTGCTTGTCTATGTTCCAGAGGGAATATTTGTATTCTTCTGAAAATGTCTGAACCGGTCAAAGTTCCAATGGTTATTATCTGAGTATAAATGAATCTGTATTTACTCTGCTTTCGTCTACTGTTGAGTAACAAACTGACATTTCCATACCTGCAGGCTCAGGGTTGTCGTCTGAAGACATCATTGGAGGAGGTCCTAAAAACGCTGCGCACTATGGAACCCAGGCTGGTAGGATATGATGAGATGCCGTTGTCACTAGTGTCTTCCAGCAATCTGCCCAATGTTGGAAATTTGTGCTTGGAGGATCATTCTCATACTTCTGTGAATCCAGAACTCACTTTCAGAAACTTGTCTTTGAATGATTGTCCTATCCTCGATGACAGTGCAAGTCCAGAGCCCAATGTATACGAAATGCCAACAATTGTCTCTAGTTTCCAGAAAAAATCCACCAGAGCACCCCTTTCTTCGTACAAGAGACAGCAGTATAGTCAACACACTGGAGGTGAAAATTGTATCATTGACTCAGATGTGCATGGTACTGTTAAGCTGCATTAATGAATTTTCAGTATTGCTATATGCGCTGTGAAAAAAGCTTAACCTTAGATGCGTGCAAATTTCAGGTAGCCTGGGAAAAGCAACTGCAAAATCGCGATTGAATGAGATTTGCGTTAGAAACTGCTGGAAACCCCCTCTTTATGAGTGCTGTGAAGAGGAAGGACCAAGCCATTTGAAATTGTAAGTTGTATTTACCACATCTGCACCCCACTCCCTCTTTCCAAAGAAACCTCAGATGTCTTCATGCTTTGTTTTTCTGTACAATGTAAAGATGGTGTGAGATCTCGGCTTTTGCTCTAGTACTCCGTTGTAAAGTGCTTTGCATCTGACGAGTCTCCCCTTGTTTCCTTCCTATCTGGGAAAGGCGTGAAATTGATGCTCTATTCTGTAGTTATTGAAGTTGTTTCTGAAACTTTCTTGTGTTGCTTTATTTGGTTAAATAATTTGATTTTATTTGCCAAAAAAAAAATTGCTTAAATTTTCCAGTCCTTGAAAACCACTTGTGTGATTGTGTCATTACCTCAATTATTTGTATTTAAGCTATTTTGTCCCCAAAACCTTGCATGCATGGCTTGGCTATAGAGTGTAACTCAGTTACATGACATTGTCTAGTTGAGGTTTGAGGCTCTATTATTGCTTTTAGAGAAGAAACCCTTCAAAATAACAACTGTTTTTCATTTCTGATGATGTGAAGATAGTTAAAGAAAGGTGTTTTTGTGGTTAGTTTCCTGTTTTCCTGAATGTGCCATTATGCAGGTTCACTTACAAGGTAATGGTGGTAATCGAGGAAGCAGAAGATGTGATATTGGAGTGCTTTGGCCAACCTCAAGCGAAAAAGAAAGCTGCTGCAGAAGAAGCAGCAGAAGGTGCACTTTGGCTGTTGAAGAAGGAAGGTTACATCAGATAAGAGCCACAAATCATTACTTCATGTGTAATTGTGTATATACTATATAATATTATAATGTGACACAAGGAGGGAAGGAGGACCTATGAAGATTATGATATTAGGCCTTAAGTCCGTTGGGCCTTAGAGTAGGCCATAGGAGGCCCAAATTTGACTAGTAAATAAATAAAATGTATTAATTGTGGTAGGTAGTAGTTTTTGGAAGGGGCAAAAGGCAGTTAACTAATTTTTTAGACTGTTATTACAAAACTAAGCTGCTTATGTATCTAAAGACCTTTAAGCCTGAAGATATGGGCCAATTTTGTATGTAAATTAGTCAATTTTTAGGCATTTGCCTCCTTACGTCCGTCTGTATTGGATTATGTATATATTTGAGCAAAAAGAATGCATATTCATAAGAGTTATTTATTTTGACTTTAAAGGATCTCTCTCTCTCACACACACACACGCACACACAAACACACCCCACAATAATACTATTTGGAATCCAGGACTAGCTCTTTATGTTCTACTAACTTGTTATAGATACGTAATTTAAGAAATTGTTAACGAATATGAGTGAATTTAAGATAAAGTAAGAAAGAAAATGTAAAAAGTTGGATTTGTGTAAGAAAAAAGTGAATAAAGAGAAAGAGGATGAAAAGGTGTCATTATTGCGGAGTTGAAGGGCTAAGATGGTAAAAATAGTATGCTATTAGGCTTTTTTTTTTTTTTTTTTTAACGGAAAACATTTTCCTAAAATTTGATTTTCATTTTCTCTGATCCAAAAAATGATTTTCTTATTTTCAATTGTTTGGTTAGTATAGTCGTTTAGGGTTGGAAAACATCCCACATGTGAAAAATAGTTCTCTCAAGAATAGATTGTGTTTTCCTTTTAAAAGAAAGGTTTGCTACATTTTCCTTCAATTCATAAATAATTTTTCTTGTGAGAAAATAGAGGAAAATTATTTGTACAATAGGTTTTAATTTGAAAATTATTTTTCCAAAAGGTTGTTTTCCGTTAAAACAAACAAAACCTAAATAGGAGTTCAAATAATCGTATTATTATCATCAAGCGTGCAAGAGGCTAACAGATACCGCTGTAAGAGTTTATAGGTAATATATGCGGAAAAACATGAATCATATTCATAAGCACCTATCCCAAGATCGCATGCATAACACACAAGACACATAATCATACCTTTGAAGCATAATCTCCACGAAGCTATTCAATCGGCAAATCAGGGAGAGAATAGAGCCCCAACCGTTGCTCCTCTACTTAGTCTACAGGATTCGAACGAGCCGTTTACCAATACTAGATTGGTTGAGTGATGGGGAAAACCACGATCACCACCTATAATGGACTAAATCGACCACAACGAACCACCATCACCACGAACCAGCAGAACTGGTGCAAAGGAGGAGGAAGAGCCGTGAAAGTGAGAAAGGAGTTTGAGAGAAGTTGATTTCGTGTTTGCTAATTAGGGTTTCAACTTAACAGTCAAACTCTTCTATAGAATTACCTAGGCACCTAGTCTACTTATAATCATATTATAATTAGCTCAAGTGATTCACCGAAGCGACGAGACCTTGAAAGCTGCTTTTTCAAGGACTAGGTTAGAAAGCTCGAAACCTCTCTAAACTCTCTACATGGCCGGCCATCATAGGGGATGAGGTCCATCATGGGTCTCGTCCTCTCGTGCTCGATCTAGGCCCTTTGTGTGACCTTATAGGATCCGTCCAATTGGGCTTTGGCCTATTTTACTAGCCCAAAAATCGTTAATACCTCTTTTTATGATATAACGACGATCTAAATGGACGAACTTAATTATCTCCATAATTTGATCCATTTATATATCTAGTAATTGCACTTGATGAGGACATAAATCCTTCAAATATAATACTCCCTCAATTTCAATATGATAGTCCCATATGGAATCAATCACATAAAATAAGGAAAGAATAATATTGAGAATCTAACATTAAAGTACAAAAACTGTTCATAATTATTTTTGCCTTATTTAAATTTTTGGATTTTTTTGGAAAGTATAAGTCATAATTGCATAATTCAAGGGTGGAATTTCCTTACTTAGAGTCATGTCATGATTGTCATCAATCAACAATTAATTAATTTAACCAATTAGAATCTAATATGTATAAAATCGGAAATAAAAACTAAGTTAAAAATGGAATATATTCAATATGGGTAGATCTTTTTGAAACGCCTAAAATAGTATATGGGACTAACACTATAAAGCGAAGGTAGGGATAATTTGTAGAGAGTATGCGGTAAGTTGTAGTACGTATTTAATTTGATTATGGTTGTTATGTGAATTTGGAGTTAGGGTAGTAAGACCCTGTTCTTTTGAGCTTCTGGCAAAGCAGAGTAGAGCAGGGATCAGCAGGACAGAGCAGAACAGATTTCAAGAGACCAGAGCATATTTCGGCATTATTGTTAATACCATTATTAATGTTATTACTACTACTACTACTACTACTACTACTAAAACATATACTCCGTAAAATATGAATAAATGTGTACCATATTTAACATATGTTAATAGTAGAAAGATAAATGACAATAGTTTAACATCTTCAAATTATTACAACCGCATATCAAAATAGGAACATAATTAGATTAGAGTTTAACATCGTGGTGAATTAACCATATACTTTCATATGATCGTCATTTTCATCATCTTCATTGTCGCTTTGATTTTCGTTGTTATCACCTTCATTGTCGCTTTCCGATCGATTAACCCTCCAAATTCAGAGTGCTATACGATGTCGCACTTTGGCCATACTATCTCTGCGCCATTGTACAAACATAGTTGAATTTGCTATTCCTATATTCACATCATGTTGAATGATTGGTATGCCAAGCCCGTGTATCCGAATAAAATTATGCAGTGTGCAAGTGGCTACAATGATTGACATTTGACTCTTCTGTGAAACTTGTGGCATGTTATCTGATGTTATTAATTTTCTTTCAAAAAAAAAAAAAAGAAAAAAAGAAATTGTTATTTTTTTTTGAAAGAATTTTTATTGTTATTATTATTATTAATTATTAATTAATATTTTATTAAATATTATTCTTAATATTTTGAATTATTAATTATTATTATTATGAATAATAAGTATTAATTATTATTATTTTAAACACATAAATTATTATCATTAATACAATATTAATAATTATTATTATTGTTATTATTAATTATTATTTGAAAATAGAGCAGAGCAAATCTGATCTAAACAGAACAACTCTAAAGAACAGGGGCCGAAAGGTATTGGGTCCTTAAAGAATAACCTCGGTTGGGCTAAATTAGGGTGTTGGAGTTGGATACGGTGAGCGGGGAGAGTTTTCCCGCCAAAAAAGCCCGCCAAAAAGAGCAAAACCCCTTCTATATTCATTCATTCATCTCTTCTCATTTCCTTTGAAATCAATCAGTTCCGCCACCATTTCATTGAATCAGTAGAGGGAGAAAGAAGGGAGAGAGAAAGAAGAGAGATAAAAAAGATAGAATGTCAGGGTGGGATGAAGGAGCAGTCTATTACAGCGACCAGGCGCAGTTCCCCTCTGGTCGTGTCGGCGACAACAGCTCCGACAGTCGGCACTCTGTTCTTCTTAAATTCAAGGAGTTCATCAGAAGCTTCGAGACCAACTCCAATGTCTTCCCTTATCGTCAGAGCCTCGTCCACAATCCTACTTCACTCGTCGTTAACCTTGAGCACCTGGACGCCTTTGATCCCGATCTACCCTCTCTCCTCCGTTCTGCTCCCGCTGACTACCTCCCGCTGGTCAGTTACTTTTCTTCCTTCATTAATCATTCATAATTACATGTATGTTTCATAATTACATTACATTTTTCATTCAGTTTGAGACGGCGGCGTCGGAGGTGCTGGCCAGTTTGAAGTCCAAAGTGGCCGGGGAGACCGGAGAAATGGAGGAGCCTTTCACCGAGGATGTTCAGATTCTCCTTACATCCAACGAGGATTCCATATCTATACGCTCTCTTGGTGTATGTTTGAATCTTTTCTAGGGTTTTGCCTTTTAATTTCAATTTCAATTTCATTTAATTGATTAATCGGCCATACAGGCTCAATACATTTCCAAAATGGTTAAGATATCAGGGATCACCATAGCAGCTTCTAGAACTAAAGCTAAGGCTACGTATGTCACTTTGCTTTGTAAGAACTGTAAAAATGTGAAGCTCGTTCCTTGCCGTCCTGGTCTTGGCGGCGCTATCATTCCCAGATCTTGTGACCATATTCCTCAGGTCCTTTTTTTCTTTTCTTTTTTTCTACTCTGTAATTGATATCACCAGCAACAACATTTTAACATTACACAAAAATACAATACAGCCTGGTGAAGAACCTTGCCCTCTTGATCCTTGGCTTGTGGTTCCTGATAGAAGCAGATATGTTGATCAGCAGACCCTTAAACTCCAAGAGAATCCTGAGGTGAATCATTTTGTTTCATCAACATCTACCACATTCATGGATTCTTGTTCATTTAAATTAATATATAAATATTATTGTTAGGACGTTCCAACTGGAGAGCTGCCTAGAAACATGCTTCTTTCCGTCGATAGACATCTTGTTCAAACTATTGTTCCTGGCTCTAGACTCACTGTCATTGGAATTTACAGCATCTTTCAAGCTGCCAATGCATCTACCGCGTATTGACCCTTTACCTTGCCATTATATTACCATTGCAATCGCATACTTATCGCTCTTGTTTCTCATTCGTTGTTGCTTCTCGTACAGTCATAAGGGAGCAGTTGCTATTAGACAACCTTACATCAGAGTTGTAGGGATAGAGGAAGCCAATGAGGCCAGCAACACTCGAGGTCAAGCTGCTTTCACAGCTGATGAGGTGTCTTTCTCTTTTATGTTAACTCACCTTCTTTATCTATTCTTTATATGTTCAGGAGTCATATTTCATATATGCTTCCGTCACAGATTGAAGAATTCAAAAGGTTTGCTGCTCAGCCTAAAACATATGAAACTATATGCTCTAAGATTGCTCCCTCTATCTTTGGCCATGTTGATGTCAAGAAGGCCGTGGCTAGTCTTTTGTTTGGTGGATCACGCAAGGTACAATCTCTTATCTTGCTAATCATCTTGTGATTTCCCTTTAATTCATAGAAATATATGTGATTTACTTTTTTTGTGGATGCAGTCTTTGCCGGATGGTGTGAAGCTTAGAGGTGACATTAATGTGCTGCTATTGGGGGATCCTTCTACCGCCAAATCACAGGTAGCTTTCTCTGCACATTTCATGTTCCTTGGCAGTCTAATGTTTAATTCTCAACCCTATATTCTTAATGTTTCTTTTAAATCAATAGAAAACTCACTGGCTAGTATAGCAGCTAAATGTCAGCCCATTTTTCCTGAACTCAATAAACTTTTAACATAATCACTTTTTCTCAATGAAGTTTCTCAAGTTTGTCGAGAAGACAGCACCTGTAGCTGTTTATACGTCGGGTAAAGGATCTTCGGCTGCTGGACTTACAGCTTCTGTGATTCGAGACAGTGGTTCAGTAAGTTCTCAACTTCTTTAGTCATAAATGTTTTCATTTTATTTATTTTGTCAGACCTAACTGACATTACACTGAAATACTTGGCTCATTTTTCTTAGTTTCATCTCTTAATTCTGACCAATCTTGTTTATGTGCAGCGTGAGTTTTATCTGGAAGGTGGTGCCATGGTACTGGCTGATGGAGGTGTTGTCTGCATTGATGAGTTTGACAAGATGCGAGCAGAGGACAGGTTAAGTGGAGTTTAGTTGTTTTAATTATTTTTTGAAATGACCACAGATTGGTGTAATAATTCATTTTGCATATATTTCATAATTGCTGATTTGCAATCTTGCTCGTACAGGGTTGCTATTCATGAAGCTATGGAGCAGCAGACAATCTCCATTGCTAAAGCAGGTATAACAACTGTTCTTAATTCGAGAACCTCTGTGCTTGCAGCTGCCAATCCTCCATCAGGGCGTTATGATGATCTTAAGGTTTGTAGCTTCTGTTATCTTTTCTATAAGTATGTACATCAGTTTTTTTTTTGTTTATGCTCCATACTACAACAATGTTTGTTTTAGCAGTAAATGCTAATAGCAAGAATCCACCTTTCTTCCAGACTGCGCAGGATAACATTGATCTGCAGACAACTATTCTTTCTAGGTTTGACCTGATCTTCATTGTCAAAGATATCAGGATGTATAGCCAAGATAAGGTATACATACAGCATAAGCTAAAGAACTTTTCAGCATATTTTCACTATGTTATGAGTATAATAAGTGCTCAATTTTCATTCTGTGTGTTTGGTTTAGAACCTGGTTAGTTGGATACATATGCACCGAGATGTATATGATGCTTTCTTTCCCATTGATTCTTCACAAAATAAGCACCCTATTGGTTTTTTTGATTATTCACGTATTTTGTTTCAGGAAATTGCTAAACATATCACAAATCTACATGCAACTGCTGGTTCGACTAGGGAGGAATCTAAAGTTTCAAAAGAGGAGAATTGGTTAAAGAGGTATTTGTGTATATTATCAAGACCATACACTTCCTTGGTGCTACATTTGTGAATGCTACATTGGTATTGATTGCATGTGCTTCATTGTATACAGATACATACACTATTGTAGATCTAATTGCCACCCTCGTCTGTCAGAATCAGCTGCAAAGAAGTTACAAACTGAATATGTTAGCATCCGACAGGTATTGAAGCTTCCAAAACCACTTACCTATTTGCATTTTTGAGAAGTTAGGAATAATTTTAGTCGATATTTTTTTATTGTTAAAGTGGGATAATAGTAATTTGAAAGATAAAGTGTCATATAACTCTTAGAATCTGATGGTTATGAATATATGATAGATTTTGGTTGTACGTCTAATGAATTCATATTCTGGCTCTTGTAGGATATGAGACAAAAAGCAAATGAAAGTGGTGAGGCATCTGCAATACCGATTACTGTGAGGCAACTTGAGGCTATAGTTAGATTAAGCGAGGCCCTTGCAAAGATGAGATTGTAAGTGCTTATATTTAGCTCTAATACTTGGACTTTGTGATGGTTTGCATGTAAAGTTTTTGTACGTTTGAAAGCTGCTTGAGACTGGTGATCTGCTAATCACCACTCTGAGCTAGCTGTAAATCATTATAACTTGGGGGATGGGAGGGTGGATTATTGCAAGGCAGGCAACTGAGGCAAGTCTATGTTTATGGCTTTTCCTTCCAAGTGAAAACATTTATGCCTAGTGTGGCAACACTATTCTTTCTATGTCATCATTGTGTTGGCTTACTAAATGTTTGTATACCCTGGTTACAGGTCTGATGTTGCCACGGATGAGCATGTAAAGGAGGCGATACGTCTGTTCAATGTTGCCACCATGGACGCAGCTAGTTCTGGAATTAATCAGCAAGTAAATCTTACTGCTGAAATGGCAAATGAGATTAAGGTCTTGAAGAATTCTTGTGTTTTGATCAGGTTATCTTTTAGTTTTATTTTTCTTCAGCCTTTTTTTTTTTTTGTAAACAGCAAGCAGAAGTACAGATAAAGAGAAGAATTGGCATTGGTAGCCACATCTCAGAAAGACGTTTAATTGATGACTTGAGCAGGATGGGGTTGAATGAATCCATTGTAAGTGCAAAGGATGATATTCCAAATTATATTCTATTTTGCTTTCTGCAACCGTATATAACATGAAAATTTGGCTGGTACATTCTCAGTAAAAAAAATCTGTCTTAATAGATGGTGATAACAGATACTGTATACAACATATGTATTAAAAAAAAAAAAATCCTATCCTGAACAGGGGTTGATGATTTCAAGTATAAATTTCTTTAATCTTCATTAGATTTATAACGTTACGAGTGACTTGTGAATCATGCGTTTGTTTCCACATGTAGCGACATTAACATATTATTGACTTTGCAGGTGAGAAGAGCTCTACTGATAATGCACCAAAGGGATGAAGTTGAGTACAAGAGAGAAAGACGTGTGATTGTTCGTAAAGCTTGAGGGGTCTATGGCCTATGGAAGCATTCCTGATCGCCAATTTGTTAAGTCAGTGTCATCTCCAAACACATTTGGGCCTTGCAAATTGTATATTTGCATCAGATCAATGAGATGTTCTTTGAGACAAAATACTTGGTGGTCTTGGACTCAGTTATGGACTTATGGGTGACCAGCAACCAATTTGCGTGATATTAGCAATTATGTAACTTAGAAGTTAGGATTTTGTTTGTGTTTATCTATGATTGTTCATGGTTGGCAGTTAACAGCTTACTTCTCTTACCATGTAGCAGTAGTCTCTGTTTCTTCCTAAGTTTCAATTACATAATGAGTATAGTTAATAGTATACCTGTAACTATACAGTCCAACAAGCTGAGCAGCTCAACTAAAGCTTTATATATCTCTCTGTAAGGCAACTTTAGGCACTGAAATGACATAGGTTCACGTTAGGGGCTCCAAAAGCCAATTATTATAGCCTTTGGATATACGACTAGGTACTCCTATATAATAATATCCCTATTGGATTATATAATTACATCTATCTAACAAAAGGTAACATGTTGGCGAAGATGCTATTGAGATTTGATTATATTATATACTCTGTAATTAGTAAAAAGCAAGAGGGCTAATTTGTATGAAGTTGATTGGACTAATAGGAGTATAATAATGAATGAAAGTTGTAAATATAATGAAGGGATTGAAACACTTGTATGTTTAAATTATTCTTTTTTTTTTAAGTACATTTTTTTTTTTTTTTTTTTTTTTGTGTGCGTGTGGCTGGCCACTCTTGTATAACAACAGAGTAACTCTTGTAATACTAACCGAGTAACACGTATAATCGAGTAATCCTATTACAGTGATGAGGTGACCCCTATTATATTGATCGGGTAACTTTTATAACACTAATGAAATAATCCGATGCTAACAAAGTAGCCCATATAAGAAGCATTTTTATTTTAGCTAAAAAACACAGATTTCAATGGAAATTATTAACTAAAATGTCATTTGATAAATATAATATGTTTATAAAGGTTATAAACGGGGCTTGCTTTTTTTATAAACAAGCATACTACATATATCCCATTGCGGCATGCGGTTACACTCTAATAGGTCCGTATATAATTTTTTTTTGTTTTTTTTAAGGTAAGAAAAAAGATCCTACTATATTTCAACCTTATAATTATTTTTCGTCTGTTAATTGCGGCACCCTAGTACTGGTGGTTGGTATTAGTAATAGTCGGATAACAGGTAAGCATTTACACTCCTTAGTGGCTTAATAAAGTAAAGAAGAGCAGAGGAAGTGGGAGATGATAAAAACTTCAATTCAGCAACAGCAATGCATCTCTGAGTCCCGGCGACCAACTCATCCAAATACTAGTCCGCTCAGGTCTCTTGGAATCTAATTTATCCAATTATTATGTTGAGCTTTGTATTTTATTTTATTGATTTATTGGAGAATTTGTTTGTAAATTGTAATAGGTGCGCTGTTCTTGGTGCCGGCTTTGCTGGATTGTCAGTGGCGTGGCATTTGCTATTCGTAATTCATCTCTCTATTTCTTTGCAATTAACTAATTAAATTAGGGTTTTGGTAATTGGGGATTGATTAATGAATTGAATTTGAATGTTGTGTTAACTAATAATGGGCAGCACAGCCCCAAAGAATTGAAAGTGCAAGTTGACATTTTTGATGATGTTGGCATTGCTGGCGGCGCTTCTGGAGTTGCTGGAGGCCTCGTTCACCCGTATTCTCCTAAAGGTAATTAGCTACAAGTATAGTCATAGTGTAATAATACTAATAATATTCATTCTCACATTTCTCATCATCCACCAGTCAAGCCTCTTTGGAGGGCTGATGAATACTGGACAGAGTTTTTGAATCTTCTTAATGTTGCTGAAGCCGCCGCAGCTGCAGCTTCTACCGATGACTTCATTGTCAGGAGAACGTCTGTCTTTTTTCCTTTCACTCTTTATTTACAACTTAATGAATATGCTTACTACCACTTACTTTACAACTCTCGAATCTAATGCTATAAGTTTTACTTATTACCGCCTACATTACAACTCTCGAATCTAATGCTATAAGTTTTATTCCAGGGGCATATTGAGGCCACCTGTTAATCACAAGATATTGGATGTCATGCACCAGGTTATACTTCATTTTCACAACCATAATGTTATACTTCATTTTCACTACCATAATCCGTCTCATCTCCTCACTTTATAACTCTGGCTTTTTATTTGCAGAATGCTCTCAATAGTCTACCAACTTGTCCGATACAGACCCTTGATGGAACTGCTGCAAGGGACCTTATACCAAACTTATCTACCCCTTTAAACACAGCCTTCTTTATGCCTCTAGCTGTCAATCTTAATCCCCGCAACTATCTTAAGGTGTGCTACTGCTAATCATCTTATTACTTTTTCCCTGTGCTGAATGTTTTTCCATTTCTTTATGTTCTTTGTGCCAGGCACTTTTTCTTGCAACTCAACATTTGGTCAACAAGATCTCGTCAACAGGCTTCCCTACCAAGGAAATTACTTTGCACAACAAACTTGTAGCTTCACTAAGTCAACTGGGAGGTTATTTCTTATACTATCTTTACACAAGTGATGGAGTGCTTTCCCCTCACCTGACTGGATGCAGTTTGTTTATCCAGATGAATATGATTCGGTCATAGTTTGTCTCGGTGCTAGAGTTGACATGCTGCCTGAGCTATCTGGAATGCTTCCTTTTAGGACATGTAGAGGCATTGTTGCACACCTTCAGTTGCATGATTCCTTGTGGTAAGAGTTTAACAAGTTTTAATTTCAAGTATTCTTTGACAGTAGGATACTCATTGTATTGTGCTTGATTTTACCAAAAAAAAAAAAAGAAAAAAGAATGACTTATAAGGAAATGACTGTTAGTAGTGTTGTAGGCCATGTTTTACCTCTTAATGGATGAGTTTATGGAGGGATAGGGGAAGGAAATGATGCTATCCATGATGAGGAGCTTCATAATAATCCAATAGAGAATGAAAAAGAGAATATACCACTTGAAGATAAACCATTGAATATGAACCTTTTGAATAGAATGAAGAAATGTTAAAGGAAGAACAGCTACAAAACCAAAGTGAAATTGAAGAATAGACTGATTATGAAGTCATCAATCTGCCTCAAAGAAAAAATGCAGCAACAAAGAACCCAGTGATGTTCTTATATGGAGAATTCTTAGAGTTGAAGGATTTGGTTGAGTAAAAGACTAATGGAGACCTTTGCTATCCTATCAATTAATTACATTTTTTGTTTTGTAATTTTAGCGTTAGTCAAGTGGGAATATAATAACATTGGATGGTAGGAGGTGCCCTTGAGTGAGTGTTTTAAATACCTTAGGTCGATAGAATTTGTTAAATATAGTATGCATAACTACATGTAAATACCATTTATTGATGGAGGAGCTAAACATTTCAAAACTGGGTTTTCAAGCAGAAAATTTAATATTGTATCTTTTTTTTCCTGCTAGGGTAGAATTCTGTGACTGATCCTTGTTTGTTAGAGTATGAGGTCCTTATGTAGATCAAAGAAAAAAGACAAAATGAAACTTAAGGAGGAAAAGAGGGAAGAACAAAGGTATTTTTCTGTAAAGCATGACAGGTATTTTTCTGTAAAGCATGACCAAGCAAAAGAGATTATCTCATGACGAAACAAGCTATAGTAGAGTGGCTGATCTCATTTTATCCCTTTAGTGCTGTACAACAACAGCAGCAACAACCAAGCCACCCAACATGATCCCTTTTAGTGCTGTAGAGAATTGAAAATTCTAATTTGTATGATTTCAATTAATAATAATGGATTAGAAACTGTGGATACAATAATTTACAAGGGGAATTGGGTTGAAAGCTGTAGTCATTTTGAGGAAATTTATGTTGATCAGGCTGATTTACCAACTCCTGGAGTACTATGGATCATGGTACTCCATACACTGTATGTTTGAGTTATTTTGCTACACTTTATGTTATTTTGCTTAAATGTCTGTGTTATTTTGTTACAACAATATGTTTTTTTTTTTTTTTTTTTTTTTTTTTTTTTATTTAGTTAAACCTCAGCTCATGCTATTTTAATTTACATAAAATATCAGGTACTTATGTAAAAATAACATATGTATAAATTGAAATAATAATAAGTTCGCATCAAAATAACATTAGCAACGTTGAGTTTTATGGCATCATGAAGAGAATCGAACACATCAAGCGGTACTAAATTTCTAGACATGAAGACATTTGAACCCTTTAATGGCTTCAAATCCATTGATTTCTAAGAAACCCATAAAATTAAAAGAAGAAAAGAGGAAAGAGAAAGTGTGATTGATTTTGAGTTGGAGTAGCTGAGAAGAAGGAGAGTGTGGAAGGTTGATTTCTGGTAAACCCATAAAATTGAAAGAAGAGAGGAGAGAGAAAGTGTGTGATTTTGAGTTACAGTAGCTAAGAGGAAGAGAGAGTGAGTGCGGGAGGAATATGTCTGAGAAAAAAGGCGAAATAACATACATTTATTTAAAAATAACATAATATATAAATTGAAATAATAAGAAGGTAACATTCTTTTCTAGTAGGGTATCTTTTTGTTTTGCCGCGAAGCGGCCATTATTGATGAAGAAGAGGAGGACTACGAGAAGAAGAGGAAGACGACGGGACAAAGAGGAAGGCTTTTGTGGGTTTGATCGACGGAAGGCGGAAAGATAGTGGTGGCTGTGATGGGTTTCGGATGGTGGTCGATGTGATGGTGGTGGACCAGATGGTGGCTATGGTAGTGCTGCCGGTGGAAGATTATTTGAGAAGATGGAATTAATTCTCTATTTCAATTCTAAGAGCTGGTGAAAGATTGGAGAAGATGAACAATTTTCTATTTTTTTTTTTTTAGGAATTCAAAATACACGTTAGTATACTTACGTCCTTAAAAATCTCCGTCACATTACAGCAATCTAAAATTAATTTGCCTGGCAAGGGGGGCCCATAGAAAAAATTTATATTGAAAATTTAAAGGTTTTCCCTTGTCCTTGAAGCATCCCACCCTCTATTTTCCAAATAAAGTGTCTAAATTCATCTCTTTCAAAATATTGCTAAATTTTTCATTTTGTTGTTGAAGTTGTAACGGGATTATGCACGTGGACACGTTCGTATCAAATTTTCATCTCCTTTTTTTTTCATCATTTCCAAAGTGATGCCTTATCTCTCTTTTTTTTGGTGGGACCGGGGGGTGGGGGGTTTATGAAGTTATGGTCATGCTTTATTCTGTAATGCAGTGAAGAATATTGTGAAGATAGTCCTTCGATCCTGTCAGATGCTTGGCTTGCTGTTCAGGGGCCTAAAAGGCTGCTTTTAGGGTCAACATGGGATTGGGGATCAAGAAATTTCTCTTCTATTGTCTCCTCCGAGGAAGCCTCTGGTACTCTGCAACAACTTTTACCTAAGGCAAGTATGGTTTATCCGCAAATAACCAAGTGGACTTTAACAGGAGCACAGGCAGGTGTCAGGGCAATGCCACCTCTGACTCCGCAAGGATCATTTCCACTTTTAGGTTCCATAGATGATCTTGTAGGGGGAGATTGTTCTTCTAAGTATTGGTTGATTGGAGGTCTTGGTGCCAGAGGATTACTTTACCATGGCTGGCTTGGAAAGTTGACTGCACAAGCTGTGCTTTCCTCTAGTGAAGGTGTGTTACCTCCTGAACTAACCTCATGGAAGAAGATGAAAAGCAAGTGACTTCAGTTTATTTAATCATTGATGAATACTCATGTAGCTGTCATAAACCTGCCTTACAATTTTAGTTTAATTGTTTAGTAAAGTTATACATGGAATTTCTTGTTATGTATAGTGTTAATTTAGTTCCACAACTTGATCCTCCATTCATGTATTTGCTTTGTAATGATGTCCTGTTTGGTAAAACAAATTAGTAAAAGTAATTATAATGATTCTTTTTTTTTTTCCCGAGTAATCTGCATTGTGTATGGTTTATGCTTAGGTTGTCATTTATTTACCTTTTCTTAAAGTGAGCCTCTATTTTTTTGTGTTAATAATGGGAATTAATTAAGAAAAATCATGATGATGCAAACTTTTTTACACTGTATATGTCGTCACATTGGAATATTCAGTCATTCTCTCATGTATTTCGCATGCAAAGCAATACACAGGTTATGATTTTAAATAGGATCACCAGCTTTTTGGTTTTCTGAGTCTAGTAGTCTACCATAAGTCATTCCTTGAAATTGTGCCTAGACAGTATTTTTTTTGTAAATAATGATATTTGAAGAAAATTTTCATCTGACTTGCTCATTCTTGATTTATTTTTCACTCTCTCTCCACTTTCCCTAAATTTTCTGGAGCATTACAAGGAATGGGATGTCTCTTGTTTATTGCTTAAAATTATAATTGTCTTAATAGTGTACTATTGTCATTTCTCTGCATTAAAATGAGGTCGTGTTGTACAATAAGCTTTCGATGCAGGATGCTTTTAATCCTTGTTCTATGGAAGAATTTTATGTTCCCATTGTACATCCAAGTATTTTGTCCATCAAAACTAGACTCCTGGTATGAAGTGTACTGAGATATAATTACCGATGCTGAGGGAATTTTTTTTGTTACAATCTCAAACTGGGGCATACAACATTTACAAAATATTCCGGCAAAAAGCCTTCAAGTACTTCATTGTTAGTGAACTGTTAAAATCAAGCTGAGGGCCAGTGCCACCACTAAGGAGAGACATAAACTGGTGGTGCTCCTCCCACTTTCACTCTTCTTCTGATCTGCAGGTGCAGGAGCTGCTGGGTTTTCCTCCTTAGAAACTGGTGGAAGAGGTGGGTCTACGATGCTGGCTGCCTCAAGAGCCGGAGCTGGTGCTCCTGATGGAGGAAGTGCTTGTGGCGCAGCTATTTCAAGCAAAGCCCCTGGTTCCACTGGACTTATCGGGTATTCTAGGTTTGTATTTCTTGGATCTGAGCATGGGCTTCCTTCAAGTTTTGCAAGATAAAATGTATAAATCTTCTGAAGTAGCGGTGGTAATAAAATTTTGGGACTTTTTTAATTAGGAACTGACAAAATTAGGGAAAAAAGGACAGGAGTTAGAAGACTTACTCAAGTAAGCATTGGCTGTAGCCGGGTAGTCAGTCACTACTGCATCAACCTTGAGGGCCTCAATAAGGGTGGCTAGCTCTACCAAAGGATCGGCAAAAAAGTCAAATGCCAAGGTGGTGTACTCATTGTATAGAGGGGAGACATGTACAGAGATATTTGCTGCATGCATTTCCTCGACGACTTTGGTGAAGTTACTAAGGAAAACGGCTATGCTTTTGAAAATGCTGGGCCTCCGGACATCAACAGCATCTGCATATTTCTTGATTTCATCCACCGATGGCTTTGGGGCATCACCTATTATGTCCATGATATCATAGACTCTATGGTATGACGGGAATTCCTTAAACTTTGCCAGCACCGAGGTATCATCTGATTGGATCATAACTTGCTGGGTCGATTGCTTGTCAAATGTGGCGTTGCTCAAGGCAGTGGTGACAGCACCTACTATGTCTAGACCTTTCTTTGAGGCTAGGTAGGGTGCATTCTGGTTTCAAACAGCAAAAACATTGATGAATA
This sequence comes from Chenopodium album, assembly GCF_948465745.1. Taxonomy (NCBI): domain Eukaryota; kingdom Viridiplantae; phylum Streptophyta; class Magnoliopsida; order Caryophyllales; family Amaranthaceae; genus Chenopodium; species Chenopodium album. The sequence goes on along the minus strand of NC_137847.1, from coordinate 146,695 downwards.
CAGTTCAGAGACTACTTGTCAATATTTTTCTCTCAGAAATTTAACAATAGTTGAAATTAAGATGCGTCAGGAAGATTTTGTCTCACCTGTATGTTGATTAGAACTCCAGTGACTGCTTTAGCCTTGGCAAAGTCAAGAAACTCAGCTAGGGTTAAGAATTTTCCCTTGTTCTTATTTGCTGGATTTCTTGGCAAGCCTCCCATATCTTGTGACAGTGGGCTCGTCAGTTGTGCTGAAATGATAACAATATTCCTTTTTTCAGTGCTAGTGTTTATTCATACATATTCCAGAATTAAAAAAAAAAAGTTAACTATATTTTAGAATTTGGAAAGTATAATGAGAAGTTTACGTTTCAAGCTTTCGATCTCGCTCCAAGTAAGATCAAATGAAAATATTCCTTTCATGGGTTGGATTTCAGGGATGTTGGAGGATCGAGACATGAAGGTACTGATGGCAGTGGTATCGCCCAAAAGGTCAGCTGAATCGAGGCAGAATGCTACACCATCCTTCGACATTTGGACTGAACAGTCAATTATATCAGCCCCATCCATGACCGCCTTCTCATATGCAAGATCAGTGCATCCTGCATAGTCTCCGCTAGCACCATTGTGACTAATTATTAAAGAGTGCCCTGAAAAAACAGAAACCAAAATCCAACTTAAAATCCTGCCTCCATTTGGTACAACTTCAAATGATTGAGGAACCAACTATGGGATTCTCACCTTTCTTAGGCTTGCTAGTATTTTTATTGTGTGCTAAGCATGCTGCAAAGGAATAACAACTTTAGAGGAGAGCGACAAGAATAGAACAATTAGTTCAATTTTCAGTATAAATCAAATCAAGTACTGGTAACATGTCAGATATCACATACCAATTGCTTCAGATGCTGTAGGAGCGAAGTCTGTGAGCACACCATCAACGGAAAACTGACCGTTATCAATAAACTGCAAGTACTCAGCTGTGGGGTCATAGCTGTAATTATAACTGCCAGGGGAATCATTGGCGAACCCAGAAGCATATACTTCAAGGCCTTGTTCGTGAGCATCAGTTACAAGAGTAGAAGGTGGCATAAGATACATTTCCTTGTTAACTGGCCATATATATGTTTTGGGGACCAGAATGCCAGAAGCAAATGGCTTTATAGCCGCAAGGTTTTTCACTATCGCACCATATGCCTGGTTGGTTGTAGGTTCAATTGCTTCAGGCTCTAGAAACCTCAAAACAAGTTTGGTCCGGACTTTGTCCACTTTAGCTCCTATACTTTTCAAGAAGCCAATTTCAGGAGAAGATATGTAATTGATTCCTGCAAATCTCAAATCCTGAAGGTATAATGCTGGGCTGATTTTGTGCTGGTTGTAGAACAGGTCATACTGCCAAAAAAAAGGCATAGAATATAGTCAATTCACTTGATGCATTCTCACTTAAAATACAAATTGCTCTCCCCGCTATTTTGCTTTCTTTTCTTTGATTCTTTCAATCAGATGGAACAATTGCAGTAAATGTGATGGTGCTTTTTGCGCTAACCTGAACATTTAGCCAGACTCTTGGAGGTGGTTTGCTAATAGAGGTCACATCTTCGACTATAAGTAATTCTTGACCATCAAAAGCATTGGGTCTAGTCAGTACATTCTGGACAGCTGCAAGATACAAAGAAAGAAACAATATGGTTTGTGGAGTCAACTGAGATACTTTGCAGCAAAAAAATCAGAATCAGCAGAGAAAAAATAGACAAGTATCATGTGAATGACTCACAGGTTAAATTAGGTAAAAGTTGATCTGCAAAATAATCAATAGCAAACCATCCACGCATATCTTTTCCGTTAACATTGTATGTTTTTTGGCCTTTCGGGAAGAGGTTGGCTATATTGGTAGAATTGTCAAGATTTAACGCTGTTTGGCAGAAGCCTACGCCATCCTTGGTAAGTTGCAGATCACAATAGTAAATAGAATCAGGTAAGCTCACTTGTGACACAAAGTCATATGCATATCGACTCGAATCAGGAAACAATCCGGAAAACCCTCCCCTTGCTATCACAGCAGGCTGTTTACCTACACCCCATACATATATCAGAATAGAATTATTCATTCTTTATGGATGAATTAAATTCAAAAACATATATTACCAGTTAGTGTCAACCATGTAGGGGGGGATGGATTTTTAGGATGCTTCTGTGCTGTGATTAACTCAATCAAGAGGAATGCTACAACCAAATACTTTATCATTTTTATTGATTCTCTTGATTGATTTCGCTCCCTGTGAGCGTTCCCAGAATAACTATATTTTAAACTGAGTTAGCCATAAATCATATACACAACACCTACACACACAAAAATAAACTCCATAAACCAAAATTACCGTTTTTCTGTTTTTCAGTGCAACAAGGAAGAATATCTACAGCCAAGCCTGAAACAGCAATCATACATTTTTTTATTACTAACATAATTTGTCTGTTGCTTTTATAGCCTTTTTTTACACAGATGATAAACCATAAAATCTGATCCTGCTGTAATTTTCTAAGAATATCATGAAACCAGATCCTGCTGTAATTCTAAAAAAAAACTGTTCCACATTTGTTCCTTGACAAAGTCATATGCAATGCTTGATAAAATCCTTACAGTTTGATGTTATATTAATTGTTGCTCGGAAATTATTTGATGCGCTTATTTACTTGCGTACATGGATGCATGTTATTGTAAATCTCTGAATACCCAAAGATAAAACGAAAAACATGGAAGGGAAAGCTGAAGAAGAAAGCAAAATTTAAATGAAAAGGGATGGAAGAAGAATGTAGACTTACAATACAAAAGAAGAAAGCTAGCTCCAAAAACACGTTCCCTGTCGAGTTTCAACCAAGAAGATGATAAAGGAATGTTAATGGAGCACAATGGCCAACGATGAGGAGGTCTTACATACAAATGCAATGCCAATAATTTTATTTATTTATTTATTTATTTTTCGCAGGAGAATTTAGGTGGTTAGTTTTTAATAACTCCCACGCATTAAAATCTTCTTGGCGTTAATTGATATAGCAGCTTCATAGAGGGATGCAGCATTTACTAAATTAAAAATAAAATAAAATGTGATTACTATTTAAACAAAGATGACAGGTTTTCAAATTCTATTGTTACCACTAGTCCTTATATCTTAATTTACTTTTATTTATTGACCCTCCACCTTTTAATTTGCGTGTTAATTTTGCAGGAATTGCAATGTTGATACAGCTCAATACTCCCGACCCCCCCCCCCCCTCTTAGGCTTTTTATCAAATTACGAAGTATAAAACAGTGACTCTATTTCTATAGTTCCTAATTACTACCTCCGTTACATATTAGTTGCAACTTTGGGTAATATTTGTGAGAGATAAAATATTCCAAAGTTGCAACTAATATGTAACGGAGGTAGTATAAGGATGGTTTAGTTACTTCTTTCATTCTCTTAAAATAAGTGAATGACATTGCATCATTCGCATGTTTATAGATACTTTTATGTCTGGCTTTCAGTTTCGTAGCTACTCTAGGGCTGATTTTTGAGATTTTCGAAGCACTGGACAAAATAATATATGGGTAATGTTATATGTATCCCTAAGAGTTATCACAAAGTCTTATATGTGACTGGCCACACCGTGTGGTGCGATTACTTTATTAATGTAATATGGGTTACTTGGTCAGTGTTAAAAGGGGTTACTTCGTCAGTGTTATAAGGTTACTCGATTAGTATTATAGGGGTTACTCAGTCAGTATTACAGGGGTTACTCAATCAGTGTTATAGGGATTAATTTGTTCTTTCATAAGTGGCCACACGGTGTGGCTAGCCACACACAAGACGGGTTGTATATATAAGCATCAAATACACTCTTGGAAATTGTATAAAATTAGGAATATATGACAAAAACACGCGTAAATTAGTGTTTATATTTTTATGATTTCTTAACTTTTTATGATTTTCAAGTGTAAATTTAATGCTTATATATTGCCCTAAGGGCTATGTATATATTAGGGGTTTGGAGGCCTATAAATTAAATTATACGACGTATGTATTTTTGTTTTTTTCCAATGTTGGAGAATACATAATTATTTTTTTAGGAAAATTTGGTTTTAATAATCCTATCTTTAATCGATTTTCTTTAAATAATCCTAACTTTTTATGATTCTGAAATAATTCCAACTTATACACGTATCTTCCTTTGTGCTTTTGTAGATTTCTTTTGGTACTATTATGTATTACAAAAACAAAAGTTCTGATTGGTTTCAAAAAAAAAAAAAAAAAAGTTCAGATTATAAGAAGATGCTTATATAATTTGGGATTATTCTAGAATAAAAACAAGTTGAGACTATTCAATAAAAATTGATTAAAGTTGAGAATACTAAAACCAATTTCCTTCGTTTTATTAATTATTACTTTGAACAAATAATTTAGCTTTAGCTTGTGAAGGGGGAAAAAAAACTAATAAAGCATCCAACTATAATTTAAAAAAACTAATAAAACATCCAACTATAACAAAAATTAGGTGAAATATGATAGCATATACTTGGATGTTTGATGTTTTATTAGATTATTAAAAAAAAACTAATAAAACATCCAACTATAACAAAAATTAGATCGCACCAAAAAAAATAATTAAAAAAATTAGTTAATTGATTTTTTTTTTTTTTTTTTTTTTGAAAGAAAGATACATTGGAAATTTAGGAACGTCTTCTCACAAGACTGTAAGTTAAAATAAATATGATAGCATATACTTGTATCATTTTTGAATATATATTATATATGTGTCATATGATACCTGTATTTGTTCTGTTAACCTTATTTTCACTAATTTCAGGTTTAATAAGTTTGGTTAAGTTAAGTTTTGATAAGGGTAATTACCAAGTACAAAATAAGTATAAATAAGTTAATATTAGTTAAGGAAGTTCAGAAGTGAAAATCAGGCGAATAGAACACATCATAAGTCATATAAGTGGTAAACGTTATTGCCCTAGGGGGTGATTCGAGAAATTAAACTCCATCCTAAGCTTTGGATTGTGTTTTGTTTTCAGTTTTCTGTTTTTTTTTTTAAAAAAAAAACCAAAAATAGGAAACAAGAAAAAGGAGTTCCCATTTTTCAATTGTCAGTTTTCAAAATTATCATAAGTTTGACTAATTTTTGATTTATTATATTTTGAAAAACAAAATCCAAAAACCAAAAAACAAAAAACTACCGCGATGCCAAAAGAACTCATTTTTTAGTGAGGGAAGTGTGGTTAGAAGGAGAAGTGTGTCAACGGCAGAGGTAGTCTGTTACAACATTTTATCTTTTTAAAGGTATTTTCTTACAATTTTCTTTACTGGGTAAGTTTTCAAAACTTTTGAGTTTTATTATGTAGTTTTTTACCAAAAAAAAAGTCAAATTTATAAAAGTTGACTATTTAAATACACAATAAGAAGATTCTAACGAAATCTCACATGACTATGTTTTTTCTTAATAATAAATCACCAAAGTTAGTCAAAATCGAATTTATAAATTGTTATCTAATTTAGAACGGAGAAAGTAGTTCATGCTTATCCACTACTTCAATACATTGTGCGTGTGAATTTGGAACCGGATATTAATATTCTGGACCCAAATCTAAACGGCTTCCGGGTCCAGGTTGTTTGTTTTAAACCGGGCTCCAAGTTTAGCTGACCTTTAACAGCCAATGTTTGGAAATCGGTGGTATGGGCCCATTAGATATAGAGGAGTGTTGGATTTCAGATAGGTCAAATAACCTACAAGAATATCTGATGGCCCTTGATTTGAAATGATGTCAGGCCCAATAAAGCCGATAATGTTCAAATGCACGCGATTGATTGTGTATTAAAGCTCGAGGGGAGGTTCAATTCAGTTTACTTTAGCTTTAATAAGTTAAGTTTAATTCAGCTCCTAATTTCCTTCTCTTATAAAATATTCAGTTCAATTCAGCTCTGCTCAAATAAATTCAGTTCAGTTCAGTTCAGCTCATTTCAATAAATGAGAATAGGCCCTTAAGCATCATGATTCATGAGGTTCAATATCTTAACTTCTCTCGACTATAGGAAACATTGTTTGTATGGAATGTACAAGGCAGACGTCTATACTAAGCTAAGAACAAGAGAAGAACAGGACACGAGACACCATTTACAAATAGACATGAGAAGGTAATTGAGATAAATGATAAATATATAGTACAAATAGAGCACTCCATTTACAAGCAGCACTATAGGACACTAAGCAAACAGAAATGAATCCAGTAGTTGTAAGGGAAAATAGATAAATACAGGACAGCATTTAATTTATTTGCCGAAGATGGATTTAAACCACCAAACGCCTTTGGTGTCCTCGGGAGCATCATCAGCTTCCGGCGGAGGGTCAGCTTGTGGAGTCTTGTGAAGTTTGCTGACATCATAGCCCTCCTCAGTGGCCTTCTGCACCAGCTGGTTGTATATCGCCTCATCCATATGAGGTGTCCGGCAAAGAATCTGTAAATAGGTTATTGTAATCAAAACTCAATAATCAGCTAGCTAATCAAATCCCTTAAACTACTAGTACAATTAATTTCCAAAACCAACTTATTCATTCGTCAATTAAGGTGATATACAAACAAACACTAAACAGTCAATCAATAAATTAGAAATAGAAAGAAGAAAGGTGTTAGGTGTGTACCCAGAGATATCGGCGAGAAGGCTGGCCAATCAAGGCATACTGATAATCATCATCGAGGAAGAGAATCCAATAGTCTCCAACAACAGGGATGATGGGAAGGAAAGGAGGGACATAGAATTTAACCTTAAGCTTAGCCTCATCGGAATTGGGGTCGGCTTTGTAGGCGGAACCCTCGATAAAACTCCTCTTTCCGCCACTCCAGGTCTCGTTGAGAACGTGGACGGTGGCTCCATCAGGGTTCAGCTTGTAAGTGGCTCTGGTGTTGACGCCGTCTTTAGGCTGAAACCTTGACGGAAAAGATGCTATTTCATACCACCTTCCCATGTATCGCTCTAGATCCACCCCTTTCACCACTTCCATCTCCTTCTTAGCGCTACTACTACCCATCTCGTCCTTAATTCTTTCTTTATCAATTAATTTAATTTGGGAGATACTATGTTATTTGTTCTGATAAATGTTGGGAGATTGATTTTCCTTACTATATAACCTTGTGATTTTGAGTTTTGATAACGATAGCATTACGTACGTGGCTATCTTCCCACCTTACATATGGATATTTTTTCTAGGCTTTTCTATTTCAGGGCCCACACCCCCAACCCCGCGTTGTTTTCTTTATCCTCCTTCTGTTTTACAGTACACCAGCCCCTTGTTTCCCACTTATGTCTTCTATTCCAAATTACGGAGTGTTCCTTTCTTTTCACACTACTTCACGTCGACTCTCATTTATGGTTCACAAATTACAATTAGAGGTGTCAATTCGGATAATCGGATAGAGTTTGAGTCAGGTCTATTTAGATCGGGTCAGGTCGGATATGTTCGGATCAAAATTATTCTTTTAATTCGGATCGAATTTGGGTCATGGTCTATCTAGTCCGGATCGGATATGAGTCGGATCAACTCCAGATCAGTTCATGTTCAGTTCAAAACGGGATTGACCGGGTTAATTTCAGGTCGGATGAATTTGGGTCGGGTTGATTTTGGTTCGGTCAAGTTCGGTTTGATTAAGATAAGATTGATCCGTTGATTGATTAATTGGTCAATTTCAATTCAATTCCTTTCAGTGTTTGACTAGATTTTAATCGAGTTGACCCAATTTATATCCAAATAAGGTTATTTTTAAACTAGAATTATTATTGAGTTTTTACCTTATTATTGGGTCAATATCAAGTCATTCACGTATCATATTTTTTATCGAGTTGAAAGAAGAGGTTTTAATGTTCAAGTATTACAAATTATTTCTAGCAAATTGTAGATGAAACGAATATAAAGCTTATAAAGTAATTTTTTATAATTGGTATATACATGAAGTAAACTTATTACTCCGCATTATTTCTTTGTAGTAAAAAACGTTAACTTATTAATAATTAGTAAATATAGTACTGTAGTATAAAAACTTGAATAAAAAGGTCAATGATTAATTATGATCGGGTTAAATTCGGATCGGGTAAAAATCAAACTGAGTTAAAATCGGGTTGGATTAATGGGTCAAAACATATCGGATTAGATCGGTTATTTGCTGGGTCAATTTCGGATCGGGTTGAGCTCGGGTCGGATCAAATTGGTTCAGTTTGAGTTCAGGTCGGGTCAAATCGGATTCGGGTTGAGTTTAAGTCGGATCAAATCGCTGCCGAATTAAGTTCAGATCGGGTCAAGTTCGGATTCGGGTTGAGTTCAGTTTGGTTACAAATCAGGTTTGGGTTTTGAATTTCTCAGATTAAATCTAATCGATTACAGTTCGAAATGAATAGATTTTTTGGGATCGGTTCAGTTTTGTTCACATCTAATCACAATATCCCAAATCCATATAGCCTTATAGGTACGGACTATAGAGTGTTCAATTAACACCAATGCTCCTCTCTAATTTACAAATATACTTCGTATCATCTATTTATTTCCTAATTGTCCCCCATCAACAAATTATATTGTTTATAATCTTAAAAGTCATATTAGTAATTTTTCCTCAATCCCTATTTTTTTGTCCCATTGAATGTGCACAGTCTTCAAAATGTGTCTTAAAACATCTATATCTTTATATCCATATATATAAAAAAAATCCTATATATATATATATATATATATATATATATATATATATATATATATATATTGGAGATCCAGAGAGAGGAAAGAAGATTTTATACTAGTCTAGAGAAAGAGTTCAGTCAAAATAAGTTTCTATCCTGCACATCGTACGGAGTGGAAGAACAAAGGTTCAATACATACATCAGCGACGGAACAATCTTCAAAATGAAGCAAGTGTATCAAGGAAGCGGAAAGAAGAAGTCTTAATCATAGCCGGCCTTTTAAAACAGAGATGGGTCTCATGAGAAAGCATGAAGCGAGGGCTAAATCTCATATAGAAGAGAAGGATCCACCCCTTCCCTCACCGCTCCCTCTATATATATATAGATAGGGTTGTGATCCAATGTGAAGGATCTTAAGAATGAGAAGGAATCTTGACCATGTAAATTAATCCAACGATCAAATTTCAACTTTGTAAAATTATGCACATTTAGTACAAAAAACCTGCACAATTAGTTTGAAAATTGTGCACATTTCATTTTCCAGTTTTTATGTGTTATCTTTAACCTTTTCTTTTCCTCCCCGACATCTCTCTTCTATGACATATACATTCTTTTATCTCTTTTTCTCTCTCATAAATATTATGCACATCATACTAAAAAAATTAGGCACGTTTCACTCAAAAAATTATGTACATTCATATTTCACTTTCATTTTTTCATTGTTTTTTCTCTTTTTTGTGATGAATCTCTCTCTCTCTCTCTCCCCCCTCCATTAAAGCTTATTCATAGTTCTAACTTAAAATTTTAGAGATGGGAAATTAATAGTGGTCATGAACAACTTGTACATCTAATAATAAGGATTAATCGGCCGACAAGTCGACGATGCCATGTCGAGAATGTTCAACTAGCAATATGCACATATAATTGAAAAAAATTGTACCTTAAGTACAGAAAATTTGCACATTGAAATCAATAAATATGCACAAATTAGTTTAAAAATGTGCACAAATTAGTTTAAAAACGTGCACAAATTTCACAAGAATAATGCAGATTTAGTTTAAAAAATTAAGACTTTTTGTCAAAAACTACCTATTATAACACTTTTTTTGCGAGAAACTACCTAATAAAAAAAATGTTTTAAAAAACTAGCTATTAAAAGGGTAAATGTTGTAAATGACTATCCTAGATCGGAATGCCACCATTGACCAAATTTTTCCGGCGTTGACCCCTTACGTGACTTTAATTAAGCCTTTACCTCACTTTTCCCCCTAATTTTCCATCCAGCTAACCCTTATACACCTAATCCCTAATTATCCTCCGATCCAATTTCCTTTACATAAAGTTGATTTATCCCTAATCCCATTTACCTAATTATCCCCTCATTAAAATAAATCGACTTTAATTTCTATTATCCTCACATAGGTTTCTAGTTTATATTATAATATTAATTTGGGATACTTGATTTATTTAGTTCAACCTTTATATCATCAATTGCTTCGCTATTAAAGCTCCAACATCAGCGAAAGATCAGAAGAGAGCAAGTTACTGAAAGCGATTCGATTTTGAAGCAGATAGCGGGATTCAAATTGTTTTAGAGTAGTAGTGATGAAGAAGATAAAGATGAAGGGAGAAAGGAGAGGAAGAAGAAGCCTAAGTATTTGAAAGATGTGATTGCTTGTTGAGTAATTGATGAGGTCCCGAATAAGAGGAGGAGGAAGAGGAGAGAGAAGTGGGGAAGATGAAGAGTAACAATGAGCAGTAGGAGGATTTGAGGAAAGAGGTTTTGAGAGTAATGGTGGAAATGGGAGGATAATTAGGGATTAGGGGTTATTAGGGTGAGCTAGAGGCCGAGGGAAAATTAGGGGAAAAAAGGGAGGGAAATGCTTAATTAAAAGTCACGTGAGAGACATGTGGGGGGTCAACGTCGGAAAAGCTTGGTCAACGGTGGCATTTCGACCTAGGGTAGTCATTTACAACATTTACCCTTTTAATAGGTAGTTTTTTACAACATTTTTTTTATTAGGTAGTTTCTCGCAAAATAAGTGTTATAAAGGTAGTTTTTGACAAAAACTCCTTATTAAGCATATACAATCACATGTACTTGATTACCCTTTAATAATCGTTTTAGATCATCTTCTAAACTCAAAGAGAAAAAAAAATGGGGAAGAGATCTGAACAAGGAAGAGGGAGAAAGAGAGAAATGGAGAATATAAAAAAGGAAAGTAGGAAAATACATATTTTCATTTTTGCCGTTAATAAAGTATGCAATGAGAGCCACTAGATTATTGTATTTGAACGTATGAGGTTCTTTCTCATTCTTCTCATTTTAAGCCCCTTCTCATTTGACCCTATATATATAAACGTAATATTAATAAAATATACAATGAGACGAATCTAACAAATCATTCATAACTATATTATCTTTTATAGATTAATAGTAATTTATAGTCAAAGTTGTCAAAGTTAACCCAAAAAATGAAAATGAGGAATAAAAATAAAAGGACAAAGGGATTACTATTTATGAAATTTTTAACTACTAGTATATGAAGTAACATATATATATATATATATATATATATTATACTTTTAGGAATATGATTTTTTTTTTCTTCCTCGCTTTAATATAAATATAATAGTATAATACTAATTATGGCTTTGTCAGGAAAAAAAAAAACATATCATCGCAATTTCTCCGGTGAAAGTCCCTTAATTGGTGGTGGTCGGTGGTGGTTTAATTTGTTAGGAGGAGAGTGAATGCTCTTGAGTTAGAGGGTGAAAATCATAGAGCATATAAAAGGGTAGATTTGTTCATTCATTTCAAAATGCCGGCGTTATCCGATAAAATAAGGGCGTCATTTAACATTTCACCACGTGCAATTCACATTTATTGTTTATAATCTGTTTTAAAATTTAATAAAATCATGCATTACACAACTTATAACTAGTTATTACTCCCTCTAATTCGGTATAATCGCAATAAGAGACATGACACATAATTTTAGAAAAATTATAAATACTAATATGAAGAGGAATACAAACAGTGGAATGTTCACATTTCATGGCGTAGAATGCATGCAAGCTTCCTCAATAAGGAAAGACCGAAAGATGAATAAGAAATACGAAGCTTCTTGAGTTGCTCCAAAATTGATCAGACCAAAGGAGGCATAAATTTATTTACACAAACAAAATAGAGTTTAGAGTTTGCATCACTTTAGGGGAGCTCTTAGGGTCCCGTCATCACGTGGGTCTTGCCGTGTCGAAAGGCTCGTTTTGGAGAAAAAATAAAAAGAAAGTAATATTTGTGCTGAACATGTGATGGTCAATAGCCATAAATTAAAACAAAGTCAGTGATCGAAATTTGGTTAAAGGTCCCTCCTTACAAATTTTCTTATTTTTCACTCAATAGATGAATAAACGTGCATAATTATTAAAATTTATTGGGTTATATTTTAGGAAATAAGATAATTGTTAATATTGTAAAATATATCCTAGAGTATTTTGTGAGTTATCTTAGGATACTTGGCCTTACCCTCCAAGTATACCTATCCATATATAATGTATCTTGGCCGTTTTATGTGAATGAGAAATACAAATAATTATACATTGAGATTGATTTAACATGGTATTAGAGCTAGGTTTATGATCTCACGATTGGGGTCTTAATGGCTAAAGTATACTGGTTCAAAAATTATGGACAGCTCACATGTGAAGGGGAGTGTTGAGCCCATGAACAACCCACATATAAGCATTCTCTTGTTCCACACTAAAAAAACTAAAGGGGGGGGGGGTGTAGTGGTAATGAATCCCACATTGAAAGAATTCAAGAGTTACCACCACTATACAAGGCTAAGGGGCTACTCCCCTCATTGCCATATGGTTTTGAGGTGAAACCTCCTTGGTCTTGTAAAGGGTGGACTTGCACTTTTCCGTGACAGGTGCGGCCCAGACCCGTATTTGACATGGTATAAAGAGTCAAGATTTGATCCAAATTTTTTTTCCGCCATATTGATTACACGTAATTTACATAATTTCATGCAATCGTGAGGAGTTTGAGGGTTTACATAATTTTTTTTTTTTGATCGAAAGAGCGCTTTGAATCATTTGTGAGGTGTATTTGCGTTATCTTTCCTTATGGGATCATATAATTGAGTGAGAATATATAATTGTGAGAGTTCACATTTATTATTAATTGAGAGTTGTGATTAGAGAATTCACAATTTTTTTTCTTCTAATTTTATTTGAGAAATTGTCATATACGTTGTGTTGTGAGCGTGATGGCCGGAGGTGAATGCCGCTTTTGTACTCACTGCAATAGTGAGGATCACGACAGGGCTGCTTGTTTTTGGCAACCTGGATTTCCTAGTTGGGGTAAGACAACCGATTGTAGGGGTGGATGTGACAGGGGCCAAGGCAGGGGATTTGTAGCTCCTGTGTGTGTCAACAATTTGGGCGGGACGGGGTCAAGACAGTCCAACGTACAACACTCCTATTGCAGGCTTATCTTTAGAACAATATCAACAGCTCCTTAATCATCTAAATAGTCTTATCCAAGACTAATGGTAAGCATGAACCGGGGTGGATTATCAACACCGGGGCATCAAATCATGTCACTTGCGATTTATCTTTATTGATGAATGTTTCTAATATTCAAAATTGCCCGGTGGGATTGCCGGATGGGAATTATGCCAATGTTAACAAAATTGGCTCGGTGATTTTGCAAGGGGGCTTGACTATTGACAATGTTCTTTATGTGCCGCAATTAAGTGATGAATCAAACTGTATAATGCAATTTACTAATACACTTTGTGTTATACAGGACCTAGCAACGAGGAAGGTGATCGGAGCGAGTGAACAAGTGAATGGACTTTATTATTTTCGTGGTGTTCCTGTAGTAAATGCATTGAAGATAGATGGAGATTGTTCGACAGAGTTATGGCACCAACGAATGGGGCATCCTTTGGGAAAAGTTCTACAACAACTTCCATTTGTGAGTCGTAGTGGTAGTAAATATAAATCTTGTGATGTATGCCCTTGGGCTAAACAACATAGAAGTAGTTTTCAATTAGCAAAAATAAAGCTAGTAGCATTTTTGAACTTATTCATGTAGATTTATGGGGTCCTTACAAGACCCCATCGTCTTGTGGTTCTCACTATTTCTTAACCATTGTTGACGATTTCTCAAGAGGTGTGTGGACATATTTATTGAGATATAAAATGGAAGTAGAGGTTATGTTTCTTCATTTTGTTGCTCTTATTAAACGTCAATTTGGTCAAGAAATAAAAATTGTGCGTTGTGATAATGAGACGGAATTCAATTGCTTGAGAGACTATTTTTTTACTAATGGAATGATATTTGAGACTTCTTGTGTGGGGACTCCTCAACAAAATGGGCGTGTTGAACGCAAACGTCAACATATTTTAAATGTGGCGAGGGCATTGCAGTTTCAAGCTCAATTGCCTCTCAAATTTTGGGGGGAATATGTGCAAGCGGCTTGTCATTTGATAAATAGAACTCCCTCTAAGTTGCTTGATTATAAATCACCGTTTGAGATTTTGTTTGACAAACAGCCCTCATATGAGTATATTCAGGTGTTTGGTTGCTTGTGATACGCATACAATCAACGGAGTAAAGGTGACAAATTCGCAAGTAGAAGTCGAAGGTGTATGTTTTTGGGCTACCCTTTTGGGAAGAAAGGGTGGAGAGTGTATGACTTGGAAACAAGGGAGATGTTCGTATCAAGGAATGTTCAATTTTATGAACATCAATTTCCTTTTGGTGATTCGAGTGTGTTGGAAGTCCCTAAGCAAGGAAATGAGTCTAAAGTTTAGGTGGAATTTAGTGATGATGAGTGGAGTGTGCAAGAGGATGTACATGGACATTGGAGAGATGAGGAAGTAGTGCGTGGTGATGAGGGGGAGGGGACAGCAAGGACCGCAGGTAGCCTGCGGCGTGGGGAAAAGGGCCGTAGCCTACCAGCGAAGGCCACTGATTAGCCTCTTATCTCCCCTGCGAGAGCCGTTGTGCGTGGTCAACAGTGTGAAGGAGCTCCTAAGCTGCCCGAAGACTCTTATGTGGGTGTAAGTTCGAGTGGGCAGCAGCATACTTCTCACCATGAGGATGTGTAGCGTGAAGGGAGTGGTGTGGGGCAGGCCGTGCACCAAGAAAGTGAGCAGGGAGGAGTTTGTGACATGGGAAAAGGAAAGAGAAAGAAGTTTCCTTCAGTGAAGCTCCGTGATATTGTGACTCACACCATACGGAATAAAAGTCCATCTGCGTCTTCAAGTTCATCCGTGACACCTTCCTCAGGTACTGTTTATCTCATAACACATTTTGTTGATTCTCACGGCTTTACTGTGAAACATAGAAAATATATAGTTGCAATTATAGGTGGAAATGAGCCTAAAAATTTCAAAGAAGCTATGAAGCATGAAGGGTGGAGAAGAGCCATGGCCGACAAAATACAAGCACTCGAAGAGCAAGGCACTTGGGTGTTAGAGAAATGGTCTCCGGGCAAAAAGGCACTTGGAAGTAAATGGGTATACAAAGAAAAATATGATGAATTAAATGAGAATAAAAAAACATTGAATGCACCTTACACCTAAAGTCCCAAATATATACTTTATATATCAATCTTTGATATGTGAACATTTGTTAGTGTAATTACAGGTAAGAATATTCATCCACGGCATAAATTTTGTTCACTAGCTAACTGGTGGATTGCAGAGGAGAAATGAGCAAGCTTAAAGAAATTTGATCTAAGAGAATAAGTGATCTTTGGGTCATTGATATGAGAGCGGTATACCAAGTGTTGATACTTGAGTGGATTTCTAGCAACACCAAATAAATTACTACATAGAAGTCGCATTCTAAATTAGATAAACAGAGCATATATAGTAATTAAAAAAAACATTACATCAACAAAATGTGTCCTTTAGCGAAAAGTAAATTACAACATATATGATTAATGCAACTATTGCATGAGGAAGGGATCAAGGCCAAAGTCTTCTCGTACGGTTGAAGTTTCATCACTTCCCTGCACAAACGCACTTGCGTGAGTACATTAATGAATAGAGGGTGACCATTTAAAAGAATAATGTCCCTAAGATAGATATCCTATCACGTAATTAGTGTTCTAATCAGAAATAGTAAATACCTGTTTAAGAAACCTCCCCAAGACATCCTCTAAGGATTCAGAACTACTTTGCCCTCGACCACAAAATAGCTTTGGGTCATCCACCACATTTCCTTTTGATGAGATTCCATTACAAAACTCAAGCGGGTCATTTTGAATACTCTGATTTTGATGAGTGGTGCCACTAGTTGAAAGGAGATTTTGAGGGCACTCAATTGTAGCCCCCCATCTCACTTTCAAATTAGCGCCACCCCCAACTTCTACGCCACCAATATTTGAGATTTGGTGGTTGCCGCCTAAATCTCTTGCGTTTAATGGTAACAGTGAAGTTCCATCGGTTGCTGGAGAAAGTTTATTATTCATTTGCACTGTTGTAGAAAGTAGAGTATTTTGGTTTGCAGGAAAACAAGATATGTTCCCAAAATTCATCACTGGAGAAGAAGAGAGGGCTCTAAGATTAAATAATCCATCATTAGTGTTGAAGCGACCCAGCATTCCTCCAGCTGCTTGCTGTGGTAGAGATGTAATATTAGGAAATTTTCCATTTCCTGCAAGGCTGCGATATATTCCATAGCCTCCCCCTATGTGCGTATCCTCAGGATCAGCCCCAATAGAGCCAAGCTTGCTTCCTGGCTGCAGACTCATTCCAGAATTCACCTTTCGAAGATAAAGCCTATATTTCTGGGGGGGGGGGGGGAATATTAGGCATTATTGTTCGTTATTGCCAACATAATTATACTATAATGTCAAGTACTTATTCAACATATAGAGAAAGAAAGAAAGAAAAGATCCATATACACCTGTAAATGGCTTGCAACCTTTTCTCTTGTAAGTCCTTCAACGTTCATTAGGTCAAGAATCTTCTTAGGAAAGGCCTCTGCAAAAAGATTAAAAAGAAAAGAAAGCATTAACAAATTAAACAAGATCCTACATTAATTAATTAAACAAGTATTTCGATCTACTTACTATCAGGGCCTAACTGGTTGACAGCATCGACAAACTTCTGATGTAGCTCAACCGACCAGAAAAGTCGAGGCTTTTTCTGGGTCGATGGGTCCTCATTTTCCATTTCGTCATCGTCATTGTCATTAATGTCATCCCCAGAAATTACTCCAGTGCCTTCTCCTCTTTTGGCCACTCCTCGTAGAGGAATAAGCTTATTGTTCCTTCTCACAACATGCTGCCATATATTTTGGAGCTCTTGAATCCTCACGGGTTTCACCAAATAGTCGCAAGCGCCATTCCTAACGCCTTGCATCACTCGCTTTGTATCGCTATAAGCTGATAGCACTATCAGTTGATCAAAAAAGGTTTAAATTAGAATCTCCCCAGGCCATTTACAATGTGTAAAACTCAACAGAAAAAATTACTCTGTACCGAGTATTACTCATTGTAGTGCCTTATCTATTAGATTCAAAGAAATAACAACCAAATAAATAAAAATATACCGAGTATATTATAATTAATACCCCTCCGTTCCTGAAATATTGTTAATGGGAAATAAAGCTCAAAATAGCAAACCTAACCTGCTAACCATTTTTCAGCAACGAAAAGATATCAAATTCATTCAAAAAACTTAATTTATCAAGGTAGATATTTGTAGGATGAGCTTACTAATGACAGGCAGATTCATTTCCAGACCCACAAGCTGAAGGAGCTTGATACCATTAATGTCCGGCATCTCAACATCGGTGATCACTATATCAAACTTGTTATTGTGTTCTTTCAAAAGCTTCAGCGCCTCCCTTGCTTGACTGGTCGTGGTGACTATTCAGTATGAAAAAATATACACAGAAATTAAAAAATAAATTAGAACTCGAACCTTAAATTCTCAATTTCTCATTGACACAAATTGTCAATCATTGGAAATATTCATGCTCAATTATCAACTAGTAAACACGGCTTTGAACTTGATGGAAGGATCGAAGACAAAACTCACAAGACATAAACACATTGCGT
This sequence comes from Chenopodium album, assembly GCF_948465745.1. Classification (NCBI taxonomy): domain Eukaryota; kingdom Viridiplantae; phylum Streptophyta; class Magnoliopsida; order Caryophyllales; family Amaranthaceae; genus Chenopodium; species Chenopodium album. Next base: position 128,923 of record NC_137847.1, on the reverse strand, counting down.
TCGAGGATGTGTTCCTATTTCCTAATGTATTGTAGTGGAAGATAGTTTTTTTGTTTATAAAAGTTTATTTTGGGATATACAAAGTAATAAATAATTAAGATTGTAGCAAAAGGTGTATGCATATCTCATATTTTCATATAATCGAAAGAAAGACCTACTCAATCAAAAAGTTTTTGTATACTCTATTAGTTTCAATTGATGAAAAATGTATGCACAATACACAATTAAATAAGGGGTTTTGAGACAAAGAAATAATGCAAATGAAAAATAAAAAATAAAAAAGGAAGAGAGAATGGAAATAAATTAGTAAAACAAAGAAAAACAAACCTTGATAGTGACATTTTTTAAGGAGATTGTCCATCAACTTGAGACAAGTAGTGTCATCATCCACAACAAGAACCCTGAGTCCCACAGGAAATCGCTCATTTTCAACTAAACTGTTCATTTTAAGTTTTTGAAAGGAATTCAGATGAATAGGATTCTATGGTATGTATGTACAACATAAACCTTAGGGGTTTGGTATATATAATGCATATATATGTAATTATGACCAATAATTACATGAATTGAATTATTTTTAAATAATAAAAATAAATTGGATGAATAGCTAGTGGTGCATGGAACTTGAGATGGAAAAGATGATGAATGATTAGATAAAATTTGTCAAATGTGCAAACAAGGTAACTTATCCCGCTCCTGTTTCAATGTTTGCTGTTTCTTTAGCTGTTCGAATCCATTTATAAGGTAATAATCTCCTCTTTTACTCCACTTTTCCTACTTCTTTCTACTCCGTACTAATCTTACATTATTATCATCATCATATTAATTTCGTTGCTATTTATTATTATTATTATTATTATTATTATTATTATTATTATGTCTCAAAAACAAAAGTCATACAACCTACAATAAATTAGTGGGAAGCCGAGATACAATCTGGGCCCCCACTCTTCTAGCTATAGCAAAGTCTACCCTATTAAATGTATGAGATGCAGCACGTGTTCCAATGTCTTGCGTCGTCGAGAACCTCTGAACTCGCTTCAGCAACGCAACAACCTCCTTCTCTAATTCCCCAAGCGAAGAAAATGAGAATTGAAGGGAATGAAACCATATCCAATTGCCTGACAACGAGCTTCATACTTAACCCGCTTCCGATGAGCTGCATCAGCCACAACCCGTCCAGGAATAAAGTCAGAGAGCCTTGACTGTGTCAAAGGAGAAGATCCTGTCAAATCTACACAGACATCATGACCACGATCCCAGGAATTATTATTATTATTATTATTATTATTATTATTATTATTATTATTATTATTATTATTATTATTATTATTATTATTATTATTATTATTATTATTATTATTATTATTATTATTATTATTATTATCATCATCATCATTATTATCATTTAATAATTCATTACATGCTCCTAATTTTTTTTTGGATACTCTAGCTGCTATATATATATTCCTTTTATACCTATTTCTTAATTTCTTTCCATTTTCCCAAGATTTTCTTTCATTTTTCTGTTACAAATTATAAATTTTTGCGCATTTACAATAATTGATTTACAAAGTAATTATAAGAAAGATTGTGTTCTAACCATTTTTGTATATGGCCTCAATAAAATATGATTTATTAGCTGTGATAACCTGTTTAATATATATCGGCTTATTTATATGCCACTTGTGTTGGATATCAAGTACTTTGTATACATCTAACAAATTCAACCTTAGATTAAATGTATTGTTAGTGAAATATACTCGAATCATTTGTGTAATATACCTGATTGTTAATTTTCTCCACCTTTCAATATTGATACAAAATATACATACATACACCCTTTGTTTTTCTGAGTTCTACTCATATGGACTATATACATGACTACTTTATTTTGCTTAAAAGATGTGAGAAATAGAGAGCAAGGAGATTATTTTATATAATTGGACCACAAAATGAGATTGCATATGAATATGATAAACAATAAATATAAGGTAGCCTAAAAGAATGAAGTAAAAATCTAGTGAATAAAACTTAGAAAAACGGATGGAAAAAAAAGGTGAGTAGAATTAAAACAAAAGGAATGTATGTTTACAAGGTTGCCTAGAAATCTTTGTTGAACTCTTAAACTTTGTATAAAAAAGGATTGTTCATGTTAGGTTCTATTCATTTCACCTTAAAAAATAGGAAAAATTGTCAAAAATAATACAAACTTTGAACAATCCGTCAAAAATAAGTCAACTTTTAATTATTTTTGAATAATACAAACTTTGAGGGTTATCCGCTTTAAACAAGTTAAAACTGATTAATTACCTCATGAATAGTTTATATGGAATACGTGACACTGTATAATTTTTTAAAAACTATTAAACAACTTTATAAGATAAATAAAAAAATTAACCGGCTAAATAAATTATAGGTAAAATAACTTGTTTAAAGCGGATATTCCTCAAAGTTTGTATTATTTAGAAATAATTAAAAGTTTGACTTGTTTTAGCGGATCGCTCAAAGTTTGTATTATTTTTGACAATTTTTCCTTAAAAATAATGTTCAGTAAAGATATTTTCAATTCAGCAAATATAAGTTTAGTTTAGTAAAATTAATTTATGTTTAATTACTAACATTTCTAGTTCAACATATTTCTACTAATTAATATACCTCTCTAGCTTTTTGTCAAAAAAAAAAAAAATCAATTAATTAAAGAGCCTGTTTTGTTTACCTTATTTTCACTTATTTCAGGCCTAATAAGTTTAGTTAAGATAAGTTCAATTCAAGAAAAATAAGTCCAATTTAGGAAAAACAAGTTCTGTTAAAGGTCATCCAAGTTCGAATTACAACGAAAATAAGTTTTAACAAGTTCTAAATAAGGTCAGATACGTGAAAATTAGATGAATAAAACATACACTTAAGTTCGATAAAAATAATTTCAAATAAGTAAAAACAAGGTAAAGTGAATAAGACCTAAATCCATACTTTTATTCTAGTGATCCTCATTGATATAAATATTCGGTTTAGTTGGACAAATAAAATCTAGATACTAAGTGATTTACCTAAAAAGACATGTAATAAATTTCGAATCATAAAATCAATTAGTTATCGATATTGAGTTTTGGGGCATTCATACGTAAATAATACGCACTGATGTAAATAAATAGGAAAAATTGTAAGAAACCACCTTTTATAACACACTTTTTGTGAATAAACACCTTATAAAAAATTTCTTGTAAAAGCACACCTAAATCCAGATTTTTTTTGCAAGATAACACCTTAGACCGGTTTCAGGGCATTGACCCTGTTTTCCGGCATTGACCCTCACGTGAGGGTCACGTGCTCAACCCCTCCCTCCACAAAACCACCAATACTATAGCATAGTTAGCCCTAACTGGCGACACCACCACTAGAACCACCTCTTAGCCGCCAACATCACCACCCATCAACCTAGCTGCCATCACCGCCCACCCAAATCACTTTAAACCCACTCGCAGAAATCCTCACCCACCTCCACAACCACCTACGTCTAAACTACCCAAATTTACCCGGAAAAGTGTACCCTTCCCCAAAAACAAATAGAGAGGAGAGGAGAGAAGAGGGTAGGTAGTAGCCCCCCCCCCCCCCTTTTCCCCCAATTAGAAACCCTAGATCTAAAAAAAATAAAAAATCTACAAAATTAACAACAAAGAATCAATTTTATTAACATTAACAACTTACTTACCTCAAAATTAGATTATTTGAGGTTGTTCTTTGCAGCAATTCGAGCAAAACAATGAAGTTTTTCCCTTCAATTGAAAAAATACAAGGGTTGCTAGAAAGAATAGAAGAGTGAGAATGTCTAATTGGAAGAGGAAAAGGGTAAAAAAGAAAGAAAAATGATTTATTCGATGGGTTTAGGGTGATTTAGGTAGGTGGTGATGGTGGCTATGTTGATGGGTGGTGTTGTTGGCGGCTAAGAGGTGGTTCTAGTGGCGGGTAGGTGGTGATGTCGGTGGTTGGGGTTGGTTAGGTTGCGGTTTTGGTGGTTTTGAAATAGGAGGGGTTGAGCACGTGACCCTCACGTGAGGTTAGCGCCGGAAAACAAGGTCAAAGCCCTGAAACCGGGTTAAGGTGTTATTTCGCAAAAAAAAAAAAAAAAAAAAAAAAAAATGGTTTTAGGTGTGTTTTTACAAGAAAATTTTTATAAGGTGTTTTTTCACAAAAAAGTTGTTATAAAAGGTGGTTTTTGACAATTTTTCTAAATAAATATTCAGCTTGGTTGGATAAATAGAATCCGTATGGCGTATACTGAGTGATTAACATAAAAAAATGACTCGGTAGCTGAAGATTTCATGGCTCCAATAGGTCTTGGAGCTGGTTTACCTTCCCCCATGAACTTTAATTAAAGGGCTTTCCAAGTCGAGAACATATCAACATGGACAATGCAGAACCTTAGGAGTGGGTCTGAGAGTTGTATTTTGAAGGATGTGGATATGACTCCCCATGTTCACGAGGAGGTAGGGACAAGTGTTCGTTTTTGTAATAAGTCTGGGGATCCTTTAAATGTATCCTGTGTGAATCATGCAAATGATTCTTTGAAGTATGGCCTGAGTGCTGATCATGCAGAACCCAAATATCGGTTTCGAAACCGACATAGGAGGCAGGGTTCCTTTTTATCGATCTCCAAAAAGGATTACAAAATGATGGCTCAAGGAAAACCTATTCATTACTATGATGTGAGGTCAGGATCTTACCTAGTGTGAAGGCAGTAAACCACCCAAAAGAGAAACCTACAAGCAGTTTTAGTGTAAGCCTGGAAGAAAGCAAGAAATAACAAGAAGAGGTGCATGATGGGGTGTGTTCGAAAGAGGAGGATTATTGTTCGGAAGTAGGTTCAACCGTAACCTCAGGAGTTGAGAGCTCGAGTGGAGAAGGATGAACTTACTCCTCCACAGAAGACAACTTTTCCAATAATCCTATCACCTCGGCCACCAGTAGACTCAGAGTTTCTTCCACAACCGAGATCAGTACGAGGAGAAAGAGCCAGAAAATAGGAAGAAGAAGCACTTCAATTCACCAGAAGGATAAGAGATTAAGGAAGACAAGCAGACCGACGACAGCTATTCATAAGGAGATTCCCAACCCCCGAGTTTCCCTTGCTAATTTTGCTTTTGTTTGCAGGTCCCAATTTGGTAAGAAGAGGAAGTTCGTTAACCACCCTATGTTTGACTCCCAAAGCCACCCAAGAAAGAAATCTGCGTCTTTTAGTAGTTTTAATTGTAATTGTATGTCTATGACGCCGAGTCCTTATTATGTGTCTAACACTGGGTTTCATTGTTGTAAGTCGTCTAGTGTCGAGTCCACTCGCACGAACTGGAAGTACATACCAGATGTAGTGGGGGTGTAAGGGTCTTTTATTAATAAGACTTGTTTCCCCGCTGTCAAAAAAAAAAAACATAAAAAAATGACTATACATGTCTTTTTAGGTAAATCACTTAGTATCTAGACATGTAATAAAAAGACGTGTAGTAAAGTCTAATTCGATAAAATTAATTGGTTATACTTAAGGTCTGTTCACATTTAATGAATTGAGCTGAGTTGAACTGAATTAAACTGAATTGAATAGAGCTGAAATGAATATTTTATGAGAGAAGGAATTTGAATTAGGAGCTGAACTGAACTAATTGAAGCTGAATTGAACTAAATTGATTGGAGCTAAACTGAACTGAACTGAAATGAAATTAAGCTAAAGTGAATAGACCCTTAGTTTTTTTTTTTTTTTTTTTTTTTTTTTTTTTTTTTTTTTTTTTTGACAATGGGTTATACTTAGTTTCATGGCATTCAAATACACAATAAATGAAACAAATCAGGAACATATTCCATTAATGACCCTTATTAATAAGTATTCCTTTTGTTTTGCTGATTTTTACACATTTACAATAGCTACGCAAATCAAGGAAACGTACAAATAAGGATAATGCATGTAAATAGTTATGTACTCCGTATTAAAGTGGAGAGAGATAGAGTTCCTCAAAAAAAAAAAAAAAACAAAAAAGGAAAAAAAAGGTGGAGAGAAATAGAGAGTAAGAGATTTGTTACTCGCTCCTTCATGTTTTTTTTTTCAGTGTTACATTTTGACTTTTTCCATAATTTACAGGCTTTAACTTAATTATTTTACTACACCGTAATAGATAGAAAAAAATGTAACTATGTATAATACATTGTTGGAATCGCAATGATGTATACTTTTATAATATCAATCTTCTTATAATGTTTCTAACATATAATACGATAAATTAATGGTCAAAGTTGTGTTTTCGGCGTCAAGTTGTAACACAAAAAAAAAAAAAAAAAAAAAAAAAAGGAGTAAATAAAATTAGGTTCCATAAAGTGGGATAGTACAGTAAATGATAAAAATGAATAAAAAGTTGCGGTGAAAGGAACAAAGCAAAATTGAATATAATTTAGAAAACAAAAGCTTAATAGAACATATATCCGACAGTCCACATTCTACAAGTATCATGTTAGAACATGTAGCAAGTACACATTTATGTTGATACAAGCTAGGTGTCAAAAATTGACCCGACTAACCTATTTAAAATAATTCAAAAAAAAAAACCAAATACAATTTTGATTTGTATGTAAACAATAATTTAACAGGACTACAATTTAAAATAGACCCGATCAAATTCAACCTCAACAAACCCGAACAAGACATCTGAATTGACACCTATTGACTAGCTACTTAGAAACCTTTTTAGTTGATTCACACATGAAAGCCATGGATCTAAAAGTACATTTAGCCCAAATTAATTAACGATAAGTTACAAGGAAGAATACATAGAATAAAGGCCAAATATGAATTCTGAAAAACTCATGTTACTCAACCAAATGGCACTATAATATAAACAAGATAATCATCAAACTTGTGCTCATCCTTTCAACACATCTACACATCCAACTACATGAATATACACTCATTGACCCAAACTATATGACACAAGATGAATACCTACATCGGGATTCGGGACTTTAAACCCAATGATAGCTAGCACGTGATGAATTGGAAGAATCAACCTCCGCATAGGGTTGATATGTAATAATGAAGTTACCTTAAAAGCACATACACGCAACAGTACTGTGTGTTGTACCATGCATTATATTATATTCATTCCCCTCATCGATAGATCTTTTAATTTGATGGAGGATGATGATTAACATGCCATGCACTGTACACCAGGGGCACATAAATACTCCATACAAAAATGGATGCTACTTCAATTCAGTTTAACATGGCTACCTCCTACCGAATCCTAGACATCGATAGTGCTTGGATTCGGCTATACTTGGGGCCTCGGTAAGCTGTTTATGTGGCTGAGTGATGGCCAATTTCTCCATTGAGTTAATGAACTTCCGCAAATGCTTTATGTATTCTGGGTAAGTCTCTAGATTACAATGACCCCCACCCTTTACCCATAGTGGCTCATACTTATCCTTTGATAGTTCCCATAGTCTCTTCCCATGCGACAAGTCTACAATTTCATCATTTGTTCCCTGCATATACGTATACCAATCCAAGTCAAGTTAAGGATGTTAAGGTATATGTTACCAATTGTATTAAAATTGACCATTATTAGCAACGTTGTGACATGATATAATTAATTAATTAATTTTCTCGGGGTTCACATATTCAAGCAACATCCATAATATGAGATCTTGCACAAATTTATGGAAAAAAGGTAATCGTATTACTAATGCATCCTCTAATGAATTTTCATTCCAATAAAGACAGTTTTGTAGTGTAATGTAAGGTTGATAGATCCTACCGGATTCTTATTTAGAAATATCAAATATTTATGCAGCCAAGCAATGGTTGGAGTAAAGGTCAATTCCAGATTATTAAAAGAGTCGCCATTCAGAAATCAGAGGAAAACAAAAGATTAATTACATGGAACCCAAGAGACGGGATCTAAGTATAATCAACACCCTGGTTAAGTGATTATATATACAGATCGAGATGTCGTACGTGAGACTTTAAAGCCTGCAGGGATATCCATCGAAATCTACAACATTATAAAGTATGAAGAAGCTAAGTAAATAAGTAGTTTATGTGCAAGTTGATGAAATAAATGAAGGCAATGGATGCGCGCTTACATGTATAACAAGGACAGGACAGGTGACATGCCGGATTTTATCAATGTTCTGCAAATATATGGAACAGATGATAGATACGATGAGGAAGCAAGTCATTGATTATGTTTTTATTAAAAAAAAGAAAAAAAAAAAAAAGAACAAGTCTAGAAAATAAGGGACACGTACTTTGAAAATGTCGAACCATAATGTAACCTTGAGAGGATAGAGGACTCGTATACCAGAAAGTATAGCACTATGAAGAACAACACCCCTTAACCTGGTCATGCGTGATGCTAAATGTAATGTGGGGCCACTTCCAACAGATTGGCCATACAAAATCAAGTCTTCCTGGTTAATGTCATACTCTCTCTTTAAGCAATGGTAAACAGCTTCAATGTCATAGTATGTGTTATATTCGGTTGGTGTTATATTCGGTTGGCTGCCATAACATATATATATATATATATATATATATATATATATATATATATATATATATATATATATATATATATATATATATATATATATATATATAATGTATACCACTACTAAAATTCGGCTAAATTGCGACCGTTTTTTTACGACCGTCTGAAAAACGGTCGCAAAATTCATATTTTGCGACCGTTTTTTATGCGGTCGCAATATTACGACTGCTTTGACAACGGTCGCAAATTTGCGACCGTTTTATGACCGTTTTTAGCCTTTTAGACGGTCGCTAGGATGTTTGAACAAATAAAATTAATTCCAAATTAAAATAAATCGTTTGCGACCGTCAAAGACGGTCGCATAATCTGCGACCGTCAAAGAGACGGTCGTAAATGTCAAAATCTGCGACCGTCTCTGATGGTCGTAAACGTCATAATCTGCGACCGTCAAAGAGACGGTCGTAAAAATCATAATCTGCGACCGGCAAAGACGGTCGTAAAAGACCCTTTTTTATAATTAAAAAAATATGGTATAAAAGCATACCTTATTCACAAACCCTAATCTACTTCACACTCCCTCACGCCGCTCACCCCTCCTCTTTCTTTTCTCTCTCCTGCTCTTTCCTTCTTACTTCTCTTTCTCACGCTCCTCCATCTCTTTCTTCTCTATCCTTACTTCTTTTATTTCCTTTCTTCTTCTTCTAACTTCTCCATTTTTGTTCGCTTCTCACGCCCCTCCATCTTCATTCTCTTTTTCTTCTTCATTTTTTTTCAGATCTGTAGTTTTGGTGTACGTATTTTCGTCGACAAACAAATTATGGTGTTTGGATTTCTTTAACAAACGAGTTATGGTTTTTCATGGTCAAATTCGACCTTAAAAATTCCAGATCTGGAGTTTTCTTGGTCGAATTTGACCATATAAACCTAAAGAGGAAGATATATTATGAAAGGTATGTTTATTTTTCTGAAAATTTTGTTTATTTTCGAATTTTTTGGTTGAAATTCGTTTTCCGTTCGAATTTCCATGTTTGTTTGATTTTGTTATCGATTTTTAATTGCTTTTCTGTTCGAATTCCTTTGATTTTGGTTTTATTTCGAGTTTTTCATAATTTTGTTCGAATTTGTTCTATAATTGTTCGAATTTCATAGATTTTTTGTTTGATTCTTTTGTCAAATTTTTTGTTCGAATTGTGGGTTTAATTGTTGTAGGTTTAATTTTTTTTTGGGTATAATTATTGGGCGATTTTTTTATTAAATTTTTGCTCGTTTTTTGGTTTAATTTTTGTGCATTTTTGGGCGATTTTTTTTTATTTAATTTTTGTGCATTTTATTTGCTCGAATTTGTTCTTTATGTGTTCGAATTTCATAGATTGTTTGATGATGTTTTATTTCATTTTTGTTTGCTTTTTGTTAAAAATTATGTAGGTGATTTTTTTTTCCTTTTTCTGTTTTTCTGGGTTAAAGGTGGGTAGGTGGTGGTGGGTATTGGTGGTTGAAGGTGGGCGAAGGTGATGGTGGGTAATGGGTGGCGGAGGCGGGTAGTGGTTGTTTAAGAAGGGTAGTGGTGGTGCGTGGTTTGGGTGGGTTCTGGTTTGGGTGGATCTGGGTGGGTCTTTTTTTTTTTTTTTTTTTTTTTTTTAATACTTATTGCGATCGTTTTTTTGACGGTCGTTGAAAATAGGTAAAACGGCCGTTAAAAATTTGCGACCGCCAAACAGTTGTAATATTTTTTTTTTGCGACCATGATAATAACGACCGCCATGTTGCGACCGTTGACGGTCGCAATTATGTATTGCGACCGTTTACACTATTTTTTGCGACCGTTTACGCCGGTCGTAATATGGCCAATTTTTAGTAGTGTACATACATTAGTTATGATACAAGGTTGTACAATTACTCGCACCTAACATATTCATGATTAAATTACTCGAACCTAACATATTCATGATCAAACACAATCAATACGTACTAGTCGTAGCTAGGTAAATGACATTATTTATTTATGCATACTGCATACATACATACCTTGCCAGTTGAAGCTCCGTATCCTGCGTAATCATAACTGCAAATTAAACCAACAATTCAGACATAGTAATCAGTGAAACAATTATTTATTGATGGAGTGGTGATTGGTACTACACCTGGCAAGGGGGACCCGTGTTCGATCCCCGCAACAACAATTAGGAGGGAACTGAAACCTAACTACCCAGAACTGATCCCGAATCCGGATTAGCCCAAAGAGTGAATCGGGTAGAACACCAAAATAAATAAATAAATAAATAAATAATAATAATAATAATAATAATAATAATAATAATAATAATAAGAAAAAGAAAAACCTGATGATATTGATACGAAGGTGAGCCCTGAGCTCAATAAAGAGATCTTGCAACTGACCGAGATCAGCAGCATTGCCATGAGAATACAAAAGGGTGAACCTTGCAAAAGGATGTTTCCAAAAAGTGGCCACAATTTTATTACCACTCTTAGTATCCAACAAATGAACATCTACATTTTTATCAGATGTTATTCCTGATAAAACCCACCTTCCTTCTTCTTTTTCTTTTTTTATCACATCATATGTTGATGGTTCTGGTGGGAAGAATGCGAACTTGGCTGCTATATTTGATGTCGCATTCCCCATTTTCTTCTTTCTTTAATTCAATTCAATAAATTAATCATTCATTCGTATCAAAATTATCAATCAACAAAACCAGACCTATCTAATCTTTCATCTATTCTGGGATTTTCTCCCCCTCTTTCTCTCTCTTTCGATTCTCATATTTTGAGGGGGTAATATAAAATTTGGGGAAACCGGAAACAGTTAGTTGAATTGGGATTTTTTAGATATGAGAAAATAAAAAAGGAGAAGAGAGGAGAAAATGTATCCGATCTAACCGGGTTGTTGAGTTGGAATTAAATTTCTCCTCCCCTTCTTATTACTTTTTTTATAGAATATCATGGCCTTATACTTTTGGGAATAACAACTAGGGCTGGCAAAAACTGACCCGACCCGAAAACCCGACCCGAACCCGACCTGAAAAAAGCGGGTTAGCGTTGAGATTTTCGACCCGAAAACTTAAATGGGTCGACACGAACCCGAACCCGAAATTAAATGGGTTAGGTTAAGGTTGAAAATCTCAACCCGAAAACGACCCACTTGACCCGAAATAACCCGAACTTTTTAAAGTTTTAAAAAAAAAACAGAAAAAAAAATCGTATAAAGCTTTCAGCCCAGCCCAAATTCATAAAGAGGCTTCTTTAGTTCTTTATATAAAATCAAAACCCTAAAATCATGTATTTTGCCCTCATTTCTTCTGCCGTTTTCCCCTTGCTTTTGAGCTTCTCTCTCTTTAATTTTCTCTCTCCTCAAAACCCCTAAATCCATTCGTCATTGTTGAGAGTACTTCATCATCTCCTTCACGGCTTGACTCCTTCACTAGTTCACTCCTCTACGAGACGCGTTCTTCAATTCCTCTCCTTCAACAATCAAGGTATCTTGCTTCATAATTTATATTCTGTTTTTTCTTCGTTTTTTACATGCTATTTTTGTTTGTTTTCGAATTTTTCTGTTGTTAATTATATATTTACCTTCTTTCGTTTATTTTGGTTTTTTATATGCTAATTTTCGAATGTTATTACTAATTTCTGATGTTAAATGTTGTTGTTTATGTTATTATACGGTTGTTTTTGCTAATTTCGAATGGTAATGCTAATTTTTATTGTTAAATGTTGTTTATGTTATGGTGAATCTTGCTAATATTTGTTGTCTATTTATGTTTTTCATGAGCATGCATGTTTTAATTTAGATCTTAGCTTACTAATTAGATATAGTCTGATTTTATGCATGTTTTAATTATATTGTTGTTGTTTTGGTTTATAGGTTTGGCAGCAAGAAGTAGCCACCCATGTTCAATTGGAAATGTTGTGTGATCAATTTTGAAGCTTGAGGTGGTGAACAAGGATGACAGGCACAACAACGCTCGATCTTAATCCAAATAAAAATCTTATTGCATCTTTTATTATTGTTTGAGAACTGTAATTCGTGTTATAAAAAAAACTTGGTTTGTAATCGTTAATTATGATTGTTACTTTGTTAGACACTTAGACTACGCTATTTAATTTTGGTTTGAATAATTTTGGTTTGAATTAAACGCTTAACTCTGAAGGTCTGAACTCTGAAGTCTGAACAACTTGTGTTTGAAATGAGAAAAAAGTTATTCAGGTCAATTTTGGGTTAACCCGAACCTGAATATTTCAGGTTTGGGTCGGGTCAATTTCAGGTCAAAGAAACCTGATTTTAACCCAAATAAAAAATCAGGTCAAATAAGGTCAGTTTCGGGTTGACCCGAACCTGAAAATATCAGGTTCAGGTTGGGGTTTACAACCCGAAAAGTTAAATGGATCAGGTTCGGGTTGGGGGGTAGCTGACCCGAAAACAAGTGACCCGAACACGAACCCGACCCGACCTGATCCGTTTGTCAGCCCTAATAACAACAAACCATCCATGCCAATTCTAATTCTACTACTTATCATATTTGACCAATAGTCAACGCACTACAAGAAAATTTATCTATAGAGGCAAAGCTTTGAGGCAAATAATTTTTCATAGCCTCTAAAAGATATATTTAGCATCAATTAAACTATGATTGTCTCTAAATGTTAGTTTTTGCAACAGTAGATTATATGATGCCTTTAAATGTTCTTTTTAGCATCAATGAAGTTATAGTTGCCTCTAAAAGTTAGTTTTAGCATTACTGAATTTATAATTGCCTCTGAAAGTTCATTTTTTAGCATTAGTGAAACTTTGGCTGCCTCTAAAAGTTATTTATAGCAATAGTGAATTTTATGTTGCCTCTAAAAGTTTTTTTTTTTTTTTTTATATAGCAATAGAGAAATTATGGTTGCCTCTAAAAGTTTTTAAGTGGCCTTTTAAAAAACCGGAAATTGTATGTATAGTGATGCACTGAGAGAAATAATTAAATGGCTATTCTTCTTGTGCAAGCCTTGTACAAGAACTTTTCATTTGGCAACCTTTTAAGCTTTTTAATTCCAATTTGCAATAATTACTTGATTATTTTTCTCTCTATAGATATTATCTTTTGGTTAGTTTTCTCTCTATATCACCCTCCATAGCTCAGATTAAAGTAGCTTACTAATTTTCAATTTTTCGGAGTAAATTTGTATGTATAGACTATAGATATCACAGAATTCATGTGCAAAATTTTTAGAATTATATCGGATAATTATACTATAATTCAAGTAAACTTATTTAATTTCAGAATTTTTAGTTATTATTTTTATTCTAATTAATCGGCTTGATAATTCAATAAGCTATGATCATCAAGGAATTGAAGAAGAATCTGGATGTTTAAATCAATTCAATGAGTTCGAAGGTTGTTGAGTTAGAGTCAATTATTACGCTCTTCTTCATATCACACTTTTCGTGTAACAATTGTTTAAGTATTTTTTATTTTTATTTTATTTATTATTTTTTTTTGGTGCAAATAAATAGTAAACTATCTATGAATAAAGGAGGTACACCAAGTCAGACACTACTTCTAATGTCATCCGTGTCCCCAAAACTATACCCCTGTATCTATATCTGCCACTATGTTTTATTTTTTCAATGTATTTACAATATACTTTTGGTATTTTTATAATGAATTTAAAATGTATCTAAATAAATATTACGAGTAGAAAAATAAGGCAAGACTATCAACTACTCCATAGCTACTAGCACATACAATAAGAAAGCAGCGAAAGTTCTATAAATTACTACTCATACTCATATAAAATTCTTATTACGTCAATAATAATATTTCAATAATGATCTTTCAGAATACTCTTGAAAAGATTAATTTTTTTGAGACAATCCCTTATGGCCAATTCCATTATGTAATTACTTGGAATAATTGATGTACTCCTCTCAAATCATAATATTAAAAAATAACATCACATATAAAGTAACTAGGAACCTATATTTAAACGGCAATAGTTTTACAATTATATTAAAAAAGACAATAATAAAGGGTTATGGATATATAGTATCCATACAATTAGTTTCATCATGATCATTGATCTCCGGAACATCATAGGAGTTTCTTGGTGTGGTCTTAACTATAACCTTCCAATTTGGCTTCAAAACATCATTGACATAAAATACTTGGTGAGCTTGTGTAGCTAAAATGTAAGGATCATTAGGTAACAACTTTGATGTATTAACGCTTATGAAGTCAAAACAATCGCTATTGATCCCTCGACCATGACTATGCACATCCCACCAGTCACACTTAAACAAAGTGACACGATTACCTCCAAGGTATTGAACTTCTATGATTTCTTGTAAGAGGCCGTAATAATCAAGAGTTGATGATCCACTTTCTCCGTTCACAACGATCCCACTATTTTGTGTTTCTCTTCCCCTTTCACTATCCTTTGTACGAAACATAAATCCATTAACCATGTAGCCATTTACAGAAATCACTGCACGATCTGGACCTTGTGCTAATGCTCTTAAGTTAGTAGTAGCACTTGGATGGTTATCCTTTGACAAATTTGTCACCTATAAGATTGATAAAATATAGAACTTAGAAGATTATCAAAAAATGATGTTAAAAAAATATTTAACCATAATGTATTAGTTACTTGTCAATTATGTTTGCATGAAACTTTATTTAAATCAACTATCAATTTTTTTTATTTAATAATCATGGCAATCTTTTCGCTGTAGTGTGCACTAATTCAATGAATGTACTCGTGTTTTAACTTGCACCAAAAAAAGTAACAAAATATCAAGAAAAAAATAGGGAGACAAATATACAATAGCAAACAAAAAAAAGATGAAAGAGAATCAGTAGTAACTAATACAAGTCAGATATGTGAAGCTATCTCCAACAAGAACAATGAATTAGAATAGGAGTCCTATATAAGCATATGGCTAAACAATATACACTCCACAAAGTCCACACAAAAAACACAATATCATGGTCTATTTTAGCTACTAAGATGCAAGGGAATTGAATAATCGTTAATCATGCATTTCCTCTGAATCTGATGCATGCCTACTAAGATAATAGAGCAGTAAGTCGGTAATGCATATATAAAAAACTTTATCATGAGCAGTTAATCATCAAACAATTTACACTTAATTCGAGGTGGGAGTTGTCAGTTTATCACCACAAAGGGTATATTTTATAATAGAGACTTGTTGCAGAAAATAAAAAAATCTAAGTTAAAATTAATACGAATATATGACTAAAAAGCTTTTAATTATTCACTAAAGCAATCCCAGGTCCAAATAATTTTCAAACATTATTATAAAGGCCTGCACAAGTGCCTTTATTTCTATGTAAAATGAACTTTTACACTAGCTAGGAATGAACTATTGGTAGCTTAGCTCTAAAACTAGCTGATAAGTAATTAATGAGGTATAAATTACAATAGACAGTGGGTTTCCCTTTAGACTCGTGAACTTATGAGGTTATACATCAAGGACAAAATTGATAGGACAAAGTTGTATTATAAAGACCTGTACAAGTAGCTTTATTTCTATGGGCTTCACAACTAAATTTCATTTCAATTTTAAAAAGAGTATCGCATTAGCACTAAAAAAGAGAGACAGATGACCTAATGATAAATAAGCAAAAATGACGGGAACATAAACTACCACTACTTTTCAACAACTAGATCAACCATTGTGATCTCTACACCATTTTATGAACTAAGAAAAGATATATTTTCAAAATAGGAAAAATGTAAGAAATAAATAAACACTTACTTGATCTCTAAACCATTTTATGAAATCTCTTTTATGATAAGAAATCATCCTCTTGTTACTTGTAGCATTACGAGTGTACTCACTGTGATAGATAATTAGCAAAGTTAAATATTTTCTATAAAAGTAAACTTTATACTTGCTAAAATATATAAAACTTACTCAATAAATGGTTGTACTTCGTCACAATTATTCAGCACATAAAAGTGAACTTCTTCCCATTCCTTTGTAGTAAGTAAACGAGGACATTCCTTCCCAAATGTTCTACCTCTTGTATCAAATATAGGTAGGATATCAGATGGAAAAATTTCACGATCATCATAAATTCTATCTTGTTTGTTAAATCTTGTCTCTATATCCTCCATATATCTTGAACAAAATGTCAAGCATTCCTCTAAAAGATAACCTTCTGCAATGGATCCTTCTGGGTGACCTTTATTGCGTACATACCCTTTTAATTTTCCAAGATACCTATAAAAAATTAAACATTACATATTTATTTATTATTATTACTATAAAAAAAATAAAAATAAAATGAAAACTTTCTACCTTTCAATGGGGTACATCCAACGATAATGAACTGGTCCCGCAATCAAAGCTTCACTTGCAAGGTGAATGGGTAAGTGTAGCATGATAACAAAAAAAGAAGGAGGAAAAATTCTTTCTGGCTCACATAGGGTAACCCCAATTTGTTTTTCGAGTTTCTCTAACTCATCAATCTTTAAAGCCTTAGAACATAACTCTTTGAAAAAGGTGCTCAACTGAATAAGTGGAGAAGACAATGATTTAGGCCAACCACGTATAGCAAGAGGCAATAGATGCTCCATAATAACATGATAATCATGGCTTTTTAATCCAGAGAGTTTACGTTCTTTAAGGAGGGAATTTTTTGAAATATTTGAAGCATAGCCATCTGGAAACTTCACACTAGTCAAAAAATTACACAAATCTCTCTTTTGCTCCAAAGATAATGTATGAGGAGCCGGAGGTAGCTCTTTTGATTTATCGGGATGTGTTATAGGGTGCAATGACTTTCCAATTTTCATTTCCACTAGATCAAGACGTGCACTCAAATTGTCCTTAGTTTTTCCTTCAATATCCAATAGTGTACCAAGTAAAGTTTCACACACATTTTTTTCTATATGCATTACATCCAAATTATGACGTATCAAAAGACTACTCCAATATGGCAATTCAAAAAAATGCTCTTCTTTCGCCATAATTTCTTTTGTTTTGTCTTTTTCTTATCACGCTTTCTCTTTTTCTTATTACATTCAGCTTGTTCAGCATCAATTTGCTGTAACACTTCCTCACCGGATAATGGTCTAGGCGCAGGTCTCAGCTCTTGTTTCCCATCAAAGGTTCTTCCATCATATCTCCATTTATGATCTAAAGGTAAGAATCTACGGTGACACATATAACAATGTTTATTTCCATTTGGTAACCACTCAGAACTAGTATCGCTATTACAAGACGGACAACCAACAGCTCCTCCCGTTTTCCAACCTGATAAATCACCATAGGCAGGATAATCACTTATAGTCCATAACAAAGATGCATGCATTTTAAAGTTCTCTTTCTTTGAAGCATCATATGTTTTCAACACCAACTTCCCAAAGTAATTTTAGCTCCTCTATTAAAGGTTGCAAATAAACATCAATCTTATCTTTCGGGCCCTTAGGACCTGGTATAAGCATTGAAAGAATGAAAGAATGCTGCTTCATACAAAGCCATGGAGGTAAATTATATGGTATAAGAACTACCGGCCATGTACTATGAGCAATATGACCATTTCTAAAGGGACTAAACCCGTCACTTGCTAACCCAAGGCGAACATTTCGAGGTTCGGAGGCAAATGAAGGATATTTTTCATCAAAAAATTTCCACGCTTTAGAGTCTGCTGGATGCCTCATTATACCATCAGGATCATCAACACGCTCATCACTATGCCATCTCATACTTGCTGCAGTTTTGGATGACATATACATTCTTTGAAGCCTGGGAATCAAAGGAAAATAACGCATTGTCTTTCTAGGAGTCCTTCTAGGCTTACATTGTGATGTTGAAGATTCATTATTACGTTCATCAATTTTCCATCTAGAAGCATGACACTTAACACATTCATCAGCATTAGCATGATCCTTCCAGAATAGCATACAATTATTAGGACAAGCATCAATTTTGATAGACTCAAGGGAAAGGCTCTTTATCATCTTTTGAGCATCATAAAAAGATTTTGGCAGAGTGTTACCTTCAGGTAATGCTTCCTTAAATAGATCAAGAATCATAGACAAGCTTTTATCACTTATTCCACCTAAGCATTTTATGTGGAATAACTTAAGCAAGAAAGAAAGTTTTGAGAATTGCTTACAACCAGGATACAACTCTAACTCAAGATCACCCATTAGTTTGTAAAAGTTTTTTGTTGCTTCTGGAGGATCTTTGCTTTCACTCACACCAATTGTCTCGTCCCCCACGACATTGTCAGATTGTACTCCAAAGGCATCATGTAGCATATCAGACATGACATCATGCTCGTGCAATTGGTATTCATATGACTCATCTATAATATTATCAAGAATTTTTAAATCATCAACCCGTTCTCCATGTCGCAACCAACGTGTATAACTCTTAACAATCCCAAATTTAAGCAAATCTAACTCTATTTCGTCTGTACATTTTCTTCTTTCATTGTTGCATTTAACACATGGGCAAGGCACTACAGCTTTGGCATTCTTTTGTGAAAAAGCAAATTCTAGAAACTCTTTTACACCAATCTTGTACCTAGGGTCACTTTTTTTATATTGCATCCACTCGCGATTCTTTGACACCATGATCTCCTATATAATTATCATATTAAAATGTTTTTTATTAGTTTTTTTTTTCTTTTTTTTTAAAAAAAATAAAAAAAATAAAATTTTTTTTTGAGGCAAGCATGTATAAACAAATTAATTACATTAAAGATGTTGTAACATAACTGCAAATAAATAATCACAAAATGAAGCGAACAAAATTCAGGAAAATAAACTATTTATAGCACATAAATGACAATTACATAATCAATTATACACAACACAAAAACAATGAAAAGAGTACTTTCAAGAACAAATCTTTCTCCAAATAAGTAACAAATCAGGTGGTTCTCTTTGTGTTCTTTTTGAAAAAAAACTAGAAATACTTCTTTCTTGGGATCTCTTCATTAAATTAGATTTTTGAAATCTGTAGCAATGTAGCATTATTAAGTGATTAAGCTTGTGTTTCAAAAAAAAAAAGGGGTTATTAAGTTTGTATCAGAACATATCATTATTAATTTATTTCATAGTTGCAAGTTCAATCATCATTACAACTTCAATTGAATTAAAAAAAAAAATAGAACTTCAACTAGGCAGTAGGCAATTGGCAGAATCAATTCAACAATCAACCTACTTCACTACTTGAAATCTACAATTCAATTCAATTATTCAATTTATAATTGAATTCATACTCAAAATCTCAAATTCTAACCATTTAACCAACAAAAAACAGAAACCAATTGAAACAAAAGAGAAAGGAAAGAACTCAAGAAGAGAACCTTAATTGGAGCCTTGGAGGAGTTGGAACCCGAGAACACTGAACAATGAGCACCCCCTGAACACCGTCACTCCCTCAGGTCGCCGACTTGCCGCCGAGAAGAACTCCGTCTCGGTGACTCTGTTAACTCGTGGCTGAGCAGGGAAATTGAGGAGTAGAGAACTTGAGAAGATGAACTTCAACAAAGCACAAAGGAGATGACCAGCCGTCGCCGGTCGTCAGATCTTGAGTACGTGCTAAGATAGAGGTTATTTCACTTTCTATAAATTTTCTATAAATTTTCGGGGCTAGTGCTGTTGAAATTGAAGATATGGGAAGATTTGGTGGGATGTTTTGGTTTATGGGGAAATAGTGGCGGTGGAAGATACTAAGGCCAACATTGTAGGGGTTATTCACTTTTTTTTTTTAATACTTGTAAGGTCTATAAATCTATAATACGAGTATACAACATTAGGGATGTCCTTCTATTTTATTTTTAAAATTGGTATTTATTTCTTTAAATTTATGTAATAAGTCCAATACAACAAACATACTATATATATTTATTGTAGACCAAGCTTATAGGCTTATAATATAAAGTATTGTTAGTAAGAGAAAAAAATAACAAAAAAAAAAATTAATGTGGTTGGTAGGAAAGAAAAATAATATAATACTTGTTAAGTGGGTTAGTGTGAGAGAGAAATTATAAAATAATGATGGATTATTTCCTAATATAGAAGTGTTGCAATTAATATGAAATGGAAGGAATATAACACTTTAAATGATTAACACGTGTGAGTTTTTATAGACTTTGAGGGTTTTTTCACATTTATTGAACTGAGCAGAACTGAATTGCACTGAACTGAACTGATTGGAACTGAACTGAACTTAATATATTGGAGTTGAATTGAACTGATTGGAGCGGAGCTGTACTGAACGGAACTAATTGGAGCTGAATTGAATTGAATTGAACTGAGCTGTAATGAATATTTTATGAGAGAAGGAAATTAGGAGCTGAACTGAACTGATTGGAGCTAAACTGAATTGAATTGAAATTAAGCTGAATTGAACAAGCTATAAGGCAAAACTAGCTTATGTGTAGATGAATGAGAGTATAAAATTAACAGATTTCCATATATTGACTAAACTATGACACTACATACAGACACTAAGGGCCTGTTTCGATATTTACTAAACTGATTGGAGCTGAACTGAACTAAAATTAAGCTGAAGTTAAGTTGATATTAACTTAGATTATGTAATGTGAATATAACCAATTTGTTATAATGAAATTTGGGTGTGATAGTTGCACAATAAATAAAATTGAGTAGTAAATTATTATAATTACATATGAAATCGTTGGAAAACTAATGTAACTTCAAGCTATCTAAAAGTTTATGTTTTATACGACACATAAGACAAGAGTTTATGTTGTACACTTGTAATACCCTTCTCTATTTCATAATAATCGGAACAATTTGACTGATATTTGTGCGAAGAAATGTTTGTATATTTAGGGCTTGTTCATATTTACTAAACTGAGCTGAACTGAACTGAACTGAACTGATTGGAGCTGAACTGAACTGAACTGATTGGAACTGAACTGAACTGAACTGAATTGAGCTGAAATGAATATTTTATGTGAGAGGGAAATTAAGAGCTGAACTGAAGTTATTGGAACTGAACTGAACTGATTGGAGCTGAACTGAACTGAACTGAACTGAACTGAAATTAAGTAAATGTGAACAGGCCCTTAGTATAACAATTTGATACAATGATAATTTACGTAAGACAAATGCAAAGGTATTTTACATAGCAACACATTTTTTTTATCTATTGATAAAAACCTTTAGTTAAATTAAGTAAACAAACAGTGCAATGAAAGTTAACTCATTTTGTATAATGTAAGAAAGTATGTTGTATAATGTTAATGTATATTGTACTCTAGATCTCAATCTTTTCCCATCCCATACAAAAGAACGGAGGAAAGCAAACAAATATAATAAGGCAAAAAAAAAAAAAAGAAACCCCAACACCTTAAACAAAGCCCTTCGTATGTTCCGCCATTATTTCCCCAAAAAGAACAACCCACCAAATCTTCCTAACTTATCTTCAATTTCAACAACTCAGAAAAAAATGGAAAATAATAAAATTCTTGATCATCTTGGCGGAATTACGATCCAATGTGAAATTTTCGAAATTGAATTAACCCCAAAAATTGAGAGGGAATTTTTTTTTATTTTCATCTGTTATTCCCTCCTAAAATTTTCACAATTAAAATACAAGTATGTGGTAAATAATCCCCTTGTCTATCCTTTTTTATTAAATTTTCCTCCTATAAATTTACACTAAGCAATCTCAAAATTTAGATTTAAAATAAATCTTACTACTCGAACTCAGAGAAATCAGACGAAGAAAATAGCGATTGGAAGCAGTCGAATTTGATTTGTTGGAGTACTTATCACCGTCCAAGGTAATTAATATGTTTAATTCATCAATAGAAGTAATTTTTTTTGTTGTTTTTTAATTATTTTGAATATGATATTTTTAATTATTTTGAATATGATAGTATTCTAAATTTTTAGATTGAACTACGAATTTATTGTTATTTATAGTTTTTAAATTAAACTACTTTGAATGTGAATTTTAATTGAATGATAAAATGTATCAACTTTGAAGTTTGCGGTCTACTATTATACTATAACGAATGTTTTGATTATTGGTTGAATTTTGGTGCAAATATGTGTAGATTAATGATTTTTGTGAGATTTGTCGTAAGACCATACCCATACCGGATTACCGAACCGCCCTTTCGACTATGATTGAGAGTCCATATTTCTCATATTACCCATCATTTTTATTTTATGTATAATTAAAACACTAATAATTATTCAAACAAGTATGTGTATTCGAGTGATAATTAAAGAAAACAGAAAGATTGTGGGAGTAGAGAGAAAAGAAAGAAAAGGGTGAGTGTTTAGTCAGGGTGATGCTATTTTGGGTGGGAAGCGTAAGTTCAATGTAGGTACTCTGTTTGGCTATTTTTTTTTTTTTTGAGAGACTGTTTGGCTATTAACTTTGATTAAGGTATGAAATTTTGTTTGTTTGGTTGAATAGTTGACAAACTACTTTTATATGTAGGTTCAAATACATAAAAGACAATTTTATGACATTTAAGGTTTCTTAATGTGTCAAATCGACAAATTAATCCAGGTTTTAAAATATTATTTGGTTTAAATAATTTTACAAGGTTTTGATTTATTGTAATGATTTTATTCATGCACATACTTACCGTAGTTTATAACTTTGATTTCTAATAGTTTTTCTTCTTTAGCTCCAATATGTCAAGATCAGGAGGAAAGGCTCATTCAAAAGAAAACTACATAGCTCAAAATGAGTACGAAATACAAAGACTCAGGACAATTGAAGAGAACAAGACGAGGATGAAGACTTTGGGCATTAAGCGCATTGCCGCTTCTTTGACAAGTTTAGTAGATAGCTCAAAAGTTAAGAAAAGTAAACAACAGTGTAATGCATCTCTTGAGAAAGATAGTGATTATGTACCCGATGAGAATGAGGAAGTTGAGTATGAGAAGGAAACTCACAATGTGACTTCAAATAAGAAGGTATTGACTTATTTTTCGTAAAGTTTTTCTTGGATACTATCTAAAAATCATGCATTATCTTATATTTGGTTACCTACTCTTTATTAAAATAAAAATTCAGGTTAAAATTAATGAGAACAAAGAAAGGGATCGAAGGAGCAATCTCATTCCACCAATGTCAATTGCTAGGTTATTAAGATCAAATAAAAAAAGACAGGCAAGACAAGGAAATAAAAATGCAGATAAAACCGGAAGAGGTATACAAGGTTTCTTTTTATACACTTACATTTATAATTTCGTATACGATCAGGATATGCATTAATATTTCATGAATTTTTAAATTTTAATACTTGCTGGGATTTGTAAGAAGAAATGATAATGAAAGTAGTTGTCAATCTCAAGGTAAATTTATTGTTTATGTTATTATTTTCACTATACAATCATCCATTTTAAAATATTCATGCGACTTCTCAATTTTGGCATATTCTACTAACTTGCCCCAAAATGTACTTGATATAGGACGAGATGAAGCGCAACACTCAGAAAACAATAATGATAATGATTTGCAAGGTCGAGAAGGTGATAACAGTTTAGATCAAACAAGAGATGACATTACTTTAAACGGACAAGAAGATTTCAACAATGCAGACATGATTAGAAGTTATGATGATGAAATACCTATAAATGAAGGAGAAGACAACAATGGTATTATTTGTTATTTATTCATGGTTTTTATTTACAATGCACGAATTAATACATTTCATAATGTTTTTGTATTATAGGAACTAAAAAAAAGAGAAAAACTTATAAGACTAACAATCCTAGAGGCCCTACAAGAAATCTTCAAATGGCAAAAATGAGACCCGGTGAGAAAAAAAAGTGGATTTTAACATAAAAGGTCAGCCGATTGGTGTGAATAGGGCTTGTTTGGCAAATTATTGTGGTGCTCTTGTACGAGATCCTCTTGACGCTCCACTTTTTGAGGTGAAAGTATTTTCACAGATTTCAAAAGAAAATAAGGAGAAGATGTGGCAACTTGTTCTGGTATTTTTTATTTTATTTTATACCTTGATACAAATAGATTATGTTTTTCTTGTAATTTTTTTTTTAGTCACTAATAACTACATTTCTATGTATTGTAAAGGAAAAATTTGATATAGGACTTGAGGATGACGAGGATGAAGAGGGACGTGAAAAGAAGTTAAAAGAAAGAAAAAAGTTTATCATGGAATCTTTGAATAAGAAGTATAGGAATTATCGCGCAAGATTGAAGAATACTTATTATGATACAGTTGGTACAGATGAAGATCGACTTAAAGAGGAAAATATGCCTCCAAATGTTGATGAAAATGACTGGAAATGGCTTGTTGAATATTTTGGGTCAACAGAATTTAAGGTATAGTATAATGTTATCATATATTTGTTTTTTTCTTTTTTAGTTCTCGACATTAATTATATATTACTTTTCATATTTTAAAGGCCATAAGTAAAAGAAATGCTGACAATCGATCTTACCAAGATGCTGGACACACTGCTGGGACAAAGAGTTTTGCTCAAAAAGCCGAAGACATGGTAAACTCTTTCCCTTTTTTTTTTTTTTTTTTTTTTGCAAAAAAAAGTAATTTTATGATGTAACTTTTTATGATATCAGTTCAATCGTGACAAAGTAGTGCCAAGCATGTTGGATTTATACGAGGAAACTCATTCTAAAAGTGATAAAGCACCTATCACTGAAGTGGCAAAAGAAACCATGGTAAGAATTTACGTAGTAGTAAGAGTAATATTGAAAAATAATACTATATCTATAATGTATTACAAAAGCTAATGAACAAATCCTATCAATAACTTAATTCATCGTATTTTCATTTTTTATTCCTATATTATTAAAGGTATTCTGAAAGTTAATTGTGGAGGTGGTATATGTGTTGTGATTAAAATGATGTTGGAGTTGTTTTATGTTTATTGTGTGACAGCAGGTTGAAATGATTATACTAAAGTTGGTTTTCAGTCATATTATAAGGGAAATGCTGTCCAAATTTATGTAGAAGTAAAGATACATTTTATTTGTTATTAGTTAAAAAGACTTGTGGCCTTTATTTTCTCTATAGGATCAATCTAGTATATAATTAATTGATTTCATTTGTAATTATTAGCGTTTTTAGTTTTTCCCCTTTTTGTATAATCTTACATCAAATTTTTTTTTTATACAGTCAAAAATTAAAGATCTCCTTATGCAACGTGAGGCAGGAGAAATAGACATGACCGATGAAGAAATCTATGCAAAAGTTAAGCCCATTGGTAAACGTGGTCGTTATCGTGGCAAGGGAGTCAGTCCTTCTATTACATCATTATATGGGACATTTAGTGAAGGAGAAAAGTTATGCAAAGAAGCCGATGAAGCAAAGAATGAGGCAATAGAGGCTAAACAAGAGGCAAAAGAAGCTAATGTGAAAAATAAAGCCCTAACTAAGAAGATGAGAGGCCTTCAGAATGAAATGGAGGTCATGAAAGATTTCATGGGGAATATTTTGAACCATCTAGGCTATGATTTGTCTGAAATAAATATGGATGAGGTAAATTTCATTATTTAATACTATTATATGATTATTGGATTAAATTTAAAAAATAGTTTTTGTTTGTCATTGCATACTAATTATGAAAATATAGGTTAATGATAACGAGGATGACGATGAGGAAGATAATGAGAATGACGATGAAGAGGATGATGAAATTCAAGTAGATGAAGTTTAGTAGTAACATTTATTTTCATTCATTGTAAGTTCTAGTGAACTAAATTTTTTAATCTTTCTTTGGATGTGATAACATTTAATTATGATCATTTATAGCTTTGTTCTATTTTTTTTTTTATTTTATGAATTAGTGATCTATACTTATTTAAATCTAATTTTTCATCATTGTAACAAATATTTAATTTCATACTTTTCAATGACAGGAAACTATATAATGAAGATGGCTAGAGATGGAATTGGAAGAAATTGAAGAAAATAATGTTGTTTTCAAGCTTATAGTTTTAGATTGAAAACTCTTTTGTATTCACATTATCCAATTTTTTTTAAAATTATTTTGAAGTTAAGTAGTTTAGTAACTTAAATAAATATTTTTGGATCAATAATGTAATGACTATTAAAATATTAATAATAATGTCATTTTTGTTTGATTTAATGAAGTCAACTTGCTTTACATATGTTATATTGACATGATGATAAATCTTTTAAAATGATTTTGCCTATAAATGTACAACAAAAATAATATCATGACATAAGAAATTCTTGTAATATAAATTTCTATACATTTCGAATTAATATATTAGAGGCATATATAATGTTTTTTGCCTCTAAAAACCTTTTATGTCAAATTTCTAATTTGTATCTAAATATCATTAGCATTAATATACAAAATTGCATCTAATTATATTTTGAGACAAAACTATATGATTGCTTCTAAATGTATATGGTATTTTGAAGCAAATAGATATAATGCCTCTGAATATATTTTGAGGCAAAATTATAAGGTTGCCTCTAAATATATATGGTATTTAGAAGCAAATTTTCATAATGCCTCTAAATATATTTAGGGGCAAGATTATACGATTGCCTCCAAATATATTTAGGGGCAGGATTATATAGTTGCCTCTAAATATACGGGTTTTTAGAAGCAATGCATTGTATTGCCTCTAAAAGAGGCTTTAGAGGCAACCATCAATTAGAGACATAATTTTTAGAGGCACTTGATTAATTATCTCTAAAAGTTATTAGAGGCAACATCATTATTATTAGAGGCATTTTTTACTTGCTTCTATAAGTAATTTTTTTTGTAGTGACGCTTACTTGTTTTTATTATTTTTTATCATCAACAACCAATGTGTTTAATGTTCAATTAATCAAATACTGCCTCTATATATCCTATAAATAGGATTTTCATTTGTATTTTCCACAAGCTTTTAGAAACTACGGGTCACGGTCCGGGAGTTTGAGCCCCAAAACGTGCGGCGCGTTCTAGTCTGAGGGTTAGAAAACATAAAGTGAACTCTGAGAAATGGGACCTCAGACATAGAAGACATAAAGTGAACTCTAAGAAAGCAAATAAAGGGAATTTAAAACATCAAAAGGAGTCGGATTCTAACATCTGTAATCCCCCATAATTATGTGAATACAAAATTTATATTTATGTGAATATTTAACTATGATTATTTATTTATATGATTTATTCTACCATTTCAAAAAAAAAAAAATTATTATTTAAGAAAAAAAATTATTAGATGATTATTTATTTTACTATTTTAAAAGTTGATAAAACTATTTCATAAAAATTATTTTATTACTTACATTTTAATTATTATACAAGTCCAACCCGTTATTCATTAAGCCTATTTTTTTTTAAAACCCACTCACATTAAGCCCAAGTATCGATCCTAGTTTTATTAGAACTAGGAAACTAAACCACTATTATAATAATAAAACCCCTCAAGCTTTCCCCTCCTCCAATTTCACGACAAAAAAAAAAAAAAAAAAAAAGAGGAAGAAGCTGCTGCCAGCACCACCGCCGCCCAGCCAGCCCTGCCGCCACCTGCACCACCGCCGGCCACCAGCCCCACCCTTGCTGCTACTGCCGTTCGCCCCTCTTCTTCCTCTCTTCCTTTATTTTTTTTATTGCTTTATTATCTTAATTAAAATTGTATAAAGTTTCAACCTTTAATAAAAATTTTGTTCTAAATTATATTATTATGGTTTGATAATATGTTTGGATTCTAAAAGATTATATATTATGAGTTTTGACATGTTTAATTTATTAAATAAAATTTCAGATTATGTATTTTGTATATTTTAGGGTTTAAAGCATTGATTTTTCATGTTTTAGGGCTTGATAACGTGTTAATCAAACTATCTAATCATACTATGTTTAAATTACATTAAAGTATAATTATTTTAATCATATATAAATTTTCAGATTTATTAAAATTTCAATTTTTATGAACAAGTAGTGTTAATTTCATGTTTTTATGCTTCTAAACCTATAAAATAATTATTGTGAGTATTTTGTGATTGAAAAAGTTTTGAACTTTATATTCTAACTTTAAAAATAATTTTCAGATTTCATACCTATTATTTTGAAGCCTCTAATTACATTGAATTGATATATTCTTGGGTTTTTAACACACTAACTTGCTATATAATGAGTATTTCAAGTAATTATGCTTATGGGGTTATTTTATATACTTAAAACAAAATTTCCAGATTTAATTACCCACTTTAAAGTTGCTGTAATTTGATATAAAACACTATATTTTCATAAATCTAACATATAAACTTGAAGTTGGGATGTTATATTACTAACTTTGATTTTTGGGGACAATTTAAAGGCTTTATTTTGATGATTTAAGAGGTTTTAAAGTAGTTTAGTATTGCTGTAATTTTAATTGCTTTGGTATTTATTTATTTCTAATTGTTTGGTTTAGGAGAGGACTTTGTAGAAGGCGCTTCTAGTTTTAAAGTGGCCAGCTGGATTGTTTACGCAAGGTACGTACAAGTTACAAAACCTTGCTTGTAGGTGCATGTTTAAGGACGGATCGAGAACTTAGTATCATGTATAGGATTGACTGGGTTAAATTGTCTGGTTATACATTGTGAATTTCAAACGATGTGCACTAGTTTATAATACAAGTATTATTTGTGCTTTAATTATGCAAGGTGCGTTTAAAGGCAAAGGTATGTGATTGGTGTAAAGATCAAATTATTACTCATTCATGATTATGTAAACAGGATGAGTAAAGGAGAAATTCAAGTCTTGTAAGACGAGGTTAAGGTTTTGGGGTGCCTTATGAACTCAAGGTGTTTATACACCGAGGTAGTAATGGAATAATTAATAAATGTTGTTTTTATCACTAATAAATCAAGAATCTAAATTGAGAATTTGCCATGTTTGATTGAATTGTTTTTGGGATGTTTGTATTGAAATGTATATGAGTCATCACCAAGTCTAAACCTGTAAATCACGTAAAGTGCAAGATGGATGAGCAATAAAACTCTGGAATGGTGCACATCTGGAGTAATGACAATCAGGGGTTGGGGTACATGGGGTATTAGCCGTGTACTTGTATCGAGGCCGTCTGATCTACGAGTCTCCTATTTCAAATATTATTTTTCTAAAACTTGGAGTTAGTTGAGATCTCATACTAACTACGGTCACGGAGTCGCGCCCGTGGTCGTTGGATGTTTATTGATGTTTCCGAAAGGAGGCATGGGGTTTTTCTTTATTGATGTTCCAAATGGGACATGGGTTGGACAACCTTGTCTATTGCTAAATCCAATGAACTAATTAAATGAGTCAGTCAATATCAATTAGTGAGGTCTTAATAAATTTAATAATCGAGTCATGGATTGAGTCTATATTTAATGATGCTTGTGCTTGATTATTAGTAGTATGTTAGGTATTTTCTTAATTTGATTTCGCAGCTTGTATATACTCAGCTTTGCTGACTGCGTGCTTTTGTGTGTGTCTTTCTTTGGTCATGGCCTTCGCCTTTCAATGACCCTGTGACGATCCAATTTTTACTCTTATAATACCGGGGAGCAGAATAACCACAGGGTCTTACACATGCAGCATTCATCAGGGTTGTGGGATCTTGAGTAGAGAGTTGGTTGTTTGCATTTTATTTCTTTTGCAAGTTTGAATTTATTTTAATTCGATTTTATTTGACACCAATTCTTTTAGGTTTGAATTTATTTGCACACTGAATTTAATCACTTACTACTTTTATTGGGTTTTAAATAAGGGTCTTAATGGTTCCAACTTGTAATACTTATTTTGATTTAATTCCTTTGTTTTGAGGTTTATTTAAAACTGTTTTGGTTTTCCGCTGCTAATTTCTAAGATAGCCTTAACGTTTGAACACATGGCGGTAGCACGCCAGTAATTCTCGTGAAATTGTTCAGGTTATATACAGGTTTCTCACAGGTTTTTAAGAGAGAATTATTGGGGTGTTACAACATCCTCCCCCACTTAAGCTGTCGACGACCTCGTCGACTTACAAACAAAATTAGAAAATCCTAAAATATCTTGAGTCTCTGGTGCGCTGTTGATGCAACCGACTTCTTGAATCTTTACTAACTCTGGAGCTGGATCTTCGTTGTTGTCGAGGAGCTTGTCTTTAGGATTGATGTGCTCGAATAACTTGTTGAGAGCTTCATCTCTAAATTTCCTCCTTGGAGTGGTGTTTGTTGAGTTCTGGTGGAGAGCTACTTCAACGATCATCTGTTGGGAAGCTGCTTCCTGGAGACTGTGGTGGTGAGCTTCAAGTTGTGGCTGATGCCTCTTGGGTGACCATTGTTTCTTTGGTCCTTACATGTGACTTTCGTCGTTTGCTCGACCACTGTTTTCCTTCTCTCTTGGGAGGTTCTCCTTTGGTGTCTCTGGGCTCGTCGCTCTTTGCTTCGAACCGAATGTCTGATTTTAGGTTAGGCGGGGGTGTATCATGGATGTTGCCGACTCACTGGGCTTCATCTCTCGCTTCTAGGTGTCTCTAGCGCGAGCTTGTTTCTCCGACGTCGCCTTCTTCTCTGGCTCCATCACTCGCATTGCCGATAGGTATCGGACTTTTGTTTCTTCCTCAAGTGCTACCATTCTCATAGCACTCATTTGGTACATGGAACCCATCCTGCATGTGGGCTCCTCATCGTTGATGGTCTCTCTTGGGGCCTCTTGAACGGACATGGATGACAATCTCTTCTGGATCTTGTCAAGTTCTTCTTTATGCTCGCACTCCTACCATTTGTGTGGGCCTCAACAAAGTATGCAGTTTATCGGCCTTGTGTTTGCCGAGGACGTGCTGGCCTTTGAGTTTTCGGAGTTATGGGAGGGGGTAGATGTTGATCTTAGGACATCACAAACATGAACGAGAAAGATCGTGTGTTCAACTTTGTCAATGGGTTAAGGGAATGGGCGTGGCGAGAGATTTTAAGGCAGAAGATTGATACCCTCGCCGCTGCTATGTGTGCAGCTGAGAGATTGATGGACTACTCAGTCGGGAAGGGTCGTTAATCCGAGAATAATTCAAGTGGGACGTCAACACGCTCCAATAGCCCGAATCCAAGCTCTCCAAAGAGTACAGAAAATGACTCTTGAGTATCGTCCAACACCGTCAATACATATAGTTGCGCGCGGAGCAGTTTTATAGAATCTTTATGAAAATTGAGATGGTGTAATTATTTTTGGGGTTAGTGTATGATCGTTTGGGGTTAGTATGATCGTGTGTAAATAATCCCAAGTTAGCAAGGTGATAAGTGGTTTATTTGAACACTTATTGTGTTAATTTTAACCCGGTTTTGCATTCATTTCCCATCTTTCTAACCCGTTTTTGAATGAAAATGTTTTATCTCGGCCTTGCCCCCTCTTGGTTTGTGTTTGTCCATGTTTTGCAGGTTTATTGATTCAATTTGGCAAGCATTTGATGCATGGATTTTTTTTAAAGGCAAGAAAATTAGAGAAAGGAGAGCCCGCTCCAGTTGGAGCGGGCGTGCACCTCTAAGGAGCGGGCGCTCCAAACTTCCTATAAAATTTTTGCCAAGTGCACCCTGTGAGGAGCGGGCATGCACCTGTGAGGAGCGGGCGCTCCTCCCCAACCTTTCAAAACTGCCTATATTCTGAAGTCAGCCGGAGAGGGTGTGCAGCAAGCTGGAGCGGGCGCTCCTGGCTGTGGAGCAGGCGCTCCTCATGTGGAGCGGGCACTCCTTCGCTGGGAATCCGTTTTCTTTTGACGGATTTTCCTATGCGTTTCGAGGAGTATAAATACTTCCCCTTTAGTTCATTTGTAACTTAGACAGAAATAGCCTAGTTTTTAGAAACTCCTCTTACTTTGAAACATTAATTTAGCTTAGTTTTCATCAAATTAATCATTTGTAATAGTTGGTTTTAAGATTCATCCTCAAGATTTGGCACTTTGTATTCAACATTTTCAAGCTTCAATTAGTAACTGCCTTCTACTCTTCTCCATTCAATTTCTGATTTTATTTGTTCTTGCATGATATTTAAATCTTCTTAGTTCTTGATAATTTGTTATTGGATGATAGTTATTTCAATTGTTAATCACTTTTCCCCAATTATTGAAGAAGTTAGAACCCTGATACTTGTTTGCATGTTGATAAACATGAGTTGTGAGTAGTCTTCTTGCTAGGGGTTGGGTGAAGCTCAACCTTTTGGGTTAATTATGCAAATGTGGGAGAAGCATTGATGTTTGTATTGCAATTAAATTGATTATATGAGATTGCTTGTTAATTCTTCATGATAAGATTAGCTACCCTTGACTTAGGAGCTTGGTAGCATGATATGCTTAGTTTGACATGGGAATGTAAATTGAGTATGTCATTACTTATTGCAATTTGATTGTGTATCATCTATTGTTAGACTAATGAGGAATCTAAGTTTAGTAGTGTGAGTTGTTTTCTAATTGCATGAGGTTGATTTTACATATTGTCCTTGCTATACCTTGTCTATTTTACTCCCCGTTTGCCTAATTGTCTTGGTTGAGTGGATCCCATTCCCTAGTGTCTTTAATCCATCGATTTAGAATCATTGTTTGTTTGTCTACTTGACGAACCCCAATTGACCATAGACTTCGAATTAGCTTAAGTGTTAAGTTATTTAGCAACCATATCCCGTTCCTTGTGGACCGAACTCTTACTTATCATTATGCTTGGTTTGTAGGGTGTTTGTTAATAAATGTGTTTGATTAAGTGTGGAATGTGCGATCGTTCTAACGCCAATCACAAGGTTTACCTCTTCAACCAGTTCAAGTCACTTGGGAATGATAAAAATTAAAAGGGTATCAAGTTGGGAATATTGGGATTCATTAAAAATATCAAAAGTTGGGATTACTTTGGGTGCATGGAACAAAGTTGGGATTAATGATGACAATTTTTCCTATTCTTAATATTCCACATTTTTCCATTAATTTTTGAAGGGAAAAGTATGAAAAGCCAAAGGAAAAATTGCAAATAATAATACAACCTTTGGCCCGTTCTTTTTTAATAATACAACCTTTGGATTATAAATTAATATTACAACCTATGGGGGGCGTTCATTTTAAACAGGCAAAATCCGGTTGGTAACTTGTTTTTACAGGTTACCTTGACACATGTCATCTTTTTATTGGTTTTGACAATTTAATTTGATTTTTTAAAATTTATTTAATATTTTTATTTTTTTAAAAGATAAAAAAAATAGTAGGAAAAATTGCAAATAATAATAGAGCCTTTAGCCCGTTCTTTTTTAATAATACAACCTTTGGATTATACATTAATATTACAACCTTTGGGGGGCATTCATTTTAAACAGGCAAAAACCGGTGGTAACCTGTTTTTACAGGTTACCTTGTGTTATAATCCGCCTCTCTCTCTATGTATCCCTTTTCTTTTTCCTTGTATTTTCCTTATGTTGTACCTTCTAAGTCTTTTCTTTTTACTTTCTAGACTCTAGGGAGAATTATTGTGTTACTGTAGTTTCAGTGTTCACTAGTATTTCTCTATGCAATCAATATAAAGCTCTTTAAGGAGTGAATGGTTAATGAATCAAAGCTCCTTACCCCATTGCTATTGCTTTAAGACTTGTGTGTTGTTTTAAACCTTCATAGATATTTTGCTTTCCTTAATTTAAAGCATCCCCCACCAAACCAAGAAACCTCAAAAGACGCTTTCACCTCGTCGGTCCCGCTTGTGCCCGCTTTGAAGTATCGGCTGTCAAAAGCCCTGACTCCGCACCCATTGTTGACGAGTGCTTCTTTGAGATACCCTTGGTCCGTGTTGCTGTGTGCTCACGAACCTCTTCTGCAGATGATCTTAAGGTCAACACGACCACAATGTACTTGGTGAACGATGTGAAACTCTGGTGGCGAACCAAGTATGCCGACATACAAGCAAAGAGGACGTCGGTAGATACTTGGGAGGATCTAAAGAAGGAGCTCATAGCCCAATTTTACCCGGAGAACACCGAATTCGTGGCCCGTACCAAGTTGGCAACCTTGCAACACAAAAACTCTATTCCGGAGTATGTGAAGGAATATTTTTCATGCATGTTGGAGATCCACGACATGTTTGAGAAGGACCGGTTGTTTAATTTTGTTCGAGGTTTGAAGGATTGGGCCCAGAGAGAGATTTGGCGCTAGAAGATAGACACCTTATCGGGGGCCATAGTGACAGGCTAAAGTCGTATCACCTAATCAAAAGTAATTCCTAAAACCACTAACTAATAATAGATAGGGAAGTAGGGTCGAATCCACAAGGAAACGAGTCTTTCTATTCCTAATTAATTATTATAATCTAAATTATTAAGTAACCAAAAGTTGTTATTTGAAGGAACTATACTACGAAGAATATGAGTAGGGAGAAATAAAAGTAGGGAGGAATCAAATAATAAAAGACCTAGGGCATAGGTTCACCAATAAATAATATTCCAGGGTAAAACATAACAATCAAACATCAATGCATCAATTAATCAGATCGTAAAGGGCTTTCGCTACGTATTACAATCACAGAGTTAATTTACCGGTATTAAATCTCATCTCTCGAATCTCGACCTAACCATTTATAAATTAGTCTGCCTATTGAAACTAGACCTAAACATCAATTCTCATCTCTCGAATCTCGAATCAATATTGTCAAACTCATGCATAAAGATCAGGCCTAATCTAGTCATAGAGCATTAAATCAATCAATAGAAAATTAATCAAGCATTGACAATCAACAACAACAAATTACCCCTTCATATTATTTATGGATCCCCATAAACCCTAGAAAGAAAACTACTCAGATATAATTAAAACTAAACTAATCAAAGCAATTAAAGGAGACATAATGAAAGAAATAAAGTAAATAGCTGAGACTAAAGAAGAAAAAATCGTTACCAAAGTAATCGGAATTAAAGAGTTGAATTAAGAACAAAGTTGTAGAGAGAGAAAATAATCTAAGTAGAGAGAGAAAGTCTAAAGGAGAAGGTAAAAAAAAGAGTCCTAAAAAAAGATACTAAACTTGCTTAGCGGAAAAGTATTTATATTAAGCAAGAATCCTAAACTAAGCGAACTTAAACGACGATTAAAAATCTACTAATGCCAATGCGCGCCTGATCGGGCGAGGCACCGCCCGATCGGGCCCGCCTTTTTACTCCCAATTAATGTTTCTCTTCTCGCGCCCGATCGGGCGCGCCATCGGGCGGAGACCCTTCGGGCTACTTGGACTCCTTGTTTAGGCTTGTAACTCGGCCCAAACCAAATATCCTCCTTGGGGCTTTAATCATTCGGTCCAATGCCTCATCTTCTCATAAGTCGAGCCCTTAATCACCGGTTCGATGACTCTAACCGATCTTGGGCTACGAAAGATGGTCGTGCTCCTCCAATGCTCGTAGTCGCTCCAAAAAAATCCCGCGAAAATGCTCCAAGAGTGCAATTCCCTATAAAACTCAACCAAAACTACGAAAACACTAGAAAACACATATTAGTAATAAAAGTGGCTCTAAAGAGCCAAAAACACTACCAATTATGACCAAGGGACGGAGGTAAAATACTATATAAATTGGACACATCACATAGCCGCTGCCAAAAGGTTGATGGACTACTCGTCGGATAAGGGATTAAACCAGACAAAAGGAACTAGTGGGTCAGCATCAAGTACCCCAAAGAGCAACACCGGGAACTCTCAAGTAAGTTCAAACAGTGTGGGGAGTAGATACAAAAGTGGGGGAGACAACTCTTGAAGAAATAGAGCGTTCCCGTCGCCTAACAAAGGTGTAGCCTCCAACTCCACCTCGTGGAATAAGCCCCTCACTTGTATACTTTGTCGCGGGGCTCACAAATGGTTTGAGTGCCGCCACAAAGGAGAAATCGACAACCTTCAGAAGAAACTCTCCTCGATGTCATCCGAACATGAGAAGGTAGAAAGTAAGTAGGAAGAGAAGAATGGTGAAGAGGAACCCTCAAGACTGTGTTCAGTTCATTTCATGTGCGCCATGGGAGCAGACACACAAGCTAAACACCCACCAAATGAATTGATTTACGTGGAAGTGTTGATTAATGGGAAAAGAATTCAAGCTATGGTGGACACTGGAGCCACCCACAACTTTGTCACCAAAGATATTGCTAGCCGGCTGGGGTTGAAAATAGTGCGCGGCGGGGGCCGTATGAAAACTGTCAACGCGGAAGCTCGCCCGGGCTATGGTACCTCAACGAACGTGAAAGCAAAAAATGGAGAATGGAGTGGTACTCTCAACTTCACCGCGGAAGCGATGGATGACTTTGAGATAATATTGGGAATGGAGTTCCTCCATGCTAACAAGGCTGTAATCCCCCGTATTTTTAAATATTTTATAAATGAAATTTTATTTTATTTATAATATTTATTTGTACTTTTCCGGAATTTAATTTTAAAAGTTTCAAATTATTAATATAGGTCGAAAATTATTTTAGCACAAACTATTTTATGAACCTATATTCTACAATTCATGATCATACAAACAAAGCCTAATCTATTTCATTTACCTAATTGGCCCATTAATTTTATGAGGCCCAATCTTCTTACTTACCCTTCAACATTCTATCCTATAAATACCCCATTAATCCCCAAAATTTTCCCTCACAAAAGGTTAGTCTAATTTTCTTTCCCCTTTATTTTCTTTATTTTATTTTTCCTTTATTTTATTTTTCTTTTCTTTTTTTTCCTTTTCTTTTTCCTTTTCTTTTTCTTTCTTTCTTTCTTTCTCATCCTTCATGTGAGGAAGTCCTCACTGTTGCTGCTGCCTTGCTACTTCTGTCCGCCGCCCGTACCTACCGAAAACCGGCGTCGACCACCGGCGGTTTGCCCAGCCACTGCCGGCCACCTATCGTGGCCATCCTTCCCTTTATTCCTCCTTTGTTTTTACTACTTGTTTAATTATAAATGTATTAGTTTTGGGTTTTGATTTTACAGTATAAAAATTATATTTTTAGTATCAAATTCATGTTTTTGATAGTTTAAAGTTATAGTTTCAGATTATAAGTGTGTTAGATATTTTCAGATTTTATAATTTTAAAACCTAGGGTTTCAATTTATCTAAATTGGGATTTTAGGGTTCTTATGATCAATTAATTTGGGGCTTTTGTTCCTATTGGATTTCTATTGATTAATTAAGCATAAAAACATGTTTTAAAGGAAGTTTTAAGGAGTTTTAATCAAATTTATATTGCTGGAATTTTATTTAAAGAAGTAGTGTTGTGATTTTAATGAAAAGGTGTATTTTAAGGTTTTCATGAAGGAAATTTAAAGAACTATATATAAACTTTTGATTTTAATTAAAGGGAAGTTTAATGTTGTTTATAAATTGGATTTTAAAGGTCTTAAAGTAAGTTAATATTGTTGTAAATTTGATTGTTTGGGTATTGATTGAAGTTTTATTGTTTGGTTTAGGAGAGGAGTTTATTGAAGGTGATTTCTAGTTAGTAAAGTTATACCAATTCATTTCTCTAGGTACGTACGAGATACGAAATCTTGCCTTTATATGCATGTTTAGGGATGTATCGAGAACTTAGTATCATGTATAGAGAAGACTGGGCTTAATTGTTTGGTTATACATTGTGATTTTCGTATATTGTGTATGAGACATGTTTGAGGTATAAGTATATGACTATGGTTGTGGGTGATGTATAAGTGATTTTCTTATCAATTGGACATGTTATGATTAATTAAAGTTCATGAATTCTTGGTTGTTTATAAGAGGAATTAATTTCGATAATGGTTCCATGAGGTTAATTTTTAATGGGAAATTCTCTTTGGTAGACTTGTGTTAATTTAAATTCTCAGTGGTAAAATTAAAAAATCGTTAATATCCTTGGTAGACTATGTTTTAAAAAATTAATTCAATGGTAATCTTAATTAATATAATTAGCATTTGGTTAACCATGGTTAATCAGTCTAATAAAAAAAAGCTGGAAGTGACTAAAATACCCCCATTTAATTACCCCCAACCACAAATGTCAAATCAGTTTATTTCTTTGACTCCAAACGATCAGCCTTCCTTCTTCATTTCCTTGCGCGACATTGATGAATGCTCTGAAGAAAATCGAAAGTTGAGTGTCAAATTTTTCGAGCTTTAAAATTCTGGGCTTTATGAAACAATTGTTCTGGGTATTTTTTTGCAATTATTAGTGGGGATTAAACACATTTTGAGGGAAAATTGAGGAAGGTTTGAGGGTTTTTGTTCGTGAATTGCGTGGAGTGGAAAGTGGTTTGTGCTTGACGATCTGCAGCAAAGTTTGAATTTTTTCAGAGAATCTCACCATTTGTCCTTAATTGAAGCAAGGTATGTGCTTTATTTGCATATAAGGTTTATGCATGCTCTGTTTTTTTGGTTAATGGGGTTATACATGAAATGTAGTTAATCGTATTGGTTTAATTTGGTTGCCTAGGGTTAAAGCGAACTTTTTTGTTTGTTCAGGGTTAAATTATGTGGTAATATGTTGTATTGGTATGTTATTTAGGTCAGATTCTTATTGATGTCTATTTTGGATGTTGTTTGGTTTGATGATGCAGAATGGTTGACAAAATTGTACTACAATTTCAGTACAATGGTATTGATGTGTCTGTTGTGGTTGATGATGTTGATAAGGTTAATTTGATAGACCTTATTGTAGAGTACTGGGAAATTGCTAAGGAGAAAAATATAGAAACACCAGAACACCCCACCTTTCAGTATGTGTTCAAAATGAAGCATGTGTCTTTACTTAGTGATGCTGATTTGATGAAGATATTTAGGAATTTACCTGAAAAACTGAGATATACATATGGGTTGGGTATGGTGCTAAAGATAGTAAAGTTGTTGCAGCTGCAAGATCTTTAATGAGTGGAAAGCAAAAAGTGAGTGAACTTGTAGCTAATCCAGTTGTTGAACCTACAGCTGACTTAGTAGTTGATCCAGTACCTAAAGTAGTAGCTGCTCCTAAGAAAGAACTCACACCTAGGAAGAATAAGCAACCTGAGAATGTGGAAGCTGTAGTAGTAAGCAAGGCTGATTTTGATAGACATGTAAAGAGTCTAGGAAAGTCAAAGAAGGTGAGTGAGCATGTGAGTGAACCTGTGAGTGAACCTGTGAATGAACCTGTGATTTTAAATTATGACCCAGATCAAACATGGGCTGAGTTAGAAGCTGAATTGGAAGCAAACCCTATACCTAAGGGGAGAGGGAGGGGGAGAGGCAATGGTAGAGGGAGAGGTAAAGGGAAAGCATCTGAGAGAGGGAGAGGCAGAGGTAGGAGCAGAGGGAGAGGGAGAGGGAGAGGTAATGCCTTGGAAAATTGGTTCACTATTTCCCCTACACCATGGCCAACTGAGCAAGAAATCCAACCCCAACAAAATGACCAAACTGATGAACCAATTGATGATCAATACCAAGTGCCTCATGATATCATCACTCAAAATACCCAAGCCCAACCATCTACACAGTCCCTGGTACCTCCTTTGCAAAACATTGGTGAGTTTGGACCTAGGGGTAATTCAGGTGAGAATCAATCATCAAATTCATCTAGAGTTTCTGCCTTTTTTCAAAAGAGAGTGCCTAGAACAACTGCTAAGAGAAAAGGGATTGTGATTAGCACAAGTACAAGTGGGGGGGATAGTGAACAACAAAATGGGGATCAGAATAGGAATAGGGAGGTTACTGTTAGTTTAGGTGAGGACAATGATAATGTAAGCTTGGCTTTAGTTGGTGAGGATGGTGACAGTGAAGATGAGGGGTACATTCCTAGTAGAGGGGATTCTGATGAAGACATGAGTGATGAGTCAGAGAATGTGAGCCTAGATGATGAAGATGACTTGCCTAGGGATGAGTATGGGCCATTGATTGAAGACAGTTATGATCCCTTTGAGGATGAGGAATTTGAGTGTGAGAATGAACGAGACAACTACTTAACAAAGCTGTATAATAATGGAGAGGTGTATAAGGATGAGGGGTTTGGGAAAATAGTTCTAAAGCCATGGCAGCTGTTCATGGACAAGCAACACCTAAGGGATGTTGTGAGGGATTACTGCATCCAGTGTGGATTTCAAGTGGTTGTTGAGTGGTCTAGCAACATGAGATATTGTTGTAGATGCTCTGATGTAAACTATGGCTGGAGATTAGCTGCTTCTGTCCTTCCAGATGGGTGTACTTGGGCAATCAAAAGTATACAAAACCCAGAACATACATGTGCAGGACTGGAGACAAGGAATAGTATGGTGAATGTCAAGTGGGCTATGAGGGTTTTACTTGAAGATATAAGGGCAAACAATGATGTTCCTGCCAAGGCTTTGAATGAGTTGCTGTGGAAAAGGTATGGAGTGACAATGGCACAAAGCACACTGTATAGAGTGAGGACAAAGGCATTAGTTGAAATTCATGGTGGGCATGATGTCTCTTATAAGGCACTGCCTATGTACTGTGATGTGATCAAGCAGCTTAATCAAGGTTCTTTAGCAAACTGTGCATGGAAGAGTGTAGGTCCTGATAGGCCAATGGTGTTCAATAGTATTTTCATTGCCTTTAAGGCATCAATAGATGGGTTGAATGCTGGCTTCAGAAGCTTAATTGGAGTGGATGGAGCTCATCTCAAGGGCAACTATGGTGAGGTGTTATTGTCTGCAGTTGCCCTTGATGGAAATAATGAGATATTTCCTGTAGCATGGGCAATAGTGGGAGCTGAAGATGCTGACAGCTGGAAGTTCTTTCTATATCACTTGAAGAGTGCTCTGGAACCAAGTGGCAGAGGTGATAATTGGTGCATAATCAGTGACAGACAAAAGGTATTCATCCTATTCCCTAGTTTGGCTTTAATTCATTGATAATTGCTCTGAATTGGTATGTAATGTGAACACTAATAACTTTGTTTGTCTCTGAAGGGTATTGATCCTGCCATTAGTGACATATGGCTAAAAGTAGGTAGAAGATACTGCTGCAAGCACTTGGTCAAGAACTTCAAGAAGGAATTTCCTGGTTTGCTTATGTTCCAATTGTTTTGGAAGGCTGCTGGAGCATTCAATCCATTCACCTTTAAGAAGACAATGGAAGCATTACAGAAGGCAAATCCATTAGCACTAGTGTGGCTAGCAGTGCTTGGACCACAATCAAGATGGTCAAAGCATGCCTTCAATCCAGAAGTTAAGTGTGATACAAACAAGTCTAACTTTGTAGAAAGCTTTAATTCTACCCTAGGCATTGATAGATGCAGACCAGTCCTGACTCTGCTAGAAGGTATTCTCACTTAACCTTACTTATTTGATGTTTATTCAATTCAACAGCAGTGATTGCTTATATATTCATCCTTGTTGGTGTTTCAGGTATTAGAAGAGTTACAATGGTCAGAATGGCCACCAGAAGGGAGGCATGTGAGAACTGGAGAGATGATGTGTGTCCTAATATAATGAAAAGGATGCAAGTTATTAGCCATGAATCAAGGACATGCAAGAGTTTGAAGTCTGGAGATGGTGAATTTGAAATACTTGATGGAAGATCTGTGCTTCCAGGAACCTAAGAGAGAAGACATGTGTATGTAATGCTTGGCAACTTACTGGATTGCCTTGTAAACATGCCATGAGAGCCATTCTGCACTCAAATGAAGACCCTAAGTGAGTGGTATTTTGTCACAAGGTATAAGTTGGCTTATGGCAACTCTATCAAGGCCATACCAGATGTGGAGCAATGGCCTGACAGTCCTTACCCAGAGATTGCCCCACCAACTATGAAAAGAGGAATAAGGAGACCTGCAAGGAATAGGAGGAGGGAAGAGGGTGAGCAAGCCAAAGGGAAGAGGTCTAGAACTGTCAAGTGCAGCAAATGCCAACAGTTTGGCCATAATGCACAAACCTGCCAAGGTGGCTTGACTGGTAGACAAAAGGTGGCCCTAGGTGAAAGCTCTGTAGGTCAGACCAACAAAAAACAAACAACCAGGAAGGGCAAAGGGGCATCTGTCAGCCAACCTACACCAGCACCAGTGGCATCACAACCATTAAGAGTTTCACCAAGGAAACAGAGAGCAAAGGGTCCTATCTCAGCATCACAGCCATTAAAAGTCTCAACTAGGTCTAAGAGAGCTAAAGGAGGGGTCTCAGCTTCTCAGCCTGCATGATGTTTGTCTTAGGAGTAGTTGGTCAGAAAAGTGTATTTTTTTGCTTCTTACTTGACTGTATTTGTCAAACTTGGATATGATCTGTTTCATGATGTCAAATTCTGTTTTTTTGGACAAGACATTTAAATTATAAGTTGATGTAATATTTTCCTTTTGGCAAATCAATGACATATCAGCATTATTGAATGAGTATTACCAATTTCATGTCACAAAAAAGCTTGCAAAAATTCACAAAATTAGTACCACTTTAAGGTGTCAAAAATGCTAGCAGATTTTGACAATAGTAGTACCAAATAGTATGTGTAAATAATTGCTTGCAAGAATTGAGAAACATAGTACCAATTTCATTGATTCATTGTTCATTTAACAAACCAAATTACATCATTTCCATACCTAATCCAGAACATCCAACATCCACATTCTAATTCATACTAATACACCAAAATCATCACTTACAAACAACAAATAACATAATAAAATACATTATCAAAGCCATCTTCACGATTAGCTTGATGAAATTCATCAATTCATCCAGCCTTGAAGTAACACCAACAACACCACCTTGTTCAACTTCCAATTCATCACCAACCCTTATTATATCCTCCTCCTTCAACCACGCAAAATAATCGCACCCTCTGCACTTGTAAAAGAGTCTTCTAGGGTTCTTCGTGGTTTTTGATATCTTCACAGCAACCACTTGAGGGGGAGAACAGTTGCAGCGCATATGCCTAACCCAAGCAATCCTATCGTCCATGGTGATTGGCTTCAAGGAAGAAGATGAACGACTGTTCTTCATTGGCTCTTAGAGAGAATTTGGGGAAATCGATTTCTAGGGTTCTTACAAAAAGGGGGAAATCGATTTTCATTTATAAAAAAAAGGGGAATTCGATTTGGAGGGAAATTAGGTCTGCTATTAGGGTTAAGTTAGTCATTAGATGCTTAGTTAACCACAGTTAAGCTTAAAATGCTAATTATATTAATTAAGATTACCATTGAATTAAATTTTTAAAACATAGTCTACCAAGGATATTAACGATTTTTTAATTTTACCAATGAGAATTTAAATTAACACAAGTCTACCAAAGAGAATTTCCCATTTTTAATACTCTTTCATGAATTAATTATGATTTGAGTAGAGGGAGTTTATTAAAGTCTTATAAGACGAGGTTAAAGTTTTGGGGTACTTTATGCACTCAAGGTGTTTATACACCGAGGTAGTTAAAGGAATCAATAATAAATGTTGCTTGTCACTAATAAATCAAGAATTGAAATTGGAAGTTTGCTTTACTTGATTGAATTGATATTGGATTGATTGTATTGTTTTGCAAATGAGTCATCACTAAGTCTAAACTTGTAAATCACGTAAAGTGCAAGATGGATGAGTAATAAAACTCTGGATTTGTGCACATCTGGAGTAATGACAATCAGGGGTTGGGGTACACGGGGTATTAGCCGTGCACTTTTCTTGAGGTCGTTTGATCTACGAGTCTCTTATTTCAAATACTTTTCAAAAACTAGGAGTTAGATGAGATCTCATACTAGCTACGGTCACGGAGTCGCGCCCGTAGTCATTGGATGTTTTATTGATGTTTTCGAAAGGAGGCATGGAGTTTTTCTTTTATTGATGTTCCAAATGGAGCATGGGATGGACAACCTTGTCTATTGCTTAATCCAATGATTATAA
This sequence comes from Chenopodium album, assembly GCF_948465745.1. Lineage (NCBI taxonomy): Eukaryota > Viridiplantae > Streptophyta > Magnoliopsida > Caryophyllales > Amaranthaceae > Chenopodium > Chenopodium album. The sequence goes on along the minus strand of NC_137847.1, from coordinate 84,645 downwards.
TGAAATTAATAAATTGTCATTAAATAGAGGAGTCTTAGTACGTAGTATTTGAGTCGTTAATTAAATTGTATGTCATGATTGATTATTAGTAGCATGTTAGGGATTTCTTATTATATTTCGCAGCTTGTATGTACTCAGCTTTGCTGATTGCGTGCTTTTCTTTGGTCATGGCCTTCGCCTTTCAATGACTCTGTTATGATCCAATTTTTACACTTGTAATATTGGGGAGCAGATTAATCACAGGTATTTGCATAAAGTGGGACTTGCATCTAGGTGGTAGGATTTTGAGTGGAGTGTTGGTTGCTTTTCACAACTTATTTTGCTACTTACTTTTGAATTCATTAAACTCGGTTTCATTTTATACTACTTTTATTAATTTGGGTTTTGAATAAGGGCCTTAATGGTTCCAAGTTGTAAGATTTAATTTGGTTTTGTTTATTGGTTTTGAAACTTATTTATAAATGAATTAATTTTTCCGCTGTTAATTTCTGAAATAGCCTTAACGTTTAAACACGTGGCGGTAGCACGTCAGTAATTCTCTTGGATTTTATTCAGGGTACTTACAGGTTTAAAGAGAGAATTATTGGGGTGTTACAAAGGCGGTTCCGATACCCCACCTGGGCTCCTTACTTGTTGCCGGCACCCATCCCTGTCTTTTACGAACATGCTCGCAAGTTGAAGCGGGAAAGGTTAGAAAGGACCCATCTTGTCAGCGATGCAACTCAAGAAGGGAATGAGGAGGAATGAGCCAACATTCCTTGCTACTCTCTCGACGAAGGAAGATGAGACAGCGACAGACCTTTCTCTTGCCATGGAAGGGTTACTCGAAGAGTTTGCAGACCTCCTCCCCAAAGAACTCCCGAAAACTCTCTCTCCTTGGAGAGCCATCGATCATACCATAGAGTTGGTGCCTGGAGCCAGACCTCCTGCATGGAGCCCTTACCGAATGGCGCCTCCCGAGCTAGCGGAACTATGCAGACAGTTGGATAAGTTACTCGAATTCGGGTTCATTCGACCCTCTAGAGCCCCCTTTGATGCACCAGTTCTTTTTCAGAAGAAACAAGATGGGAGCTTGAGATTATGCATCGATTACTAGGCTTTAAACAAGCTGACGGTGAGGAATCATTACCCCATACCTTTGGTGGCCGATTTATTCGACCAACTGGGTGATGCTATTTACTTCACCAAACTGGATCTTCGGTCGGGTTATCATCAAGTTCGAATTACCCAAGGAGACGAGCAGAAGACGGCCTGCGTCACCAGATATGGAGCTTTTGAATGGTTGGTTATGCTGTTTGGGTTGACTAACGCTCTAGCAACATTCTGCACGTTGATGAACCAAGTCTTCCACGAGTACGTTGATAAATTTGTAGTGGTCTACTTGGATGATATTGTGATCTTTAGCCGCACCCTTGAAGACCACCTGGATCACTTTAGGAAAGTATTTTTGAAATTAAGAGAACATCATTTTTTCGTGAAGCGGGAGAAATGCGCTTTTGCGCAAAAAGAAGTGAGCTTCCTCGGACATTTTGTGGGCGGAGGGCGCATCAGAATGGATACGAAGAAAATTAAAGTTATCGGCGATTGGCAAGCACCGAAGAATGTTTCAGAGTTAAGATCTTTCTTGGGGCTAGCTAATTACTATCGTCGTTTCATACAAGGATATTCGGCAATCGCAAGTCCCCTCACAGATTTGTTGAAGAAGGACAGAAAATGGAGCTGGGCAGATGAGCAGCATGGAGCGTTTCTCAAGCTTAAGGAAGCAGTGACGAAAAAGCCTGTCCTAAATCTTCCGAACACCAACAAACCATTAGAAATTGAGACTGATGCATTAGATTTTGCGCTAGGTGGGGTCCTTCTGCAAGAAGGCCACCCAGTCGCTTATGAGAGCCGGAAGCTAAGTGGAGCCAAGAAAAGATATGCTGCTCAAGAAAAGGAACTTCTGGCTATCGTCCACTGCATGAGAGGGTGGAGGCACAATCTGATGGGAGCCAAGTTCCTTGTTCGCACAGACAATACTGCAACAAGCCACTTCCTTACCCAATCGAAGCTAACAAGGAAGCAAGCCTGATGGCAGGAAGTGCTTGCTGATTTGGATGTGGAGTTCACCTATAGAACAGGAGCCATTAATCGAGTAGCGGATGCATTGAGTCGGCGAGCTGACCTGGCTTCAGTGCAGAAGTTGTCCCCTCTGGCCTCTAGCAATGTTTCGACCTTAGTAAAAGAACAGGTTAAACAGCACCTCCTCGAAGACCCCATGACGAGCACCATCAAGGGATTGATTGAAGAAGGGAAGACAAGACGTTTCTAGATGGACGGTGATTTCATATACACCAAAGGCAACAAACTATTCATACCAAAGGCAGGAGGCTTGCGGAGGATGCTTCTGAAAGAATGCCACGATACCCTATGGGACGGACACCCCGGTTGGCAGAGGACATTGAGCTTGCTGTCCATGGGGTATTACTGGCAAGCAATAAAGGAGGACGTCATCAACTACACCCGAACTTGCTTGGTTTGTCAACAGGACAAAGTTGATTGTCAGAAGCCTGGAGGTCTTTTAGACCCTCTGCCCGTTCCGGCACGTCCGTGGGAGAGTGTATATATGGATTTTGTTAGTGGTCTACCTAAGATGGATCAATATTCAGTTGTAATGGTGGTGATCGACAGGTTTTCAAAGTATGCTACCTTTGTCCCCATGCAGAAGGCTTGCGATGCTGAGGAGACAGCAGCGTTGTTTTTCAAACACATTGTGAAGTATTGGGGGTTTCCTCAAAGCATCGTTAGCGACAGAGATACAAGATTCACGAGCATATTTTGGACGCAGTTGTTCAAGCTAATGGGGTCAAACTTAAACATGTCTTCAAGTCACCACCCCCCAATCCGATGGGCAAATAGAGAGATTCAACGGGCTCTTAGAGGAATACTTGAGGCATTTCATCAGCGCCAATCAGAAGGACTGAGTGAAACTTCTTGACGTTGCTTAACTCTGCTTCAACGCCCAAAAGAGCTCCGTATCCAACAGAAGTCCGTTTGAGTTGGTGATGGGCCAACAACCTCTTTTACCTCACACCATAATAACGTCAGAAGAAGGGAGAAGTCGCGAAGCTTGAGAGTTCAAGAAATAGTGGCAACAAAACAGGGAAGTTGTTCGCGCTTACCTGGAGCGGGCAGTAAGGAGAATGAAGAAGTGGGCCGATCAAAATAGAAGGCCACAAGAGTTTGATGTTGGGGACATGGTAATGGTTAAGGTCTTACCAGAGCAGTTGAAGTTCCTCATAGGGAGAGATCGCAGACTAATCAGGAAATACGAAGGCCCCATCCGCATTACTAAACGGATTGGGAAGAATGCATACAAGGTTGAACCCCCAGCGTGGATGAAGATACACCCTGTCTTCCACGTCAGTCGTCTCAAGCCCTATCATCCAGATCAAGAGGACAGCAACCGCAACACCAGCAACCGCGCCAACATCCAAACCAGGACGAGGACCACACCAGCAACAGACGATTAATCTTTTATGTTTTTGCTTTGTAAGTCGACGAGGTCGTCGACAGCTTAAGTGGGGGAGGATGTTAGAATCCGCCTCTCCCTCTATGTATCCCCTTTCCTTTTCATTATATTGTACCTTCTAAGTATTTTCTTTTTACTTTCTAGACTCTAGGGAGAATTATTGTGTTACTGTAGTTTCAGTGTTCACTAGTATTTTTCTATGCAATCAATATAAAGCTCTTTAAGGAGTGAATGGTTAATAAATCAAAGCTCCTTACCCCATTGCTATTGCTTTAAGACTTGTGTGTTATTTTAAGCCTTTATAGATATTGTGCTTGCCTTGTTTTACAGCATCCCCCACCAAACCAAGAAACCTCAAAAGACGTTTCACCTCGTCAGTCCCGCTTGTGCCCGCTTTGAAGTATCGACCGTCAAAAGCCCCGACTCCGCACCCGTTGTTGACATGTGCTTCTTTGAGATACCCTTGGTCCGTGTTGCTGTGTGCTCACGAACCTCTTCCGCTCTAGGCTTGCTGTGTCCAATAGACAAGAGCGCGTCGCACGATCCGGTGTCAGAACCCTCGGACCGTGACACCTTGACACATGTCATCTTTTTATTGGTTTTGACAATTTAATTTGATTTTTTAAAATTTATTTAATATTTTTATTTTTTTAAAAGATAAAAAATAATAAAAATGACTTTTATTATTAAAAAAAAATAAAAATAAATAAAAAAAAAATAAAAAACCACCACCTAGCCACCACCTTCCCCACCATCCTGCCACCATTCCACCCCCCCTTGCACGCAGCTCCCCTCCCCCAGAAAGAAACCCGACGGCTGGCGTTTTCCTCACCCCCTATTCCCCAACCAGGCCGAAACTCCCACACAACCCTGATTCCACCCCTTCCCGACCACCGCAGCCAACCTCCACCACCCAAAAATCCCACAAATCGCAGCTAAAGAACTGCAACCGACCTTATTCTTCACGAACAATAGCCTTTTTGTCGTTCCCGATCCTCGAATCTAAGGTATAATATATTACTATTAACATCAACAAAATTAGTTTAGTAGATAACACTAGATGTCTATATCTATAATCCAATACAAATCTAAGGTATCAGTAGTATTGTTGTTGTGTGTGGTCTAGAAATCTATTCTTACAGCCAAACTTCATTACAAGATGGTTCCCAATAACCTGTAATTTGTGTATGTTTGCACTTTTGCGAATAATTTTAGTGGAGATTTTAGTTTGTTGTTCGATTAATTTTTGATATTTATTAAAAAAAGCATTTATAAATAATTATTCACTAATATGGCTACTAGACCTGATCAAGCCCCGCCTGAAAAATACTCGAGTTCTTTTAGATAATTTGTTGCTTTGCCTATTAGTGTAGATTATGACATTATAATTTCTATATATTTGATTTGTATGTTTTATCAAATTTTATTTGTTGGATATAATTAATTTTCTTAAGAAAATTAGACTTATCGTGCATGGCACGGGCCTTAAGCTAGTTAATTCCCTATATTAATTACTTGTCATAAAGGTTCTCCTTCAGTAAACACATGTTTGCTTATTATTGAGAGGATTTATTTTGGGAAATAATAGGATATATTTTGTGACCATATTTTATGACAAGAATATCTTTGGGTGATCTTTTGTTAGTTTCCTAATTCTATCTTGTTAGGTAAACCTGTACTATTTATTGGCCTTCATAGCCATCAATGAGAATCAAGCTATTGTGTTTATTCAATTTAGCATGGTATCAAGAGTAGGTTGAATAAAAAAAAATACAATACATTTTTTTCGGTGAACTATGGAGGACGGCAGTAATCCACTGCCACCAATTTATGAGTGCAATAGTAGTGCTAGATTTGCCAACAATCAGATTATGAATTCGAGTAGGCAATTATTTCCAAGTGAACAATGGCATACAATTACAAGTTTGGTGGGTAATACCAAAATTTTCGAAAATTGTTCGAATAATAAGTTTGATGATACCTCTTGGATTATTGATACAGCAGCCACGCATCATGTTACAAGATAAAAATCTTGCCTTTTTGATACAAAGAGCTTTGAATGTTCTGTAGGGTTACTGAACGATGAAACAGTGTTGACTTCTCTTATTTGTTCGTTTGTCGGACAAAATCACTCTAACTGGGGTGCTCTATGTCCCTAATTTAAGTTGTAATTTACTTTCTGTTTCACAACTTAATGATGAGCTTAATTATATTTTCCAATTTAACTCATATATGCGTGCTATACAGGATCAAACGAAGGAGTTAATTGGAACGAGAGCTCGGAGGGACAGATTTACTATTTTAGCAAATCAGATTCCGTGCATCATGTGGGTGCTATTGACACAAGGTCTAATTTGGAGCTATGACATCATCGTATGGTCATCATTCCGAGAAAGTAGTTAAGTTGCTTCCTACTGTTAATTGCAAAGATAGTCTTGATAAGGGGTGTGAGGTTTGTATGCGTGCAAAACATCCTAGAGATAGATTTCCTTTGAGTGATAATAAAGCGTCTAGAATATTTGAGAAAGTTCATTATGATTTATGGGGTTCATATATCATCATGTTTCGTCGTGCAGAGCTCGTTATTTTTTGACAATTGTTAATGATTATTATAGAGAAATGTTGATATAATTATTGATTGATAAAACTGAGGTGTTTCGTATATTTTTTTCGTTTTTTGCTATGGTAGACAAACAATTTTCCCAGACAATTAAAGTTATGAAAAGTGACAATGGTACCGAGTTTAATTATTTGATTGATTTTTTTGCTGCCACTGGGATTATTTTTCAAACCTCTTGTGTGGGTACACCGCAACAAAATGGGAGGGTAGAGAGAAAATATAAACAAATTTTGGAAGTAGGGAGAGCCTTGAGATTTCAAGCCAAATTGCCCATTTATTTTTGGGGTGAGTGTGTTCTTGTTGCAGCTTACTTAATTAATCGAACTCCTAATCCTTTACTTCAAAACAAAACTCCATTCGAAATTATTTTTAATAAACCACCTCATTGTGATGCTATTCGCATGTTTAGGTGTCTTTGTTTCGCTCACAATCAGAAAGCGAATGGTGATAAATTTACAAGTCGTAGTAGAAAATGTGTTTTTGTGGGTTATCCCTTTGGCAAGAAGGGTTGGTTATTGTATGACCATGAATCAAAAGTATTTTTTTATCTCGAGATGTAAAGTTTGTTGAGGGTGAATTCCCTTATGATAGTCCGGAGGAGGTGAATATAGTGCCACATGGTGACACAAATGGTGAAGTGCATGGGGATTTTTAGTGTTTGATGTGTTTGATAATAATTATGGAGATTCAAGGGTAGAAATTGGTTGTTCAAATGAAGTTGTGCAGGCTGCTCCGAGCATGGATCAATCAGCCTCACACACAGAGCAACCTGCGGGCGCAGGAGATCCCTCGGCTGGGCAGAATACTCACCCAGCTTCTGCTTCCCCCGCAGGAAATCCTAGGGTCGCGAGGTCAGCAGCATGGCACAATGCTGGCCCTAGCGAGTCTCACAGCAGCAGCACTTCTACTGCCGAGCAGCATTAGGCTCACACTGAGCAGCCCACGGGTATTAAGCCGTTTCAACTAGAGGCCTTGGGAAGGGGTCTTCGTGAGAAAATTCCTTCGGTTAAGCTTCGAGATTATGTAACTCATTCCGTTTTTGCTAATAGTCCGTCTCCGTCCACTCCGTCCTCCAACACTCCTTCAGGTACGCCATATCCTTTAGCACATTGTATAAATTGTGACATGTTTTCTATGAATTATCGCAAGTTTCTTGCAGCCATAGTTCGGGAAAAGATCCAAGATCTTTTAAGGAAGCCATGAAATCTGATGGTTGGTGACTATCTATGAAAGATGAAATAAGGGCATTAGAAGATAACGAGACTTGGACCATCAAGCACCTTCCTCCCGGCAAGAAAGCTCTAGGCAGTCAATGGGTGTACCAGACGAAATTTTTGTCTAATGGTGAGATTGAACGTCTAAAGCCTCGCTTAGTTGTCTTTGGTATCATCAACAAGAAGGTATAGATTATGGTGAGACTTTTGCACCAGTTGCAAAAATGACTACAATTCGGGCTTTTCTTGCTATAGCTGCTTCTAAAAATTGAGAGCTTCATCAGTTGGACGTCCATAATGCCTTTTTACATGGCTATCTGGATGAAGAGGTGTACATGAAATTACCTCCCGGTTTTGAGAGCTTGGATTCGAGTTTGGTGTGTCGCTTGAGAAAGTCTTTGTATGGGTTGAAACAAGCTCCGAGTGTTGGTTTGCAAAACTGACTACGGCTCTAGAAGGGTACGGTTTTCTTCAGTCTTACTCTGATTATTCTCCTTTCACATACACTAATGGCAATGTTCAGCTTTATGTCTTAGTTTATGTTGATGATCTTATTATTTATGGGAATGATTCTGCTGCAATGACTGTGTTCAAGGCATATCTTTGTGATTATTTCAAGATGAAGGATCTTAGTCATTTGAAGTATTTTTTGGGCATCAAAGTTGCTAGTAGTAAATCTGGTTTGTTTTTGTGTCAATGAAAATACACCTTGGATATTACTTCAGAAGCAGGGTTATTAGGGGCAAAGCCAAGTGGTTTCCTAATTGAGCAAAATCACAAGCTTAGCCTTGCTAGTGGTGAGTTACTTGCGAATCCTGAGTCTTATCGCAGACTGGTAGGGCGGTTAATTTATCTCTCTGTTACTAGACCAGATTTGGCATATTTTGTTCATATTATCTCGCTGTATATGCAAGAGACTCGCAGTGAGCACTGGGAGGCAACTCAGGGTAGTTCGTTATTTAAAAGGCACCCCGAGATAAGGTATTTTGTTAAGTGCAGATAGTGACCTGACTTTGCAGGATTGATGTGATTCAGATTGGGCGGCTTGTCCTCTTACTCGTCGTTCGTTGACAGGTTGGCTTGTGTTTCTTGGTCATTCTCCTCTTTCTTGGAAAACCAAGAAACAACCTACAGTATCTACATCTTCTGCTGAGGCCAAGTATCTATCCATGGCATCGATCACAAATAGTTGAAATGGTTAAAAGCCTTACTTTTTGAGTTTGGGGGTCTAACACCCTAAGGTGATCAAGTTGTTTTGTGATAGTCAATCTGCCTTACATATAGCCAAAAATCCAGTTTTTCATGAACGAACAAAGCACATTGAGATTGACTGTCATATTGTTCGTGATGCTATTACAGAGGGCTTAATTTCTCCATCCTATGTATCCACTAAAGCACAATTGGCGGATGTTTCTACTAAGGTGCTTGGGAAGACTCAGTTTGATAACCTTCTTTCCAAGTTGGACATTTTTGATTCCCATGCTCCAACTTGAGGGGGGTATTGAGAGGATATATTTTGGAAAATAATAGGATATATTTTGTGACCATATTTTATGGCTAGAATAACTTTTGGTGATCTTTTGTTACTTTCCTAATTCTATCTTGTTAGGGTAAATTTGTACTATTTATTGGCCTTGGTAGCCATCAATGAGAATCAAGCTATTATGTTTATTCAATTTAGCACTTATTAACCTGTACGATCTAAGGAGGGCATGATCAAATGTTTATTTGCTATACTTTTTGAGCTTAAGTTTAGGTCAACATAATAAATTTTGAGATATTTGAGCTTTTTTTTTTTTTTTTTTTTTTGACAGTTGAGATATTTGAGTTTTAAAGTTTAAAAACACCCAAATTAGACTCTTGCTTAGATTTTTAGTACCACAAACCAAATTAATTGAAGTTTACTATCCCAAGTTTGAGATTGGCTAGCTTAATTAGACTCTTGCTTAGATTTTAGTATCACGAACCAAATCTGCGACTGCTTTGAAAATGGTCACAATACTGTGACTGCGTAATTAAAAATCGGTCGCATATTTTATATTTTGCGACCGTTTTGGTGACGGTCGTAGAAAAATGGTCGCAATTTGACCGAATTTTAGTAGTGCATAGTGTTTTCAAATATATTGTGATCATCCATTTGGACACCATTGTCATTTTCTAAATTTAATCCGGAAAGAAAATACTATTTCTATCCTAATAATTAAAGTGCACAAATTCTTATATGTTGCTCGTCACATTCTTGGCCAGCTATAATGGGGTTAATCTATTAGTGTTAAGGGTTACTCGGTCACTGTTACATGAAGTTACCTTGTCAATTATATAGGGGTTACTCGGTGAGTGTCAAAGGGGTTACTTGGCCAGTATTATAGGGGTTACCTTTTTTTTTTTTTTTTTTTTTTTTTTTACAACCGGACATATGGTATGGGTTACCACATACAAGACGGGCTAATTAAAGTGTACAGTTAGAGTAACTTTCTAATGTAAACCAAGCCAACAAGGATCGAAAATTCCAAAAAAATTCATAAATGAATAATGTTAGATTGTATTATTATAATGTAGATAGTAAATAAAATATAACGAAATCTTATTATATTATAGATACAGTGATTTAATTATCACGCTGTCAATATGACTAAATGGTAATTTGGTGTCTTTTATTTCGTGGAAGGCGTAGAAAGGGTGTCAAATTTTTGTGAGGGAAAAATCGATTCTCAAAATAAGTAAATGTTTGATACCAACCATCTAATGTTCAAAATTAGGCGTCCCGAAAAAAAAGCTAAAACCATCAAATATATATAATTGTAATAAGACATATTTGTTGTCCTCCAAAGAATAAGGAATCGACCTAACATCTACGAGTACTATTCTATTTTGTTTGTCTTGTTTCTAAGTAATTCCAACTTTTGCTCTCTCCTTTCCAATCATAAGACAACAGGCCTTCTTATTGGGGGATAAAATAAAATTATAAATTGGAAAAATAAAGATAGATATTAAGTTTGTGTATGTTATTCGTCATTAGGAGCATAATATTTGATTGTAGAGAGGGAAGTCTCTCTCTTCCCATCCATCCAAATGGGCTCTAGTGGAGAACTCTCTCTAGAGCAAATAAAGAACGAGAATGTCGATCTTGTAAGTACCAAGAATTTTGAATTGCGGAATGAGAATCAATTAATTAATTAATTAATTTATTGTCAAGTGTTTCTTGACAATATATATATATATATATATATATATATATATATATATATATATATATATATATATATATATATATATATAAAAGAAAAAAGAGTGTCTAACGGTGAATGCATGGGTTTTAATATAATGTAGGAGCAAATCCCCGTGGAAGAAGTATTTCAACTATTGAAATGTACCAAAGAAGGCTTAAGCTCCACAGAAAAGAATGATAGGCTCAAAATATTTGGCCCAAACAAACTTGAGGAAAAGAAGGCAAGAAACATACTACGTACTAGTATATGATTTGTTTTTTTTTATTATTGTCAAGCTTTATATATATATATATATATATATATATATATATATATATATATATATATATATATATATATATATATATATATATATATATATATATAACATGTATGGAATGCATGAATAAGAATAAAACAATTGTGCAGGAATCCAAAATACTGAAATTTCTGGGGTTCATGTGGAATCCTTTATCATGGGTGATGGAGCTGGCTGCTATCATGGCTATTGTTTTAGCAAATGGAGGAGGCAGACCTCCAGATTGGCAAGACTTTGTTGGAATTGTTGTCCTTCTTGTAATCAACTCAACCATTAGTTTCATCGAAGAAAACAATGCAGGGAATGCTGCAGCCTCTCTAATGGCCAATCTTGCTCCCAAAACAAAGGTACCATTAATTTAATTTACAGGAGTTTTTGTTTTACTTTAATTTTAACGTGTATGTGTATGTGTGTGCCCAGGTATTAAGAGATGGCAAATGGGGCGAGGAAGATGCATCTATTCTAGTTCCTGGAGATATTATTAGTATTAAGTTGGGAGATATCATTCCGGCAGATGCTCGACTCTTAGAAGGGGATCCCTTGAAGGTAGATCAAGCTGCCCTTACCGGTGAATCATTGCCTGTCACTAAGAGCCCCGGTAGTGGAGTCTTCTCCGGTTCAACCTGCAAACAAGGTGAAATTGAGGCTATTGTCATTGCTACCGGTGTCCACACTTTCTTTGGCAAAGCTGCTCACTTGGTGGATAGCACCAACCATGTTGGCCATTTCCAAAAGGTAATGATTATGAATTTTCAATTCTTAATTTGTTGAATTAGTTTAATAGACAGGTATGTGAATTAGCTTAATTTGTTGAATCAATATGATATACAGGTGTTGACTTCCATTGGTAACTTTTGCATTGTCTCCATTGCTGTTGGTATGTTGATTGAGATTGTAGTGATGTTTCCCATCCAACATAGAAGGTACAGGGAAGGCATTGACAACCTCTTGGTTCTTCTAATCGGAGGGATTCCAATTGCGATGCCCACGGTATTGTCTGTGACAATGGCTATCGGTTCTCATCGATTATCCCAACAGGGAGCTATCACCAAGAGGATGACAGCCATTGAAGAAATGGCTGGTATGGATGTCCTCTGTAGCGACAAAACCGGTACCCTTACTCTTAATAAATTAACTGTTGACAAGGCCCTTATTGAGGTCTTCTCCAAGGGTGTAGACAGGGACAATGTGGTCTTGTTAGGCGCACGTGCCTCTAGAGTTGAAAATCAAGATGCCATTGATGCTTGCATAGTTGGGATGTTAAGTGATCCTAAAGAGGTACATATATATTACACTAAGAATAAATATACAAATTTCTCAATATATACTACATATATGTTTTGTTTGATCTACTGTTGTATAAAGTTGTAGATTTAACTTGTTCAAAATTTCTTTTGTCTTGTAGGCAAGAGAAGGAATAGAAGAGATACATTTCCTACCTTTCAATCCTGTCGAAAAGCGTACTGCCATTACTTACATTGACTCAAACGGAATTTGGCATAGGGTTAGCAAAGGTGCTCCCGAACAGGTAATATCTACCAAGAGAAAAGATATTCTAAAAGATAATTTAGTTTTTAAAAAACATTATCTTTATTCTTTTTTCCCCTCTTTTTGTACCTTGTACAGATCATTGAGCTTTGTGACCTCAAGGGTGAGGCATTAAAAAAGGCTCATGCTGTGATTGATAGTTATGCTGATCGTGGACTAAGATCTTTAGCTATTGCTAGGCAGGTAATGCATGCTTTTTTTTTTTTTTTTTAAAGCTTTTTTAGAGGGAAAAGAAAAACAGAGTATTATTTCCTTTTAGTATTTTATTAAAACAAACTTAAATTTCCTCTATCTTGGCTTAGACCGTGCCAGAGAAAACTAAGGAGAGTACTGGCAGCCCATGGGAGTTTGTAGGCCTCTTGCCACTTTTTGATCCCCCAAGACATGACAGTGCAGAGACTATTCGTCGGGCACTTGATCTCGGTGTCAATGTTAAGATGATCACTGGTGACCAGCTTGCTATAGGAAAGGAGACCGGTCGTAGGCTTGGCATGGGCACCAACATGTATCCTTCTTCTACCCTTTTAGGACAAAACATGGACGAGTCTATTGCTTCGATTCCTGTAGAAGAGCTCATCGAAAAGGCTGATGGTTTTGCTGGAGTGTTCCCCGGTATAACACGTACCCTTGTTGCATGTCTCAAAATTCAAAACCAATATAATGGCTTATCTTGTTTTTCATAACACAATATATTATATGCAGAACACAAGTATGAGATAGTAAAAAAGCTGCAAGAAAGAAATCACATTTGTGGTATGACTGGAGATGGTGTGAATGATGCCCCTGCACTAAAGAAGGCAGACATTGGTATTGCGGTGGATGATGCAACAGATGCAGCTAGAAGTGCATCAGATATAGTGTTAACCGAGCCAGGCCTGAGTGTGATAATTAGTGCAGTACTGACCAGTAGGGCCATCTTTCAAAGGATGAAGAATTACACTATATATGCCGTTTCAATTACCATTCGTATAGTGTGTGGGTTTCTGTTAGTTGTCCTTATATGGAAATACGACTTTCCTCCTTTCATGGTCTTGATCATTGCCATCCTCAACGACGGTACCATAATGACAATATCTAAGGATAGGGTGAAGCCCTCCCCCGTGCCCGATTCCTGGAAACTAAATGAGATCTTTGTCACTGGAATCATTCTTGGCAGTTACATGGCTCTCACTACTGTTGTATTTTTCTTTATGGCACATGATACTCAAGTATTCACTGTGAGTCAATCACCATGCTACTAATCAACTAATATGATTTTAGAGTTAGTAAAATCCTATCTAACTAGTAATATGTTGGTTGTGCAGGATTGGTTCGGTGTAAGACCAATCAAGGCCAATGATGATGAACTAACAGCAGCTTTATACCTTCAAGTGAGTATCATCAGTCAAGCGCTCATATTTGTTACCCGGTCAAGGAGTTGGTCTTTTGTAGAACGCCCGGGTATTCTTCTAATGTTTGCCTTCCTTGCTGCTCAACTAGTAGCTACACTCATTGCAGTATACGCTGAGTGGGACTTTGCTAGGGTGACTGGTATTGGATGGGGATGGGCTGGAGTGATTTGGCTCTACAGCATTGTCACATACATACCCCTTGACATCCTTAAATTTGTTGCTCGTTACTCCTTAACGGGTCAAGCATGGGACAACATGATCCAAAATAAGGTAACATTGAACCATACTACACCAATTCAATGCTCATATTATTTAAGTATTTCATATATTTTTAATTCCATATTTTGTAGACTGCTTTCACCACGAAAAGAGATTATGGCAAGGGGGAACGCGAGGTGCAGTGGGTCGTAGCTCAACGTACCCTTCATGGTCTCCAATCACCTGCAAATGATGGCTTGTTGAATGACACCAATAACTATCGAGAACTGTCTGAGATAGCTGAGCAAGCCAAAAAGCGAGCTGAAATGGCAAGGTATATTTAATCTTTAGGTTATAATTTAGTCTTCTTTTTTTCAAATATTTTATAGGTTTAGAATTTCATTAGGGTGTTTTCTTTAGGAGATATCTTTTGCAAAGCATAATGCAAAACAATCTTATTCATGATTAAAATTTTGTTTTTTGTATTTTTGTATGCTGAAAATGAAGTTAATTCAATTTCTTTGATAAGGATGAGAGCGTGATTCCCAAAAATAATTTGTTATCATGTAAAATTGCAAATGGTTCGAACAAATATCAATGAATGGAATTATTTGAGTGCAGGCTGCAGGAATTGCACACTTTAAAAGGACGCGTTGAGTCTGTGGTTAAGACCAAGGGATTGGACATTGATACCATTCAACAAAGCTACACTGTATAAAATGAAGTGAATAATTCCAAGCATACAGAGGAATATGAATGGAAGTGGAAGAGACAAAGTAATTAAGAAATAGTTACTATGTTTTAGGAATTAACTATTAGTTTAAAATTTCATGGCATAAGGTTGTATACTTGTATTAGACCAAAAAAACTACACAAAAAGGGTAAAAAATTGAATGTCTTTTAATATATGGAATGAAACAATTTTTCTGCACATTTACTACATGCATTAGATAAAAATGATTCATATCAAAATTAAAGTTTTCTATCTCAGTAGTTGATACTCCCTCCATTTTCATATGATAATTCTATTATGGAATCAATCACGTACAATAAGAAAAGAAGAATATTTTAAATCTAACATTAAAGTACAAAAACAGCTCATAATTAGTTTTGACTTATTTAAATTTTTTAATTTTTTTTTTTTTTTTTTTTGGGAAAGTATCAGCCAAAATTGCATCATTCAAGTGAGGGATTTCCTTACGTAGAGTCATGCCATCATCAATCATTATCAATTAATTTAACCTATCAGAATTCTTTTGAAATTTTATTAACTAATATGCCTTTAATTTGCAAAATTACCAGCTTTGAATATACTTCCTCCGTCCTTTTATTACATGTCTGTATTCCTTTTTTGGGTCATCAAAATTAAATATCTGTTTCTATTTATATGTTGTACTTTTTTACAATATTATATTATTCTCTTTTTGATGATTTGTCATCCTTTTTCTTTTTCTTTTTTGTACTTTAACTTCAATTCTCAATACTTTCTCTCGATCTCCTAATTCCCAACCACTTTTCTTTCTCTCTCAAACCCCACATACATATTTATACTCCCAATTATTAGTTTTAAAGAATCTATAACTTTCTTAATTCTCGTGCAAAATGAGAAATAGGCATGTAATAAAAAACGGAGGGAGTATTTAATATGGGTTAAATTAGGGTCTGTTCTCTTCAGCTTATTTTCAGTTCAACTCAGCTCCAATAAGTTCAGTTCAGTTCAGTTCAGTTTTTAATTTCCTTCTCTCATAAAATATTCAGTTCAGTTCTGTTCAAATCAGAACGGGCCCTTAGAAGAAAAAAAGTTAAATTAAATATGAAATATATTCCTCCATTTCTTTATGGCATGTTCACATTTACTGAACTGAACTGAACTTAACTGAACTGAATAGAGCTTAAATGATATTTTATGAGAGAAGGAAATTAGGAGCTGAGCTGAACTAAACTGAAACTGAACATATTAGAGCTGAACTGAACTGAACTAATCGGAGCTGAACTGAATTGAACTGAAATTAGACTGAAGTGAACATACCCTTATAGTTCCAACACATACTTTATCACGATATTTAAGAAAAGTGGATCTCACATGATATAATACACTTAAAATAAGGTTAATAGGTTGTTAAGAGTATAATCAAGTGGGTCATGTGCTTTAAATAAGGGTAATAATACAATCTTTACCATAAAAACCTTCCTTCTATGGTGTGTTGCATATTTGCAATTATTGTCATATTTTCATTTTAGGAAGTGTTGTAATTATAAAGAAACAGAGGAACTATTTATTATGGGTAGGTATTTTTTAAACGCCCAAATTAAAATATGGGACTAACAATTAGAAAAGGAGGTGGTTTCAAAAAAAAGAAAAGGAGGGAGTATTTGATAATTACATGTGTGCATTTCCCTATCACGTACATATGATTTTTTTTTGTTTTTTTTTTTTTTTTTTTTTTTTTTTTTGACAAGTACATATGATTGTCGCATGTGAAATAATGATGATCCTGTTATCCTCACTTGATTTTTACCGAGTTTAAACAATCTTCATTGTTTTGAGTTTTGCTTGCATTTTGGTGAAATGATGGACTAATATGGTGACCAAAGTTGAGGTTTTAGTATATTTCTTTGTTTATTAATATGGTGGCCAAGATTTGTAATTCCTCTTTTTTTTTTTTTTTTTTTACTTGACTTGTTTTGATTATTACGCTATCAATGTAAAATTTTAACAATCAATAGTTATAATTCTCACAACTAACTTCTAAGAGTATATATATTATGATAGTACTTATTGAGACAAATTTAAAAAGATCCTACATGAATATATTTCCCTTTATATATTTATTCACAAAAGATGGTCAAATAAGGAGTGGTAAATAGCATAAAAGTCAAAGTGGATCAAGTAAAAAGAACAGAGGAGATATAAACTAAGACAATGCCTTCTTATATATCAATGTATGTATATGTTATTACAGCGTCTAAGATTTTGGGCATATGTTATAAGAAAATCACTTGAATACCTACATGACTACAAGTCTATAAGAGGGATACACTACCTTACAAAAACATTTTACTGTTCATTTGCAGTAAACTCGTATTCTCCACTGTATAAGAAACTTCCGAATGTGTACTATGGTAATCTAACAAGCAAAGATATAAGACTAAATGTTTACTCTGGGCGTGAACTAAGTCAGAAATACATTAAAGTACAGAAAAGAAATCTCACAACCGTCAAGTGAGAAGTATTCTGCTTCAAAAACAAGCAGAACTTTCAGCTTTTAAGACCCGTTCTGTAACAGTGGCCGTCACTGCTACTGGCTTCCAATCCTGCAATCCATTCATGTCGAAGCCCTGCATGAAGTCCTTTCGATCAACTGGCGGTCCTTTCCAGCAATTGATCTTTCATTGGATCAACAGTCCACAAACGGTATCATTAATTGGAAGCACCATACACAAGCTGTGCCACCAACATCATCAATGACAGATTCAGATTTCAGTTTTACATTCAGGATTTACACATTACAATTAGAAAAGCATACAGTGGTACCATTGGCACAAAATAAATCCCAATTAACTTGGATTGTACATTGTCCCAACTTGTAAATGCTACATCTTGGTAAGTTTGAAGCCATTACATATGGGATCTTCACATTTCTGGATAAGCTCTCTGGCCTACCAGAAGGCAAGCCAGAAATAAGGCCAAGTGAACAGCAAATGAATGTTGTATATTCATGCTTTTAGCTGCTAATCCATCTCCTTTTCCTGGGTGGCCGCTCATGTTTGACTTCAGCATTTGCAGGAGTATCATTTTGAGAGGAGGGTAAAGGTTCACTCTCCATCTTCTTAATTGCCAATGGATCCTTCTCACTTGTCAATGGAAGCTTGAAACGTTCACTCCGCCTCTTCAATTTCTCAACTGTATCCAGGTGGCGACCATCCAATGCTCTTTCATCTCCATCCTTCCCCTCTGAACCTCCACCCTCTTTTCCTCCAGCCAAAGGCTGAATACTATCGTGAGCCTCAACCTTCTTGGCAATCTCATCCTGAACACCAAAAGATGATCCAGAGCTAGTATTTTTATTCTTGCTAATTTCCTTATTCTTCGAAGATGATGACTTTGAGTAGAGATCATAATCCCTATCCTTGTGACTTGTCCAGCGTTCTAGCTTGGACCGCCCTCTCTTTGAATCATGCAGCTCATCATCGGAGGAAACATCTCCTCCTACCTCTCCAGTAAGATTGTGCAATGAGGTATCATGCTCAACCATAGATTGTTCACTCCTGCCCTTCATATCAGCCTACCAAACGCAAATCGTATATTGAAAAAAGGTAGACTTCACATAGACATGAAAGGAAGTTAATATATATATATATATATATATATATATATATATATAGTAAACAACTCTTCTCAAGCAGGATTAAAAAATAAAAAAAGATGCAATACTTTTCATCACATGAGCAATTTCAAGGTTTTGAAGCAAAATAGAAAGCCAGATGCGACTGCTGAAACAAAGCTTTCATAAAGCAGGTATTTAGGGAGCATTACACCAAAAGCTGCTGTAAATCCCAAGCTATAAGTTATGGAATATTCGATGGTCACGCGTGACATTTATTTTTACCTCTTATATTAACTACTCAAATCATCAGACAATTCTACCTCTCAGTGGCAGTTAGGAAGATAAAAACCAACCTTGTTAAAAAAACATCAATAAAAGACTGCTTGATTTGCTTCCTAGTATCAGGTATTAAGCCAAGAGTAAAACCAACGAGTGTGAATCAACCATCGTCAGAACCTACTTCCCATCTTCCAATCCCCCATCTCAACCGCATCCCAGTCCTCCTCCTCTTTAACCCCTCCCTCATTTTTAACATCTTAACCTCCTTAACCACATCCCTCTCCCCAACATCTTTTCTCCCCCACCTCCTTTACCACATCCCTCTCCCTAACCTCCTTAACCACATCCATTTCCCCCACACCTTTAACCACATCCCTCTCCACCCCCCCCCCCCCCCCTCTTCCCCCCCACACACACACCTTCTTCCCCCATCTCCTTAACCACATCCCTTTCCCCCACCACCTTTTCCCCCCACCACTTTTAACCACATCCCTCTCCCCCACCTCTACATCATCCTCTCTTTGTCCTCAATATCCAAAATTAGGTGAAGCATATAACTTTGATAGTTGATCTTGCTAAAAACCAAAGGATTGTGGTGGTCAATAACAATCATCAAGTTGGTTGTATAGGAGGTGACGGTTCAAAACGTTGAATGATTTTTATGTTGATTACATGGGTTGAGATTTGGACGAGTACCCTTCTTCCTCAAGGTTTGAAAAACCCATATCATAGGCACTACAAGTATCAGTTATGCTAATTGCATGGCATAAACAAAAAGTTACAAAACATGTGGTATGAATTAGATAGTTCCAACCCATACCTGAAGCGAAACCAAATACCGCCTGAATTATAAGTTCAAATAGATGAAAATGAATTAAGCAGAACAAAAAAAATTTACTTCATCCAGGGAATAGTAACAGCATGCTACTCTCTGCCTGCCCAACAAGCACTGACTCAATAAATTTGCCTGATAAGGTCAACGAACAATTTTCATTTGCATCTTGCAGAGTTGCATCACATTACAGCAAACCCTTTTCCACAACTACAACAAGAATCTATTCCCTATAAGGAGCCTAAATTTAGATTCTGTCAATTTAAATATGGTGGATCTGCGTAAATGAGAAACAAAAAATTAGGGAATTATATAGAACGTACCATCTCATTTGCTAAGCCTTTATCTCCCTGATATCTCTTGGATGACCCTGAAGTATTGTGGCCTTCAGATTCTCTACTCCTTTTGACATTTTCTTTGTGCTTTTTCTCATGCAACCTCAGGCTTTCTGAAGAATCAATGGCACGATTATTTCTAGCACTGGACCTCTCTTGCCTTGATCTTTTCCCCTCACTAACAAATTGATTTCCACGTGCATAAACATCCTCACCTCCTCTGTGTTGCAAACTAGGCTCTTCTTCAACTCTCTCCCTCCTCTTAAGCTGTTCACCATGCCTTCCTGTATCTTTATCGTGACCCTTGTACTCCTCTCCACGAGAATGGCCAGCCCATATCTTTTCTTCTACATTCCTACTGCTTCTGATAGGAGCTCTTCCATCTTCTCTCTCCCTTCTGGACAAAGTTTCCTCATAAGACTGTTTAGCCCGATACCATTCGTCTCTATCTCTTTGCTGCTCAGCCCTCTCCCTTTCCCTCTCCCTCTGTACCCAAACATCATCCTTAAGCCTAACCAAATGATGATCATCCATGTTGTCTCTAATCCTTGGTTGATCTTCTCGCTTCCGTAAACTTAGGATCCCGTCTCTTTCTCGCTTTCGACGAGTACTGCTGCTGTCTCTGTGAGAAAGCAAGTGGTCATCTTTTTCAACGTGATCCCTTCTTGCATGCTCATCATCTTTCCGTCTCTTACTGTGATGATCATCCAAGATCTCGTGTCGACTTTTTGAAACATCATCCTTCTCCCTGTAACGAAATCCTACATCTTTGTCATGATAACCTCTCCAAATACCATTATCCAAAACTTTTCTTGAATGAAGATATTCATCTTTGTCGCTTCTATCAACTTCCCTGGCCTTACTCCTACGCCTAGATACCATTTCATCAGCACGCTCCTGCTTCCTAGCATCTTCAGCTCTAATCCTCCGTCCATGTGGATCTTCATCTCGTCGTTGCCAGCCAGCTTCGGAGAGATCCCTCTCTTTCCTCCGGTCACTACTTTCTGATCTTGCATGGAAATGGTTGACTGCAAGAGGATCCCACTCTCGATGAGAATAATATTCCTCCCTTCCTTTTGCTAAAATGTAATTTCTTTCCATCTCCACTCTCCCCTCACGATCTTTTCTCCGCGAATCATGTCCACCTTCACCATGATTCCGCTTGACATCACCTGGGTAGGTGGAGCGCCCATTTTGCACAACTTCTTCATCAACACCCTCACGCCACTTTTGATGATCTCTGCTGCTTCCAGTTGCCTTACTGTTGTCACTACTTCTGGAAGCCTTAAAGTCGCCCACTTCATCAAGTTCATTATTTTCTTGTGGCTCAACTTGAGAACTTAGTTTTAGTTGCTTTGCGTGACTTAGATTATGTTTTTCCTTTGAGGTATTTCTAGAAGCAATCACATTAGAGTCATCTTTTCTTTTTCCAGAATCTATATCAGCTGTACTATTTTCCACTGCAGCAGCTTTCCTTTCTGAACTTCCTTCTCGAGCATCTTCCAAGGGAGTGGCAGAGAACGATTTGGGACTGTGCTTACCTTCCATGCTTTCGATAGAATCTTCCCTTTGATAATCAAGAGATCTTCTATCCAATGCACTCTCTCCAGAAGACATATGAGGAGATCTCTCACGTGCCTTTTCCTTGGTCCACCTGATGAGAAGTATATCAGTAACCATAAACAATACACAAACAAAGGATTTGTACGGTTCATATTAACATAAAAACATAATTATTTCATTTTTTGAAACCAAAAAAAAAAAAAAAAAAAAAAAAAAAAAAAAAAAAAAAAAAGAACACACAGTTATTTATGTAACCGTATAGTGATTCATAATTTCAGAATATTTCTTCCAAGGAGGCAGTGGGATTTGACTCTCCCATGGAGGTAGGATATAGCCAAAAGAAGTTGATCATGGATACTTAATAAGCCATCTATCTACCCAAACCATCAAAAAACTGCACAGGATTGAAACTTGTCGACCTATATATTGCAACACTCATGGGCTCAATATATCACTTCAAGAGGCATAGCATCAGCACAAGTTATGACATATTAAGACAAGTATCGAAAATGAGAGTGATTCAAAGACCTGTTTATACAGCAAAAAAGGCCTCAGCCACAATAGAACACCATCAGGTTTAATTTAGACAGCAATTAGATCTGAGTCATATAATACCAAGTTTAACAACAGTAGTGAAACATCATTACATTCCTCCTCAGTAAGAAGATAATATTACACTGGAGCCTTCCATATCCAATTTATACCAAGATAGTAAGCACCCTGACAGTCTTGGAGGAAACGGTATGGCAACATATGGCCCTGTATGGTTTTAGTTATATTAGCCACATAAATTAGGATGTGGGAGTAGCTTTGACATGAATGTTTGAACATTTATTGTACTAACTCTTTTTTTTTTTTTTTAAGGAACACCACTTTGACTTTTGCACTATTTATATACTAACTTTGTCTAAGTATTATTAATAAAATATATATATGTGATTTTTATTATATAACTAGGGTGACTAACGCGCGCGATGAGCACGCCATATCTAGTCATGTTTGGGGAGTTCTTTCAATTGACAACATAATGAGTGAAAATATGTAAACAAATATTTTTAGGTATAAATGTCCACACTACACACACTATTCTTAGAAGGTAAAAAAAAAATTAACATTAATGAGGGTATTGAGGGCAATTAAGTAAATAGACATTTTATAAGGTATAATTGTCCAAACACTATTCTTAAGTGTTAAATTTTTAAATCATACAGGAAAAAGCTTAGAGGCAATTAACATCATATCAATAAGGGCATATAGGTAAACAAACATTTTAAAGATATAATAGTTCTCACAATATTCATAAGTGTTTTCTCATACTTTTTAAAAGAGAAGATAGGGAAATGTTATTAGATTAGTCACAACACATTGTTTCATAATATCAACTTTTTATATTTTACTAATGGATTATAAAAGATAATGATGGTGCCGGTCAAAGTGATGCACTTACAAAAACAGAGGGAGTACGGTAACAACCAGGATGATAGATGAAAATGAAGAGAAAATGCATAACTAAGAAGTAATAGCATCCAATTGATACCTCTCTTCATATGGTGAGCCAATATTTTCAGAAGCATGATCTCTTGAGCCAGGATGGTGATCACTTGGAGCTCTTTGAGGTGACAACCTGGCCACGTCCTCTATATGAGCGTGAGCATTTATGATAGGATTCTTTTTCCGAGAATCATCTTCCTTAATATCATCACTTCCCCGTGGATAACTGTCAAAAAATCCATCCCCACACTCAGGACCATCCTCATCAACTACAACTACCTGGTCATCCTCTCTAGCTGAATCACTATCTGGATGCTCTCCATCATCATTACCAGCAGATTCATCTTCAATAGAATCCTGCAAAACAATCTATTTGCCCAAGCACCATTTCATCAATACTGACCACACGGTGAGAAATCCAGTGCTTAGTACAACTATTTACCTCAATGACTGCATCTGAATCGCGAATGCGTGGTGGCCGAGTATCAACAGAGGGCAGGCGCTCGCCATTGCCAGTTTCCACTTGTATGGCTCTGCCAGTTGGCTGAGAGAAGAAATAAGATAACCACTGAGCTCATCTATGCAATGCATGGTAAATGTAACAGGAAACTAGCAGAACTTACCAATGGAGGCCGCACACGAGCAGATCCTTTAGCCAGGTCACCTTGTCCACCATCAACTTTCACAGTATCCACATTTTCAGCCGAGTCATGAATACCAGCTGCTGCTGCAAGTTCTGGGGGCATATCAGGATCATACTCCTGATTTCAACAAACAAAAAACATAAGCTTTCAACGCATTTCATTGCAAGTATATTTTAGGATCAAAAGTAATTTACCTGTTCCGTACGACCACTCTCGTATACACGAATTTTGCTTTGCATAGTAGACTCCAAGCGCAGTTGTTCCTGGAGAAACAAAAACCAATTTAATAACAAACCCTCTTTTGACCACTATAATCTTAGTCTCAATAACATTGGATCAAGAGCTAAATTCATTTCATGCTTCTTAAATACAGCTGAACTTATGGGTTAAATTTCCATTACATCCAAGAATCTTGACTAATCATCCAAAAAGGCCAAATAATCTAATAAGAAAAAAAAAAAGAAAGAAAAGGAAAGAGTAGGAGTAAAGAACAAGATCCACACACCAACTGCTTGCAATATTCTTTCCAGCTCTCCTCGTTCAAGCCAAAATTGAAAAAATCAGATACATCTACACCAGTATATTTCCAAGGTTTTTCCTCAAAGCTATCAATGTCAACATCAAAGACAGTCCTGTAGAAACATCAGCAAATGGCACAACGAGAATTAGATCCAAAGTCAAAATAGTTTTTGTTGATTATAGGCTATTAGCTAAGATTTTATGAACTGAGGGTGCATTTCTCTATAAGCTACAATACATTACACATTTCATTCACCAGAAATTCCCTGCCATCACAGTAGAACTATAAAATTCCTGGAACTTCTTCTGCTACAAGTCAAATAATCAAACAAAGTATAACGGAGTTTTCTACTGTACTGCCTTTGTAATATCGGGTATACCTAAGGATAGTTCACACTTACTTTCCAATTAGAGAGCAATATAATCATCACCTTGCTCCCCAAATATTATTGATAAACAATATTTTTCAATAGGGAGAAAAAGTACCACAGCATGATTTCTTGACAAAATAAATAAGACAATAAATAAAAGTTAGCCACTGAGAAGTGAAAAACTTTTTCATCAAAAACTAGACAGAGAAAGAGATCTCTTCATAGCAGCAGTACATATCTTATAAATTTTTCTCAAATAAAAGTGCAGACAATAAAATTTTCATCCAGTCCAATACACAAAAGTGTAGAACCAAAGCAATGACAGCACATCCATACCATAAGCTCATACTCTATCTGCCCCTAATTTTCTTAGCACTTGGGTTGACACAAAAATTAAGAGTGCGTCCTATTCACCTGATTTTTACTGATCTGAACTTATCTGAACTAATCTGAACTTATTAGCCCTTATTAGAACTTATTTTAGTTATAAATTAAACTTGGGCAGCCCGGATTAACCCTTATCACAACTTATCTGAACGTATCTGAACTTTTTCCTGAACTTATCTTATCTGAACTTATAACTCCTGAAATAAATAGAAATAAGGTGAACTGAACAGGGCCTAAAAGCAATATTAAAAAATAA
Source organism: Chenopodium album (assembly GCF_948465745.1). NCBI lineage: Eukaryota > Viridiplantae > Streptophyta > Magnoliopsida > Caryophyllales > Amaranthaceae > Chenopodium > Chenopodium album. The sequence goes on along the minus strand of NC_137847.1, from coordinate 59,630 downwards.
AAAATAAATAAATATAAAAAATAAAAAAAAAATAAAAAAAAAAAAAAAGTGGATGGGAAGAGAAAAAATTTTGATGTGCTGAAGAGAGAAATTTTGAAGTATGAAGAAAATTTTGGGACAGCTGAAAATGAAAGTGTGAAGAAAATTCACGGGTGGAGGGAGGAAGAATAAAAAAAAAAGGTTACAACAATGGGGTCAATGACTGTCAACCCAGCTCAAAGCAAGAAACATTTCTTGTTTTTAATATAAAATAAAGCTAAATTATTTTCCCCCTGCCTTCCAAAATAGTGTGAACAAAGAAAAGGCAGAGCATACTGGAGTTCCATACTTCCATCAGCCTTCTTGATTGACGATTCACTACTTTCCACAGGGGATTGTCATAAAGTTTTGTCCACAACTAGCATAGCACGTCACTGCCTAGAAAAATAGGCAGTGCCATGACATCTTGACAAGAAGTTAGAATTGCCACCCTCAGTTTTAACTGGGACTCTGGGAGAGGAGGGGTCAAAAGGAAGTATTGATGACAAAGGCACATAACACCTCGACCTGGTAGAAGGGCCAGAAGGTTGAACCAAATCATAAATAAAGAAAACGAAACATCTACTTAGCATGGTAGATGATACAAGGGTTCATCAATATGAAGCACAATTGGCCAATGTATGACAATAAACTCTCTAGCCATGCAATCAAATACAAAATATAAAAGAAAGCAAAAGGCAGAATTGAATACAAAATAGAGCAAGCATCATCAGCTTCAAGTGAGACTTTGGAGAAATCAAAGAGAGGAAGATGCTTAATGTTGTTGGAATGTTTAAGGCATGCAGTTTAAAATAGAAACTTTCAGAGGATAAGATGCTGGCCCCACTAATAGGATCAGAAACGACATAATGATCAACTTGGCCATCAGATATCCCATGTTAATTTTAATTTATTTTAATTGTTCTTTTTCTTTTGCTTACATGAGAAAAAAATATCTGCATTATGCCAGTTAAAATTAATTGGGAACCAAGTGGGTGTTACTTCCTGTAAAAATTCTCAGCCAGGATGATGATGAGTCGATGAGATTAAGGATAGATAGAGGCAATTCTTCAGGTAGTTTAGTGGAAGTCAGGTGAGGGTTACAAGAAATTTCTACAGAGGACCAGGAATACTATGCAAAAGATTCACAAAAATAAAGGTGGAGAAGGCATTGAAGAGAATGAAAGTAAGGAAAGCAATTGCCTCAGATGGTATTCCTATTGAAATACTGAGATGACTTGGAAAGGTTGGTATTGATGGGTTGACAAATCTTTTACATAAAATTGGAGGACAAACAAGATGCCCTAGCGATTGGAGGAAAATCACTTCGGTACCTATATTTTAAAAAATGAAGGCGTCGCACAAGACCGTTCAAACTTCAAACTATAGAGGGATAAAGCTTATGAGTTATATAATTAGATTATAGAAGAGGGTGACAGAACATAGAATACAAGTATAATTATTGTGGGTATACGTAGGGACAATCTTCCATAGAAGTTAGCCAACTAATGAGACAAAAGACGGGGTATAACAGGGGGAGAAAGATGTACAGAGTCTAACTTATTTAGAGTAAGACATATAGTAACAAGGTCTTAAGAAGATACAATATGATGTTTGCTGTTTGTGGATGATATTGTGTAGGTTGATGAGAGTAGAGCTGGAACTGATGCTAATCCCTATACCCCAAATCAATTGTCACACCAAGCTTTGCACATAAATTTATTTGGTAAATTGCTATTGGTCGATCTTCTATAATTTAACAGAAAACTAGATGAGATGGGAAACGCTAAAGGGAAAAGTAGAATAAGATACGGTGGAGGACTTTTGATATTGGGAATAGAGAAGTAACAAAAAAATAGTGGGTTCATCAATCCGTGCCATATAAGGAAGTGTCATTAAAATTGGACGGATGAAAAAGAAAATCTTGACCAAAAAAAAAAAAAAAAAAAGCATAAACAAGAATTATTATGTACTGCCCCCCCCCCCCCCCCCTCCTCCTTTTCTGTTTTAATCACTTACCATTTTATTTTGTTCTCTTTTGTTCTACCCAATTTGCTTTATCCTATTTTGGCTTACCCCTTTTACAATCTCACCCTATATTGCACGAACTCAGATTTGGATGCCGTGTCCGACACGGTAACGGATCCTTCGACACCCCAGATTTTATAAAATTTCATATAAGGTCACTCTAAATTTGGGTGTCCTGTCGGAGGTTCAGACACTGGACACTCGACATACAGCAGGGTGTCACCCTTTCAACCTCACAATAATCAAATATTTTCACACTCTCTTTCTTTATACGCCTTTTTCTTACACAAACCACCTTTTTAAATTCTCTCTTACTTTATCCTACTTATCTCACACTCACTCACCTTGATATTTAATCAAATTGCGTAACAATATCCTAAAAAAAGTCTTTGAAATGCAAAAAGATAATCTACATAAAGTACTCCTTGTAAGTTGCAACAACGCAAATCTTGGCTCCAAAGGAAAATACTCATGGGCAAATCTTAGCACCATACACCCGAGTATATATAACAATCTCTCGTTCTTATAAGGGGGTCCAGATGTTTGGTTTGTCTAATTTCGTCTGAAAATATACTTCCTTATTGGAACAAAGGAGGACGACACAAAATTTAAGATAAGGAGAGAGATACGGAGTAATAAAGATAGAGATCCATGTGATGAGGAGAGAGATAGAGAGAAAGAATGTGCATATATGGTAATGGTTGTAATATTTGTGAAACTTCCTAAAATGATAGCTGTTGCAATATTAAGGGGAGTGGATAATTTTGTCCAAACTTATCTCAAACAAAGTAACCCAGCAAAATATCATCTAGCAAAACAGAAAAGAGACAACACAGTTGCAAACTCACTTGTGAGACGGAAGAGTGAATTCCAAACCACGTCCAGGCACATTGCTGCCCCAAAAGCCCGTATGAAAACCCTTCTGCACTGGAGGACCTTTCATTCCAGGTGGCCTCCAATCACCCCTTCCACGACCAGCCATAGTGCTTATACTGACTGGGGGGCGAACTTGGCCAGGGGCTCCACCTGAACCAACGGAAGGTCCTCCAGGCAGAGGTGCTGCACCAGGTCTTATATACTGCAAAATCAGCCAGATGACTTATTCAGTATAAAAATGAAGACAAACACAAATAAAAATTGCATAGACTCATCGTATAGTTGCGTTTTTTACCCTTTTGCCCCTCTCAAGAGAAAGCATAATTTTAACCAAATTGAGAATGTAAGGACATATTATAGATGAATTGATCAAAAACAAAAATAGAATATGCAGGACAACAAGCAAGCAATCATACGGGTCTGACTGAAAAACCTCATAACATAGGTATGCTTTAAAATCTGGTAAAACAAGGAGACGTAACCCACTAAGTAGTATGACAAATACGCCAAACACTTATCACATGACAAATTTCATAACCTTATCAAGTCAAAAAAGTAAAAGTTTAATATGAATATGAAGTCAGCACAGAGCCAAGGGAACAAATACTGTCTTTACCCAACTACGACTTGAATCAAATTTCTTAGGTCAGTTCTTGGCTTGCTTTCAGGTTCTTAGGTCAGTTCTTGGCTTGCTTTCAGGTTTTTTTTTAACACAATTAGAACCACCAAGGTGTTATGAGCAGGAGAATCCCAGAGTATCAGCATTATTCCCCAATTGCATATCATGGTAACATGTTTTCTGAATAACAATGCCTTTCCTATGCATCAGTCTAATCCCGTCCTCAAAGCATATAAATCTCACAGTAGTCTTTTGCCCTTGTCTACAATACTGGAGGATCCATTGTCAAAAGAGAATTCAAAGTAGCAGAATGGAAAAATTGCATTCAACATGCTCCAAGTGTTTCGTAAATAGACAATGACTTATCTGGAACAGTACCAACCAGAATCTCTTCCCTGTACAATAAATACTGGCATCCATTTAAATGAGGTGCTTATATTATAGTCAAGTATATTTGTATGTATTGCAAAAGTCTTCTGACTGACTACAGAAAGGACAAGAGGATATACTCCATAAAGTTCACAAAGTACTATATGAGCAAGAGCTTATCCAGCAAGTAGTGGAGTCAGAATGCAGTTCGTGGCCAATCCGAACTCTGAGTCTTGAATTGGAAAGTATACAGCAAACCAAACCAAACCAGATAAAGGATTATAGTATTTCTGGATCTTCTGGAATATCAGTCACAGTTATGTCCTGAATAGAATCAGACCTTATTACAGAATAGAACAAAAGAATTCTTACTACTGTAAGATTCAGGGTAGAGTAAGCCGTAGAGCAGGCACTTGATTTAAACCTACATCCGATCTCTTTTTACATAAAAGTAAAGTGCGAAACCATAATAATTTGGGGGTAGCGATAACTAAACACTTCAGAAAAAAAAAATGAGGAAATTGATGGTAATTTTATATCACTGACATATATAAACACATACAGGAAGTATTCATCTTGTGTAATCTAATCTAATCTCAATCTGAATCTTATAAAGGCATAATTAGACTATACAATGAATAGAATTACAATAAAAATGTGTGATGGATGTAACAGAAACCCCATATAAACTGACCTTAAACTGAGAATGAAAAGGGTGATAACCATAATTGCTATAACCAACTTTGGGAGCAGTTGAAAGTCCTGCATTAGCATTAAGTTTGGAAGCATCAGTAGTCTCTTTGCCTTGAGAAGATTGTCCGGCCTCGTCTCCCCAATCTTGGTCCTCCACAGGTTGAACAACTCCAGCAGCATCGTCATCATCAGCTAGAATGACAAGTGGGTCACCATCTTCATCCTCATCATCGCTCCCAACTATCATAGCATTGGGCGGCGGAGGAGCGTGGCGAGCATCATTCAGCACAATTTGCAAATCATCCTCACTATCGCTGTCACTGTCCCACTCATCACCACCACCAGCAGCAGATGATGCAGGTATCACGGGTTCTGGCCCAAAATCTCCGATAGCAAAGTTATGGTCTTTGTCCAATTGATTCTGAAACGCATCTACATCTTCTACCTCTACATCATCTACTAGTTGTTGGTCGTTGACATCGGCAGTCAGCAAAACCCTAGTTCCGGCGGCGGCGGCAGAATTATTGGAATCTTCTAGACCCGTATTCTCTTCGGACTTATCAACACGCTGGGAATCTTCATTATCATTGTCATGAGCATCAAGCTGCTGCTTCATATGGGAGTAATTTGAATTGGGAATATCATCTGCGTCTTCTGATTCAAGATTGAGATCAATCGGACGGGAGGGAGGGGGAAGTTGAGGTTGTAACGCCGGAGTCGGAGTCGGAGTCGGAGTCGGCGCGGGCGCCGGCGGCGGGAGGGAAGATGACGATGAAGGGAAGGAACTGAGGACGTCTGTGTAGAGATCTCCGAACTCGTCGTCATCTTCCATGGCAGGGGCTCAAATTACTAGAGTAATGAAAAACAGAAATTTGATAATAATAATTGCATAAGATTGCTTTAGGTTTGATATAATTTCAACAAGGAATTCGAGAGAAGAGGGAAGGGAAGAGAAGCCTCACTGCAAGTTTTACTCGCAACAGGAATTCGTGATTTTCTCCACCTCCTCGCTATTCAACCTAATTTTATATTGGGCCCTAATTCTACCTCATTTTGCGAACAATTTCACGTCGGCTCAAACTTTTTTTGGTTTAAAGTAAATACGTAGTACAAGTACATCAAGAATCCCCAACAAGTTTAGGTAGAAAATGTTTGATTATGTTACAGTGTTACCCTAACTTCGTCCGTTTTGGATCTTGATATCATGTTATAGAATTACTTGACTTGTTAGCTAGCTACATGCTAGTCATTGTGGAGCTACAACCTCTTATAGCTAAGTCAAATTATATAGCTTTATAGAGCATAGAGCTATATAGTTTCACTCCACCCAATGCTACTATTTATTTGTTTAATATATTTATTTATTGGGTTTTTCTATATAATAATCCTGTTAATTTCACTTTTCTATGTTGTGTCCCAACATATATCACTTTTCACACTGTCCCAATATACATTTTGTTTCCATACGGTAGCCTTGTCGTTATCCCGCCATTAAAAATTCCGTTAGTGGGGCCTACTCTCAATTTATTAATATTTTTTATCGATTTGCGCGTTGGAAAATGTTCTGTTAAAGGTTTTCGGGGCTATTTTGGCACTTAAGGGTCCAAATTGAGCTCAGATTTGGCAAAAAAATAACTTAAATGCCTCGTTTTGCTTATTAAGTAATGTCTCGATTTACGTGTTCATGTTTTAATAATTATAACGAGGCATTTACGTTATTTTTTTGTGAAATCTGAGCTCAATTTAGATCCTTAAGAGTCAAAATAGCCCCCAAAACCTTAAACGGAACATTTTTCAACTCGCAAATCGATTAAAAAATATTAATAAATTGATAGTGGGCCCCACTAATGGAATTTTTGACGGCGGGATAACGGCAAGGTTACCGTGTGGAAACAAAATGTATATTGGGGTGTAGAAAGTGATATATGTTGGGGCACAACGTAGGAAAGTGAAATTAATAGGGTTACTATATAGAAAAACCCTTATTTATTTTATGTCTTCATGTGGGACATAATAAAATTACAAAAGAAGTAGCTTACCGTTGTAGCTTTAGATCATGTAGCTTGAGAAATAATAATGTGGCAACCCTTAGCTACAGGTACATGTAACTAGCCATTGTGGGTGCTCTTAGTATTTAAAAACTCTAACCAAAAAGACACATGTCTTTATCCTATTACACTTCTCTATCTTCCCCTCTAACCCAAGTGTCACATGTCTTTTTACATTATTAATTTTTTATTACACTATTTTTCTTTAATTCTTTCATTAAACTTATAATTCATCTTACATGCACGCTTCATCTTCATCCCCCTCTTCAATTCAATATTTTCCTTTTCTCTCTTTAATTTAACCCCTCCACCTTCATGATTTAATCCTCATTTTCAATTAATGTTTCAAAGTTTTAATTTCTTTAATCATGTTAATACACATTATAATCATAATGGCTTATTCATATTTCCTCATTCATCTTCTTTCAATGTAATTTTCTATGAATAATCTGTGCATGGGCCAGGAGGCTTGTTTAATTAATACAGAGTAATAAAGACTTAGGATTAGCTTTATTATTATTATTATTATTATTATTATTATTATTCTATTACAATTCCTAATTTTCTCGAATCTTTCATTCACATTTAAACTCGAGAGGACCAAAACTTATCTATAACTTAACTATATACATTTAAAAAAAAAAAAAAATCCCTTTGATAACCTTAAGCTTTTTATTTTTCTCTTTGGTGAATTGCAATTTTTTTTTTAATTATCTTTGATAATCTTATGTTATTGATAATAAATCACTCATGACATTAAAAAACACCCCCACCCCAGCCAATCACGAAGCCACCTTCCCCCTCCCCAGCAAGTAGCCCCCCCACCCTGGCGCCTCATCCCGTCGACGCCCACCCCCTCTTACGCCAACAATCCCACCCCCTCCTTTTCCCCACCCCGACACCGTTCAATAATAATTAACGTGTTAAAGTGAAAAATGAATGAATCACGTTTATGTAGACCTGATCATACTTAGCCCGACCCGACCCAATTTTGAGTGGGTTTTGGGCAGATTTTTTTGCTCGATTTTTTTTTTTTTGGCGAGTTTGGGAATATAATGTGTTTCTATGCATTTTAAGTTGATTTTTCTGGCTCGGCCATTTTGAGCGGGTTTGGGCACAAAAATTCCTGTCTGAGAAGTAGGTAGTTTCTTTTTTTTTTTTTTTACTATGGGCTCGACCTGCCTAATAATCACATCTACATTTATGTTGTTATTTATCTTGCTTCATACACCAAACTTAGTAAAGTAATAAGATAGAGAAACAAGTTGATCATCCGAAGGGTAATGGCGTGTGTCAACGTAGAAATTGCAATTCCAAAACCATCATTGAAGCAATTACAATAGTGTTCCCAGTTACAAGAAGATCAAGTCTCTGCAAAATTATTGAGATAGGAATATATTGTGTTATGATATTATGAGAATAATATCATATGAGATATTATTGTGAAAAGATATACTTCCTCTGTTTTTTTATACTTGCAACACACCTTTTATCACGCTTTTCGATAAGGTGATTAAACTAGGTAAACGAATGAATTAAGCTATGAAATTTAAACCGTAGCAACTAATCCCTTTCTTCTTATAAGTGGTAAAATTTTGTAAATTAATTTATCCGTTCCTAGTCTAATATCTTGCTTAAAATGAGTGCCGAAGGGGTGTGTTACAACTAAATAAAAACGTAGGAAGGCCCCGTTCTTTAGAGCTGCTCTGCTCTGCTCTGTTATGCTAAAAAAAATCTGCTCTGCTCTATTTTCAAATAATAATCAATAATAACAATAATAATAATTAATATTCAATAATAATAATTAATATTGTATTGATGATAATAATTTATTATTTTAGATAATTATAATAATTATTAATATTAAAAATAATTATAATAATAATTAATATTAATAATAATTAATATTTATTAATCATAATAATAATTAATAATAGTTCCTCCGTTTTTTATTTATTGCACCACTTGCCTTTTAAGGAAGTTTCACGAATATTGCACCATTTCTATTTTAGGAAACAAAATATCTATATTCACACTACAAATACCCAATATACCCTTACTTTTGCCACTTGATTCTTTAGTTTATGCTTAAATTACATGGATAACTTTGTAATTTTACCCCTCTATTTCTTCCCTTTTCCTACTACCAAAAAAAAGTGTGCCAACCTCTATGATGCAATAATAAAAGAACGGAGGAAGTAATAATTATCAATAATAATCTAATCTAATATATATATAAATGTGAGTTTTTTCCCGATTTTTTAGAGAGCCATATAGTATTTAATTTTCTTAACGCGCCACGTAGGATTATAATTTATAATTGTAGCTTATAAGATAAGAGATTATTAATTTCTTTTAAAATAAAATAATTCAAATTCCATGTAAGCAAAATTGTAGAATGAGATTTTTAAGTTTAAATTAATTAAATATAAAATATTATCTTTTGATATTATGAATTTTATCTAAATATATAACAAATTTTAGCACATACATAAAAAAAATATATTTTTAAAAATTCAAACAAACTGTGCATTGCACGGGCTTCATCTAGTATTTAATAATTCAAACTATTAAGAATTAATATTTAATAATATTATTAATTAATAATTTCTAATAATTATAACAATTCTTTCAATAAATAAATAATAATAATAACAATTAATAACAATTTTTTTTTATAAACATTTGATATTAGAATCACAATGTATAGAAACATTTAATGTGGGTATTGATTGTTAGTTCATTGAGTTGAATTATTTTTCAAATCTTTCCATACAATTTATGAATTAAAAAAAAAAGAGGTTGTTTTCAAGTAGTACTTTGTATATTTTTATTTTGAGGGTTAAAAATATATGATTAAGACATATTTATAAGTAAAATCATTATTACTCATTAAATCATTTAATTTTAAAATTTTTGTGAAATGAATATAAGTAAACTATTGTCTTTTATCTTTCTATTATTAACATATGTTAAATATAGTACACATTTATTCATGCTTTCACTCAATCAATGGTATATGCACTTATGATTAATAATAATAATAATAATAATAATAATAATAATAATAATAATAATAATAATAATAATAATAATAATAGTATTAATAATAATGTTGAAATCTGCTCGGCTCGGCTATCCTGAAATCTGCTCTGCTCTGCTCTGCTAAAATTCAATATGCTCTGCTCTGCTGACCCCTGCTCTGCTGTGCCCACAAGCTCAAAAGAACAGGGCCGAAATATGTGATATATTGTGATAGATTTAAGAGAGTTAAGATAATTAGGAATAGTATTGAGATAAGAATATATTATAATATCATATCACAATATATTCCTATCTCAATAAAAATCCTTGTCCCCCACCTCGATTATACCCTGCAAAGAAATTTAATAATTATTGAACTTACCGCCCTCACGGCGCTTGAGTTTGAGAATTGGGACTGCAATTTGCTGCAATAGATTGCAATTGGTGGTTGAAATTGTTAGTAATTGGGTGGCGTAGCAATAGGGCTCTGGAAATTAGGGCTTCTATAATTTTGTTGGTGCATGAAAGGTGGAGCAACGAGAGGGTTGCTGGTGGGGAAGGGGAGGAAGGTGAGGGGGTGGTGTCGGGATAGGGGAAGGGTGTTGAGGTGGGAAAAGGAGGGAGTTGGGATTGACCGACGGGATAGGGTGCCGAGGAGGGGGGCTACTGGCAGGGGAGGGAGGTGGTTGGTTGGGTGGGGGTGGTTTTTTTTTATTATTTTTTTTTAATAATTATCTCTGAAATAAGTTAAGTGTTAAAAATTAACCCTGGTTAAGTATTATATATACTCAAAATAATTATTATCTTTGGTAATCAATAATATAATATTACCAAAAATAATAATTTTTTTCCTAATTCACCAAAGAGAAAATAAGAAGTGGATAGTTTCCAAAGAGAATTTCCCAAAAAGAAATTAGAAGTGTGGGGATTGGCTAGAGGGGGTGGCATGGGGGTGGGCTTGGTTTATTATTTTGTATTTTTTAAGTATTTTTTTTTACCAATCAAGTGGTAACATGTGTCCAATAACATGTTATATCAGGTTGGGTAACCGGGTGAGACCAATAAAAACAAATACCCTATAAATTCATAATATTAAATAATAAAAAAAAATTGTATTATTAATAGCGAATGACTTAAAGTTGTGATTATAAAACTAATTTTTTTTTTCTATTATAAAAATTATAATTCTCAATCTTTTAATTTTGGAAAAATTGGCCGCAACAGCACCAAATATGACAAAGGTACATGTAATAACACAACTTTTGGAGGGTGCACTCCACATCACAAAAACTATGCACTTAGTTGCTTATAACAACATAAATGACACCGACGAATTGATATTCCATCAAATGCCATGTTTGGTAAATGGCTTTTTGGTGGCTTATTGGTTGGCTTTTGGCTTTTTTATGTGGTCAAACAGCCAAAAAATGTGTTTGGTAATTGGCTTTTTAGTCAGCGAAAAAGCCGACTTTTAAGCCAAAATGAAAAAGCTGCTTTGAGTAGCTTTTTTTGTTGGCTTTTGGCTTGTTGGCCCACAAATTATCTAATAAACAGCCAACAACCAACAATTAATTTACCAAATACTTTTATAAACAGTCAGCTTAAACAACCAATTTCAAAAGCCATTATAAACAGCCAAACATTCCAGCTGGTCAAACAAGCCAAGTGAACCAGCCAACAACCAACCGTCAACAGCCACTTGCCAAACGAGGCCAAAAACTTCAATATTTTATAGCTTTTATAAAAAAATATATTTATTTTTGTTGAATTCTATCCCACTTGTTTTTATCCAAATAATTTTCACGGCTAAAAAAAATGACATGCAATGAATACATTTGTTAACATGCAAAATGAGACATTTATGTTCTATCCCTAAAAAAGTGAAAATCTTAATTATATCTAGGTTGTTAGCTATGAAGATAGATAATTAAAGTATTAGTGTTCGGTAAAGTAGTAATTGACTAACTGTTACATATAAATATTAATATTTTTTCCCTAAAACTATATATATTAAATTTTCAACAGCTACATGCCTACATCTAATCTTCCAAAGCTAATATTTTTACCTTTTGATAAAAGCTACCTTCACCACTAAACACTACTCCAACCACTACACTACCAAACACACACATTTTTTTTTATTAAGTAACCACTAAAAGCTATCCGAAAGCTCTTTAAAAACTACTACTGAACACGCCTATAATGTGAGGACAAATATATCCTTAACTTTTGTTTACATATAATGTCCCTATTGATATGATGTTAATGGTCTCTAATCCTTTCCTTGTGCAATTTAATGATTCTTAGTAATAGTATTTAGACAATTATACCCTTTAAAATGTTTATTTACATATTTTCCCTCACTATCATTAATTGTTTTTTTACATTTATTAAGAATAGTGTGTGGACATTTATATATATTCCTACATTTCAAAAAGTATGAGAAAACACATATGAATAGTATGAGGACTATTATATCCTTAAAATGTTTTGTTTACCTATATGCCCCTATTGATATGATCTTAATTGCATTTAATTTTTTCTTATTTACTTATTTGTAATTATGCTAATTGCCTTTATTTTCACTATTAGTGCATACATATATACCCTTAAAAATATTTGTATACATATTTCCCTCATTAATGTTGCTAATCCCTAAAGGTGCTCTCTAAACATGTTTAGTTATGCACACACATCGTTAACCACCCTAGGATTTTAAAAAACCATAACTAAAACTAATTATTACTTGATTTTGGGCTGGCTAAATCTTAAAGTACACTTATTTTATTTTACTCATTTCATTTCACTCACTTGTGATCTAATTTAGTGATTATGATTGATAAGAAACCTTCATATCCTGAAATATTTAAGTGATATTCTTGTTGCTTTTGTTAAGTCTACATAAATCCACATCACTATTCACATTATTTAGGGGTATTGTTTGACAAAGAGCTTTTAAAAGAATTTTTAGCTTATTGAAACTTTTAGAGGTTTGACGAAATGAAAAAGCTAATTTAAGTGTTTAGTAAATAGCTTATTAAAAGAATTTTATAGGCTCAAAAAACTCTTTGAATTCATTCCCAAAATTGCTTTGGAGGCTCCCTAGTAACGATGACAAATTGATTCTTTTCTACAAAAGTGCGACAAAAGCCGATAATCTGAAGTTCTAAGGATTGTCCAACAAGGCTACAACATTTTAGAATAGGTCATAGTGGCACATATTGTGTGAGCACAATTTTGGTACCCAAAAAAAAAAAAAAGGTTACAAAATTTTTTGATTTTGGCACAAAAGTGTGATTGCTTGGTATTTTGATACCAAGAAATGCAATTTTCGTACCAATATTACACACCTCAAAATTTTAGACAATTTTTCACCAGGATTTCCCCGTTTGCAATTGAGCCCATTTACTTTTACTTGGAGAGAAGGGAAGATGTTTGAACTGGGATGCATTATCTAAACAAAACAAAACAAAACAAATATCTCTATTATACATTACAAATACCCAATATATCATTACTTTATAACACATGGGCAATTTCATATTTTTACCTTTCTCTCTTCTTTTTCCCATTATCAAATAAAATTACGCCCAACTCCTATAGTGCAATATTTAAAAAACAGGAGGACGTATTAAAAACAATGAGTCGTGACTAAGAGCTCAAATAATTCCTTAACACAATTTCTATTTATGATCAAAAGAGCTCTTGAAGCCTTTAATTTCCTTGCAAAACAAAGAGCCATGTACCAAAACAAGCATTGCAACTGTACTGAAGAAAATTGTCCGATGTATACTGGTAGTAGTATCAATCACCCTCATTAAGTGGCCAATTTCCTAACAAGAATCATTGTTACTATTGTTTGCTACCAAGGGGATACAACATGCATAATACATCTTTTGGGGGTTAAACCTTGCAACTCTCAGTAATAGGTCGAATAGCTAACCAGCCTCACTAAGACGATGAATTCCCAAGTACTAACTAAGAACAGAACCAGCTTATTAACTTGCTAAAATCTCTCCTCCCGATAACAAAGAAAAAGCCTAAAACATCAATCCTACACCCTTTAGCCAACTCTTCCATGAGCAAAACTGTCCAAATTAACCAGAAAGATTAAGTTGGGATGAAGGGGGTATCAATGTATGTTTCTCCAGCAGAAATAGGATCTATTTCTAGTAAATGATCATCTATTGGCTGGACTACATAGCAGAAACAAATGACTGGCAACGTCATGAAACCACCATTCAAAATATTATGGTAAGAATTTTAGATAATCCTCAACCTCAACTATATGCCTCTTCAAGGAACCACTTATAAATGTGCTTTGCTAAAAGAATAGTCACCTCCTCTCATACACAGCAAGTCAGGGAAAATGTAGGATCTTCTCTATATCATCCTTAGTAACCCTTTAACAAACAAATATGGGTAAAATATCTAAAAGTTTTAATGAAACTAACTTTCTAGAACCCCAAAGTGAAACCTAATTCATATGGTAATGTTATGAAACTAAAAAAACGCACCCACCAACCAATTTAACATAGTTTGAAGTCTTTGAACATGGAAAGAAAGTAAGCAAAAGGAAGAAGAATCAGTAGATTTATGATACAAAGTACTAATTCTTAAGAAACTATATTTGAAAATCATATACAATCCTCCTCAAATTCAGAACAATCCTTTGGCTGTCTTGTCAGAGAATTGATCATGCTGATTAAAAAATTTTCCAGTTAGTGACCATAAATGATAATACGTACATAGCACCTAGATAAACCATTTGAGGGTTCTAAGGTTTATTGTAATTGAAATATTAAGGTGTTTTTACTTCTAAAAAAAATAAAATTGCTAAGCAAAAACAGAGGACTTCTGAAGGTGATTTCTAATTATTGACCCTTAGAATTGCAGGAAGACAAAGCTGGTTTAGCAAAGGCATGAGGCAGGCGCTATACACAACAAATAAAACTGGATGGAGGAAGCTATATATTTGCATTACGACAACACACTTTGCTCAAAAACAACATGAGCTTGGGCTTCTAAATCTCAAAAGCAGTCACCAAATGTCCACCAATTTCACTTCCCCTTGACTAGTAGTCCCACTGATATTCATTCTTTCAATTTTGTTTTCACAGAAGAGATACTACAAGTCAATTGCTCTGGCCTAAAAGACCATTTTATAGGGTTGCACTTGCACCATCTATATCAGCCCCGGCTTTGATATTACTCAGCTACAGTTTGACCCGAAAGAAATCCTAGCTACTTAAGTACTCGACTAGGCTAGACATCCTTATTATACATGGATATAACTGTCAAAAGCACCCTTCAAAATGCAATAAAAGCCCACATCCCATAATGGACAAGTCAACAGAGACAAATCCTTGTGTAGTTGTACATAACAAGTAGGAAAAAAAAAAAAACAATCACAATCCTAAAAGTTCGAAGTAATTAAGGAGATATCCTAAGTTTATTTGTTGACAAAAAGCACCAAAAGTACATCATTTATAACACAAGGAAGAAAAACACAAAAAAAAAAAAAAAAAAAAAAAAGAAAAAAAAAGAAAGATATGATGAACAAGGGAATTGAGCGGCATGTTCCCAATTGGCAAGGGCTTTTCACATGTCTGCCAAAATAGATGAAGCCATCCCAATAAGCTAGTGTAGTTGAATATATTGGTAAAAAGCAATTAAACAAGTAAAATCTAATTAGCGGGTGGCTTGTAGGTGAAAGGTTGTTGTGGAAGAGTTAACGGACCTCTCCTGAGCTCATTATCATCCAATAATCTTTGAGTCCTCTTCTTCCCACAGTGTAGCCGGTCAAAGTGCTTCACCTGCAATTTAATTTTGCAATTAAGTTTAAGAAGAATGGATCATCACAAAAATTAATCAAATCAAGAGAAGGAGTTAGTACCCAAGCAGGGCGGCAACTGTTCTCGAAATTAGCCCTAAACTTCTTGCATTCGGCAGGATAGAGAAGGCCCACGGAAGCACATTCAGAGGCAACCTTGCCGGATTCTCTCTCCAAACAAGCGTAGAATTCATCCCGCGCCTGAATTCCAATTCTCAATTCCTCAATTCTCAATTCAAACACAAAATTAAAGTATCAAATCATTAATTAGAGATTACAGATTACCTTGTAACAAGCTTGTCTTGCACTGGCTAGCACATCGCTATGGACTTTATCAGACTTTTCCGCAGACATGATTCTTGATTCCCAATTTTCTCTCCACTTTCTTATTCCCCAAGCTGGGTTGCTTCCGCTGTATAACGAATTAACGATTTAGAAAATAAAGTTTATTTCGTGATTAAAAAAAAAAAAAAAAATGGTTATCTAGTGTTATTTTTGTAATTAGATTAATAACTTTTTATGAAATGAGGGCTCATTAATGTTGATTTATTTATTTACAAAAATGTCATGCTGATTGAGAGTTTATATTGATTTATTTACAGAAATACCAATATATAAACGTTTTTTTTTTAAGAAAATAAAAAATAGCACCTCCCTCGTAACAATAGCACCTCTTTACAATAACTAATGTAAATAAACAAACAGATTGTGAGATTAATAACCTATTTCTTATTGGTGATGTGATATAATTTTAGTAAAATTACGTGAAACAGTGTCATGTGACACATGTAATTCTAGACAAATAAAGATTATAAATTGAGGTGTTTAGTTACTCGTATGAGTTTTTTTTTTAGTGTAAAAAGAGTTGTTTGATCATTATTGACTGGCTTTTTTAAGAGTTTTTTTTTTTTTAAATAATAATAAAATAAAATAAAATAAAAGTAGTAATTGACAAAAATGCATAAGAAATATTAGATAACCTATTTAACAGGTATCACAGAGCTTAGAAACTGAGCTTAATTTATAGCACAAAAAAAATGTGCTTTGTAAATTGTATATTAAATTTATTACTTAAGATAACTTTTCATAGGATCAGGACAAGGAGGCCTGGAATCACACAAGTGACATAATGAGAAGGTGAGGCAACGGAGGAAGGGGAATTAGGGCTGTCAAACGGGTCGTGTCGTGTTGGGTTCGTGTCGATATTAAACAAGTTGAAAAACCCTTGACCCAAACCTAATTCGTCTATTAAACGGATTGAAACCCTTGACCCAAACCTAACCCGCTTATTAAACGGGTTATCCGTTTAACCTTTTACCCACATAGTATGTAATAAACTAATTAATATTCAATTGAAAAAAAAAATACAGACATCACTAGTTCATTAAAGATACTACAACAATTTTAAGTAAGTAATTTTAACAATATATACTACAAGGGTTTAAAGTTAGTAGTTTTAACTATATAACCATAAAGAATTGTTTCAAATTAACTGCAAAATTAGATTTAATTTACAAAAGATGAAAATTATAATTTTTTCGCCAAATTAACCGCCAAAAAATTACCAAAATGTATAAATGGTGACAAGGTAATTTACAAAATTACAAGTTTTGAATAAAAATTTTCAGTTTTTTTTACTACTTAATTAATAGATTAAGCGTGTCGGGTTCTGGTTGACGGGTTGTCGTTCAACCCATTTATATAATCGGGTTATGCGTGTCGGTTTCGGGTTGAAAATTTCAACCCAAACCTAACTCGTTTACTTTTGTGTCGTATCCGTGTCGACCCAATTATGTAAACGGGTTGAGAATTCTTGACCCAAACCCGCTTATTTCGTGTCGGGTTATCGTGTCGTGTCAGCTATTGACAACCCTAAGGGGAATCACATAAGTGACATAACGAGGTGGGAGAGCTACATGCACGACTGCAAGGAGGATGCAGGGGTACTTAAGGCTAGAGCTGTCAAAAGCTAATTCGATCCGAAATATCGACCCGAACTCGATTATAATCATCCTGTCTGAACCCGAATGAAAGAATAGTGACCCGAACCCGATCTGACCTGACCTGAAACCAACCTAGACCCGAGTTAACCCGAGTATTTGATACCCGAACCTGAACATGAACCGACCTAGAGATGACCCGACCCGAATATAACCCGTAAATTATTGACCTGAACCAAACCCTACCTGAACTGAAATTGACCCAAACCCATTTTGACCCGTCAAAACCCGAATTTAACCCGACCTGAATTCAACCCGACCAGTTCCTAACCCGACCCAAATTTAACCCGATCTGTTACAAACCCGACCCAAAATCAACACGACTTGTTATTGACCGATTTGACCTGACCTGAAATCAACATGACTTATTATTTTATACATCTTTATTATTGTAGATATTGACTAGCTAAATAAAGATATATGCTATATATATTGTAATCTACTTGTAAAATCATACCTTCGTAAGGCTAAAACTACGTTAATATTGAAATTATTTTGTCTTTGCTTGAACCGAACCCGCAAATTATTAACTTGAATTGAACCGAACCCAACATGAACCGAAGAATGATCCGACTTGGAAATGACCCGACCTGAATATAACCCGCAAATTATTAACTTGAACCGAACCCGACTTAAACCCGAGAATGACCTGATTATAACTCGCAAATTAATGGCTTGAACAAAACCCGACTCGAACCCGAGAATGACCCTAACCCGTGAAAATCCGAATTAAACCCTACCTAACCCGTTTACTCGAACTAACAACTCTACTTAAGGCTAGGGGGAGTATGTCAAATTGGACTACGGAGATTGGAGACCAAAAATAGACGTTTTTGCATTGGGCAAATCAGCCGCGGACTAACCTGTAGGTTTTTTGGTGATTAAAGAGTCACAAGGGCGGAGGTGAGAATGGATCCCAGGATCTTTTAAAACCGGGAGGGAAGTTCTAACCACTTGAGCTATCCCTCACTCTCAAACTAATTTGTAGGTAGATCAGCAACATATAATGCTTCGAGTTGAGATAATAAAAATAACTGTAATGTGTTAACACTATATAGAATAATCTTGGTTTGTTCAAGTCTTACCAGCAATGAGCGTGGACGGAAATGGACAAAGATTGTTTGCTGAATGACAAAAACAGCCAGTACCTTTATTAAAACCAGATAGTGCACGTACATTTACATCATAAATTGTTGAGGGTTTAACAATATTGAAGCTAGAAATGGGCTGGTAAGGCTAACTAATTAACTATATCTGTATAAAGTGTGAATGTTCAACTTCATTTACTCTCACAAACCATCTATCTTTTCTAAGTACTTGGATTTGTGCGAGTTAGATCAGAAGCTCTTCTTTTGTTTCTTTTGATCTAATGAAGTTGGGATTCTGCATCTTTGTCTTGCTAAATGTTGTCTTCTCTGAACATTGTGTGCGTGTAAACCAGTCTGCTCCTTGACCTCCACAAAATCATCATTGATCAAAGATTGCTGATAGTATCGAAAAGCCACAAACAACATGAAGGCTGCCATGAATATGAAAGGCATCGAGTCAAGCATTGTAGATATTGACACGACCTATCAAATCTAGTTCTAAGATCACCACATTCAAGACTTTATTACAGAAGTATTGTTTTAGTATGTACAAGATCAGAGCAAATAATCATTGATGAGGCCTTACCTGCCCATGCACGAGCAACTACCGAAGAAAAATTCCAGATGATGGTGAAGATAGCGAATGCTAGAGCTTTTTTATGTGAGCATGACTCCCAGGCATCTCGGAAACGCCCAACCCAAAACTTGGCTGAAATGTGTCAATTAAGTACAGACCGATTGTTGGAATAGAAGGAGCAAATGACAAGTAGGAGTAATTGTACGGAGTATTATGCTGTTGTTAGCAACTTAGCATGGGATAGGGACATCATTTCATAATTTAATTTCTACATAGTACATACTCTTCCTTTTACCAAATTATACTTAGCTCATTCTCTTTCTTTCTTTTTTTTTTCTCCTTTTCTTATTTCCACTAGTACTCACTACGCAGTCTACTCATTTGCCTTTTTTATTCCAATGCTTATTTTAACCTTCACTGTTCAATAATCCTTTTTTTTATAATCCTATTTTTTTTTTTTTTTTTCTCACAACTACCCATATTTCACACTATATCAGATTTTAAATGGTGCAACCCAGAACCATATTTAACATGTACCCTGGTAGTTGGTATCATAGCAATATATATAATTATTATATAAAAAAAAGTAAAGTGCAAGGTAGGGGAAAAAAAAGCTAAATTTAAATTTATTTTACCGTGTGTAGTAATCTGAGTAGAATAGGAATAACAAAGTTTGGGAATGACGAAAACTCCAAAAAAGCCTGCATCAATAATCCAAATGCACATGCAGATGTGAGAAAGTGAGAGGAGAATTTCTAATTCAAGTGAGAGACCATAGGTTTTTTTTTTTTTTTTTTCTTTTACTCGTACAGTACACTAGTACTCGTACTAGTTAAGTAAAGCCACCAGACAAACAAAGCGTAAAGCTACTGCAGACTTGTTTAAGCATTCCCAGTAAACCATTTCACATCTGCATTTATTTGCAGTTCCTGACGCCTCCAAGTTTGTGCACATAATTATTACAAATATTAACTACGGAGTAATTCAAATAAAAACTTTAAGCTCGCAGCTAAATAAACTCAGCTACTTAAAACATTGTGGGTCAACTTAATGTTGCGAGGCCGCTGCCAAACACAGATTAAGATAGTAGATACGCTGTAATTTTATAATGGTCAATTGATGAAACTTACTCAACTTCAACATCTTCCAAACAGTGATGGAGCTGCCGCACCTTGCCAAGACAAATAACACCACTGCCAACTACAATAATTTCATTTGCACACAGCAAGCACATATTAATCAAATCTGTATTTAGAAGTTAGAATAATCAAGGATACATCCAGTTAATTGATAGTCTACTCCGTAACTCAACTAGTAATGTGACAACTTA
The DNA here is from genome assembly GCF_948465745.1 of Chenopodium album. Taxonomy (NCBI): domain Eukaryota; kingdom Viridiplantae; phylum Streptophyta; class Magnoliopsida; order Caryophyllales; family Amaranthaceae; genus Chenopodium; species Chenopodium album. The sequence continues at coordinate 39,127 of NC_137847.1, read as the reverse complement.
TTCAAAAGTGTAATTAATTAATTGCTTAATTAAGGAAGTTAACCTTCATTGTCACGGCAGGATCTCCAGAAAAAAATCCTCTTAGCTTGAGAAGAAATTCATTCAGATAAGGAAGAACCAGCTTTACAAGCCAAACTGCTTCTTCTTCTCCGAGGACATAGTTTTCACGCTGCCAATCTTCTCTATCCATAAGTCCTCTGTTTCCATTTCCGAAGTATTAGTAGGAAAAAGGAGTACAAGAAAAGGATAAGGCTTAGAACTTAGAAGAGGTACCTTCTCATAAATGACTTGTACAAGAACACAACGACGAGATAGACAAGACTTATATAGGAGCCAGCTGAAATGAGGCTGCAGTTGCAACAAAAGGGAAAATTTTCAGCACTACCACCATTCTACCCAAGCTTCTAAATGTCAGGAACAGAGATTAATATTACAATAGGAATGTTAACCTGAAATTGAAGTCTTTTGCATAGGAGGATGAGATTATAATGAAGGTTCCGAAGCCAAAAATGAATGCTGATTTAGCTACATCTCTCCACATTACCAAATCCACTGGGGGCACAATACATTGGAATATTGGATGTTCAAGAATAGGCATTTGATAATGCACTATACATACAAGTAGTTGATAATAACAACAAAGAATGGAGTTATTTAACGCACAATTGCAAACTTACCTAAAGTCTGAAGCTTGCTATGTGTGGAGGTATCATATTCATTTGAGGCCTCTCCTGAAAATGCAGGTGAAAGTAGCAAGTATTAGCAAGGGGAAGAGTCACATATGATAGATATTATATTTATGATAATATTTGTCACAGATATATATTGATCAATGGTACACACTCTTATTTGAGGAGTTTTCCCGAAATCTAACAACATATATACATGTTTGCTATAATAAGATTAGGAAAAAACTAAAAAAAAAAGGTATCAAACAAAATCAGAGTTAATAATCTGCAAATAAATCATGTAGTAATAGTGCAAAGATATGTAGTAAGTGCTTACGCGTAGTAGTTGAAGTTGGGGCAAGGGTTGATTTTGATCGGGGTGAAAGGGGTTTGCAGCAGGCTGTTGTTGAAGTTGGAGTTGTGGTTGAAGGGTGGGGGCTTGGAATTGACTTAGCACCTGTAGTAAGGCCAACACTGCTGTTGGTAGCAGATGGACTTAGCTCCTTCTTAGTCTTGTTTTTCATGGAGCTTTTCTTAGAAAGATCAAGTTGAATCAGTTTATCACTACTGCCTTGATCATGTGTTTCTGAATGTTTATCATGACTGTCAACAAGCTCATTCTTTTCTCCATGTCTGTGATCATTCACATGATCACTACTAGTATTGATTATCTTTTCTTTGGGAACTACTTGAACCGCCTCCATCTTCACCTCCTCTGTACCGCAAGTATTTACAAAGGCAGTCATAACATCCTGATCTTGGGTATTATTGGAATCGTTGACATTATTATCCAGCAGGTCATGTTGATCTGAATCACAAAGGATCAATTTGGGGTTCATGTTGGATGAATGAGCTGCTACATTGCTTGTAGGGCTACGATTGGGAGAGTTGGAGTTGGTGATACGATCCCAATTCTCGGAATTAACCTTGATCAATTGAGTCTCATTGGTTGAGCTGACCTCCTTGAGTGGTTCAGATCTCGTCTTCTTGAGCACCTGAGTCGGAGATCTAATATTGTGATTGGAATTAGAAACAGCACTCGTAGGATCGGAAATGGGACTGATCTCTAGGACCTGCTGCTGCTGTTGTTTGGCAATGACGACTGCAGTAGTAGAAGTTGAATTCCAGATTTTTCGCTTTCCGCCTTGGGGCTTGGAGCTCATTTCTGGGTGATTGATGCCAATAGCACGGCCAACCTTGACTCGGCCCATATCAATTCTAGTAGTAGCTGTTCTTCTCGTTGTTGTCATCTTTGTCTTACCACTTTCTTCCATTTTTCAAACTTTGTTAACCTCACAATACACACCAGTAGACTGAGTAGAGTAGCAAGTTCCACACTTGGACTGTATGTGTGTATATACGTGTACTCTATTTGGCTGCTTCATTTGATTACGCTGAAACCAAACAAAAACCTCGGGATTCCCTCCTCTCTTACTCTCATATCAAACCATCATCACTTACGGAGTACTACGTTGCAATTCATGTCCTGTCTCGCTGTCTGAAATGAGCTTCCTTTTCTCTCTGTTTTCTTTTGTTTTTTTTCAAAAAAAAAAAAAAAAAAAAAAACAGAAAAGCTAACGAGCATCCGGAGCGTTAAATAAAAAATCTAAATGTGAAAATATTATAGTAAAAGTATCATTAATTACATCAATTGATGAGTAATTTTGTTATATATCTCGAACTTAATACTATTTCTAACGTTTCGGACACTTATTAGCAAGATAAAAAAAATAAAAAATAATTCTAGTTCTAGACGTCCCTACTTTAACCAACTGCTGTTAAAAAGTATAATTAAAAAAGGGTTTTCTGGCAAATGATAGTTATCATTGAATTTTGATACCCTCTGTCTTCAGTCATTTCTTTTAACACGTTGTGGAGAGCTTTAGAAAAATATTAAATATAGAGTAAAGATGATAATAAATTTATACGGTTAGGTTAGTAGTACTACTGTACTAGAGATCTAGAGAGTCAATGAAACCCGAAGGTGCTGCACTGCTGCTCACCTTTAGAAAAAAAAAAAAAAAAAAAAAACCCTTATCATTTTATCAATCTCACCGGATCACATGCAAAGCTACGGATTGCACCTAACTTTTAATTTCTCGGTTAAAAAACTTCTTTCGCCTTGGATGCACAGGATTCTCTATGCCGCATATAATTAATGCAGGAATTTCTTTCAAGCTCTTTAATAAAACAATAAAAAAGTAATTATTAAACCATTAAACCCTCAAGGTAGCATCTGAAATATTGCTTAAATCACACACTAGTTTTATTTTATTTATTTTTATTTTTTATTTACATAAACTTAACACACAAACTAACCAACATTATTAAAAAAAGATAAACTGTTGTGGTTGCGGGAATGTGCGCCTTGTCTACACGATCTTCCTGGAACCCTGTGAATGGTACACCATGCAAATGCCTTACTAGCTAGGCGAATGTTGTCAACCGTCCATCAAAAATTAGTTATAAACATTAATTATAGCTTGTACTATATCATAATTTCAAAGTCACCAATATTATCACACACTAGTTATAAACATTAAAAACCATATCATTTTCTATATACGAACTATGGCTTTTTAGAATTTTTAACTTGTACTATATCATAATGAATACATACATATCGGTGACTTTGAAATTCAAAGCATAAATAATAAAAAAGAATGTCAAGAGTAATATTTTGGGAGGTACTCAAGTCCAATTAGGTTTTATTTTGGACTATTGCTAATAGATAAAATAAAAATACTAGTTTATTACAAACTATGAATTAAGTTCACCAAACTACTCACAAACCTTACTAGCTCTAATGTTACAAAGATTAAAAATTAAACTATGGTATAAACAGTAAAGTGTCAATTCCTTTATAAGAACGAGAGATTATTATATATACTCGGGTGTACGGTACACCCATGAGTATTTTATTTTCATTTTGATAATTGTTAATCGAAAAATAAAAACTAACATTGGGTTAGTTGGGTGCACAGTGCACTCAAGTGTATATAACAATTTCCATATAAGAACAAGTTGATTTAAAATTTCAAATATTTGTTTTTGAACATTCTTTAAGAGATCCAAATCCCTTTGTATTTTCTATTGAATTTAGGGAAGGACAAAAAAATAGAAAGCACCAAGAAAATAAAAGGCACCAAGAAAGGGCAAGAAAATAAAACGATTGAAGCTTAACAATTTGACTCGGTATCCTTAGCTCTGAATATCTTTATTTGGTCCTTTCTAGAGCCCATTAACATACTATAAACCCCTAAAGTCTTTTTTTGGGAGCCCGAAAATATTTCAATTTGGGAAACATGAGATTAAAAAAAAAAAAAAAAAAAAAAAATCAAAGCCATGAATTGAGAATTTATCGCTAAGAGAAACAAAGTTATCAAGAGATAACCTTTAATTACTTTGGCAATACAAACCTTAAAAACTAAATCGGACCATAAAAATAAGATGGAGTGAATAGGACCTAAATAGAGTTTGAAGCCCTCGTAAAAAAAGATGTTTGGTTTCGAAGGAAACACTAACCATTGGTGGCTAAAAAGCAGGCGCTATCTAGGAGAATAATGCCACTTATATACTAAATAGAAGAGAAAATTCGACGGAGAATAGGCTACAACCTAGAACTCCGAGGAGCTTCTAGGTTTCCAAGAGGGGAGGGTTGCTTTGGAGGATAGACAAGATAACCTTTCTATTTAGGAGAGAGAAAGCACACTTTAGGTTTATGAAGTCTAGGGATGTCAATGGGACGGGGCAGGGCGGATGTTGGCCTTCCCATCCCCACCTAATATTTTCATCCCCATCCCCATCCCCGCGGCGGGTCCAATTTTCATCCCCATCCCCGCCCCACCGGGTACAACTCCAAAACCATCCCCGCCCCACCCCCAACTTGGATATCCATCCCTACCTTATCCCCACCAAAGACCCGCCTAATCCCCATCCAAGATCCACCTAATCTCTGTATCTCAAATAAACAATCTTACATAATTAATACGAATTATAAAATAAAACATTCTACACACATTTTTGTGTTATAATATAAGTGTCATACAAAGTATTATAATTAATATTGTATTTCACGTAATTATTTTATAAATAGTATAAAAGTATGTAATTTTACTTTAAAAGATATATAGATGTGGGTATGAGGTGGGGATGGGGCGGGTATGAAGTGGGGCGGGGCGGGTGCAACTTAAAATCCACCCCCGCCCCATCACCCATGGCGGGTATGGTTTTTATCCCCATCCCCGCCCCACCACCCGCCAAACCGAGACCCATCCCCGCCCCACTGGGGCGGGTCTCCTACTTGACCCTCCCCACTGACATCCCTAATGAAGTCTACTAAGAAGATGAGGAATAATATATTAAATCAATTTCTTACTAAGAAAATTATATTTAGTGGATCTTGGAACTACCTTTGGAAAATTTTTATTTTGTTTTATAGTTATATTATTATTATTATTATTATTATTATTATTATTATTATTTTTGAGCAAGAATCTTCAAAATCGACAATTTCCATCCCCAACTATCATTTTCTTTTTATTACGGAGTATTATATTTTTAATGACATGAATAATTTTCTATGAACAAAGAAAATAAAAAATGTAAAGTGCACCAAACAAAACAAAAAAAATGTCAAAGTTATGTTTCGTTAGTCCTATACAGTGCTTCTATAATACAAGAATATACAGATTTCGTACACCTTTAAATTCATTTCATTAATACTCACGTGTCATTTCCTAAGTAGGCAAGTAGTGGCATGTTGATATTTTGAGTACTATAATACAGTGAAACAGTAAAAACAAAGCAGAGGGTCTTTGAAAGCACCATACAACATTGGGTTCTTACCAAGTATTACAAAAGCTAGAACTGGAGGCGGCAAATGAACAGGTGATAACCTTCTCGTGACAACTCAGCCCCTATGAGTAGCTGCTGAACCTAGTCTTCTTACTCACCCAGTCACCCCCCCGCCCCCCCTCCACACCCCCCCCTCCCCTCTTCCTAAAGAAAATACCTTACAAATTTTGCTACAACCGCTCACATTGAGTCCTAAACTAAGTTTCTACATCTAATTCACTCCAGTCATTTTTTTTTTAATCATTATTGGAAGGGTCAAAATCAATTATTAATTTCCCGTTGAGTCCTAAACTAAGTTTCTACATCTTTCAGTTTTCTTTTCTCAAGTTCGAGTTGCTTGCAGTTCTCCTCATGTGCTCGGTTGAACATTCTTGTGAAATTGAGCAGAGTTGTGACAACTACAATAGAACATGACAGAAGTGAACCAGATAGATCACTTTACATATATGCCAATATGCAACACAAAGAAAGTTTATATAGTGGTTATGGCCCGTTTGATAGTTAGTAATAAAATGATTTTTTAGCCTCAATACCTAGTACCCATGGTAATGTTAGTCCTTCCTTAAATACCTCTTTTTCTTCACAAAATATCATTACCATTTAAAAGGTGGTGCTGTGTGTTCTGAAGTTTATGAACAAAAACAAATGGGAGAATTGGAGGTAAGAGTTTCAATAATATGGTAATGAACATAAGATTCGGATTTCCTAACAAAGTTACATATAATTCTATATTCATTCCTAATAAATATGACCGCTTACCAAACGAGTAGTTAGATGCATGCTCCCCCCCTCTATATCCATTCCCACTGAATATGACCGCTTACTAAATGTGTAGTTAGATGCCTGGTAAAGTGGTAATGAACACAAAATTTCCTAACAAAATTACATACAAATCTAAGCTATATTCTTCATCAAGCGTGTAGTTAGATGCATGCCCCCCCTCCCCCCCCCCCCCCCCCCCCCAAAAAAAAACACACACACACACACACACACACACACACAATCTATATTCATTCCCACTAATTATGGCCGCTTACTAGACGTGTAGTTAGATGCATGCTCCATTGCCCCCCCCAACACACACACACACACACAAAAGCAGGCATGTCAGTCTAGCTTCATTAATGAACATCCAACTTGTTGGCACCTTCGTATACAAAAATAATTTCCTCACCAAGAGTATAACTATAGAAGTCAAGCCATTATTAAACCATAGGGTTGTAATTTCAATTTGTTCACATTCTTTTAGAAATAATACGAGGAAAATTACAAGATCAAAACTCTACCCATAAACATGAAGCAAATAATTATGGCACCTTCGTATACAAAAATAATTTCCTCACCAAGAGTATAACTATAGAAGTCAAGCCATTATTAAACCATAGGGTTGTAATTTCAATTTGTTCACATTCTTTTAGAAATAATACGAGGAAAATTACAAGATCAAAACTCTACCCATAAACATGAAGCAAATAATTACTTTTATTATCTCTTCATTTAATTTCCCACATTGCTTCCTATTTCTATTGAATAAGGATGCAACTAGATTCATTGGAGGAAGACATTACCTTGTTCAAATGGGCAACAAGCTGGATCTTCCCCAAAGTACACTATTAAAGTGTCAACATTTCTACCCTGCATACCATTGATTATGTGAGTTGACAGTTTAAGCTTATAGACAGAAACCCTAAACAATGATAGAAAGCTCAAGGCTTTAGACATACAACACGAGAGTAAAGTAATGCCAGCGAGCGCACCTCTGCCTCAGCAATATAGAGAAACTCCTTGAGATTCTGAAAAATTGAAAGAACAATTGAAGGCACCTAAAATGTAAGGGAGTGACTATGTGAATTGACACTCTTACCACTCGCCTTTTAAAAGTATATCAAGTACAGTTTCAATTTAGATTAATTCTATGAGTGCTTTTCCAAAATTATTTCCTTCTTTCTGAAAAGTATTCTGATCACAAGTCTGCTGAAAAAGTATTATTGGTTAAGCATTTTGTGATCTTCCTAGACAATTCCAAAGGAATTACCCAGAGTAATATCTTACAGAGACAAAATATATAATGCTATGGACGATGGGTACCTGTTGTTTGTTCCATATGATTTAGAAAAATTCTAGACGTGACCTCCAGTTTGTGAAATTCCAAAAGGGGAATTTTTTTAAATCACAAACCATCTGGAATTTCCCTATAATTTAAATTGCCCTAGGTTGCAGTTTCAACCAATCAAAGACCCTTTGGTGAAGGGCAATTATCACACTTATAAAACAGTTGAGATAAATAAAAAAAAATAAAATCTAGCAACATCATTATTGATATGAATGTGTGTAATAGGCTCTGATGAGAATATTAGAAAGGTGGTTTCATCCAGACCAGTAGGAAATCAAGGATCAACAAATACACAGCAATAACTGTAGACAGTGTAGAGAGAGTATCATGGGGTTATTGACTAGTCACTACTCCACAGTGACATATTAACCACGCACCTTTTATCCGCGGTGTATTAACAAAACTATGTTTTGCTAAGCAATAGGAGGAGCTGCATCTGATGATATCAATCAAGAATATCACAATTATGTACAGTATGCTTTTTTGATAGAGCTAAACACTGGGGGACGAATTAAAAAACTTTATTTTTACTACCTTCCGAAATGCATCTGAGATGGGCCCATCATTCTCCGACATGGACAATTCCTGCACAACCTTTTCCAGCCCTTTGTGAACTGCTTGCATCTCCTCTGTCAAAAATTTTTGTTGGATCTGATTGGAGGTTTTATCTTATCAGAACCAGTGCAACAACAGATTCTGCCAATGGAAACTGAGAGATGTACCTTTGTAGCTGGTTCAATGCTAGCAAAATCCTTTGAGAAATTTAGGAGCTCTGGAAGTTTTTCAGAGATCACCTATGAACCATCAGCAAAATAAATGAAAAATATTGGGCTTAGAAGTACTTAACACAACGCCAAAGGATCTTATAGCAACTTACACATTAATGTCAAGTAAAACACCTGTACATCACAGATGCTACCTCAATCACATATTACAACAGATAATTCAATCACAACATAAAAAAACAATTTTTTTTTAAAAAAACCGTTCATGATACCATACATAAAGACCAAAACATCCTCTTAATTTTTTTTCACTCTTTTCTATGCTTGCCACCACCCATACCAACTGCCACCAAATTTCCGATCATCAAGAGTCCGACAATCAGGTGGGACCTATTCTGACAGCAACAGTCTGCATACACCTTGGAGGCTGAGGAGGAATCTTCCATGTCGTTGAATAAATTAAATTATTTTATTTTACAAAAAATAAGATAGGCAGTTGGTTTTTGCAACTACACCATAGTATAGGTGTATCCTGTATGTCTTATGCGCCTATAACAATATACCATGGTAAAAACATGTAAACAAGGTGCCAGCACCATGACAAAGGCGCATAACACAGTCACCTATATTATGGCAAATAAATATTAACTCAGAATTCTCATAATTCGTGTAAAAATTTACAAATATTGACAAATCGTTTTAATTGATACATTGGTGGCAGTGGGCTTCGGTGAACGCTGGCAGTGGTCACAAGGTGGTGGCTAATTGGGGGAAGAGAGAGAGAGAGGGGGGGGGGGGGGGGGGGGGCTACGCTGAAGAGAGAAACAAGGCTAAGAGAGTATAGGAGAGGTTGGAATTAAATAAAGGCGTTATGATCATTTAATATGTCGTCATGATTAATTCATAGTGGCATTTAGTTACCCCTAAAACAACAGCCAGGGATAGGCTTTAACAAAGCACAACATATTAAGAACAAACGAAACTTGATATTGCTTATGATTAAATTAATTATACATTTTGGTGCATACATAACATTTTATCCATGCAGTACAGACATAAACAAGAAATCAAGTCCTTGAATAAATTTTTATTTGCAAAAACTGCAATCATGCAAGAAACCTCTCAAGTCCAAATACAAATCAATTCCATGCAGCTTGAGCATAAGCAAAGGGTATGACAACATAGGGCCCCAGGAACCAAGAAAAACAGCGTGTTGGTTTCTAATACTTTTAACTTTTCTCGCTATTAGATGTTGGCTGATCACCACTGGGATTATGGGCTCTGGCACTTTGAAATGAACTGAAATAGAAAGGAACCTTGGAAAAATTCAATAAGCTAATTACCCAATTTGAGCACAAAACCTCGCCAGCCCCTGAAATATGAACAAGAAAACATATCCTTAATGGGATAGTCTCTACTATCATACAGGTGTGCTGCATGGCTGTCGCTCATTATGATGAGCAGGCAAGGGGCCTCCTATTTTGAACCAATCTTTATCTACTACACAATTTTTCTGGGCAAGGACAGATTAAGCTTTAAAAAGTGGAAAAGGACTTTAAGCTTCACTGAAAGGATCGAAATCACATTTGTAGGATGAAACTTTTTCTGGATAAGTTGAAGGGAATGCCTTAGCATGCACAAACCAAAACTAACACTCGGATAAAATATTGTCAGAATTAAATATTTTTTAGGTTCAGTAGAAAAGGATGTTGTAACTGAGGTGGAGGCACTTTTTAAGGAGAGACTTTTTTGAATCAGGGCTACCGACTTAGCATTGGGCTTCAAACTTTACCTGGTCTTGGATTGAAGCTTAACCAAGCAAAACCCACTGTTTCAAAGTCAACTCTGTCCACATGGATCTAGGACTCATAATTATTTCATGAATGAAGCCAATAATGGACTGATAAGTATTACACCAAGAATGGACAGATGTGAGAATGGCACTTGCTCTTAATATGGGCTTTCTAATATGGCCACATAACAACTTTTTCTATGGTCATAAATGAAATCATTTATGGCTCCGTGATAGATATATCAAATATTTACTGTGCATCTTATTGTTTTTACAAGGGAACACTGCCAAAGCAAGGAAAAGTACTTGTGGACCTGAAGGGGACATCTTTGTTTTTCTATGCTATCATTTTGTCTTAAACTTTGGGCGTTGCATTTTGTATGTAAGTGATTTTAACAAAATACTTGAGCAAAGCATTTCTTACGAAACTAGGCATTTTTCTATACCTTGCAAAGATAGTGCATTAGAGTCATCTTGTTATTACGTGCACGGGTTTCAGTGAGCTTCAGCAGACTATCAAGCCGAAAACCAACAGCAGAGCCTAGCAAAAAAATATTATCAAATCAATGTTTTGAACCTAATAAATTTGATGTAAATGCCATTTCTAGGTGAAAGACAGGGACATATGAAACAAATATGTAATTCTTGAAATGAAAAACTCTGACCAACATGTCATCACAGCCAAAAGAGACTCCATTCTATCCATGCACCCAGGAAAAAGTGACACCATTAATACTTATTCAGATACTCTTCTAAAACCATGCCCAATTATTTTTACTGCAATAATTTATGCCTTGATAGTAACACTAGAATTATCTCTTGTATACTACTGGCTTCAAATACTGTCTTCTCTGCAAACTTAGAGTGGAGATCAAGCATTCAAGCAACAAGCTCTTGCATGAAAACATAATAAGCCCACCAATACTTGTGAGATATTTCTAACAGCCCCAATACATATTCATTATCACAACAGCACCATTGGAAACCAGAAGTCAGGGTCACCACTCATAGAAAAACTCTGTACTAATGGATGGATACAAGTGGAAGATAACATCTAAAAGGAATTCTCTTCTAGAGAAAAACAACATTTTTCCACATGTTTTCAAAATCCAGTTCAGAGCTTGAATAGGAGAGAAAAAAAAAAAAAAAAAAAAGGAACTACTGGCAATTAAATCCATGAGATTAAATTTATACAATCACGAAATTCTATAGACCAAAAAGCAACAATGATTGGCTAGAAAAATAAATACAAGCCTTAATGGCAAATTATCAAAATGATACTTCCAAAAATAGGATCTCAATAATCCCAAATATTGCATTTATATCTATGACCAATTCTACTACCTTTATGTCAAACCAAGCTTAAGATGTACACAATTCGACCTAAATTTTCAATTTCAGTGAATTTTTTCTTTCAAACTCTATATTCAATTTGTGATTTATGGAAAGTCACTGTAGGTATTTAAGTTTTACATAGCTTCTCAAAATTTTCTTTGACCATAGAACTTAAACATCATCCACAAGGCGCTAGCCGCTAGGAGACTTCCTAGCAATCAAAAATCATTATAATTTTTTTTAAATTGTGATGAGTTTCTTATATTTTTTCTATATTAGGGAAGACATACGTCATTAAAAAAAATCACCGTGAGGATCTATTCAGGGAAAGGGCATTTCCTTTGAAAATCCTATATGATTTCACGCTAAAAATTAATGTTGCATCACTTGCATGCATAAATCAATGGGAATCGGATACAACTTACCCCTAGCTGTACCCCGTGAGGATCTATTCAGGGAAAGGGCATTTCCTTTGAAAATCCTATATGATTTCACGCTAAAAATTAATGTTGCATCACTTGCAGGCATAAATCAATGGGAATCGGATACAACTTACCCCTAGCTGTACCCTGGTTTAATGCATTTCCCAGTGATAGAACTGTTTGCATAATTCGTTTGAGTTTCATCGAACTTCTGATCTGGAGAACACAAATTGTTGCATGACTAAGATAGTGATAAAACAGTGGTGAATTGGTGATACATAGCCATATATTACAGCATGGGAATAAGGGGAAATATAAAATTAAAGCCAGCCTACAGTCAAGGATTAAAAAAATAATAAGGAAAATTTGTTAAAAACCAAATTTTATTGAAAACCATCTTATAAATTTATTTTTTTTAAAAAATTTTGTTAAGTCCCACCACTTTCCGTAATTGCTTGAAGCAGAGGAGTTACGAAGAGGGGAATGAATGGAGGGAAAATAAAAGAAAAGTGGGGTTAAGCGGGTCACGTGAGGTGCACATGGTAGTCAACACTGGAAATGCAAGTTAATAGTCGGAATCCGGGGAGTGGTAGGACTTGACAAAAAAAATTTTTAAATAGGTGTGCTTTGACAAAAAAAAATTTATAAGATGGTTTTCAACAAAATTTGGTTTTATAAGATGGTTTTCAACAAATTTTCCAAATAATAAATAAAATTATAGTGAAAGGGTAAAAAGCACAGAGACTTAATTAATTACTTGCCTGATCTGCAGCGGAATTCACGATGTTGAGGCTCTTCCTAAGATCAGAAGCCTAAATCAGAAACCAGTAATCAAAATTTTGCAGAGAAGATATTTTAAAGCCAGGAGTATACACACTTACCTGATTACTAAACTGCATCTTAAACGCGAAAACTCTTAGCTTAGCCTCCACTCTTGGCACTTGCATTAATTCTAATAATAGCTGTCATAAAATGGTATTAAACAACAAAAAGTCAAAAACCTCGCATAAGTCCTGTTAGGAGGAGGTCTTGGAGGTCCAGAATCTCCAGCAATATGCAACCTGACCCACTAAAATAGACAAAAGTTTTTTGAGAAAGACCCTTACAATTACCTCTTTGAAGGAAACTGCAATAGATGAAATTGTAGAGGCAATAAAGCTCTCGTTTCCATTTTTTTTTTTTTTTTTTTTACTCAGACAGGCTATAAACTTACATGTCATAATAAGTGTCACAAGGAGTATAATACTAATATAAAAATCTGGAATTAAATCCAAGTTTCGTAATTTGAGCGAGTTATATAGGTTATAAAGCGGCAAATTTTGTTATTCATGTCCACATTAACCTTTCGAATAAGATAGGGTAGAAAAGAATTGACACCTCCCATGCTTGATTTTAGAGAAGACTACAAGATATGTTCAAAACCCTGATCGTGATATTATGATCTAGTTTATAGATAGAGAATACAAGTAGTATCTAGCTCTTGTATGGAGTTTGCATATATGGATACCAACTACTCTGTGATTGCTTTTTTCTTGTAAGCTTCTGACTTATTCATGAAGCCAAACAGCCAACATCATGATAGGTAAACACATGGCTTTACAGCTTCTGCTTTCTTGATCACTTTTGCTTGCTTCACCAAAGGCTGTCTAATGAGCACATAAACAACTAAAACTTGAATCAGGCTTTCTAAGTTTAACCATGTGATGAGTTGTTTAGTTCGGCACGGATCACATATTGGTCTGTGTTCTTGTGAAAAGAAAATCAATTTCATACATTGATTTTCAGAAGGTGGTTATTCAAGTTGGGTCAGTTTTTCACTTACAAGTTGGGTAAACAAGCCAAATGAACCAACCAATATAAAAAATATTCCGAATATTACCAACATAAATTTTTTGGTGGGAAGACTGGGAAGTTAGTCATATGAATCATGAAGACTGATTATTTATCATCAGGATGTATAAACATAATCCAAACCTCTTAACAAATAAACACACAAAAATAAGAATTTAGACATCAATACGACAAAAGCACCATATGCAACCCATGAATAACCGCCAGCTTTTGAATCAGTTGGGCTCCAATAACAAAGAGAAATAGCCTTTAAAAAGGAAATCAGCATACCTGTTCACACTTCCCAAGCTTATCAACCTGTCCTTTGAATTTCTTTGTACATTAGCCAAAATAAATCTTGTAAGCATTTCATGATATTTGATATAAATTAGAGGTGAAAATTACAAGGAAAAAAAAAATTAATGACATGATATATCCCATTAAAGTTAATAATCCTTGTGAGACTATAATACTATAAGACACACAATTTTAAAACTTTTCGTTACAGATGTTTGATAAGAGTGCAAAAGACGAACCTTAAGTAGCTCCATATCCTCTTTGGTCGGGCAAAACTTTATGAGGTTCTCAACTTGATCAATGTCCAAAGAAGAATCTTCTAGAGAAAGGATATAAGCCTATAAAGTCAAAACAAATTTTATGTGAAATTGCACCAAGCATACAATACAAAAAATCCTATGTTAGATATAGAGGATCCATATGAACTTGAAACCAAGAAAGTTCAACAACATTATCAGGCAGATGATATTAAACAAAAAATGAAAATAATGCACCATTAAAAAAATTCTTTGTTTGTTGATTAAGATTAGAAAAAATCATTAATAATAAGCCATAGTGCATCTACAAATATTATCAAGATTAATAAAACACAAAAGATATAGAGAATTAACAAAACTTCCACGATCAAAAGAATTTAAGCATATTCAAACACAACTCCAGCTTCACTACTTCAAGCTCAATGCGAGCAATGTTCTTCGATGTCTTTGCATCTTTCCAAGTGGAGGCCTCGACATTTTTATTTCGTGTTATTATTGTTCGTATCAAAAATAGATTTTAAAAAAAAAAAAAAAAAACCCTAAACCCTTTGAATCCAGATTGTCTTCCCCATGAATAAACCTAAAAAGGGATCTGAATTCATTATAGAGAAGAAAAAAAAGTCTTTTGCAAAGAAAGGAGAAAAGCGCCTCGCAAAAGGATATAAATTATTAAAACCTAAAAATAAAGCAGAATTCAAGAAAGAAAGCAAAAAAATAATAAAGATTGGCACTTTTCATCGGTAAAATTGATGGAAGCCCCTCTAGAATTCATTAATGGAGACAAAGGGTTTGAGAAAGAAGGAGAAGGAAGAGAGGGAAGCTACTTCCCAAAGTAGATTCATAAACAATTCTTGATTAGGAAAGTGTAGAAAATATGTGATTTGCAAAACTGACAATAAAACACTCTGCCTCAGCAATTGATCATAACCAAGTTAGCAATATCTAGCCTTGGACATCAAATGACCGACACATAACATAAAGTTGAAAATTAGTTTCTCAACCAACGATATTCTAGATAACATGGGCTCAAAATCACAAGCTTAGTAATCATACGATAATTTAGAGACCACAATATCAATCATGGTTTAAAAATTACCTAATATATATATGGCTTTTAAGCTTGCCGAATGGATATATCCTAAATCACCCAACAAAAGGTTAAACAGTTGATGTGTGCCAAAGAAAGGCTGGAATGACCAATAAAAATTTGTAAAAATTGAAATGAATAATCCCACCTTTGCCACTTCTACACAAAACAATCCCACCTTTACGTAATCTAGAAATAATCTCACCTTTTACCCCCATCTGCTCAAATAGTCCCTTCATCGGTTTCCGAAAATGGTAATCAGTTTTAGAAGGTGCTTTGCCACGTTTCACCTTCTAATCAGTCTTATTTTTTCTAATTTTTTTTTTTAAAAAAAAATTTATAATAAAACAAAAAACAGCCCCCTTCCTCCCCCTTCTCGAATCCCAATCTGAAACAGCCCCCCCATGCCTACCCAGCTACCCTTCCTTGGAGGGGCCCAGTGCCCCACCCCCCTTCCTTGTCAATCCCTTTTTCCCTACCACTGTTATATGATTGTCTGTAGGGTGAGGTGATCAGATTTCGGGGATTCAAGGTTGAAAGGGTTTTAGAGTGGCTGGGTGGTCGGATTTAGAGGGTTTCTTGGGGGTCTATGGTGTCGAATGTAAGGGTTTTTGTGGGTGGATGGAGACAATGGAGTGTCGGGTTTAGGGGGTTTTGGGGTAGCTGGGTGGTTGGGTTTAGGGGTTTCAGGGTGGGTGGTTGGGTTTCAGAGGGTCAAGTAGAATACATTGGTCAAGTGAGGAAGGGTAGGGTTGGGAGTTTTGGGTGGGGGTCTGGTGTTAGTTATAGAGGTCTGGTGGTGGCGGTGGTTATGGTGGGTCTCCATTGAAGAGGTTGGGGAGGCAGAAGAGATTTTTTTAAAAAAAATTTAAAAAATAACAAGTTAGACCAGTTATAGATAAAAAGGATCGTTTTGAGCAAATGAGAAGCAAAAATGAGATTGTTTTGAGCAGAAGTGACAAAGGTGGGATCAATAGTTTCAATTTTTCCTAAAAATTATGTCACATCAACTCCAACCACGTATGAAACACCACAATAACAAAATGCTTCCACAACGCATGACTAAAACAACTCGGTGACTCACATCCCTAGAGCCAAGTGCTAAATAGTAATTTTTTTTTTCCCGATGTAGAAAATATATTAGAATTTAGCTGTAGACAAGATCCAATATTGGAGGGAATCAAAGCTATTCATCTTAAAGTGTTTTAGAGATAGGCTAGATTGGCTCAAGTTATATTACAAAAATGTTAGAATTAGCTGAATTGGACTGAGAGAGGTTTAGCCTCATTTTTAAAGCTTAATAGTTAATAGTTACTACTAGTTACTTTCAACAGCATACTGTATTCACTTTGTGCAGATCTGATCTAAAAGTATGTGAGCAATCAATTTAATCAATGATAACAATACCTGATTACATAGAACAAATAAAGGTAATTGTCTACCTTTTGGTAGATAACTACAAACCTCAAATGAACAATGTTCTTTTCCCACAACATAAAGAAAATTTACTTATTGTTGTTTAATTACCACAAATGAAGTCAACCTTTAGCTAAAGCTCTAGAATCAGAACTTTCAAATCTCTTACGGAGTACTAATCATCTAAAAAGCAGATTTCAGCCAGTTCACTCATGCATCCTATAAAGTTCCCTTCCATTTAATAAGCCTAATGAGCTTGACAGCAGAAGTTTGGCTCTTTTATATTTTTCATGAAATTATTAGAGTGGTAACCAATTTTAGACATGCAGGATGACACATAAATTTGAAACAAATGATGCCCTTTATATTGCAGGCTCATAATACAGTATTTGTAACTTAAACAAGTTTTCCTAAAAGAAAGTTTTTATACAGCTGACCAACAACCTTTGAGCCAAATGAAGAGCACAAGGAAGAAAAACAGCTAATCACCACAGCTTAAGGATAGAGAAGTCAATAGTTTTCCTACAATAGGAAACATGATTTCAGAAGCACCCCCCAAGCTTGTTTGCAGCTTTTGGTTCAATAATGCAACTTTCACCAGCATAAATTTCTGGAGTCTCAAGTTTAAATACTCCGATTACAGCTACCAAGGAACATATGCTTTCTCTTAATTAAAGCTCATGGACCAGTTTTTCAGACAAGTGAAGTTCTTTCTATAACTTTAAGATCCATGGGCTGAAATATATAGCTATAAAAAAGACTCCCTAAATGCCACATTATCAATCTTCTTGACTAACTTTTTGTATTCCATATGATCTATCACTAAGCAAATAATGCTCTATCAGTCTATCACTTGTCGGTTTGAAATTCCAATGATATGCAATATTAATTATTTACTTGTCAGCCAATGCAAAAGTTGGCTACTCCTCAATGTATCTCCAAAACCTTGAAACACACTAACTTTAAGTGAATTTGACCATTTTAAGATTAAAACAATAATAATATAAAAAGATAATTTTCTTGGTACACAAGATCAGTTTCTCCTTCCCAATGCGAAATTTATAAACAGGGCTATAATTTAACTTCTTTTCAGAATTCAGAGTTAAGAACAAATTGTATTGAATAATGCATATTTTTTATGTAATAAATCGCTATTCAATAAAATCGAATCGAATATTTTCTAGGGCAGACATTCTTAAGTAATGCAAGCGACATCATATGGCATACAAGATGACAATTGGATATATTTGGTAGGGGTTCAACACACCAACTGTATTAGTTGAAAATTTAAAATAGATCAGCATACCGTCAGTTCTTTTAATGGAACTTTGACTTTTGAGAGCATGATCTCACAATTATAAGCTCGCCGATGATCAACCTGTAAGAGACAATCAAATATAAGTACAGGTAGTGACAATCAAGGAAGGAAAAGGTTGCTTCCTATCAAACAAGTATACATGAAATTGTAATTTGTAAATATCTGAAAACAGTGAAAAAGTAAGCCAGAAAAAAGAACAGAAACTAAAATTTAAAAAAAAAAATAGAAAAGCAAACTAAAAGGTGTAAAACTATGTCCCATCCATAAACATGTTGGTTCTTGCAATAGACCCCCTCTCTTGAGGAGAAGGCTATGGTGAAAAAGAGGGAAATTTTTTATTGAATATGTAGTGTCAAAAATCATAGATAAATTGTATGTGAATTATGTAAACATCTAAAAAGTGTGAACCCAAAATTGGGGTATGCATTGTACAGCTAATGCTGAAAATCACTAAGATCTACAGCAGTCAAAGCTTGAACGAATGCTGCACAATGAAAAATCATCAAACAATCAAAGTATACCACACATAAAAATAAAACAATGAATCCATGAATCAAAAAGCATTTCACAGAGGAGGGAAGATAGTTAGATGAGTGAAAGAAAACAGCTTATTTCCTATCAGAGATAAAGAAGACCATCCTTCTAATGGTCACTTGACTTACCTTACTTAGACAAAAATATCGACAACCATTACAATTACTCAGAATTAATATAATTGAATAATAGGTCCAGAAGCAAATCTACTCCTACTATCTCAAGCAAATAAATATAACCAATTCTGTTATAGTAGTGAATAGAGGTTAAACAGATTTCTAGGAGTTGCTAGTCATGTACCAACACTTCAGCTACAATGGATAGGTTCTTGATCTTCTTGGAAGCTTAGACAAAACACCAAACCAAGAAAGAGCTTCCCAAGTGTTCCTTATTTGGCCTAAGTCAAGCAGCGCAAAAACAGGGAGTTGAGAACTTGAGATAAGCAGAGTGTGGGTTCTAGAAGTAAATAAATGCTGAAGATGAGCAAGATGGTGAAATGTAGTATGTCTGATGCGGGAAACTTAAAGTACGGTGATTACAAGGCTCATCAGCAAATGAGTTTTCTGAATCCACTATACAACTCAAAAATTCAGTTGCTGAGGAGAAAGTTGTACATCGTAATAAGGTAATACAAAATCTTTGGCAGCACAAAAATAGAAGAGTTTTCAGTTAAGCCTATGTACTTGTCTATCTTTTCCTTTTTCCCTGCTGGCAGATATTTTCTGCCATCGTTTTTAAATTCTTTTTTGGGTTGAGAATTATGTTTCTTACTAAGTACCCAATTACCTAATCATTCTTTGTCTCTGCCAGCAGAACTATTTGGCTGTTGCGGGAAACTTTAAAGTTAATCCAGCATAGTTACACCAAGCTAGAAGATGGAGAAGAAAACTGATTCAGTTTAACCAAGAGCATTAAGGCTTTGATACTTCACCTAAAATAAGGTATTCTAGTTTGAAATTTCTACTGTCTAGTTTAGTTGATCTTTTTTTTTTTGGTTTGATATAGTCTAATCTAATTGTCTAATTGACTAAACTTTAACTTTTTATGTACGTCAATGTATAAGAAAATCATTAATCCATCAAGTAGGATCTTGGTAAATTCGCCACCTTATATATGTATGTTTCAATTACCTAATTTTCATAATTGTTATAAATATGAAATTAGATATATGTGGCAATAAACAAACAAAGATAAGATGAAGAGATTAAAGCCTAAGAATCTCCCATTATTCACACCAATATGCATCCTCATATATCCATTACCAGACACATCAATTCAACAATAACAATAACAAAGTATTACTCCTAAAATGGTCTAAAGTCTTCTAACCTGAATTGTCATAAGGAATCTTTCACAAAAAATGAAACAATGAAAATAGAGGGATGAATTAAAGGAACTAAACAAAGAAAAAATGAAAAAGTGAAAGAAATGTAGAGAAAAAATTAGGGAGTGGACACATCCATTCAATTGAAAAAATCATGTCTAGCACAAGTACCTTGTCAGCCAAAAACATGAACAGTTTAAACTCTAACCAGTTGCACTATATTAGATTTGGGAGCTCCAAGACCACACTTAGACTTTCCAATGGTAGTTCCTTGAGCTGAATTTGGTACTGAAGCAGAGAAGAGATTCTCCAGTTCTGACATGTCAATTTCTGGAGCACTAGGATGATAAAAACATAAAATGGCAATTGTGAGATATGATATATTTCAGAAACTAAAGGCCCTACACCACATTCCTTTCCAAGCAACATACATTGAGGTCTCTCCAGACTTTTGAGTTTCCGACCAAAGACTTCCTTGCACTGCTTTAGTCAGCTTCAACCAGTGCAATGGCTTTAATTTACTGGTTTGGGAGTTTTTTGGTACCAAAGAACGTGAAATACTCCGTCCCTTCATATTCAGAGAGCTTAAAGGCACTGTTGGATCTGGAATAGTACCCAACTTTGAAGCTCCATTATTTAGACCAACAGGAAGTGGAGGTGCACAAGGAACAGATGGAGAAACTTGTGGTTGCTGGGATTGAAGTCCAAGACCACGAGGAGGAGGAGGTGGAGGTGACGGGGGTGCTGGAAATGACTTTGAAGAACCCGACTTCTGAGGGGGAAGTGGGGCTGGGGGAGGTACAGATTTTCCAATGTTCTCCTTCAAAGAAGATGTGGGAGGAAGTGGGGGAGGGGAAGGTCTAGACTTTGCTGCACTGTTTTTATATGGTGATGCAAGAGACTGGGATGGCAGAGGTCCAATTTCTTCCAGCTTATCAGAAGTTTTGGGAAGAACATCTGGTAGAGGTGGTAAGTAAACATCAGCATCATTGGTTGACTTTTCATCTAAAGAAAGTGTTGGAGGACATAGTGGCACAGCAGCAGCAGCAAGAAGAGGAGGAGGAGGAGGAGGAGGAGGTGGACTAGAAAGTGTTGGCGAAGAAGGAGATTTAAGGGTTGTTTCTAGTCTTGAAGGATTCACATGTGATCTTGGAGGGGATGGAAGTGATGACGTTGCCATTTCAAAACATGGATCCTTTCTTAGAGGATTTTCTGAAGGAGATGAGAATTCTGGTAGACATCCAGCCATAATGCTAGAATCTTCATGTGAAGGATCAACAGATGGCTGTTTGAGAGTTGCAGGAGGTGGCAGAGGCCCACTCCTTAATGTTGGGATCTTGCTTCCTGAAGCAGTAAGCGGTGACTTAGTAATTGCTGATGATTGTGATGCGACTGAAAGCATTCTTGTTTCTGGGCAGAGAGCAGTTTGAGCAATTTCCCTAGGTTGATATTGAAGCAACTGGGCCAGATTGCAATCCTTCGATACTTTTTGACAAAGCAAAACCTGATCATCCTTGTCCTCAGATTTACAAAGAATGTAATATTTCTTCTCTTCCTTTGGCTTCTGATGGCTTGATCTACACATTGGACTGATATTCAGAGCATCTGGAGCAGCAGCGAAGTCAAAGTGTTCGGATGTACTGTGTGGTGGTGGAACTTTTTGTATCACACTTTGAGCAGCACCAGCACTCGATTCTAGCCAATCAACATGACTAAAAAACTCCTGAACTTTAGCAAATGCTTCCATTGGAAGGCCCTCATTTTCCTCAAAGCACGAGAAATTTGCAGCAACAATAGAAGCAGAGGCATCCATGTCTGAAAACAGAACCTAATTACAGTAGGGATAGAAGGGAAAATCTTCTCATTAGGCAGATTGAAAATCCATCAGCTTATACCAAGCAGATAAATAACTAAACAATTGTTACTAACAGACAAACCTCTGCACTAAAATCTTTTGGAAACTTATCCTTAGTGTCCCACGGCGTATCAATTTCATCTCGATTAAGCATTAAAATGTTGGACCTTATAAAAGCTGTGTTGAACATGATACGGAACATCATGTCTTCATGCTCCATATCCTTACAGAGGCTTGTACACTCGAGAACAACATCGCCTTGGATATTACAGTTTAGATCAATTTTAACAATCATTGATTCAGCCTACACCAATTAGAAACAATTCAAAAAGCATTAATATTGGCATGCCATTTATACTGCAAGGTGTATAGGATATCATCTTTATGAAGTTATGATCTTGTGAACCACTATGTACCGTTTATATCATTAATCACAGGACATGTTCCTTATAAAGGGCAACTCAACACAATAAAAGGAAATAAGGCTTACAGTGGAGTACAGTGAAGAGGGGAGGGGAAGGAGGGGGGGGGGGGGGGGGGCAAAAGTGATGTACAAAGGCAAATTGTTATTGATCTCAGTAAAAATAAAATGCTAATAGAAGGCTAAAGAAAAGATCGTATGTACTGATTGCTTATCAGCAGAATTAAATGTCAAGACAACAATTTTGCAAGGTGGAACAATGACACCAAGGATATTATTACTAAACAAACAACAGAAAACTGGAGTCCTGGACTTAAAGACTTAGCAGGACACAGCAGAAAGACAAGGACAGTAAGAAGAAGTCAAGGTTAAGGGCCAAGTTCAACAGCTACATGAGCCTACATCAAAAACGGAGGATGGCTATAAAATAGGAAGGATAAGCATTTATTCAGCTTAAAACAACCACTACATGTCTACATGTATTCCAATTCAAAAAAAAAAAAAAAATACAAAAAAGTAAGGGGTGGCAGAGGGGGAGGGGGAGGGGGGAGCACACAGAAATACAAAGCATACAAGATGATGAACATGTAATGATGAAATGAGTGAAGGCACAAAAACAAAGATCATACTTGAACTGTAAGGGAGAAAAGAATGAAATGCTAATGTATTAGTATCAAAAAGTTGCAAATGATGTATTACCAAGAAGACTAGTAATTCCAGCATGAGTAAGGTTGTGTCTTACGTTTATTGGCAGAAAATCACCTGCTTATATGTACGGGTAGTTTTGCATTGTTCTTGAGTTGAGAACAATAATTTTGGACTTCTATCCTCACTACCAAGAGGATCTTGTCCATAAATCCGAAATGAAGGATGACAACCCCCCTCTCCATCGAAATCAGGTACACGTCTGAAAATTATACAATCCAAAGTCAATGCCCTATCCAAGGGAGGCCACTGTAAAGCAACGTTTCTCCTTGATATATATTGAAGGTATCGAAGCTGCGATGGGATGGGATTTAAAGGTGACAACAATGGCAAAAGCTCACGAGGAGATTGCTTATAAACCATATCCAAGGTTCTCTGCTCCCCTGTGTATTGTTTCCTATAAATCAAAAGTGCAGCAAGCATAAAAGCCAGGACTGGCCAACCACCTCTTTCACAATGCAACAACAATACATTTTGTGGCCCCAGTGCAAGCCAACTTTCAGTTGAACGCAAAAAGTGGTGGATCAACTCCATTGAAAGGATAGGACAACCCTCATAATGCCTTGGATAATCCATTATGGTCATATCATATTCCGACATAATCTTTGATATCGAGGTCTCCACCTCTGCCTTCCGGAAATTAAAAACCAGCAATGCAGTATCTGGAAATTGTGCCTGTAGCTGACTGACTATGCCTGCTAAGTAACCTTTATATCTCTTCTCTTCCCATGAGTTGGTAGTAAAACAACAATCAAAGACTGTAAAAATAAATTAAAAATAACAAAAATAAAAATAAGTAGATGATTAATATAAAAATTAAAAATCCATTGACCTCCCAAAATAAAAACAAACAAATAAATAAATAAATAAATATATATATATATATATATATATATATATATATATATATATATATATATATATATATATATATATATCAGAAATCCCTAATCTTTGGTAACAATAAAACATATACACTAAAATGAGCAATTCTCTATATAAAAAAAAAAAAAACTAAAATACAAATTAAATTGATACCATATTTGACTTCAGATGCTCGATTAAATTTTTTTTTTTTAAAAAAAAAAAATGATATGCAAAACAAAAATTCAGTTGTTTGTGGATCATCTTCAATCAAACAATGCTTCATAATTATTTAAAAAAAAAAAAACGGGCAACGAGAAATAGATTTCAGTATAATTTAACTTAAAAAGCTAATAATAGAAGGTTGAAGCAAATATCAGTAAACTAAGAACAGCAAACATAATGATGCCTATTCGAGTTAAATTGTAAATATAACTAAAAATTATATATAGGAAAGGTAGAAGAAAGCAATTGAACATATAATGTATGTTAAAAATACTGTAAGGAAGAGAAAGACGAAGAGCGAAAATGGAAGGCAATTACCATACAGTCTATCAGATATCTCCAGGAGTCCGTCAATTGGCTTGCGATAGTCGAAGAGCTTGCGGAGAAGCGACATTAATTCAATTCAATTGTTTCATCAGTTCCAACAAATCATATTCAATGGCTTTTCAACGAAAATTATACAGAGTATTTGATAATCAGATTAGATTTAAGTTTCAGGATGAGAATATCCAAATTTGAGGTACAATTCCAAATTCTTCGGCCGCTGCCAACCAAACCGCCAATCCCTTCAATTCGTTCGTCAAAAACCAAAAAGGGCCTTAGGGGACGTGGAAGTCCCGAGCGCAGGACACCACGGCATGCGATCTGGTGGCAGATTCAATCTCGGACCCTATTTTTATAATCATCTATCATTGTTTCCAATTTTTTTTTTTTTCCTCAATTGTATATAAATGGGTCAATTTCAAAAACTTTTCTCATAAATTCTCATTAATCAACAACAAGAGATAATATATTAGATTATCTCATTTTATAAAATAGGAATTTTTATGAGAAACTACCATATAAAACTTAAATTTTAGGAGAAACTACCTAATTTTTTTTTATTTTTTATTTTATAAGAAACTACATAGGTAAAATGTTGTAAAATAATACATATGGACGGATTTCCATCATTAACCAAATTTTTCGGCATTGACTCACCGCAGAACACCACCGGGAACAATCATCTTGTAGCCCGAAACTACCCCCACTAACTCGAAATATCACTAAACCACCTCAAAAATAGCCTTACCACCTTGAAAACAAACCCTCGTGGTGGTTTCAAGAGTGTTTAGAGGTAGGTCAATGTCGGAAAGTTTGGTCAACGGAAGAAATCTGGCCGTAGGTAGAAATTTACAGCATTTAGCCTTTTATTAGGTTGGTTTTTTTATAACATTTTTTATTAGAAAATTTCTCACAAAATTTGGGGTTTTATTAGGTAGTTTCTCACAAAAGTCCTGTCAATCAATAACTTAATACTAAAACAGACACCGGGAGTGACACATGTCACATCTTGGTGCTGTTTTTTCCCTCCAAATTAAAACTCCCCATCCTTTTTAACTTTTGTTTTTGTTAATATTTGTTTCTATGATAATATCATTCCAAATCTTTTATATTATCTTTAGGACAAATATATGTTCTTTTTTATTTGGGGTTCATAATTATTCTATATACATTTACCTAAATAATTATTTCAACTCCTTTTTAATTATCTTTTAAATGGAGTATAATTAGATTTTGCCAAAAAAGTAATAATAAATTGATATAACTATATATTTAAATTAATTACAATTTTGTTTTTGAAATTTTACTACTATACGTACATATTATCATAAATTAAGGATTTATAGAGTATAGTATAGGTGTATAGTTATAAAATAAAAGTTGTGTTTGACAAATGAGTTTTTAGATAGCTCTAAAAAAAAAAAAAAAAAAAAAAAAAACAGTTTTTAGATAAAAAAGGGGATATAGTATTTGTAATTTTGTGAATGTTTGCACTTTTGCCAATAGTTTTAGTGAATTTTATTTTATTTTATTTTATTTTTTTTGACAAAGAAGATTTTAGTTTGTTGTTTGATTGATGTTTGATGTTTATTAAAAATGCATTTATTATTAAGTATTTGCTAAATATGACCACTAGATATGGTCAAACCAATTCCCGCCTGAAAAATTCTCGGGTTTGGGCAACCTAAAAAATCCATTTTTAGATAATTTTTTTACTTTGCCTATTAATATAGATTATGTCATTATAATTTCTATATATTTGATTTGTATGTTTTATCAAATTTTATTTGTTGGATATAATTAATTTTCTTACAAAAATTAGACTTACCGTGCATGACACGGGCCTTAAGCTAGTAATTTATTAATATGAATTTTTTATGATTTTTATGCTTATGAAAATAAAATTATATTTCCTCCGTTTCTTTTTAGTTGACATGTTTCTTTCGTCACGTTTGCCAACACACAAATTCAATCGTTAATATCTTTGATTACCGATAAGCAAAAATTATAAAAGTTGATATTTTGAAAATATATACCGTGATAAATCTAACAAGACCTCACATGAATATATTTTTCATCATGTATAAATCACAAAACACAGTCAAAGGAAAGTATGTGAATAGTGTTAAAGTCAAAATGTTAAAGTCAAAATGTTTCAACTAATAAAAAGCAGAGATAGTATGTATTTTAGCTCTTTCAAATCATAATTTGGAAAAAAAAATCTTGCAACTTCCCTAAAAATGAAAAAACTATTGAAATACACTAATTACTATATTCGAGTCAATTAAATTACCTATAAGTGTAACATATTTAGTTTAAAAAGGAGGGAGTACTAGTTTCCATTTTTAGCGTTTAGGGTTTAGGGTTTAGGGTTTAGGGTTTAGGGTTTAGGGTTTAGGGTTTAGGGTTTAGGGTTTAGGGTTTAGGGTTTAGGGTTTAGGGTTTAGGGTTTTAGGGTTTAGGGTTTTAGGGTTTAGGGTTTAGGGTTTAGGGTTTAGGGTTTAGGGTTTAGGGTTTAGGGTTTAGGGTTTAGGGTTTAGGGTTTAGGGTTTAGGGTTTAGGGTTTAGGGTTTAGGGTTTAGGGTTTAGGGTTTAGGGTTTAGGGTTTAGGGTTTAGGGTTTAGGGTTTAGGGTTTAGGGTTTAGGGTTTAGGGTTTAGGGTTTAGGGTTTAGGGTTTAGGGTTTAGGGTTTAGGGTTTAGGGTTTAGGGTTTAGGGTTTAGGGTTTAGGGTTTAGGGTTTAGGGTTTAGGGTTTAGGGTTTAGGGTTTAGGGTTTAGGGTTTAGGGTTTAGGGTTTAGGGTTTGGGGTTTGGGGTTTAGGGTTTAGGGTTTAGGGTTTAGGGTTTAGGGTTTAGGGTTTAGGGTTTAGGGTTTAGGGTTTAGGGTTTAGGGTTTAGGGTTTAGGGTTTAGGGTTTAGGGTTTAGGGTTTAGGGTTTAGGGTTTAGGGTTTAGGGTTTAGGGTTTAGGGTTTAGGGTTTAGGGTTTAGGGTTTAGGGTTTAGGGTTTAGGGTTTAGGGTTTAGGGTTTAGGGTTTAGGGTTTAGGGTTTAGGGTTTAGGGTTTAGGGTTTAGGGTTTAGGGTTTAGGGTTTAGGGTTTAGGGTTTAGGGTTTAGGGTTTAGGGTTTAGGGTTTAGGGTTTAGGGTTTAGGGTTTAGGGTTTAGGGTTTAGGGTTTAGGGTTTAGGGTTTAGGGTTTAGGGTTTAGGGTTTAGGGTTTAGGGTTTAGGGTTTAGGGTTTAGGGTTTAGGGTTTAGGGTTTAGGGTTTAGGGTTTAGGGTTTAGGGTTTAGGGTTTAGGGTTTAGGGTTTAGGGTTTAGGGTTTAGGGTTTAGGGTTTAGGGTTTAGGGTTTAGGGTTTAGGGTTTAGGGTTTAGGGTTTAGGGTTTAGGGTTTAGGGTTTAGGGTTTAGGGTTTAGGGTTTAGGGTTTAGGGTTTAGGGTTTAGGGTTTAGGGTTTAGGGTTTAGGGTTTAGGGTTTAGGGTTTAGGGTTTAGGGTTTAGGGTTTAGGGTTTAGGGTTTAGGGTTTAGGGTTTAGGGTTTAGGGTTTAGGGTTTAGGGTTTAGGGTTTAGGGTTTAGGGTTTAGGGTTTAGGGTTTAGGGTTTAGGGTTTAGGGTTTAGGGTTTAGGGTTTAGGGTTTAGGGTTTAGGGTTTAGGGTTTAGGGTTTAGGGTTTAGGGTTTAGGGTTTAGGGTTTAGGGTTTAGGGTTTAGGGTTTAGGGTTTAGGGTTTAGGGTTTAGGGTTTAGGGTTTAGGGTTTAGGGTTTAGGGTTTAGGGTTTAGGGTTTAGGGTTTAGGGTTTAGGGTTTAGGGTTTAGGGTTTAGGGTTTAGGGTTTAGGGTTTAGGGTTTAGGGTTTAGGGTTTAGGGTTTAGGGTTTAGGGTTTAGGGTTTAGGGTTTAGGGTTTAGGGTTTAGGGTTTAGGGTTTAGGGTTTAGGGTTTAGGGTTTAGGGTTTAGGGTTTAGGGTTTAGGGTTTAGGGTTTAGGGTTTAGGGTTTAGGGTTTAGGGTTTAGGGTTTAGGGTTTAGGGTTTAGGGTTTAGGGTTTAGGGTTTAGGGTTTAGGGTTTAGGGTTTAGGGTTTAGGGTTTAGGGTTTAGGGTTTAGGGTTTAGGGTTTAGGGTTTAGGGTTTAGGGTTTAGGGTTTAGGGTTTAGGGTTTAGGGTTTAGGGTTTAGGGTTTAGGGTTTAGGGTTTAGGGTTTAGGGTTTAGGGTTTAGGGTTTAGGGTTTAGGGTTTAGGGTTTAGGGTTTAGGGTTTAGGGTTTAGGGTTTAGGGTTTAGGGTTTAGGGTTTAGGGTTTAGGGTTTAGGGTTTAGGGTTTAGGGTTTAGGGTTTAGGGTTTAGGGTTTAGGGTTTAGGGTTTAGGGTTTAGGGTTTAGGGTTTAGGGTTTAGGGTTTAGGGTTTAGGGTTTAGGGTTTAGGGTTTAGGGTTTAGGGTTTAGGGTTTAGGGTTTAGGGTTTAGGGTTTAGGGTTTAGGGTTTAGGGTTTAGGGTTTAGGGTTTAGGGTTTAGGGTTTAGGGTTTAGGGTTTAGGGTTTAGGGTTTAGGGTTTAGGGTTTAGGGTTTAGGGTTTAGGGTTTAGGGTTTAGGGTTTAGGGTTTAGGGTTTAGGGTTTAGGGTTTAGGGTTTAGGGTTTAGGGTTTAGGGTTTAGGGTTTAGGGTTTAGGGTTTAGGGTTTAGGGTTTAGGGTTTAGGGTTTAGGGTTTAGGGTTTAGGGTTTAGGGTTTAGGGTTTAGGGTTTAGGGTTTAGGGTTTAGGGTTTAGGGTTTAGGGTTTAGGGTTTAGGGTTTAGGGTTTAGGGTTTAGGGTTTAGGGTTTAGGGTTTAGGGTTTAGGGTTTAGGGTTTAGGGTTTAGGGTTTAGGGTTTAGGGTTTAGGGTTTAGGGTTTAGGGTTTAGGGTTTAGGGTTTAGGGTTTAGGGTTTAGGGTTTAGGGTTTAGGGTTTAGGGTTTAGGGTTTAGGGTTTAGGGTTTAGGGTTTAGGGTTTAGGGTTTAGGGTTTAGGGTTTAGGGTTTAGGGTTTAGGGTTTAGGGTTTAGGGTTTAGGGTTTAGGGTTTAGGGTTTAGGGTTTAGGGTTTAGGGTTTAGGGTTTAGGGTTTAGGGTTTAGGGTTTAGGGTTTAGGGTTTAGGGTTTAGGGTTTAGGGTTTAGGGTTTAGGGTTTAGGGTTTAGGGTTTAGGGTTTAGGGTTTAGGGTTTAGGGTTTAGGGTTTAGGGTTTAGGGTTTAGGGTTTAGGGTTTAGGGTTTAGGGTTTAGGGTTTAGGGTTTAGGGTTTAGGGTTTAGGGTTTAGGGTTTAGGGTTTAGGGTTTAGGGTTTAGGGTTTAGGGTTTAGGGTTTAGGGTTTAGGGTTTAGGGTTTAGGGTTTAGGGTTTAGGGTTTAGGGTTTAGGGTTTAGGGTTTAGGGTTTAGGGTTTAGGGTTTAGGGTTTAGGGTTTAGGGTTTAGGGTTTAGGGTTTAGGGTTTAGGGTTTAGGGTTTAGGGTTTAGGGTTTAGGGTTTAGGGTTTAGGGTTTAGGGTTTAGGGTTTAGGGTTTAGGGTTTAGGGTTTAGGGTTTAGGGTTTAGGGTTTAGGGTTTAGGGTTTAGGGTTTAGGGTTTAGGGTTTAGGGTTTAGGGTTTAGGGTTTAGGGTTTAGGGTTTAGGGTTTAGGGTTTAGGGTTTAGGGTTTAGGGTTTAGGGTTTAGGGTTTAGGGTTTAGGGTTTAGGGTTTAGGGTTTAGGGTTTAGGGTTTAGGGTTTAGGGTTTAGGGTTTAGGGTTTAGGGTTTAGGGTTTAGGGTTTAGGGTTTAGGGTTTAGGGTTTAGGGTTTAGGGTTTAGGGTTTAGGGTTTAGGGTTTAGGGTTTAGGGTTTAGGGTTTAGGGTTTAGGGTTTAGGGTTTAGGGTTTAGGGTTTAGGGTTTAGGGTTTAGGGTTTAGGGTTTAGGGTTTAGGGTTTAGGGTTTAGGGTTTAGGGTTTAGGGTTTAGGGTTTAGGGTTTAGGGTTTAGGGTTTAGGGTTTAGGGTTTAGGGTTTAGGGTTTAGGGTTTAGGGTTTAGGGTTTAGGGTTTAGGGTTTAGGGTTTAGGGTTTAGGGTTTAGGGTTTAGGGTTTAGGGTTTAGGGTTTAGGGTTTAGGGTTTAGGGTTTAGGGTTTAGGGTTTAGGGTTTAGGGTTTAGGGTTTAGGGTTTAGGGTTTAGGGTTTAGGGTTTAGGGTTTAGGGTTTAGGGTTTAGGGTTTAGGGTTTAGGGTTTAGGGTTTAGGGTTTAGGGTTTAGGGTTTAGGGTTTAGGGTTTAGGGTTTAGGGTTTAGGGTTTAGGGTTTAGGGTTTAGGGTTTAGGGTTTAGGGTTTAGGGTTTAGGGTTTAGGGTTTAGGGTTTAGGGTTTAGGGTTTAGGGTTTAGGGTTTAGGGTTTAGGGTTTAGGGTTTAGGGTTTAGGGTTTAGGGTTTAGGGTTTAGGGTTTAGGGTTTAGGGTTTAGGGTTTAGGGTTTAGGGTTTAGGGTTTAGGGTTTAGGGTTTAGGGTTTAGGGTTTAGGGTTTAGGGTTTAGGGTTTAGGGTTTAGGGTTTAGGGTTTAGGGTTTAGGGTTTAGGGTTTAGGGTTTAGGGTTTAGGGTTTAGGGTTTAGGGTTTAGGGTTTAGGGTTTAGGGTTTAGGGTTTAGGGTTTAGGGTTTAGGGTTTAGGGTTTAGGGTTTAGGGTTTAGGGTTTAGGGTTTAGGGTTTAGGGTTTAGGGTTTAGGGTTTAGGGTTTAGGGTTTAGGGTTTAGGGTTTAGGGTTTAGGGTTTAGGGTTTAGGGTTTAGGGTTTAGGGTTTAGGGTTTAGGGTTTAGGGTTTAGGGTTTAGGGTTTAGGGTTTAGGGTTTAGGGTTTAGGGTTTAGGGTTTAGGGTTTAGGGTTTAGGGTTTAGGGTTTAGGGTTTAGGGTTTAGGGTTTAGGGTTTAGGGTTTAGGGTTTAGGGTTTAGGGTTTAGGGTTTAGGGTTTAGGGTTTAGGGTTTAGGGTTTAGGGTTTAGGGTTTAGGGTTTAGGGTTTAGGGTTTAGGGTTTAGGGTTTAGGGTTTAGGGTTTAGGGTTTAGGGTTTAGGGTTTAGGGTTTAGGGTTTAGGGTTTAGGGTTTAGGGTTTAGGGTTTAGGGTTTAGGGTTTAGGGTTTAGGGTTTAGGGTTTAGGGTTTAGGGTTTAGGGTTTAGGGTTTAGGGTTTAGGGTTTAGGGTTTAGGGTTTAGGGTTTAGGGTTTAGGGTTTAGGGTTTAGGGTTTAGGGTTTAGGGTTTAGGGTTTAGGGTTTAGGGTTTAGGGTTTAGGGTTTAGGGTTTAGGGTTTAGGGTTTAGGGTTTAGGGTTTAGGGTTTAGGGTTTAGGGTTTAGGGTTTAGGGTTTAGGGTTTAGGGTTTAGGGTTTAGGGTTTAGGGTTTAGGGTTTAGGGTTTAGGGTTTAGGGTTTAGGGTTTAGGGTTTAGGGTTTAGGGTTTAGGGTTTAGGGTTTAGGGTTTAGGGTTTAGGGTTTAGGGTTTAGGGTTTAGGGTTTAGGGTTTAGGGTTTAGGGTTTAGGGTTTAGGGTTTAGGGTTTAGGGTTTAGGGTTTAGGGTTTAGGGTTTAGGGTTTAGGGTTTAGGGTTTAGGGTTTAGGGTTTAGGGTTTAGGGTTTAGGGTTTAGGGTTTAGGGTTTAGGGTTTAGGGTTTAGGGTTTAGGGTTTAGGGTTTAGGGTTTAGGGTTTAGGGTTTAGGGTTTAGGGTTTAGGGTTTAGGGTTTAGGGTTTAGGGTTTAGGGTTTAGGGTTTAGGGTTTAGGGTTTAGGGTTTAGGGTTTAGGGTTTAGGGTTTAGGGTTTAGGGTTTAGGGTTTAGGGTTTAGGGTTTAGGGTTTAGGGTTTAGGGTTTAGGGTTTAGGGTTTAGGGTTTAGGGTTTAGGGTTTAGGGTTTAGGGTTTAGGGTTTAGGGTTTAGGGTTTAGGGTTTAGGGTTTAGGGTTTAGGGTTTAGGGTTTAGGGTTTAGGGTTTAGGGTTTAGGGTTTAGGGTTTAGGGTTTAGGGTTTAGGGTTTAGGGTTTAGGGTTTAGGGTTTAGGGTTTAGGGTTTAGGGTTTAGGGTTTAGGGTTTAGGGTTTAGGGTTTAGGGTTTAGGGTTTAGGGTTTAGGGTTTAGGGTTTAGGGTTTAGGGTTTAGGGTTTAGGGTTTAGGGTTTAGGGTTTAGGGTTTAGGGTTTAGGGTTTAGGGTTTAGGGTTTAGGGTTTAGGGTTTAGGGTTTAGGGTTTAGGGTTTAGGGTTTAGGGTTTAGGGTTTAGGGTTTAGGGTTTAGGGTTTAGGGTTTAGGGTTTAGGGTTTAGGGTTTAGGGTTTAGGGTTTAGGGTTTAGGGTTTAGGGTTTAGGGTTTAGGGTTTAGGGTTTAGGGTTTAGGGTTTAGGGTTTAGGGTTTAGGGTTTAGGGTTTAGGGTTTAGGGTTTAGGGTTTAGGGTTTAGGGTTTAGGGTTTAGGGTTTAGGGTTTAGGGTTTAGGGTTTAGGGTTTAGGGTTTAGGGTTTAGGGTTTAGGGTTTAGGGTTTAGGGTTTAGGGTTTAGGGTTTAGGGTTTAGGGTTTAGGGTTTAGGGTTTAGGGTTTAGGGTTTAGGGTTTAGGGTTTAGGGTTTAGGGTTTAGGGTTTAGGGTTTAGGGTTTAGGGTTTAGGGTTTAGGGTTTAGGGTTTAGGGTTTAGGGTTTAGGGTTTAGGGTTTAGGGTTTAGGGTTTAGGGTTTAGGGTTTAGGGTTTAGGGTTTAGGGTTTAGGGTTTAGGGTTTAGGGTTTAGGGTTTAGGGTTTAGGGTTTAGGGTTTAGGGTTTAGGGTTTAGGGTTTAGGGTTTAGGGTTTAGGGTTTAGGGTTTAGGGTTTAGGGTTTAGGGTTTAGGGTTTAGGGTTTAGGGTTTAGGGTTTAGGGTTTAGGGTTTAGGGTTTAGGGTTTAGGGTTTAGGGTTTAGGGTTTAGGGTTTAGGGTTTAGGGTTTAGGGTTTAGGGTTTAGGGTTTAGGGTTTAGGGTTTAGGGTTTAGGGTTTAGGGTTTAGGGTTTAGGGTTTAGGGTTTAGGGTTTAGGGTTTAGGGTTTAGGGTTTAGGGTTTAGGGTTTAGGGTTTAGGGTTTAGGGTTTAGGGTTTAGGGTTTAGGGTTTAGGGTTTAGGGTTTAGGGTTTAGGGTTTAGGGTTTAGGGTTTAGGGTTTAGGGTTTAGGGTTTAGGGTTTAGGGTTTAGGGTTTAGGGTTTAGGGTTTAGGGTTTAGGGTTTAGGGTTTAGGGTTTAGGGTTTAGGGTTTAGGGTTTAGGGTTTAGGGTTTAGGGTTTAGGGTTTAGGGTTTAGGGTTTAGGGTTTAGGGTTTAGGGTTTAGGGTTTAGGGTTTAGGGTTTAGGGTTTAGGGTTTAGGGTTTAGGGTTTAGGGTTTAGGGTTTAGGGTTTAGGGTTTAGGGTTTAGGGTTTAGGGTTTAGGGTTTAGGGTTTAGGGTTTAGGGTTTAGGGTTTAGGGTTTAGGGTTTAGGGTTTAGGGTTTAGGGTTTAGGGTTTAGGGTTTAGGGTTTAGGGTTTAGGGTTTAGGGTTTAGGGTTTAGGGTTTAGGGTTTAGGGTTTAGGGTTTAGGGTTTAGGGTTTAGGGTTTAGGGTTTAGGGTTTAGGGTTTAGGGTTTAGGGTTTAGGGTTTAGGGTTTAGGGTTTAGGGTTTAGGGTTTAGGGTTTAGGGTTTAGGGTTTAGGGTTTAGGGTTTAGGGTTTAGGGTTTAGGGTTTAGGGTTTAGGGTTTAGGGTTTAGGGTTTAGGGTTTAGGGTTTAGGGTTTAGGGTTTAGGGTTTAGG